>NC_134409.1:84696164-86112263 GCF_038048845.1 Mixophyes fleayi
AAAGGATTGATGTATGTCATTGTTTCCAAGAGAAAGTGAGACAGGAGTGTAAAAAAGCGTTGCTTTGTACGACAATGAAGAAATGACTATGTTTTGCTATTTCTCTTGCTCAGAAAGACTTAGAAAGTTGATAATTGTGGGCAATGTTAAAAATGTCATGAGAAACAAGAATTATGTAAAAGGATTGATGTATGTCATTGTTTCCAAGAGAAAGTGAGACAGGAGTGTAAAAAAGCGTTGCTTTGTGCAGCAAAGAAGAAATGACTATGTTTTGCGATTTCTCTTGCTCAGAAAGACAGAAAGCTGATAATTGTGGGCAATGTTAGAAATGTCATGAGAAACAAGAATTATGTAAAAGGATTGATGTAAGTCATTGTTTCCAAGAGAAAGTGAGACAGGAGTGTAAAAAAGCGTGGTTTTTGTACGGCAATGAAGAAATGACTATGTTTTGCGATTTCTCTTGCTCAGAAAGACTTAGAAAGTTGATAATTGTGGGCAATGTTAGAAATGTCATGAGAAACAAGAATTATGTAAAAGGATTGATGTAAGTCATTGTTTCCAAGATAAAGCGAGACAGGAGTGTAAAAAAGCGTTGTTTTTCTACGGCAATGAAGAAATGACTATGTTTTGCGATTTCTATTGCTCAGAAAGACATAGAAAGCCGATAATTGTGGGCAATGTTAGAAATGTCATGAGAAACAAGAATTATGTAAAAGGATTGATGTAAGTCATTGTTTCCAAGAGAAAGTGAGACAGGAGTGTAAAAAAGCGTTGCTTTGTGCGGCAATGAAGAAATGACTATGTTTTGCGATTTCTCTTGCTCAGACAGACTTAGAAAGTTGATAATTGTGGGCAATGTTAGAAATGTCATGAGAAACAAGAATTATGTAAAAGAATTAATGTAAGTCATTGTTTCCAAGAGAGAGTGAGACAGGAGTGTAAAAAAGCGTTATTTTTGTACGGCAATGAAGAAATGACTATGTTTTGCGATTTCTCTTGCTCAGAAAGATATAGAAAGCTGATAACTGTGGGCAATGTTAGCAATGTCATGAGAAACAAGAATTATGTAAAAGGATTGATGTAAGTCATTGTTTCCAAGAGAAAGTGAGACAGGAGTGTAAAAAAGCGTTGCTTTGTGCGGCAATGAAGAAATGACTATGTTTTGCGATTTCTCTTGCTCAGAAAGACTTAGAAAGTTGATAATTGTGGGCAATGTTAGAAATGTCATGAGAAACAAGAATTATGTAAAAGGATTAATGTAAGTCATTGTTTCCAAGAGAAAGTGAGACAGGAGTGTAAAAAAGCGTTATTTTTGTACGGCAATGAAGAAATGACTAAGTTTTGCGATTTCTCTTGCTCAGAAAGATATAGAAAGCTGATAACTGTGGGCAATGTTAGCAATGTCATGAGAAACAAGAATTATGTAAAAGGATTGATGTAAGTCATTGTTTCCAAGAGAAAGTGAGACAGGAGTGTAAAAAAGCGTTGCTTTGTGCGGCAATCAAGAAATGACTATGTTTTGCGATTTCTTTTGCTCAGAAAGACTTAGAAAGTTGATAATTGTGGGCAATGTTAGAAATGTCATGAGAAACAAGAATTATGTAAAAGGATTGATGAAAATCATTGTTTCCAAGAGAAAGTGAGACAGGAGTGTAAAAAAGCGTTGCTTTGTGCGGCAATGAAGAAATGACTATGTTTTGCGATTTCTTTTGCTCAGAAAGACTTAGAAAGTTGATAATTGTGGGCAATGTTAGAAATGTCATGAGAAACAAGAATTATGTAAAAGGATTGATGTAAGTCATTGTTTCCAAGAGAAAGTGAGACAGGAGTGTAAAAAAGCGTTGCTTTGTGCGGCAATGAAGAAATGACTATGTTTTGCGATTTCTCTTGCTCAGACAGACTTAGAAAGTTGATAATTGTGGGCAATGTTAGAAATGTCATGAGAAACAAGAATTATGTAAAAGAATTAATGTAAGTCATTGTTTCCAAGAGAGAGTGAGACAGGAGTGTAAAAAAGCGTTATTTTTGTACGGCAATGAAGAAATGACTATGTTTTGCGATTTCTCTTGCTCAGAAAGATATAGAAAGCTGATAACTGTGGGCAATGTTAGCAATGTCATGAGAAACAAGAATTATGTAAAAGGATTGATGTAAGTCATTGTTTCCAAGAGAAAGTGAGACAGGAGTGTAAAAAAGCGTTGCTTTGTGCGGCAATGAAGAAATGACTATGTTTTGCGATTTCTCTTGCTCAGAAAGACTTAGAAAGTTGATAATTGTGGGCAATGTTAGAAATGTCATGAGAAACAAGAATTATGTAAAAGGATTAATGTAAGTCATTGTTTCCAAGAGAAAGTGAGACAGGAGTGTAAAAAAGCGTTATTTTTGTACGGCAATGAAGAAATGACTAAGTTTTGCGATTTCTCTTGCTCAGAAAGATATAGAAAGCTGATAACTGTGGGCAATGTTAGCAATGTCATGAGAAACAAGAATTATGTAAAAGGATTGATGTAAGTCATTGTTTCCAAGAGAAAGCGAGACAGGAGTGTAAAAAAGCGTTGCTTTGTGCGGCAATGAAGAAATGACTATGTTTTGCGATTTCTTTTGCTCAGAAAGACTTAGAAAGTTGATAATTGTGGGCAATGTTAGAAATGTCATGAGAAACAAGAATTATGTAAAAGGATTGATGTATGTCATTGTTTCCAAGAGAAAGTGAGACAGGAGTGTAAAAAAGCGTTGCTTTGTGCGGCAATCAAGAAATGACTATGTTTTGCGATTTCTTTTGCTCAGAAAGACTTAGAAAGTTGATAATTGTGGGCAATGTTAGAAATGTCATGAGAAACAAGAATTATGTAAAAGGATTGATGAAAATCATTGTTTCCAAGAGAAAGTGAGACAGGAGTATAAAAAAGCGTTGCTTTGTGCGGCAATGAAGAAATGACTATGTTTTGCGATTTCTTTTGCTCAGAAAGACTTAGAAAGTTGATAATTGTGGGCAATGTTAGAAATGTCATGAGAAACAAGAATTATGTAAAAGGATTGATGTAAGTCATTGTTTCCAAGAGAAAGTGAGACAGGAGTGTAAAAAAGCGTTGCTTTGTGCGGCAATGAAGAAATGACTATGTTTTGCGATTTCTCTTGCTCAGAAATACTTAGAAAGTTGATAATTGTGGGCAATGTTAGAAATGTCATGAGAAACAAGAATTATGTAAAAGGATTAATGTAAGTCATTGTTTCCAAGAGAAAGTGAGACAGGAGTGTAAAAAAGCGTTATTTTTGTACGGCAATGAAGAAATGACTATGTTTTGCGATTTCTCTTGCTCAGAAAGACATAGAAAGCTGATAATTGTGGGCAATGTTAAAAATGTCATGAGAAACAAGAATTATGTAAAAGGATTGATGTAAGTCATTGTTTCCAAGAGAAAGTGAGACAGGAGTGTAAAAAAGCGTTGCTTTGTGCCGCAAAGAAGAAATGACTATGTTTTGCGATTTCTCTTGCTCAGAAAGACTTAGAAAGTTGATAATTGTGGGCAATGTTAGAAATGTCATGAGAAACAAGAATTATGTAAAAGGATTAATGTAAGTCATTGTTTCCAAGAGAAAGTGAGACAGGAGTGTAAAAAAGGGTTGCTTTGTGCGGCAATGAAGAAATGACTATGTTTTGCGATTTCTCTTGCTCAGAAAGACTTAGAAAGATGATAATTGTGGGCAATGTTAGAAATGTCATGAGAAACAAGAATTATGTAAAAGGATTGATGTATGTCATTGTTTCCAAGAGAAAGTGAGACAGGAGTGTAAAAAAGCGTTGCTTTGTGCGGAAATGAAGAAATTACTATGTTTTGCGATTTCTCTTGCTCAGAAAGACTTAGAAAGTTGATAATTGTGGGCAATGTTAGAAATGTCATGAGAAACAAGAATTATGTAAAAGGATTGATGTAAGTCATTGTTTCCAAGAGAAAGTGAGACAGAAGTGTGAAAAAGCGTTGCTTTGTGCGGCAATGAAGAAATGACTATGTTTTGCGATTTCTCTTGCTCAGAAAGACTTAGAAAGTTGATAATTGTGGGCAATGTTAGAAATGTCATGAGAAACAAGAATTATGTAAAAGGATTGATGTAAGTCATTGTTTCCAAGAGAAAGTGAGACAGTAGTGTAAAAAAGCGTATTTTTTTTACGGCAATGAAGAAATGACTATGTTTTGCGATTTCTCTTGCTCAGAAAGACTTAAAAAGTTGATAATTGTGGGCAATGTTAGTAATGTCATGAGAAACAAGAATTATGTAAAAGGATTTATGTAAGTCATTGTTTCCAAGAGAAAGTGAAACAGGAGTGTAAAAAAGCGTTGTTTTTTTACGGCAATGAAGAAATGACTATGTTTTGCGATTTCTCTTGCTCAGAAAGACTTAGAAAGTTGATAATTGTGGGCAATGTTAGTAATGTCATGAGAAACAAGAATTATGTAAAAGGATTGATGTAAGTCATTGTTTCCAAGAGAAAGTGAGACAGGAGTGTAAAAAAGGGTTGCTTTGTGCGGCAATGAAGAAATGACTATGTTTTGCGATTTCTCTTGCTCAGAAAGACTTAGAAAGTTGATAATTGTGGGCAATGCTAGAAATGTCATGTGAAACAAGAATTATGTAAAAGGATTGATGTAAGTCATTGTTTCCAAGAGAAAGTGAGACAGGAGTGTAAAAAAGCATTGTTTTTGTACGGCAATAAAGAAATGACTATGTTTTGCGATTTCTCTTGCTCAGAAAGACGTAGAAAGTTGATAATTGTGGGCAATGCTAGAAATGTCATGAGAAACAAGAATTATGTAAAAGGATTGATGTAAGTCATTGTTTCCAAGAGAAAGTGAGACAGGAGTGTAAAAAAGCTTTGCTTTGTATGGCAATGAAGAAATGACTATGTTTTGCGATTTCTTTTGCTCAGAAAGACTTAGAAAGTTGATAATTGTGGGCAATGTTAGAAATGTCATGAGAAACAAGAATTATGTAAAAGGATTGATGTAAGTCATTGTTTCCAAGAGAAAGTGAGACAG
The DNA here is from genome assembly GCF_038048845.1 of Mixophyes fleayi. Taxonomy (NCBI): domain Eukaryota; kingdom Metazoa; phylum Chordata; class Amphibia; order Anura; family Limnodynastidae; genus Mixophyes; species Mixophyes fleayi. Next base: position 84,701,201 of record NC_134409.1, read on the forward strand.
GAGTGTAAAAAAGCGTTGCTTTGTGCGGCAATGAAGAAATGACTATGTTTTGCGATTTCTCTTGCTCAGACAGACTTAGAAAGTTGATAATTGTGGGCAATGTTAGAAATGTCATGAGAAACAAGAATTATGTAAAAGAATTAATGTAAGTCATTGTTTCCAAGAGAGAGTGAGACAGGAGTGTAAAAAAGCGTTATTTTTGTACGGCAATGAAGAAATGACTATGTTTTGCGATTTCTCTTGCTCAGAAAGATATAGAAAGCTGATAACTGTGGGCAATGTTAGCAATGTCATGAGAAACAAGAATTATGTAAAAGGATTGATGTAAGTCATTGTTTCCAAGAGAAAGTGAGACAGGAGTGTAAAAAAGCGTTGCTTTGTGCGGCAATGAAGAAATGACTATGTTTTGCGATTTCTCTTGCTCAGAAAGACTTAGAAAGTTGATAATTGTGGGCAATGTTAGAAATGTCATGAGAAACAAGAATTATGTAAAAGGATTAATGTAAGTCATTGTTTCCAAGAGAAAGTGAGACAGGAGTGTAAAAAAGCGTTATTTTTGTACGGCAATGAAGAAATGACTAAGTTTTGCGATTTCTCTTGCTCAGAAAGATATAGAAAGCTGATAACTGTGGGCAATGTTAGCAATGTCATGAGAAACAAGAATTATGTAAAAGGATTGATGTAAGTCATTGTTTCCAAGAGAAAGTGAGACAGGAGTGTAAAAAAGCGTTGCTTTGTGCGGCAATGAAGAAATGACTATGTTTTGCGATTTCTTTTGCTCAGAAAGACTTAGAAAGTTGATAATTGTGGGCAATGTTAGAAATGTCATGAGAAACAAGAATTATGTAAAAGGATTGATGTATGTCATTGTTTCCAAGAGAAAGTGAGACAGGAGTGTAAAAAAGCGTTGCTTTGTGCGGCAATCAAGAAATGACTATGTTTTGCGATTTCTTTTGCTCAGAAAGACTTAGAAAGTTGATAATTGTGGGCAATGTTAGAAATGTCATGAGAAACAAGAATTATGTAAAAGGATTGATGAAAATCATTGTTTCCAAGAGAAAGTGAGACAGGAGTATAAAAAAGCGTTGCTTTGTGCGGCAATGAAGAAATGACTATGTTTTGCGATTTCTTTTGCTCAGAAAGACTTAGAAAGTTGATAATTGTGGGCAATGTTAGAAATGTCATGAGAAACAAGAATTATGTAAAAGGATTGATGTAAGTCATTGTTTCCAAGAGAAAGTGAGACAGGAGTGTAAAAAAGCGTTGCTTTGTGCGGCAATGAAGAAATGACTATGTTTTGCGATTTCTCTTGCTCAGAAATACTTAGAAAGTTGATAATTGTGGGCAATGTTAGAAATGTCATGAGAAACAAGAATTATGTAAAAGGATTAATGTAAGTCATTGTTTCCAAGAGAAAGTGAGACAGGAGTGTAAAAAAGCGTTATTTTTGTACGGCAATGAAGAAATGACTATGTTTTGCGATTTCTCTTGCTCAGAAAGACATAGAAAGCTGATAATTGTGGGCAATGTTAAAAATGTCATGAGAAACAAGAATTATGTAAAAGGATTGATGTAAGTCATTGTTTCCAAGAGAAAGTGAGACAGGAGTGTAAAAAAGCGTTGCTTTGTGCCGCAAAAAAGAAATGACTATGTTTTGCGATTTCTCTTGCTCAGAAAGACTTAGAAAGTTGATAATTGTGGGCAATGTTAGAAATGTCATGAGAAACAAGAATTATGTAAAAGGATTAATGTAAGTCATTGTTTCCAAGAGAAAGTGAGACAGGAGTGTAAAAAAGGGTTGCTTTGTGCGGCAATGAAGAAATGACTATGTTTTGCGATTTCTCTTGCTCAGAAAGACTTAGAAAGATGATAATTGTGGGCAATGTTAGAAATGTCATGAGAAACAAGAATTATGTAAAAGGATTGATGTATGTCATTGTTTCCAAGAGAAAGTGAGACAGGAGTGTAAAAAAGCGTTGCTTTGTGCGGAAATGAAGAAATTACTATGTTTTGCGATTTCTCTTGCTCAGAAAGACTTAGAAAGTTGATAATTGTGGGCAATGTTAGAAATGTCATGAGAAACAAGAATTATGTAAAAGGATTGATGTAAGTCATTGTTTCCAAGAGAAAGTGAGACAGAAGTGTGAAAAAGCGTTGCTTTGTGCGGCAATGAAGAAATGACTATGTTTTGCGATTTCTCTTGCTCAGAAAGACTTAGAAAGTTGATAATTGTGGGCAATGTTAGAAATGTCATGAGAAACAAGAATTATGTAAAAGGATTGATGTAAGTCATTGTTTCCAAGAGAAAGTGAGACAGTAGTGTAAAAAAGCGTTGTTTTTTACGGCAATGAAGAAATGACTATGTTTTGCGATTTCTCTTGCTCAGAAAGACTTAAAAAGTTGATAATTGTGGGCAATGTTAGTAATGTCATGAGAAACAAGAATTATGTAAAAGGATTTATGTAAGTCATTGTTTCCAAGAGAAAGTGAAACAGGAGTGTAAAAAAGCGTTGTTTTTTTACGGCAATGAAGAAATGACTATGTTTTGCGATTTCTCTTGCTCAGAAAGACTTAGAAAGTTGATAATTGTGGGCAATGTTAGTAATGTCATGAGAAACAAGAATTATGTAAAAGGATTGATGTAAGTCATTGTTTCCAAGAGAAAGTGAGACAGGAGTGTAAAAAAGGGTTGCTTTGTGCGGCAATGAAGAAATGACTATGTTTTGCGATTTCTCTTGCTCAGAAAGACTTAGAAAGTTGATAATTGTGGGCAATGCTAGAAATGTCATGTGAAACAAGAATTATGTAAAAGGATTGATGTAAGTCATTGTTTCCAAGAGAAAGTGAGACAGGAGTGTAAAAAAGCATTGTTTTTGTACGGCAATAAAGAAATGACTATGTTTTGCGATTTCACTTGCTCAGAAAGACGTAGAAAGTTGATAATTGTGGGCAATGCTAGAAATGTCATGAGAAACAAGAATTATGTAAAAGGATTGATGTAAGTCATTGTTTCCAAGAGAAAGTGAGACAGGAGTGTAAAAAAGCTTTGCTTTGTATGGCAATGAAGAAATGACTATGTTTTGCGATTTCTCTTGCTCAGAAAGACTTATAAAGTTGATAATTGTGGGCATGTTTGAAATGTCATGAGAAACAAGAATTATGTAAAAGGATTGATGTATGTCATTGTTTCCAAGAGAAAGTGAGACAGGAGTGTAAAAAAGCGTTGCTTTGTGCAGCAAAGAAGAAATGACTATGTTTTGCGATTTCTCTTGCTCAGAAAGACATAGAAAGCTGATAATTGTGGGCAATGTTAGAAATGTCATGAGAAACAAGAATTATGTAAAAGGATTGATGTAAGTCATTGTTTCCAAGAGAAAGTGAGACAGGAGTGTAAAAAAGGGTTGCTTTGTGCGGCAATGAAGAAATGACTATGTTTTGCGATTTCTCTTGCTCAGAAAGACTTAGAAAGTTGATAATTGTGGGCAATGCTAGAAATGTCATGTGAAACAAGAATTATGTAAAAGGATTGATGTAAGTCATTGTTTCCAAGAGAAAGTGAGACAGGAGTGTAAAAAAGCATTGTTTTTGTACGGCAATAAAGAAATGACTATGTTTTGCGATTTCTCTTGCTCAGAAAGACGTAGAAAGTTGATAATTGTGGGCAATGCTAGAAATGTCATGAGAAACAAGAATTATGTAAAAGGATTGATGTAAGTCATTGTTTCCAAGAGAAAGTGAGACAGGAGTGTAAAAAAGCTTTGCTTTGTGCGACAATGAAGAAATGACTATGTTTTGCGATTTCTCTTGCTCAGAAAGACTTAGAAAGTTGATAATTGTGGGCAATGTTAGAAATGTCATGAGAAACAAGAATTATGTAAAAGGATTAATGTAGGTCATTGTTTCCAAGAGAAAGTGAGACAGGAGTGTAAAAAGCGTTTATTTGTGCGGCAATGAAGAAATGACTATGTTTTGCGATTTCTCTTGCTCAGAAAGACTTAGAAAGTTGATAATTGTGGGCAATGTTAGAAATGTCATGAGAAACAAGAATTATGTAAAAGGATTAATGTAAGTCATTGTTTCCAAGAGAAAGTGAGACAGGAGTGAAAAAAAGCGTTGCTTTGTGCGGCAATGAAGAAATGACTATGTTTTGCGATTTCTCTTGCTCAGAAAGACTTAGAAAGTTGATAATTGTGGGCAATGTTAAAAATGTCATGAGAAACAAGAATTATGTAAAAGGATTGATGTATGTCATTGTTTCCAAGAGAAAGTGAGACAGGAGTGTAAAAAAGCGTTGCTTTGTACAACAATGAAGAAATGACTATGTTTTGCTATTTCTCTTGCTCAGAAAGACTTAGAAAGTTGATAATTGTGGGCAATGTTAAAAATGTCATGAGAAACAAGAATTATGTAAAAGGATTGATGTATGTCATTGTTTCCAAGAGAAAGTGAGACAGGAGTGTAAAAAAGGGTTGCTTTGTGCAGCAAAGAAGAAATGGCTATGTTTTGCGATTTCTCTTGCTCAGAAAGACAGAAAGCTGATAATTGTGGGCAATGTTAGAAATGTCATGAGAAACAAAAATTATGTAAAAGGATTGATGTAAGTCATTGTTTCCAAGAGAAAGTGAGACAGGAGTGTAAAAAAGGGTTGCTTTGTGCGGCAATGAAGAAATGACTATGTTTTGCGATTTCTCTTGCTCAGAAAGACTTAGAAAGTTGATAATTGTGGGCAATGCTAGAAATGTCATGTGAAACAAGAATTATGTAAAAGGATTGATGTAAGTCATTGTTTCCAAGAGAAAGTGAGACAGGAGTGTAAAAAAGCATTGTTTTTGTACGGCAATAAAGAAATGACTATGTTTTGCGATTTCTCTTGCTCAGAAAGATATAGAAAGCTGATAACTGTGGGCAATGTTAGCAATGTCATGAGAAACAAGAATTATGTAAAAGGATTGATGTAAGTCATTGTTTCCAAGAGAAAGTGAGACAGGAGTGTAAAAAAGCGTTGCTTTGTGCGGCAATGAAGAAATAACTATGTTTTGCAATTTCTTTTGCTCAGAAAGACTTAGAAAGTTGATAATTGTGGGCAATGTTGGAAATGTCATGAGAAACAAGAATTATGTAAAAGGATTGATGTAAGTCATTGTTTCCAAGAGAAAGTGAGACAGGAGTGTAAAAAAGCGTTGCTTTGTGCGGCAATGAAGAAATGACTATGTTTTGCGATTTCTCTTGCTCAGAAAGACTTAGAAAGTTGATAATTGTGGGCAATGTTAGAAATGTCATGAGAAACAAGAATTATGTAAAAGGATTGATGTAAGTCATTGTTTCCAAGAGAAAGTGAGACAGAAGTGTAAAAAAGCGTTGTTTTTTTACGGCAATGAAGAAATGACTATGTTTTGCGATTTCTCTTGCTCAGAAAGACTTAAAAAGTTGATAATTGTGGGCAATGTTAGTAATGTCATGAGAAACAAGAATTATGTAAAAGGATTGATGTAAGTCATTGTTTCCAAGAGAAAGTGAGACAGGAGTGTAAAAAAGCGTTGTTTTTTTACGGCAATAAAGAAATGACTATGTTTTGCGATTTCTCTTGCTCAGAAAGACTTAGAAAATTGATAATTGTGGGCAATGTTAGAAATGTCATGAGAAACAAGAATTATGTAAAAGGATTGATGTAAGTCATTGTTTCCAAGAGAAAGTGAGACAGGAGTGTAAAAAAGCATTGTTTTTGTACGGCAATAAAGAAATGACTATGTTTTGCGATTTCTCTTGCTCAGAAAGACTTAGAAAGTTGATAATTGTGGGCAATGCTAGAAATGTCATGTGAAACAAGAATTATGTAAAAGGATTGATGTAAGTCATTGTTTCCAAGAGAAAGTGAGACAGGAGTGTAAAAAAGCATTGTTTTTGTACGGCAATAAAGAAATGACTATGTTTTGTGATTTCTCTTGCTCAGAAAGACGTAGAAAGTTGATAATTGTGGGCAATGCTAGAAATGTCATGAGAAACAAGAATTATGTAAAAGGATTGATGTAAGTCATTGTTTCCAAGAGAAAGTGAGACAGGAGTGTAAAAAAGCTTTGCTTTGTATGGCAATGAAGAAATGACTATGTTTTGCGATTTCTCTTGCTCAGAAAGACTTATAAAGTTGATAATTGTGGGCATGTTTGAAATGTCATGAGAAACAAGAATTATGTAAAAGGATTGATGTAAGTCATTGTTTCCAAGAGAAAGTAAGACAGGAGTGTAAAAAAGCGTCGCTTTGTGCGACAATGAAGAAATGACTATGTTTTGCGATTTCTCTTGCTCAGAAAGACTTAGAAAGTTGATAATTGTGGGAAATGTTAGAAATGTCATGAGAAACAAGAATTATGTAAAAGGATTAATGTAAGTCATTGTTTCCAAGAGAAAGTGAGACAGGAGTGTAAAAAAGCGTTGCTTTGTGCGGCAATGAAGAAATGACTATGTTTTGCGATTTCTCTTGCTCAGAAAGACTTAGAAAGTTGATAATTGTGGGCAATGTTAGAAATGTCATGAGAAACAAGAATTATGTAAAAGGATTAATGTAAGTCATTGTTTCCAAGAGAAAGTGAGACAGGAGTGTAAAAAAGCGTTATTTTTGTACGGCAATGAAGAAATGACTATGTTTTGCGATTTCTCTTGCTCAGAAAGATATAGAAAGCTGATAACTGTGGGCAATGTTAGCAATGTCATGAGAAACAAGAATTATGTAAAAGGATTGATGTAAGTCATTGTTTCCAAGAGAAAGTGAGACAGGAGTGTAAAAAAGCGTTGCTTTGTGCGGCAATGAAGAAATGACTATGTTTTGCAATTTCTTTTGCTCAGAAAGACTTAGAAAGTTGATAATTGTGGGCAATGTTAGAAATGTCATGAGAAACAAGAATTATGTAAAAGGATTGATGTAAGTCATTGTTTCCAAGAGAAAGTGAGACAGGAGTGTAAAAAAGCGTTGCTTTGTGCGGCAATGAAGAAATGACTATGTTTTGCGATTCCTCTTGCTCAGAAAGACTTAGAAAGTTGATAATTGTGGGCAATGTTAGAAATGTCATGAGAAACAAGAATTATGTAAAAGGATTAATGTAAGTCATTGTTTCCAAGAGAAAGTGAGACAGGAGTGTAAAAAAGCGTTATTTTTGTACGGCAATGAAGAAATGACTATGTTTTGCGATTTCTCTTGCTCAGAAAGATATAGAAAGCTGATAACTGTGGGCAATGTTAGCAATGTCATGAGAAACAAGAATTATGTAAAAGGATTGATGTAAGTCATTGTTTCCAAGAGAAAGTGAGACAGGAGTGTAAAAAAGCGTTGCTTTGTGCGGCAATCAAGAAATGACTATGTTTTGCGATTTCTTTTGCTCAGAAAGACTTAGAAAGTTGATAATTGTGGGCAATGTTAGAAATGTCATGAGAAACAAGAATTATGTAAAAGGATTGATGTATGTCATTGTTTCCAAGAGAAAGTGAGACAGGAGTGTAAAAAAGCGTTGCTTTGTGCGGCAATCAAGAAATGACTATGTTTTGCGATTTCTTTTGCTCAGAAAGACTTAGAAAGTTGATAATTGTGGGCAATGTTAGAAATGTCATGAGAAACAAGAATTATGTAAAAGGATTGATGTATGTCATTGTTTCCAAGAGAAAGTGAGACAGGAGTGTAAAAAAGCGTTGCTTTGTGCGGCAATGAAGAAATGACTATGTTTTGCGATTTATCTTGCTCAGAAAGACTTAGAAAGTTGATAATTGTGGGCAATGTTAAAAATGTCATGAGAAACAAGAATTATGTAAAAGGATTGATGTATGTCATTGTTTCCAAGAGAAAGTGAGACAGGAGTGTAAAAAAGCGTTGCTTTGTGCAGCAAAGAAGAAATGACTATGTTTTGCGATTTCTCTTGCTCAGAAAGACATAGAAAGCTGATAATTGTGGGCAATGTTAGAAATGTCATGAGAAACAAGAATTATGTAAAAGGATTGATGTAAGTCATTGTTTCCAAGAGAAAGTGAGACAGGAGTGTAAAAAAGCGTTGCTTTGTGCGGCAATGAAGAAATGACTATGTTTTGCGATTTCTCTTGCTCAGAAAGACTTAGAAAGTTGATAATTGTGGGCAATGTTAGAAATGTCATGAGAAACAAGAATTATGTAAAAGGATTAATGTAAGTCATTGTTTCCAAGAGAAAGTGAGACAGGAGTGTAAAAAAGCGTTGCTTTGTGCGGCAATGAAGAAATGACTATGTTTTGCGATTTCTCTTGCTCAGAAAGACTTAGAAAGTTGATAATTGTGGGCAATGTTAGAAATGTCATGAGAAACAAGAATTATGTAAAAGGATTGATGTAAGTCATTGTTTCCAAGAGAAAGTGAGACAGGAGTGTAAAAAAGGGTTGCTTTGTAAGGCAATGAAGAAATGACTATGTTTTGCGATTTCTCTTGCTCAGAAAGACTTAGAAAGTTGATAATTGTGGGCAATGTTAGAAATGTCATGAGAAACAAGAATTATGTAAAAGGATTGATGTATGTCATTGTTTCCAAGAGAAAGTGAGACAGGAGTGTAAAAAAGCGTTGCTTTGTGCAGCAATGAAGAAATGACTATGTTTTGCGATTTCTATTGCTCAGAAAGACTTAGAAAGTTGATAATTGTGGGCAATGTTAGAAATGTCATGAGAAACAAGAATTATGTAAAAGGATTGATGTAAGTCATTGTTTCCAAGAGAAAGTGAAACAGGAGTGTAAAAAAGCGTTGTTTTTTTACGGCAATGAAGAAATGACTATGTTTTGCGATTTCTCTTGCTCAGAAAGACTTAAAAAGTTGATAATTGTGGGCAATGTTAGTAATGTCATGAGAAACAAGAATTATGTAAAAGGATTGATGTAAGTCATTGTTTCCAAGAGAAAGTGAGACAGGAGTGTAAAAAAGCGTTGTTTTTTTACGGCAATGAAGAAATGACTATGTTTTGTGATTTCTCTTGCTCAGAAAGACTTAGAAAATTGATAATTGTGAGCAATGTTAGAAATGTCATGAGAAACAAGAATTATGTAAAAGGATTGATGTAAGTCATTGTTTCCAAGAGAAAGTGAGACAGGAGTGTAAAAAAGCTTTGCTTTGTGTGGCAATGAAGAAATGACTATGTTTTGCGATTTCTCTTGCTCAGAAAGACTTAGAAAGTTGATAATTGTGGGCATGTTTGAAATGTCATGAGAAACAAGAATTATGTAAAAGGATTGATGTAAGTCATTGTTTCCAAGAGAAAGTGAGACAGGAGTGTAAAAAAGCGTTGCTTTGTGCGGCAATGAAGAAATGACTATGTTTTGCGATTTCTCTTGCTCAGAAAGACTTAGAAAGTTGATAATTTTGGGCAATGTTAGAAATGTCATGAGAAACAAGAATTATGTAAAAGGATTGATGTAAGTCATTGTTTCCAAGAGAAAGTGAGACAGGAGTGTAAAAAAGGGTTGCTTTGTGCGGCAATGAAGAAATGACTATGTTTTGCGATTTCTCTTGCTCAGAAAGACTTAGAAAGATGATAATTGTGGGCAATGTTAGAAATGTCATGAGAAACAAGAATTATGTAAAAGGATTGATGTATGTCATTGTTTCCAAGAGAAAGTGAGACAGGAGTGTAAAAAAGCGTTGATTTGTGCGGCAATGAAGAAATGACTATGTTTTGCGATTTCTCTTGCTCAGAAAGACTTAGAAAGTTGATAATTGTGGGCATGTTTGAAATGTCATGAGAAACAAGAATTATGTAAAAGGATTGATGTAAGTCATTGTTTCCAAGAGAAAGTAAGACAGGAGTGTAAAAAAGCGTCGCTTTGTGCGACAATGAAGAAATGACTATGTTTTGCGATTTCTCTTGCTCAGAAAGACTTAAAAGGTTGATAATTGTGGGCAATGTTAGAAATGTCATGAGAAACAAGAATTATGTAAAAGGATTGATGTAAGTCATTGTTTCCAAGAGAAAGTGAGACAGGAGTGTAAAAAAGCGTTGTTTTTGTACGACAATGAAGAAATGACTATGTTTTGTGATTTCTCTTGCTCAGAAAGACTTAGAAAGTTGATAATTGTGGGCAATGCTAGAAATGTCATGAGAAACAAGAATTATGTAAAAGGATTGATGTAAGTCATTGTTTCCAAGAGAAAGTGAGACAGCAGTGTAAAAAAGCGTTGCTTTGTGCAGGAATGAAGAAGTGACTATGTTTTGCGATTTCTCTTGCTCAGAAAGACTTAGAAAGTTGATAATTGTGGGCAATGTTAGAAATGTCATGAGAAACAAGAATTATGTAAAAGGATTGATGTAAGTCATTGTTTCCAAGAGAAAGTGAGACAGGAGTGTAAAAAAACGTTGCTTTGTACGGCAATGAAGAAATGACTATGTTTTGCGATTTCTCTTGCTCAGAAAGACTTAGAAAGTTGATAATTGTGGGCAATGTTCGAAATGTCATGAGAAACAAGAATTATGTAAAAGGATTGATGTAAGTCATTGTTTCCAAGAGAAAGTGAGACAGGAGTGTAAAAAGGTGTTGCTTTGTGCGGCAATGAAGAAATGACTATGTTTTGCGATTTCTCTTGCTCAGAAAGACGTAGAAAGTTGATAATTGTGGGCAATGCTAGAAATGTCATGAGAAACAGTAATTATGTAAAAGGATTGATGTAAGTCATTGTTTCCAAGAGAAAGTGAGACAGGAGTGTAAAAAAGCGTTGTTTTTGTACGGCAATGAAGAAATGACTATGTTTTGCGATTTCTCTTGCTCAGAAAGACATAGAAAGCTGATAATTGTGGGCAATGTTAGAAATGTCATGAGAAACAAGAATTATGTAAAAGGATTGATGTAAGTCATTGTTTCCAAGAGAAAGTGAGACAGGAGTGTAAAAAAGAGTTGCTTTGTGCGGCAATGAAGAAATGACTATGTTTTGCGATTTCTCTTGCTCAGAAAGACATAGAAAGCTGATAATTGTGGGCAATGTTAGAAATGTCATGAGAAACAAGAATTATGTCAAAGGATTGATGTAAGTCATTGTTTCCAAGAGAAAGTGAGACAGGAGTGTAAAAAAGCGTTGCTTTGAGCGGCAATGAAGAAATGACTATGTTTTGCGATTTCTCTTGCTCAGAAAGACTTAGAAAGTTGATAATTGTGGGCATGTTAGAAATGTCATGAGAAACAAGAATTATGTAAAAGGATTGATGTATGTCATTGTTTCCAAGAGAAAGTGAGACAGGAGTGTAAAAAAGCGTTGCTTTGTGCGGCAATCAAGAAATGACTATGTTTTGCGATTTCTTTTGCTCAGAAAGACTTAGAAAGTTGATAATTGTGGGCAATGTTAGAAATGTCATGAGAAACAAGAATTATGTAAAAGGATTGATGAAAATCATTGTTTCCAAGAGAAAGTGAGACAGGAGTATAAAAAAGCGTTGCTTTGTGCGGCAATGAAGAAATGACTATGTTTTGCGATTTCTTTTGCTCAGAAAGACTTAGAAAGTTGATAATTGTGGGCAATGTTAGAAATGTCATGAGAAACAAGAATTATGTAAAAGGATTGATGTAAGTCATTGTTTCCAAGAGAAAGTGAGACAGGAGTGTAAAAAAGCGTTGCTTTGTGCGGCAATGAAGAAATGACTATGTTTTGCGATTTCTCTTGCTCAGAAATACTTAGAAAGTTGATAATTGTGGGCAATGTTAGAAATGTCATGAGAAACAAGAATTATGTAAAAGGATTAATGTAAGTCATTGTTTCCAAGAGAAAGTGAGACAGGAGTGTAAAAAAGCGTTATTTTTGTACGGCAATGAAGAAATGACTATGTTTTGCGATTTCTCTTGCTCAGAAAGACATAGAAAGCTGATAATTGTGGGCAATGTTAAAAATGTCATGAGAAACAAGAATTATGTAAAAGGATTGATGTAAGTCATTGTTTCCAAGAGAAAGTGAGACAGGAGTGTAAAAAAGCGTTGCTTTGTGCCGCAAAGAAGAAATGACTATGTTTTGCGATTTCTCTTGCTCAGAAAGACTTAGAAAGTTGATAATTGTGGGCAATGTTAGAAATGTCATGAGAAACAAGAATTATGTAAAAGGATTAATGTAAGTCATTGTTTCCAAGAGAAAGTGAGACAGGAGTGTAAAAAAGGGTTGCTTTGTGCGGCAATGAAGAAATGACTATGTTTTGCGATTTCTCTTGCTCAGAAAGACTTAGAAAGATGATAATTGTGGGCAATGTTAGAAATGTCATGAGAAACAAGAATTATGTAAAAGGATTGATGTATGTCATTGTTTCCAAGAGAAAGTGAGACAGGAGTGTAAAAAAGCGTTGCTTTGTGCGGAAATGAAGAAATTACTATGTTTTGCGATTTCTCTTGCTCAGAAAGACTTAGAAAGTTGATAATTGTGGGCAATGTTAGAAATGTCATGAGAAACAAGAATTATGTAAAAGGATTGATGTAAGTCATTGTTTCCAAGAGAAAGTGAGACAGAAGTGTGAAAAAGCGTTGCTTTGTGCGGCAATGAAGAAATGACTATGTTTTGCGATTTCTCTTGCTCAGAAAGACTTAGAAAGTTGATAATTGTGGGCAATGTTAGAAATGTCATGAGAAACAAGAATTATGTAAAAGGATTGATGTAAGTCATTGTTTCCAAGAGAAAGTGAGACAGTAGTGTAAAAAAGCGTATTTTTTTTACGGCAATGAAGAAATGACTATGTTTTGCGATTTCTCTTGCTCAGAAAGACTTAAAAAGTTGATAATTGTGGGCAATGTTAGTAATGTCATGAGAAACAAGAATTATGTAAAAGGATTTATGTAAGTCATTGTTTCCAAGAGAAAGTGAAACAGGAGTGTAAAAAAGCGTTGTTTTTTTACGGCAATGAAGAAATGACTATGTTTTGCGATTTCTCTTGCTCAGAAAGACTTAGAAAGTTGATAATTGTGGGCAATGCTAGAAATGTCATGTGAAACAAGAATTATGTAAAAGGATTGATGTAAGTCATTGTTTCCAAGAGAAAGTGAGACAGGAGTGTAAAAAAGCATTGTTTTTGTACGGCAATAAAGAAATGACTATGTTTTGCGATTTCTCTTGCTCAGAAAGACGTAGAAAGTTGATAATTGTGGGCAATGCTAGAAATGTCATGAGAAACAAGAATTATGTAAAAGGATTGATGTAAGTCATTGTTTCCAAGAGAAAGTGAGACAGGAGTGTAAAAAAGCTTTGCTTTGTATGGCAATGAAGAAATGACTATGTTTTGCGATTTCTTTTGCTCAGAAAGACTTAGAAAGTTGATAATTGTGGGCAATGTTAGAAATGTCATGAGAAACAAGAATTATGTAAAAGGATTGATGTAAGTCATTGTTTCCAAGAGAAAGTGAGACAGGAGTGTAAAAAAGCGTTGCTTTGTGCGGCAATGAAGAAATGACTATGTTTTGCGATTTCTCTTGCTCAGACAGACTTAGAAAGTTGATAATTGTGGGCAATGTTAGAAATGTCATGAGAAACAAGAATTATGTAAAAGAATTAATGTAAGTCATTGTTTCCAAGAGAGAGTGAGACAGGAGTGTAAAAAAGCGTTATTTTTGTACGGCAATGAAGAAATGACTATGTTTTGCGATTTCTCTTGCTCAGAAAGATATAGAAAGCTGATAACTGTGGGCAATGTTAGCAATGTCATGAGAAACAAGAATTATGTAAAAGGATTGATGTAAGTCATTGTTTCCAAGAGAAAGTGAGACAGGAGTGTAAAAAAGCGTTGCTTTGTGCGGCAATGAAGAAATGACTATGTTTTGCGATTTCTCTTGCTCAGAAAGACTTAGAAAGTTGATAATTGTGGGCAATGTTAGAAATGTCATGAGAAACAAGAATTATGTAAAAGGATTAATGTAAGTCATTGTTTCCAAGAGAAAGTGAGACAGGAGTGTAAAAAAGCGTTATTTTTGTACGGCAATGAAGAAATGACTAAGTTTTGCGATTTCTCTTGCTCAGAAAGATATAGAAAGCTGATAACTGTGGGCAATGTTAGCAATGTCATGAGAAACAAGAATTATGTAAAAGGATTGATGTAAGTCATTGTTTCCAAGAGAAAGTGAGACAGGAGTGTAAAAAAGCGTTGCTTTGTGCGGCAATGAAGAAATGACTATGTTTTGCGATTTCTTTTGCTCAGAAAGACTTAGAAAGTTGATAATTGTGGGCAATGTTAGAAATGTCATGAGAAACAAGAATTATGTAAAAGGATTGATGTATGTCATTGTTTCCAAGAGAAAGTGAGACAGGAGTGTAAAAAAGCGTTGCTTTGTGCGGCAATCAAGAAATGACTATGTTTTGCGATTTCTTTTGCTCAGAAAGACTTAGAAAGTTGATAATTGTGGGCAATGTTAGAAATGTCATGAGAAACAAGAATTATGTAAAAGGATTGATGAAAATCATTGTTTCCAAGAGAAAGTGAGACAGGAGTATAAAAAAGCGTTGCTTTGTGCGGCAATGAAGAAATGACTATGTTTTGCGATTTCTTTTGCTCAGAAAGACTTAGAAAGTTGATAATTGTGGGCAATGTTAGAAATGTCATGAGAAACAAGAATTATGTAAAAGGATTGATGTAAGTCATTGTTTCCAAGAGAAAGTGAGACAGGAGTGTAAAAAAGCGTTGCTTTGTGCGGCAATGAAGAAATGACTATGTTTTGCGATTTCTCTTGCTCAGAAATACTTAGAAAGTTGATAATTGTGGGCAATGTTAGAAATGTCATGAGAAACAAGAATTATGTAAAAGGATTAATGTAAGTCATTGTTTCCAAGAGAAAGTGAGACAGGAGTGTAAAAAAGCGTTATTTTTGTACGGCAATGAAGAAATGACTATGTTTTGCGATTTCTCTTGCTCAGAAAGACATAGAAAGCTGATAATTGTGGGCAATGTTAAAAATGTCATGAGAAACAAGAATTATGTAAAAGGATTGATGTAAGTCATTGTTTCCAAGAGAAAGTGAGACAGGAGTGTAAAAAAGCGTTGCTTTGTGCCGCAAAGAAGAAATGACTATGTTTTGCGATTTCTCTTGCTCAGAAAGACTTAGAAAGTTGATAATTGTGGGCAATGTTAGAAATGTCATGAGAAACAAGAATTATGTAAAAGGATTAATGTAAGTCATTGTTTCCAAGAGAAAGTGAGACAGGAGTGTAAAAAAGGGTTGCTTTGTGCGGCAATGAAGAAATGACTATGTTTTGCGATTTCTCTTGCTCAGAAAGACTTAGAAAGATGATAATTGTGGGCAATGTTAGAAATGTCATGAGAAACAAGAATTATGTAAAAGGATTGATGTATGTCATTGTTTCCAAGAGAAAGTGAGACAGGAGTGTAAAAAAGCGTTGCTTTGTGCGGAAATGAAGAAATTACTATGTTTTGCGATTTCTCTTGCTCAGAAAGACTTAGAAAGTTGATAATTGTGGGCAATGTTAGAAATGTCATGAGAAACAAGAATTATGTAAAAGGATTGATGTAAGTCATTGTTTCCAAGAGAAAGTGAGACAGAAGTGTGAAAAAGCGTTGCTTTGTGCGGCAATGAAGAAATGACTATGTTTTGCGATTTCTCTTGCTCAGAAAGACTTAGAAAGTTGATAATTGTGGGCAATGTTAGAAATGTCATGAGAAACAAGAATTATGTAAAAGGATTGATGTAAGTCATTGTTTCCAAGAGAAAGTGAGACAGTAGTGTAAAAAAGCGTTGTTTTTTTACGGCAATGAAGAAATGACTATGTTTTGCGATTTCTCTTGCTCAGAAAGACTTAAAAAGTTGATAATTGTGGGCAATGTTAGTAATGTCATGAGAAACAAGAATTATGTAAAAGGATTTATGTAAGTCATTGTTTCCAAGAGAAAGTGAAACAGGAGTGTAAAAAAGCGTTGTTTTTTTACGGCAATGAAGAAATGACTATGTTTTGCGATTTCTCTTGCTCAGAAAGACTTAGAAAGTTGATAATTGTGGGCAATGTTAGTAATGTCATGAGAAACAAGAATTATGTAAAAGGATTGATGTAAGTCATTGTTTCCAAGAGAAAGTGAGACAGGAGTGTAAAAAAGGGTTGCTTTGTGCGGCAATGAAGAAATGACTATGTTTTGCGATTTCTCTTGCTCAGAAAGACTTAGAAAGTTGATAATTGTGGGCAATGCTAGAAATGTCATGTGAAACAAGAATTATGTAAAAGGATTGATGTAAGTCATTGTTTCCAAGAGAAAGTGAGACAGGAGTGTAAAAAAGCATTGTTTTTGTACGGCAATAAAGAAATGACTATGTTTTGCGATTTCACTTGCTCAGAAAGACGTAGAAAGTTGATAATTGTGGGCAATGCTAGAAATGTCATGAGAAACAAGAATTATGTAAAAGGATTGATGTAAGTCATTGTTTCCAAGAGAAAGTGAGACAGGAGTGTAAAAAAGCTTTGCTTTGTATGGCAATGAAGAAATGACTATGTTTTGCGATTTCTCTTGCTCAGAAAGACTTATAAAGTTGATAATTGTGGGCATGTTTGAAATGTCATGAGAAACAAGAATTATGTAAAAGGATTGATGTATGTCATTGTTTCCAAGAGAAAGTGAGACAGGAGTGTAAAAAAGCGTTGCTTTGTGCAGCAAAGAAGAAATGACTATGTTTTGCGATTTCTCTTGCTCAGAAAGACATAGAAAGCTGATAATTGTGGGCAATGTTAGAAATGTCATGAGAAACAAGAATTATGTAAAAGGATTGATGTAAGTCATTGTTTCCAAGAGAAAGTGAGACAGGAGTGTAAAAAAGGGTTGCTTTGTGCGGCAATGAAGAAATGACTATGTTTTGCGATTTCTCTTGCTCAGAAAGACTTAGAAAGTTGATAATTGTGGGCAATGCTAGAAATGTCATGTGAAACAAGAATTATGTAAAAGGATTGATGTAAGTCATTGTTTCCAAGAGAAAGTGAGACAGGAGTGTAAAAAAGCATTGTTTTTGTACGGCAATAAAGAAATGACTATGTTTTGCGATTTCTCTTGCTCAGAAAGACGTAGAAAGTTGATAATTGTGGGCAATGCTAGAAATGTCATGAGAAACAAGAATTATGTAAAAGGATTGATGTAAGTCATTGTTTCCAAGAGAAAGTGAGACAGGAGTGTAAAAAAGCTTTGCTTTGTGCGACAATGAAGAAATGACTATGTTTTGCGATTTCTCTTGCTCAGAAAGACTTAGAAAGTTGATAATTGTGGGCAATGTTAGAAATGTCATGAGAAACAAGAATTATGTAAAAGGATTAATGTAGGTCATTGTTTCCAAGAGAAAGTGAGACAGGAGTGTAAAAAGCGTTTATTTGTGCGGCAATGAAGAAATGACTATGTTTTGCGATTTCTCTTGCTCAGAAAGACTTAGAAAGTTGATAATTGTGGGCAATGTTAGAAATGTCATGAGAAACAAGAATTATGTAAAAGGATTAATGTAAGTCATTGTTTCCAAGAGAAAGTGAGACAGGAGTGAAAAAAAGCGTTGCTTTGTGCGGCAATGAAGAAATGACTATGTTTTGCGATTTCTCTTGCTCAGAAAGACTTAGAAAGTTGATAATTGTGGGCAATGTTAAAAATGTCATGAGAAACAAGAATTATGTAAAAGGATTGATGTATGTCATTGTTTCCAAGAGAAAGTGAGACAGGAGTGTAAAAAAGCGTTGCTTTGTACAACAATGAAGAAATGACTATGTTTTGCTATTTCTCTTGCTCAGAAAGACTTAGAAAGTTGATAATTGTGGGCAATGTTAAAAATGTCATGAGAAACAAGAATTATGTAAAAGGATTGATGTATGTCATTGTTTCCAAGAGAAAGTGAGACAGGAGTGTAAAAAAGGGTTGCTTTGTGCAGCAAAGAAGAAATGGCTATGTTTTGCGATTTCTCTTGCTCAGAAAGACAGAAAGCTGATAATTGTGGGCAATGTTAGAAATGTCATGAGAAACAAAAATTATGTAAAAGGATTGATGTAAGTCATTGTTTCCAAGAGAAAGTGAGACAGGAGTGTAAAAAAGGGTTGCTTTGTGCGGCAATGAAGAAATGACTATGTTTTGCGATTTCTCTTGCTCAGAAAGACTTAGAAAGTTGATAATTGTGGGCAATGCTAGAAATGTCATGTGAAACAAGAATTATGTAAAAGGATTGATGTAAGTCATTGTTTCCAAGAGAAAGTGAGACAGGAGTGTAAAAAAGCATTGTTTTTGTACGGCAATAAAGAAATGACTATGTTTTGCGATTTCTCTTGCTCAGAAAGATATAGAAAGCTGATAACTGTGGGCAATGTTAGCAATGTCATGAGAAACAAGAATTATGTAAAAGGATTGATGTAAGTCATTGTTTCCAAGAGAAAGTGAGACAGGAGTGTAAAAAAGCGTTGCTTTGTGCGGCAATGAAGAAATGACTATGTTTTGCAATTTCTTTTGCTCAGAAAGACTTAGAAAGTTGATAATTGTGGGCAATGTTGGAAATGTCATGAGAAACAAGAATTATGTAAAAGGATTGATGTAAGTCATTGTTTCCAAGAGAAAGTGAGACAGGAGTGTAAAAAAGCGTTGCTTTGTGCGGCAATGAAGAAATGACTATGTTTTGCGATTTCTCTTGCTCAGAAAGACTTAGAAAGTTGATAATTGTGGGCAATGTTAGAAATGTCATGAGAAACAAGAATTATGTAAAAGGATTGATGTAAGTCATTGTTTCCAAGAGAAAGTGAGACAGAAGTGTAAAAAAGCGTTGTTTTTTTACGGCAATGAAGAAATGACTATGTTTTGCGATTTCTCTTGCTCAGAAAGACTTAAAAAGTTGATAATTGTGGGCAATGTTAGTAATGTCATGAGAAACAAGAATTATGTAAAAGGATTGATGTAAGTCATTGTTTCCAAGAGAAAGTGAGACAGGAGTGTAAAAAAGCGTTGTTTTTTTACGGCAATAAAGAAATGACTATGTTTTGCGATTTCTCTTGCTCAGAAAGACTTAGAAAATTGATAATTGTGGGCAATGTTAGAAATGTCATGAGAAACAAGAATTATGTAAAAGGATTGATGTAAGTCATTGTTTCCAAGAGAAAGTGAGACAGGAGTGTAAAAAAGCATTGTTTTTGTACGGCAATAAAGAAATGACTATGTTTTGCGATTTCTCTTGCTCAGAAAGACTTAGAAAGTTGATAATTGTGGGCAATGCTAGAAATGTCATGTGAAACAAGAATTATGTAAAAGGATTGATGTAAGTCATTGTTTCCAAGAGAAAGTGAGACAGGAGTGTAAAAAAGCATTGTTTTTGTACGGCAATAAAGAAATGACTATGTTTTGTGATTTCTCTTGCTCAGAAAGACGTAGAAAGTTGATAATTGTGGGCAATGCTAGAAATGTCATGAGAAACAAGAATTATGTAAAAGGATTGATGTAAGTCATTGTTTCCAAGAGAAAGTGAGACAGGAGTGTAAAAAAGCTTTGCTTTGTATGGCAATGAAGAAATGACTATGTTTTGCGATTTCTCTTGCTCAGAAAGACTTATAAAGTTGATAATTGTGGGCATGTTTGAAATGTCATGAGAAACAAGAATTATGTAAAAGGATTGATGTAAGTCATTGTTTCCAAGAGAAAGTAAGACAGGAGTGTAAAAAAGCGTCGCTTTGTGCGACAATGAAGAAATGACTATGTTTTGCGATTTCTCTTGCTCAGAAAGACTTAGAAAGTTGATAATTGTGGGAAATGTTAGAAATGTCATGAGAAACAAGAATTATGTAAAAGGATTAATGTAAGTCATTGTTTCCAAGAGAAAGTGAGACAGGAGTGTAAAAAAGCGTTGCTTTGTGCGGCAATGAAGAAATGACTATGTTTTGCGATTTCTCTTGCTCAGAAAGACTTAGAAAGTTGATAATTGTGGGCAATGTTAGAAATGTCATGAGAAACAAGAATTATGTAAAAGGATTAATGTAAGTCATTGTTTCCAAGAGAAAGTGAGACAGGAGTGTAAAAAAGCGTTATTTTTGTACGGCAATGAAGAAATGACTATGTTTTGCGATTTCTCTTGCTCAGAAAGATATAGAAAGCTGATAACTGTGGGCAATGTTAGCAATGTCATGAGAAACAAGAATTATGTAAAAGGATTGATGTAAGTCATTGTTTCCAAGAGAAAGTGAGACAGGAGTGTAAAAAAGCGTTGCTTTGTGCGGCAATGAAGAAATGACTATGTTTTGCAATTTCTTTTGCTCAGAAAGACTTAGAAAGTTGATAATTGTGGGCAATGTTAGAAATGTCATGAGAAACAAGAATTATGTAAAAGGATTGATGTAAGTCATTGTTTCCAAGAGAAAGTGAGACAGGAGTGTAAAAAAGCGTTGCTTTGTGCGGCAATGAAGAAATGACTATGTTTTGCGATTCCTCTTGCTCAGAAAGACTTAGAAAGTTGATAATTGTGGGCAATGTTAGAAATGTCATGAGAAACAAGAATTATGTAAAAGGATTAATGTAAGTCATTGTTTCCAAGAGAAAGTGAGACAGGAGTGTAAAAAAGCGTTATTTTTGTACGGCAATGAAGAAATGACTATGTTTTGCGATTTCTCTTGCTCAGAAAGATATAGAAAGCTGATAACTGTGGGCAATGTTAGCAATGTCATGAGAAACAAGAATTATGTAAAAGGATTGATGTAAGTCATTGTTTCCAAGAGAAAGTGAGACAGGAGTGTAAAAAAGCGTTGCTTTGTGCGGCAATCAAGAAATGACTATGTTTTGCGATTTCTTTTGCTCAGAAAGACTTAGAAAGTTGATAATTGTGGGCAATGTTAGAAATGTCATGAGAAACAAGAATTATGTAAAAGGATTGATGTATGTCATTGTTTCCAAGAGAAAGTGAGACAGGAGTGTAAAAAAGCGTTGCTTTGTGCGGCAATCAAGAAATGACTATGTTTTGCGATTTCTTTTGCTCAGAAAGACTTAGAAAGTTGATAATTGTGGGCAATGTTAGAAATGTCATGAGAAACAAGAATTATGTAAAAGGATTGATGTATGTCATTGTTTCCAAGAGAAAGTGAGACAGGAGTGTAAAAAAGCGTTGCTTTGTGCGGCAATGAAGAAATGACTATGTTTTGCGATTTATCTTGCTCAGAAAGACTTAGAAAGTTGATAATTGTGGGCAATGTTAAAAATGTCATGAGAAACAAGAATTATGTAAAAGGATTGATGTATGTCATTGTTTCCAAGAGAAAGTGAGACAGGAGTGTAAAAAAGCGTTGCTTTGTGCAGCAAAGAAGAAATGACTATGTTTTGCGATTTCTCTTGCTCAGAAAGACATAGAAAGCTGATAATTGTGGGCAATGTTAGAAATGTCATGAGAAACAAGAATTATGTAAAAGGATTGATGTAAGTCATTGTTTCCAAGAGAAAGTGAGACAGGAGTGTAAAAAAGCGTTGCTTTGTGCGGCAATGAAGAAATGACTATGTTTTGCGATTTCTCTTGCTCAGAAAGACTTAGAAAGTTGATAATTGTGGGCAATGTTAGAAATGTCATGAGAAACAAGAATTATGTAAAAGGATTAATGTAAGTCATTGTTTCCAAGAGAAAGTGAGACAGGAGTGTAAAAAAGCGTTGCTTTGTGCGGCAATGAAGAAATGACTATGTTTTGCGATTTCTCTTGCTCAGAAAGACTTAGAAAGTTGATAATTGTGGGCAATGTTAGAAATGTCATGAGAAACAAGAATTATGTAAAAGGATTGATGTAAGTCATTGTTTCCAAGAGAAAGTGAGACAGGAGTGTAAAAAAGGGTTGCTTTGTAAGGCAATGAAGAAATGACTATGTTTTGCGATTTCTCTTGCTCAGAAAGACTTAGAAAGTTGATAATTGTGGGCAATGTTAGAAATGTCATGAGAAACAAGAATTATGTAAAAGGATTGATGTATGTCATTGTTTCCAAGAGAAAGTGAGACAGGAGTGTAAAAAAGCGTTGCTTTGTGCAGCAATGAAGAAATGACTATGTTTTGCGATTTCTATTGCTCAGAAAGACTTAGAAAGTTGATAATTGTGGGCAATGTTAGAAATGTCATGAGAAACAAGAATTATGTAAAAGGATTGATGTAAGTCATTGTTTCCAAGAGAAAGTGAAACAGGAGTGTAAAAAAGCGTTGTTTTTTTACGGCAATGAAGAAATGACTATGTTTTGCGATTTCTCTTGCTCAGAAAGACTTAAAAAGTTGATAATTGTGGGCAATGTTAGTAATGTCATGAGAAACAAGAATTATGTAAAAGGATTGATGTAAGTCATTGTTTCCAAGAGAAAGTGAGACAGGAGTGTAAAAAAGCGTTGTTTTTTTACGGCAATGAAGAAATGACTATGTTTTGTGATTTCTCTTGCTCAGAAAGACTTAGAAAATTGATAATTGTGAGCAATGTTAGAAATGTCATGAGAAACAAGAATTATGTAAAAGGATTGATGTAAGTCATTGTTTCCAAGAGAAAGTGAGACAGGAGTGTAAAAAAGCTTTGCTTTGTGTGGCAATGAAGAAATGACTATGTTTTGCGATTTCTCTTGCTCAGAAAGACTTAGAAAGTTGATAATTGTGGGCATGTTTGAAATGTCATGAGAAACAAGAATTATGTAAAAGGATTGATGTAAGTCATTGTTTCCAAGAGAAAGTGAGACAGGAGTGTAAAAAAGCGTTGCTTTGTGCGGCAATGAAGAAATGACTATGTTTTGCGATTTCTCTTGCTCAGAAAGACTTAGAAAGTTGATAATTTTGGGCAATGTTAGAAATGTCATGAGAAACAAGAATTATGTAAAAGGATTGATGTAAGTCATTGTTTCCAAGAGAAAGTGAGACAGGAGTGTAAAAAAGGGTTGCTTTGTGCGGCAATGAAGAAATGACTATGTTTTGCGATTTCTCTTGCTCAGAAAGACTTAGAAAGATGATAATTGTGGGCAATGTTAGAAATGTCATGAGAAACAAGAATTATGTAAAAGGATTGATGTATGTCATTGTTTCCAAGAGAAAGTGAGACAGGAGTGTAAAAAAGCGTTGATTTGTGCGGCAATGAAGAAATGACTATGTTTTGCGATTTCTCTTGCTCAGAAAGACTTAGAAAGTTGATAATTGTGGGCATGTTTGAAATGTCATGAGAAACAAGAATTATGTAAAAGGATTGATGTAAGTCATTGTTTCCAAGAGAAAGTAAGACAGGAGTGTAAAAAAGCGTCGCTTTGTGCGACAATGAAGAAATGACTATGTTTTGCGATTTCTCTTGCTCAGAAAGACTTAAAAGGTTGATAATTGTGGGCAATGTTAGAAATGTCATGAGAAACAAGAATTATGTAAAAGGATTGATGTAAGTCATTGTTTCCAAGAGAAAGTGAGACAGGAGTGTAAAAAAGCGTTGTTTTTGTACGACAATGAAGAAATGACTATGTTTTGTGATTTCTCTTGCTCAGAAAGACTTAGAAAGTTGATAATTGTGGGCAATGCTAGAAATGTCATGAGAAACAAGAATTATGTAAAAGGATTGATGTAAGTCATTGTTTCCAAGAGAAAGTGAGACAGCAGTGTAAAAAAGCGTTGCTTTGTGCAGGAATGAAGAAGTGACTATGTTTTGCGATTTCTCTTGCTCAGAAAGACTTAGAAAGTTGATAATTGTGGGCAATGTTAGAAATGTCATGAGAAACAAGAATTATGTAAAAGGATTGATGTAAGTCATTGTTTCCAAGAGAAAGTGAGACAGGAGTGTAAAAAAACGTTGCTTTGTACGGCAATGAAGAAATGACTATGTTTTGCGATTTCTCTTGCTCAGAAAGACTTAGAAAGTTGATAATTGTGGGCAATGTTCGAAATGTCATGAGAAACAAGAATTATGTAAAAGGATTGATGTAAGTCATTGTTTCCAAGAGAAAGTGAGACAGGAGTGTAAAAAGGTGTTGCTTTGTGCGGCAATGAAGAAATGACTATGTTTTGCGATTTCTCTTGCTCAGAAAGACGTAGAAAGTTGATAATTGTGGGCAATGCTAGAAATGTCATGAGAAACAGTAATTATGTAAAAGGATTGATGTAAGTCATTGTTTCCAAGAGAAAGTGAGACAGGAGTGTAAAAAAGCGTTGTTTTTGTACGGCAATGAAGAAATGACTATGTTTTGCGATTTCTCTTGCTCAGAAAGACATAGAAAGCTGATAATTGTGGGCAATGTTAGAAATGTCATGAGAAACAAGAATTATGTAAAAGGATTGATGTAAGTCATTGTTTCCAAGAGAAAGTGAGACAGGAGTGTAAAAAAGAGTTGCTTTGTGCGGCAATGAAGAAATGACTATGTTTTGCGATTTCTCTTGCTCAGAAAGACATAGAAAGCTGATAATTGTGGGCAATGTTAGAAATGTCATGAGAAACAAGAATTATGTCAAAGGATTGATGTAAGTCATTGTTTCCAAGAGAAAGTGAGACAGGAGTGTAAAAAAGCGTTGCTTTGAGCGGCAATGAAGAAATGACTATGTTTTGCGATTTCTCTTGCTCAGAAAGACTTAGAAAGTTGATAATTGTGGGCATGTTAGAAATGTCATGAGAAACAAGAATTATGTAAAAGGATTGATGTAAGTCATTGTTTCCAAGAGAAAGTGAGACAGGAGTGTAAAAAAGAGTTGCTTTGTGCGGCAAAGAAGAAATGACTATGTATTGCGATTTCTCTTGCTCAGAAAGACTTAGAAAGTTGATAATTGTGGGCAATGTTAGAAATGTCATGAGAAACAAGAATTATGTAAAAGGATTAATGTAAGTCATTGTTTCCAAAAGAAAGTGAGACAGGAGTGTAAAAAAGAGTTGCTTTGTGCGGCAATGAAGAAATGACTATGTTTTGCGATTTCTCTTGCTCAGAAAGACTTAGAAAGTTGATAATTGTGGGCAATGTTAGAAATGTCATGAGAAACAAGAATTATGTAAAAGGATTGATGTAAGTCATTGTTTCCAAGAGAAAGTGAGACAGGAGTGTAAAAAAGCGTTGCTTTGTGCAGGAATGAAGAAGTGACTATGTTTTGCGATTTCTCTTGCTCAGAAAGACTTAGAAAGTTGATAATTGTGGGCAATGTTACAAATGTCATGATAAACAAGAATTATGTAAAAGGATTAATGTAAGTCATTGTTTCCAAGAGAAAGTGAGACAGGAGTGTAAAAAAGCTTTGCTTTGTGCGGCAATGAAGAAATGACTATGTTTTGCGATTTCTCTTGCTCAGAAAGATTTAGAAAGTTGATAATTGTGGGCAATGTTAGAAATGTCATGAGAAACAAGAATTATGTAAAAGGATTGATGTAAGTCATTGTTTCCAAGAGAAAGTAAGACAGGAGTGTAAAAAAAACGTTGCTTTGTACGGCAATGAAGAAATGACTATGTTTTGCGATTTCTCTTGCTCAGAAAGACTTAGAAAGTTGATAATTGTGGGCTATGTTAGAAATGTCATAAGAAACAAGAATTATGTAAAAGGATTGATGTAAGTCATTGTTTCCAAGAGAAAGTGAGACTGAAGTGTAAAAAAGCGTTGCTTTGTGCGGCAATGAAGAAATGACTATGTTTTGCGATTTCTCTTGCTCAGAAAGACTTAAAAAGTTGATAATTGTAAGCAATGTTAAAAATGTCATGAGAAACAAGAATTATGTAAAAGGATTGATGTATGTCATTGTTTCCAAGAGAAAGTGAGACAGGAGTGTAAAAAAGCGTTGCTTTGTGCGGCAATGAAAAAATTACTATGTTTTGCGATTTCTCTTGCTCAGAAAGACTTAGAAAGTTGATAATTGTGGGCAATGTTAGAAATGTCATGAGAAACAAGAATTATGTAAAAAGATTGATGTAAGTCATTGTTTCCAAGAGAAAGTGAGACAGGAGTGTAAAAAAGCGTTGCTTTGTGCGGCAATGAAGAAATGACTATGTTTTGCGATTTCTCTTGCTCAGAAAGACTTAGAAAGTTGATAATTGTGGGCAATGTTAGAAATGTCATGAGAAACAAGAATTATGTAAAAGGATTGATGTAAGTCATTGTTTCCAAGAGAAAGTGAAACAGGAGTGTAAAAAAGCGTTGTTTTTTTACGGCAATGAAAAAATGACTATGTTTTGCGATTTCTCTTGCTCAGAAAGACTTAGAAAGTTGATAATTGTGGGCAATGTTAGAAATGTCATGAGAAACAAGAATTATGTAAAAGGATTGATGTAAGTTATTGTTTCCAAGAGAAAGGGAAACAGGAGTGTAAAAAAACGTTGTTTTTGGACGGCAATGAAGAAATGACTATGTTTTGCAATTTCTTTTGCTCAGAAAGACTTAGAAAGTTGATAATTGTGGGCAATGTTAGAAATGTCATGAGAAACAAGAATTATGTAAAAGGATTGATGTAAGTCATTGTTTCCAAAAGAAAGGGAGACAGGAGTGTAAAAAAGCGTTGTTTTTGGACGGCAATAAAGAAATGACTATGTTTTGCGATTTCTCTTGCTCAGAAAGACATAGAAAGCTGATAATTGTGGGCAATGTTAGAAATGTCATGAGAAACAAGAATTATGTAAAAGGATTGATGTAAGTCATTGTTTCCAAGAGATAGTGAGACAGGAGTATAAAAAAGCGTTGCTTTGTGCGGCAATGAAGAAATGACTATGTTTTGCAATTTCTCTTGCTCAGAAAGACTTAGAAAGTTGATAATTGTGGGCAATGTTAGAAATGTCATGAGAAACAAGAATTATGTAAAAGGATTGATGTAAGTCATGGTTTCCAAGAGAAAGTGAGACGGGAGTGTAAAAAAGCGTTGCTTTGTGCGGCAATGAAGAAGTGACTATGTTTTGCAATTTCTCTTGCTCAGAAAGACTTAGAAAGTTGATAATTGTGGGCAATGTTAGAAATGTCACGAGAAACAAGAATTATGTAAAAGGATTGATGTAAGTCATTGTTTCCTAGAGAAAGTGAGACAGGAGTGTAAAAAAGCGTTGCTTTGTGCGGCAATGAAGAAATGACTATGTTTTGCAATTTCTCTTGCTCAGAAAGACTTAGAAAGTTGATAATTGTGTGCAATGTTAGAAATGTCATGAGAAACAAGAATTATGTAAAAGGATTGATGTAAGTTATTGTTTCCTAGAGAAAGTGAGACAGGAGTGTAAAAAAGTGTTGCTTTTTGCGGCAATGAAGAAATGACTATGTGGTTTCCTCTACCAGTGTAGAGGTACACAACTGTTATCAAACTTGGCATTAATAATGCATTAATCTGCAAATCAAGTGTGGAAGCTGGCTATGTGTATAACCATAGTAAAAACATATAAGTACTAGCTCTGCTTACCATTGTCCAGTCTAGTACATAACTGTATTAGTGCTGTGAAATAATATTACTTTGAATGCCTTCAATATGCAAGAGCGCATTTGGGTAATTTTTTACTAATGAAAAACACTTGCACTTTTCTTGCCTACCCATACTATATAATAACCACCAAAAATTAAGCCATTTGTGGGCACTGCTTCCAGTTTAAATCAGTCTGTCTATCTATCTATCTATCTATCTATCTATCTGTCTGTCTATCTTTAAAACTGAAAGACATCCATTAAAAATATACAATGACAGCATATTTAGTGTGTAATTGATGCTAAAACACAATTCTCACTCTCCTAATATAGCTGATTTTTGACAAAGGCCTGCATTTCATGTGAAGTATTCTCTCATTAATGTACATATCCAAAATTAAATTGTATTACTCTGAATGCCTTCAATATGCAAGAGTGCATTTGGGTAATTTTTTACCAATGAAAAACACTTGCTTGTTTCTTGCCTACCCATACTATATAATAACTAGGGATGTGCACCGGCGACTTTTGGTGTCTCGTGTTTTGTGTTTTAGATTCGGATTTTCTTGAGGTTTTGGGTTCGGATTTGTTTCGCAAAACACCTGCCGAAAGGTTTTGGTTCGGATTTAAGGTTTTGGATTCGGATTTTTATTGAAAAACGCATAAATAGTTCCAAAATCAAGTTTATGGGCTTATTTTCACTCCTACACTATTATTAACCTCAATAACATTCAATAACAATCATTTCCACTAATTTACAGTGTATTCTGAACACCTCACAATATTGTTATTAGTCCAAAACGTTGCAACGAGGTATCTTTCTGGACTGCGTAGTGGAGTGGTCCCCACAATATAATAAGAAAACCATCAACTGGTCTGAATCGCACCAAAAAATGTACCTGGACTGCGTAGAGGTCACCACAATATAATAAGAAAACCATCAACTGGTCTTAATCGCACCAAAAAATGTACCAGGACTGCGTAGAGGAGTGGTCACCACAATATAATTTAAAAACCCTGAACTGGTCTGAATCGCACAAAAAAATGTACCTGGACTGCGTAGAGGAGTGGTCACCACAATATAATTTAAAAACCCTGAACTGGTCTGAATCCCTACAATTATATTGTCCCTACTGCGTAGAGGAGTGGTCCCTACAATATAATTAAAAAACCCTCCACGGGTCTGAATTCCAAAAAAAAAGTTTCTTGACTGCGTAGTAGGGTGGCCCCGGTACACTATTTTTTACTGGGGCCACAATATAATTAAAAAACCCTCCACGGGTCTGAATTCCACCAAAAAAGTTTATGGACTGCATAGTGTTACCAAATTTAGTACCGGGGCCACAATACCTCCTACAACTTCCAAGTGTAGTGTTTATAACATATCAACACTACAGTGATTCTAGCACGTCAATACCTCTTGTTTTAAATAATGACAGGGCATTTTACTTTTGGTTTAATTTTTTGAATTTGTTGACATTTTGTTTTACTTTTTGAACATGGCAAACGACTGTTGAATGGTCACACATTATCAATTTGTCCCCGCTGGACTCCACAACCACAGGTCCCTCTGTACTATCTGGAGGGCAGTGCTGTACTTCATTGAGGAATTGATTATTCATTTTTATAAACATAATTTTTTCAACGTTGTGAGGAAGCAACCTCCTTCGCCGCTCACTGACCAGGTTCCCCGCTACACTAAAAACTCTTTCCGAGTACACACTGGAGGGGGGACAACTCAGGTAAAATAGAGCCAGTTTGTACAGGGGCTTCCAAACTGCCTTTTTTCCTGCCAGTAACAATATGGACTGTCTGACATGTCTATTTGGATGGTGTCAGCAAAATGATTCTCCACAATTTTTTCAATTGTGACAGCACCCAATGCAGCGACAGTAGACATGTCTGCAATGGTTGGCAGGTCCTTCAGTCTGGACCAGATGTTATTAGCATCCCCGCCAGTGGCTCTTTTAGGAAAACTGAGTTTTTTCCTCGCAGCCATAGATGTGGAAGAAAATGAGGGTGGAGCTGTTGGCATGTCACGGTCCTCTTCAGAGGACAATCTCCTGACCAGCAGGTCTTTGCACCGCTGTAGACTTGTGTCCGCCGGAAACAGAGACACAACATACGCTTTAAACCGATGATCGAGCACGGTGGCCAAAATGTATTCCTCTGACTTTAAAAGAGTGACCACCCTCGGATCCTGGCAAAGCATACGAAGGGCTACATCCACAAGAGCTACATGCTTGGTGTAATCGCAATGGTTTACCAGCTCCTCCTTCACTTTCTCCAGCTGCTTCTGCAACAGCCTGATCAGGGAAATCACCTGAATGGCCTTTTGCTGCTCCTCCATCCCCTGCAGCATATAGAGGGTGGAGTTCCAGCCCATCACAACCTCTTGTTTGAGGTGATGGCAGGGCAGGTTCATGGTTTTTTGATGTGCCTCTAGTCTGCGGTAGGCACTGGCTGAATGCCGAAAGTGTCCAGCAATTTTGCGCGCCACCGCAAGCATCTCCTGCGCACCCCTGTCACTCTTGAGGTAATGCTGCACCACCAAATTAATGGTGTGGGCAAAACATGGGACGTGCTGGAAATTGCCCATATTTAATGCCCGCATAATGTTACTGGCGTTGTCTGACACCACAAATCCCCATGAGAGTCTAAGTGGGGTAAGCCACTGGGAGATAATTTCCCTCAGTTTCTCTAATATGTTGTCAGCGTTGTGCCTCTTATTAAAGCCTGTGATACACAATGTTGCCTGCCTTTGCACGAGCAGCCATTTTGTAGATGCTGCTACTGATGCAGCTGTTGCTGTTGCTGCGGAAGGGGATGCATCTACCCAGTGGGCTCTCACCGTCATATAGTCCTTCGTTTGCCCAGAACCACTTGTCCACATGTCCGTGGTTAAGTGGACAGTGGGTACAACCGCATTTTTTAGAGCACTGAGGACACTTGATCGTACTTCTCTGTACATTTTTGGTATCGTCTGCCTAGTAAAGTGGAATCTCGACGGGATTTGGTACCGGGGACACAATACCTCCATCAACCCTCTAAATCCCACTCCACTGATGGCGGACACCGGGCGCACGTCTAACACCAACATTGCAGTTACAGCCGCAGTTATACGCTTTGCAATAGGATGACTACTATCGTATTTTGTGGTCATGGCAAACGACTGTTGGACGGTCAATTGTTTTGTGAAAGACTTAGCGGTCTTACGACTTCCGCTCTGGGAAGATGACTGACTAACAGCAACAACAGCAGCAGTGGCAGTAGTAGGCGTACCGCTGCAGGATTCCTCGGATGAATCCCGTATTGAAGAGGACTCAGTCTGGCTGCTGACTTGGGCTGCAGGACTGAATCGTGGAGGAAGTTGACGAGGAGGTTGTTGCTTGTGTGTATCCAACTGGACCACGGGATTTAGGTGTCCCTGTACCGATGACGGTCCTAGCCCCAGTTCCATAACTAACCACTGAACTATGAAGGTTATTCAGGTGACGTATAAGGGAGGATGTCCCTAGGTGGGCAAGATCCTTACCCCTGCTGATTTGAGCTTTACATAAGCTACATATGGCCATACATTGGTTGTCCGGATTTGGATAAAAATAACTCCAGACCGAAGAGGTGCATTTTTTGGTCTTCTGACCAGGCATGACGATGGGCTTTTTCATCCCATGGACATTAGCTGTTTCCCCCCCTGGTGCCTCATTTACAATAACCACCATCCTCATCATCAAGTTCCTCCACAGCGCCAGCTACATCATCAATAGCCTCCTCCCGAGCCACCTCTTCCCGTACAGTGATGGGAAGGTCAGGCTTGACAACCACCAACACCCTTGGACTCGCCTTGGGGATTTGTGATAATTTCTCTTTAGAAGGCAGAGTTGTTTGCTGTTTTGTTGCTGACAGCATAACTCTCTTCAATTTTTTATAGGGGGGGAGGAGGAGGAGGGCTAAGATCCTTGGGTGAAGCTGAACCACTAGTCATGAACACGGGCCAGGGCCTAAGCCGTTCCTTGCCACTCCATGTCGTAAATGGCATATTGGCAACTTTACGTTTCTCCGCAGATGATTTTAAGTTTCTCTTTTTGCTACTTTTTGAGAACTTGGGCTTTTTGGATTTTACATGCCCTGTACTAGGTGATTGGGCATCGGGCTTGCCAGACGACGTTGAGGGCATTTCATTGTCTATGTCATGACTAGTGGCAGCAGCTTCAGCATTAGGAGGAAGTGGGTCTTGATCTTTCCCTAATTTATCCTCCAAAATTTTGGTCTCCATTATATGTAGCACAAGATACTGCAGAATGTGTGAACTTTGTAATATTGCAGTACCAATGGACTTATACTGCTGGATTGGTTTTGCAAATTTTGTTATAATTACTTTTTTTTTTCATTTTTATTTTTTATTTTATTTTTTATTTTTTTTTTACATTTTTTAAACACTTGGGAATTATGGGGAAATAACTATGCCCTTAGTAGCACAGAGCACAGGACACAGCACCACTGGACTGAACAGGACACAGCACAGGACCCAGCAGCACCACTGAACTCAAAATTGACAGAGCACAGCACACAGCACCAATGGACTGATACTGCAGAATGTGTGAACTTTGTAATATTGCAGTACCACTGAACTTTTACTGCTGAATGTGTGAACTTGCTAATATTGCAGTACCAATGGGCTTATACTGCAGGATTGGTTTTGCAAATTTGGTTGTAATTAAATCTTTTTTTAATTATTTTTTTGTATTTCTTTTTATAACTTTTTTTTAATTTTCTAAACACTTGGGAATAATGGGGAAATAACTATGCCCTTAGAAGCACAGAGCACAGGACACAGCACCACTGGACTGAACAGGACACAGCACAGGACCCAGCAGCACCACTGAACTCAAAATTGACAGAGCACAGCACACAGCACCACTGGACTGATACTGCAGAACACAGCACAGCACAGCACAGCACAGAACTATACAGCACAGCACGAGATCTACCAGAACAGAGGACCACTTAACACACCCTCCCTCTACCCTGATCAATGCCCGAGTGAAGATGGCGGCGACTAGCGGGAAATTTATAGGATCCGAGTATCGCGAGATCCGACAGCGGGATTATGACTCCGAGCCTCGGTTTCAGGTTTTCATTTGGCGCCAATACCCGGATCTGTCTCGGATCTGACTCGGATCGGAAACGTTCGAGTGGGCTCGGATTCAGGAAATCCGAGTGCGCTCATCTCTAATAATAACCACCAAAATTTAAGCCATATGTGGGCACTGCTTCCAGTTGAAATCAGTCTGTCTATCTTTCTATCTATCTATCTATCTATCTATCTATCTATCTATCTATCTATCTATCTATCTATCTGTCTGTCTATCTTTAAAACTGAAAGACATCCATTAAAAATACACAATGACAGAATATGTAGTGTGTAATTGATGCTAAAACACAATTCTCACTCTCCTAATATAGCTGATTTTTGACAAAGGCCTGCATTTCATGTGAAGTATTCTCTCATTTATGTACATATCCAAAATTAAATTGCTGTGCAGGATTTTATCATACTGCACTTTACAGCTTTGCTAGAATCATGATGCCATAAAGATGTTAAAATTTTACAAAGCAATTCTGTCACTGGTCAGTTTGCTTGACAGACATCTGACTTTAAGGTACTAGCCAATGGAAACATGGTGACATGTAAAATTGAAAGCACATTAGGACAACATATGCAATGTCATAGAGGCATTAGGAGATGGCTGCTTCCTAGCAGCCATCTCCTTTTGCCTCTATAAATGCCTCTTAAATGTTTTTAATTTATCCCAGAACAACTTTAAATCTAAGTATTAATTCTATTTTGTTGTACTTTTGAAGTTAGAGAGCTACTTTTTACTAAAAGTACATCTCCCTTATATAATTAAGTGTAATACAGACCTGCTCAAAAACTTAGTATAATTAAAGAAGTCTTATGCCATTGGGACATGAGAGCTGCTTATGTGAATGTCTATAGTATTGTATTAATTAAGGGTGTGCACCGGCCACTTTTAGTGTTTTGGGTTTTGGGTTTTGGGTTTTGGGTTCTGGGTTCTGATTAGCTTGAGGTTTTGGGTTTTGATTTGTTTTGCTAAAACACCTGACAAAAGGTTTTGGTTCTGATTTAGGGTTTTGGGTTCTGATTTATTTTTAAAAAAGCATAAAAACGGTTAAAATCAAGTTTTTTGTTTATTTTTCACTCCTATGCTATTATTAACCTCAATAACATTCAATAACAATCATTTCCACTAATTTCCAGTCTATTCGGAACATCTCACACCTCACAGTATTGATTTTAGGTTCAATATTTGATTTTTTGGTACAGCAGCAACAGTGAACGTATTTTGAAATAGCAGTACCTATTTTTTGGTACAGTAGCAACAGTGAACGTAGTTTGGAATTGCAGTACCTATTTTTGGGTACAGCAGCAACAGTGAATGTAGTTTAATATCTGATACGCATCTATGTGGACTGTGTAGTGGAGTGGCCCCGGTACCCAATTTGGTACCTGGGCCACAATATAAAACCCTCAACTGGTCTGAATTCCACTGCACAGCTATCTGGACTGCGTAGTGGAGTGGCCCCGGTACCCAATTTGGTACCGGGCCAACAATATATCACCCTCAACTGGTCTGAATTCCAGTGCACATATGGCTGCTCCTACATCCTCTGCAGCATATAGAGGGTGTAGTTCGAGCGCGTCACTACCTCTTGTTTTTGATGACCATGGTACAGAGCATTCATCATTGAGATCCCATCAAGTATGTCAAAGACAGACAGCGTCGAAGTGTTATTTGTTGACTTTGTGAACAAAAAAACTGTCCCTGTTGCAAATCTTCGTGCAATGAAGAGTGACTTTTTCATTTAAAGGCTCAAGCTTTCAAGTGTAGTGTTTATAACATCATTACACCAACAGGTAAAAATCCTTTTAATTGGGATAATGGAGCCACAAAGGAAATTGCACATATGTAATGCCCGCACAATGTTACTGGCGTTGTCTGACACCACGAATCCCCAGAAGAGTCTAAGTGGGTTAAGCCACTGAGAGATTATTTCCCTCAGTTTCTGGACTGATGCACCACTGGACTCAGCAAGGACAGAGCACTGGACTGATGCACCACTGGACTCAGCAAGGACAGAGCACTGGACTGATGCACCACTGGACTTAGCAAGGACAGAGCACTGGACTGATGCACCACTGGACTCAGCAAGGACTTTTTTGATTTATTTTTTTTTATATTATTTTAAAAGGATTTTTGTAGAATTTTTCTTTTTTTTTTCTTTTTATGGAAGAATTTTTAATACTTTTGAAATAAATATGCACTTAGCAGAACAAAGCACAGGACAAAACACACCACTGGACTCAGCAA
Organism: Mixophyes fleayi; assembly: GCF_038048845.1. Lineage (NCBI taxonomy): Eukaryota > Metazoa > Chordata > Amphibia > Anura > Limnodynastidae > Mixophyes > Mixophyes fleayi. Next base: position 84,735,861 of record NC_134409.1, read on the forward strand.
GGACAGAGCACTGGACTGATGCACCACTGGACTCAGCAGGACAGAGCACTGGACTGATGCACCACTGGACTCAGCAAGGACAAAGCACTGGACTGATGCACCACTGAACTCAGCAAGGACAGAGCACTGGACTGATGCACCACTGGACTCAGCAAGGACAGAGCACTGGACTGATGCACCACTGGACTCAGCAAGGACAGAGCACTGGACTGATGCACCACTGGACTCAGCAAGGACAGAGCACTGGACTGATGCACCACTGGACTCAGCAAGGACTTTTTTGATTTTTTTTTTTATATTTTTTTAAAAGGATTTTTGTAGAATTTTTCTTTTTTTTTTCTTTTTATGGAAGAATTTTTAATACTTTTGAAATAAATATGCACTTAGCAGAACAAAGCACAGGACAAAACGCACCGCTGGACTCAGCAAGGACAGAGCACTGGACTGATGCACCACTGGACTCAGCAGGACAGAGCACTGGACTGATGCACCACTGGACTCAGCAAGGACAAAGCACTGGACTGATGCACCACTGAACTCAGCAAGGACAGAGCACTGGACTGATGCACCACTGGACTCAGCAAGGACAGAGCACTGGACTGATGCACCACTGGACTCAGCAAGGACAGAGCACTGGACTGATGCACCACTGGACTCAGCAAGGACAGAGCACTGGACTGATGCACCACTGGACTCAGCAAGGACTTTTTTGATATTTTTTTTTTATATTTTTTTAAAAGGATTTTTGTAGAATTTTTCTTTTTTTTTTCTTTTTATGGAAGAATTTTTAATACTTTTAAAATAAATATGCACTTAGCAGAACAAAGCATAGGACAAAAGCACCGCTGGACTCAGCAAGGACAGAGCACTGGCAAAAGCACCACTGGACTCAGCAGGACAGAGCACAGGACAAAAGCACCACTGGACTCAGCAGGACAGAGCACTGGCAAAAGCACCAATGGACTCAGCAGGACAGAGCACAGCACAGCACGAGAAATAGCAGGACAGAGGACCACCTAACACACCCTCCCTCTTCCCTGATCAATGCCCGAGTGAAGATGGCGGAGGCAAGCGGGGAATTTAAAGGTTCCGAGTATCGCGAGATCCGACAGCTGGATTATGACTCAGAGCCTCATTTTAAGTTTTGGAATTGGCGGGAATACCCGGACAGTGCTCGGATCTAACTCGGATCCGCATTGTTCGGGGGGGCTCGGATTCCAGGAATCCGAGTACGCTCATCCTTAGTATTAATACTATTTTGTTGTCCTTTTGAAGTTAGAGAGCTACTTTTTACTAAAAGTACATCTCCCTTATATAATTAAGTGTAATACAGACCTGCTCAAAAACTTAGTATAATTAAAGAAGTCTTATGCCATTGGGACATGAGAGCTGCTTATGTGAATGTATATAGTATACCCATATAACTAGTGGTTTCCTCTACCAGTGTAGAGGTACACAACTGTTATCAAACTTGGCATTAATGATGCATTAATCTGCCAATCAAGTGTGGAAGCTGGCTATGTGTATAGCCATAGTAAACACATATAAGTACTGGCTCTGCTTACCATTGTCCAGTCTAGTACATAACTGTATTAATGCTGTGAAATATTATTACTTTGAATGCCTTCGATATGCAAGAGCGCATTTGGGTAATTTTTTACTAATGAAAAACACTTGCACTTTTCTTGCCTACCCATACTATATAATAACCACCAAAAATTAAGCCATATGTGGGCACTGCTTCTAGTTGAAATCAGTCTGTCATCTATCTATCTATCTATCTATCTATCTATCTATCTATCTATCTATCTATCTATCTTTAAAACTGAAAGACATCCATTAAAAATAGACAATGCCTGGTCCTTCCCTTACCCTCCCCCTCAGACACAAGGGGAACAGAGTGTGGCCAGATGATGGATTGCTCCCTATCCGCCGCAGGAGAGAAGTCTGCCGCATATCGGAGCAAACTTTTCATTGGGACAGGATACATTCCCTCCTGCAGGTCCCATTCATAGCACCGCTCCCTATCTGGCTGGCGTGCCTTGGGATCATCTACAAACCCGGGGTGTTGGTAGTGGTGCTAACAGAGACAATAGGGCCTTAATGTCCCTCAGCAGTGTGGGGCATGGGTGTGCACTAATAGATGTGTTGCTGTCTGCTAATGTTTATTCTCGCCCAGTAAGACAGGCACAGCTAGATAATGGAATCATCGCGGTTGGAGGAGGAGCTCCGATACAACAAGCTGGTATGTCGGCCAGTGGACCCGAGACGCCAGGAATCATCACAGAGGCCGCTGGGTCTCAAGCCATCGCCCCACAGCGGGACAAGGGATTCCAGTTACCATTGCTGGTGAGAACCCTTCTTTATTGACACTACACCTATTGACACATAGCGCTCCAATGTCATCTACTGAAGACGATTCGTCAGATGACGAGCAAGGACCGCGCAAGCTGCTGTGATTATTAAAGGAACATTTGGTTCAACCAGTGATAGCGGCTCCCGCAGTAGCCTTGCCTCGCACAGCATTAGGGGGCCCCATGGTGTTGTGTGACAATACGGCACTACTGACAGGTGTGAGACCATGTGTTAGGGATTGGATCAACAAAGGATTCCTGGTGGATATGTTTTCCTTAACAAAACAATCCAAAAAGCAGTGACAGCAGCGTGTAGTAAAGGGGGAATAGGTGAGGAAGCTTACCGTTCATTTCATAACTGGCTGTCAGGCTTCTGTGCATTTGCGGCCTGTTACGTGGAAACCAGACCTGAGGCACTGGTAGACGTATGGCGCTACCTGCACCTCATAACGGAGATGGTAGTCAATGATGGGCCTACAATATGACGTAGGTATGACGAGAGTTTCAGGGAAAAAGCCAACGGGATGAAGCGTATCCCCTTTGAATGCAAGGATGTTGAAATGTGGTCGAAGCTTATGCGACCTCAGAGTGAAGAGCAACGGCCGAGTGTCAGGTTTCCAGGAGGGGGGGGGCGTAAAGCCCCCCGCCGTAAGCAGAACAGATGTTTTGCGTTCAATAATTCCACCTGCAACAGGGGGGACACCTGCAGGTACAGGCACGCCTGTGCGATCTGTAGAGGCCCACACCCCGTGCGGGAATGCACCAGGAATGCTCCAGGTGCAGGAAGGGAGCGAGGCACGTTTGGACCCCCTGGGCAAGGCCCCATCGCCCATTAAGTTAGATGCGTTGGTCAGATGGCTTGGTTTCTTTCCTGATGCCGCACAAGCCAAGTTTCTGAAAGAAGGTTTCACTGTAGGTTTTAGGCTTCCCATATCCGGGCCGGTACGGTCCGGGGATGGCCGGAATTTGAAGTCAGCGTCGGTCTTGTCAGAAGTAGTACTCGAAAAGGTTAATAAAGAAGTGGCCTTAGGAAGGATGCAGGGTCCTTTTCCGTCTCCTCCGTTGGCGAACTTAATTTTATCCCCTATAGGAGTAGTGCCTAAGAAAGCTGAGGGTAAATACCGGTTAATTCAGCACCTGTCCCACTCCCTCGGTTCGTCGGTAAACGACGCCATACATGCTCACCACAGCTCAGTAATTTACTAGTCTTTCGAGGAAGCTTTGGCCCTAGTGAGATCTAATGGGAAAGGCGCAATTCTAGCTAAGCTGGACATCGAGTCTGCTTTTAGGCTTCTCCCGCTTCACCCAGAATCTTTTAGATTCATGGGCTTCAAATTCCAAGACGGCTTTTATATTGATCGCTGTCTTCCTATGGGCTGTTCGGTGTCATGTTCATTTTTTGAGTGCTTCAGCTCCTTCCTGCATTGGTGTATACAAGCAGGAACGGGCCACGTTGGGGTTGCACACTATTTAGACGATTTTTTGTTTATAGGCCCAGGTTCATCCCCTGTTTGCTCTGAAGTTTTGTTTGCAGCAAAAGCTCTTTTTGCTGTTATGGGAGTTCCTTATAGCCCATGACAAAACAGAGGGTCCAGCCCCCTGCTTATCATTTCTGGGAATAGAGATAGACACCACGGTAGGATGTTGTCGCTTACCCAGGGATAAGATTGAGAAACTGCGAACAATCATATCAGAGGTCCTGAGTGCAGACGCTAGCTCTCTGCGGCGCATCCAGTCACTTCTGGGTACATTGAATTTTGCTTGTAGGGTGATCCCTATGGGCAGGATATTTAGCAGGAAGTTACAATTGGCCATAGCAGGCATGACAAGGCCTCATGCGCGGATTCGCCTAGCATCCGATATTCGGGCTGATCTTAAGATCTGGGCAACTTTCTTGCAAGATTTTAATGGCGTGCGGATTTGGCCTGAATGTCCAGTATCTAGTAGGGAGTTAGAACTGCACATGGATGCTTCCGGAGCCCACGGCTTCGGAACCTTTTTTCAAGGGGAATGGTGCGCGGCTACTTGGCCGACGGAATGGCATATAAATGGCTTAGTTAAGAACATGTTGGTGCTAGAGCTGTTTCACATAGTACTGTCCCTAAAGCTATGGGCGAAGAGTTTGTCTGGCCGGAACATAGTGTTCTGGTGTGACAATCTCGGGGTAGTTCAAGCTATTAACCGTCAGACCGCTTCCTCTCTGCCGGGAGTTAACTTATTGCGCAGACTGGTGTTGCGTTCGTTAGAGTTTGACATTTCATTTTGGGCCAAACATGTTCCTGGCATAGAGAATCACATAGCTGACTCTCTATCTCGCTGCCAATGGCGGCGATTCCGGTCTTTAGCACCCCAAGCTAGCCTAATAGGTATTCCCTTTCCCCTTTCCGCTTGGCAGATGGTCGAGCCGGTATAATGGGTCTGGTGGAATTGTCGTTGGCTGCTTCCACGAGAAAATCGTATAGAACTGCCTGGCACCAATGGCAATTGTTCCTGAGTTCGTATCCGGGCTGTCACCCTTCAACTCAAAAGGATCCCATGTTAGATTTCATGTGGAGTAGGTACCTCCAAGGAGCATCAAAATCCAATATGGCCTCTACCCTGTCAGGGATTTCCTTTATGGCTCGTCTGCATAGTGTGGTGGACCCCACTAAGGGCTTCATGATCTCCAAAGCATTGAGAGGTTGGGCAAAGGAACCCCCGGTGGAGGCAGACGCAAGATGTCCCATTTCGTAGCTATTTTGAGGTTATTGGTGAGTGCTCTCACAGCGGTCACAACGAATCAGTACGAATCGCTCCTTTTCAGCACGGCGTTTTGCATGGCCTTCCATGGGGCTTTTAGAATAAGCGAACTGGTTGCGCGATCTAATGCAGATATTGGTAATGCGCTATTGGTGAAGTATACATATATTACGGATTCACACGTGGGTTGTAAATTAGCCCGCTCAAACACTGACCAACTCAGTAAAGGGCATTGGTTTAACATAGCAGCACAGGAAGATACGGGTATATGCCCGGTGGCTTGGTTCTCAAAATTTTCAATAGTTCGCCCAAAAGAAGGAAAGATGTGGCTAATACATGCAGATGGTGCACCTCTTTCCAAATTCCAATTTAATGCAGTATTTAAACGTGCATTGGTGTATGTGGGTTTAGACCCGTCGCTCTATGGTACCCATTCATTTAGAATCGGCAGAAAGAGGCGAGTCGCCCTCTGTTATACAGGCAATAGGCCGCTGGAAGTCAGGAGCATATAAGTCTTATATACGCCCACAACCCTAACATAAGGTAAATACTGCCCCACCATGGCGATAACCTTGGGCTCTGCTGCTTGTCGCTTTTAGCGAAGGCGTGAGGGGATTTTTTTTCCCTGTTCTCACTGGATCAAGGTCTGATTGGCTATGGGCCTCCAGGGTTTGCAGGTTTTTTGTCCTTCACCTTGGTTATTGCTGCCTACCCCTTCCCATCATGGTTCACTGTACTACTACAGGTATTCATATATTATGTTGGCTTGTACGGCTGATTGTATTCAAGGAAGTAGGCACAATAATAGTTTAAGCTGGTGGCAATACGTAAAGTGTGCGCTTAGGCGTTTACACTTGGTAAGTTTTGAACAGCATGCACGTTGGTCAGTCTTTGGTAAAAAGGCTCTTGTGATGGGATCGCGCTGGCGGAATGTAATTTCTAACATGCAAGGATCGGTAAGGTAAAGCGGATCCACAGTCATGTGAACTGCTTGGTTAACATTATTCTGCATGTTATAGTTTTTAGCTGTCGTATGTCACTTTAGGGGATAAAGCGGTCTCACAGTTCATTGGACCTGCTTGATTGTAAGCCCCCGATAATTTTGTACTTTAAGTATAAAAGGTATGACATACGTCAGTGGACGGAGGCTAAAGCGGTCTGGCAGTAACACGTAGACCTGTGTTTGTTAAATAAACCTTTTATACTCATATTTATGTTCTGCAGCTTTGGAGGATAAAGCGGTCTAATGGTGCACATTGACCTGCTTGGTATTTGAACATTCAATATTTAGTATATGTACACTGCAGTTTATGGAGTTTTAAGCCATGTCATAGTTCATTTGGACCGGCTTGGTATACTAATTTATGATAAAGCGGTTCGTTAGTTGCACCGGAACCCGCTTGGTTGTTTCTCCATTTTTAATACGTTATAAGGTTAAAGTGGTCTCTTTAAATTTACACCCAGACCTGCTTGGTTTTAGATACCTCCAATTTTCTCTGTTATGAGAAAAAGTTTATGATAATTAGTTGCTCATGGACCGCTGGGTTTAACACTAGCTTCAGGCTTCAGGATTAGCTTGTAATGACCTGCTGTGATGTCCAGAGGTTGGTTCACACCAGCAGATATATATATATATATGTTTGGTTCGAATGAGCAAATTAATTTTATGGCCCTAACCAATTATATTTTTTGGTCTTAGGGTTGCAGAAGATTAACGTATGGGTCATAGGCCACTCATATGTATATTGGGCCGAGAAACATCATATGGCCTATGACTGGTCCCTATTTACCAACCCTATAACATTCAGATGGGTTGGAAGGAGGGGATTGTCATGCCACTTTTGGACAACGAAATTAACCAATTTGGCCCCCCTGACATTCTATTGGTTCATGCAGGTGAAAATGATCTAGGCCATGTCAAATCCTTGGATTTAATTATGGTATAAGAGAGGATTTGAGAGCGTTACATGCTAGATGGCCTGGTATTAGGATAGGTTAGTCCCACATTATCCCCGCCTTGCTTGGAGAATTCCCATCGCCCCTCACGTTATGAAGACCATAATTCGGAAGGTCAATAAGGCCGCAAGTAATGTGGTTGAAGCTTTAGGTGAGTTTGCTATTGCTCACCCATGGATCACGGTGAGGCACACTCATTTTTTTAGTACAGACAGGATGCACCTCACAGATGAGGGCATGGAGTGGTTTATTATTCATCTTTATAGGCATTTAGGTCCCTTAGTTCTTTCTTTGTGAGGCGGGCCAGGTTCTCGTTAAAGGGTCCTGGCTGTGGGTAGGAGAGCAATGCAGTCAGCGGCTAATCGAAGGTACTACCGTTTAATTGGCCGCACGTCACTGCCCCTTTTCAAGTAACCTGACTCTTGGCCTCTGGGGCGGAGGATATCCGGTCGTATGCGACAATGTGAGTCAAGAAGGGGGCAGTCACGATGACGCCAAGTTTAGTACCGACCAATCGTAAAGACTTGGGATCCGTAAAGTCTTGGGACAGCGGTATTGTTTCACATTACACTGTATTGGTTTAAAGTTTAGTCGACCACTGACTGCTTCGCTCTCGTCGCCATTCAGAGTTTTAAAATAAAATTCTTCCACAAAATAAATACACCCTTTTTGCCAAACTTATATCTGGAGTCTGTGTCGTTATTTTTAGATAAGAAGGTATTAAGTGTTTAATCATTAAGGTATAAGTGCAAGGATAAAAGGTATTAGCACTGAACATTTTAACAGCTTTGCTAGAATCATGATGCCATAAAGATTTTAAATTTTACAAAGCAATTCTGTCACTGGTCAGTTTGCTTGACAGACATCTGACTTTAAGGTACTAGCCAATGGAAACATGGTGACATGTAAATATGAAAGCACATTAGGACAACATATGCAATGTCATAGAGGCATTAGGAGAGGGCTGCTTCCTAGCAGCCATATCCTTTTGCCTCTATAAATGCCTCTTAAATGTATTTAATTTATCCCAGAACACCTTTAAATCTAAGTATTAATACTATTTTGTTGTACTTTTGAAGTTAGAGAGCTACTTTTTACTAAAAGTACATCTCCCTTATATAATTAAGTGTAATACAGACCTGCTCAAAAACTTAGTATAATTAAAGAAGTCTTATGCCATTGGGACATGAGAGCTGCTTATGTGAATGTCTATAGTATACCCATGTAACTAGTGGTTTCCTCTACCAGTGTAGAGGTAAACAACTGTTATCAAACTTGGCATTAATGATGCATTAATCTGCCAATCAAGTGTGGAAGCTGGCTATGTAAACACATATAAGTACTGGCTCTGCTTACCATTGTCCAGTCTAGTACATAACTGTATTAATGCTGTGAAATATTATTACTTTGTATGCCTTCAATATGCAAGAGCGCATTTGGGTAATTTTTTACAAATGAAAAACATTTGCACTTTTCTTGCCTACCCATACTATATAATAACCACCAAAAATTAAGCCATATGTGGGCACTGCTTCCAGTTAAAATCAGTCTGTCTATCTATCTTTCTATCTGTCTGTCTATCTTTAAAACTGAAAGACATCCATTAAAAATAGACAATGACAGCATATTTAGTGTGTAATTGATGCTAAAACACAATTCTCACTCTCCTAATATAGCTGATTTTTGACAAAGGCCTGCATTTCATGCAGGTCTTTCATTTATGTCTCTCATTTATGTACATATCCAAAATTAAATATTATTACTTTGAATGCCTTCAATATGCAAGAGCGCATTTGGGTAATTTTTTACAAATGAAAAACATTTGCACTTTTCTTGCCTACCCATACTATATAATAACCACCAAAAATTAAGCCATTTGTGGGCACTGCTTCCAGTTAAAATCAGTCTGTCTATCTATCTATCTATCTGTCTGTCTATCTTTAAAACTGAAAGACATCCATTAAAAATAGACAATGACAGCATATTTAGTGTGTAATTGATGCTAAAACACAATTCTCACTCTCCTAATATAGCTGCTTTTTGACAAAGGCCTGCATTTCATGTGAAGTATTCTCTCATTTATGTACATATCCAAAATTAAATATTATTACTTTGAATGCCTTCAATATGCAAGAGGGCATTGGGGTAATTTTTTACTAATGAAAAAAACTTGCACTTTTCTTGCCTACCCATACTATATAATAACCACCAAAAATTAAGCCATATCTGGGCACTGCTTCCAGTTGAAATCTGTCTATCTATCTATCTAGCTATCTATCTATCTATCTATCTATCTATCTATCTATTTATCTGTCTGTCTATCTTTAAAACTGAAAGACATACATTAAAAATAGACAATGACAGCATATTTAGTGTGTAATTGATGCTAAAACACAATTCTCACTCTCCTAATATAGCTGATTTTTGACAAAGACCTGCATTTCATGTGAAGTATTCTCTCATTTATGTACATATCCAAAATTAAATTGCTGTGCTGGATTGTATCATACTGTACTTTACAGCTTTGCTAGAATCATGATGCCATAAAGATGTTAAAATTTTACAAAGCAATTCTGTCACTTTACTAAAGTGGTGCTTTGTCCTGCTGAGTGCATTAGTACTTTGTCCAGTGCTCTGTCCTGCTGATTTATTTAGTCAAGTGGTGCTTTGTCCTGCTGAGTGCAGTAGTACTTTTTCCAGTGCTCTGTCCTGCTGATTCCAGTGGTGCTTTGGCCAGTGTCTGTGCTGCTGAGTCCAGTGGTGCTTTTGTCCTGTGTTTGTTTCTGATAAGTCCATAGCAATTTGTTAAGCAGCCAAAAATCTTTTAAAAAAAAAAAAAAAATCTAAAAAATATTAAAAAAAATATTAAAAAAATAATTGAAAAAGTATAAAAAATATTATAGAGCAATATATTCTTGCAGTCCAAAAAAAGAGGACCTGCCATTTCTATTACTATGTTCATTGTTTCTGTAGTTCCCAAAAAATAGGAACTGCCAGTTCTATAACTACGGTCATTGTTTGTGTAGTTCCAAAAAATAGGAACTACCAGTTCTATTACTACGGTCATTGTTTGTGTAGTTCCAAAAAATAGGAACTGCCAGTTCTATTACTACGGTCATTGTTTGTGTAGTTCCAAAAAATAGGAACTGCCAGTTCTATTACTACGGTCATTGTTTGTGTAGTTCTAAAAATTAGGAACTGCCAGTTCTATTACTATGTTCATTGTTTCTGTAGTTCACAAAAAATAGGAACTGCCAGTTCTATTACTACGGTCATTGTTTGTGTTGTTCCAAAAAATAGGAACTGCCATTTCTATTACTACGTTCATTCTTTCTGTAGTTCCAAAAAATAGGAACTGCCAGTTCTATTACTACGGTCATTGTTTGTGTAGTTCCAAAAAATAGGAACTGCCATTTCTATTACTATGTTCTTTGTTTTTATAGTTCCAAAAAAGGGGAACTGCCATTTCTATTACTATGTTCTTTGTTTTTATAGTTCCAAAAAAGAGGAACTGCCATTTCTATTACTACGTTCTTTGTTTCTGTAGTTCCAAAAAAGGGGAACTGCCATTTCTATTACTATGTTCTTTGTTTTTATAGTTCCAAAAAAGAGGAACTGCCATTTATATTACTACGTTCTTTGTTTCTGTAGTTCCAAAAAAGGGGAACTGCCATTTCTATTACTATGTTCTTTGTTTTTATAGTTCCATAAAAGAGGAACTGCCATTTCTTTTACTACGTTCTTTGTTTCTGTAGTTCCAAAAAAGGGGAACTGTCATTTCTATTACTATGTTCTTTGTTTTTATAGTTCCAAAAAAGAGGAACTGCCAGTTCTATTGCTATGTTCTTTGTTTCTGTAGTTCCAAAAAAGGGGAGTTGCCATTTCTATTACTATGTTCTTTGTTTTTATAGTTCCAAAAAAGAGGAACTGCCATTTCTATTACTACGTTCTTTGTTTCTGTAGTTCCAAAAAAGGGGAACTGCCATTTCTATTACTATGTTCTTTGTTTTTATAGTTCCAAAAAAGAGGCACTGCCATTTCTATTACTACGTTCTTTGTTTCTGTAGTTCCAAAAAAGGGGAACTGCCATTTCTATTACTATGTTCTTTGTTTTTATAGTTCCAAAAAAGAGGAACTGCCATTTCTATTACTACGTTCTTTGTTTCTGTAGTTCCAAAAAAGGGGAACTGCCATTTCTATTACTATGTTCTTTGTTTTTATAGTTCCAAAAAAGAGGAACTGCCATTTCTTTTACTACGTTCTCTGTTTCTGTAGTTCCAAAAAAGGGGAACTGCCATTTTTAATACTATGTTATTTGTTTTTATCTTTGCAGTGGAATTCAGACCAGTTGAGGGTGATATATTGTGGCCCCGGTACCAAATTGGGTACAGGGGCCACTCCACTACGCAGTCCAGATAGATGCGTATCAACTACATTTAGTGTTGGGTCCAAATCCAAAATTAATGAAAATGACCTGTCATCGTCAAAAACAAGAGGCATTGACGCGCTTGAATTACACCCTGTAAATGCTGCAGAGGATGTAGAAGCAGGCAGCTGTGCAGTCTAATTGAGACCATTTGAAGGCGGAAGTATTGTGGCCCTGGTACCAAATTGGGTCCACTACGCAGTCCAGAAAGCTAACCCGGTGCAATGTTTTGGACTAAAAAGAATATTGTGAGGTGTGAGGTGCTCAGAATAGACTGGAAATTAGTGGAAATGATTGTTATTGAATGTTATTGAGGTTAATAATAGCGTAGGAGTGGAAAACAACCAAAAAACAGGATTTTAGTGCTTTTTAAAAAATAAATCAGAACCCAAAACCCGAAATCAGAACCAAAACCTTTCGGCAGGTGTTTTGGCAAAACAAATAAAAATCCAAAGCCTCAAGCTAATCAGAACCCAAAACCCAAAACACTAAAAGTGCCCGGTGCACACCCCTACTTCAATATGCAAGAGCTCATTTGGGTAATTTTGTACTAATGAAAAACACTTGCACTTTTCTTGCCTACCTATACTATATAATAACCACCAAAAATTAAGCCATATGTGGGCACTGCTTCCAGTTGAAATCAGTCTGTCTATCTATCTATCTATCTATCTATCTATCTATCTATCTATCTATCTATCTATCTATCTATCTATCGATCTATCTATCTTTAAAACTGAAAGACATCCATTAAAAATAGACAATGACAGCATATTTAGTGTGTAATTGATGCTAAAACACAATTCTCACTCTCCTAATATAGCTGATTTTTGACAAAGACCTGCATTTCATGTGAAGTATTCTCTCATTTATGTATATATCCAAAATTAAATTGCTGTGCAGGATTGTATCATACTTCACCTTACAGCTTTGCTAGAATCATGATGCCATAAAGATGATCTCACAAAGCAATTCTGTCACTGGTCAGTTTGCTTGACAGACATCTGACTTTAAGGTACTAGCCAATGGAAACATGGTGACATGTAAATATGAAAGCACATTAGGACAACATATGCAATGTCATAGAGGCATTAGGAGATGGCTGCTTCCTAGCAGCCATCTACTTTTGCCTCTATAAATGCCTCTTAAATGTATTTAATTTATCCCAGAACACCTTTAAATCTAAGTATTAATTCTATTTTGTTGTACTTTTGAAGTTAGAGAGCTACTTTTTACTAAAAGTACATCTCCCTTATATAATTAAGTGTAATACAGACCTGCTCAAAAACTTAGTATAATTAAAGAAGTCTTATGCCATTGGGACATGAGAGCTGCTTATGTGAATGTCTATAGTATACCCATGTAACTAGTGGTTTCCTCTACCAGTGTAGAGGTACACATCTGTTATCAAACTTGGTATGAATATGATGATGAATATGATGAATATTGATGACTATTATGAATTGGATGATAAATATGATGAATATTATGGTGAATATGATGAATATGATGAATATGATGATGAATATGATGATAAATATGAGGAATATGATGAAAATGATGAATATGATGATAAATATGATGAATATGATGATAAATATGACGATGAATATGATGATGCATATGATGAATATGATGATGCATATGATGAATATGCTGATGAATATGATGAATATGATGATGAATACGAAGAATATGATGAATATTATGATAATTATGATGATGAATATGATGAATATGATGAAACGGAGAAACGGAGAGATCTGCAGCCTGTTACTAGGATCCTACGACAGCACAATTTCCGGTATCGTTGATGCTTCCTGTTTCAACTTCAGGTGTTTGCAGCCAACTCATCCCATTAATTTAAAATGGTGGACCAAGGACAGGAACTACTGGCCGAACTGGACATTCTCCCTGCGACTACTGCCCCACAGACCGGCTCTCCGAAGGCGCTGCTCATTGGAGCAGCGCCCCCGCATCCAGACTCGTCCCGTTCTTCCCGCCGTAAAGTTCGAGATGCTACGCCACAATGATGTATCTGTTATTGTTATTTGGTATTTGCTTGGCATTTGTTTTCTCTTTACAGATGGACCACTTACACGGGCTGGAGCCCTGAGTTCCTTGTTCTCGTCTACAGTTTTATTAGACTTTTCACGTTACTAGTTTATTAGTATAAGTATATTCATAGTGGCTCTTATTTTCCATTGTGTTTAATTTGGCTTAATATGTCGCTGCTACGACCTCTGGTGATTTCTCTTGCAGAGACGATCCCTGTTCTCTTTACCCCACTTCCCTCCCATCCATTCCCTCCCCCTCCTATCCCCTTTTCCTAAAAGTATAGTATTTTAATGTTATAGTGCTAATATGTTGTTGATGCACACTGCTTATCGGTTAGTTAATAATATTATATATTGTTGTCTTTAGACTCTTTTGTGGGTTTACAGTCCTGGGGGTAAATGTATGAACATGCGGGTTCAGCGTGTTCGGCGATTAAATTTCAAGTGGCGCTGCATTGTAAAGGGAAGTTTCCCTTTACAATGCAGCGCATGTTCATATGTTCATTTACCCCCTGATCTCATTTCGTTATATACACAGGACCACCCCCCACGCACCATTTCATATTACTTACTTTTATTTCTATTCAAATTTCCCTATGTTTTTGAACCCCTCCTGGGTTCCTTTTACATAGGATTTGCGCCCAATTGGGCTCTTTGCTTCTTTTCTATTTCCTCCTTTTGTTCTCAACTTTTCCTTCTTATCTCTTCCCTCATCTTTTCTTTTCTTTTATAGACGGTTTAATAATTTTATTCTTTTTACCCCATCATCATTCAAGCTGCCGGGATTTAACATTTTTCCAGTGCCATAGTCCTAAAAATTCTGTCGATTAACGGCCTTAATTCCTCTCGTAAGTGTACGATGCTACTGGGAGCCTGTCGGAGAGAGAAAGCGGATATTGTTTTTCTTCCGGAGACGCAATTCACTGGAGTCCACTCTCCGCTGCAGGGTAAGCAGTTTTCTCAGACTTTCTTCGCCTCGGGGGACTGCAAGAAGCGGGGAGTGGCTAATTTGATCCACAGTAAGGTCCCCTTCTTGCACTCCAACACTTATGTAGACCTGGAGGGTCGCTTCATATTAGTGCGTGGTACCCTTCGTTCTGCCCCCGTAACTCTGGTTTCGGTCTATGCCCCTAATCAGAAACAGAAGCCCTTTTTTTAGTAGACTCTTTAAATGCATTGAGCGGTTGGCGCAAGGCCATGTGATAGTGGGTGGCGACTTTAATGTGAATCTTGATCCCACCCTGGACAGATCTTCCCCTTCTTCCTCCTGGCGGGGCTCTCCCATTTCTTTAGAATCAACCTCCTTAGCCCCACTGCTCTCTCATCACCGTATGTATGATTCCTGGTTTCTCTGCAATTCCGATGCTAGTGATTATACCCATTACTCTGCCCCTCACCAACTGTACTCCCGCATAGACATGCTACATGTATCCCACACTCTCACTCCTTATGTGACTCAGGGGTCTATTACCCTATTCTCATGGACTGACCACTCAGGTGTACCTCACTCTAGATCTCCTCAAAACATCATCACATCGGTGTAAGTGGTGCCTAGATGACTCCCTCCTGCTTAATCAGGCAACCCTTTTAGATCTTAACTATTCAATTTCTAATTACTTCCAAGATAACTCTACTATAGATGTTCCTCCAGGTATTATCTGGGAGGCAAACAAAGCTGCTATACTATACTACGGCGATTGTCCAGACGTTTCAGAAATTTTACACCTCTCTTTACAATCTCTCCCCGCCGCCTCCCCTTCAAAGAGTCCACACAGTGCCTACCTTAGATGAATATTTAGCTACCACCCCCCTCCCCAGGCTTACTCAACCTCATCTAGAGTCCTTGAATGCGGACATCACTTTGACTGAGGTATTGGCAGCCATTAAATCCCTGAAGGCCTCCTCAGCTCCAGGCCCTGATGGTTTCACTCCACAATACAATATGAAGTTTGCCCTGGTCCTGGGCCCCCACCTGACATCTTTCTTTAAAGAGATCTTAGAAGGAGCTACATTTGATACTGCTACTACTAGAGCTAACATCATTGTTATACCGAAGCCAGGGAAGGACCCATCCCTTTGCTCTAGCTACAGACCAATATCCCTCCTCAATGTAGACCGTAAAATTTATGCAAAAATCTTGGCCTTTAGACTGAATCCCCTCCTCCCCTCCCTAGTCCATCCTGACGAAGTGGGGTTTATCCCGGGTCGTCAAGCCCCTGACAATACTAGGAGAACAATTGACTTGATCTAAACAATTCACAGGGATAGGCTCCCCTCCCTACTTATGTCACTAGACGCTGAAAAAGCGTTCGACTGCATTTCCTGGTCGTTTATGGACGGGGTGTTGGGAGTGATGGGCTTCTCAGGTAAATTCATTACTGGCATTTCAGCCCTGTACCGCTCACCGTCGGCCACAATTTCCGCAAATGGTCTGACCTCGACCCCCTTCACTATTGCCAATGTCACGCGGCAGGGTTGCCCCCTCTCTCCTCTCATTTTTGCCCTTGTTATAGAGCCACTAGCAGCCAGGATCCGGGCTAATCAGCAGATAACAGGCATCCCGTTAGGTAGATCCTCTCACAAGATAGCATTATATGCAGTGACGTCCTGTTGACTATTGCAAAGCCAATGTCTTCCGTTCCCCCTCTTTTGGAAAAACTGGATCTCTATGGCCACTTCTCAGGATACAAGGTTAACACTGATAAGACAGAAGTCCTGGACTTTTACGTTTCCCCTGCTGATAAAGTGTTATTAGAAGGTTCCTTCCCATTCAACTGGCGTCTCCAAAAAATCTGACTAAACATTTCCACCAGCTCTTTCAGGCTAACTTTCCCCACATTCTAGATCAAGTAAAGTCGGATCTGAATTCTTGGTCGCAACTATATACCGTATTTCCCCATGTATAAGATGCATTTTTCCCCCCAAATTTTGGGTCTAAAAAAAAGGTGCGTCTTATACACTGCAAGCGCTACTTACCTGATTGAAGAAGTCGGCATCTGGTGTGAGGAGTCCCCGTTAATCAGCTCCAGCGTGTCCCCGTTACTTTGCAAAAGGACCTTCAGGTCCTGCAGGCGCCTCCCACAGTCTCAGCGCTGTCAGTCACGTGACTGACAGTTCCGATGACTGCCGATTCCTCCTTGTTTGTCTGACAAAAGCTGCACAGCGTTGATGACTATTGTAAGCTGCTCTAGTGAATCTGGGACAACAAATTGCAAGCTCTAGTATGCTCTGTGACAAAAAAATTGCAGGCTCCTCTAGTGTGCTCTGTGACAAAAAAATTGTAGGCTCCTCTAGTGTGCTCTGTGACAAATTGCAGGCTCCTCTAGTTGCTTTGTGACATAAAAATTGCAGGCTCCTCTAGTGTGCTCTGTGACAAATTTCAGGCTCCTCTAGTGTGCTCTGTGACAAAAAAAATTGCAGGCTCCTCTAGTGTGCTCTGTGACAAAAAAAATTGCAGGCTCCTCTAGTGTGCTCAGTGACAAATTGCAGGCTCCTCTAGTGTGCTCTGTGACAAAAAAATTGCAGGCTCCTCTAGTGTGCTCTGTGACTAAAAAATTGCAGGCTCCTCTAATGTGCTCTGTAACAACAAATTCCAGGCTCCTTTTAGTGTGCTTTGTGACAACAAATTGCAGGCTCCTCTAGTGTGCTCTGCGACAACAAATTGCAGGCTCCTCTAGTGTGCTTTGTGACAACAAATTGCAGGCTCCTCTAGTGTGCTCTGCGACAACAAATTGCAGGCTCCTCTAGTGTGCTCTGTGACAACAAATCCCAGGCTCCTCTAGTGTGCTCTGTGACAACAAATTGCAGGCTCCTCTAGTGTGCTCTGCGACAACAAATTGCAGGCTCCTCTAGTGTGCTCTGTGACAACAAATTGCAGGCTCCACCAGTGTGCTCTGTGACATCAAATTGCAGGCTCCTCTAGTGTGCTCTGTAACAACAAATTGCAAGCTCTAGTGTGCTCTGTGACAAAAATTAGAAAGAGCCTTTTGATTCCTCCTGCTGCACATTGCATGCTGTAATAATAAAGCAGCAGTGAAAAGGTTACAATACCATATCCCGTAATTACGGTATCGTATAAAATCAGTACCATTCCACGTTCTGCCCAGAAATGGCTCAGAAAAGATTTTCATACAGTGCTAATTTCAAATTAAAAGTGATCAAGTTTGCAAAACTGAATGGAAATCGTGCTGCTGAGCGTAAGTTTGGTCCGCCCCAACTGAGAAAACAATCCGAGACTGGCTACGGGAAGAAGAAACCCTACTGAAAACGCCACGGCAGAAGAAGGCTATGAGAGTCAAGTCAGCAAAATGGCCTGATTTAGAGAGAGAATTGAAGATATGGATTGAAGAGCAAAAGGCAATTGGAATTACTGTGTCCACAAAGATGGTTCAGCATGAGGCAAGAAGCTGATACAAATGAAGTTACTGACTTCAAAGGAGGACACAATTGGTGCTTCAGGTTCATGAAACGGAATGGACTAAGCATACATACACGCACCAGACTTGCCCAAAGGATGCCTGAAAGCTATGAGCAGAAGGTCCTTGAATTTCATCGTTTTGTCACTCAATGTCGGAAGACACATCAGTTTGAGTTGGGACAGATTGCAAATATGGACGAAGTCCCCCTTCAATTTGATGTCCCAAGTAACAGAACTGTTGATAAGAAGGAGGGGAAATCTGTAATTGTAAAGACAAGTGGACATGAAAAGAGCCATTATACAGTTGTTCTAGCTTGTTGTGCCGACGGAACCAAGCTGCCTCCTATGCTGATTTTCAAACGCAAAACAACCCAAACTCAAACGCAACCCAAAAGAAGTCATTCCTCGAGGAGTGATTGTCCACGTTCATGACAAGGGTTGGATAGATCAGAATGGGATGAAGATCTGATTTGAGAAAGTTTGGAGCAGGAGACCAGGTGCACTCTTATGCAAACCTGCCCTATTGGTGCTTGATCAGTTCAGGGCACACATAACACCAAACACAAAGAAGATTGCTGCAGAGCAAAAAACAAAACTTGTCGTCATACCTGGAGGCTTGACATCCTAGCTCCAACCACTTGATGTCAGCATTAACAAACCCTTCAAAGCTACCATGAGAGAGGAATGGAACCAATGGATGAAGTCTTCTGGGGACAATTTGACACCAGCAGGAAGAGTGAAAAAGCCAACTATAGGAGAAGTTTGTACCTGGGTGAAAAGATCCTGGGATAATATCAATATTGAGATCATTGTCAAGTCATTTAAGAAGTGTGGCATTTCAAATGCCTTAGATGGAACTGAGGACGAGGCAATATATGAACACAGCGATTCGTCATCAAACACAGATGAGGACAAGATAATGGATGAAAGTTCTGACAGTGATGATGAGTAGTTTTATGATAAATAAAACTTGAGTTCAATAACTTTATGTAATACATCTTTTTTTTTCATTTTGGGCCCCAAAATTAAGGTGCGTCTTATACATCGGTGCGTCTTATACATGGGGAAATACGGTATTTCATGGATAGGTCGTATTAATTCGGTCAAGATGAATATACTCCCTAGGCTCCTTTATCTTTTTCAAACCCTTCCCATCCGTGTTCCCCCGTATGTTTTCAAGTTCCTCTATTTTCATGGGTCTAAATTTAATTGGTTTGGTAAGAGCCCCCGAGTTCGCTTTAAGCTACTACAGAGGTCCCCGCGGGGAGTAGAACTGGGTATCCCTGATTTCCGACGTCATTATCTCTCTGGCCAACTTGCTCAATGCGTTCTCTGGTGTAGTTCAGCACCCTCTAGGGTCTGGGTCGAGATTGAGGCCGAAAGTCTGGGCATGCTATCTTTATCCACTCTCCTATGGCTCCCAGGGGCCCGTCGCCCAAAACGTGCCTTACTTTACCCGGTCATTTCACACTTCCTGGCGATTTAGGACTCATCCTCTCAGAAATTTGGCCTTTCCCCCCACCTCTCTCCACTAGTACCATTATTTAACTCCTCTGATTTTGCCCCGGGCCTTTCCCTCAAAGTGTTTTCCTCTTGGACCTCACAAGGGGACCGTTTTTTGAACGATCTCACCTCCACAGCAGTGTTCCCTTCATTTGCTGATATTCAATCTCGAATGGACATTCCCTCTAAATTTTTCTACCAATTCGTCACTACCACCATATAGCTAAAATTCACCTTTCTTCCCGTCCCCTTACCACGTTTGAAAATCTCTGTTTCCGCCAATCTTCTACAAATGGCTTTATCTCAATACTGTACCATGAACTTGCCCCGCCTACTTCCGACCTTACAGATTCACATGAACTGGCCTGGGAACGTGATTTTGGTGAAACTCTCCTGAGCAAAAAATGGTCAGAGATATAAAAGAATGCTGCCTCCAGCTCAGTTTGTGTCAAAATAAAAGAGAATGTCTACAAGGTGCTATACCGATGGTACTAAGTTCCCTCCAGGATTCATAAAATTCTCCCAAACTCTTCTGATCGCTGTTGGCGGGGGTGCTCCCATGCAGGTAACTTTATACAAATTTGGTGGGCCTGTCCCAAACTGACAAATTTTTGGGCAAAGATTAAACAGCTGATCCAATTGGTACTCAACATAGCCGTACCATTAGAACCTAAATTTTACCTCCTACCCTTTGGAGCGCCCACGGCGACCCGTCACCAGAATAAGCTGGTTAGACACATCCTGTCAGTGGCTACCTGCCAAATTGCAGCAGACTGGTGGCAGCAGTCTCCACCATCGCTCCAGGCTATTATTTTCAGAGTTTGGCAAGTCCAACGGTTCGAATATATGACTAGCATCATTAACAGATCCTCTAGATCGTTCACTAAGGTGTGGGACCCATGGCTCTCGTTCTTTCAGGCTTACTCCCCTTTCACTTGGCGTTATACCTCCTTTAGTCCGTCCTCCTCACATTAATCTTCCCTTCCCCCTTCCTCCTTACTTCTCCACTCTACTATGTGCTAATTTCTTATCCTTATTCCCTGCTTCGTTTTTCTCTTTCCCAACATTCTTCTTTTTCTCTGTCACTTTCTTTAAAAACAAAAAAAATTTCCTGGTCAATCTCAAATATATAAAACTTGATGCCATTGTACTGCTTTCCTATGATGTTACCCTGGAGGTATCTCATGTTCTCTAGTGCTGTATATGCTCGCTTTTCTCATGTGTTGGTTATATTATTGTTTGACTTTTGCAAAAATAAAAAATATAAATAAATTCCTTTCCTATTTTTTTTATTTAGTAAGTTTTGTGTACTTTTCTTGAGTATAAGCATATTGATTATCCTTTCAAATTCCAGAGCCTATGGGGTATCTGGTGCTAGGAGGTGATAATGTGTGTATGTTCTGTAGTTGGCTGGATAAGTGGTAAACCATTTCACCCAACTGGACCTTCTTCTTTCTCTTCTTTAGGAGATTATCTTGAAAAGGATTTCAGCCAACCTGGTAATGTGAGATTGTCCATATAAGTCCTGGAAGAAAAACTCAGCCTGTGGTTTTATCTATGGCATCTTTATCTGCAACCAGGAATTCTCTCCAACCATGTCTCAATGTTGGTGTTAGGAACCCCTCCAGCCGGCACAACACAACCCGGAGTCTACTCTGCCAGTCAGGTGTTCACTGGAGCCCCTGATGGTGGGGACAGACTGGGCTGCAGACTGACAGAGGGTCGTGAAGTGTGTACCCAGGCAAGAAGAGTCAGGTCCACGCAGAGGTCAAAGGCCGGCAGCAGGTAACAGTAATAATGAACAAGCTGAGGTCAGAGGTCACAGGCAAAGTAGCAGAACGGGTAAACAAGCCAAGGATCAGGGTCACAGGAAACACAAGCGAAGTCCAATACGAAGCCAAGGGTCATACACGGGAAGTCAAACGTAGATACAGGATACAGGAACTGGAACAAGCAGGTCAGCAGACTGGAGCACAGAAGCTATAACCGGCAATGAGGCAGCAGACCTCATTGCCTTAAATACCCAGCTGAACCAATCACAGGTTGAACACACTCCTGCAGGTTAATAGAGCAGTCACTAATAGAGCCAATCAGGGCTTGCCCCTGGCCTGCACAGTTGCAGGCTAATGCCTGTAATTGCCTCCTATGATCTGCCCCTATTAATTAGCCCACAGGCTGTAGAATCGCTGCGCCCGGCTTCCTCCTATTGCCGGGACGCAGCTCTGACGCGTCTGCTGGTTGCCCCGGCAACGGCCGGGTTATGGCCGGAAATGACGTCCCGGTCGCCATGGCGACGGCCGGGACGCGGGTGAGTGAGTCGCGGCGGCTGGGCACTGCCGCGGCTCGTAACAGTTGGCTTGTATTTAAAAAGGTTTTACCCTTTCTTTCTGAGGGAGGTTTTCTGTAGGGTGTTGCTAATGTTCATCTCGATCACTCTCTGCTTCTACTATGGGGTCTTAAACTAGAGTTTCTGCTCTTGGCTTGTTTTGCCAAGGAAAGCCTCTCTTTTTTACCCTCCCTCTGCTGTCTCATGCTGTAAACATTATATAAGTCTGCAAGTAGGGACACATTTTTGCAGGCTATCAGCACACTAGCACAATACCTCCACAACAGTTCAAACCAGCGGGCAGGTTCAATTTAGGATACATTTTAAAAATAACTTTTCTTCACAACCTAATCTTCTTTTTTGACTATATTATTTTTTCTATTTTCAAGTTTTAATTTTTTTTTTACCTTTTCTGTTTTTTTTGCAACATTCAAATCAATGACTGGAACACTACACTCAGTTCCTTCCTTACCAATCAATTAGAGCCAAGTAGAAATGCTCAAAAATGTTGAAACTCAATTGAATTTCACAGAATCATAGGTTCTGAACATGTTTGCGTTACAATTGTCAAAAGACCCCAATTCAAACTATGGGTTTGAAAAAGTAGCTACACACTTTGCATTAAAATTATACTTTTTTTAATCTTTAAAAAAAAAACACTAATTAAATAATATTTTAATTAGCAAAAAAACTTTTATAAAAATGGTTTTAAAATCGAACTGCAAACACTATTGTATTTGAAGTTCACGTTCAACATACTGTTCTGCTGTCCCTGGGATGATCCATCCTTGGTCACCTTTGTCATTATTTATTCACAGCCAGCCATCAATATCACTATATCATGCTGAACCTCTGAGCTGTTACATCTTCACCCTTCTGCAGTTTAGCCGTTCCTAACATTCACATGTATTACATATTTCAACTGTCACATCTCTCACCCTAAACCCAACCTCATACTGCACATATATCGTGTAATCTATTTACCTTCAAGTTGGGAGTACAGGGGGAAGGGGGAGTGATTTTAAAATAACAATAAAAACACCATCAAACAGGCCCGCATTACAGTATGAACATACTGAACACACAAAACACGACATGTACAGATGTACGGCAGGAGCTAATGCTCTCACCTTCAGACAACTGACCACGGAACGATGCTAGAATGGGTGAGTAGTAGCAGCAATATCAGTCCCAGTGACAACACCAATCCAGATTGGGGATCAAATTGGATGCACGCAGTCTGAGTTGTGCCAGCTGCTCCTCATTCTTTGACAACAATGCTCCAGATGGGGATCATATTGGAGGCACGGCAGTGCCTGCTGTCAGCCACTCTGCATCCAGGGCTGTCCATGCCCAGCGATTCTGTGGAAGTCAAATAATTGGATGAAGTCATTCTAAATTAATAAATGTCAATTTTAATAGTTTTCCCTGCGACTGCGAATAGTGCACTACGTCATAACAGGGATAATAACGCAATCGCATGAGAAAACAACACACACACACACTTACATTTACACTTACATTTGTAAGTAGAACACATTTACTAAAGTTCCAACCCACATCAGTTTATTAGTAAAACTTAAAGGTTATTCATGTACAGATAAATTTACTTTACAGGTATTTATGGTTCAAGTCCTAAGAAATGTATGGTGTTTGGTCTTATATCATTCCTCATTTTACCAGTAGAAATACTGTAATAACTAGTTATGAATAAAATAAGAATTGATCAGTTGTCATGAAATTCAGAGGTGTACAAGTGTAAAAACTATTCTAGGGATGGATTAACCCTTTTGCGTTTGCCCATTGGATTGTGGGTGGTATGCTGATGAAAGACTGATGTGGGTTCCCAGGAGTGCACAAAAAGACTTCCTGAATTGGGCAACAAATTGAGAGCCGTGATCAGAGAAAATATCCGAAGGAAGGCTGTGAAGCCGGAAGATGTGCTGGATAAAAAGTAATGCTAGACTTTGTGCACTTGGAAGTTTAGTTAAAGCAATAAAATGAGATATTTTGCAAAATTGGTCCACCAGTACCCATATAGTGTTATGCCCTGCCGAACAGGGAAAATCTACAATAAAATTCATAGACAAGTGTGTCCAAGGTCTGGTAGGGACATACAGCGACATGAGATGGTCCAAAGGGCAGTTCCTGGGGACTTTGCTTTTAGAACAAGTCTATAAGTGATAATGAAATGGAAGTGGGTAAAAAACAATGACCAGCCCGCTTGCCTAGGTTTCAACCGTTTAGCTAATTCTTTTTTTTTTTTTTTTTAAGTTTTATTTTTGCAAAGTCACATTAACAAAAGGGTACGATTGGCAGAGTGAATACACTTATCAAGAATAGTCAAAAATAACAAAGTCTACGACCAGCGTAAAACATGTGAACCCCATAGTCAACCAAACATTTAGATTTAGGAGTAATGAGTGACAAAAAGTTTTCATATAAAGAGGAAAGAAGAAGAGGGAGTGTACAGAGGAAAGAAGGAGCGAGAAAAGGGAGAAAAGGAAGGAGGATAAGAAGTGACTAGATCCAATGTAAGAGAAGAGAGAAGTCCTAGAAAGAAATGAGGTTTTGGAACTGGGTAAAGATTTAGTGAGGTCATTTATATAGTGGAAGATTGTGCACTTTTATTATGCAAATTAGTGCTGGTACCCCTGTATGTATCCTGTATGTATCATGTATATGCTCACATTCTAATAGTGTATTTGCTAGTTTAAATACATAAGTATATGTTGGTATTGGTAGCATTGAGGTTTACTAACAGGTTCTAAACATCATTGGACTCACTTATCCAATCAACGGACGCACTATATAAATGACCTCACTAAATCTCTATCCATTATCCACATTCCCTTAAGAAATCTGCGGAGCAGATGAAACGCGTTGGACACACCCATATCCGCTGACACATCAGGATATCCGGTTTTTGCGTTCCATCCTGGAACGCACTCCGATTTCCCCGCTGTCCGTCTTATCATCCTCATACTCTGTGAGTTTTACCGGTATTTCACCGCCTACACAACATCTGGACCGCGGTCCCCGGATCTCTATATCTCCGGCCAGGTACCCTGTTTATATACATTCGGCGACCCGGAATATCTTGAGTACCGGCTTTCTGCTCAGTCCTGACCAGAGGCATTCTCATTCACTGGACTTTCTCATTACGGTATTTGGATAGCAAAGTTTGATAACCTATTCCATAAGGATTGCCAGCTCAAGGGCTCATATTGGAACCCTCTTGGACTCTAAGATTGATTTTTATTGACATTTATTGTTTTAATGTACCACTGTTTTTAATTGTGGAATTTTTGCTGTTTCATTATGTAATTCACCTTATTGTATGACCGTCTGCTAATTAAAACCCATGGTCATCATCATTTAGACTGGTTCTATTATACCTCATTTAATTTTTTCTGGTTTTGGTCTCATATTTCAGTGGTCCCCTAGTCAATATTTATGTACCTTGAGTTATACATTTGACCACATGTTGTAACACCATTAGCCTGTACTGGTTTTCTGTAAAGCATTATTTATTATTAGGATTGGTTTACATTTACTTACACTTATATCCACTAACAATTTGATCAGTGCATATTTGCATTTTTGGGTAATTGAGCGCAATACATTGTGTATATGTATATGTAAAGGGTGGACACACCTGAAAAAAGGATAACCACGGGTCCCAGACCTTAGTGAAGGCTCTCAGGGAGTTTTGAATAATACTGGTAATATACTCCATCCGTTGAGTCTGTCAGACTCTATTAATTATGGACTGCATGGAGGGAGAGGATTGCATACAACAGTCTGCTGCTTTTTGACAAGTAGCTGCTGAGATAATGTGCCTGATCAATTTATTCTGATGTCGGGATGCCGAGGGAGCCCCCACAGGGAGGAGAAAAAATTTAGGCTCCAGGGGAATGTCCACTTGAAGGATTGAATTAATCAAGCCTCTAATCTCAACCCAGAAGCCTGACAGTTTTAGGCACGACAACCATATGTGGAGGAATGTGCCTTCCTGGGAGCACCCCCGCCAGCACCGATCAGATGAGTCAGGGAGAATTCTACAAAGGCGCAAAGGCACCTTATAAACGTTCTCTTTAATTCTAACGCAAATGGAGCTAGAGGCAGCATTCTCGTATATCTCAGACCACTCCTCATCTAACAGCTCTTCACCAAGGGCCTGTTCCCAGGCTAGTTCATAGGGGAACTCTAAGAGTTGAAGTGGAAGGAGAAAGCTCGTAGTAAAGCGTAGATATTAGACCTTTAGTTAAGGATTGGCGTAAACAGAGGGCTTCAAAGGTAGAGAGAGGTCGGGATAAAAGGCGATCTTTAACAACACTATGAAAGTCACAAAGTTGCAAAAACTGGTAAAAGTGCTTTGAGGAAATGTGGATATGTGATTGAATTTCAGAAAACTGAGGAAAAGTTGCAGAGGTGGTTAGGTGGTTGAGGTAGATGACTCCCCGCCAGTACCACGGCTGAAATGAACTGTGATGAAGTCCTGGAAAAAAGAGAATTGAATCACGGTATGACCATAGAGGGATGAGGCAACAAGGCAAATTTCTGGGGTGATAAGTCCCATATGGATAGAGAATGTGAAACTACTGGATGAAGTAACAAGCGTTTGGGGCGACGAGATCTTGGAAGCCATAGGAGAGAAGATAAAGAGAGCAATCCCAGAACCTCGGCCTCTATATTAGACAAAACTCTGGCTTCTATCGTACCGGACCATAAGACACACTGAGCGAGTTGGGTGGAGAGGTAGTATCTTCGGAAGTCAGGAATCCCCAAGCCCCCTCCCTGCGGGGATCTCTGAAGAACCTTATGTCGGACTTGGGCCGTCTACCAGACCAGATGAATCTTGAGATGTGGAATTGCAGGAATTTAAAGACATATGGTGGGATGCGAATGGGAAGAGTCTGAAAGAAATAAAGCAGCCTGGGTAGGATATTCATTGTGACGGCATTAATGCGACCAATCCAGGAGATGTAAAGCTGAGACCACGATGTAAGGTGTGATTTTACTTGGTCGAGTAGATGAGGAAAATTGGCCTGAAAAAATGTCTGTAGTGCTTTGTGATAAAAACACCCAAATATTTAATTTTGTGGAGGTCCCATTGGAAAGGAAAAAAGCGCTCTAGTAACAGCTTGTCTGTAGCCAGAACGTTAAAATCCAGAACCTCTGACTTGTCTGGATTGATTTTATAGCCCGAAAAGTAGCCATATAGATCTAGCTCATCTAAAAGGGAATGCACTGACGTTTTAAGGTGAGTAATAGACAATAAAATGTCCGCATACAGAGCAATCTTATGAATAGAGGGGCCCACCTGTATGTCTGATATCTCGTGGTTATTTAGAATCCTAGCGGCCAATGGCTCAACAACAAGAGCAAATATAAGTGGAGAGGTGGCATCCCTGGCAAGTGCCATTCGTGATCGGAAAGGGCATCGAGGTCAGGCATTTAGCAGAAACAGTAGCTGACGGGGATCGGTAGAGGGCTAAAATACCTGTCAGAAATCTATCTTAGAATCCCATTGCTCGAAGCACACTCTCCATAATTGACCAGGAGATACGGTCGAACTCCTTTTCAGAGTCGAGCGCCATGGTGAGGGAAGGGATATTATCATTATTTATTGTATGAATTAAGTCAATAACCTTCTGGTGTTATCAGGGGCTTGACGTCCTGGGATAAGGCCCACCCAGTCAGGATGGATGAGGGCTGGGAGGAGTGGGATCAACCTAGAGGCCAGAGTCTTTGCAAATATTTTCAGGTCAACATTTAGTAACGAGATGGGTCTGTAACTAGCACAAAGTGAGTGGTCTTTTCCTGGCTTGGGAATAACAAATAGTGGCGGAGTCAAAGGAAGCCCCCTCGAGCACCTCATTGAAATTTTTTTTCAGGTGAGGGCTGAGGACCTCAGCAAACTTTTTATAGTACTGGGGGGTGAGGCCATCCGGACCAGGAGCTGAGGAAGACTTCAGAGACTTGACCACCGCCATGACCTCCGGCAGAGTAATGTCTGCATTCAAGAAAGATTGCTGTGTGGGGGTAATTCTAGGAAGGGGTGTAGATGAAAGGTAATCAGTCAAAGTAGGGGTCAGGGGATCCCGAGGAGGGCGGGGGAGCATCAAGATTGTAAAGAGACGAATAAAAATCCCTAAATTCTCTAAGTATCCCCGCTGGGTCATAAGTTACATCTCCAGAGGGAATCTGACGTATTTTATCGATATGTTACAGGGCTATTTTTTTCCGGAGCTTTCTAGCTAATTCAGAATCGGCTTTATCCGCTTTATCGTAGTAACGTTGTTGAAGGTTCTGCATGATGACAGCTGCTCTACGGGAGAGGAGGGTATTTAGTTGACCCTTCAGTGAGGCAATCTTGGGAAGTAGGGCCGGGTCATGGTGAGTTTGATGCTGCATAAGAAGTGAAGCTAGTCTAAGTTCCACAGAGGATATTTCCTCGGCTGCTTTCTTTCTGACAGCCGCTGATTGACTAATCAGTTGACCTGGTATGGTAGCCTTATGTGCCTCCCAAACAATTCCTGGGGTTAAGTCAGGGGCTGAATTATCTAAAAAGTAGTTTTTTAGGTCTTAATATCTAGACATGTAGATCTATTAAGTAAAAGCGAATCATCTAGACTCCATCTACTACGCTGGGGAGGCAGTTTAATGAGGTCTAATATGAGAGATACGCCCGAATGATCTGTCCAGGAGACAGGGGTAATATCTGCCCGTGTCACGTGATGAGCGAGTGTATGCGAAATGTGTAACATGTCTATGCGTGTGTATAGTTGATGCAGGACTGAAAAGTGAGTATTATCCTTAGCATCATATAAACGATGGTGTAAAAGGAGTGTGGAAAAGCTGGAGGATTCTGAAGAGGAGGAGATACCCCACCGGGAGGAGGAAGGGGGAGACCTGTCGAGAGCCAGATCAAGAGTGATATTAAAGTCACCACCCATGAGAATTTGGCCCCACTCCAACCGCTCAATTTACTTAATTTTTTTTGTGAAAAAAGGCTTTTGTCTCTGATTCGGGGCATAGACTGAGACCAGTGTAACAGGAGTGGAGCGGAGAGTGCCGTTAACCAGCAGAAAGCGGCCATCTGCATCTGCATAGGTCTTGGAATAAAGAAAGGAGACCTTACCATGGATTAAGATAGCAATGCCCCGCTTCTTGCATACTGCCGAGGCAAAGAAGGTCTGTGAAAATTGCTTACCCTGAAGCTGTGTATGGGCTCCCGTAAGGTGAATCTCCTGAAGAAATACAATATCTGCTTTTTCTCTCCTACAGTCACCCAAGAGTATCATATGTTTACAAGAAGAGTTGCGACCATTCACATTGACGGAGAAAATCTTAAAGCCATGATAGCAGTGGGGAGCCAGTTTCCAAAATAACACTAGACAGTTAGATGGGGTAATCAATTAGTTTGTGGTTGGGACAAAAGCTTAAAGAGCCAATAAAAGCGTGGATCATAGTCACGAAAGAAGGAGAAAGGAGATAGAGAGAGAAGTAGCTCAATTGGGCGAAAACCCTGAATGAAAGGAATCCTTTGAGGATTCAAAGACATTATCAAAAGCTAAAAAACATCATCATCATCACCATTTATTTATATAGCACCACTAATTCCACAGCGCTGTACAGAGAACTCATTCACATCAGTCCCTGCCCCATTGGAGCTTACAGTCTAAATTCCCTAACACACACACACACACACACACACAGACAGACAGACAGAGAAGGGTCAATTTTGACAGCAGCCAATTAATCCACTAGTATGTTTTTTGGAGTGTGGGAGGAAACCAGAGTACCCGGAGGAAACCCATGCAGTCACGGGGAGAACATACAAACTCCACACAGATAAGGCCATGGTTGGGAATTGAACTCATGACCACAGTGCTGTGAGGCAGATGTGCTAACCACTTAGCCACCGTGCTGCCCACAGTAAGGTTAACAATGTCAAAGGGTGCGTGGGGGGTGGTCCTTGGATTCACACGGCCTTAGGAGCTGCCAAAACCCTAGGAGACCCACAAATAGAGTTTGTTAGATAAAAATTCAAAATCTAGACGGTGTGCAGAGTAAATACAACATGTACATTAATCATTTATAACAATTTAAGGGGAGGGGGGGCAGGGTAGAATGGTGGAGAGGGAGAAATAAAGGAATATAGGGGGAAGGTGGGATAAGGGAGATCAGGGAGAAGGAAGAGGGGAGAGGGCAGGGGAAGGGACACTTGCTCTCTGTTTCAACGACTGAAATAAGACTACAGTGCAAACAAAATTGGGTATGAGAGGCTTATTGGACAAAAGGGGAGAAAAAAACATATTATACAAAATACTTGAAACTTTAGGAGTGTAATAAGTACCAACTAACGTTGAGAGACCACCTAAAAAGGAAAAGTCAATAAAGAGAAAAAACAAAAACGGACAAAAGAAGAACCATTTGTACAAGAATAGAGGATCTGCCTCCCGGGGACGTCGTCTAGAAGACCGGGACCACTCAGGCTGAGGGAGCGCCGGACGCCGGGTCTGGGAAAGAGTAGCCTGAGGAACTGACGACTAGGGGAAGATGCCCAGCCTGTCCAAGAGACTCTGACCCTGATCACTGGATCAAATCACTGGATTTGACAAAGTGGGGGGAGTTATCAACAAATACTTGGAGTTGGAAAGGGAAGCACCAACGGTATCAAAAGTTGTGCTGGCGGAGAATCTTGGTGACTGGCTGAAGGTCCCTCCGTTTTTGTATCGTGGAAGGAGCAAGGTCCTGGAATAGCTGTGGTCCCGAAATGTGACCACAGGTCGGTCCCTGGTAGCGGTGAGAATACGGTCTCTGATCCGAAAATAATGTAGGCGGACAATGATATCCCAAGGAGGTTGTCCACTTGAAGGTTTAGCTCTCAAGCCGCGCTGAGCTCGATCCATGAGACAATCGGTCTCAGAGATGTCCGGGAGGAGGTGAAGGAAGAGGACTTTGAGGAAGGCTTGAAGATCTGCGTTGCTGTTTTCGTCAGACACATTTCTAATACATACATTATTGCGGCGGGAACGGTTTTCAGAATCCTCTTGTTTCTCTTTCAAGATTTCCACTTCGTCACGGAGGCGGGAGAGTTCCTTATCAGTTGCAGAGTTGGATTGGCAAATATCGTCGGTTTTTTATTCCAGGGTGTCCGTCCTGTTGCCCAATGTGTTCAACTCTGTTTTGAACTCACTGACCACTTTTGTGGTAGAAAGTTGTTTTCACCCCCTCCAAGAGGCTAGTCATTACCGCTTGAATCTGAGGGTCAAGCTCAACTTCTGAAGAATAAGAACCCAATGCCCCCTGGCGATCAGCTTGGGGAGAGGAGGGTTTCGCTTTTGATCCAAAGAAATTTGCTGATGTTTCTGTCGTCACATTCTTTAGTTTGGTAGCCATGGCGTGGTCAAGCGGACCGGTTCGGCAGTTGGATGGAGTAATAAGAGCAGCGTCAGGTGAAGAAAGGGGGGAGCGGGTTGGAAGGGGGGATGCACACCGATCTCAGCTCAGTTGAGAGGGGTCCGACCCAGGGACGGGCAACATAGTAAAGTTCACATATTGGCTGAGGGTATTATGTTACAGACGTATCAGTGCACCTGAAGAATAGGTTTCAGATATTAACCGACCGACCAGGGATGGTAGTAGTAGTAGGGAGCATTTTGCTCGTGTGGAATTGGACTCCAAGAAGGCACTCGGGGAGTATTACTGACTATTCACACCGTCAGGCAAATTTAGATCTCATAAGGACAGTCAATGTGTTTGGAAGCAGAAAGAAACTTTAATCTCAAAGAGGAATTTTTAATTTTACTTTACAGGTGTAATAGCACAAAATCGCCACAGGGAAAGTCTCACTTTGAGCGTGTGAACTGCTAGATAGAATCACCACAAAGCATCAGTTGTAGTACTGTGTGTTTCAATCTTGATGTAATTTCTTGAGCCTCTAAGGTGGTGTACAACTCAGAATAACACTAAGGAGGCTAATACTGAGGCAGTTGCTACTGCAAAAGGGCACCAACCAATAAATATGCCGTTAGAAATCACAGCCTCTGAAGTTACCTCAGCCAAGGGTTGTATGGTGGGCTGCTCTCCTCCGCAATGACTCACCGGGATTGAAGCGGCAACGGCGAGACGGGCACCTCCGGACCGATTGGACCCCGGATCCATGGATGTTGCTAGGAGCGGGGGACCCTCCAAGCACTGAGTAGGTAAGAGCCTCAGATGCAGGGTTGCGCGGCGGTCAGATCGGGAGTTGGCCGGCAGTGTGCAGGCAGATGCGATGCGGAGGCTCAGAAGGCTACAAATAGTAGCTTCAATATAGCAGGTGGGCTGCCGGGGGTAGTCAAAGCAGGAAAGCTAAAGCACTGGAGCCGGTGCTGCGCCCACAGGAAGCACACATCTCGCAGGTCCATTGTAACTTGAGGTCTGGTGCTCTGACCTGTTCCTGGAGGCACCCTCAGACCGCAGGCCGGATGGAGCCCTCTGGTGAGAGGAGGGCAGCCGCGGAGGCCACAAGGGGAGGTTAGCGGTAGTGCCGGGGCGACTGTCCAGGCACCAATAGAAGGGGGCTGCAGGAAGTGGCCTATAGGCCGTTGCCGTTCAGACGACGTGGGTGAGCGGTCCAGGAACCCTGCACTGCCGGACGCTGCCCAGTTGCTTCCTTGGGGTCTTACGATCAGGCTAAATGGGTTTTAGGAGGAAGAAAACACAATTTCAGAGTGTTATCTAGCGTGCTGGACGGAGAGGAATTTACGGGAGAGGAAAGTACAGGGATACAGTCGGTGATTGCAAGAGTCCTTAAGAAATAGAACAGCGCCAGCACCTATATCAGAGATGTCAACCTCCAGAACAAAGGGTAAATCAGGATTAGGATGCCTCAAGACAGGAGCAGAGATAAATGCTCTTTTAAGAGCTTCAAAAGACTTAATAGCCTCTGAGGAACAGTTTCCAGGGTCCTCCCCCTCCTGGGTAAGGGCAACAATGGGAGCCACCAGATCCGAAAAGCATGGAAAATCTTCTGTAGTAATTAGCAAAGACCAGAAACTTTTGGACGGCTTTCAGATTAATGGGTTGTACCCAATCCAGGATGGCCTGAACTTTGCTTGGATCCATAGAGAATCCGGTAGAGGAGATTATATATCCCAAGAATGATACTTTCCGAAGTTCAAACTCACATTTTTCAAGTTTGGCAAAAAGGTGATGTTCTCACAACTTGTGGATAACCTGCTGGACATGACGTTGGTGTTGTGACAAGGAGTAGGAGTATATTAATTTGTCATCAAAATATACCACAATGAACTGATGGAGGAAATCCCGAAGAACTTCATTAATGAGGTCTTGAAAGATAGCAGGCAAACGGCATGACCATATACTCGAAGTAGCCAGAATGGGTGTTGAAATCCATCTTCCACTCATTACCCTCCCTGATGCAGATGAGATTATATGCACCGTGAAGATCAGTTTTTGGTGAAGATAGTAGCACCCTTTAGTTGATCGAACAGGACTGAGAAGAGGGGAAGTGGATAGGTGTTCTTTATAGTAATTTTGTTAAAGCCTCTGAAATCGATACAAGGATGTACCCCATCGTTCTTTGAAACAAAGAAGCATCCAGCTCCCACTGGAGCCTTTTTGCTAATTTTCCTCAACATATCCTGCATGGCTTTAGTTTCGGAACAAATACAACCTTCCTTTAGGCAATTTGGAACTCGGAACTAACTCGATGGCGCAATCAAAATCCCGATGTGGAGGCAGAGAGCCAGCTGCTTTTTTAGAGAACACATCCTGGAATTCATGTTATTGGGGAGGAAGCTGTTCAGAAACAGGTTGCAGAATCTGGAGGGGCAAGGTCAAACAGGACTGTGAACAGTGGGAGCTCCATTGTGTACCCTTTAGCCCAATCCACCACAGGGTTATGGAGATAGAGCCAAGGATGACCTAATATTAACAGAACAGATGGACAACTGATGAGGTAGAATGACAGGGTTTCTGAACCAAGGACATGCACAGTTAACTGCAGCGGAGGTGTTTCATAAGAACTTTTGCAGAATCAAGATTCATAGAAGGAATCCCATAGGAATGAGCGAATCCGATGTCCAGCGGCACCACTATCCAAAGGCTGAAACAGCAACGTAATCATGAATCTGAGTGATGTGTGCAGGAACTAAGACCGCATTTTTGGATAAGATGATCTGCAAACCTAGGCAGCCTCCCCCCTTATTCTCTGGGCCTGCTCTTTTCCCGATTTGTTAGGGCAGGAGCAGGAAAAGTTTTCCTTGATGCCACAGTATAGACAAAGGCCCTGAGTCCGTCTTCTGTTTTTTCCTCTGGAGAGAGACGATAAGCAGCCAGTTACATAGGCTCTTCCGTGTCCATTGGGACAGAAAGTAAAGTAGATGATGAATAAGAGGACAATTCTTTCTCTGCCTTTCTCTCTTTGATTTGTCTATCAATTTTTATGGCGAGTTGCATGAGGGTCTCCAAAGATGTTGGAGAAGGATACTGTACAACAGCGTCTTTGATCTGTTCCGACAAACCTAAGCAAAATTTACTACATAATTCAGGATTTTTCCATTCGCTGTCAGAAGACCATCGCCAAAATTCAGCACAGTATTCCTCAGCCGAGCATCATCCTTGTTTCAAGGCCCTGATGTGAGCCTCAGCCGAGGCCACTCAGTCTAGGTCATCATATAGCAGACTGTCATACATTGCGCCAGCTACCTTTCATTGTGGTCACTGTTCTTACCAATTTACCTTGGTTCTCACTCCCTACATTCACTTGCTGGTCTGAACTGATCATGCGTACATCTGGGGCCTGATTCATCAAGGTACGGAAACGAATCTGTCAGCATCGTACAGTGAGTAGCGTACTTTGAGAGACGCAGACACTTATGCGAGAGAAATAAGAATCTCAAACTCGAAAAAAACACCCACTCGTAGTATTTTACACTTACGCTATAGAAATAAGAATCCGAAAGTCGGTAAACAGGTGCCTTGATAAATCTGGTAGGGTGCTTATGTATGCACCTGAAAAGGTGTCTGATATTGTCCTGGCTTGCTGTCTGCTACATAATCTGGCTTTACATCAACTTACCCCACCGCTTATTGCAGTAGACAGTGAACAAGTAGGGGTCCGTGTCCCATCTGGTGATGTGCAGAGCACAGAGGGGGGAAGGCAGATCAGAGACCGTCTCATTACAAACTACATGTAAGTGCATTCTAGAAAAAACATTTATTGCTCTAAAATGTGTTTGATGTGAGTGCAATGGTTTATTTTATTTAAATTGTTTTGCAAATTGGAACTTTTAAACAGAAGATAGTGTGGTAAATGTGAACATCCCTGGAAAGTTACAGGCATAAGCAGTGTCGGACTGGGGCATGAAGGGCCCACCGGGGGGACTGCAACACTAGGAGCCCACCAGAGGGGGTGTGGTCAGTCAAAGAGGCGGGACCAGACACTAAAGGGGGAGTGGTCAGTCCACGAAGGACAGCTAGCACCTTAGTGTAGTATATAAAGAACGCAGTGTGTATAAAGAATACACAGTGTTGACCTGCCCCTTAGATTGGTCAGAACAGTCACCAAAACTCAGGATTGTCCCACTAGATCATGGTCGGCTAACATGTGACACTATTGATATGTAAAAACATGTGTACTCCTCTTAATTCCAAAAGGCTCGCGAAATAATAAAATCTAAAAACATATAAAGTTAATTAAAATTGCAGTTCAACTGCAATAGCTCTGTGATCCTGTCCAAAATCTATTATACTTTATATAGGACAGTGGATATTCATTGTATAATATATAATGATAACCCGTCCACTAAATGATTTTACATATCAAAATAAGGAGCTACCCATCCTCTATATCATATCAGATGTATTATAATATGCAATCTAGTCTATAGTGATGAGATATCTATCCACTTTTATTTCAAGGAAATTAATCCCTTGCTTTTTAACCTATTAGTACAATATGACTCTTGGTCCAATTGGCATTGTTTATATGCCTGTCTGATTTTATTTAAACATATAAAGCACGGAGAGGCTAATTGTATATTTCTCCTTTTATGGCTTATTAATTTGATATCCTTGGCGGTTTTAGATAATACTAATAATCCGCTTATCAGTTATTTATTCAGACATACACAGCATATAGAGATTAACTCTCAGTAGTAATTCGTTTTGTAATGTGATATAGAGGTGTCTCCGTTTGCAGTCTGTTAGTTTAGTATAATTACCAGTCTAAGTAACGCTGGCACTCTGCTTGTCAGCTATTGTTATAGGCACAGAGGGGTTAATTCTTAATTGTGGCCAACTTGAGAATGCAATACTGTATTACGTCTATAGCCTATTAGCTCAGTGTGATATGCAGTCTAAAAGACACTGAGGATCTGCCTGTCAGCTATCATTGTCGGCTGCTGATTTATGTAAGGCACGGGGGATTAACTCCCACTGATAATTAACTCTAAAAACCTGAAACCTCTTACGTCAACATAATTAGCAGACTAGATAAGGTTAGCGATCTGCTTGTTAGCTGCTATTGAAACACATAAGGAACGGAGAGGTTGCTTCTCAATAGTGGCTGAACTCAAAACAAACTACTGTGGTTCCTTAATTTGCATAGTCTCTTGATGCAATGTGATAAACAGTCTGAATAACATTAACAGTCTGCCTGTCAGCTATCGTACGGAACGTATAGGGCATGGAGACTGATCTTGATTAGTAATTAGGTTTAAAGATTCCCTAGTCTAGGGAATCTTTAAACCTAAACACTAATCAGGATCAGTCTCCATGTCCTATACGTTCCGTACGATAGCTGACAGGCAGACAGTTTATCACATTGCATCAAAAGGGGGCGGGGCTTAACCACGGCCGGGCCTACCGGTGTATAGTCCGGCTGGCCGGCAGGCCAGTCCGAGGCTGGGCATAAGTCAATGTGTAAGTGAAATTAGTGCATTATTTTTTAAAACCAGTATACTCTTGTTTAATTTGCAGAAAAGAAAGACTGATAGCATTGAAATGTAACTGCATTTATTGCATTAGAACACAATAAAAAGAAATGTACAATGCATACACATGCATAACAAAACATAAACAAAAAAAAATGTTTCCACAGCCCTCCACAGCCTCCACAGCCCCAGTCATTTGGGCCATACACACATTCGACTGCTCTAGAGCAGTTGCAATGCGGTTCAATGCAGCAGGGATTAGACTATTGCTGCGGTGTGCCCACCTCAAATGGCCCACAATGTGAGATATGTGCCTCGTCTGAGTGTCCTTAAAGTTGGATTGCAGCTGCTGAAATTGGCCAATTAACTGCGCCATTTCTCTGGCTGGATCCAAAGTTGGAGTTGCTGTTAGCTGCTGTGCTGTTGGTTCTGCAGGGCCAGGTGATAGCTCGTGGTGCCTAGACACAGGGGCATCAACAGTTAGCAGGGTGATGAGTGTTTCATCCTCTGGCTCAGGTGACATGGCCAAGGACTCCAGCTGAGGTGCCTGATATGAAGATGACCCTGTGTATGAAAAAAATCACGGTAAGTATATAGGATCTAATATGTTTGTATAATGCATTCTGAACACTGGATAGAAAAGAATTATCTTTTGCAACTACAGATTGTTTAACAATGTTTGCATTCCTGATTTCTTGTCCTATGCAACCTGCTTAAGGATGCACTTTTTTATCTTTTGAATACACATTCTCATTTGGACTATGTATGGCTGAGGGGGATAAAAATGCTATTTTTTTTGACCTACAAATATGATGATGCAGGTAGCCAAATGCTGCAAGACCGTGCTTTGGGGTAAACTAATACTATTTTTGTTCTCCCTCTGTGAAGTACATGATGGGGTATATTGACTAAACTGCGTGCTTGAAAAAGTGGAGATGTTGCCTACAGCAACCAATCAGATTTTTGTTGTCATTTTGTAGCGTAAGGTCCCACGAGAAGATGTGCCTCACAGGGCGACTAACTCCTAGTACCTAAAGACTTACCACGATTCGCGTGGATGACTGAATCCTACCTCAGTCCTGGATCGGAAAGCTCTCCGCACGCTCACTGGTATCGCCCTAGGAAGAGAAACGGAGAGTTAACCCGAGCCTATCAGGAAAGGGCTGTCCGAGAACACGGAAATGAACAAGGACACTCTCAGTCCAAGCTCACTTGCCGCCCCCTGACCCAGGTCTTACCAAGGAGACTGTCTCCTTACTATGGGGTCACCCACGGACCCTAAGGACCGGCTGCACCAGGCCCGACTGAGGCTCACTGGAACAGCACATTACCCCGCGGGCCGACTGCCGCACGGAACAGCCGATCGAAACTGAACCACCCGACTGCCTGTACTCGGGTGTCGAACACGTGTCCTTACACCTGGAACCGCCAGGAAACCTGCACGGAATTCAGGCTTGGGGACACTCGACCAGAACCACGGGCCGCCCCTGGAACTGCCTCGAGCTGTGCTGCACTGCCACTGACTCACTCAGTCAACCCCTCTGGGAACCAGCGTGACCCCCGGGACCTAAGGGGAGGGAAAACTACGTATGTTCTTCCCTGACTATGTGTAAGCTGGTAACTACACTTGTCCCCCACAGCACGGGTTAGTACAGGAAAACACAGGAAACAAGAGCCTACCTTTAATGGGGGCCTGATGTCTTGCCCCTGGAAACAATTATG
This sequence comes from Mixophyes fleayi, assembly GCF_038048845.1. Taxonomy (NCBI): domain Eukaryota; kingdom Metazoa; phylum Chordata; class Amphibia; order Anura; family Limnodynastidae; genus Mixophyes; species Mixophyes fleayi. The sequence continues at coordinate 84,774,315 of NC_134409.1, forward strand.
TAGTACACCCCAAAATACAGTAATACAGACAATACTCGCCGCACAGACAGAATAAAAACAGTATACAGTATTTTGTACGCCACTTACCAGAGCACACAGCTGCTAGCCAACCAGTGGTTTGCTACAGCAACAACAGGAGCCTCCACTCTACTGTACCTCCTAACGTTAGTGTGCTCACCTCACACAGGACCGCGCCTACACTCACAAGGCTCTCACACCTCTGTCACACCACCAGGGCCTTATGCCCTACACACCATGGGCCTCTGCCCAGCTACATACAGAGCCTTGTGCTCTGCCTATGGGCCTTAGCCCCCTCTTTACCTTAGAGCTTTGAGCATACTAACTAGGGCCTTGTGCCCTCCTACCTAGGGGCACTAGCCCCTGCCTACTTAAGCCTTGTGGCCTTCCTAACTCAGTAAGGGTCTTGTGCCCTCTACAGACCATGGGCTTTCAGCCCCATGACTAGGCCCTGTGGCCTCTCCTATGGCCCCTAGGCCACTACCTAACTATGGGCCTTGTGCCCTTTTAAACTTGGGGCCATTACGCCCCCTACCTATCTAACTAACAGGGCCTTGTGCCCTTTGACAACTATATGGCCTACTGGCCCACTACTTCACAAGGGGCCTACTGCCCCATTCCCTGGGCCTTGTGCCCCTAATTTACTGCTCCACGGGCCTTGTGCCCAACCGTGGTCGCGGGCCTAGTGCCCGAGTGTATGAAGTGGGGATAGACTGCGGGCGTGGGCCCGGAAGAAGTGGTATCCCAGAAGGGCCTCACCTGTTCCCTTGTCTTCGGGGATCTTCTCCAGGCTCCTCTCCCCTCTGCCACCGCTTCAACGCTCTGCCACTGGCTTCCTTTCTTGAGCCCATCGGTCTTATGTTGGCAGAGGCGCTCTTAGCCCTGAAAAGGGCTCTCTACCACCGCTGATGATCTCCACCAGCTTTTTGTCTTCTTTTCTTGCACACGCAGCTCTCTGGGGGACGTCTTCTCTGCTCTCTCTCCGCCGTCGAACTGAAAATGGCGGCGCGCGCCGACTTAAATAGTCGGCGACGCGCTGACATCATCACGTAGCGTCGACATGATGACGTGGCGGGTCCTGATTGGCCCGCCGCCGCGTAGCTTCAAATGGCCGGGAGGTGACCCCTGATTGGCTTACCACCCCGGCCGAACAGAGGGGACCGCCGCCGCCCGAAGACTGACAACGGCCCCTCCACAGTAGAATGCAATAAAAAAATTAAAGTTAGAATCTGATTGGTTGCTATAGGCAACATCTCTAGGTTTCCAAACCCTCTGTTTAGTAAATCTAGCCCTATGTTCTCATTGCAAACCATATAAAAGTCACGAAATATAACATGGACACCAACATTTGCACATAAAATCTTCTAACTCCATTATTTCTCCCCCAAACAGAGAACACGCACCTGCTTCCTCTTCAGGGGCAGAATCCCTCACTGAAGGTGGAGGTGTAGACCTCGGACTGGGAGTTAACTGCGGTCGTGGCGATTCTGGATCTATTACAAAAAGCATACAATGTATTTGCAGCTAAAAGCATTTTAAAAATATACTGTATATGTAAAAAATGTGTTTAAAAATAAAAAAAAAGTTGTAAAAAAATATTGTGTACTTTTAATACTGTTAGAGTAAAAAAGGCAAATAACTCACCAACTACTTGGCCAAACGAGGGTGAATCGGTGTCTTGTACATTAATCCCCTCGACAATCTCACTGGGCATTATCGAGCGCAGCTCCTCCTCATAACTGGTGTATTCAATACGAAGTGGGGGGCCACCACCCGTTTTTTTTGTTGCCCTCCTTTCCTCTGTCATTTTGTCTTTCAGCCTCCTTTTTATGTCCGAGAATCGCTTGCGGCAGTGAGCCACTGTCCACTTTAGTGGGCCCACCGCGTTCAGGCCATCACAGACTCTCCCCCAGAATTGGTGGCGCCGCCTTAGCGGATTATGGGCTGCCAGGTTCCCCAAGATGACCTTATAGCAGGGAACTATATTGTGCACCAGCACACAATTTTCATTATGGGAGAAACGGACATTCCTCCCTGATTTTGTCTTCCTGCCCTGTCCTGACTCCTCTAAGGCTTCCTCATCTTCCTTTGCCCCCTCCAGCTGCATCTCCCTCTCCTCAGCCTCTGCTCCCCTCCTATCTCTGGATATATTCACACAGAATACATAAAAACAATAAACACTGAAGGACTGACAAACACAAAGGACAAACTAGACTAACTACAGAAACACTTACACACAAGTAACAGAGACAAATGACTAGACAAATACAATAAATACAAGTGTCACTCACCGGACTGTGAGTGCTTCTTCCCGTGTGTTTAGGAACCGTGGCCGTCCACCATCCTGAGGGTCTGCGCATGTGCAGCCCTTTCAAACCTTCAGTACATGTTCCTTTTAGTTAATTGGCTGATCAGGCAACACTCCCTATTTAAAGCACCTGCTGTCTATACCTCGTTGCCTGATCTTGGAGTCTCATTCCCCGTGAGCCTCTGAAGGTGTTTCCTCGTGTATTCAGCTCCTGCTGATTCCTGTTGTTCCTTGTGGTTTCCAGACCACTTCAACTCTCCTGTGTTTCATCGTGACTGTACCAGCTGATTCCTATCCGCTGCCTCCGTGCGCTACAGTTTCCAGCTCACTTCAACTCTCCTGTGTTTCATCGTGAATGCACCAGCTGATTCCTATCCGCTGCCTCCGTGCGCTACAGTTTCCAGCTCACTTCAACTCTCCCGTGTTTCATCGTGACTGCACCAGCTGATTCCTATCTGCTGCCTCCGTGTATCTACTGTATCCTGCTCAGCTCAACTCTCCCGTGTTTCATCGTGACTGCACCAGCTGATTCCTATCCGCTGGCTCCGTGTATCTGCAGTGTCCTGCTCATCGTGTCTGCAGCCAGCTGATCCAGTCTCCGTGCTTCTACAGTGTTCATGCCTGTGTCAACTCGCCTGTCTGCATTGGATCAACGCTCCGCTGCTGTCTTCTCTGCCATACCACTTCTACTCTCCAGTGATCTCCAGGTGTCCAGTTCTATATACTACTGCTTCCTGAGTATTGTTTCCATCGTTGCTGGTCTACCTACCTGTGCGCTGCACCCACTTGGTTACCGCTTCCATTTTCCTGGGACTTCGTATCCTGCCGGCCTCCAGTCGCTCAGGTATCCCTGCACCTCTTTCTGACAGCCTGCTCTTCTGAACCACGGTATGCATACCTTGCTGGACTGAGTTGTTCTCCTCTGGAGTTGCCTATCCACTGAGACTGTTGCCATCATTTGACTGTGTTACCTTTTAGTCTGGATAGTTCTTGTGACTTTGTATATTTGTGCAGTGCTGCTCAGTTATTACTATTTTGTGCATATCATCGTGGGATCAAGTTCAGTGTGCCCGTGTATACTCTGCATTACATTTATCTCCCCGTGCTCCTCCTCACTTATATATTTCAGTGGTACAACTTGCTAGAGGCAGACCACTGATTCCTGTTTCCTGAGTCACCTGTTTCCAGTATCCTTCCACATAGCAGTGGTACAACTTGCTAACACAGACCACTGACTTCCCGGATACCTCCACCTGGATTCCATTCCCTCACCTAGACAGCGGTGCAACTTGCTATACGCAGACCGCTGACTCTCATCACCTCCTCGTTACTTCTGGACATTCCTCCTCACTATAGCAGTGGTACAACTTGCTATCCGCAGACCACTGACTACCCTCACGTTTCCTTTGTCCAGTCAGTTCCTCGTGTACTATTACATATATATTACCAGTGCTGCTAGTCATAGACTTTCCACGAGCATTCTCTACCATCTGCTGTCTCCTGTTCCGTGATCACCCCGCTACCAGAGTACCATATTACCACCTATACTGCTCTGGTAAGTCCATCATCTGGTGATCCCTGGGTAAAGACTCCTAGTGCCCGTGACAGTAAGATCAGGCCATGACAGACCCAGATCCGGAACCTACAGCTAAAGAGATGCTGCAGCATCTGGTTACTCGTGTGGAGCAACAGGATGCTCGCCAACAGCTGTTATTACAATGTTACCAGGCGTTAGCCTCCCAAGGAACATCTGGACAGAATATTACAGCTAATGTTGATGCTCCTGTGCTTTCCTCCATTTCCCCAGTGCCATCCCAGGTGTCTATGGCTTCCACGCTTCACCTGCCTACTCCGTCAAAGTATGATGGAGACCCCAAAACTTGTAGGGGTTTTCTCAACCAATGCTCAGTTCATTTTGAGCTCCAACCTCAAAATTTCTCTACTCATCATTCCACAGTGGCCTATCTTATTTCATTGTTTTCTGGACAAGCTCTGGCATGGGCTTCCCCTCTGTGGGAGAGGAACGATCCAGTATTACAGGATAGTGCCAAATTTATTTTCATGTTCCGAAGTGTATTCGATGAACCAGGTCGTGTCATCTCCGCTGCTTCCAGCATTCTCCGTTTACATCAGGGTTCTCGTACAGTAGGCCAGTACGTCATTCAATTTAGGATATTAGCCTCTGAACTTCAGTGGAATACTGAAGCGCTAATTGCCGCCTTCTGGCAGGGGCTCTCCGATAAAATTAAAGATGCACTGACTACCCAAGAGCTACCTACGTCATTAGAAGATTTGATTTCCCTTTGCCATCGTGTAGACATGAGGTTTCGTGAAAGGGAATCTGAAAAAACAACTTCAGTTAAAGCACCTCTTCGCTCAACCTCTCAACTTCGTCCAGCGTCATCTCCTGTGATCCCCATGGAGATAGGACGCTCCAAATTAACTTCTGAGGAGAGGAACCCAAGAGTAAAGAATAGACTTTGTATCTATTGTGCTGATTCCACACACATGCTCAATTCATGCCCTAAGAAATCGGGAAATGCCAGGCCCTAACTAGTTCTGGAGAGGTGAAGTTAGGGTCCCTGGAGTCCTCTCCATGTTCTACGAAATTAAAAGTCTGCGCTTTTGATGTTACGATTTCCTTTGCTACCAAATCCTTTGAGTCCCAAGCACTTATTGATTCTGGAGCAGCGGGAAATTTCATTTCTAAATCCCTAGTGAATCAATGGTCCCTACCAGTGATTACTCTGAAGACACCGATTACTGTGACTGCTATAGATGGATCACGTCTTATCAATGGTCTCATCACCCAGAGTACGTCTCCAGTAACGCTTCAGATTGGTGTGCTACACCAAGAAGAAATTTCATTTTTAATTCTTCCTGTTACTACAAGTCCGATTGTTTTAGGCCTTCCATGGCTTAAATGTCATTCTCCCCAGATTGACTGGCGCACTCCTCAAGTTACGTCTTGGGGAGCTGAATGTCATCATCGTTGTCTCTCCCAAGTCATTCCTCTTAATATACAGCAATCTTCCATTTCACCTTCCTCACCGGGACTTCCTCCTCAGTATGCTTCATTTGCCGATGTATTTGATAAAACTCAGTCTGAACGTCTTCCTCCTCATCGTTCATGGGATTGTCCGATCGATCTTCTACCTGGCAAGACTCCTCCTAGGGGTCGTGTGTATCCACTTTCGTTACCTGAAACTCAGGCTACATCTGAATACATCCAAGAGAATCTCCAGCGAGGATTCATTCGACCTTCCACTTCTCCCGCTGGAGCCGGGTTCTTCTTTGTAAAAAAGAAGGATGGATCACTATGCCCCTGCATAGATTTTCGTGGACTTAACGCCATTACTATTAAAAATCGGTATCCCATTCCTCTGATTACTGAGCTATTTGATTGCATTAAGGGAGCTCGGATCTTTACCAAGTTGGATCTTCGTGGTGCCTATAATTTAATTAGAATCAGGTCCGGTGACGAATGGAAGAAAGCTTTCAACAACAGAGATGGGCATTATGAATATTTAGTAATGCCTTTCGGGTTATGTAATGCCCCCGCTGTTTTCCAGGGCTTCATTAATGAGATCTTCCGGGACTTGTTATATGTATGTGTCGTTGTCTACCTGGACGACATATTGATCTTTTCACAGGACCTGCCGTCTCATCACCAACATGTGGCAGAAGTTCTTTCCAGACTCCGGAGAAATTCATTATTCTGTAAATTAGAAAAATGTTCATTCGAGTTGCCCCAGATTCCATTTTTGGGTTATATTGTCTCCGGAGTTGGCCTGCAAATGGATCCAGAAAAGGTGACTGCTGTGTTACATTGGCCTCAGCCAACTACCCTTCGTGCCATTCAGCGTTTTTTAGGTTTTGCCAATTACTATAGACGCTTCATTCAAGACTTCTCTTCAATTGCATCTCCTATCGTAGCCCTGACTCGTAAAGGGGCCAATACTAAGCAATGGTCATCTGAGGCTCTCCAAGCCTTTCACTTTCTTAAAGAGTCCTTCTCCTCTGCTCCCATTCTTCGACAGCCTGATGTGACGCTTCCCTTCTTCCTAGAGGTAGATGCCTCTAATGTTGGTTTAGGAGCCATTCTCTCCCAAAGATCGGAGCAACAAAAATTCCATCCTTGTGCCTTTTACTCTCGGGGTCTTCTGCCTGCGGAGAAGAATTACACCATCTAGGACAAGGAGTTGCTGGCTATTAAAGTAGCATTAGAGGAGTGGAGATACTTGTTGGAGGGAGCTCGTCATCCTGTGACAATTTTCACGGATCATAAGAACTTGTCATATCTACAGTCTGCTCAATGTTTGAATCCTCGTCAAGCAAGATGGTCTCTTTTCTTTTCTCGTTTTGAATTAATCATAACCTTCAAACCAGCTGCAAAGAACAAGAAAGCTGACGCTCTGTCCCGAGCCTTTGTGACGTCCTCTGACGTTGAAGAGGTTTCCAACCACTCTATACTAGACCCCAAATGTATTTCGCTGGCTGCTTCTTCCAGTAAGGTGCTACCATTTGGGAAGACCCTCGTGCCTCCTACTCTTAGGAGAAAAATCCTTTCGTGGTTCCACTCATCTCGTTTTTCTGGACACTCTGGTGAACGCAAGACTTTTGAGATTCTCTCTCGAAGTTACTGGTGGCCTTCTATGAGGAGAGATGTCAAAGAGTTTGTAGCCGCTTGTGAATTGTGTTGTCAGTTTAAAACCTCCCGCAGAACTCCAGCGGGTTTGCTTCAACCACTACCCATTCCATCCAAGCCTTGGACCCATATTAGTATGGACTTTGTTACTGATCTTCCTCCTAGTAAAAACTGCAATACTATTTTGGTAGTGGTGGACAGATTTTCGAAGATGGCGCCTTTCGTCCCTTTGTCTGGTTTGCCTTCCTCTTCTACTCTGGCTGAGCATTTCGTCAAAGAAATCTTTCGTATTCATGGATGTCCGTCTGAGATTGTGTCAGATAGAGGGGTACAATTCGTTTCCAGATTCTGGCGGGCCCTTTGTAAGTCCTTGGGCATACGATTAGCACTCTCATCTTCCTACCATCCTCAATCAAACGGACAAACTGAAAGGGTCAATCAAGATCTTGAGACCTTTATAAGGATGTTCTCGTCAGCCAATCAAGACAACTGGGTAGAATTGCTTCCTTGGGCTGAATTCGCTCATAAACCCATGAGTACCATGAGTCATCTTCCAAAACTCCATTCTTTGTGGTTTACGGTCACCATCCGTCTTTTCCGGAATTTCCTGCCCTCCCTCCCACCCAAGTTCCTGCTGTAGAGACTGTTTGTCAAACTTTCAAAAATATTTGGTCTCAGGTCAAAACCTGTTTAAAGAAAACATCTGCCAAATATAAGTCTTTTGCAGATAAAAAGAGGCGGGCTATTCCACCACTGAAGATTGGTTATCGTGTCTGGTTATCCACCAAAAATATTCGTTTGAAGGTTCCATCTATGAAATTCGCTCCTCGTTTTATTGGTCCATATAGGATCATTCAAGTGATAAATCCAGTTTGTTTCAAACTTCTACTTCCTAAGAATCTTTGTATTTCCAACGCCTTCCATGTGTCCTTGCTCAAACCTCTCATCATCAACCGTTTCTCGGTCCCTCCTTCAGCACCTCGGCCAGTTCAAATTCATCAGGAGGAAGACTTTGAGATTACTCATATATTGGATGCAAAAATTTCGCGAGGAGTTCTTCGTTTCCTTGTTCATTGGAAGGGCTTTGGTCCTGAGGAGCGTTCATGGATCAAAGCTGAAGTTCTCAACGCTCCAGCTCTTCTTAAGAAGTTTTATTCCAAGTATCCGGACGAACCCGGTTCCAGGTGTTCTGTGCCCACCTTTAAAAGGGGGGGTACTGTCACTCACCGGACTGTGAGTGCTTCTTCCCGTGTGTTTAGGAACCGTGGCCGTCCACCATCCTGAGGGTCTGCGCATGTGCAGCCCTTTCAAACCTTCAGTACATGTTCCTTTTAGTTAATTGGCTGATCAGGCAACACTCCCTATTTAAAGCACCTGCTGTCTATACCTCGTTGTCTGATTTTGGAGTCTCATTCCCCATGAGCCTCTAAAGGTGTTTCCTCGTGTATTCAGCTCCTGCTGATTCCTGTTGTTCCTTGTGGTTTCCAGACCACTTCAACTCTCCTGTGTTTCATCGTGTCTGCAGCCAGCTGATCCGCTCTCCGTGCTTCTACAGTGTTCCTGCCTGTGTCAACTCGCCTGTCTGCATTGGATCAACGCTCCGCTGCTGTCTTCTCTGCCATACCACTTCTACTCTCCAGTGATCTCCAGGTGTCCAATTCTATATACTACTGCTTCCTGAGTATTGTTTCCATCGTTGCTGGTCTACCTACCTGTGCGCTGCACCCACTTGGTTACCGCTTCCATTTTCCTGGGACTTCGTATCCTGCCGGCCTCCAGTCGCTCAGGTATCCCTGCACCTCTTTCTGACAGCCTGCTCTTCTGAACCACGCTATGCATACTTATCATTGACTGTGCTGGTGTATTGCATACTGTCACTCACCGGACCGTGAGTGCCTCTTCCCGGACATTTAGGAACCGTGGTCGTCCTCCATCCTGAGGGTCTGCGCATGCGCAGCCCTTTCCTATACTTCTGTGTATGTCCCTTTAACTCAATTGGCAGATCAGGCAACACTCCCTATATTAAGCACCTGTGGTCAACACCACGTGGCCTGATCTTGGAGTCTCATTCCCCATGAGTCTCTGAAGGTGTTCCTGTGTTTCCTCGTGTATTCAGCGCTGCTGATTCCTGTGGTTTCCAAACCACTTCTACCTCTGTGGTTTCCAAACCACTTCTACTTCTGTGGTTCCCATACCACTTCTACCATCAACTGTATCATCGTGACTGTGAGCTGATTCCTATCCGCTGCCTCCGTGCACTACAGTCTTCTATACCACTTCAACGCTATTATATTCCATTGTGACTGTTTGCTGATTCCTATCCGCTGCCTCCGTGCACTACAGTCTCCTATACCACTTCAACGCTATTATATTCCATAGTGACTATTTGCTGATTTCTATCCGCTGCCTCCGTGCACTACAGCCTTCTCTCCTTATCCACTCACCTGTTCATCATCAAGTCTGTGAGCTGATTCCTAGCCGCTGCCTCCGTGCACTACAGTCTCCAGCTTGCAACTCGCCTGTGTTCATCATCGTGACTGTGAGCTGATTCCTATCCGCTGCCTCCGTGCACTGTTCTTCATCGTGACTGTGAGCTGATTCCTATCCGCTGCCTTCGTGCACTGTTCATCATCGTGACTGTGAACTGATTCCTATCCGCTGCCTCCGTGCACTACAGCCTCCAGCTGGCAACTCGCCTGTGTTCATCATCGTGACTGTGAGCTGATTTCTATCCGCTGCCTCCGTGCACTACAGTCTCCAGCTGGCAACTCGCCTGTGTTCATCATCGTGGCTGCTAGCTGATTCCTATCCGCTGCTCCTGTGCACGTCAGCCTCATCTCATCTCTCCCGTGGGTCCGCAGAGTCCTGCTGCCGCTGCCAGCCTATCGTCCATCTACTGCTGATCCGCTCTCCACGCCTTCCTGTTTCCCGCTGGTCTCTACCCTCCTGTCAGCATTGGATTCGTATCTCATCAGCTACTCCTCTGCTAGATCATCTCCATTCTCCTGGGTCCTCCATGAGTCCAGTTCCATGTTTTACTGATTCCTGTGGATTCGTGTCCCTGTTGGTCTACTTACCTGTGCGCTGCACCTACTAGACTCCTGCCTCTTACATCCAGGGACTTCTCATTCTGTCGGCCTCCTGCCGCCCAGGTATCACTGCACTCCTATCTGACTGCCTTCTGAACCACGGTATGCATACTTCTCATTGACTGTGCTGGTGTATTGCATATCTTGCTGGACTGTGTTGGTTCTCCTCGGGAGTCTGCAATCCGCTGAGTCTTTTGCCATCATTGACTGTGTTACCTTGTGCTGGACTACTTCAGAGATTTCCTACATTTGCAGACCTGTTCAGTCATTTATATATATTGTGCATATTACTGTGGATCGTGTTTAATGTGCCCGTGTACACCCTGTGTTGCAGTCTCTCCCCGTACACCTCCTCACATATATATTCAGTGGTACAACTTGCTGAAGGCAGACCACTGATTCCTGTTCCGGTATCACCTGTTCCATTCCTCTCACATAGCAGTGGTACAACTTGCTACCGCAGACCACTGACTTCCCGGATACCTCCACTTGGATTCCATTCCTTCACTCAGACAGCGGTACCACTTGCTATCCGCAGACCGCTGACTCTCATCACCTCCTCGTTTCTGTTGGACATTCCTCCTCACTATAGCAGTGGTACAACTTGCTAACGCAGACCACTGACTACCTCCACTTGCCCTTGTCCATACAGTTCCTCGTGTATTATTACCTCCATATTACCAGTGCTGCTAGTCATAGACTTTCTTGAGCATCTCATCACCTACTATTGCCTGTTCCGTGATCACCCTGCTACCAGAGCACACTATTACCATCTACATTGCTCTGGTAAGCTTACCACCTGGTGATCCCTGGGTAAAGACTCCTAGTGCCCGTGACAGTAAGATCAGGCCATGACAGACCCAGATACGGAACCTACCGCCAAAGAGATGCTGCAGCATCTGGTCAGCCGTGTGGAGCAACAGGATGCCCGCCAACAGCTGTTACTTCAGTGTTATCAGTCATTAACCTCCCAAGGAACATCTGGACAGACTGTGACAGCTACTCCTGAGGCTTCTGTGCTTTCCTCCGTTTCCCCAGTGCCATCCCAGGTGTCTACAGCTTCCACGCTTCACCTGCCTACTCCGTCAAAGTACGATGGAGACCCCAAAACTTGTAGGGGTTTCCTTAACCAATGTTCTGTCCATTTTGAGCTCCAACCTCAAAATTTTTCTACCCATCGTTCCAGAGTGGCCTATCTTATCTCTTTATTTTCAGGACAAGCCCTGGCTTGGGCCTCCCCTCTGTGGGAGAGAAATGATCCTATTTTGCAAGATAGTGCCAAATTCATTTCTACATTTCGAAGTGTGTTCGATGAACCAGGTCGTGTGACCTCCGCTGCTTCCAGCATCCTCCGCCTACGACAAGGACCTCATACAGTAGGCCAGTACGTCATTCAATTTAGGATCTTAGCCTCTGAACTTCAGTGGAACACTGAGGCCCTAGTTGCCGCCTTCTGGCAGGGGCTCTCCGATAAAATTAAAGATGCACTGACTACTCAAGAGCTTCCTTCGTCACCTGAAGATTTGATCTCTCTTTGCCATCGTGTTGATATGAGATTTCGTGAAAGGGAGGCTGAGGAAACAACTTCTGCTAAAGCACCTCTTCGTTCTAACCCTCAATTTCGTCCAGTTTCACCCTCTGTGATTCCCATGGAGATAGGACGTTCCAAATTATCTTCCGAGGAGAGAAAACGAAGAGTAAAGAATAGACTCTGTATCTATTGTGCTGATTCCACTCATATTCTCAGCTCCTGCCCTAAGAGATCGGGAAATGCCAGGCCCTAACTAGTTCTGGAGAGGTGAAGTTAGGGTCCCTGGAGTCCTCTCCATCTTCCATGAAATCTAAAGTCTGCGCTTTTGATGTTACGATTTCCTCTGCTACCAAAACCTTTGAGTCACAGGCATTAATTGATTCCGGAGCAGCAGGAAATTTTATTTCCAAATCATTAGTAAATCAATGGTCTCTACCAGTGATTACCTTAAAAACACCCATTACTGTGACGGCTATAGATGGATCACGTCTCATCAACGGTCTCATCACTCAGAGTACGTCTCCAGTAACACTTCAGATTGGTGCCCTGCATCATGAAGTAATATCGTTTTTAATCCTTCCTGTTACGACAAGTCCGATTGTCTTAGGCCTTCCATGGCTTCAGTGTCACTCTCCCCAGATTGACTGGCGCACCCCTCAAGTCACGTCTTGGGGGCCTGAATGTCACCATCGTTGCCTTTCCCAAGTTATTCCTCTCAAAGTACAGCAATCTTCCATCTCATCTACCTCACCGGGACTCCCTCCTCAATATGCTTCATTTACCGATGTGTTTGATAAAGCTCAGTCTGAACGTCTTCCTCCTCATCGTTCTTGGGATTGTCCGATCGACCTTCTACCTGGCAAGACTCCCCCCAGGGGCCGGGTCTATCCACTCTCGTTACCTGAGACTCAAGCTACATCTGAGTATATACAGGAGAACCTCCAGCGTGGGTTTATTCGACCTTCCACCTCTCCCGCTGGAGCTGGGTTCTTCTTCGTCAAAAAGAAGGATGGATCATTACGCCCTTGCATAGATTTTCGTGGACTCAATGCCATTACTATCAAGAATCGGTATCCCATTCCGCTGATCACTGAGCTATTCGATCGCATCAAGGGAGCCCGTATTTTTACTAAGTTGGATCTTCGTGGTGCCTACAATTTAATCAGAATCCGTTCCGGTGACGAATGGAAGACAGCGTTTAACACCAGAGACGGGCATTACGAATATCTGGTAATGCCTTTCGGGCTGTGTAATGCCCCCGCTGTTTTTCAAGGCTTCATCAATGAGATCTTTCGGGACTTATTATATGTATGTGTCGTCGTCTACCTGGACGACATATTGATCTTTTCCCAGGACCTGCCTTCTCACCACCAACATGTGGCAGAAGTCCTCTCCAGGCTACGAAAAAATTCATTGTTCTGTAAATTAGAAAAATGTTCATTCGAATTGCCCCAGATTCCATTCTTGGGGTATATAGTGTCCGGAGTTGGCCTGAAGATGGATCCAGACAAGGTGAATGCTGTACTACATTGGCCCCAGCCAACTACTCTTCGTGCTATTCAGCGTTTTTTAGGTTTTGCCAATTACTATAGACGCTTCATTCAAGACTTTTCTTCCATTGCATCTCCTATTGTGGCCCTGACTCGAAAAGGGGCTAATCCTAAGCAATGGTCGCCTGAGGCTCTTCAAGCATTTCAAACACTCAAAGAGTCCTTCTCTTCGGCTCCAATCCTTCGACAGCCTGATGTGACACTCCCCTTCTTTCTAGAAGTAGATGCCTCTAATGTGGGCTTGGGAGCTATTCTCTCTCAACGCTCTGAACAGCAAAAATTCCATCCTTGTGCCTTCTATTCTCGGGGTCTTCTGCCCGCAGAGAAGAATTATACTATCGGGGACAAGGAGTTACTGGCTATCAAAGCTGCATTAGAGGAGTGGAGATACCTATTGGAAGGAGCTCGCCATCCGGTGACGATCTTCACGGATCATAAGAACTTGTCATATCTTCAGTCTGCCCAATGCTTGAACCCTCGCCAAGCAAGATGGTCTCTTTTCTTTTCCCGTTTCGAATTAATAATAACCTTCAAACCAGCTGCCAAGAACAAAAAAGCTGACGCTTTATCTAGAGCTTTTGTGACGTCCTCTGATATAGAAGAGGTTTCCAACCATACCATTCTAGACCCCAAATGTATCTCACTGGCTGCTTCATCCACCAAAACGCTACCATTTGGGAAGACTCTCGTGCCTCCTACTCTAAGGAGGAAAATCCTTTCGTGGTTCCATGCCTCTCGTTTTTCTGGACACGCCGGTGAACATAAGACCTTTGAGATGCTCTCTCGAAGTTACTGGTTGCCTTCAATGAGTAGAGACGTCAAAGAGTTCATTGCTTCCTGTGAAGTATGTTCCCAATTCAAATCTTCCCGCAGAACTCCAGCAGGGTTGCTGCGACCACTACCCATTCCGTCCAAGCCGTGGACCCATATTAGTATGGATTTCGTTACTGACTTACCACCCAGTAAGAATCATAACACTATTTGGGTGGTGGTGGACAGATTTTCGAAGATGGCTCATTTCGTCCCTCTGTCTGGTTTGCCTTCCTCGTCTATCCTGGCTGAACATTTCATTAAAGAGATCTTCCGCATCCATGGATGTCCGTCTGAGATTGTGTCAGATAGAGGAGTACAATTCGTTTCCAGATTCTGGCGAGCCCTTTGTAAAACCTTGGGCATACGATTAGCACTCTCATCTTCCTACCATCCGCAATCCAACGGACAGACTGAGCGTGTCAATCAAGATCTTGAGACTTTTATAAGGATGTTCTCTTCAGCCAATCAAGACAACTGGGTAGAGTTGCTTCCTTGGGCCGAATTCGCCCATAACAACATGTACCATGAGTCATCATCCAAAACTCCATTTTTTGTGGTCTACGGTCACCATCCGTCTTTTCCGGAATTTCCTGCCCTCCCGCCCACCCAAGTTCCAGCGGTGGAGACTGCCTGTCAGACCTTTAAAAATATCTGGTCTCAGGTCAAAACCTGTTTGAAGAAAACATTCGTTTGAAGGTCCCATCTATGAAATTCGCCCCTCGTTTTATTGGTCCATATAGGATCATTCAAGTAATCAATCCAGTATGTGTGAAACTTCTTCTTCCTAAGAATCTTCGGATTTCTAATGCCTTCCATGTGTCCTTACTCAAGCCTCTTATTATCAACCGTTTTTCAAAACCTCCCTCAGCTCCGCAGCCAGTTCAAGTTCATCAGGAGGAGGATTTCGAAATTACTGAGGTACTAGACGCAAAAATTTCGCGAGGAGTACTCCGTTTCCTCGTTCATTGGAAGGGCTTTGGTCCTGAGGAGCGCTCTTGGATCAAAGCTGAAGATCTTAATGCTCCTGCCCTTTTGAAGAAGTTTTATTCCAAGAATCCGGACAAGCCCGGTTCCAGGCGTTCTGTGCCCACCTTTAAAAGGGGGGGTACTGTCACTCACCGGACCGTGAGTGCCTCTTCCCGGACATTTAGGAACCGTGGTCGTCCTCCATCCTGAGGGTCTGCTCATGCGCAGCCCTTTCCTATACTTCTGTGTATGTCCCTTTAACTCAATTGGCAGATCAGTCAACACTCCCTATATTAAGCACCTGTGGTCAACACCACGTGGCCTGATCTTGGAGTCTCATTCCCCATGAGTCTCTGAAGGTGTTCCTGTGTTTCCTCGTGTATTCAGCGCTGCTGATTCCTGTGGTTTCCAAACCACTTCTACCTCTGTGGTTTCCAAACCACTTCTACTTCTGTGGTTCCCATACCACTTCTACCATCAACTGTATCATCGTGACTGTGAGCTGATTCCTATCCGCTGCCTCCGTGCACTACAGTCTTCTATACCACTTCAACGCTATTATATTCCATTGTGACTGTTTGCTGATTCCTATCCGCTGCCTCCGTGCACTACAGTCTCCTATACCACTTCAACGCTATTATATTCCATAGTGACTATTTGCTGATTTCTATCCGCTGCCTCCGTGCACTACAGCCTTCTCTCCTTATCCACTCACCTGTTCATCATCAAGTCTGTGAGCTGATTCCTAGCCGCTGCCTCCGTGCACTACAGTCTCCAGCTTGCAACTCGCCTGTGTTCATCATCGTGACTGTGAGCTGATTCCTATCCGCTGCCTCCGTGCACTGTTCTTCATCGTGACTGTGAGCTGATTCCTATCCGCTGCCTTCGTGCACTGTTCATCATCGTGACTGTGAACTGATTCCTATCCGCTGCCTCCGTGCACTACAGCCTCCAGCTGGCAACTCGCCTGTGTTCATCATCGTGACTGTGAGCTGATTTCTATCCGCTGCCTCCGTGCACTACAGTCTCCAGCTGGCAACTCGCCTGTGTTCATCATCGTGGCTGCTAGCTGATTCCTATCCGCTGCTCCTGTGCACGTCAGCCTCATCTCATCTCTCCCGTGGGTCCGCAGAGTCCTGCTGCCGCTGCCAGCCTATCGTCCATCTACTGCTGATCCGCTCTCCATGCCTTCTTGTTTCCCGCTGGTCTCTACCCTCCTGTCAGCATTGGATTCGTATTTCATCAGCTACTCCTCTGCTAGATCATCTCCATTCTCCTGGGTCCTCCATGAGTCCAGTTCCATGTTTTACTGATTCCTGTGGATTCGTGTCCCTGTTGGTCTACTTACCTGTGCGCTGCACCTACTAGACTCCTGCCTCTTACATCCAGGGACTTCTCATTCTGTCGGCCTCCTGCCGCCCAGGTATCACTGCACTCCTATCTGACTGCCTTCTGAACCACGGTATGCATACTTCTCATTGACTGTGCTGGTGTATTGCATATCTTGCTGGACTGTGTTGGTTCTCCTCGGGAGTCTGCAATCCGCTGAGTCTTTTGCCATCATTGACTGTGTTACCTTGTGCTGGACTACTTCAGAGATTTCCTACATTTGCAGACCTGTTCAGTCATTTATATATATTGTGCATATTACTGTGGATCGTGTTTAATGTGCCCGTGTACACCCTGTGTTGCAGTCTCTCCCCGTACACCTCCTCACATATATATTCAGTGGTACAACTTGCTGAAGGCAGACCACTGATTCCTGTTCCGGTATCACCTGTTGCATTCCTCTCACATAGCAGTGGTACAACTTGCTACCGCAGACCACTGACTTCCCGGATACCTCCACTTGGATTCCATTCCTTCACTCAGACAGCGGTACCACTTGCTATCCGCAGACCGCTGACTCTCATCACCTCCTCGTTTCTGTTGGACATTCCTCCTCACTATAGCAGTGGTACAACTTGCTAACGCAGACCACTGACTACCTCCACTTGCCCTTGTCCATACAGTTCCTCGTGTATTATTACCTCCATATTACCAGTGCTGCTAGTCATAGACTTTCTTGAGCATCTCATCACCTACTATTGCCTGTTCCGTGATCACCCTGCTACCAGAGCACACTATTACCATCTACATTGCTCTGGTAAGCTTACCACCTGGTGATCCCTGGGTAAAGACTCCTAGTGCCCGTGACACATACCTTGCTGGACTGAGTTGTTCTCCTCTGGAGTTGCCTATCCACTGAGACTGTTGCCATCATTTGACTGTGTTACCTTTTAGTCTGGATAGTTCTTGTGACTTTGTATATTTGTGCAGTGCTGCTCAGTTATTACTATTTTGTGCATATCATCGTGGGATCAAGTTCAGTGTGCCCGTGTATACTCTGCATTACATTTATCTCCCCGTGCTCCTCCTCACTTATATATTTCAGTGGTACAACTTGCTAGAGGCAGACCACTGATTCCTGTTTCCTGAGTCACCTGTTTCCAGTATCCTTCCACATAGCAGTGGTACAACTTGCTAACGCAGACCACTGACTTCCCGGATACCTCCACCTGGATTCCATTCCCTCACCTAGACAGCGGTGCAACTTGCTATACGCAGACCGCTGACTCTCATCACCTCCTCGTTACTTCTGGACATTCCTCCTCACTATAGCAGTGGTACAACTTGCTATCCGCAGACCACTGACTACCCTCACGTTTCCTTTGTCCAGTCAGTTCCTCGTGTACTATTACATATATATTACCAGTGCTGCTAGTCATAGACTTTCCACGAGCATTCTCTACCATCTGCTGTCTCCTGTTCCGTGATCACCCCGCTACCAGAGTACCATATTACCACCTATACTGCTCTGGTAAGTCCATCATCTGGTGATCCCTGGGTAAAGACTCCTAGTGCCCGTGACAACAAGACATAAAATAAATGCACAAAACTGAAAAAAACCACAGGACTGCTCACAGTTCAATCAGAAATCGCTCCACCAGACCACTATACCCCAACTGTCACCAACTCTCACCAAAGCACAACTCCTCTCTCTATACTCCCTAAAAACCCTATCAAAGAAAGTGGCAGGCCAGTGAT
Organism: Mixophyes fleayi; assembly: GCF_038048845.1. Lineage (NCBI taxonomy): Eukaryota > Metazoa > Chordata > Amphibia > Anura > Limnodynastidae > Mixophyes > Mixophyes fleayi. The sequence continues at coordinate 84,792,325 of NC_134409.1, forward strand.
TTATATAGGGCTTATGATGTCAAATCTCCTGACTTTGAAAGTAGCCAAAAGTAGCAGGCCATGAGACAGGTGTATTTTTCAAAAAAACCGCCATCACACGAAAGCGCCATCATTTAAAGCAAAAGCGCCATGTTCAATTCAAAGCTGCCGGCGGCTTTGACCATTACATCCCGCCGTGACATCGCCGGCGGCTTCAACTTGAAGATAAAACACGCCCATTAGTAAATCCGGCTGTTTGCAATGCAAACCCGCCGGAAAAACGCGGCGATGCATGGCGGCTTAAAGACGCCGAGCATCCCGCCTGATAGTAAATCTAGCCCTTGAAGTTAACCTTGGTCTATCACTACAATAGCATGTGATTTGGGAACTAGTTAATGAGCTATGGCATTTGCCATATACCTTTTTGAATGAATCTTGCCCCCAGGGCACATTATTTATATGTCTGCTATTACTACGGATGGCCTAGCTCTTGGAGGAGTGGATTGGTGTTGAAGGGCACATGTACCTTTTGCTCACATGGAAATAGCATATGCAAACCTTTTTTTCTTCAGCTACTGCTTGTGCCTGGATGTGATTTCAACATCTTCTTGCCTTGCAAAATACTATAGCAAACACCGCTTCTGCATCGTGGCTTATTCTTCAGCACCTCTGAATCTCGGTGCTGGTGTCCTGAGTTGGATTCCTGACCATTGCCTTATGTGTATGGAGTTACTGTTATTCACATGTTAGTGTGTATTTCATTAGAAAATAAACAAAATACTTTGTGTATCTTCATTTGCTGATAGCCACAAATAGTAGGCCTATATACATGTTGCAACGATGATGGACTTGTGTCAAAAATATGTCGCTTAAATTTTAGTATTTTTGGAATCAATAACCATTCTTTATTGACCTTAGACCCACATGTTGTGCATTTGTAATATATTAATAAAGACACACACACCAATGTTTTTGGTTCTTAACTTCTGATTATTTGTAGAATAAACATTAAAATGTAACTATTTACCCCCAAATAATACCCCCAGAACTATTTACACATTTACAAATTAAGATATGCCCATGCCCTTATTTTTTTTTTCCATTTTTCTTGTATTTTTTTAAAAAATGTTTGCATTTTTTTAGTTTTTTTTAAATATCGTTCTATGTCGACCTGCAGGTCGGCGGCCGATGGGGGGGAGGGGTGGCAACCGCCAAGCTTGCTCAACGTATGCTGTAAAACAAATAAAGAAACAAATAAGTCCATGGCACATTAATTTTACAAGCAGACAGGACATACTAAAGATGTGTACTGTTACATAACTTTAAACTGTTAGGCCTCTTTCTACAAATTCATTTGCCCGCCCACTAGACATTGATAAGGCTTTTGTTTAGCATTTTTAGAGATATACAAAATTCTGGGGTGCCCAGGGGCCAGGGCCGTGGACAGGGTCGTCTTAACAGCATTATAGGCCAAGGGCACAGCACTACACTCGGGCCCTACCTACACAACCACTCAGAGGAATAAAAAATTTGTTGTTTATAATTTTTTTAAGAAATTGTAGTACCATTATGATTGAAACCTCTGATATTTATGTCCACTTGTATTTAACATGTGTGACAGCAGGGTGTCAGACGCCGTCACCGCGCCTTCCCGCTGACCATCTTCCCCTTGCGAAGCGCTCCGTTGCTAGGCTCCGTTGCTAGGCACGCTTCTTCCGGAAATCACCAGGCTCAAGTGCAACAGGACGCGCTCCCCGACTTCCTGTTGGCGGTCAATGCGTCTGACCGCCACCCACTGTCCACCAATGAGCTGCTTTCTCCTCCTATTTAAAGATGGCTCTGACACCATTATGGTGCCAGAGCAACTAGTTATCTAGCCTCCAGCGTTCCCTATGTTCTATTGCCTTCATTCTGATTTCCTGTGTATCGACCCGGCTCCCATTGACCTTGTATTGGATTACCCTTTTGTCTTGTACCACACTTTCTGGATTGACCCTTGGCTTGTTGACTACTCCTGATTCTGTACCTTGTTTGCCCGCACGTTGCTAGAACACAGCCAGTACGACCACAGTTCTCATTGCCACCTCGCGGATAGCTTCCTGGGAGGGCCGTGACCTGCACGTCGTTTTCCGCAAAATCCAAACTTCTTTGCGGGGGTCCCTGGTCAAGACCGGCGGCGTAGCCGTATTCTCACATCGTGACAATTTTCTCTGGCCATGTCTACAGAAATGCCAGATAAACCATCGGCCCAGACCTACTCCTCCATCTTGCTCACAGAGTAGAGAAGCAGGAATCTGAACAGGCGCAGCTACTCCAATGCATCCAAGGAGTCGCTGCACGACTTGAGTCCCTTCAAGCTTCGGTGACCTCCTCCCAGGCCTCCAGAGCAGCTGTAACTACCTCCAGAGCCGCTGCCACTTCCACTGGTATCTACCACTTCCCTAAAACTCTCCCCACCGGACAAGTTTGATGGAGAACCTAAGAAATGCAGGGGATTCCTAAACCAGTGTTTGATTAATTTTGACTGTAATCATTTTTCTCTTATCCGGACAAGCCCTTGCCTGGGCCTCTCCCCTGTGGGAACGGAATGACCCTCTCCTCTCAAACGTATCTTCCTTTATTTAGGCATTCTGGAGAGTTTTTGATGAGCCCGTCCGGGTATCCTCTGCCGCCTCCAGTCTTCTGAATCTTCGCCAGGGGTCTCTGACAGTCTGTCAGTACGCGATTCAGTTTCGCACGCTCTCCTCTGAACTTAAATGGATCAACGAGACTTTGGTGGCAATATTTTGGCAAGGACTGGTGGACCGCGTCAAGGACAAACTAGTGTCATGCGAACGACCTGCAGATCTGGATTCCTTGATTTCCTTATGCAATCGCATTGATCTTCACTTCCGGGAGCGGAGTCAAGAACGCTCTGCTACTAGACGGGTCTCCCCACGTCTTGCTCCTCTTTTCCAAAATCTTGGACCCTCGGAGGAGCCCATGAAGATTGGCCATTCTTGCTTATCCCCTGAAGAACGTCAGAGATGTTTCAAGCACAATCTTTCCCTGTATTGCGGGGAACCTTGTCATGTTCAATCCTCCTGCACTAATAGGCTGGGAAAGGCTCCTTCCTAATCGGTAACAGGGAGGCCGACTTAGGAGTTAGATTTACCACTCCCTATACCAATTCCTGTTCTGATTTCCTTATGCCAATATCTCTGGATAGTCCAGTCGGCCCCTATGAGACCTCAGCCTTTGTGGACTCCGGCTCTGCCGGGAATTTCATCTCTGCCACACTGGCATCGCAACACCAATTATCCATCCGAAAATTGCCTCAGCCACTTTTCCTCACCACTGTGAATGGGAATTGAATTTCCAACGGTTCTGTTTCCCACATTTCCTCTGCTATTCGGCTGACGGTAGGGGTGCTACATTCTGAAGAGATTGAGTTCCTGGTTCTCCCTCGATCTGTGAATTCCGTTATTTTAGGAATACCGTGGCTCAAGCTTCATTCCCCCCAGTTCGATTGGAGTCATGCTATGGTTACCTCATGGGGCTCCCGATGCCTTGGATATTGCCTGTCAGGAGTCAAACCCAGACAACTATCTCTTCCTTGTCGTTTGTTATCTTCTCAGGTTTACTTGCCCTCTCCCTACATCGCCTTCCAAGATGTGTTCTGCAAGGCTGCTGCGGAGAGTCTCCCTCCTTACCGTCCCTGGGATTGTGCCATCAAATTAATGCTGGACAAACCGCTACCTAAAGTTAAAATCTATCTGCCATCTTCCTGAGAATCTGGCGATGTCCACCTATATCTCTGAGAATCTCCAGCAAGGCTTCATCAGGAAGTCTACATCTCCTGCAGGTGCGGGTTTCTTTTTTGTCAAGAAGAAGGATGGGACCTTGTCACGAGCCGTGGAGGTTCCGGGCATCGCCGCGACTCGCTGCCCCAGAGTCCCGGTCGTCGTCATGACGACCGGGACGTCACTTCCGCAGTGACCTGGCCGTTGCCAAGGCAACGGTCGGGACCCTCTCAGTCTGCAGCGCTGCGTCCCGGCATCTAGGGCAGCTGGGCGAGTGCGCAAATTAGTGTATTAAGCCTCAGATGGCTAATTTTTGACTGTTTCCTTGGGCTGAATTTGCCCATAACAATCATAAACATTCTTCCTCAGGATCCTCTCTTTTCTTCATTGTTTATGGTATTCACCCTATTCTTCCCAAGTTTTCCTCATCATCTCCTGCGGTTCCTGCCACCCACTCAATGACTCGAGATATGGGCAAACTTTGGAACTCCACCAGAGAGAATCTACTGAAGTCTGGACTTCAATATAAATCCTCTGCTGATCTTCACAGAAGGCTGGTACCTGCTCTACAGGTTGAAAACAAGGTGTGGCTGTTCACTAGGAACCTCAGACTTCGGGTCCATTCTATGAAGATGGCACCTCGGTTTATTGGGCCTTTTCTGATTATCCAAGTTATTAACCCAGTTACCTTTAAACTCCGGCTCCCTCCTACTCTTAAGGTCCATTAATACTTTCCACATTTCTCTACTCAAACCTTTGGTACGTAACAAATTCTCTCACACTACTCCTGTCCTTCAGGCCATCCCAACTACCACTGGGGATGAATATGAGGTTAGCCAAATCTTGGCGGACCGCAAACTTCGGGGACGTTTTTAGTACCTAGTTCATTGGAAGGGCTTTGGACCTGAGGAGAGGTCTTGGGTCTTTAAAGAGCACTTGCATTCACCACGATTATTGACTGCCTTCTTGAAAAAGCGGCGGTTATCTTGTGATTCTCCCAATAGAGAAGGGGGTGGTACTGTCAGACGTTGTCCCCGCACCTCCCCGCTGGCCGGGGACGGATGTCTTCACGTTACTAAGCGCTCCGTTGACGGCAATGGAGACGCTTCTTCCAGGAATTCGCCAGGCGCATGCGCGCCCATTGCCACGGCAACGGGACACGCTCCCCAACTTCCTGTTGGCGGTCAGCGCGTCTGTCCACCAACGAGCTGCTTTCTCCTCCTATTTAAAGATGTCTCTGACATCATTATGGTGCCATAGCAACTAGTTATCTAGCCTCCAGCGTTCCCTATGTTCTATTGCCTTCAGTCTGATTTCCTGTGTACCAACCCGGCTCCCATTGACCTTGTATTGGATTACCCTTTTGTCTTGTACCACACTCTCTGGATAGACCCTTGGCTTGCTGACTACTCTTTAGTTCCTGATTCTGTACCTTGTTTGCCCGCACGTTGCCAGACTGCAGTCAGTACGAGCATGATTCTCATCGCCACCTCGTGGATAGCTTCCTGGGAGGGCCGCGACCTGCATGTCGTTTGCCACGAAATCCAAACTTCCTTGCGGGGGCCCTTGGTGAAGACCGGCTGCATGTTAGACTGACTCCATGTCTCCTAGTGTTGCTGTGTCAATATTCGCAGGTAGCCATATTCTCATATCGTGACACAGGGATTATTTACAAGTATAATGGACATCTCAATGTTATCCAATTATGTCCAGCATTTAATGCAAATACTTACTATCTCCCAAGGCCTCCGACTCTTGGCTGCCCGCCGCAACCACCTCTGGCCTCTCCTCCTCCTGGAGGACCTCGGCCTCCTCCACCTCCTGAATGGTGTCCGGCACCTCCTCCACCTCTTCCATGGTATCTGGCACCTCCTCCACGGTGTTCAAAGAAACACCAGCTTAATATAGTATTACGATAATCATGTGATCAGACATTTTAAATAAATTTTAAAGAGACATATATTAACTACAACAAAAGAAAGGAGCTAAACATGATAGACACAAAGCACTTAACATGACATGTCACAAATGTTTGTTTTTGATGTAGGGATGTGAAATATCTCAGTGGCCTAGTGGTTAGCACTTTGAGCTCACAGAACTGGGGTTTGGAGTTCAAGTCCTAACCATAGCCTTATCTCTGTGGAGTTTGCATGTTTGCTCCATAGTTGCATGTATTGACTCTAACACTCCCAAAACATACTACTGGGCGATTAGTTTTGAGATTTTAAAAATTGCCAGTAGTCTGTGTGTATATGTTAGGGAATTTAAGTATTCAAGCTCCAATGGGGCTGGTACTGATGTGAATGAGTTCTCTCTGTACAGCATCACTGAATTAGTGGAGGGATAACAAATACTGTGGATGATGAGGATACTTTTGAAATCATCCTTTGTTGGGACTCCCTCACATTGCAAATAGCCAGTTAATGAATGACTGATTAGGAATATATAGTACAGTAGGTAATATGTTTGCACCTCATGGAACCTGCAAAATCTCTGAAAATGAGCTAAGGACTTGGTTTTCAAAGCTGGCTTTCAAATGTTTTGGCAATAATAAAAACACATCTGCCACTATAATCAGCAAATGGTTTTTAAGCTATGGTCAGCAAGTTACAGCACTGGGGTCAAGAGTTGAAGAGCTTGAATCAAAAACCGGCATTAATGTTCTGAACTTTCTCAATAAATCATTTGGGAAAGTAAATGTTCAGCAGCCAAATTTAGGAGACAGAAGCCAAATCTCCTCCTGGATGGCCTCTCGATTCCTCAAACTTAACCTCGCCAAAACTGAACTCATAGTCATTCCTCCCCCTCACACCTCGCGCCCTTCTGACCTCTCTATCACTGTCGACAACACCTCTATCTCCCCTGTCCCCCAACTTTGCTGCCTCTGTGTCATCCTCGACTCCTCTCTCTCCTTTGGCCCCCACATTCTCTCTCTTGCTAAATCCTGCCGCTTCCAGCTGCATAACATCGCTCGCATCCAGCCCTTCCTCTCCCAAGATGCTACCAAATGTCTTATTCACTCTCTGATCATCTCCCGCTTGGACTACTGTAACCTCCTCCTCACTGGCCTCCCCCAATCTCATCTCGCTCCCCTTCATTCTGTACTTAACGCAGCCGCTAGGCTTATCTTTCTTTCTCGCTGCTCCTTGTCTGTCTCCCCCCTCTACCAATCCCTTCACTGGCTCCCCTTCCCCTACAGAATCCTCTTCAAGCTCCTCACTCTTACATACAAGGCCCTCGCCAACTCCACTGCACCCTCCTCTCTATTCATGCTCCATCCCGTCCCCTCCGATCTGCCAATGACCGTCGCCTCTCTTCCCCCCTGATCACCTCCTCACATGCGCATATCCAAGACTTCGCCCGCACTGCCCCCCTCCACTGGAACAAGCTCCCCCCTCCATCAGAACGTGCCCTAATCTGTCCTGTTTCAAACGGGCTTTAAAAACCCACCTTTTTCTAAAAGCCTTCTAGTCTCCCACTTAACTTCCTACCTTTTCTTCTGCCTCTTCCCCTTCATTCCCCTTCCCTCATCGTTATCCTCCATTCCTCCTTCTCTCCCTCTCTCCCCCGTGTCTCTCTGTCTGTCTACCCCACCCCTTAGATTGTACGCTTGTTTGAGCAGGGTCATCTCTCCTCCTATCTTCACCACCTTTAACTCTGCTCTCCAGCTACCTAGCCCTCCTCCTAGAGGGCCCTCTTCCCCCCATCCCATCTCGCTCCCTCCTCTCCCCTCTGGGAGTTTCCCTGTCATCCGTGCCCTCCCTCTTGGGCTCCGTCATATGCGGACCCTCCCCTCTCCCCTCCCCCTAGCTGTACTTTGAGCTCACTGAGTTACTGTGCTTATTGTTTACTGTACTGTGCTGTCTCACCTCGTATTGTAATTTTGTTTGTCCCTGTACGGCGCTACGGACACCTAGTGGCGCCCTATAAATAAAAATTAATAATAATAATAAAAGCAGGTTGGGTGCATTGGAAGGGGAAAGACCTTTCTAGGGTGAAGGAAGATTGATATGTAGGCCATGTCAGGTGATTTGGGTGAACATATTTGGATACATATACCAAAAATATATGTGTACACGCGTTTTGGCGATTAATAGAGAATTCACTTCTTATAATCTCCTGGCGGAGTTCATGAAGCAGCAGGGACTGACCGTGCCGGAGGTCGTTCCAGCACCACTGGAGCTGGACAATGGTCCGGTTGCGATGGTACCGCAGGCGGATGTGTCTGCGGAACCACTGGTATGCCCGCAGCTTGACCTCGTTCGAGATATAGTGGCCCGAGGGCACATTATCCATGCCCTCGGTCAGCGCTCTCAACTCCCTGCGGCTGAATATTGCGGCCCTCATTTTCTCTACCACTCTTCCTCTCACAAAATGGAAGTATTCTGCGTTCTGATTGGTTCTCTGAGCACATATGGGCGCGCTCACGTCTTGCGTGGATTGTTCAGACGCCTGTGTGTGTAATGGTTGCCTCTCCAACCAAAAGCATGGCGCCCGTCGCAGGTGAGTCGAGTACTCTGCAATTAGGAAGTCAGTGTACACCTGGCCTATAAATGAAATCATGCAGTTAAACCCACCTGGACTCTTCTTTCATTCTTCATTCCTGTTCATTTGCATGTTGGGAGGGCAGGCTTTGCACGATTTTGAGATTTTTGGGAGTATTGACCTTGTTTTTTTCAAACAGTATTACAGTAAGTACTATTTGATATGATAGTTTCAATAGATACAACATGTTTGCTTCTGATTAGGGACCAACCTTGTTAGGGCAAAATCAATGTTACTTTGCTTACAACATTCAAAGAGTGGCCTTGCCCTCAAAATGTACATGCAAAGTATACAATTTACTGCTACACTCTGCTAATGGGTTTCCCCCTAGAAAACCTACTATCAAGTACTATTAAGTAGATTATAGCATTGATGGTCAGATTACTGAAAATGTATCTATGCACTTATTTGGTGAATCAAAAATAAAATAACTATATAGTCTACACTCTTAATCCTGTTTATGGCTTTCTTTTGCATTCACCTTACATTTCAACTCACATTGTTTTGTTCCTGCTCAGGAATTGGAATGGGAGATAGGTGAGTTAACTGTGTTGCCAACGTGATTAACAATGTAATAAATTCAACAGTGCCGATTGGTAGTATTTGCAAAATGATAAATCAGTGATTGTAGTCAACTAATTTTTAGGTACAGTTTGAGAAGTTACTGTTGTGTATATATATATATAGAAAGAACAAGCATTTTTATATTAAGCAACCACAAGATTGCGATGGTATACCCAAGTCTGCCACAAAGCACTTATGCACACAGTATCCAATAAAAAATATGAAGGACATCCAGTTGCATGTTTTATACTATTCTGCCATTTAACGGCATATTCTTTGTCATTTCCACAGATGGGCTGACTATAAACTACGCCTCAAGCGAAAAATAGCAAATGCACGGGAACATGCCCAAGCAACTGGCGGGGGCCCTCCCCTGGACGCGGGATTAACACCTATCTAGGAGCGTGCAAGCATTGCCATTTCAATGGGCGAAATTGTTGGGGTGGGCGACATTGATACCGGATCTTCCCCACCCCTAGGTACATGATGATTCTCATTATTTAATGTCTGTTAATGTTTGTGTTCTGTATCTGCACATATGACAACTATCAGAATGTGTCTTCTGACAAACTTTAATGTCAAATGCCTATCACATACTAGGAAATGAAATGTACACACTGAATAGAAATTGTATTAATATGTTGGCCCATTGGAAAAGGCTACCAAAATACGTGCCTATGTCTGCTTTTCAGGACTGGCAAAGGCTGTTTGTTAGCAAATTCCCTGGAATGTTACACTTTACAAATGCTGCATCACGCTTGTGGCCGAATGTTTAAAAAGATAACCTTTAGCGTAACAGTTTGGATTTAATATCTTCTCTTCTCTTTTTCTCTATATACAGAACGTGAAGACCAGGCTGCTGGGGAGGTGGAGGAGGAAGCTGCCTGTGATGTGGATGAGCCTCAGAGAAAGCAGGCAGAACTCTCGAGGGTGCAGTCACTCTCACTCGCACCTCAAAGATTTGAAGCCGTCACTGCATCACTGGACACTCATGTTGCACAAATAGCAAGCACTCTACCCTGCATGGAGCACCAACTCACCACTTTCATTAGCACATTTACCACCCAAATGGCTACTCTAAATTCCACCATGACTAATATTGGAACACACCTTGGTGATCTCTTGCATGCACACATGCAACGCACCTCCGGCACATTACCTTCACCCATTTCAGATGATCCATTCCCCACCCCCCAACACCAGTCATCTGTTACCTCCCCCTCTCTGCCCCGTCTGTTGCTTACCCCCTCCTTGTCCCGTCTGTTGCCTCCCCCCTTTTTGCCCAGAACCTAGCCCAAAAACTTTCTATGACCCTTGCCCATCTCCCTGCCCAGGCCCCTGCCACCCCCTGCCCAGGCCCCTGCCCTCCCCCCTGGCCATGACCCTGCACCTTCACAGCGTCGGACACATCTGCTCCCCTGGTGAGTTCAGATGCTTTCTCTGAACCCTCCACATCACGGGTAACAAGAAGTCAGGTCCGCCCTGTTATGGACATTTTTTCCATAAAAAAAAAATGAATGATTAATTTTTTGTTTTTTCTTTTAAAATTTGATTTACTCTTTGTTTAAAAATGTATTAAGAATCTATAAATAAAAAATGTAAATAGTAATGAAACTATGTGGTTGTTACTTATTGTAGGCATATTTAAGTATTGCTGTAAAAAATCAGACTTTTTACCCAGTCTCAGGACATTGTTAGGTCAGAACACTGAGGGCTAGATTTACTAAGCTGCGGGTTTGAAAAAGTGGGGATGTTGCCTATAGCAACCAATCAGATTCTAGCTGTCATTTTGTATAAAGCACTAAATAAATGAAAGCTAGAATCTGATTGGTTGCTATAGGCAACATCCCCACTTTTTCAAACCCACAGCTTAGTAAATCTAGCCCTGAGTCTACATTGCTTCATTAAATTTTTGCAAAGTGTTTTACAAGACATTTATGTGTAAAATGGTCTGCAAAATTCTTGCCAAACTGTCACCCTTTGTCTATATGTGCCAACGATTTTAAAGAGGTAAATAATACACATACCCAAGTATTCACCCACAACTAGGCAATAGCCCAACCAGGGCCATCTTTTCCATTGGGCACGATGGGCAGGTGCCCGGGGGGGCCACGGGCAGGGGGCAAAAGAAAAAACCTGCAAAAAAACCTTCAAGGGTCACTGAGCAAGTACATCTATCTATCTCTATCTCTATATATCTATATCTATATATATATATCTGTATCTCTATACATCTATATATATATATATATATATATATATATATGTAGGGGCCCCGGTGCACTGCTTTGCCCGGGGGCCCATAATGTTGTTAAGATGGCCCTGAGCCCAACCCTCCAAGGTACACACGTGAGTACTTAAAATCCAGGAGGACACTCCAATAGTTTGTTCCACGTGGACTAGTGTATAATGTCACAGTAGTCTACAATCTTTCTAAGTGAGAATCATGGATGCTTAATGTGCACATTTCAGACAAATAGCAAGATATTGAGACCTGTCTGTCCCTTATTGTGTCTTCCCGAGTTGTGTGTTCAACTTAACTGTAGTGGAAGGCAAGGTTTCATTGTCCTGTGCTCTGTGTTACATGTACATGTTTAGTTTCAACCCTTACGGACATAAGATAGGACTTTTAAACTGAATCCATGTGGCAATTGTCCCTACAAAGTTTGCCTGGTAGGGCCTGATTCCTTTAACAACTTAGTCCCAACATTTATTACTGAAGTGTCCTGGACTAAACCATGTGAAAATGCAAAAATATTTGTGCATTTTACACCTAGGTTCAATACTGTTTGGTTTTCATGTAGCACACAAATGTCAACTCTAAATATCAGTCTTTGCCCAAAAACTATTTAGTGGTGTCGTACATGACAAAGCAGCCATGCATAACATTAATTTCTCCATAGTCATCACATTTGTAAGTATTGTATTTAAACATGGTTTGGATCAGATTACTAAAGTTCAAAATGTCTGCACAAATATACTTAACTATTCAGGTTTGTAATTTGTTATAATGTTAAAATTTTGTCATGTGAATGGCAGACACATTAGGTGCATTTTTGAAAAATGTCATGCTGGGTCATGGCTTCAAAATGCAGACATATTTTACACCAGTTGCAGTGTCTCATAGTTTGTGTGAGTAAATGGTGCCTACCAAAGGATGTAAAATCTACAGTGTTCCTTGCTACGTATGGAAATACTTCAAACCAAGGTGATTTCGTAAATTTAACATGTTAGCTCTCAATAATGTAACACCAATCACAGGTTCTAAAGCAGGGGTGTCCAACCTTTTAGCTTCCCTGGGCCACATTGGAAGACGACGAGTTGGTTTGGGCCACACATAAGATACACTAACAAAAACGATAGCTGATCGTCCAAAAAACCATAGAAAATATAGTTAACACATATATATAATCCTCTCTAGTTATTATACTATAATGACTTTTTGTATTGTTTTGATACAATATTAATAAAGTGGATTTAAGCCAGGCATTGTATATCAGAGTGCCCTGACCAGGCCTGCGGCACCTGACATATACACCACTGTGACCCCAAATTGTGACCTGTTTTGCTAATTACACCACTATGTTGGTTAAGTGATAACAACTTATAATGGGCCAAGGAGAATAATATATAATGCCCCATTAGTATTACAAGTAGAAGTATGTAGCAGGGAGATAAGGTCCATGAAGCTCCAGGACCAGGTGACTTTTATTCACTGGTCAGCATCCCTTGAAATAATAAAAAAAAATCCCCCTTAACCTACCTTTTAATCGGCTTGTTCTCCTGTCCTCTTCTCTTCTTTTCTCCAAATCTGTGCTGCTGATTGTTCTTCTCGCGCGGGTAACTCCTCTGTGCTGCGCTCCGCAATGGATGTTGGGCATGATGACATCACGCCCCACATTCACTGCGAGCCCTGCACGGAGGAGACAAGGGAGGGAGCCGGAGTACCAGCTGACATGACCGTGTGACCGCAAGGTAAGTATTTTCTTATTTTTTTTTGCAGGAGTTTTTTTTCCCATTAACAGTGCTGCCCCCTTGCCAGAACCAAAACTCCTTCTGGGCCACACTTACAGGTGTGCTGGGCCGCATGCGGCCCGTGGGCCGCTGTTCTAAAGCAACTAATGGACTAGTTTAATCCATTCAAGGTATGCACCAAGGTCATGATTCGTAACTTCAAATCAGTACTGGTCTGATTATGGGCAACTTTAAAAAATATACGAAAGCCTTACCCTTTTTTACCCCGCCCAGTGCTTCACAGAACAACTAAGTTCAATGGCCATTCCAGTTCTTATTCCAATAGGCAGATATTTCTGCAAAGAGCCTAAGGCTGTAGTGGTGTGTGCACTGTCTGCTGTGTGTCTGTATATTAATGTTTAGTAATACAAGACATAGCGAATATTGCTAACTATTACCTCTGTCACAGAACAACACCCTGTTATCCTTGTAAATACACGACAACACATTATCTAGTTCGACTAGTGATGGATGTCCAAGTGCTCATTTGTCTCAATAACTGAGGTACCTAGTAATGTTTCAATAATTCACATTGCTCTGAGCCTGGCCAAACAGTCAAAATCTATACAAAACGTCAGTCAGTATGGAATTTTGTACGAGTCTGCCCATTGTGTTTGTTTGCTACTGAACACTTGCATGTCTACACTTTTACAGAGGCCAGGTCAGTAGACAGACGCTCTCCTACAGTAGTTGATTTAAACTAAGCTAGTTTAGGCTAATCGAAATTATGCCAAGCCCAAATTTTTTTTATTTATGTCTGTTTGTACAGTTTGATAATACACAGACATTTACCCATTTAGCAGAAGTGACAACTATGAAGTCTCAGAATAGCATTAAAACATTACCTACAGTGTATTTGTTGATGTTACAGTGACTTGTATCCAAACACTTTATGGTGGTGAGCACAGATCAGAGATTGAGTTGAACCCAGACATTAAACATTCACAGGACTAATGTGTGCTAGGGCAGACACTCTAGGATGAGATGGGGAACCAAAGTACATCGTAAACGGTGTAGAGTCAGTTTTGGCCAATATTAAACGTTGATTTCCATATATTAGGCCAATCCTTAGGTAATAATGTGAAGGTTGGTATTAAGGTTAGGCTTTTTTAAACTAGCATTGTCAACAATTGGGTGGAATGCTTGGGCTGACCAATGTGATTGTTTAAATCATTAGTTAAGTGCACTCCTTCGCATTGTGACTTGGTTGTGCACAGTTCACATTTGAAATATAGGTAGTGATGTCATTTCGAACACAGTTCCTCTAGGTTCCAGGATGACTATGCAGCCATGGTATCTTCCACACCAAGTAGCTACTTAATCCCCAAAAACTAAGCTTAGTGTATGCTGCAAATTTAAAATTCACTTTGGTGTAAAGCCCTATGCTTGGGATGTGCTTGAACATCTAGTAACGGATTGTGTGCCAGTGGTCATTACTTACTGCTTGCTTGGCATTCTGGATGAGCGGCACTCTGCTGTGTGAGGAGACTGAAATTGTTGCCTCATAGTGCTATGATGTCTAACACTTGGAAAGTACTTGTGAATACCTTACATTTACACACATGTAGAAACAGGCATTGTTGTTACTATGCCACAAAGTATCCCTAAATATTATTGACATACACACACTGACAGATCTGACCTGAAGATATCCCCATCCTGATTGTGGCTTAATTTGGAGGCTTGGTCCTTTCAGAGGCCATTAGCCATGTGAATGCTATTACCAAGCAATGATACATTCTGACACCAAGATCCAATCTGAAATTTGAATCCTAACTACTTGGAGCACAGATTGTGAAGGTCACAAAACATGTCCAGTGTGTGCAGGCTAACAATGTGTGTCTTCAGACACATTTCAGTTGGCTAAAAAGTGTGTATCTGTGTGGGGCTGGAATGGAGCATTGCATGACTGGACCAATAAACAATATATGTGATGTGTAACATATCACAAATAGCTTACAAAGAAAATACATACTGAAAATGAAGGATAGTGTCATTGTCTATCTGGTGTCCCAAAGTTGATTTAAAGGTAATGTCGAGACGGCCTCCAAAAGATGGTCAACTTGCATCTGACACAAACGCATTGAACTGGATTGATTGTGTGGGCTTTGTGGTTGCCATTTGGCTGTGGGCCCACTTGTAAACAAAGTGGCAATTGGGGCAGAAGTCTATTTTGGCCCTGTTGTTTGGCAAAGGTCCAAGGCTAGGAAGTGTTGGAGGCAACTCTTCTAACATGTAAGGGACCATTTTTAACAGAGAAGAATTCAAAATGTAGAGGTTTGTGTTCACATACCATGTTGAACTTGCAGCATACAAAATCCAAACACTTGGCCAGAAAACAGGCAACCAGATATACAAACCTCCAAAAAAACCATAATGGGAAATAGTTAAAAACCACTACAGAGGGTGGGTTTTTAGGCTACGGTCTGTCTGTGGCAAAGGACAAAATAACCAGACATGCATTCAATATATTGTACAAGTAGACATATCCCGAAATGGGCCCCAAAGCACTATGTATGGATTGTTGTGTATGACAAGAGGAAGCACAGCAGTATAGTAATTAGCAAATACTTCCTGGGGACAGTTTGATGACACTATTGCAGGTTCAGATTTATTGATTACATAGATTAATCCAAACTTGCTACAAAATACATAGCAAAGAAGTCAGTGGTCTGTGTGGCAAAGTTCCCTGGATGAAGAGCTGACAATCTGGCCAAAGTGAAGAAATATATAAGCAGGCTTGGAGCATTGTAGAAATACTTCAACATGTCAGGAAACACGAAATGCACAACTCTAAAACGCAAACCAGTTTGGACTGTTTCACCACTTGGGCTGAGACACAGCAAATAAGTCAGTGTTGTATGTGGCAAAGTTCCTTGAATGAAGAGCTGACAATCTGGCCAAAGTGAAGAAATACATAAGCAAGCTTGGAGAATTGGAGAAATACTTCAACTTGTTGGGAAACACGAAATGCACAACTCCAAAATCCAGCCCAACATGCCCTGTTGAATGTGAAACAAATGTTTACCAAGGCAATATTAGCTCACAATGAACTTGCATTTATGTACTTAGTTTATGCCTTGGTGCACATGAAGATGGCCACTATATTGTAATGTGAAAAGTGTCTGGTAAGGTTCTACAGTTTTGTCTGTAATAGTGGCTTGTGTGTTTGAGCTATAAAAGTCTTATGTCTGATACCTTAACCTCTTTACCTCCTTCATCTTAGCACTTATAACCTGAATTAATGACACGAGACCTGAAATAGGGCACAAATAAATGATTTATTCATAAACATGGTGGAGGTGAAATAAGCAGTCAGTCCGACGTGTGCCAGGCAAAACCCAACTGTCCTAGCATATCCTTAGGACTACAAACTGGGGAACAACCAAACCCCTGGGTTCAAGTGGGGGACCAACCAATCAAACCCCGGGCGCACATATCTACCTGGACGGGGCACCACGTCCTGAATCTACCGAACCCGCCCCTCCTCTGGGCTATACTGGAAGCAACCACAGGGCAGCTCACAAGGGCGGTGCCTGAAACCGAGACTAATAGCCGATTCACTCGAAGGGAGGCGGGTTCACCATGCCCAATACCGTAATGTGGCCCAAACCACTGGCCGTCGACTGTACTGCTTTTTCGGCCATAACTCCATCCGTCTTCACCGAGAGGTATGCTGTTGCCAACGCTGATATCCATCAACAGAGCATCCAGTCGCGTCCTCTTCTCATCAAACGTAACCAGGGAGGGTGGGTGGGCAACTTCCAAACTGCCAAGGACTGAGCAAACTCCGCCCACCAGATGGGCGTACCCAAAGATTAACTGTTAACACTCCAGAGAATAGCTCAGTTAAAGATACAGCAAAGCTTTTATTATCCTTCGGTCCTATGCAGATCTCAGTTCTTATAAAAGTCTTATGTCTGATACCTTAACCTCTTTACCTCCTTCATCTTAGCACTTATAACCTGAATTAATGACACGAGACCTGAAATAGGGCACAAATAAATGATTTATTCATAAACATGGTGGAGGTGAAATAAGCAGTCAGTCCGACGTGTGCCAGGCAAAACCCAACTGTCCTAGCATATCCTTAGGACTACAAACTGGGGAACAACCAAACCCCTGGGTTCAAGTGGGGGACCAACCAATCAAACCCCGGGCGCACATATCTACCTGGATGGGGCACCACGTCCTGAATCTACCGAACCCGCCCCTCCTCTGGGCTATACTGGAAGCAACCACAGGGCAGCCCACAAGGGCGGTGCCTGAAACCGAGACTAATAGCCGATTCACTCGAAGGGAGGCGGGTTCACCATGCCCAATACCGTAATGTGGCCCAAACCACTGGCCGTCGACTGTACTGCTTTTCCGGCCACGCCCGGATCCCTAGGATCCGCGGCCCGCCACCATACTAAAACCTTCTGATGCTAAAAACACATAGATATCCCGAACAAAAATAACCATGCCTTCATCGCTCAAATGAACTCCGTCCCCCCTATATAGCGAGGGGCTCTGATAACGAATACTCGGGTGTACAATCCGCCAACCACCCATGGAACGTAAAAACCGTGAAACCACCGAATTAATTTTCCTCCTTACTCCATCAGCAACACGCCCTTCAGGGAACGCACGCCAAGCCATCCTTGGCACAATATCCGACCAGCAAATGACAAGGAAAGGCCAAGATGCTTGCACCCAAGCCAAGTCCTCCTGGATACGCAAAATCAAATCCACCGACTTGCACCCTCCTATGTCATTACCACCCAGATGAATAACTAGGACCTGGGGTACCCCTTGGACGACAACATAACTACTCAGGAGATGCCGAAAAACAGACCATCTAAGACATCTACGACCTATCCACTGCACTACCATTGCCCCCTTAAACAGAGAAGTATCCTTAGCTGCCCTGTGCAATCGAGCCCAGTGAATATAAGAGTGTCCCAGCACCCAGATGCGCAGCGGGGTCCGATGGTCTGTAGGGTGGAGAAAACCAAACATTAGTCAAAAGCAACCATACGTGTTCATACATCCAGGAAACGGAACTCAGAGAGCCCCTATGATGTTGAAAATTTGAACTTGACAAAACCACAGAAAGCACAAGAGCTAACAAATGCTCAGCACACCAGACACAAACACCCAAGAACACGCCCACACCGACAAAAGAAGGAAAAAGGTTTTGGGCGGAGGCACAGACGAAGGTGAAACCATAAAACCCAGTGGGAAAAAAATGGAGAAAGCCCTTCGAACCCGACCTCCAAAGGCCCGAGCAAGTCTAAGACCTGTGCCACCACCGCAGGAGATAGATAGGTAAAAGATAGGAAGATTTAGGTAAGGAGAGCAGGACGAACATAACGCTTATATACCTTGGTTTTCCACCTGCCAACACCCTGTATGGCCCGTTCTGATGCCCCAGCCAAAGCTGCAGACGTGGCAGCACCAATTCTGAATGAATGAGTGCCGAACTGGGATCCGTCCAAGCCCAGCTTAAACAATGTACGCTTAAACACTGCCGTAAACTGGTACCGGGTGAGGGGGGTACCATCACCATGCACCAGCCACGGAATTGCAGACACAGGACGAATAACAGCAAATTCGTTCATAATAACAACAGGGCAAACTAAGAAACCCACCTTTGGGGCCAATGTAACCCACTGCCCTCTACCTAACTGGTTAGACTTTGATCTCCTGATTTTACAACATACTGAGGAAGGGGAAATAATAACATGCTGCGCCAACATTCCTGACAAAGGACAAGACTTAGAAGAGGCCACTACCTCACTTACTCTAAACGCTCCAAAATAAAGCATGACAAATGCTGCGCGAAATAAGGCTGTCTCAAATGCATCACGTGCTACTTCCTTAATAGCCCCCAGCAATTCCGTCAACAAAGCCTCACCGATGGGCCGTCTTCCATCCGGAAGCGCAGGGCGCTCCCTCGCCCAACCCTTTAATGCTTTGGCTATAATAAAACTTTTCGTGTAATCGACCTCATTCCTAAGCCTGGTAAAAAAGGATATCCCGGCCAAAGCCCCTGACACTGCCGCTTTGGACTTACCGGACTTGAAACCTGCCCAAATATACGCTAGCATTAGCTGATGCCCTGAGGCCACTGACTCGCGCCCCTGGTCCCGGAACGCACACCAGTCATGCCAAGCCAACCGATACTTCTCCCTGGTAGCGGGTGCCAATGATGATTCAGCCAGACCCTCTACTCCGGCTTGACAATCTGCCAGATATAAGTGGGACAAGGTGAACCCGACAGGGATGCCTGAGGTGCCAAGGCTCGAAATTTCTCCCATTCCCCCCTAGATAATGAATCTGCCAGCGCATTATCCACCCCAGGAACATGTTGCGCCCTGAAGCTAATGTCATCGACTAAACACCTCCATACTAATCTCCTCAAAAGTGTGATGACCGGCTGAGAGGTGGCCTTCTGCCGGTTGATTACTTGCACGACACCCAAATTGTCACACCAGAAAACTATCTGTTTCCCTACTAATCTGGGGGCCCACAATTCAAGGGCGACTATGATCGGGAAGATTTCTAACAGCAACAGGTTAGCAGTCCAGCCGGCCTGCACCCATTCTTCTGGCCACCGCTCAGCGCACCAGTCACCTGCGAAATATGCCCCGAAGCCCACACCCCCTGCCGCATCAGTATGTAGCTCCAGCTCCTTACTAGACACAGGGAGAGAAGGCCACAACCTAACCCCGTTAAAATCCCGCAGGAAAAGATCCCAAACTGCCAAATCCATCCGGATTTCGGCAGATAGCAGTACTCGACAGTGAGGTCCCTTACGCCCTGACGTTGCCCTTTCCAGCTTCCGACAGAACACACGACCCATTGGGATTACCCGACAGGCGAAGTTAAAAAGTCCCAGTATAGACTGAGTCCTTTTCAATGACATCCCTTCAGACCCAAGCGCCACCCCTATAAGCTCCCGCAGTTTCACTACCTTCTCTATTGGAAGCCTACAAAGACCCAAGACCGTATCGATCTCGATGCCTAAATACGCTAAACGGGTAGTAGGACCCTCAGTTTTATCATGCGCGACCGGGACACCAAGTGACTGAAAAAGAGCCCTAAGTGAAAACAAAACATCCCCACAGGTGGGTCCCTGGCTTGGGCCCACTACAAGGAAGTCATCCAGATAGTGTGCCACACCCTGGTGACCGGTTCCGGCACAAACGCACCAGTGTAAAAACGTGCTAAAACACTCGAAGAAGGAGCATGAAACTGCGCACCCCATAGGGAGGCATTTATCCACATAGTAACCATCGCTCAGATGGAAACCCATGAAAGGGAACGAGTCCGGGTGCAATGGAAGAAGCCGAAAGGCCGACTCGATGTCAACCTTCGCCATCAAAGCCCCGGGCCCAAAAGATCTCACCATCTCCAGCGCCTCCTCAAAAGACTGATACACTACCCTGCAGAATTTTTCAGGGATGGCATCATTAACCGATGCACCCTTTGGAAAAGAGAGGTGCTGAATTAGGCGAAACTTCCCCGCAGCCTTTTTAGGAACCACCCCTACCGGTGACACTACCAGGTTCCGATAAGGAGGGTTCGCAAAAGGCCCAACCATCCGCCCGAGCGCCACCTCTTTACGCACCTTCTCCGCCAAGATTTCGGGGAACACCGTTGCAGATTTTAGGTTAACCATCGAGGCGGTCTCGACAGACCCCTCGATAGGTAACCAAAAACCATGCCTAAAACCCTCCCGTAAAAATTCCGCAGCCCATCTTATTGGGTAGCGGTCCAGCCAGCGGCCGAGATTGACCACGTTAATTGGCGACGCGGCTTTCCGCAGGTCCGGAAGCCGTTCGACTTCCGTCGCCACCCCCTCCTCGACTCTGCCTGTCACAAGTCTTAGCTGGGTGACCTCCACCGCAGCGGGTGCAGGTGTGTGAGAACCTACACGCCGCTCCACGCAGGCAACCGGACTTGTTAAAAGGGAAACAGCGGCCCCTACCCTCAAAGGGCGCGGCACCCCTGCCGCGCCCCGACGGCCGCCGCCACCCTGAACCCTGTGAAGACTCTCCCCCGCCATCTTGGGACACCTGTAACCATACCTCCACATCCTTGAATCCCAACATGAGGCTCGCATGTCCATCATATTTCTCCCGAAAAGCTTCATCATAGGCCAGCCATACCCCGGGGCGTGATGATGCATACATCTCATGGATCATGTGTAAATATTTCAACATGTCCATCCACTCTGTAGGGCGCGTTTCTAAATAACACGCCGCAAAAAGGTAGGCCCCCATAAGCCAGTTCTTGTATGACCTATAACTCGTCTCCCCAGCGCCACCCCGTGTGAGGGCTTGGGCTACCGCTTTTTTCCCCTTATTGGTCAATGAGTCGGCCTTTACGAATTCTGTCTCTGACTACCATTCTAACCCCCTGCAGTATCCCGGTACTAGCACAGCGCAGCTCCTCGTCACCTGTAAGACGGGAACCTCTTGCCTGCCTAAAACGCCCGTCAGCCGGCCTAGCTCCAGCGCGCGGTACAAAATGCTTGCGCAATTTCTTAATCAGTTTCTTGGAGGAAGACCCAGACATATCTGAACCCGTACTAGAGCTATAACAATCGGACCACACGGATTGCACATCAGGTACATCAGACAAATCACGCTCACCTGCCAACGCCGAACCAGTCTCAGAACCCTGCGTCCAGCCTTCGTCCCCGGACCATGCCTGGTGACGGCTGACTTGCTCCGCTCCAACGAAACGCTCCTCCTCATACTCACCGGCCACTGCTGAGAAAGAAATGTTACTACCAGAAGCTTGAGACTGGGAACCACGGGACGTTGCTCTATGCTCTCTGCCATGATCTGAACTCACCCCCTGACCCAGCTCCCAGCCCGACACTTCCCTATAATTCTCCGCCCGCAGGGACTCACTCACCGGAACACCCCCATCGTGTGACTCGCGCCGCTCGTCCGAGCCGTGCGTGCCTCTCCTATGCCCAGACCAGGACCGTTGCCCTGGGCTCCTACCCATGACCTGAGACCCCGAAGAACCCCGCACCTGACCCCTATGTTCCCCGGAGACTGAGTGACAGGACCCCCCTCTTCCCACCGGGATGCCCCTAACACCAGAACCCACAGGGGCCACTGATGCCTCCCCCCGAACCACACTGTTGCCCCTGCTATGAACCCTATGTGCCGCTGAACCTGCTGAGGCACGATCTGCCTCTGCATTCTGCACCCTTACCGGGCCCAAACTGCTCCTGCTACCCCTGATGACTGAACTGGCTCCCACTATGCCCGTTGAGGAGCTATCTGCCGCTGGAACCCGGAATAATTGGAGAGGAGGGGGTCGCCCCACCTCAGGACCAGGATGCCCGCCCGCCCTAACATGGCCGCCATGAACCCGCTGCCCGCGGGACTGCTGAACTCTACCAGCAGCGGGTGGAGGGCCCCCCGCCGCTATACTACCCCCCGAGGACCACCTGTCTCTTCTGGATGCTCTCTGCCCAGGAATAACAAGCCCGCCAGCCACCGGAGAAACCGCCGCGTGAGCTGACCTCGAGCGGAAGTGACGGCCGTCACTTCCGGTTCTGCGACCCCCGCTAACGCCACCATAACCCTCGGCGGATGCCCGGGCAGGAGGAACCCTCAGCCTGCCACTGAATCTCCGTGCAGGTGAGGGAGGGGAACCGCTGGGCCTAGCGGAGGAAGGAAGGGGACCAACACCCGCCATTACCGCTGGGGGATGCACCCGGGGAATTGGAAGGGAAAATTGGGCCAAAATGCAACCCCACCAAAAACGGGAGGGGGGAGGGGTGGGGGGATTAGCGGGAGAGGGGGGGTAAGGGGGGGGCTAGCAGAGAAGGGAGGAAAAGGAGAGGGTTGAATTTAGTAAAAGAAAAAGAAACAGAGGGTTGAGAAAATTAGCTGAGAATGACACACACGCTAGTGGGAAAAGCAAGAGAAAAAAGGGGGAGTACAAGCAGGAAAACAGGAGACAGAGAGGAGGAATCAGATACTTATCAGGATCCACGTCTGCACGCTGCAACTTCCAAACTGCCAAGGACTGAGCAAACTCCGCCCATCCAACTTATAGTCCTAAACCCCTCCCCTATGACACCAGATGGGCGTACCCAAAGATTAACTGTTAACACTCCAGAGAATAGCTCAGTTAAAGATACAGCAAAGCTTTTATTATCCTTCGGTCCTATGCAGATCTCAGTTCTTATATCTTGGTTTCAGAGTGTTGCTTTTGTCTGGAAAGTAACTCAAAGCCAATAAGTAACACAAATAGCACATTGCCAATAGCAGACCCACAAATGTAATGGGTACAAACGTCAATATTGTATGCAGCATACACACTTGACAATTACATTTTCTTGATGCAAACACTATAGATACTTACATTTCTCAATTGCCTTCACCATGGCCACATCCTCCAACTCCAAAAGCAAGTGCTATGGCACTGAGGGTAGCACAATAGCCTTGAAGGGTGAAACAGCCTGTATATATAAAAAACACAAATGCAATTTAACAAATGTGCCATTCTTAACACTGTTAGTGTTGCAAAATAACATATAAACCTCACATGCCTCCCTGAACACTGTTAGGCTTGAATTTAAATACAAAGCTTAGACATTAAGATTTTAAAGCTAGTGGCCATTGACATAGTAGACCATTCTGTCCTTTAAAAAAATAGCTAATACAAGCAGCTAATTTGTCATGTTTGGACAGTTCAAACTTAACTCTACATTTTAACACAAGGACGTTGATGTTGGCACATTAGACAGTAGTTGAAATCAACCACATTAAGGAGTGTTTCACCTAAAACAATGACGTCAAACTTTGAGGCATTTAAAGAGACATCGAACACACATTTTCTAAAAAACTGAATCCATTATGATCAGGTGGGATTTATCCCAGGTCGTCAACACAGAGATAATACCCGTCGAGCAATAGATATAATGCAAATATTTAACAAGAGGCGTCTCCCAACCCTGTTGCTCTCTTTGGACGCCGAGAAGGCATTCGATTGGATTTTGTGGGACTTCATGTTTCACGCTCTGAAGACGTATGGCTTCTCGGCTGAATTCCTGATGGGAGTATCTGCTCTTTACAACTCTCCCACCGCTAGGGTATTGGTTAATGGCTCGCTTTCTGATCCTCTTTCTATTTTCAATGGGACGAGACAGGGATGCCCCCATCTCTTTTAATTTTTGCATTGGTTATAGAGCCCTTGGCAGCAATGATTAGGCAGTCAGCTTTCATAATGGGTGTGGAGGTGGGACCCTGGGAATTCAAGGTCTTTCTATACTTCTTTCTCTCAGGAGCCCCCAAGACTCTTTACCCGCCCTATATAGGCTCATTGATGAATATGGTCTTCTCTCAGGCTATAAAATTAATTTTGCTAAATCTGAGGCAATGCTCCTGCACGCTCCCCCTCCCCTCCGTGCCATCCTACAGGCTAATTTTGCTTTGCGCTGGCAGGTGAACAAGATCAAGTATCTTGGGGTCTATATCACCTCTTCCTATGACCGATTATATTGAGAGAATTTTCCACCCTTTCTCATTAAAATCAAAAAAGACTTAGAAGTATGGAAGAGCTATATTATATCGTGGCTGGGGAGGATCATTGCTGTTAAGATGAATCTGATCCCTAAACTTCTTTACCTCTTCCAGACTCTACCGGTGAGGGTGCCGGATCTTGTGTGTCGGGACTTATATTCTTCTTTTCTCAAATTTGTCTGGTGTGGCAAGCCCCCTCTCAGTAGCAGTACTTAAAAAGCCCAGGGCTCGGAAAGGAAGAGGCTTTCCAGATGTTAAACACTATTACTTGGCGATCTGACACAGGTTGCAGTTACTTATGTCCCTTACCAGACTGTAGCATAGGTGGACTTGGAAACCCACTTTGTGGGAGCCCCTTCCTTGTCATCCCTATGGGGCCTCTCCAGACTGGACAGGCCACAGGGGGCCTCCTTACTCCAATTGCTCAAATTTTGTTTGTCCCTATGGGACTCGTGCTGGCTCAAGCACAAACTCTCCTCCCTTATTTCCCCTCTAACTCCCCTCTGGAGCAACCCGCATTTTCCCCCAGGTGGGCAGCCACAGCAATTTAAACTCTGGAAACGTGTGGAGATACGTATGGTCTCGGACCTGGTGGTTAATGGAACGTGGGCCTCTATTTTAGATCTTCAGCATAAGTTTGAATCTTTTCGCCTGCTTTTCTTTGAGTACTTCCAGGTCTGACACTTCGCAATGTCCTTGCCTGCCTCTGACGCTCTTAGGCCCCTCACTCCCTTTGAGTACATGTGTTTGTATTTCCCACTCACCAAAGGGATGGTGTCGAGGATTTATAACTGGCTAATAGAGATATCCTTTGACACTCCAGGACGCCATGAACGTGAATGGGAGAGAGATCTGGAACCCCCTCCAGATGAGTCTTGTTGGGAGGAGGTCAGATAGGGGATTGCCAAGAGCTCAATATCCACACTCATTAAAGAAACTGCATACAAGCTGTACTATAGATGGTACTATACCCCTGATAGGTTGTCTAGAATGTTTCCCACTGCTACTCGGAGCTGTTGGCGGGAATGTGGCCAGAAAGGGACGATGCTACATATATGGTGGAAATTCCCCCCATATAATCCCTTATTGGAACATGGTCCTTGCACTTATTAACTCCGTATTTGAACAATAGATCACTAAGGATCCCTGGTCTTTCCTTCTCTCTCACCCTATCCCTGATAAGAGCGCCCCTTCCAACAAGCTGCTATCCCAAATACTGGCTGCTGCCAAATCCCTAATAGCTAAACAGTGGAAAGATCCTAACCCTCCCTCTATGCAAGCCTTACGGAACTACATCTGGCATATCGCAAGCATGGAGAGTATTACATGCTACCTTCACGATAAATCTTACAACTTTGACAAGGTTTGGGCCCCGTGGTATCTCCAGGAAAGCTGTAGCTGTTTACCCCCCTTGGCTCTCTCGTCCTCTAATGGTACATAAACTCTGGGCCGTCTACGGATCCTCCAGGTTGGTCGTTGTGCGCCATGGGTAAGAGATACATTTATCTTGCCATCTACTTTTTATTTTCTGATTTATTTCATAGGTCTTTAATCTCTAGATATGTTGCTTATAATCTCCTTTGTAATAGGTATGGTGATATACATGCTTGTCTTTCCCAACCCTCCCCCCCCGCTCCTTAACCCACTTTGTTTGCTCTCTTTCCTACCCCTCCCTTCTACCATAAACAATTAAAATAAGAGGAGACATCTTGTTGTCTTAAAACAGTTGGTTTTTATTTGTTGTTTGCTCTTTTCCATGCTGTTTCCTCTTGTAACAAATAAAGAGTTTAAAAAACCCCCAAAAAAAACATTATTAAGAATAAATTCCACTATACAGAATCAATAGATTTACTTAATTACCAAGAAGCCACGCATCTCCATGTGGCCTGACACCCCCTTGCCTCTGTTGCAATCCAGGCCACAACTCTGAATTGCCATAGGTAAAGGAGTCATAGGTATCCCCCCCCATTTTGCAACCATGTTCCGAATCTGGAGAGATGGGTCACATATGGCCTGTACGTTAATTGAGTGGAAATGCTTGCGGTTCATCAAAACCGAAGCATTCCCACTCAACGATACCAAAGCCACATGCGTCCCATCTACTGCCCATATGACATGCAGAAAGCCAGCTATGGTGGCAAACTGCTGCTTAATCCGCCCAAGGGACTCCTCATCGAGTGGCAGATGGATAAACTGGGAGAGCTGCGACAGGCACACCCTTAGCACAACTTTCAGCACGCGGCTGAAAGTGGCCTGGGACATACCTGCTGCGATCCCCACTGTGGTCTGGAATGAACCAGAGGCACAGAAGTGCTGTACCGCCAAACGTTTGGTCAAAGGCGGTACTGCTATCGGGATGTTGCGCATTGGCTCAAGGTCATGCTGCACAATGCGCAGGGTGTCCAAGACCACATGCGGAGGAAGCCGATAGCGGCGGGCAACCTCCGCATTCGAAATCCCAAAGAGGCTGACACATGGCCTGAAGACACGCTCCCTCGGAGGGCGATGTTGTACTAGTTGCTGGTTTGGATGTGGCGGAGGAGCAGGCCCCCCATGAAACAGATTGTAGTCCAGCTCCAGGATCCCCTGTATGTGTGAGAAAAGCCTGAGTTAACAAACAAAACAGTAGGTGACACATTTCCACCTTTCCTTTTTCATCGTTGCCTCTAAATATGAAACCAATACTTACAATAAAGTATAAATTCATCTTCCTGCATTTTGTGGCAAAGTACAGTCCAGATTTAGGGAAATTAACATAAAAAGTAGAAAAAAATAAATAAATAATTTTTTAATACTCCAGCCCTATTGAATGAGCAAACACCACCTCATCATATAGAAACACCACAGAAGTGCGTGCAAAAGGGATACTTGCCAGAGCCAAACACCAAAGTCACCTTGTGCAAATCATATTTGTAACATTCAAATGTGTAAGGTGTAAACAGTTAGGGACTGTGAAACACGGAATACAGAGAGTTAAGCAAATAGTTACGTTATTTTTGGATTTGCAACCAAAATCCCATAAAACCATAGCAAAATCCCTAACACTCCACATCAAATACCACCTGCCCCTAAATAGTGCAAAACCAAACCAAAAAAAAGGGGTCCCACCAGGGCCATCTTAACAACATTATGGGCCCCCGGGCAAAGCAGTGCACCGGGGCCCCTAGATATAGATATAGATATAGATATATAGATGTATACAGATACAGATACAGATATAGATATAGATATTTAGAGATAGATAGATAGATAGATAGATAGATAGATAGATAGATAGATAGATAGATGTACTAGCTCAGTGACACTTGCAGGTTTTTTTTCAGGTTATTTTCTTTTGCAGGATTATTTATTCTCATTAAGAGCCGTGCCTATGGGGTCCCCTTGCCCGTGGGGCCCCCGGGCAGCTGGCCATCGTGCCCAATGGAAAAGATGGCCCTGGGTGAAACTCAATACTTACCACACAAACAGACGCAAAGCAGCTTCTTGTTATAGGTATAAGCAGAGCTCTGACAACTGAAATCTGTTGGTACACGTGGCATACTGCGATCGCACGGTAAAATACGCACACACACACTACAACATTTAGTTATTTATATATTTTATATTTATAATGATTCCAATCCACAGTGATTTATGAGCAGATAGTATTTAGTTTATTATTAGTTTATATATTATGATTATATGTACACTTTAGTGTTATTTAAGGTTCAGGTTATAGGAAATGTGTCATGTCTGATATCATTTTAATCCCCTATTCATCAGCAGTTGTCCGGTTCTTTCGGCGTAAAGATCGCACATTGCATACTCTAGTTAGTGATGCTAGGAAATAAATACTTAAAGTTATATTGACTGTGATGTGTAAATCGACTAGCTTAAACTGGTTTCTGGGCGGGAGAATCATCTGGAATGTTGACCCTCAGCCTTAGAGGTAGTTGTTTGAACTAGCCTATGACCTGTTTACACTGGACCCACCTGAAGTCTGAACCTATAGAAGCAAGCCACGTCATCTGCATTGTTGTCTCTGTACAGGCGCGGGCTGGGAGAGGCGTGGCCAGGGGGCACAGATTGATGACGCGGCCGCATCCCCTGTCATGTGATGCGGTCGCCTGTGCGCTGACGCGGCCGCGTCTGATGTCATCAGATGCGGCCGCGGTGGAAAGTATTGTATTTTGCATCCGGGGGGCGGCCGGCCAGCCTACCCCCTGGCCCTAATAGCAATCTGACCGAGCGGCCCGGGGGGCTGCTGCTCGCCTGCCCCCCGGGCCAGCCCGCCCCTGTCTCTGTAACACTGAGTGTATATAATATAGCTGTGCTCCCACTGGCTTCAGTCATTCTCTGACCACAGTAATCTGGAGTGAAATACTGTTCACTGGTACCCGTGGGAGCGCAGCTAGCACAAGTGAATGCAGCGGTATGTATTTATCTTTTGGTATTGGCTGTACTGTATTATAATCATATATTGAATTGTTAAATTATTGCATCTGCTAAAATAAATTACTTTGTGCCTTGGAAACACAATACTATCGTTTGGGCAATGCTTTTTTGAAAACGATAAAATTACTTTAATACAAGCTATCAAACACATAGCAATGCTTTGGTAGCTAATTAAATATAATGAAGGTTGACAAAGGTACTGCTGTAAACATCTTGAACCAGCATTTGTCCATCTGCAGTATACTCACCCAGACCATTGAAACTCCCAACAGCACTGAAGTTCCACAAAGGAGCTTTTGACGACCACTGTGATTACAGAATTATCTACTGGTGAGTACGCCAGAACAGCATTACGAGCACACAGGTGCGTTGAGAGAGGACGAGTGTGTTTGGTTTTAAAAGATATCTGGGGGGCGTGGCCTAGCGTCTGGACTGAATGGCTGCTTGCTAGAGAGGCTCTCCCTTTGCCCTCAAAATAAATTGGAGTCCTCGGGGACATACTGCTCCATTCTAAGCAGTTACTAAGGAGAGGAGTTGGGGAGCCTGCTGCCGCTATATAGAGGTGTTGTGTCGCCTCTGGGGCTGTCTGTGGGTCAGGACCAGGTGAGTCCCCTGTGCCTGTGCTGGATCCATACTGCTGTGCACTGCAGCTCTGCACTAACAAGGCTGGCAACAGGGAAGTGGGAGACACAGTGGGACCTGCAAAATCTGTGAGGGAGTAGTGCTCACCTGCCCCCATCTGCCCTTCCTTACCTGGCTGGATCCTCTGAATGCAGCCCTCGTGGCCCAGTGATACCAGAAGTTTTGGCGCCATTACAGCCTTCTCTTCCAGCTCCACACACATACTAACAAACAAGCAGACAGTGTCCTTGAGGCCCCAGCAGGTGGCGCTGTTATCTACTTCTGTGTTAGGAGGCTGCAGCTCTACTGAATGATCTGTGTGTCTCCAGGGACTCCCGGTGAACGGAGATACGGTGAACGGAGATGACAGCTGGGTGAGTCACAGAATTTACACCTGCTATATAATAATTAACCCTGAGAGCTTCAGAAGTGAGCCTGTTCCCACCACTGAATATTGGCTCCCTTAAAGGACTGCCCTGTATATGTCTGGATTGCCTTTATGTGACACAGTGTGTTTCCAGCTGTGAACCTGCTGCCACCTAGTGACGGAATTGTAACACTAATTCTGTACACAGAACTGTAATATCCTCAAGTCTTTTGCTTGGCCAGAAAGCTGCAGGATTTATGGGTTATTCAGATGATGTTGATGCTTAAATGAAAAAATTAACCTCCTGGGCTGTGCTCTAACCTAACCACTCTCCATGATATAACACCTGATGTCATATTTAGCGGTGGAGTTGCTGTTGATACATGCGTTCAGTATGTCCTGATACTCTTGTAACATTATGCCGACCAAAAAGTTGAAACCTACTAAGCCTGTTCCTCTAGGGAAATTCTTTGGATCTGGGTCTCCTGTATCATCGTCAGACAAATCTCCAGCTTAAGCGATGTCACGGCAAAGTCGCCAGATCTCTCATCCGTCTCAGCCGGAACCATTTTCTGCCTCACAACCATTGGAAATGGATGGCCCAGTTACATTGAGATCTATCCAGTCTCTCCTGTCAGCCCTTAAAACAGATATAACTTCTGAACTCAGAACATCCATCAAAGAAATTAAGGATGAAGTGACCGCCTCGGATCCAGAACGGATCATTTGGAGCGTAAATTTGAGGAAATGGTCTCTTCCCATAAGGACCTAATCTCAGCACACGATCTCCTGCAGGAATAGGTCACTGGGCATAGCAGCCAATTGGTAGACATGGAGGACAGATTACGTCGCAACAATATAAAGATTCGAGGTATACCTGACTCTGTTACTAATGCTGACCTATACCAGTACGCCACTGATCTGTTCCATAAGCTTTTACCATCTGCTTCCGACACAGATCTCCTCATGGATCGGATCCACTGTTTGCCTAAGGCTAAAAATGCTCCAGAAGGTTCTCCTAAGGATACCCTCCTCAGGGTTCACTTTTACAAGGTCAAAGAACAGATTCTGAGAGCTTCACTACCTTCATCTCCAACTAGTGGGCAACTAGGTGACCTTCAACTACTCTCGGACTTTTCAGCGGCTACCTTGGCCAAGCGCAGGTCGTTTCACCAGATAACATCAGCTTTGAGATCGGCCAACATCCAATACCGCTGGGGGTTCCCAACCAAACTCCTCGTGCATAGGAATGGCACTTTGGTGGTAATCCCATAAAGGCATAACTTTGCTAAGAGACTGGGGTATTCAACCGTCAGAGTCAACTGTCCGTACCAAAGTCAACAAGATTTCCAAGGAGTGGACAACTCCCAATCCATGAGACTTTCTTTAGTCACTGGTACCTTAAGTAATAACGTGATTTACAATCTATCAGAATTTGTATCTATAGGTTCAAAGTTTGGATGTTGTATTCCTTTACTTTGGCTATTTTCTTGAGTACCCTAACAAGAATTTCTGGTTAATTTGGCTCCTTCCCTCTTTCCCCTCTGCCTTCTATGGAGGTACTGGGGTTGAGCGGGCACCTGCCAAAATTTTGATGTTCCGTTTTAGTAGCTAGTAGGCATAGTTAGTGCTGCTGTTTCTATTTTTAAGTTCTCAATATGTTTTAGTTTTACTCTGTTTGAAATGTAACAGGTTTCCTGTGTTATTTAATCCATGAGAATGTCTCCATAGATGATAGAGCACTGGCTGTCGTGTATAGATACAATTGTGTCACCGTTTGTTTTGCTGATGTTTCTATGACCATGTTAAAACAGTACTATATATCTCTTGATTGGAGGGTTTCAGGTTGGAGCGCCCAAGGCCCGAGTGCACGTTCCCCATGTTGCTATCTTTTTTTTGCCACTCCTTTTTCTTTTCTCTATTTAGTGGCAAAAGTAATAGTTCCCCCATGGGTACTATTTTTGTTTCTTTTTGTTTTTGTGTTTTTCCCCTCCCCTTTGTGTCTTCCCTCTTGTTTCTTGTCCTGTTAGAGACTGTTTGGAGAGGGAAGCCGCCGAGACTGGAAATCAGGGTAAGCTGTCTTAACCACTTGAAAAATCCTGGATAATGTTAAAGTTTTTCTCAATTATTGCGAAGGGCCTGAACTCCCCTAATAAAAGGAGGGTTGCCCTTAAAAGCTTTGCAGCTCAGGGTGCAGATATTGTAGCTATCCAGGAGACTCATTTTTCGAGCCACTCCTCACCGCAATTTCATAATTCTACCTACCCTACATGTTATGCTGCTTCAGGGCCATTTAAGAGAAACGGAGTAGCTATATTGATAGGTGCTAAGTGTCCCTTCAAAATGGAGAAACAGATTTCTGACAATAACGGCAGATACTTAATTTTGGTGGGGAAAATGGGCCGCCAATATATTACGTTGGTATCTCTCTATGCTCCAAATACGCGGCAGCTCCCTTTCCTCAGAAAGCTGTGCCAAGCTATGCATAAAGTTAAACGTGGGATGATATTTTGTATGGGGGACTATAATGTAGCCCCGGATCCGAAGTTAGATCGCTCATCTACCCTCTCCAAACAGTCTATGTCTTCGTTTAATGCTGTTTCTCTAGCGTTCTCTCATGTGCTGTCAGAATATGACCTGTATGACGTGTGGCGGGTGTACCACCCGGGTGAAATGGATTATACATATTTTTTCACATGTACATAACTCATATTCTAGAATTGATATGGTTCTATCTGACAAATGGTCCCTCCAACGTTGTAAAAAAATTGAAATCCTTCCTATTACGTGGTCGGATCATGCCCCCATGGTGTGGCACCTGGAGTCCATTGCTGGGAACCGTCCGTCTAGACCCTGGAGATTGGCAGAGTACATACTGGCTAGTCCGGAGGGCTCTCGGATAATGAGTGATGCCTTGGAGTCCTACTTAGAAACTAATAAACCTGAAGACACCACTGTATATACTCACTGGTGTGCCCTTAAGGCTGTCATGAGAGGTTCAGCAATCCAGGCTGCAGCGGCAATTAGAGAAACGCAAGCAGAGGTACAGACTTCTTATGAGTCAAAATTAGCGTCCCTAGAAGCTCTACATAAACGTAACCCCCGAGACACTAAGGTTAAGGATGAAATAGAGAATATGCGTAGGAAAATTAACGAAATTTCACTGCTACAAATAAATAATGCTAAGTTAAACCAGAGATTTTACACATTACGTAACAGAGCTAGCAAATTACTGGCCCGTAAACTTTGCGGGAAGAATGTTATCAATAGGATCAAATCTATACGTAACCCACAGGGCATTCATATTTCAAATCCTCTTAATAAGAGGTTTGCCTCTTATTATGAGGATCTGTATAACCTAAAGAAAGACGTAACTCTGACCCAGCCCTCTAGTGAAGTAATTAACAATTATCTTGCATCTGTCTCACTTCCATCCTTATCTCCTGAGGAGGCGGAGGCTCTGTGCTCGGAATGGACGGAGGAAGAGGTAAAGGCCGCTATAAAAGCTATGAAGCGTGGGAAGGCTCCAGGCTCGGACGGATTTACCCTGGATTTCTATTGCTCCTTCCAGTCCGAGCTAATCCCGGTTCTTACCAAATTGTTCAATTCTGCCACTAATGACACCTTTTTTCCGGCAGAAATGCTTGAGGCCCGAATAGTCACCATTCCAAAGCCAGGAAAGGATCCTTCGTACTGCCACAATTATCGACCTATAGCGCTTCTTAATCTAGACCTTGAAATTTTTGCTAGGATGATAGCCAACAGATTAAATCCTATTCTATCGCAGTTAATCCACCTAGATCAAGTGGGTTTTGCACCTGGAAGACAGGCCCCCGATAATACTAGGAGGGTCCTGAACATCTTAGAGACTCACTCAGCTAGTTCAGTTCCCTTATTATTGGTGTCTTTGGACGCGGAAAAAGCTTTCGATAGAATTCACTGGGAATATATGGTTGCTGTCCTCTCCAAATTTGGATTTGGAGGTTTTTTCCTTCAAGCCATAACTACCTTGTACACTATCCCCTCAGCCAGGGTTCTCAGCAATGGATTCCTCTCCTCGGCCTTCCAGATCACTAACGGTACCAGACAAGGTTGCCCCCTTTCCCCTCTGATCTTTGCTTTGGTTATAGAACCCTTGGCTGCTAAGATCAGATCGTCCGAAGAAGTGAAGGGCACGGTTATCGGTAAATATCATCATAAGATTTGTCTCTTTGCTGATGACGTACTTCTATTTATTAGAAATCCTGAGACTTCTATCCCTGCAGTATCTAGAATCCTGAAAGAGTACTCAGAAGTATCTTATTATAAACTAAACACTGTTAAAACAGAGGTTTTAGGTGTGGCCCTCACACAAGAAGCTTTGAATTCTTAGAAATCGCTTTATAATTTCCAGTGGTGTCCCCTTTACATGACATACTTAGGCATACGCATACCTATGGATCCTAAGCTAGTCATTGAGTGTAATTACCAGCCACTATTCGGACAGTTTGATAAGCTTGCAAAGTCATGGACAAACTATGAGATATCTTGGATTGGTAGAGTGGCAGCGGTAAAGATGATGTTGCTCCCGAAGATACTGTATCTGTTCCACTCTATTCCCTTTATAACTCCTATGTCCCTTCTTAAGAAATTTTATACGATTGCGTTCAAGTTTATTTGGAACAACAAAAAGTCTACGCTCTCTAAAGAGAGAATGTTCAGATCTAAAATAAAAGGTGGCTTAGCCGCTCCCAAACTAGAAGCATATCAACAGGCGGCTATTTTGGATCAGCTTAGAGATTGGCAGGCCTCTGCCCCACTGAAAAAACCATGGGTGGACATTGAACAGCATAGTCTCTCTCCATTCCCATTAGCAGATCTATTATGGCTGGACAAACCTAGTAGACCTAATCCAGTCTTCACATTAAGGAGCATGAGAGATTCTCTCACCACCTGGGATAAGATGATGTCCCTTTTCCCAGACTACCAGCTCCCTTCCTCTAGCCTCTCTACTATAGCACTGTCGCAACTAATCCCAGACCTCCGTCTTGACTCTTGGCACAGGCAAGGAGCCAGACGTGTGCAGGACCTCCTGGAGGGAGGGTCTCTTCCCCCTTTCTCTCCATTACAAGCTAAGTATGATATCCCTGTCCGCGATTTTTACAAATATCTTCAAGTAAGGCACTGGTTACAAACACGCCCCTCGCATTTGGGGGTGATGGGACCCCTCCCCCCTGGTATCAAGGTGATTCTCTCCCCTACATCCCACGCAGGTGGAATTTCCCTATGGTACCGGATACTCTTAACTCCCATTGACAATCGGGTTTTACCGATTCAAGCTGTCTGGGAAGCCGACCTAAATATCACTATTTCAGAAGAGGTATGGGGGAGAGTCTTCCTAAACATATATAAGATGTCAAAGTGTATTAACCATTCGGAAATGTTGAATAAAATTGTTCACAGGTTATATCTTACTCCAGATAAGCTGCATAAAATCTGGCCATCAGAATCTAAATATTGTTGGAGGAATTGTGGTGAAATTGGTACGCTTATGCACATCTTTTGGTCTTGCTCGAAACTTCAACCATTGTGGAGCGAAATCTTTCATTTAATCTCTCAGGTCTCCAAAAATAATATCTCTCCTTCCCCAGATATGGCATTACTTCATCTGTATACTAAACATCTCCAGCGACACAATCATTATGTCACTGGACATATTCTCATTGCAGCAAGAGCTGCAATAGCCCAGAACTGGAAATCACCTCTAATTCCAGCACTCCCTAAAATTATTAACAAGATCCAACATAGCTACAAAATGGAAACCATAGGTTTTAATCTGTCTACAGGGGCTTCCTCCCCGCTTGTTAAGTGGTTTATATGGTATGAGTACTTTACGAATCACAGCTCAATCTTTGATCCGTGAGTACTGTGGAATGGTTTTTGAGTTAAGTTGGGTACTTGGGCTAGACCCACTGGTACACTTTCTATAACCGGATAGTCTCTTGTCTTGTCCCCCCCTTCCCCCCTTTATCCATCTGTTTTTCTTGTCTGTTCTCTATGCCGTCTTCGGCTTATGTATACTGGGTCATAAGATGTGTTGTTGTCTGTACCAATGTTTTTTCTTATTTTTATTTACTTGTTTGATTGTTTATCTAAGCAGTGTGGATTGTTCAATATAACTGATCTGCTGTATGTACTCTGCAACCACTGCTATGTTTGTAATATGCTTTTCTAAAAAATTCAATAAAAACCTTTTGAGTTAAAAAAAAAAAAAGATATCTGGCATGTTTTCAAAGTGTAATCAAAGTAGGGTAAGTGTATTTTGTTAGGAAAAATTCACATTTTTTTAAAATGGACTTAGATGTTTGTGGTGTGCATGGTTTCATGAGTATAAATTTGAAATGTATGCAAGAGAACATATGTACCATATGGTATAGACAATAGTGTGGTGGTTATCTATTCCATCTGTCAATGCTAAGGTCATAAGTTCGAGGCCACAAGGCTACCTTTATTACAAAGTGCAAATATGACCCTCCCCCTAACTTTCAGCACAAGTAATAAAAGTAATGTAAAGTATGCAAATTAGAATCGTTCGCCATAATAATCACATCTGCGATTATTCAGTGTTCCTATTATAGTATTTACAGCTCTGCTGGGTTTGAAAAACAGGCAATTGTGTGTGTTTGTCTAAGTGTAGTACTTGATTTCACGGTGTTGGTTATAAGTGCACACTCAAATTGTATGCAGGTACAAAACATAGAAGCAGCTGACCCCAATAAGTTGTTTACAAACAACTTTAGGATTAATCCACAAATGAAAGTTGTGTAAATACAAAATTGGCCCCCACGCCCCTTTGACAAAAAACTGTCCAAAATGATAAACTAAATGTTTTACCAAAAATTATTATACAGGGCTGCTTTTCCTTTTTAATAGTTTCACAGTGCATATACAAAGGATTGACGTCTCTAATAGTTCCTAGTGAAATAATTGATATTATCCCTAACTAAAAATCCCAAAACTTGTCCTGAGTGAAGGTCGATGGTCTGGATTTCATTCTATGCAATTGAAATCATTTTTAGACCACTTGATCATTGATGTAGCGGTTCGAGAATGCACCTTTGCAAACTAGAAACCTGAGTTCAATTCCTCCCCAACACTCTTGTGTGTGTGGAATTACTAATATTCTTCCTGTATATGTATTGAGTTCCAAAGTGTCTCTGGTGTAAAAGTACGCTAGCTCTAATTTCAAACAGCTCAGGCGTGAAAAGTGGAAATTTAGCAGTATTATTCTAAGTAGCATTTGGAAACAGTTGGGTTAACAAACAATAGGAAAGACATGTGGACACAAGAGCCATTTTACATAGAGAATAAATATAATATATTGTGTGTTCCCAAAAATTTTTAATTTACTATACAATTTTCTTGAGCTCCATGTAAAATTTTGAAAGGGTTTATTCAGGATAATTGAATGTTTCGGCAAGTACCTTTAACATCCATTCCAGCAGCCAAAATGGATGGGGAATGCACTCAGCACTCCATTACGGGAGTGGAATGCACTCAGCCATCCATTCCGGCAGCCGGAGAAAGCCATTCCGGCTGCCGGAATGGATGAGGAACGCACTCAGCACTCCATTCCGGGAGTGGAATGCACTCAGCCATCCATTCCGGCATACATTAAGCCAGTTATAACAGATAATGGTAATCTATAGATGGGATCTCCAATATATATATCTATGGAAGTATGTGGCAAAGTTGTTCCACATAATCCAGATAACATATCTGTGTAGCATACCAAAATGCAGTATACAGGTCTAGAAAAGACAGGCATCTTTACTCAAGACACAGCAAGCAGCAGAGGACGCTATATTAAGCTGACTAATTCCGGCGTTCCGGCAGTTCCGGATTGAACCCAAAGGGCCAAAATATCAGCAAACATCATACACTTTACAGTGGCATTTATTACAAAGTTGGCTGTAAAAAAAGAGGCTAATTTTACACAAACGTACTAATGGATAATTTTTTGTATATATATCCAACTAAATGAGAAAAATTAAAAAAATATTAAATAAACTAAAAATCTGTATGTTGTGCATATTTAGATGTGAATATTGTAAGCGCACGATGCATTTTGAGCAGTTTAATTGTTGTTTTAGCTAACTGTTCTGGACTTAAACATGACCCTGAGCTGCCTTAAGTTTGAGCAAGGACTTGAGACACGATTGATCTCAGTTTACCGTACACGGACAGAGGGAACACCTACTCTTCTCAAGTTAAAATACATAACGCTTACTCCTCTCAACTGATAGCTTATTTCAGCCCACTCCACGCCCACTCTCCTCCCATTCCCACCCCTTTTTTCTCAAGTGGTCAGCCAACATCGCAAATGTATTTGCAATGGAGTTTGAGACACGCATTCCTTTCCGTGACGGATATGCTCTGTTTGAGCAGCGTATTATGGTGTTTTACGCATCTTAACTCCCTGTTTTGCGCATGTGCAGAGACGATTATCGGATTATCCGCATAAGAAGGCAGATCCGTAGCTAGATGAATTGGGCCCCTTGTGATGTTCCTTAGTAAATGAAAAAAATAATTAATAAACATTACCAGGACAAAAGCGGTTACAGGTGTTTTTGTTTACTGGCAAATGTGTAATGCCAGTGTTCGCCCCCCTATTACAATATAGGTGGATTTACCTTCTAACGAGTCATCATCCTCTAGACTACCGATTGTTCGGTGCTGTCTGTGTTTGAGAGGACCCTGTGTTTTTTAAAAATTTTGACTTGTAAATATATTTTACTTGAGCAAAAAATTACACTGTAAAGAAAAAAAACACTAAATGTCATTAGAACATTATAAAATATGTTTCAGTCTTCTTTTTTCAATGTGCAGAAAAATCAAACATTTACATGCAGGATTACGGTTTGACCATAAAAGAATAACAATTTAAACATTATACATTACTCACCAGCCTTAGGTTGAGACAGAGGGTCTGTCTGTGTCCTGCACATGTATCCCTTCCTTCTAGGATCTCTAATGGGATATAAACTCCTCCTCATAGGAGGTGTATATTACAAACAGAGTGGGCCCACCACCAGTCCCTGCAGCTGCTCGCCTTTCCTCTGACATCTTCTCATTCACTCACTTTAATATCAGAAAATCTTTTGTGGCAGTTTTCATTGGTCCTTTTGATGGGGCCTACCGCATTGACCGCACCAGAAATTTGAATCCTCTGTTGCTTTTTGTGTGAAAAAGCTGTCTTTGCAACTAGACTGCATAAAATGCTCTCCTAAACTGGCACTAAACTGTGTATAAGCATACAGTTTTCTTCAAAACTGTGCCCAGACTTAATCTTGCCAAAGGAAGTCCCTGTCTCTTCCCCATACTCCTGCTCCTCCTCACCTCCTTGCTCCTCTCTCCTCCTCCACTCTCACTAGACGCTGCAACTTTCATTCCTCTCACCATCCTTAAGTACAGGACAAACACAGGGCAAAAAAACCAAAATACACAGGGCAAATACAAATATATAACAAAAAAGACACTCAGCAAAAATACAAAGAAACAAACACTATCAGACAAACAAGGAGGATAAAGAAAATAGAAGAAACAAGAAACAAAACCTCAGTTCCAACATTCCTTTACACCAAATACACTCTCTCGCTTAACATTCCTCCCTCTCTCACTCCTGAAACCCCTATCAACTCAAATAAGGTAGTAGCCTGCTTTTTTGTAATGTGGGTGAGGTCAAAAATACGCGAGTTTTGCATGTACAATTTCCAACCAATCAGAAATGAGTATTGGTTTTAAAATCACGATTTTAAAACTAAACACAGGCATTTTGAGAGTTTGAAAAATTGCTTCAACTTGCTCGAGACAGTGATTTCTGATTTGAGACTAAACATCGCTAGTTAATATATATGGCGACTGCTTCACATCGTCGGTTATCTCTAGCGATTTGCAGCAATTTCAAGCTGCTGCAAAAATCACAGCTTGATACATTTACACCCAAATCTCCTCCACCTCCAGGAGAATGTAAATATCAAGTCCATTTGTATGGAGAAAAGGGCTTTAAATCCATCCGCTAACCAGGGAACATCCCATTTTCCACACTTTGAATCTCATTTAAATATCTACAGTAGACATATAAAATAAAACCTTGTTTTTCTTGTGGAGCAATACCAAGCAAAGAATGTCCTAATCCCTCCATCTCCTCCAAGGCTGAATAAGATCCGGTCCCACCGTCTTCATTCCAGGTGAGCTGAGATGGCTAGCATTATCTAGGAGTCTACCTTGTACCATATCAGGCACATATCTCCCAGACTTCTTGATCTCTGCCACAGACACTGACCCGGCATCACAGTCTGCTCTCCCACCTTAGGTGCCCTAGTGCTGTTGCTCTTCCTCTACTCATCATGGAGTGGGGCTGATATTCTTCTATAAGCCACAAACTTCCTTCATTTTATATTGGTGACTTTATCATTGGGCAGTCTATCCCCCACAAGCCCTGGCTCACGTGGCATTGCATTGTGTTTGTAGCTGAAACTGCACTACCTGTTTCTGGTCCCACATTACATCTCATCTGGTGCCTACAAGAGTAATATGCTGGAATTGCCCTGTTGTGCTTTGGTACACCTTAGAGATGTTGGCCTAACAATGTATACTTGAATGGACTTGCCCCTCTCTCTGTCAACCTGTCACTCACCGGACGGTTAGTGCCTCTGGTTTGGGACATAGGTCTCTCTCTCTCTTGCGGCCGTCCGCCATCTTGACCAAGGATTGCGCATGTGCAGAAACCACGAACTGTTAAAACCTTGCTCATAGTCTCATTGGTCAATCAATCACCTCTCACTACTGTTACTCTATTACCGTTGCCTGTTCTTTGGTTCTCATTCCCTTGTGACTCCAAGGTGTTTCCGGTTTCTACTCATGCTCTCTGTTTGCAGTGGAACATACCTGCGCCTGGACAAGCCTTCTCTTCATATCGTGGTACAACTTGTCAACCGCAGACCACTCCACGCTACCTTGTTACATACCTGCGCCTGGACAAGCCTTCTCTCCATATTGTGGTACAACTTGTCAGCCGCAGACCACTCCACGCTACCTTGTTACATATCTGCACCTGGACAAGCCTTCTCTCCATATCGTGGTACAACTTGTCAGCCGCAGACCATTCCACGCTACCTTGTTATATACCTGCACCTGGACAACTCGTCTCTCCATATCAGTGGTACAACTTGCTAGTCGCAGACCAGTCTACGCTACCTGATAACATACCTGCACCTGGACAACTCGTCTCTCCATATCAGTGGTACAACTTGCTAGTCGCAGACCAGTCTATGCTACCTGATAACATACCTGCACCTGGACAACTCGTCTCTCCATATCAGTGGTACAACTTGCTAGTCGCAGACCACTTCACGCTACCTTGTAACATACCTGCACCCCAACAAGTCTTCTCTTCATATTGGTGGTACAACTTGCTAACCGCAGACCGCTCCACGCTATCTAGTATTATACCAGCATTTGCACTAGTCTTTACAGTTACCAGCGGGAACACATGTCAGGAGCAGCTTATCCTACTATTTTGCATGGTACCTGTTACTAGGACTAAAGCCTATAGTGCCTCTGAAGTATAGCTGTGAGTCGCTGACTCTCCTGCTGCATTATTGATTGGTCCTTCCATAGACTTTATCCAGTTGTCATATATTGGTCTGCTGTATGTTACTTGTGTGCTAATGCACTTTGGAACTTTCTCCTCCTTTTGTTACTGCTCATCAGTCTACCGTGTTACCATTGTTTCCATTGTTCAGAGACTCTGCATTTATATCATTGACATTCCCTTTTCTATTCAGTTGTACAGTTCCGTATATTTACCACACTTCCCAGAGGGCCGCGACCTGCACAGTGGCAGCCGCTAAATCCATACTCCCTTGCGGGAGTTCCTGGAGAAGACCAGCCACTGTGATAGACTCCGCGCCTCTGGTAAAGTGAAAATCCATCTGGTGAATTCTGGGTAAAGCTCCTAGCGTCCGTGACACAACCTTTTTGTCCCATGATTTTATTTATTTGCATAGCTTCCTGAAATGTAAGTGTCGGGGTCATTCATCTGTTTCCTCCTCCTCTTGGCCGATGGGCCCTCGAAAATTCTTGTTCCCTGGGAGTATGGCCTAAAAAAAGTCCAGCAACTGACCAGGTCAGCTAACCCTGTACATTTCTTCGTCCCTATAGTGGCCCTGCTACATCAGGGACTGCACCACTTCAGATGTTATCCCTCCTCGGGAGCTAGACGGTTCTGTCACCCTACATTCTAGCCAACTCCTACTGTTGTCTCTTAAAGCCGACATAACTTCTGATCAGATCAACCGTAAAGGAAATAAAATCAGAAGTAGTGGAGCTGGGACCTATTCAAATCATGCCAAAATCTAAACTGGCTCCAGCCATCTTCCCTAAAGACACACTTCTGCACCTTTACTTTTTTCATATCAAGCAACAGCTTCTTCAGGCTACCTTACCATTGATCCTTACCTATGGTCTCCTAGAGGATCTAGCAACTTTTCTCCGATATTTCCCCAAAAACCCTGGCAAAGTGTAGACTTTTTCAATAGCTCTGGCCCTCCACGTAGCCAAAATTCCATATAAATGGAGATTCCTGACACACCTTGTTATACATCGGAATGGCGTTCACAATTCTGTTTCCTCCCTGGACTCTGCTGATAGATTTCAATATCACAGTGGATCCTCCTCGTCTGTTGCTCCCAAGTAAATGCGGAGAGAATGGTCGTCTGACTGTTCAAGTATGGCTTCATTTTACTGTTTTGATAGTTGGCTTGTTATTTCTTGCTGTGTAACAACTTCTTTCCTAGGGACTCATGGGATTGTCTAGATTCTTGTATTCTGGACCTGCCCTGGACTGGATATGTGAATCTGCTTATCTGTTCATTTCAGTCATTAGAAATTGGAATGGTATTGCGAGTTTCTTTCTTGTAATGCTCAGTATTTTAAGTATCTTTCGGATATTTCAGCTCTGTAATGTTATTGTTATATACTGTTATTATGTATATTTTGTCCATTAACATTTTATTGCACGTATTATCTATCTATCTATGTAATATATATTCACTATTGTATGCATTAGTTAATACCAGTCATGCTTTTTGATCTTAGTCTCTCTATGCATTACTATGTAGGTTGTCAGTTGGGACCTAACCCGGCCTTTTCCCCCCTTTACTAACTACTTTTTAGCTACACTGTGACTGTAGCAAAATCTCTAGTTTAGGGAAATGGAAACAATATCTGTTTTTTTCTCTGGTCTCCCTTCCTTTTTTTTTTGTTCCTTGTTGTCGTTTTACACCTAGAGGTATGACTTAATGACTAGTGTTACATATGTGATCTAGGGGTGTGCACCGGCCACTTTTAGTGTTTTGGGTTTTGGGTTCTGATTAGCTTGAGGTTTTGGGTTCTGATTTGTTTTGCCAAAACACCCGACGAAAGGTTTTGGTTCTGATTTAGGGTTTTGGGTTCTGATTTATTTTTAAAAAAGCATAAAAAGTGCTAAAATCCAGTTTTTTGTTTCTTTTCACTCCTACGCTATTATTAACCTCAATAACATTCAATAACAATCA
This sequence comes from Mixophyes fleayi, assembly GCF_038048845.1. Taxonomy (NCBI): domain Eukaryota; kingdom Metazoa; phylum Chordata; class Amphibia; order Anura; family Limnodynastidae; genus Mixophyes; species Mixophyes fleayi. The sequence continues at coordinate 84,835,769 of NC_134409.1, forward strand.
TTTCCACTAATTTCCAGTCTATTCTGAACATCTCACACCTCACAATATTGTTTTTAGTCCAAAACGTTGCACCGAGGTAGCTTTCTGGACTGCGTAGTGGAGTGGGCCCAATACCCAATTTGGTACCGGGCCACAATACCTCCCTCAATTGTTCTAAATTCCACTGCACATATGGCTGCTCCTACATCCTCTGCAGCATATACAGGGTGTAGTTCGAGCGCGTCAATACCTCCTGTTTTTGACGATAACAGGTCATTTTAATTAATTTTGGATTTGGCAGCAACAGTCAACGTTTTTTAATATCTGATACGCATCTATCTGGACTGCGTAGTGGAGTGGCCCCGCTATCCAATTTGGTACCGGGGCCACAATACCTCCCTCAGCTGTTCTAAATTAAACTGCACATATGGCTGCTCCTACATCCTCTGCAGCATATACAGGGTGTAGTTCGAGCGCGTCAATACCTCTTGTTTTTGACGATGACAGGTCATTTTAATTAATTTTGGATTTGGCAGCAACAATCAACGTTTTTTAATATCTGATACGCATCTATCTGGACTGCGTAGTGGAGTGGGCCCGGTACCCAATTTGGTACCGGGGCCACAATACCTCCTCTAACTGATCTGAATTCCACTGCACAGATGGCGGACACCGGATGCACGTCTAACACCAACATAGCTGTTAAGGCCGCAGTTATTTTTGGGTACAGCAGCAACAGTGAACGTAGTTTGACTTTTAAATAGCAGTACCTATTATTTTTGGGTACAGCAGCAACAGAGAACGTAGTTTGACTTTTAAATAGCAGTACCTATTATTTTTTGGTACAGCAGCAACAGTGAACGTAGTTTGACTTTGAAATATCAGTACCTAGTATTTTTAAACTAATTTTTTTATGTTTTTTTTCAATTATTTTTGTATAATTTTTTTATAATTATTTTTTTAATTTTTTTAACTTTGGAATAAATTTGAAATAACTATGCCCTTAGCAGAACAGAGCACAGGACACAGGCAGCACCACTGGACTCAGCAGGACAGAGCACAGAACACTTGATTCAGCAGGACAGAGCACAGGACAAAAGCACCACTTGACTCAGCAGGACAGAGCACTGGACAAAGCACAAAGAACAACTAAACTGATCAGGAGCTCCCTAACTACAACCTCCTTCACGAGTGATCACAGCCAGAATGAAGATGGCGCCAGCAAGGTGAGTATTTATGACATCCGAGTCTCGCGAGATCCGACGCGAGACTTGGATGTCATAGCCTCGGTTTGGCTCCGTTTGCCGCCCGGAATCCGAGTCCGCTCATCCCTAAAGTGATCAACCTCCCCCTGATTTAGCTGACTTCACCCCGTCCCCACCAATGTTTCCTTAATGGTTTTCTTCCTTTCTCTTAATGCTGAAGGGTTAAACTCTGGAAACAAGCGAAGATTGGCGCTCCGATATTTTGCCCCTCAAAAAACTGATATTGTTGCCGTCCAAGAGAGACGCATTTCTCCTCTTATTCTCTGCCCCAATTTTCTAAACCAAGTTACACCATTTGCCACATGTCCAATGGACCTTTCTTAAGAAACTTTGCCTTGAGATCCAGAGAGTCAGAGTGGGTGCCTTATTTATCAGGGGTGATTTTAACCTCACCCTCGATCCAAAATTAGTTAGACTCCCCCATCTGCCTTCTTACAGTGACCACCACATTTATTAAGCTTTTACCTAAATACTTGCAGAATATGACCTAAACAGATATTTGTCTTCTTATATGGAAACCAACAAAAAGGAGGATACTTATTTAACTAATGGTTGGAAGGCTGTTATGAGGGGAGTGGCAATTCATGTTGCCTCCAGATTTAAAACTCATACTACAGAACTGCAGGAGTCTTTTGAAAGCCAAATACTGACCTTAGAAGTCCAAAACAAAAAATCCCTCTAAATCTCAAATTGAAGCAGTGTTGACCAAAATTCACATTAAATTGCGGTCCCTTTCTATGAGCTCTGTCCAAAGCAAATTTTCAGCAAACATTTTACACGGTTGGGAATAGAGCCACTAGGTTGTCGCTAGCTCGTAAATTGAGAGGAAGAAATGCCATTAACCATATAAAACACCTTAAAGACTGCAGGGGACGCTGTGTCTCCAATCCGTCTCCAATCTCTTGGATATTGCAAACAAATTTGCCTCCTATCACGTAAAATTATATAAACTGCATATGGATAGCTCCATGCCACAACCAATGTCCATCCTTTACTCTCTTCTTCCTAAAATCTTGTAAACCAGGCCTATGTAAACTCTTTCTTTAACTAGTATGCAGGACTCCCTTAAGGCATGGGATAAACTTAGCCAGCTTACACCAGAATTTACTCTCCCATCCTCTTACCTTTCGGTTGGCAAAACTGATCCCTAACTTGCACCTCTCCCATTGGCATGCTCAAGGTATCATTAAATTGCATCACCTATTTGAGGGTGGTACATGATTCCTCCCTTTCTCTCACTTACAGGGCCACTTCCATGTTCCGACTTGTTATTTCCAGATGCAACACTGGATACAGTCCCAGACTGATCCTTCCTTTACTCTCCCGCACCCCCCTCCTCCCATAAACCTTTATCTGTCTCCATTCCAATGGGTGGGTAGTATTTTGTTTTGGTACTCTCTATTTTTGTCTTCTATAGAAGATAATAAGCTGTCCGTACAGGATCAGTGGGAAGCCGATTTTCACTTGTCCCTGACCGACAAGGATTGGGAGCGTATTTTTCGAATTGATTTTAAAGTGTTGAAATGAATCAACCATTCTCAAATGTTCATTAAATACATTCATAGTATGTACCTGACACCTCAGAAGTTACATAGATGTTTGCCCTATGCTTCTAAATTTTGTCGAAGGAATTGCAGAGAAATTGGGAGTTTATGTACATTTTGCAGTTGTCCATGCTTACAGACGCTGTGGTCTGAAATATTTGACTTGGTTAATATAGTAGTGAATGTCTCATTGACCCCCTCCCAGAGGTGGCCCTCCTACACCTTTACCACCAGCAACTCCCTAATCATAAGCGGTAAAAAAAAAAGCTACAAAGGGTGCCATTGCCCAGTTTTGGAAGGCTCCTACCCTATCACCTCTTCTGATAATTATGGCCAAGGTTCAAAGAAGCTATGTTATGGAGACCCTGGGATTCACATACGCCTCATCTCTTCGTCTTTGTCTGTCTGTATTTTTTTTTTTAATAACTTTTTTTTTATTGCACATAGAAATGAACAGATTTACATCATATCGCAATGAAGTAGTAGCTAAACGCCAATGTACAAATAAAGTTTTTATTTTTACATAGTACAGTCACTAGGGGGGGAAAAAGGGAAAAAAAGCAGGGGAAATAAGAAACAGGCAAGAAGATGGGGGGAGGACCGATATTAGCCGTATAAGCAAGGAGTGATATCTGGAACATCCCGCTATTCATTTCACAATTTTCAAGACCCTTCCTCTTGTTCAAAACTAGCACCAGTAGAAGCACCATCTACTTTAGTTGGTTACCACTAAATCCCAATCTGAACAGAATTACACCCAACCTCCATCCTCATAAATTTCACAGCAGAGACCACCTAGTACCTTCAAAGACCTGCATGATATGAAGCTGGGTCGGTTCTTAAAAAGTATCTATATAAGCACCCCACTTGGCATGGAAATGCTTGACACCTTTCTCTAAGTTGTGGAAGGTGGCTCTTCTATCGAAATACAAAGTTTCCATCAGCTCTGATTTTACCTCCATTACCGATGGAATTATATGAGAGGTCCATTTACTCAAGATGGCTTTCTTTGTCAGGGTGATTATAACTGTAAGTAGCAGTAGAATTTGTAAATCTTTTATCTGGTCTTTCCAGGCATCAAAAACTGCAAATAATAACACTTCATAATGAGAGGATACCTTTGTTTCAAAAGTGAAGTTTATAAATGCCACTAGTTTATTCCAGAATCTAGTGATCTTTGGACATGACCACAAATTGTGTACCAATGAGGCTTGGGATTTCTGACACTTAGGGCATATGCCCGAATCTGTTGTCACTCTATGTCTCCTCTGTATCTGCGATATATACGCCCTATTAATTGTTCTGATATGGACCTCTTGAAGTCTGGCGGAGCTGAGGGCTTTCATTGTATGTTTCGTACAGTGTAGAATCTTTCCAGGAGGACGGAGATCAGGGAGTTCTTGCTTCCAAAATTCCCACGTTTTGGACCACACATTATCAAGTTCAGCATCAATTAGATCAGTATACAAGTATTTAATCTTAAATCTATTCATTCTAGAGAAAACCAGGATTGCCTCCAAATCATCTGTGCCCTCTACATCATTTAGCACCAATGTTCGTTGTTTGCTTAAAGCATAATGTCGAACTTGCAAGTTATTATAGAAATGATTGTGTGGAAATACATGCATTTCCCGCAACTGCTGAAAAGAGTACATACTGCTCCCTGGATCAAAAATATCTTTCACCGCCATAATACCCTTCTCTTTCCAAAATTTGAACATCTATTTTCAAGTGAAGGTGAGAATTCTGGGTTACCCCAGAGTGCTAAGTATTTTGAGTATTTTGAGTTACTTTTTAGTTTTCAATTTATTGTTACCCAGGCGGTATATGTATCTCTAAACAGTATGTTGTTTAACTTTGTAGATGGTATCTTTGCCCTGGGCAAATGAAGCAATGCGACTGGCGCATAAGGGTGAAAACATTCCTCTTCCAGGGATTTATTAGTAAAGTGTTCTATACCTAACAACCAATCTGAAATGTACCTAAACATGGCAGATCTATTAAAAGCCTGTATGTCTGGAAAACCCAGCCATCCCTTGCTCTTTGGCAGTATCAACCTCTTCCTAGCAATTTTCGTTTTTTTTGTTGCCATATAAACTGGCTAAACACAGTATTAAACTTTGCTATGTCTCTCTTACTGACTGCTACTGGGAGCATCAACATAGGGTATGAGAGCTTGGGGAAAACTATGTTTTTGATGATTATTATTCTTCCCATTAATGATACTGACAAATGTTTCCAGTTATCTAGCTGGGTCTGAAACAGGGTTGTAATTACTCTGGTATAATTTGAGGGGGGAGGGGTCACCTGTATTCCCAGATATTTCAGCACAGTTTTCATTACTCTAAATATTCCAAAATCATGCTGGTCCCTTTCTTTTGTTTGAGGGATACCACCTCTGATTTGTGGAAGTTAATTTTGTACCCTGTGAAAGAACTAAACTTTTCTATCACATCAAGGATCACCAGGACAGTACATTCAGGTTTGGAGATGAAAAGACGCGTGTCATCTGCAAACAAAGACAACTTTATTTCTGTCTTTCTTACTGTGATTCCCGAGAATGCCTGATTCTGTCTAAGGGCAATAGCCAGAGGTTCTAATGCAAGTGCAAACAGGAGCTGTGACAATGGGCAGCCCTGGCGTGTCCCTCTGTATATATGAACAAGCGGGGAGGCATGACCATTCACTACTATCTGTGACAAGGAGTCCGTATATATTGTCTTTGTTAGGAACCCCTCCAACCGGTGCAGCAAACCCCGGAGTCTACTCTGAAGGTCTGGTGTTCGCTGTTGCCCCTGATGGTGGGGACAGACTTGGCCGCAGACAACGGAGGGTCGTGAAATGTGCACCGGCTGGGGAGAACCCAGGAAAGTGAAGTGAAGTCCAGGCAAGGGTCAAACAGGTCACAGGCAAGACGGCAGCGTCAGAGTCCAGGCAATAGATCAAGGGTCACTAGCAAGTATCCAGGCAAGGGGTCAAAGTTCACAGGCAATAAATCGAAGTCAGAAATCCAGGCAATAGGTCGTCAACAATAATCAGGATCTAGGAGGTATACAGAGAACAGGACTAAGCAGGGTAGTGTGCTGGGAAGCAGGTACTATAACCGGCAGGGAGGGCTTGCTCTAGATGCCGGGACACGGCGCTAGCAACTAGAGAGCGTCCTGATGCCGGGACAAAGCGGAAGTGACGTCCCGTTCATCATGGCGACGGCCAAGACATGAGGGCACCAGAAGGAGCGAGTCGGGGCGGTGCCTGAAGCCGCCGCGGCTCATGACAATACCCCCCCCTTGAGGAGGGGTCAGGGAACCCCGACAACCTGGTATCCCCGGGAATTTTTTAAAGAATTCAAAAAGTAGCTTGTCAGAATGTAGATTTCTTTGTGGCACCCAGGGCCATACCCCTTCCAATGAACAAGAAAATGAGTTTGACCTTGGACTTTTTTTGAATCCAAGATTTTCTCAGCTTCAAATTCTTGATGTCCATCGATGGATAGGGGCTGAGGTTTATAAGGTCGTTGTTGTCTGAACTTCTTGGAGGAGAGAACGGGTTTCAACAAGGAGCAGTGGAACGTGTTGGGTATCTTCAATGGTTCCGGAAGCTTGAGCCTGAAAGACACTGGGTTAATTTGTTTCAGGATGGTAAAAGGAACAATAAACTTGGGCCCTAACTTTTTGCATGGTTGGCGGAGTTTGATGTTCCATGTCGACAACTACACGAAATCTCCAACCTTAAAGGAACAGGCGCAACAGTGAAGATCGGCAAAGACCTTGGACTTAAAAGAGGCTCGGAGTAAGGATTGATGTACCATCTTCCATATTCTTCTAAGATGGGTGGCCGTAGACCTAGGTTCAAAAGACTTATCGGTAGGCAAGAAGGACAATGAGTTGGCTCTGGGGTGATACCCGAGATTGCAGTAGAATGGAGAATGTTGGGATGACGAATGGCATGCGTTGTTGTAGGCGAATTCAGCCCATGGAAGAAGGTCCACCCACTTGTCGTGGCTTTTAGAAATATATAATCGCAGGTATTGCTCTAGAGATTGGTTCACTCTTTCAGTCTGTCCGTTTGACTGCGGATGGTAGGCAGATGACAGACTAAGATTAATACCCAGCAGGGAGCAAAATGACCTCCAGAAGGCTGCTATGAACTGAGAGCCTCGATCCGATACTATATTTTCAGGGAGGCCATGAACTCGGAATACGTGTTTAATGAATAATGAAGCTAGGGTGCATGCTGAAGGTAGTTAAGCCAACGGAATGAAGTGAGCAATTTTACTGAACCTATTTACTGTAACCCATATGGTGTTGCACCCGGAGGAAGGAGGTAAGCCGACAATAAAATCCATGGACAAGTGGGTCCAAGGTCTGACTGGGACTGGCAAGGATAACATTAGCCCGGTAGGTGATCTCCGAGGAACCTTGTTTTTTGAGCACAGATCACAAGATAATATGTATTCTTTGATATCCGCAGACATAGACGCCCACCATACAACCCGGGATAGGATTTCAGTGGTCTTGGCAATACCAGGATGTCCAGAAGACTGGTTGTCATGACAATCTGATAGAACTGCTTTCCTGAGGTGGATAGGCACAAACAGTTTGTCTGTAGGGGTTTCAGGAGGTGCTTGTGGTTGAGCTTGTAGAATAATTTTTCCCAAATCTTGAGTGAAGGCAATCAATACAGATGAGGCCGGGACAATAGGACATGGCTCAGTGGTAGTAGTCTGACACGAGATGAAACTACGGGATAAGGCATCTGCCCTAAGGTTCTTCGAGCCAGGCCAGAAAGTTATAATAAAACGGAACCGGGAGAAGTAGAGGGACCATCGTGCTTGTCTGGAGTTCAACCTTTTGGCTGATTGGTTGTAAGATAGCTTCTTATGATCGGTGTAAATGGTGATGACATATTTAGCTCCTTCAAGCCAGTGGTGCCATTCTTCCAATGCCCATTTAATGGCCAGTAGCTCTCGATTGCCCATGTCATAATGCTCTTTAGCGGAAGAAAACATTCGAGATAAGTAGGCACAAGGATGAAAGTGATGATCTTCTGGGTCTTTTTGTGAAAGCACAGCTCCTACTCCTACCTCTGAGGCATCAACTTCTACGATAAATGGAAGGTCTAGGTTAGGATGTCTCAACACAGGGGCAGACACGAAAGCCCATTTCAAAGCTTTGAAAGCATATACTGTGGCAGGTGGCCAGATTCTCGGATCAGCACCCTTGCGAGTCAGTGCAGTGATGGGGCAAACGAGAATAGAAAAGGAACTGATGAATTTCCTATAATGATTTGCAAATCCTAGGAATCTTTGGATGGCCTTAAGATTTGAGGGTTGTACCCAGTCTAGGATTGCTTGTACTTTTGTTGGATCCATAGTGAAGCCTTCTGGGGAAATCACATATCCCAGGAAAGTGACTTTAGTAACTTCGAACTCACATTTCTCTAACTTGGCGTAAAGATGATGATAACGAGCCCAAGAATTCACGAAGGACATCATTAATCAAATCTTGAAAGATAGCGGGAGCATTGCTGAGGCCGAAGGGCATTACGAGGTATTCATAATGGCCTGTCTGAGTATTAAAGGCCGTTTTCCATTCGTCGCCACTCCAGATTCGTATCAGATTATAGGCTTCACGCAGATCAATTTTAGAGTAAATTTTTGCTCCTTTAAATTAGTCAAAGATGACTGAAATAAGTGGTAAAGGATACGTTTTTTTGATGGTTATGTTTTTCAACCCTCTGTAATCAATACAGGGCCTTAACCCGCCATCCTTTTTGGCCACAAAGAAGAAACCCGCTCTAGCAGGTGACTTGGAAGGCCTGTTAAAGCCTTTTCGTAAGTTTTCTTCTACATATGATTCCATAGCTTGGGTCTCCGGAAGAGATAATGCATACAGTCTTCCCTTCGGCAATCTAGAACCTGGGATGATGTCTATCGCACAATCGTACTCCCGGTGAGGGGGAAGAGGGTCAGCTTCTTTTTTAGAGAAAACGTCTTGGAACTCACTGTACGGAGGAGGCAATAACTCAGGACCAGTATGGGTAATCCTAATTGGCAAGGAAAAGCAGGAAGAAGAGCATTTAGGATCCCATTGAATTATCTCGCCCCTAGTCCAATTGATATGAGGATTATGCAGAACTAGCCAGGGATGACCCAAGATCAAAGGCACTTAAGGCAATGAATCAAGTACAATTAGATTATCTCAAAGTGAAGAGCACCAATCTTCAACTGCAGAAGAGGAGAACGATGATGAATTTCTCCGTGGTTAAGACGATTCCCATCCAATCCGCATACAGAAATGATGGAATCTAGAGGAACAGCTGAGAACCCCAATGAATGAGCAAAGGTTAAATCTAAAAAAATTCCCAGCAGCTCCACTGTCCACAAATGCTGGAATAGAAACAACTTGACTACTACATGTGAGTTGGGCAAGTATTTGTAGAGAATTTGTTGGAGAGATGGCTTGTAGGCCTAAGTGTACTCCCTCCACGTTCACTTGGCCAGATCTTTTCCCGGTCTGATGGGACAAGTACGAAGCAAATGGCCTTTTTCTCCATAGTATAAGCAGAGACCCAAGGTACGCCTTCGGGTACGTTCCTCAGATGACAGTCGATATGCTCCCAGTTGCATAGGTTCAACTTGAACAATGGGGGCAACTTGAGGAAGCATAGGAGAATAAGATGAAGAATTGTCCTTCTCAGCTTTCCTTTCTCTATGTCTCCTGTCAATCCAGATAGCTAACTTCATGAGTTCCTTCGAGGGATTCCGCAGTGGGGTACTGGACTAGGGAGTCTTTAATTTGTTCCGAGAGACCCAAGCGGAATTGACTGCGAAGAGCTGGGTCATTCCATGCAAAACCTGAGGACCAACGCCTGAAGTTGGAACAGTATTTTTCAGCGGAACGTCGTCCTTGCGTTAACGAACGAAGCTGTGCTTCAGCAGAAGCCACTCGGTCCGGGTCATCATAAATCAAACCAGCGATCTCCTAAAAAACGGTCTGGAAGATGCATCTTGGGTTCCACAACAGAAGGCTGAGCAGCTTGTGAGGCTCTGCACACCTGTTCCTGGGCAGCCTGTTGCTGGAATAACTCCTGGACCATTTGGGAAAGGGTCTGGATCTGTCCTACCAACACTTGAGCTGGACTTGGTTCTATAGGACCGAGTGTCAGACAATTCACTCACCCCTAGTGTTAGGGCCGGTTATAATGTTAGGAACCCCTCCAACCGGTGCAGCAAAACCCGGAGTCTACTCCGAAAGTCTAGTGTTCGCTGTTGCCCCTGATGGTGGGGACAGACTTGGCCGCAGACAACTGAGGGTCGTGAAATGTGCACCGGCTGGGGAGAACCCAGGAAAGCGAAGTGAAGTCCAAGCAAGGGTCGAACAGGTCACAGGCAAGACGGCAGCGTCAGAGTCCAGGCAATAGATCAAAGGTCACTAGCAAACAATCGTGGGCAGTATCCAGGCAAGGGGTCAAAGGTCACAGGCAATAAATCGAAGTTAGAAATCCAGGCAATAGGTCGGCAACAATAATCAGGATCTAGGAGGTATACAAAGAACAGGACTAAGCAGGGTAGTGTGCTGGGAGGCAGGGACTATAACCGGCAGAGAGGGCTTCCCCCTTCCTGCCTTAAATACTCATGTGGCCCAATAGAAAACTGCCCTAGAAGCAGGGGGAGTGAAACAGCAGCTGAGCAATAATTAATCTACTTTGCGCACATGCCGGGCTGCCATAGATGCCGGGACGCGGTGCTAGCAACTAGAGAGCGTCCCGATCGTTGCCCTGGCAACGGCCAGTACAAAGCGGAAGTGACGTCCCAGTAGTCATGACGACGGCCGAGACGTGAGGGCACCAGAAGGAGCGAGTCGCAGTGGTGCCTGAAGCCGCCGCGGCTCGTGACAGTCTTAAGGGTCTCTACAAATTGTATCAGGAAGCCAAATCTAGAAAGGGTTTCATACAGGTGATCCCATCCCACCATATCGAAAGCCTTTTCGGGATCTAGGGATAGCAAAAGTGTAGAGTTTTCTCCCCTACTTTCCCATTGCGATTGAAGTACTGCAATGACCTTTCTAATGTTTGAAACCGAGTTCCGGCCCCAGATAAAACCAGTCTGATCTGGATGAATGATAGAGGGAAGAATTTCTTTAACCCGTTCTGCAAAAATCTTTGTCAATATTTTATAATCTGTATTCATGAGTGATATTGGCCTATACGAACTGGGTAAATTCAAATTTCTACCTGGTTTATTATAGCCATGTTAAAATAAGCATCATCATCATCACCATTTATTTATATAGCGCCACTAATTCCACAGCGCTGCACAGAGAACTCATTCACTTCAGTCCCTGCCCCATTGGAGCTTACAGTCTAAATTCCCTAACATACACAAAGACAGACTAGGGTCAATTTTGCAGCCAATTAACCTACCAGTATGTTTTTGGAGTGTGGGAGGAAACCGGAGCACCCGGAGGAAACCCACGCAAACACCGGGAGAAAATACAAACTCCACACATGGTCGGGAATTGAACTCATGACCCCAGCGCCGTGAGGCAGAAGTGCTAACCACTTAGCCACCGTGCTGCAGGGCATTGTTTATCCATTAATATAGTATTATAAAAATTTTGTAAAGTTCCTAGGGAGATCCTAGGGAGGAGCAATTTATAGAATTCTCCAGAGAGACCGTCTGGTCCTGGCGCTTTGTTCTTTTTTAAATGTTTAATGGTTGCTATCACCTGTTCTTCTGAGATTTGGGCAGTCAAAGAAGAGATTTGTATGTCCGTTAGTTGGGGCAAATGAATCTGAGACCAAAAATCTTGCTTATGCTCTAAATTTGGTGCTTCCTGTGCATAGAGTGACTCGTAAAATGTATGTAATATCATCACTATGTCTTTCCCTGAATGTTTCTCTACTCCAGAACTATCACATAAAGAGGTAATATGTGTAGGGGATTTAGTACCTTGAAGTAAGTTAGAGAGTAGATGGCTCATTTTGTTCCCATACCTATAAAATTGATACCTGCCTCTCTTAATATGCTTGTTCCCTTTTTGCGCAACTACATTATAAAAATGTATCTGTTTCTCCTGATAATATGCCCTACTAGCTGGATTAGGTACATGTTTTCAACTTTTAAAAACCTTTTCAAGATCTTTCTGAGATTGCAAATATAGCTCAGACTGGTCCTTCTTGACTTTCTTGACGTAAGACATTATCTCCACTCTCATTACAGCTTTCGCCACCCAGTAAAGCGCGGGATTAGAGATGTGCTCTAAATTATGTTGCCCGTACATGGCCCATGCTGCATCTAACCTATTTCTAAATTGTTGTGATGAGGACATGATGGGAATTCCCACTGCCTATGTGTACCCGCGTTTCTATTAATCTCCATGCTAAACCAGATAGGTGCATGATCTGATAAGCCTATAGGCTCTATTTCTGTTTCAATTACCCATTAAGTAATGTTTTTTGATATTAAAAAATAGTTTACCCTAGAAAACGTGTTATACACTGCCGAATGAAAGGTATAATCTTGAGTACTCGGGTGGCGCTGATGCCAAATATTTGAGAGTTGTAATTGCTGTTCTATATATTTAATTCCCACTTTATACTTGCGTGCCTGGTGTTGGGGCCCTCTCTGTCTATCTATTGTATCTGAGGATACTATATTAAAATCTCCCCCTAAAATTATTTGCGAATCTATATGAGTATAAAGTTTATTAACTATTTCTTAAATAGAATGACTTATGATACATTGTTGGTGCATATATATTACAGAGAAGATACTTATTACCTGCTATAGAGACTTCTACACATACAAATCGGCCTTCCTCATCCAATTGCTTACTGTGCAAATTTTTACGCATCAAGACCACCACTCCTCTCGATTTAGAAGAATGTGAGGAATATGCCACCACCTGTTGACCTAGCATATTTAACTTCTCATGCTCAGAATCTGTAAGGTGTGTTTCTTGTAAAAAGGTGATATCTGATCTCAATTTGTTAACATATGTCAATATCATCCTCCGTTTAATTGGGGAATTTATCCCGTGGACGTTCCACGAACATATTTTTATCATGCTCTGCATCTCAACATATAATCACATACATATCTTGAACTTTTATGCATACCATTTGTGAAAGGTGTGTACTGTCCAGTATACATCACACCTTGGTTCTTTTTCATTAACTTTCTAGTCTCGGCTATTAGGAGAGAAAAGGGGGGGTATGGATGGGGAAGAAAAAAAAGGAGAGAAGAAAAAGACATAGAAAATAAAGCATAATAATCTTTTTCAGATGGTGGATACACAGGAGGAGAAAGTGTAATCCACACCACTGTATTTTAACATAAACTGAGGACCTCCTCATCTTCATCTTTAATAAAAATAGCAAACTTAAGATGAAACAGGTGGCCTAGTGGTTAGCACTTCTGCCTCACAGCACTGGGGTAATGAGTTCGTTTCCCGACCATGGCCTTATCTGTGGGGAGTTTGTATGTTCTCCCTGTGATTGCGTGGGTTTCCTCCAGGTGCTCCGGTTTCCACCCACACTCCAAAAACATACTGGTAGTTTAATCGACTGCTATCAAAATTGACCCTAGGCTCTCTCTGTCTGTCTTCCTCTGTGTCTGTGCGTGAGTGTGTGTCTATAGTAGGGAATTTAGACTTTAAGCTCCAATGGGGCAGGAACTGATGTGAATGAGTTCTCTGTACAGCGCTGCGGAATTAGTGGTGCTATATAAATAAATGATGATGATGATGAACTTGTAAACGGTAACCACCAAATATGGTGTATGTTTGGCTTATATAGCTCAACAGTGCAAAACAACTTATAACTTTACGGCTATATCAGGTATCTAACTACAGACTCTAAATACTTTTGAATCTACACACTTTTGAGAGTGTGGGCATCACAATACTCTGGGAATCCTACCCAGGGCTATCTGTCCTAATTGTTTCACTAAACTCTATGTTAGTTACCCAGTGTTTGTATAAAAGGACAAGTTCTGCGTAACTATGATATACCTGTTAGGAACCCCTCCAGCCGGCACAACACAACCCGGAGTCTACTCTGCCAGTCAGGTGTTCACTGGAGCCCCTGATGGTGGGGACAGACTGGGCTACAGACTGACAGAGGGTCGTGAAGTGTGTACCGGCTGGGAAGAACCCAGGCAAGAAGAGTCAGGTCCACGCAGAGGTCAAAGGCCGGCAGCAGGTAACAGTAACAACGAACAAGCTGAGGTCAGAGGTCACAGGCAAAGTAGCAGAACGGGTAAACGAGCCAAGGATCAGGGTCACAGGAAACACAAGCGAAGTCAAATACGAAGCCAAGGGTCATACACGGGAAGTCAAAACGTAGATACAGGAAACAGGAACTGGAACAAGCAGGTCAGCAGACTGGAGCACAGAAGCTATAACCGGCAATGAGGCAGCAGACCTCATTGCCCTAAATACCAGTGGCCACCAATCAGAGCCTAGCTCTCAATTAGACACAGCCCCCAGCATAATTAATAGGTTGCATTAATTAGCCCACAGGCTAGAGAATATGGTGAGCGCTGCGCCCGGCTTCCTCTCATTGCCGGGACGCAGCGCTGAAGCGTCTTCTCGTTGCCCCGGCAACGGCCGGGTCAGGGCCGGAAGTGACGTCCCGGTCGCCATAGCGACGGCCGGGACGCAGGTGAGTGAGTCGCGGCGGCTGGGCACCGCCGCGGCTCGTAACAGTACCCCCCCCTTGAGGAGGGGTCGAGGGACCCCGACATCCAGGTTTTCTTGGGAACCTCCTGAAGAATTCCTTCAATTGTTTAGGGGCATGGAGTTGTCTCCACGGAACCCAAGATCGCTCTTCTAACCCGCGGTTCTTCCACTGCACCAAGAAGTGCACCTGTCCTTGCACTTTTTTGGAATCTAAAATCCTTTGAACCACATATCTTAGTGGCTCACTCGAACTTGCCCCAGGCACAGTTGAGGATTGGCTAGGATACAATACCGGCTTCAACAATGAACAATGAAATGTGTTCGGAATTTTTAGTGAGCTAGGAATCTTCAATCTAAAAGCTACCGGATTGATCTGTTTGGTAATCATGAACGGCCCAATAAATTTAGGCCCTAGTTTTTTACAAGGCTGCCTGAGCCTAAGATTTCTAGTTGATAGCCATACTTTCTGGCCCACTTTGAATGAGCAGGTGGGATGGTGGCGATCCGAAAAAATTTTGGCCGACAATGAGGACTTTTTCAAGGAGGACTGAACTTTCCCCCAAATTACTTTCAGATCAGCAGCTGTGGAATGAATCTCTGTAATACCAGCAGATTTGAGAGAGTACAGAGAATTAGACCTGGGATGGAAACCGAAGTTACAGTAGAACGGGGAAGTTTGAGTGGATGAGTGAGATGAGTTATTGTAGGCAAACTCTGCCCAAGGCAGCAAAGAGGACTAGGTCATGGAATTCTGAGGAATAACATCGGAGGAACTGTTCAAGTGCTTGGTTAACCCTTTCAGTTTGCCCGTTAGACTGAGGGTGGTATGCAGATGACAGACTGATCCGGATTCCGAGAAGGGTGCAGAAGGATTTCCAGAATTGTGCTATGAATTGTAAACCACAATCAGAAACAATATCGGAAGGAAGTCCATGGGGCCGGAAAACATGTTGTATGAAGAGAATGGCCAGATCTCGAGCTGTAGGAAGCCTGGTTAATGGAATGAAATGTGCCATTTTGCTGAAACGGTCTACCACAACCCAAATAGTATTATGTCCTGCAGAAGGTGGCAAATCAACAATAAAATCCATGGACAAATGTGTCCAAGGTTTTGCAGGAATGGGCAATGGAAGCAATTGACCCACCGGGCGAGTCCTGGAGACTTTGTTCCTGGCACAAACCTCACATGAGAGGACATGACTTTTGACGTCAGTGGACAAGGATGGCCACCAGACCGTACGAGAAAGGATCTCCAGCGTCTTATAAACTCCAGGGTGTCCAGCAGACCTACTATTATGCGCCTCTGCAAGAACCGCCTTCCTTAGATGGACTGGAACAAAAAGACGTTGCTCCGGAGTAGTATCAGGGGCTAATCTCTGGAATCTCTGAAGTGTGATACTCAGATCTTGGGTTAATCCAGCATGGATTATGGAAGGAGGAATAATAGGCTCTGAGTTAGAAACTGGAACGTGGTGTGCCAAGAAACTTCTGGACAGAGCATCTGCCCGGACATTTTTGGAACCCGGTCGATAGGTGATCAGGAAATTGAACCGGGTAAAGAATAACGACCAACGGGCCTGTCTGGGATTTAGACGTTTGGCCGATTGTATATATTGCAAGTTCTTGTGGTCGGTAATGACAGAGATCTGATGTGGAGCACCCTCCAGCCAATGTCGCCACTCCTCGAAGGCCCATTTGATTGCCAACAGTTCTCTATTCCCGACATCATAGTTGGCTTCTGCTGAAGAGAACTGACGAGAAAAATAGGCACACGGGTGTAGACAATTAGTATGAGGGTCCTTCTGTGATAGTATGGCCCCAGCACCGACGTCAGAGGCGTCGACCTCAAGAACAAATGATTTAGCTGGATCCGGGTGTCTAAGGACCTGAGCAGAGACAAAGGCTTTTTTCAGGCTTTCGAATGAGGCTACTGCTTGAGGCGACCAATTAGTTGGATCCATTCCTTTACGGGTTAGGGCGACAATGGGAGCCACGATGTCCGCAAAACCTGGAATGAACGTTCTATAATAATTGGAGAAGCCCAGAAACCTCTGCACCGCCTTAAGGTTGTTTGGTTGCACCCAATCTAGAATAGCCTGAACCTTAGTTGGATCCATGGAGAATCCCTCAGAAGAGATTATGTAACCTAAAAAGGATACTTTCTGCACCTCGAACTCACACTTTTCTAGTTTGGCGTAAAGGTGGTTCTCTCGCAATCTTCATAGAACTTGTTTGACGTGATTTTGATGTACCGACAGAGATCTAGAATAGATGAGGATATCATCTAAATAAACGACCACGAAACTACCAAGAAAGTCCCGAAGAACCTCATTGATTAGGTCCTGGAATACTGCAGGTGCATTGCTAAGGCCGAACGGCATAACCAAATATTCATAATGGCCAGAGTGCGTATTGAATGCCGTCTTCCACTCGTCTCCCTCCTTGATACGGATGAGGTTATACGCTCCACGAAGATCGATTTTTGAGAAGACAGTAGCACCTCTCAACTGATCAAATAATACGGAGATGAGCGGAAGGGGATAGGTATTCTTGATTGTAATAAGATTCAATCCCCGGTAATCAATACAGGGTCTTAGTCCTCCGTCCTTTTTGGATACAAAGAAGCATCCTGCTCCTACGGGAGATTTAGATGGCCTGATGAAGCCCTTCTCCAGATTTTCTTCAATGTATTCCTGCATGGACTTGGTCTCCGGACCAGAGAGAGAGTACAGGCGACCCTTAGGCAACTTGGAACCAGGAATAAGCTCGATGGCACAGTCGAAGTCACGGTGAGGTGGTAAGGTGTCAGCAGCTTTCT
Source organism: Mixophyes fleayi (assembly GCF_038048845.1). Taxonomy (NCBI): domain Eukaryota; kingdom Metazoa; phylum Chordata; class Amphibia; order Anura; family Limnodynastidae; genus Mixophyes; species Mixophyes fleayi. Next base: position 84,853,059 of record NC_134409.1, read on the forward strand.
TGGAGAACACATCCCAGAACTCATGATATTGTGAGGGAAGCTGCTCCGGAATAGACTGAATCACCCGCAAGGGCAGTGACAAGCAGGACTGTGTACAGTAAGAGCTCCACTGGACAATTTCTCCTTTGACCCAGTCCATGATAGGGTTATGACGGGAAAGCCATGGGTGGCCCAAGATCAAGGGAACTGATGAACAATCGATTAGGAGGAAGGTTATTGACTCTGAATGGAGAGCTCCGATTTTTAATTGTAGTGGCAAGGTCTCCCAGGAAATCTTGGCACCAGGCAACGGACCTCCATCTAAGCCACAGACAGCAATAGCGGACTTGAGTTCTACCATCGGAATTTTAGCAGCGCGGGCGAACCCGATGTCCAGGAAGTTGATTGCAGCTCCACTATCAACGAAGGCGGACAGGTCCATTGAACGAGCACTAAACGTGAGCTGTGCAGGGATCGATAAGGCGTTTTTCGGGGAGACAATCTGCAGACCTAGGTGAACTTTCCCCTCGTTCCCTAGGCATGCTCTTTTCCCGGCTTATTCGGGCAGGAACGGGAGAAGTGGCCTTTTATGCCGCAATAGAGACATAAGCCCTGTGATCTTCTCTTGTCTCTTTCCTCAGGGGAGAGACGATACGCTCCCAATTGCATGGGTTCCTCACCATCCGCGGGAACAGGAATGAAGCCGGATAGATGTGATGATGTCTCCTTTTTGGCTTTCCGCTCTTTAAATCTCCTGTCGATTTTAATGGAGAGGTGCATCAGATCCTCCAGAGAGGTAGGAGATAGGTACTGCACCAAAGAGTCTTTGACCTGTTCCGACAGGCCAAGACGGAACTGACTCCGTAAGGCAGGATCATTCCATCCACTATCAGGTGACCATCTACGGAATTCAGCGCAGTATTCCTCTGCCGAGCGCCGGCCTTGTTTCAAGGCCCGTAATGAGCTTCAGCGGAGGCAATACGGTCCGGGTCGTCATATAATAGACCTAACGCCTCGAAGAAAGCGTCTACTGACTGCATGGCAGGACTGGTCTGCGGCAAGGAAAACGCCCAGGACTGGGGGTCACCCTGTAGAAGGGAAATGATAATCCCGACTCTTTGATGCTCTGACCCAGAGGAGCGGGGTCTCAATCGGAAATAGAGCTTGCAGCTCTCCCTGAAATTCCGAAACAGGGACCTATTTCCAGAGAAGCGATCCGGCAAGTTCATCTTAGGTTCACAGACGGAACTTGGAGTGGGTTGTGACACTTTTGCGGCTTCTTCTTGAACAGAGAGACGCTCAGCCAATCCCTGGATCATCTGATATAAGGACTCAACATGGGCTGCTAGGGCTTGTGCCGGAGACGGTGAGGATCCACTTGCATCCATTCCAACCTCGTCTCCGTGAGTGGGCCGGTTATAATGTTAGGAACCCCTCCAGCCGGCACAACACAACCCGGAGTCTACTCTGCCAGTCAGGTGTTCACTGGAGCCCCTGATGGTGGGGACAGACTGGGCTGCAGACTGACAGAGGGTCGTGAAGTGTGTACCGGCTGGGAAGAACCCAGGCAAGAAGAGTCAGGTCCACGCAGAGGTCAAAGGCCGGCAGCAGGTAACAGTAACAACGAACAAGCTGAGGTCAGAGGTCACAGGCAAAGTAGCAGAACGGGTAAACGAGCCAAGGATCAGGGTCACAGGAAACACAAGCGAAGTCAAATACGAAGCCAAGGGTCATACACGGGAAGTCAAGACGTAGATACAGGAAACAGGAACTGGAACAAGCAGGTCAGCAGACTGGAGCACAGAAGCTATAACCGGCAATGAGGCAGCAGACCTCATTGCCCTAAATACCAGTGGCCACCAATCAGAGCCTAGCTCTCAATTAGACACAGCCCCCAGCATAATTAATAGGTTGCATTAATTAGCCCACAGGCTAGAGAATATGGTGAGCGCTGCGCCCGGCTTCCTCTCATTGCCGGGACGCAGCGCTGAAGCGTCTTCTCGTTGTCCCGGCAAAGGCCGGGTCAGGGCCGGAAGTGACGTCCTTGTCGCCATAGCGACGGCCAGGACGCAGGCGAGTGAGTCGCGGCGGCTGGGCACCGCCGCGGCTCGTAACAATACCTTAGCTAGCGCTTGTGCTTTAACTATTACAGATTGTAATTTCAACCCCATTAGGTATCTAACTATATTTAGTTTTAGTAAATTTCCACAATGCCTCTCTCATTTATCTACTATCCCATTCCAACAAATATTCCACAGTCAGAATAAATATAACTCTTCAAAATTATAGACTTTGAACCTGAGTCCATTTTACTTATCCGCTGCCTGGGCAAGTCTCTCAGAACTCTCTTCATTTAGATAGGCTTGCGCGTCTTCAGCTGTGCTAAAGTCCCGAGTATCCGTGCCTTGAAACAGATGGAGTTTGGCTGGGTATAAAAGCGCAAATTTCCGTCCCTCCTTGATAAGCCGTGTACAAACCGGTGCTATTTCCTTTCTTGTGTAGCGCCTACGGGGAACAGGACAGACGCACACAGAAGAACTTACCTTACGAACGATGGTCACCTCCTGTCCACTTCCATGCACCCCAGCCGCTGTCCGATCTTGGCAGATCAGCAACCGACCCTCTGTTACCTCCAACCACTTCCCTCTACGGAAGAAACGGGAATTACGCCTGTGCCTCCCAGGAAAGGGCTGTCCGAGACCATGGACGGCCCTTTCACTCTAGTGACACTATAGTCAAACTCGCTTGCCGCTACCTCGCTTTTCTCTTGCCAAGGCACGGGACTACAGGCACTTGTGACCAGGAACAGTCCCGCCTCAAGTACCTAGCACTCCTCTCGGGAAGGGCCTACCCGAAAGAGGGAATCGAGCGTTATACTCATCGGGACACTCCCACTTCCGGTCCCTGCTTTCCTGCTCCTCCCCAACACCTGCGGATGACAAGTAACATCAGTGAGGCTAAGATGTACACCCACAACACTAAACTTACTACAACAGGCGACCCTACCCTAACAACTCTTTAATGGCCGGCAACGCAACTAGAATAAACAACTATGACACTAACTGAGTGTGGTGTACTAACGGGACCTTCTAACTGTACTCTACTGGGGAACACCAGCCAGTGTTCATGGTCTATTCTGGAGGGCGGTTCCTAACCCCCTCACCCAGGTCGTACCAAGAACACTGTCTTCTTGCTATGGGGTCACCCACAGAGTCCTAGAACCGTCTGCACAAGGCCCGAAAGAGGCTCACTGGAACAGCACACCAACCTGAGAGGTGACTGCCGCACGGAACAGGCGATCGTCACCGCTATGAACTGCCCGACTGCCCCCATCCAGGTCGGAACACGTGTCCCACCCCTGGAACCGCCAGAGAACCTGCACGGAATGAAGGACTGGGACACTCAACCAGAAACACAGGCCGCCCCTGGAACTCAATTGAGCTGTGCCGCACTGCCTGTGAGATCCTCGATCACTACCTCTGGAAACCAGCGTAACCCCAGGAACCTATGGGACGGGAAAACTACGTGTGTTCTTTCCCTGGCTATGTGTAAGCTTGTAACTACACTTATCCCCACATTACAAGTTAGTACAGGAAAACAATCAGCAAACAAGAGCCTACCTTTAATGGGGGCCTGAAGTCTTGCACCTGGAAAGAAATATGCACCACACCAAACTACGATATACAAAGCAATATTCGCAGCACAGACAGAATAATACACTGTTACAGTATATGGCAAGCTAATCACCCGAGTACACAGCTGCTAGCTAACCAGCCGGTTACTACAGCACCACAGGAGCCTTCTGCTCTACTGTTATCCTCCACCTCTTAGTGTACTCACCTCACACACAGGACTGCGCCTACTCTGCTCAGGGCTCTAACGCCACTGACTACACCAGGGACTTATGCCCTACACCATGGACCTCTCTGCCCAGCTGACTACAGAGCCTTGTGCTCTGATTATGGGCCTTAGCCCCCTCTCTACCTTGGGCTCTGAGCCCACTGACTAGTGCCTTATGCCCTTCTACTTATGGGCTTTCAGCTCCTAACTTGAGCCTTGTGCCCTGTCACCTAGGGGCACTAGCCCCTGCCTAACTAGGCCTTGTGGCCTTCCTCACTATGGCCTCTGGGCCACTAACTAATTACAAGGGCCTTGTGCCCTTTATACACTATGGGCGTCTAGCCCCCTAACTAACTAACTAGGGCCTTGTGCTCTTTTAACACTTTTGGGCTACTGGCCCACTACCTAATAGGGCCTATTGCCCAGCTCCCTGGGCGTTGTGCCCCGACTGTGCCCACGGGCCTTCTGCCCGACCTAACGCAGAGTATATTTACCTGCTCTCCGCAGGATACTCAACTTGGTCTCGCCGTCTTCTTTTCCGGGTCTTTCAGACCCTCCAGCCAGCGTCGCCTCTTCTCCTCTTCGGCGCACTGTCTCCCGCAGCTCTCTGGGCAGGGGCGCTCTCAGCCCTTACAAGGGCTCGCCGCCGACGTCTCTGGCGTCTTCCGTGATGGCTTCCAGTCTTCTGGGTGGGGGTGCTCTTAGCCCTTACAAGGGCTCCCCACCGACGTCTCTGGCGGTGATTACAAGAGGCAGGGTCGCTCTTTGCCCTGACAAGGGCACCCTACCACTTTCAGCGTCTTCTGTCTCTTGATCCACCCCCCTGGCTGTCCCACGTCCTCTCTCTACTCCGCCAACGTATTTCTGGCAAGATGGCGCCAGCCGGAGGTTTATATACTTGCCGGCACTGCGTCATCACTGGGCGCCGCCGCGAGCACTGATTGGCTCGCTGCGGTGCCAATCTTTCAAACGGCAGGAGGTGAGCCGTGATTGGCTCACCTATCCGGCCGCTGATTGGCCAGCAGAGAAAGGCGAGCCCTGATTGGCTCATCCTTCCTCCGCTACCCAGACCTGCTGGAAAGAAGATATACTCACCAACGCTGGATCGCTGGAATGGTGAGTACCTCTCATCTTCTTTCTTCGCCCTCTTGATGGGCACCGCAGCCAGAGCCATGTTCTGTCCCTCCAGGGACACAGCCACCACTTCCATCTTCGCCCTCTTCACGGCCACCGGATCAAGGGCTCCTGGGGACACCTCTACCCTTGCTCTAGACACCTCCGTAGAATACTCTTGGAATGACAACAGTTGTCTGCCTTTCCACAGAATTTTCTCTTTTTGTTTTGCTGCCGACCAGATCTTGACCTTATGAATACAATTCAAACACTTGAGGATAACTGTATGAGGTCTTTTGTCCAGATTATCTCTAGTTTGGCCTAATCGGTGACCTCTTTCGATTTCTAGACCTTTCTAGTCTTCTGAGATATCCAGCAAAGATGGTAAATCAGATATGAGAAATTGAGTCAGGGCTTGGCCTCTAATGGACTCCGGGAGACCAATCAAATGGAGGTTATTGCGGCGTGATCTGTTTTCTAGATCATCAATCTTGTTAAACATTTGACTCTTTGTCTTGCGTAACATGGTAACCTCTTGTTGTAAGGTGGAGACGTCTTGCATGTTTTCTCCTATAAGTTGTTCGTTTGCAACCACTTATTTATTTGTAGCCACCAGTTGGACTGACAATTCTTTTATGGCCTCCGCAAATTTATTTGCTTGCAATTGCAACAATGGTTCCATAGTCTTGCGTATAGCCCTCACCACTTCCGCATAAGATAAAGATGGCCCTTCTGAGTTCGAGGCCATTACTTCAGTTTGCTGCGAGATCTCCACTGGCGTGCCTATGTCAGAGTTGACTTCATTGTTGGTTACATTTTTCCCTCGACCTGAACCAGTGGAATTGCTCTCACCTTTCTTCTTTACAGGCTTAGATCGCTGCGGCTTAGCCGCTGATGAAAACGTGTTCATATATTTTTCCATCTTTAGAACTGTTTAACAAATACACTGAAACACTGTTGAGTATCAATCATTGTGGTAACTGAACAGAGACCACCTCTCTCTGTCTCCTACATAGTCAAAAAGCTTTTCCCTCAGTGAATTTTAACTTCTATCAAGGACTTTAATGAAAGCTGTAAGCCATGTACTTATTAACACCAGATAGAGTAGTGATTTACAGTCCATCAATCAAAGTAAGAATGCAGATGTCAAACAGGCTATCTTTACCCTAGTATAGAGGCTAAATGTTTTTAAAAGCTGCAGAGTGTGATCACCGCCTTATACACGATTTTGTCCCCTTATATATATAGAACCTGCTACCCGGTAACTGTTGAGTAGTACTCGCGATACTGCAGATCTCCAGTGCGATATGAGATTTATGTCAGTCTCCGAATCAGGTCTCTATTCATGCCTGTTGTATGTCACAGTTGCAGGCTGATATTGATATTGAGGGGCAGTATCAGGCTCTCCTATACCTCCGCGACCAGCATTCCCCATACAGTTGTCTTAGGGCTATTTCTGACTGGTGTGTCTCTGTGAGCCAGCACCGTGCCTCTCTTGCCCAGCCTTGATATTTTCGCCCCTATGGTGCTTTATCATCTGCTCCTCTTCTCCTCCAGGTGACATGCTGTGCCTTCAGGCTGTGTCTCGTGCGCCTGCAGCTTCTTTTCGCGCCACAATTATCGGGAGCCTCTGGTGCTGCCAGGACTTATTTCCAGACCTCCTGTTGTGCCTTGTTCCAGTCACGGGGGTATCCGCCGTCTGAATCCACACTGCTCAGGTATTTTTGTCCAGGTAAAGTGTGTCTGAAACCTCCGTCTCTACTCACTTTCCACGGAGCTCGTGGGATCCACGTCTGGCCATATTAGCGGCTAAGCCACTCCCCGTCTGTCTGTGTTTTTTAATGCACTAGCATAATCATATGTAACTCTTATCCCACCCTTTTTTGGGGTATCCTACTTTTTTCTTTTCCTCTTTTCTCTCCCCCTTTATTTCTTATTCTTTTAGTTTGCAAGTTTGTAGTGTATTTCTCTTATTCCCCTGCAAAATATAAAAATGTAATAGAAATCTTCATTGATAAAAAAGCAACAGGTGTAGTTTAAAAATAGTATTCTCTTGTATGTAGTGAAAAGTGCAAAAATTAGATTTTGTATTGTAGGATGAGATATTCTAATGAATTTCAAGTGGTAGAGACAGTGAAACTTTGGTTTTGCAGAACAACACTTTTTGCACATCTTCTTAAGTGGCTGTTATAGGGCACCTGCAGTTATTTTTAATTGGATTTTGGTGCCATTTAGGTAAAATGTATATAGGGAAGCATATTTGTATCCATCCTTAAGCCATTGTAATTACAATATTAAAGTTAGACATAAAATTAACACAGCACTTAAAGCTGGCTCCAAAGAGCAGTATTTCAGGATAAACAAGAAAAATTGTAATTAATTAAGAGGGTGATTGATAACTGATAGTAGGTGATACTTTGAAATTATTTTTTTTACTTTCACCAGAATGTGTATTTCTAGCAGACCGCAGTGCCACAAAATATAGTGTAACGTGTCTGTGCAGACAAATATGAAGAGGCAGAATGTAGGAACACCAGAGTATACACTTGACTCTGTGATGGGCATATTTGTCCAAACAAGAATGTATTGTGCCTCCACATTTTTTCCTGTCCTTAATTTACCCCAAAATTATCTTACTTCCCTAAATTTTTAATTCTAAAATGAGAGTGAGCAAATAGGTAAATAACAGTAACTTGCTTTATTAAGTGGACCAAATCAACAAAAGTAAACGTACTAAACCCAAAACTAGAAATGTTACTTTTGTGTATAATTGAGACAAATAAAAGAAAAAATATCTCACTTGCAATCTGATGATATGATTCAAGTCATGCTCTTGTTTGGGGTGGGCCTTCTAAAAATTCCTAGCGTTGTCAAGTTCAGAATGGCAAGCTTACAGGAGAGGAACCCAGTGCTGTAACTAGACATTTTAGTGCCCTGGGTGAGACAGGGCACCGGCAGCCCCCATCTAAGTGGGAGTGACATTTGCCAAGTGGGTGTCGGCAACCTAATGTGGGGGTGTGGCTAGCACTTTACTGAAAGAATTCTGTTACACATATTTGCAAATGCATGATATATATTTATATATATATATATATATATATATATATATATATATATATATATATATATTGGTATTCAAATAAATTAACAACCGGTTCTCTGCCCTAATGACCATTTAAATTATGCAAAAATATATACCGAAAGGTATTCTAATATTTTATGAACTTAACACTCAATGCCCCTAGTTCATATTATGCCACAGTAATGGCTCTCTTCATCACACTCTGCCATGCAGCCTTCCTTTGCCTGTCAAAACACTGCGATGCAGCTTCCTTTGCGTCCAAATGCCGAACTTCCTGTCTGTGGAATGCACATGCTTTCCACTTCGAAAGTAATAGGCTGTAGATACAGAGCCAGGTAGCGGACGGCTGCTGCGCCCCCTTGGGCTTGCACCCTGGGCGACGGCACCGCCCGCACCTGCCTAGTTACGGCCCTGGAGGAACCTTGACAATGATGCAAGCAGTTTGAAAAAAGCCTACTATGAGTTTTAGGGTGGAGTTCTTGCTTTAACTATAGTCTCCATATCACCATAGTTTGAAGAATGTTTGGCATGCATTTTATGGTGCAAGAAGGACAAAAGATGAACTGCATTTTTGTACTGCATTTCCTGGTCATAAAATATCCCTATTGTAATATATACAAAAATATTAGTACAAATGCAAATCTATTAATTTTAATTATATACTTTAATGACTGCAAACTATACATCTAATAAATAAGTGAAAGCATTAGTTATATAACATGGCCATTTCATAACTAGCCCAGCACCACGATAGCTTCTCTTTAGGTTCCTATCTATTGATCTGACATTCTCCTGCTTCTCTCATTAATAAACTAGTATGTTATTTTATTTATCCCTATGACTATATGGCACCTATATGAAGAGGTTCCTTGTATAGAGCCAGTGGGCCTGATTCACCAAGGCATGTATTGTCGATTTTGAGCGTATCGTAAGCAAAATCGCTCTGCACATGCCCAGAACCATGCCCAGTCTGCTGTGTCTTCGAACGCAAAGGACACTTCTATAGCCTATGATTTCGGAGAGTGAATGGGACGGGAAAGGGGCATTTTGTTGTAACCAATTTACAGTAGGGGCGTGCCAATCTCCGCACATGCCAAGTCCTAATACAGCTCTGGCCATCTCAAAGTTACTTTTTTCTGCCATATCTCTTGCTCCAGCTAAAGGGCTAGTCTAAGTTTTGAACTGTAGTGATGCATGCTATAACATGTGTTTGCAATTACAAGCAACTGTAAAAAGTGATTTTATGTATGATATGCTCAAAATCGGCAGATATGTGCCTTGATAAATCAGGCCCTGGGTGTTTATTGTTTAGTGCGCAGTATTGGATGGTGGTAAATATAAATAAAAGATTGCATTAAATCAACAAAACATAGATTTAATAGCAGTGCAATATTCAAATAAAGACATTAGCACATGAATATTCAGTTTTTATATTATTTGTATTACAAATCACTACATAAAAAGAGAACAGATTTTTATTTTCATAACGGTAGATATTGCCATTATTCTGTCCTATGCAGACGTGACTTTGCTGTTGCAAATTATTAATTGCTGCCATGAAGTAGTAACATTCTTGCTTTATTCTGCTACATGTGATAGGCACACTGCAATTTCATCTCCGCATCTGATAGGGCTGGTAGTAAGGAAAACTAAATTATACAAATTTATAATGTAGAAAAGAAGGGTCAGTTACAGACATATGGGAAATTAACGTCTGTTAAAATACAAAGCAATAGCTAAACTGCTAAAAGCTAGCTGTGATGACTTACCTTTAGAAAAGCTTTACTATATCTACAGTACATCAAGTGTGTATTGTATGCAGTTGTTTCTAAACACTCATCTTACACCTCACAGCAAAGAACAGTTCACTCACACTGTGATCTTTATAGTTTGACAACATTCAACTTACAATTTGCACAAATGCACCCCTTTATGAACATCACTGGCTAAATCCATAGTCTTAACCTTCACCACAATCCATTATCAAATAACAAATAAAGGTGTTGTACTGACAATAAAAGAATTACGTGCATGCATGCCTGCCAGGGAAAGAAAACTCAAATCCCCTGCTTTAAGAAGAAGTACCAATATGTTTAAATACAGATAATATAGGTAACTTAAAAAAAATGTAATAAAAATTAATTATGAACCACAAGCTGAAACTGATCAACCCAGAAATTCTTACAGGTCCAGGCTTATGTCGGCTTTGTACATATTGAGGCTTGACAGGCACACAAACACATATCCTTCAACGATTTCAAACTAGAATGCAGTGTTCCTTGGAAACAAATGGGCATGGCTTTAAATCTGTGGGATAGTTTATTTGATGTGGGCATAGATTTACCTAGCCAAATAAATATGTGATACCCAAAACCTAAGTACCCTGGGGTGTATCTACATGTAAACATATGTAAATAAAGATTTGTACACTGACTATGTTCATCTATCTGACTGGTTGACTGTGGTTACCTATGTTAGTTGTTGTAAGTTTTTATAAAGATAAGAAAAAAATAAAATAAATCATTCCTGCAGCCAGAAGTAAGAGATGGTGTCATGGGCCGCGGCCTCACTACTCTCCGCCGCGGCTTGCCTGTCTCCGCTGCAGGACGTCACTTCCAGCTTCCTCGTCCCGGTTGCCTAGGCAACAACGGGGATGCCTGGGGCTCCCTGCCGCCGCGGCCGGCAGGGAGCCCCAGGAATCCGCACGTCTCCAAAGAGCTGGATGAAGATCTTTGGGACAATACAGCCCCAATTCCTACCGAAGAAGCGTCAACCTCGAGCAGTTTTCAAGGTCTCCCTTGGTCTGGCTGTTTAAGGATGGGAGCCGCAATGAATGCTTCTTTAAGTGTCTTGAAGGCTGTTATTGCCTCAACAGGCCATGATCTGCAGCAGACCCCCTTGCGGGTCAAGGCCGTAATAGGAGCGATGATGGAAGAGAAACCTTTAATAAATTGACGGTAATAGTTGGCAAACCCGATGAAGCGTTGTGTAGCTTTGAGGCTAGCGGGTAATGGCCAGTTGATGATGGCTTCTACTTTCTCTGGGTCCATTTGGAGACCAGTGCCAGATACTAGATAACCAAGGAGAGGCACCTGGGAACATTCAAAGAGGCATTTCTAGAGCTTGCGATACAGGGAATGCTTCCTGAGACGAGAGAGGACTGTCTTGACATAGAAACGATGAGAACATAGATCATATGAGAATACTAGAATATTGTCCAAGTGGTCTCATTTGAAATTAGCTTCCAGAAACAACAGTATAAGGGATCAACTAGGTCTTTAAACTTTAAAAAGGCAAATTTTAATATGCTAAAGGAGTCTATAAAGAGCATAGACTGGGACAAAGCCTTTGAAGGAAAAAATACGGAAGAAATGTGGGCTGTCTTTAAAATGTTGTTGGAAACATACACGGATAAGTTCATTCCTATGGGAAATAAATGTAAAAGAATTAAGTCTAAACCAATGTGGCTAAATAAAAAGGTAAGGGAAGAAATGCAAAGGAAGAAGCGTGCATTTAAATTGTTTAAGTCTGAAGGGTCAGAGGAGTCCTTCCATAGGTACAAGGAATGTAATAAAACATGCAAAAAGGAAATTAGATTGGCTAAATTAGAAAATGAAAGGCACGTTGCAAAAGAAAGTAAGACAAACCCCAAAAAGTTTTTTAAGTATATAAATGGCAAAAGGATTAAAAAAGATAATATAGGACCCCTAAGAAGTGAGATGGGTGAATTGATAAATGATACTAAGGAAAAAGCAGAGATTTTCTTCAGTATTTACCAGAGAGGAACAAATGGCAGGAGTAATACATAAAAATGGAAATGAAACCATGCCATTAATTAATACTTGGTTGTCAGAGGAAGAAGTCCAAAGGCGACTGAAGAATATTAAGATAAATAAAGCTCCAGGTCCAGATGGCATACACCCAAGGGTCCTTATGGAGTTAAACTCGGAAATAGCTAGACCGCTATTCTTAATTTTCAGAGATTCAATCTCATCAGGCTCAGTACCAAGGGATTGGCGAATAGCAGATGTGGTGCCGTTGTTTAAAAAGGGGATGAGATCACAACCAGAGAATTATAGACCTGTAAGCCTGACATCAATAGTGGGGAAACTACTGGAAGGTATTTTAAGGGACAGTATTCAGGATTACTTGGTACGCAATAAAATTATTGGTGGGAATCAACATGGATTTGTGAGGGATAGATCATGTCAAACTAATCTAATTAGTTTCTACGAGGAAGTTAGTGGGAACTTAGACCAGGGCAGGACAGTAGATTTGGTCTACTTAGATTTTGCAAAGGCCTTTGATACAGTGCCACACAAGAGGTTGGTTTACAAAATAAGGGAACTGGGTCTAGAAATCAAAATTTGTACTTGGATCGAAAACTGGTTAGAGAATAGGGAACAGAGAGTTGTGATAAATGGAACATTTTCAAAAGTCTTAAGTGGAGTACCTCAAGGTTCCGTGCTGGGACCACTCCTTTTTAATATATTTATTAATGACCTTGGTGATGGTTTAGAGAGTAAAGTTTCTATTTTTGCAGATGACACTAAACTCTGTAAGGTAATAAAATCAGAGCAAGATGTAGCTTCTCTACAGAGGGACTTAAATAAACTGGAGGATTGGGCGGCTAAATGGAATATGAGGTTTAACACAGATAAATGTAAGGTTATGCATTCAGGGATCAAAAACAAGAACGCAATCTATAAATTAAATGGAATTAATTTGGGAGAATCTATAATGGAAAAGGATTTTGGAGTGCTCGTAGACAGTAGACTTAGCAATAGTGCTCAATGTCAAGCAGCAGCTGCAAGGGCAAACAAAGTATTGGCATGCATAAAAAGGGGCATAGATGCAAGGGAAGACAGTGTAATTTTGCCACTGTATAAATCGTTGGTAAGACCTCATCTTGAATATGCAGTACAGTTCTGGGCACCACTCTATAAAAAAGATAATTTGGAACTAGAAAGGGTTCAGAGAAGGGCGACAAAATTGATAAAGGGTATGGAGTCATTAAGTTATGAGGAAAGGTTAGCCAGTTTAGGCATGTTTACTTTAGAAAAGAGGCGTCTAAGGGGAGATATGATTACTATGTAGAAATACATTAGGGGGCAATACGGAGAGCTTTCATGGGAACTTTTTACCCCAAGGACCATACACAGGACACGTGGTCATCTCCTAAGGTTAGAGGAGAGGAAATTTCACAACCAACAAAGGAAGGGGTTCTTTACAGTAAGGGCAGTCAAGATATGGAATTCATTGCCAGGGAAGGTTGTGATGGCAGATTCAATAGATATGTTTAAGAAAGGTTTAGACAAATTTTTAGTGGAAAGGTGTATCCAGGGATACGACCGCTAATTTAAAATAAAGGATAGTAGTGGATATAGGGTAAAAATTGGATTGCAATATTGAGTCTGGGGGGATTTTCAAAATTGAAACAGATGGGCAGTTGCCTACTCTGGATTAATTTCAAAAATAAGTGCAGGATCGCAGGAGATCCAAAATAGGTTGAACTTGATGGACTGGTGTCTTTTTTCAACCTCATCAACTATGTTACTATGTTACTATGTTACTAGACAATCACGGATTGGTAGAGAAGATCCCTGAAGATCTCATTGACGAAATCTTGAAAAACTGCTGGAGCATTACAGAGCCCGAAGGGCATCACTAGGTACTTGTAATGCCCGTCGCGGGTGTTGAATGCAGTTTTCCATTCATCGCCTTTCCTAATGCGTATCAAATTATAAACTCTTCTAAGAGCTTAGAGAAAATCTTGGCCCCATGGATGCAGTCGAAAAGTTCTGTAATAAGAGGAAGAGGATAGCGGTTTTTGATGGTGATTGCATTCAGGCGACGATAGTCTATACAGGGTCTTAAGGAGCCATCTTTCTTTTTAACAAAAAAGAATCCAGCCCCTGCGGGGGAGGAAGACTTCCTGATGAATCCCCGCCGAAGATTGTCAGAGATATACTGAGACATCGCTTGGGTTTCAGGTAGAGAGAGCGGGTAGACTCTACCATTAGGGATGGTCTTCCCAGGTAAAAGTTCGATGGGAAAATCCCACGCATGATGTGGAGGTAGACTCTCAGCAGCAGACTTACTGAAAACATCCAAAAATTATAAGTACGGTACTGGGAGTTTGCTTTGAGAGGCGATAGAAAGACAAGTTAAGTGGTTAGGTGGGTGGACTTTAGAGAGACACTTGTTGAAACAAGAAGAGCCCCAGGAGGATACTTGGGCATGAAGCCAGTCGAACTGTGGAGAATGCATTCTGAGCCAGGGTAAACCCAAGATGATGGAATTGATGGACTGCTGAATGACCAAGAACTCGATCCACTTGTGGTGAAGAACCCCTACCTGCAACCAAACTGGGCACATGATACAGGTGATGGAGCCATTGCTGACTCGGTTGCCATCAACTGCGGTGAGGACCAAAACCTGCGGAAAAAGATGAGATGGTATCTGAAGCTTGGACACCAGAGTGGCGGAGATGAAGTTCCCTGCGGATCCTGAATCCACGAAAGCGGAACATTCCAGAGAAGTATCCATATACTTAAGCATATAAGGCATTAAAAAGTTGGTATCCTTAGGGGGGTAGGGCGTATGGAGACTGGATCCTAGGACAACCTCCCTTTTATTGCCTAGGAGGTGGAATTTCCCGGCCTCTTAGGACAAGTTGACAGTAAGTGACTGGATTCCCTGCAGTAGAAGCAAAGGTGGTTCCTAATCCAACGCTCTCTCTCATTCCGCGACAGACGAGAACGCCCAATCTGCATAGGCTCCTCTACCGGAGGGGCCGGAGACTGAAAGCGAGGAGCCAAGCGAATAGAGCGACGATCTTGATTCTTCTCCAAAGAGCGTTCCTGATGCCGGATGTCCACCTTGATGCTTAGTGACACCAGCTCATCAAGTTTGTTTGGAAGATCCCGGGAAGCGAGAGCATCTTTAATGGGATCTGACAAGCCTTGCCAATAGGTAGCTGTCAGGGCCTCATCATTCCACCCCAGTTCAGAGGCGAAGGTACGGAATTGTACTGCGTACTGGCCAGCCGAAAGGGATCCTTGACGGAGAGCAAGAAGGCTAGAGGCGGCAGAAGACATCTGACCGGGCTCATCGAACACTCTCCGGAAATTTTCGATGAACATGGCAGAATTAGAAAGAGATACATCATTACGTTCCCACAGCGGGGAGGCCCAGGTCAGGGCTTGTCTGGTAAGGAGAGAAATAACGTAGGCTACCTTGGCTCTCTCAGAAGAAAAATTATCTGGTGCAAGTTCGAATTGGATGGAGCATTGATTGAGGAATCCTCGACATCCCTTGGGGTTACCGTCATATTTTTCAAAAGTGGGAATCTGTAGAGTCCTGGAGGTAGCAACATGCACTGTAAACAAGGCGGGACATCACCCCTTGTATACAGTGCAGGAGTTGGGCCTGGTTAGCTTCTTGCTGTTCCACTCACTGCACTAAATGGAGGAGGAGGTCTCGAGCGGAGGGTTCTCCAGAGCCGTCTGTCATGGCCAGAGTAAACTGTCAGGCCGCAGGCCTTCTGAGGAGTATAACGGAACTGAACACTAACCGGAATTAGCGCTACTGAACTAGCAGGTGCAGAGTCTAACGTACCCCTGGTTTTCGCCAGGGACCCCCGCAAGGAGGTTTGGACTTCGCTGCGCGGTCCTATTAGCCAGTTGCCAGTGTAGTGTAGAAGGGTCAGACGGTCCGGGTCGAGCCAATCAGGAATATACGGTACCAAGGAGAATCCGAGAGGGTAGTCAACAAGCCGAGGTCGCAGTACAATATGGGTTACACAGATAAGGATGGTCGCCAAGCCGAGTCACAACGGAGAGCAGAATAATGGAAGCACAAAAGGGAACAAGGAAACAGGAGAACCAGGACACTAGGTATGAACCTGTTACTCTGGCACCCTAATGGCGCCAGAGTCAGGTTTAAATAGGGCAGGTACACTGATGATTGGAGGAGCCAGGAGGCGGGGATCCCGCGGGGAATGTAGCGTCCCGTTGCTAGGCAATGGGACGAGGCAGGGCGCATCCGCCCGACAGACCTCTTAGACGGAAGCCGCAACAGAGCGCTGCGGCCGGAAGAAGGAAGGCGTCTGTCCCCGACTGACAGGGGATCAGCGGGGACGGCACCTGACACCTCCGCTGCGGGCATCCCGGCCGTCTCCATGGCGACCATGATGTCACTTCTGGCTTACTCGTCCTGGTTGCTTAGCCGCGTGCGCAGGGCTGTGTAAACTCAGCCTTCCCTGGCTGATTGGCCCATTTTGATTACAGCCACCTGGCTGATTATGCAGCTGGGCACCTTGTATACTCATTGGCCCTCAGTACTATTTAAGGCAGTGAGGACTGAGCCTCACTGCCGGTTATAGCGTTCTGATACCAGTTTACTTACCTGCTCCTGTACTGTTTGGGTGAATACTTTTAGATTGCTTTGCTGTGTATGACCTTCGGCCTGTTCCTGGACTCTGAGCCATCGCTAGTTGCCCTGACCTTCTGCCTGTACTTGGACTCTGAACCATTGCTAGTTGCCCTGACCTTCTGCCTGTAGCTGGACTCTGAACTTTCGCTTGTTGCCCTGACCTTCTGCCTGTACCTGGACTTGATCCACTGCCTGTGGCCCTGACCCTGCCTGCACCTGACGTCTCCACCTGTGCTCTGTTAAGCCTGTCAGACATTATCATCTCTGTTCCAGTCCGCAAGACCTCTGGTCTGTCCCTACTCCGTGTATTACCTCCCACTCCTGAGTGCCGCTGTGTGACCATAAACATGTACTACACTGAGTGTAAGACCTGGGGATTCTGAGTACCTTCGAGCATATCCAATCTCTACGGAAAGGCGGCTGCTATAGGTGAAGACCTCTTCTGCTAGTTCTACAACTTTATGACACACTGGTGGCCATAACAGTTGGGAGTTGTTGGTGATTGGTGGGAGTGACTGAGAGAGAGAAGTGTAATACACAGGACCAGTGAGAGAGATCCCTGTGTCTGGTGTGGTGAGTGAAAAGATAGGGACAGAATAGAAATCGAACAAAGTGATATATAAGCAGATAAAAAGGTAAGAAATTAAAAAATACAAAAAAACACAAAGAAAGTGGAAGAAGAGAAGAAGTACGAGAAAGAGATGCAAGAGTAAAAAGCAAAGTGCTGAAAATTACTAAAAAGTAAAGAGGTCTGGTAAGGCAAATAAGGAAGACTGTGCCTGTTTACTGATGACAGTGTGAGAGGAGAGAGGCAAGCTGGAGTTGTAAAATAACAGTTTAAACAGACACAGTTCAGCATAACACCCACCATTACATCACTGCAAATGAAAACAAAATCAGCATTCCCTTAAGCACATTTATCTGATCACTATTTATTTCTTACTTGAATTATTATAAAAATGAATCACTTTTCAATTAACCTACAGAAACTGTGTTTTGCCAACCTCTTGTTGTAAAAATCTGTATCTACTTAAAGTCCAAAAGGCTAAAAAGGGAAAGGCTACAGTAAATAGCAATACATATGTGATTACTAAAAAAAAAAAAAAACATATATAAAAGCTGTTTTTTTTGGAGGAAATCATTATATTTTATTCTCAGTAGAGGAAAGAGACTGTGTAAAGGATCTAATCCAGAAGATCACTGGTTTATTTGGTGTTAAAAATTATACAATATGGATATGTCTGCGCTGACCAATAACGAGCTGCCACTATTTACTTACATACAACCCATCCAAATATGTGCATCAATAGAAACATATAATATTAGTAAACAGCTATGGCGCTGATATTCTAATATGTTTGCAAAAGCATAAAGATGGACTCTTAATTATGCAACATTTTCATAAATTACGGACTCTATAGAACACAAGTCCAGAATCGCACTGTCCAAATAAGAGGATGTCTCCAATGTTTATATATTTTCAAAGTTTTAAATCCATATGATGGTGGTGTAAATCCAGATATTTATGTTCCACCGATGTTCATACATAAAAATAAATGGAAAGATCGTATCATCATATGTTGAATATGTAATCTGCCACGATCAAGCACCATAAAACACCCGTGTAGTATTAACTTTAGCTTATCACCACCATGTGCAACCAATCAATCCCCTCTAGGTTGTAAACTTACATGGGGGAGATCTCTGATCCAAAAGATTGGAAGAAGGCACATATAAGGATTTTCAATGATTTTCAAAGCTGTTATCTGAATGTTAAAAGGCTCACTGTGTATGTGCCCATAAACCTCACATAACCCTTAAAATTCTAAACATTTGCATGCAAATAATGACACGGAGACTTGAATAAGTTATTAAAAAATTGCCAGAACTTTATTAGAATTTTTCTAAATTAACTAAACTTATGGTGGCGGAGAAAGGGCACTGCGAAACAGCTCTCAAGCTGGTAACACTAAATCACAAGTGGACTGGCGCAAACCGCCGTACGTCCACACACAGGGGAACAAATCCCATCAAAAAACTGGCGCTGAGTTGGCGTCAGGGTGACTGCCCCTTTAAAACTCACTCTGCCCTCCCTCACCGAGCCGGACAGGGACCCTCCTCACCGAAGGACCAAAAAGGAGTTACTGGTGCCTCCTAGGGAACAGTGACCTATGCCCAACTACCTGTGCGCCCACAAATCAGCCGCTGAACGCAGTGCCTTCCTACCCCGCTGCGCCCCACAGACGCCGCAGCCCGCCACCACCAACTAAACAAAACACGCCGCCACTCCTCCGCAAATCCGCTCTACAAAAAACCCCATACCTTCCTCCGTTAGGTGCACGCCGTCCCGCCTAAAAAATTGGGGTGACTCTACCCCCAAGCCCGGATGCTCAATAATCAAACCCCCCAAGAACCGTATGACCTTCCGAATGGCGCTATTAAGTTTCCTGACCATAACTGTCATCTTTTGTAAGGGTATATTCGTTCTCCATGCCAGCCGGGGAATTAATGCTGACCAACCAATAATGATGTCTGGCCACACCTCATGAATACGCCTAAGGTCTTCCCGAATCTCAATGATAAGATCAAGTGACTTTCCTCTTCCCAAGTCATTACCACCCGCATGTACCACCAGAACATTCGGCGGGCCCTGTTGTTCAATAAGCTTCTCTAACCAAGGTATAAGCTCGGCCCACCGTAAACCTCGTTTGCCCCACCATCTCATCACTATGCTCTCGTGCTCCGGGATAACCCTAGACCTGGGATGGCCAGCGGCCCAGAAAACAAAGGAATGGCCGATGATCCACACTTTCCTAGTTGGAGCACTCTCACCTGAAAGCAGAAAAACAGTGTTAGAAAAAACATACCACCTTATTAGGAAGACAGGTCAGGCTTAGCATAAAGCACCAGAAGGATAGAATGCTGAAATACCGTCCACAGGGGAGGAGAAGGATAAATGACACGTACGGGGAGCAGGCCACCCAGGCGAAGGTAAACAACACCCGGAAAAACCCCGGCAGCACACCACTAATCAGGACTTACGCCCAGGGAAACCCGGGTGAAAATCCCTTCGCGCCCCCGCTCCAAAGCGACGAGCGGAAAAGCCCAGGGTAGCCCACCAAAATGGAGGGATAAGACGGGATGGGGTAGGAAAATGGGGTGGGTGGGATAACACAGGAAAGGATGAAAAAGGAGAAAAAGGAAAAACTGTGGAGGCAACATTATAATTAGTAAAACACAACATCAAACATCAACACTGTCAATCCTAACATAGGATTTATAAGCTGCAGATTTCCAACGGCCTATGGCTTTTATGGCCTCAGTAGAGGATCCGGCCATTGCAGCAGATGTAGCGGCACCAATCCTAAACGAATGGGTTCCGTACATTGCGCTGTCCAGATTTAGGGATTGCAGGGTTCGCTTCAAAATGGCCCCGAATTGATATTTTGTCAGAGGCATGCCATCGTAATGACATAAAAACGAGCAGGCCCGAGGCCTCCTATTCATCAACTGTGACACTAAAGTGACCGGACATATATTGCGATTTGTCTGCTTGTGTAACTGCACCCACGATCCCCTGCCACACTGATCGGTCTTGGATCTAAGTAATTTACATGACACAGCACCCTCGCAAAGGATAACGTAATCTGCCCTCAAACCGGACTCCTGATGTCCTCTGGACCTAGCCACCAGCTCGGAAACATGAAAAGCTCCAAAAAAGGCCATGGAGAAGGCCGTGCTAAATAAAAGCCTCTCGTAATCGTCAACTGCGACTAAAATCAGGTTCCCTATCAACTTGTCCAGAATGTCAGTGGTGATTGGTAGGCGTGCATCGACGTGTGCAGGTCTTGTCCTACCCCACCTCTTTAAGGCCTTACTGATCATAAATCCCTTGGTGACATCAGGGAGACCTTGCAGCTTAGCCATAAATGATATCCCGGCCAAGGTAGATGCCATAGCAGCCCTAGATTCCCCACTGGAGTACCTATCCCACATGTAGGCTAAAATAGCGTCACGCTGACCTGCCTCAGACTGATCTTTTTGCCCGCTGTACAGTGACCACCGTCTCCATGCCGACTGGTATGTCTTCAGGGTGGAGGGAGCTACCGCTTGCTCCACGAGCCCAATTATGCCGGCTTGATGATCTGCCAAACACAAGAGGGACATGGAATACCAACACTGTCCGCCTGGGGAGCCAAACTGCGGAACCTGCTCCATTGGAAGCGAGACAACGCATCGGCCAACCCATTCTGAACCCCCGGAACATGTCTAGCCCTAAATGAGATGTCATGCTGAAGACAGCGCAATACTAGGTGACGCAGGAGGGATATGGCGTGGCGCGCCGAAGCACTCTGCTTGTTGATCGACTGGACCACCCCCAAATTGTCGCACCAAAAAACGATGTGTTTCCCCTGCAAAGCAGGCGCCCACAGTTCAATTGCTACCACAATGGGGAACAGTTCCAAGACCAACAAGTTCTTGGTAATCCCCAGCCTATGCCACTCCTCCGGCCAGCTGGCGGCACACCAGTGCCCATCCAGGTAAGCCCCAAAGCCGCATGCTCCGGAGGCATCCGTAAACAGATTGATATTAAAATTTGTTACGGGTGGTGACGGCCAAATTCGACTGCCGTTGAACTCCTTCAGAAAGGTGAGCCAAATCTGCAAATCCTCTCTAATCACCTGGGATAGGCGCACGGCCGCATGCGGCCTACACCTACCCGCTGTGGCTCTCTGTAGCTTTCTGCAGAATACCCTACCCATGGGGATCACCCGACAGGCAAAATTAAACCTCCCTAACAGAGACTGGACCTGCCTAAGTGAACTGGAGCTGGATCCTAAGACCTCCCCAATAGCCTCGCACATCCTGGAAACCTTATCAGCCGGGAGCCTACAAATTCCCTCCGCTGTGTTGATCTCAATTCCGAGGAATGAGAGACACGTGACTGGGCCTTCCGTTTTGTCCGCCGCAATAGGAACGCCTAACACCTTGAAAAGGGCCTCAGTGGAGAACAGCACCTCCCGACAACATGTGGAATAAGCTGGCCCGATAACCAAGAAGTCGTCAAGATAATGTGCTATCCACCGACAGCCCGTTCCCGCCTGTATGCACCAGTGCAGAAAGCCGCTAAACTTCTCAAATAGCGCACAGGATATCGAGCAGCCCATGGGAAGACAGCGATCGATATAGTATCCACCACGATGCCGAAAACCCATGTACTGAAACGACTCCGGATGAAGGGGCAGCAACCGGAAAGCCGACTCAATATCAATTTTAGCTAACAGGGCACCCCTACCGCATTTCTGCACCAAAGCTAGCGCTGCCTCAAACGACTGGTAACTAACTGAGCTCAGCGTGGCGTCTATAGCGTCATTAACGGATTGGCCGGCGGGGTACGACAAGTGTTGTATTAGTCTGAATTTCCCCGCCGCCTTCTTGGGAACAACCCCTATCGGGGACAAAATCAAGTTGGGGATAGGAGGAAGATGAAATGGGCCAATCATGCGACCCAAAACAACTTCCTTCCCTATTTTTTCATCAAGCACCTCAGGTAGAGCGAGTGCTGACTTCAAATTAACCGGAGCCGCCTTAGAAATGTTGCCCTGCACTGGGAGTCTAAAGCCGAGGTGAAAACCGTCGTGAAGGAGAGCGGCGGTATCTCTATCCTCATACCACGCGAGCCATTTGTCCAATTCAGCCAAATTAATTGGCGATGGACCCTTGACTCTGCAAAGCTGAACTTGTGCCTCTTCCCCTACCCCCACTTCCTCGGGTCTTTGCACAATCGGAGGCTGGATGTTGTCCGCCACATGATGAGCAGTTGTGCTTGAATCTGCAGGATAACCCTCGCTGGCAGGTGCCCGCATTAAAATCATAGCACCGTCCTTTGGTGGGGAGGGATGTTTGCGCCCTCCCCGGCCCTTGAAACCGCCTACCTGAGCCGCCCTCCCCCGTCTGGTTACCCGGCCTCATCAATTCCAGCCAGGTGTCTATGTCCTTCGACCCTAAAGGTAATTTCTCACGTCCGCTCATACGCTTCCTAAAAAGCTCATCGTATGCCCTCCAGATTCGTGGTCCGTCTTTCACATACATCCCGCTAATCAGGTGCATGTAACGCCATACTTCTGCTTGATCGCTGGGCCTACTTTCAAGATAAATTGTTGCAAAAATGGAGAAGGCATTCACCCATCTGGAGAAAGATCGGTACTTCTCCTCCCCCATACCTGACTTATCACAAGCCGCCGCCAATGCCTTCTTATCTTCCCCCGTCAGTGCGTACATGTCCACGTACTTCCCTCGCCTAATCCTATCTCTCACGCTAGGCCTGATCCCATGCGTAATTTCCAACGTTTCCACCTGCCCTAGCTCACTGCGAGCTACTGTTTGTTCGATGTCAGCTACCCGATTAGTCTGCTTACTGCGATCTCCTAGCAACTGAGTCTCTAACAATTTAATCAATTTTCTAGGCCTATCCCCGGAGTCAGATGACCCGCTGCAAGTGGATAGAACCGGGGATCCCCGCAACTGTGTTTTATGTGTAGTAGCGGAAATAGACTCACCGCTGATAGCAGGATTCCCGGCTCCGGCAGACGATACAGCCTCCCCTGCAGGCACGACCAGGCCCCCTGAAGTCCCTGATGCAAACTCATCTGCATCTCTGGACGCCCTCTGCTCACGCGACTCCAACCCGGCACGTCCACCAGGATCGACCGTTGATCCCCTATGAGCCGGTTCTGGAATAGAAATAGGAACAGTGAGTTGTGGTCTGGGTAAATAGTCTAAGCGCCGCCGCGCTGAGCCGAGACTCTCGCCGCTGTATTCATGTGTTGGGGCCGAATAGGGGGCCGAACTGGGAAACCCCCCAACATCCTCCCGCCATGACGTGGAAGGGCTGGAGTACCGCGGGAAACCCACCCGGTGGCTACCCGAGCGGGCGGTGTCATGGTGATGGGAGTGCCTGAGGGGAAATTGAGATAAGCTGACATGGTGATAATCAAAAATAACCCCGTCCCCGCTAGGGCTACGTACCCCCACCGGGCCACTAGGGGAAGGATCCCGAACAAATTCCCTATGTGCCGGCCATAAACCCCTCCCCGGTGGAGATAGGCTAAAACGGGTCATGGAGTGCCGTACGGGCAAAACCCTGTCAGGGAAAGTGTGCGTGGTAACCCTGTCCGAGGGGGGCGCCCCAGTGAAACCCCGTTCCCGACTGACTCGTTTAGCGGGCCCGCCAGGAGTCAGGGGCTGGCTGTACCCACCCCTAGTTGACCGTGGATCTGAAACGTCCTGAGACCCCCATGCAGAGCCCCGCCCGCTGTGGGGCAAAAAGGGGCTTGGTGGGAAGTGCAACTGGTGGAGGGCCGGAGGGTTGTGGCTGAGAGAGGGCATGCCCCGGGCTGACACAGGGGGGGTAATGGGACACTGTATGAAGGATGTGTCCCTGTGAGCAGATATGTAGGGGGACGGTGAACTACCCACCCGGGACTCTGCCCTCAGCTCGTGCAGTCTATCAGCCTGCCGCATAGGGATGCCAGCAGGCTCGTGGGGATAGTGGCTGTCCGCAGCTTCCCCCTCCCCCCTCCTGCTGAACTGGCTGATGCTGCCGCGGCCGGGCGCGATGGCGCCCTGGTTCTGCGCATGCGCGACCCGGCCGCCAAACGGGAGGCAGCTGCACGTCCCCTGAGGCCTGCAGAGGACCTGGGACGGCGTTCTGACGACGGGCGGGCAGAGGAGGTGGAAGGATCAGCCAGAAGGGCCGCGGGACGAGAGCTAAGGTTAAGGGGAACCAGGGAGGACTGATCGGGGCCAATATGGCGGGAGGAACCAGCGGGGGAGAGAGATCTGAGGCGGGCAGGGCGGGAGGTGGTACGCTTAGGACGGGGCATGGCGGAGGAGGTATAAGGCGAGGGGATATAATGAAAGACAAACAGCGGAGGGGAAAACAAGGGAAAAAGGCGGTGGAGGCGGAGGAGGGGGAATAAATGAGGGAGTGAGAGGGACAGGAACAGGCAGGGGAAAGACGGGGGAGAAGGAGGAAAAAACAAGAGAATAAGATGCAGACACAAGAAGAAATACCAGCAAAGACAACAGAGGCAAGGCTTGAAACAGAACAAAAAGGGGGTACTTATCCGATTCTTCGCTCCAGGGCCTCTCTCTGCATCTCGTGTTGTGGAATGGACATTCCAGGAAGTGCAGTCAACTATATACTTCAAGGTTCCTCCCCCTGGATCAACCATTGGTCGGACCCCACCCAAATTTAAATCCTTCAGGTTAGTGCTTGGTTTATTACAAACCCTGTCGCCCTTTAAGTGCGTTCGTCCCATGAGGCCTCACTTGTCCTATTTCTTGATGATAAATGTCAAAGAGAAAAAAATTCTCCAAATGGTGCATTATCCCAATGAAAATATATTTAATATATGCACAACATTATACTTCACATAAAATCATATAAAAACTCTGTCAAAGAAAAACCGCTGATGTGACTGATAAAGTTGGACTCTTACCCTGTGTAAGATGGCCTTGATACCTGAGGAATAGAGATCTTACTTGGACATATTGGTACCTATGTATTGGAGCTGCCGTGGTGACTGTTTGAGGACTGTTTTCTACATATCCCTCGAAGCAAGCATACAATAGATGAGTACCACAAAGAAACCTTTATAAGCATTTATATGATGATTTTATGTAAGTGTAATACTTACTTTTAGTTTATTAAATCCTGCATTATACAGTATTACACTATTTTAGTCCTTTTTTATTGTGCATATGGCTCTGAGGTTCTAGCCACAGCCAGTGAGTCCCTCTCACAACGAGGAGTACCGTGACTGAAGTCTTCAAGTCGAGCTGGAGATATCACCAGTTATACAGATAAGCCTAAAAGGTTTTACATCTGGTACGCATAAATATTACTAGAGGAGATTCCACATGCAGTTTGTTCACACGAGTGTTACATCTATTCACTTCCTAGTATCTGTTCCTATGTGGGAGTCACAACAAATGACCTCAGTGTGAATTTTTTCCATCACACCTTACTCTTTTATCTCTACAGTGCTGTTTATATACAATATATTATGGTATTACACTATGTGGCGCCCTATTCCTTGTATTTTTCTATAGATTCTCCAGATCGATCCACCGTCTGTTTTTGGAACTGGCTGCCGCCTGCAAATAGGGCTGTGTTTTTATATCTGTTTTTTCATATCTGTATAGTGGACTTTACATAGAGTAGTGGGTTACGCGCCCCTTTTTGTTATCTGTTGTTTGTATATATATATATATATATATATATATATTTATAAATATATACTGTATATTTATATATATATATTTATATATATAGGTTGATCATGTATACTGGCATAAATATCTACGAACACAGAATTCCAGTAAGATATAAGTGTTATTAGTGTGGTGAATTTAATGATTTGTCAGAATGTAAATTGATTAATTACAAATGAATAAGATATTGTTTACAAATATATAGGCACAAAGCAACAAGCGCGGGGATGACCTATGTGACAGTATTAAATCCCTCTATATAGGATACAGTACACACTTGAGTAAATCCACCATGAAAGTTTAATTAATACTTTAAAAACATAGTTAATTCATCATATGTCCGTCATAAAATAAAGACCTGTAACATTACTTGATGCATATCAAAAATACTCTGGATTAGTGGAATACTCTCATCAATCTTCCTGTTGGTTATACAGAAGGTATCAAATGCCAATATGATCTGCGTAGAGTTAGCATATGTAGCAAAATCATCAACACATCAAATGTCAAAGCACTATAGCGATCCTCAAAGTGTATGTTGTACATAAAATAGAATAATGTACCAATCCCTTCGGGAAAAAATGAATACATGCATGATTCAAAAAATATAAAAATATGTAAAAATATGGAACTATAAAATATATTGAAACCATGTAACTGATCCAAGTAGTGCCGATGAGTCCCGAGTATTTATATTGGTAGTGAACTTCACCTATAGATAAATAGCACTATCATCTGGATCTCCTTATTACGCTATCATGTATATAACACTTTTTCCATGAGATCCTAAAATATAACCACAACGTCCAATTTTACCACGTCCTGTGGTTTTCAAAGGAAAAACAATAGGTTCATTCAACTTAAATAAATAGTTTAAGGTAATGTCGAAGTCCGAGATATGATGGAGTCGTCTCAGAATGTGGCAATATATGTCCTTCCCAATGTTCGGAAGTTGATATCAACACCAGCAGTTAAATATGAACATAAACGGATCTTACCCCATACTGAAGACTTCCAAAAGTGGATAACTCCGGGGCTTACCCATACTGGGACCTTGATCCAGACTGCAAATCGGGCAGTGAGGCGATGTTCCGTCTGTAGATGTGATGGTGTGCGCCTCTTAATTGTCCGGTATCCGGTGTCCGATGTTTCGTGATAATGTTAGTTCCACTTTATACAATATATACGAAATAGTGCTGTTGATGCTGTTTGGTGAGGGAGAACCTCTTAACTTCACGTATCTCTCAGTCTTCCCACAGCGCTGTGTTCTGAGAATATCAAATAGGTAGTAGCTAATTTTCAAAATCTGTCTCCTTTCCTTATAGTCTATACTACATGCTCTAGGCCTGTGATTTTCAAACACTCAGGATTTTTTCCATGAACTTCCAAATAGTGCCTTGAAACACTATGGGCTAGATTTACTAACAGGCGTGATGCATGGCGGCTTGAAGCCGCCATGCATCGCAGCGGTTTTCCGGCGGGTTTGCATTGCAAACAGCCGGATTTACTAATGGGCGCATTTGAGCTTCAATTTGAAGCCGCCGGCGATGTCACGGCGGGATGTAATGCTCAAAGCCGCCGGCGGCTTTGAATAGAACATGGCGCTTTTGCTTTAAATGACGGCGCGTTCGTGTAAAGGCGGTTTTTTTGAAAATTACACCTGTCTCCTGGCCTGTTACTATTGGCTATTTTCAAACTCAGGAGATTTGACATCACAAGCCCTATATAAACCACTGGCCTGACACTTTTTTCTCTGATAGGGTTTTGAGGAGTTTTGAGAGAGGAGTTAGTTGGTTTGTGCTTTGTGAGAGTTGGTGAGAGTTAGACTTTGGTGGATTGGTGGAGCGATATCTGATTGAAGTGTCAGTAGTCCTGTGGTATTTTTCTGTTTTGTACATTTATTTTCTCCTTTATTTTCTGTCTTGTATTTTTTGTATTTGACTTGTCCTTTGTCTGTGTTACTTGTGTGTGCCTGTGTGGAGAGTGTGTCTGTATTTAGTGTAGTTTGTTCTTTGTGTTTGTAAGTCTTTCTGTGTTTTCTGTGTTTGGCATTTATTTGTCATTATGTCCAGAGATAGGAGGGGAGAACAGGCTGAGGAGAGGGAGATGGAGGTTGAGGGGTCAGAGGAGGGAGAGGGAGAGGTTGAGGAGACAAGACAGGGCAGGAAGACCAAGACAGGGAGGAATGTGCGTTTCTCACATGATGAGAATTGTGTGTTGGTGCACAACATCATTCCATGCTACGAGGTCATCCTAGGGAACCTGGCAGCCCGGACTCCTCTAAGGCGGCGTCACCAACTGTGGGGGAGAGTCTGTGAGGTCGTGAACGCGGTGGGCCCACTAAAGAGGACAGTGGCGCACTGCCGCAAGCGCTTCTCTGATATTAAGAGGAGGCTTAAAGAGAAGATGACCCAGGAAAGGAGGGCAACAAGCAGTGCTGGATTAAGGCTCTGGGGGGCCCGGGGCACTTTAGACTGGGGGGCCCCTATGATGTAACATGGTTATTATTTTAGACAAATTCACAGGAAATACTGTGTGCACTACTGTTAGGTACATGCAGCTCTGCCTTCACAAGCAGTATGTTGTGAAGCGGGACATACCTCCCAACTGTCCTTGTAGTCGGACCCAATCCTGACTACGCGAGACATATACGAGTTCAGGACTGCCGGACCAGATTCAGAACAATTGGCAGACTGTCCTTCTCTCTCCTACCGGTTATCACTTTCACCACCTGTGAATGCTGGTGTCTTTAGCTCAGTTGCTGCTTGTCTGGATCCTGGAATGTTGGAGGCCCTATTTGGAAAAAAAAATGGGTACATGAAATTTTGAAAACTCCAACCAGCCCCAGCATTAAAACAATAGTATTCCCATTTAATATTATAAACACATTCCCCTCCCTCCAAACTGCCCTATCAATAAATTAAATGGCATTTATGTCTAAAAAATATAACCATTTCCCACAACCATCCACTGCATTAAAACATGTATGTATATATATATATATATATATATGTATGTATATATATATATATATATATATATACATATATATATATACATATATATATATATACATACATATATATATATATATATATATACATATATATATATACATACATATATATATATACATATACATACATATATATATACATACATACATATATATATATATATACATACATATATATATATATATACATACATACATATATATACATACATACATATATATATATACATACATATATATATATACATACATACATACATACATATATATATATATATATATATACCGTATATACTCTTGTATAAGCCGAGTTTTTCAGCATATTTTTCTATGCTGAAAAAGCCCCCCTCGGCTTATACACGGGTGAACTTACCTGGTCTCCGGTCCCTTGGCTCTTAACTTCCGCAGTGGAACGCATGTGCGTTCCAAATGCCGAACTTCCTGTCCACTGACAGGAAGTTCGGCATTTGGAACGCACATGCATTCCACTGCGGCGGAAGTAAACTTTCACGATACCTGGATGTAATTGGGGGGACAGTGCTGTTATAACCAATCTCTCCTGTTTCATCAAGCTCTTTCCCTCGTCACACACAGCGTTGCCCCATAGAGCCCACGCATGTTGAATCGGGCCTGCATGAGTCTTCACACTGGTATGTTGTCCGTTTACAGCTACTGTTGTCTTATCTGAGCTCTGCTACTGTGCTTCATGGGATTACAGAGATTTTACCCTTTTTCTAGCTAGACCCTGGTTACATTATTATATCATGGACTGTAATGCACAGTGGCTATATTTATGCTAACATACTTGTCCTTACAGCACTTGCTGTGTATATGTATGTGTGGTATGATATTGTTACCTTATATCAGTGCACTGATCACGTATGTTGGACAACTCTACTGTGATTAAATTTGTGCTTACAGTATACATATATTTTGGCGCTTTTGGGAAAATCTGTTTTTTAACACAGACCCTGGTTACTGACAGAAGATAACCACATTGGGTGGCAGTAAATCATTCTGTAAGTGTCTCCTGGCCTTTGTTACTTCTGTCACCTGGATTACAGATGCTGACCTTAGGCTGTGCATTTACCAGTAGCTGCTGCATTTCTCACCCTAGGCTTATACTCGAGTCAATAAGTCTTCCCAGTTTTTTGTGGTATAATTAGGTGCCTCGGCTTATATTCGGGTCGACTTATACTCGAGTATATACGGTATATATATATACATACATATATATATATATACATACATACATACATACATATATACATATATATATATATACATACATACATACATACATACATACATACATACATATATATATATATATATATATATATATATATATAAAATCTCCAAGTGAAAGTGTGACATACCTTACCTCGTTCAGCACAGCACAGCATCGCCCGTCTACTTTGGTGTGGTCAATTCCTGGGAGGAGCTGCTGCAACTGCACATGCGCAGCAGCTCCTTTTCCTCCATCTCAGAATGTACAGCAGACGCGGTGCTGCTGTACATCACGCCGACGCCAGCTGTCAAATCCTGTGAAGGGTAGGAGCGCAGCCGCACAGCAGCACAGCCGCACAGCCGCTCAAGCA
This sequence comes from Mixophyes fleayi, assembly GCF_038048845.1. Taxonomy (NCBI): domain Eukaryota; kingdom Metazoa; phylum Chordata; class Amphibia; order Anura; family Limnodynastidae; genus Mixophyes; species Mixophyes fleayi. Next base: position 84,883,405 of record NC_134409.1, read on the forward strand.
GAAATCGGATCACCAGGTGATCCGAACAGCTTGCGGCCAGCAGCGGGGGGCCCTCGGAGAGCGGGGGGCCCGGGGCACGTGCCCCCTGTGCCCCCCCCTTAATCCGGCACTGGCAACAAGACGCACGGGTGGTGGCCTCCCTCTTCGTATTAAGTACACCACATACGAGGAGGAGCTGCGCCAGATAATGCCGGCAGAGATTGTCGAGGGGATAAACGTGCAAGACACGGATGCGCCCTCTTTTGGCCAAGTAGTTGGTGAGTTATTTGGTTTTTTTACCCTAACAGTATTTTAAATGTTTTTTTTTAAATGCTTTTTTCTTTTTAAATGTATTTTTCTTTTTTTAAAAGTGTATTTTTTACTCTATTAGTTTGTAAAGGGCAATTTATTTAAAAAAAAAAACGTTTTTTTTTATTTGCAAACACATTTTTTTAATTAACTGTATATTTTTGCATAGTTATTTGCTGCAAATACATTGTATGCTTTTTCTAATACATCCAGAATCGCCAGGACCGCAGTTCAGTCCCAGTCCCAGACCTACACCTCCACATTCAGCGAGAGATTCGGGCACAGACGAGCAAGCAGGTGCGTGATTTCTGTTTAGGAGAGAAATAATGGAGTTAATTGATTTTCTGTGCAAATGTTGCTGTCAATGTTTTTTTTTTAATATTTTTAATTGTTTGCAATGAGAACTTAGGGCTACATTTTACTAAACTGATATGTTGCCTATAGAAATCCATCAGAATATACCTTTACTTTATTTATTGCATTCAACAAAATGACAGCTAAAATCTGATTGGTTGCTATAGGCAACATCTCCACTTTTTATAGCATGCAGTTTAGTCAAAATAACCCAGCATGTACTACACAGAGGGAGTACTAAAATAGTAGTAGTTTACCCCAAAGCACAGTCTAGCAGCATTTGGCTGACTAAATGCTTATATTTGTAGGTTAAAAAGACTTTGCTTTTTTATCCCCCTCAGCCATACATAGTCCAAATGATAATGGGTATTAAAAGGATAATAAGTGCATCCTTAAGCAGGTAGCATAGGACAAGAAATCAGGAATGCAAACATTGTGAAAGAATCTGTAGTTGCTAAAGAATATTCTTTCCTATCCAGTGTTCAGAATGCAATATACAAACATATTATATACTATATACTTACCGTCATTTTTCATACACAGGGCCCTCTTCGTACCAGGCACCTCAGGCGGAGTCCCTGGAAATGTCCCCTGAGCCAGAGGATCAAACGACCATCACCCTGGTAACAGTGGATGCCCCTGTGTGTGGCCTCCAGGAAGTTTCACCTGGCCCTGCTGAACCATCACACCACCAACCTGCACCTGAAAGTATGGACCCAGCCAGAGAAATGGCGCTGTCTATTGGCGCATTCCAGCAGCAGAAAACAATGTTCATGGACAGGCAAACTCGCCACATGTCCCAAATTGCGGCCCAGTTGAGGCGGATACACCGCTCCAATAGTCAACTCCCTGCTGGAATCAACCGTCTGGCAACAGCTTTAGAACAGACCAATGTGCAGCTGGCCCAAATGACTGGGGCTGTGGAGGCCTTACATTCCACAGTACGTGAGGGGAATGCCAATGTGACCCAGCTGGCAGGGCAACTACATTCAGAAACTGTAGCCCGTTTACCGGCACCTATGTCTTCAGCCACCACCAGTACCGCTAGTACGCCTAGCAGATCTGTACAGAGTACTCCTCCAAGGAGAGGTGCTCGCACCAGGGGTGGGTGAGGGAGGGGAGAGAGTGGCACCAAGCATTGTGATATGCCTGCAAAAAGGCGTCGCTAGTGCAATAATTATTATTGCTTAATGTTTTCAAAAGTTTGTGTAAGCATTATATGTTATTATTTATTGTGTTCTGCAATAAATGCAGTTAAATTTCTATAGTGTCAGTGTTTCTTTTCTGTTAATTAAACAAGAGTATACTGATGTTTTAAAAACTATGCACTAATTTCACTTTAACATTGACCTCTGACTGTCACATTCCAGGGATGTTCATATTTACCACATGAGGAGTACACACTATCCTGTTTTTAAAGGTTCCAATTAACAAAACATTTAAAATAAAATAAAAAAATTGCACTCACATAAAACACATTTTTGATCAATAAATGTTTTTCATACTATGTACTTACACGTAAAGTAGTTTGCAATTAGACAGTCTCTAATCTCCCTTCCGCCTTCTGTGCTCTGCACATCACCAGATGTGACACGGACCCCTTCTTCTTCACTGTCTACTGCAATAATCGGTGGGGTAAGTTGATGTACTGCTAGATTATGTATCAAACAGCCAGCCAGGATAATATCAGACCCCTTTTCAGGTGCATACATAGCCACCCAACCAAATTAATCTAGTAACCTGAACCTAGTTTACCAAAGTACAAAGGTACGCTTTAACACACCTCTACTAGTGGGTATGTGCCTCATTGAATTTGTGCTGTGCAGATGTGTGAGGACGCAGCAGAGGAGTCATCAGCCAGAAACCCATTCTTTATTGAGTACATTAGAATTGCTTTTACACTCTGTTAAGGGTTTTGTTGCAATATTAAAAAAAAAGCAACAAATGTGGAAATCAGTAAATAAATTGCATGGTGGGAAGACACAAGAGAAAAAGAAACCAAAACAACACTGCAATTACAAGACACTGGCCTTTTAACATATACAATCCCAAAGGAAAAAACTTTGTACATGAAATGGCCCTTTTCCTTCTGTTCTGATTGACCAAATATCTGAAACAGCACACTGTTTGAACAATCTCGCCGCTCACAAGCAGCGCTTTCATTTTGGTCTATTGAATGGCGGTTTTCCGGTGGCTTTATAAACCCCCTAATAGTAAATCCGGCTGTTTGTATGTTGAACATTGTTGAAACCGTCATGGCGCTTTATACAGAGGCGGGTTTGGAAACATCATTTCTGGCCGTTTGGACTGCGGGTTTAGCCTTAGTAAATCCGGCGATGGCTAAACCGCCGCCAAACCCGCCTGTTAGTAAATCTAGCCCTATGTGTCAATAGACTATTAAGGATATTTCGTCTATGTTCACGAAATCTTACTTTAAGGGGTCTAGTTGTATGACCCACATATTGGAGATGACAATTACACTCCAACATGTATACAACATACGAAGAATCACAATTGACAAAGTGTCCAATAGGGTGTTCTTCTCCATTAGAATTAGACCTAACCTTTGTTGTTCTATTGGTAATATGACCACATGTTAGACATCTTACTTTGCCACATTTATAGCACCCTTGTGGTTTCTTTGGGAGCCATGTGGCATCCCTTTGAGGTTTTTTTTGTTTTAACATGCTCGGAGCTAGGATCTTCTTCAGATCAACATTTTTCCTAAAAATCACTCTAGGTCTCTCTTCCAAAACATCTTTTAAGACATTATCTTCCTTTAGAATACTAAAATTTCTTCTAATGGCACTACCAATTTGCTTAGATTTCACATTATAAACAGAAATAAAGGCTGGATTATTGTTATTATTGAACTTCTTTTTCTTTTTATGTTCACCCAAGGGTTCCAATAAACGACTTCTATCTAAAGTAGAAGCGTATGATGCGGCTTCATCAATCTCAGGATACCCTTCTTTGCCTAAAGTTATCCAACATATTATTAGATTGAATCTGGAAATCTCGGTCCTCAGAACCATTTCGTCTTAGCCTGCCTAGTTGGCCTCTGGGTATGTTATTTACCCATGGACGATGGTGTCCGCTTCTATAGTGTAGATAATTGCAAGCATCTGTTGGCGTGTCATAATTCGAAGTGATAACTTTATTTCCATTCACCGTTACTGTAACGTCCAAAAAATTGACAGTGTCTTTGTTGAAATTATGAGTGAACTTTAGGTTAAACATATTATCATTAAGGAAGTCTACAAACTCCAGGACTGAATCTAGATCTCCCTTCCACACTATAAACAGGTCGTCTATATATTGACCGTATAGGACCAGGTTTGCGCCGAACCCGCCCCCCCATATAAGCTCCTCCTCCACTTGTCCCAAATACAGGTTGGCGAAGCTCGGCGCGAACCTGGTCCCCATTGCCGTACCGAGAGTCTGTAGATAGAATTGATTCTCAAATAAAAAATAATTGTGGGTTAAAATAAACCTAATGAAGTCTAGAATAAAATCGCTTTTGGCTTTATCTAAATCGCTATCTTTTTCCAGAGTTTTTCTGACTGCTTCAAGACTCTTTTCGTGTGGTATATTCGTATATAGTGCTTGGACGTCCAGCGTCAGAAATCCATATTCTGATTTCCATTCTAGCTGATCTATTATATTCAAAAAGTGGATAGTATCCTTTATATACGAAGATAGCCATGGGACAAATTCCTGCAAATGATGGTCCACGTAATACGAGAGATTCGATGTAAGCGAGTCAATGCCCGATATTATGGGGCGGCCCGGGGGGGAACTCAAGGACTTATGGATTTTTGGTAGATGATAAAATATAGGGGTCACAGGGTGTTCTGTAAATAAGAAAAGGTATTCATCCTTTGTTATTATTCCTTTATTTAGGGCTTGAAATAACATAGTCTTAAGTTCTAACTGGAAGTTACAGGTCGGATCTCCCCGTAATACTTGATAACATGAGGGGTCCCCTAATTGTCTACAGGCTTCTTTGATGTATTGATCCCGATCCATAATAACCACCCCCCCTCCTTTGTCGGCTGGTCTAATGACTAGTGAGGTGTCATTTCTTAACTCCTTGATGGCTAATCTCTCCTTTAGAGGTAGGTTGGAGTACCGTCCGGATATACCCACTTGAGTGTAGTTTCCTCTACCTAAATCTTTTTTCTTTTTTCTATTAGTACCATTAGAGATGGACATGAAGTCCTGTAGAGTTCTTTTATAAAATATCGTGATGACTGGGCTTTTATGGTTTAATGGATAGAAGTTCGAACTTCGTTTAAAAATAGAACTAGATCCCCCTTTCCCAATATTATCTGGACTGGTGTTTATATCAAAAATGGGGATATTCTCCGTATCCCCTATATGGTTTTCCTCCCATAAGGTTTCCAGAATGGTCAGACTGTTCATATCACTCGTATCTAAAGTAATGGGAACCCCCTCTATCGAATGTCTTTTTAGATCCTTATTGGCAAAGTATCTCTTTCTACACAAGGTCCTGACATACTTATTCAATTCCACAAATAGGTCGAACAGATTAGGTTCTTTTGTTAGAGCAAAATTTAGACCCCTGGACAATAATCTAGATTGAAAGGGGGTAAATCCTTTTTTAGAGAGATTGAGCTCTTATCTCTACCTCACCCTCATTCTTCTTCCATTGCTCTCTCCGACCTCTCTTTCCTCTGTTTCTCTTCTTCTTTTCGGTGTTGTTTGGTATAATATATTGTACGGATTCTGATGTAGTTCCGTTTTCCAATCTGGACTTTTCCCTAAAAAATGGGTATACTTAGATGATTCTAGTTCTCTCTGTTTAGGTCTAGCTCCTAAATCGCGGACGGGGTCTCTCCCACTCTCCGCCCCCATAGATGATTCACTAGGTCCGCGAGTCTGATGATGTGGTTTTCTGGGACTATATTTCTTAGACCTATTTCTGTCATCTTCTCTATATTGGTAGACATTCCTATTGTGATATGGAGGCCTATATCCCCTATTGTTGTCCCTCAGTGTTCCTCTGTGTGAAATTCTCCTCTCCTTATTGCTATCTCTCCTAGTGTCTCTGGACGGAAACCTGGCAGCATGATTGGATTGAAACGTTCTTTTTTTGTTTTTGTCATTGAAGGTTCTAACTCGATCCAGTTCATAGTCCATCCTATCTCTCTCAAATTTCCCTGTTTTCTTATTGACTAGTTCTTGTTCAAATCTTTCTATTCTTTTATTTACAACTGAATCTCTCTCTTGGAAATCCTTACTGCCCTTAAAAGGATCTAAAACTTTCTTGATGTTCTCTATTTGTTCTGTGGTCTCTCTTACTTTTTCATCTCTGAATTCTACCAAAAGTTTCATCAGTGATATAGAACAAGTGTCCAATATTTCGTTCCATATATTTTGGAGTTCAGGATTGTTATTAATAGAGAGACTTTTTGTTATCCTTAGACCCCTAGGAATAAGTTTATGATCTATATATTTCTGTAATGAGACACTGTCCCACCAGTGTCTCATCTCTACCTTGACGAGATCCTCCAATTTGTAAAATAATTTGGATAAATCATCTGATTTAGTACTACTGTCATATTCCTTATTCACCTTAAAGGTGCGTAGATATTGATCTCTTCTATTAAATCTATCTGAATAGCTTGAAAATTCAGCCATATTTGTATATTAACTGTTATAGCTGCCTGGGGAATGGTAGACAAAAAAGGATATAGAACAAGAGGTCTCCTAAGAGACCACCCCGGCGCTTACTGTTAATAAATTGATTACGTGATAAATGAAAAGGCTTGATAGGTAACCCTGCAGCTTGAAAACGGTTTACCAAACCGTGAAATCAAAACATATAAGCACAAAGCAACAAGCTCTGGGATGACCTATGTGACAGTAATAAATCCCTCTATATAGGATACAGTACACACTTGAGTAAATCCACCATGAAAGTTTAAATAATACTTTAAAAACATAGTTAATTCAACATATGTCCGTCATAAAATAAAGACCTGTAACATTACTTGATGCATATCAAAATTACTCTGGATTAGTGGAATACTCTCATCAATCTTCCAGTTGGTTATACAGAATGTATCAAATGCCAATATAATCTGCGTAGAGTTAGCATATATAGCAAAATCATCAACACATCAAATCTCAAAGCACTATAGCGATCCTCAAAGTGTATGTTGTACATAAAATAGAATAATGTACCAAACCCTTTGGGAAAAAATGAATACACGCATGATTCAAAAAATATAAAAATATGTAAAAATATGGTATTTTAAAATATATTGAAACCATGTAACTGATCCAAGTAGTGCCGATGAGTCCTGAGTATTTATATTGGTAGTGAACTTTGTGGTGGTCGAGTACTGATGGGAAATCCTTCCCTTACCTTGTCTCCCAGATACGAGTCAGGTTCTTTTCTCTTTTGGATATCCGGTGGTCAGGAGATAAATACTTCAATGAAAGGGACAAAGATTGGTCAAACAACTTGATTTTATTGAGAATGCGGTAAGAATAGTTTTGGTAAGCCACCGTGCCACTGACCCCTTCAGCTCAATAGTAATGACAAAATAATGCGTCTGATCAGCATAGAGCACAATAGCATTTAACATATAACATACACCTGGTGAGTATAAGGCAGAATAACGATAACATCTTCAATACACATTGTCTAATAAGGCACACTGGTAATCACAGTTACTACTTTCACGTTAACAATATCTGACTGGTGATGATGCAATAACCATCAATAATAACCCATCAAGACTCTTACGGTCACTACCACGCCCACTAGAGGGCTACTTCTTATTCAGGTGTTTGGCGTACCGTGCTATTCCCTATGGCTCAGGCGCCCCACTTTTAGCATCTACTGCTGAGTTAACTTGAATTGCAGCGGTACCACTAACACTGAATGTCACACCTTCAATATTAATAAATCAATTCTTAGGTAAATCACATAACATTAACATCATCTAAAACATGTGGTGCACCAATATTATCCCCGGTAACATTACCATATTTTCCACTCAGTCCTTGGCTGACCTGTGCACAGGAATTTGGGTAGTGTTCCAATGTCCTGCAGAGGTTTCCATCAAGGGTTAAGTATTATAGTAGAAAGCAGGGCTGTTGCTCATTTCAGCCACAAGATGGCGTTGTTCTCTCAACAGTCAATGAATATCAGCACATGTTCTCTGCAGCAGGGTATAATGTCCAGATATCAGCACACATCACTCTTCCCTCTGACACTGGGGTGTGTGCAATACACTGCAGGCTGAGGTTTTACCTTGAAAAGAGTTCTGTAGTTAGTGAATACCGTCTTTGGCGCCCCACTGCGTGTCCCCAGCTGTTCTCCGTCCGCTTTGCTGGCAATGTCACAGTTCTGGCAGCAGCTTATCTTCTCTCTGCTCGGCTGCACATCCTTCCCCTTGTTCCTTCTACCATGCTGCTTTCTCTCCTCCTTCCTGCACAACCTCTTCCTGTTACTCCCCCAGCCAATCAGGGCCTTCATCCTCCTCCTGTCAATCACTCCTGGGCACAAGTTTTCAGGAGCACAATTAACCCCTTGTAGCCCTGCATTTTAAAAGCGTTTATGCACTCCTCTGTGCTGTTCAACAGGGTTTTGGTGTACCACAAACTTCACCTATAGATAAATAGCACTATCATCTGGATCTCCTTATTACGCTATCATGTATATAGCACTTTTTCCATGAGATCCTAAAATATAACCACAACATCCAATTTTACCACGTCCTGTGGTTTTCAAAGGAAAAACAATAGGTTAATTCAACTTAAATAAACAGTTTAAGGTAATGTCGAAGTCCGAGATATGATGGAGTCGTCTCAGAATGTGGCAATATATGTCCTTCCCAATGTTAGGGAGTTGATATCAACACCAGCAGTTAAAAATGAACATAAACGGATCTTACCCCATGCTGAAGACTTCCAAAAGTGGATAACTCCGGGGCTTACCCATACTGGGACCTTGATCCAGACTGCAAATCTGGCAGTGAGGCGATGTTCCGTCTGTAGATGTGATGGTGTGCGCCTCTTAATTGTCCGGTATCCGGTGTCCGATGTTTCGTGATAATGTTAGTTCCGCTTCATACAATATGCAAAATAGTGCTGTTGATGCTGTTTGTTGAGGGAGAACCTCTTAACTTGTTTACAAATAGTTGTGAATTTTTTAAATTTATATCCTTAGTAATTCTCTTGAATAAAGGGAAATTAGTTCAGAATATACTTTTGTCACTTTCAATGTCTGTGTTTGTCCTTTCCTCTCTGGTGTATAGAAACCATGAAGAGAACTATCTTATACTGATATGGTGTAACTTCAACATGTTACATTAAAAACAACACCGCATGAGGTATTACAAATATATGAAAATTAATACTCAAATACAATGCAGCACAATTGACTCTTGCTCAATTTAAAGTCTATTCTAATGTTTAATATACAATGCAGAGAGCATTCTAGTTACCAAAAAATAATACAGTGACTATTCCGGTAGCCATTACACGTGGTAAACTTTATTCTGGAGACCATTAACAATGTAGAAAATATTCTGGTTCTCATTGTATAATGCAAATCCCAATCTGGTGTTACTGTACAATGTAGGTGTTAGGAACCCCTCCAGCCGGCACAACACAACCCGGAGTCTACTCTGCCAGTCAGGTGTTCACTGGAGCCCCTGATGGTGGGGACAGACTGGGCTGCAGACTGACAGAGGGTCGTGAAGTGTGTACCGGCTGGGGAGAACCCAGGCAAGAAGAGTCAGGTCCACGCAGAGGTCAAAAGGTAGGCAGCAGGTAACAGAAACGATGAGCAAGCTGAGGTCAGAGGTCACAGGCAAAGTAGCAGAACGGGTAAACGAGCCAAGGATCAGGGTCACAGGAAACACAAGCGAAGTCAAATACGAAGCCAAGGGTCATACACGGGAAGTCAAAACGTAGATACAGGAACAGGAACTGGAGCAAGCAGGTCAGCAGACTGGAGCACAGAAGCTATAACCGGCAATGAGGCAGCAGACCTCATTGCCTTAAATACAACCCATAACCAATCAGAACCTGCCCCTAGATAAGGCCACACTTGTAGGCTAATTGCCAGCACTTAGCAAGACCAATCAGGGCTTAGCACTGAAATCCACACCTGCAGGCTAATGCCTGCTAATTCAGCCACAGGCTAAATCTGCCTGATTGTCCCTAGAGCGCATGCGCGCCTGGCTGCCAGGACACGGCGCTGAGGAAGCGTCCGACCGTTGCCTTGGCAACGGTCGGGAGTTGGAAGGAAATGACGTCCCGGTCGTCATGGTGACGGCCGGGACGTTGGGACCTACAGAAAGCGAGCCGCGGCGGCTGTGAGTACCGCCGCGGCTCGTGACAGTAGGTCCCAGTTTGGTCATTACTATGCAATACAAACTGCAATTTGCAATCTCTGCATGCTAATATACAATACAGACTCTCTTTTCTGGTGGTTAGTAGACAATGCAGGTAGCAATATTTGGTGACTACTCTGCTATCTTGATCCCAATCTGGTGGCTATTAAGCAATATAGACCCTGATCTCTGACGATTACCACACAATTCAGACTGCAACCTGGTGACTGCTACACAGTGCAGACCACAATCTTTGCTTTGCTCTCTACATTTGTCTCCATGGGATTGCAGAGATTTTTTCATAACCATACAAGCAAAAAGACAAGAGAGAAATACTACTTATGTGGTCCTCTATTGACATGTGGGTATATGCTGAACAATTAGATGAAGAATAGAGGCAGGGCCCCATTAAGGGTTCCAGCTGCCCTAGGCTATTACCGCCGCAGCGCCCCCCCCCCCAATATAAGTGTATAGGAATACTCCTGAATATGTATATTCAGGAGAATTCGCCCCAGCATTCAAAATTAGACAGATTGTGCATTCTCTCTTACCTGTTCTTGCTCTTCTCTCTCCCCTGTTCTTGCAGCTTTGTTGTCTTCCAGCTGGCTTCTGGAAAGTCGGGGTCCTGTTTTGAAAATATGCAGCAATTGTATTATAATGCTAAATGTTAACAAAGCCTGAATGATTAGGCTCCAAAACAAAACAGTCCATTATGGATATATAAAACTACCCCATAGCACAGTCATATGTAGGCAATAAAATATATGAAAATTGTTGTCAAAGAGCTATAATCAAAAAATAAACCTCTATCAGCCCCATCTGACTAAAATTGCATTCTAATGACCCTAGAACCACAGAGACCATCCTCATAACCGTCACACAATACAAAGATTATGCCCCCCCAAAGCTGCTCTATTTTTTTAATTTCATCAGCCACGTTCAGCCTCTTCAACTGACCCCATTAGCATTGTCAACTGCCCCCTTTAGCCTCTTCACCTGCCCCTTTAGAATTATCTGCCCCCATTAGCATTGTTACCTGCCCCCATAGCCTCTTCTCCTGCCCCCATTAGCATTGTTATCTGCCCCATTAGCATTGTTACCTGCTCCCCATTAGCCACTTCTCCTGCCCTCTTTAGCCTCTTTAGCCATTAGCATTTCTATCTGCCCCTATTATCATTGTTACTTGCCCCATTTGCTTCTTCACCTGCCCCTTTAGAATTATCTGCCCCCATTAGCATTGTTAGCTGCCTCCATTAGCCTCTTTGCCTGCCCCCATTAGCATTGATATCTGCCCCATTAGCATTGTTACCTGCTCCCATTAGCCTCTTTACTTGCCCCTTTAGCATTATCGGCCCCCATTAGCAATGTCACCTGCCACCATTAGCCTCTTTACTTGCCCCTTTAGCTTTGTTACCAGCCCCTCCACCCCCAGACATTAGGACTTACCTGTTGTTCCTGGGCAGCAGTCTTCTCTCCAGCGCTATACATGACAGGCAGTCTGGCAGAGATCGCTGCTAGCTGCCTGTCAGCGCGGCCGCGGGCGCTTCTTACTGTGGTCATGTGAGATGTGGAAGTCCTGATCTCATGTGACCACAGTAAGAAGCTCCCGTGGCCGCGCTGACAGGCAGCTAGCAGCGATCGCTGCCAGACTGCCTGTCATCTAGTAGTCGGGCCGCCCCCTTTAGACAAGGGGCGGTCCCGATGATTCAGGACCAACGCTGCCTAAGTAAAAAAAAAAAAAAATGAAAGGGAAAAAAAATTAACCTCAGGGACGCTGCGCCCCCCAGACTCCAGGCTGCAGCCTGATCAGCCTATTGGTTGATCAGGCCCTGAATAGAGGAAAGGAAATCTCAAGAAGAAATGGTTCTGGCATTCAATGGGGGATAAAAAAATACACCTACACTAGAATAAAAATGAATGTTTATTGTTCATATTAAGATAAATGATTAAAAGCAAAATATTAAATAAGTGAGACCTGTAGGGAAAGTGAGATCTACTTTTTAGTTGCTGTTAACCCTGTGATAAGTCTTAGTATGTAATATGATCATTATCTACAAAGTTATTTAGTCACATTTATTGTTCTCATCAAAAATTTACTCCAACTTTTAGCCCATCATAGGGTTTATTAAGATAAAACGACCAAAAAGATGTCATTCAGCATTATCACGTGCTAGCTGTGAGCTGCAATAGTTTATCTATCTATTTGATAAGATAAGGATCTGTGTAGCTCTTATTTCAATAGACACTGAATAAGGGTTGAAATAAGCTGCGAGTGCTGGCTTCATTTAACTGTGGAGCAGCCTGTTTTTGCTACATCACTGAATACATTCTATCATCTCATCTACACACCCGGCTTTGGGAATTTCTAATACTGATTTACTGCCGGACAGCCTGTCATTGCTGCACCGCTGAAGGTAGTGTGGTTTCCCCTCTGCACATTAAGGGCCTCATTTAGAGTCAGACGCAATGTGCGTCTAAGATGTACATGTGTGGGAGTGTGCTGCAGCTTGGTAGGATATTATGAGTGGGATGCAACCCCAGTTGCGTCCCACTTGTAATACCCTACCGAGCTGCGACCAGTTCGTGCACCTAGCTAACTACTTGCGCCACCTAATTCCTGCCTCACATTTTTAACCCTTTTTTGAGTGTGTTGCGCCTGTGCCTTACTGCATCCAGGATTTACTTACCGGGTCACACCCAGGACCGGATTAACGGTCTAACTGGGCTACAGCCCAGGGGCCTCGGGCATCCGTGGGGCCCTTTCTTGAAAGATTTTTCTTTTTATGTTTAATAGTAGCGAGCCGCCGGCCGCGCTACAGCCTGTACTGACTCCTAATGAATGAAGGTGACGTCACTGTGACTCACCTGAAATTACAGCCTGCAGCCAATGGCCCGTCCGCGGCGCCCAGCTGTCTCCTTACTGAGGAGATCTCGTGAGAGTGAGACTATCTCACTCTCACGAGATCTCCTCAGTAAGGAGACAGCTGGGCGCCGCGGAACGGACAGTACAGACAGCAGAGTGAGCCGATCCTGAGTCAGAATATCGCTGAAGACTGAGGTAAGCTCATGAGTCTGTACACTGTATTTTTGGAGGAAGACAATTACAAGGAGGGGGGGGCTGGCTGGCAAGCGTACATTGTATTTTTGGGGGAAGAGAATTACAAGGGTGGGGCTGGCTGGCAAGCGTACATTGTATTTTTGGGGGAAGAGAATTACAAGGGGGGGGCTGGCAGGCAAGCATGCATTGTTTGTTGGGAGGAGATAATTACAGGGGGCTGGCTGGCAGTGGCATGCACAGACTTTGCACTGTTGGGGCCCGGGGGAGATAATTGCATGGGGCTGGCTGGCACAGTGTCCTCTTTTTGGGGAGATAATTGCAGGGGGGGGGGGAGCTGGCAGGCACAGTGCATTGTTTGGGTAGATAATTACAGGAGTGGGGTTGGGGGCTGGCTGGCACACACAGACTTGGCACTGTTGTGGGAGAAAATTGCTGGGGTGGGGGCTGGCTGGCACAGTGTGTTCTTTTGGGGAAGATAATTGCAGGAGGGGGTTGGGTGCTGTCTGGCACACACAGACTTTGCACTGTTGGGGGAGATAATTGCAGGAGGGCTAGGCTGACACAGTGGCACTGGGGTAGATCATTGTAGGCGTGGCTGGAACTGTTGGGAGCTTATCATGACTGTGGGGGAGGGGTGGGAGAGCATTGCAGCAGGATGGCTGGCACTGTTGGGAGCTTATCATGACTGGGGTGGGGTAGATCCTGAATAACAAAAAGGCCAAAAGATAAGAGAAAAAATATATAGTTAAATATGTGTAAATGGATTATGACATCACCATGTATACAGTGATTCCCTTGCATTCACACGCAATAGTCCCAAAATAGACCAAAACAGGTGAGAGACCCCTATTATTATTATTATTAGCACCATCTTTTATACCTCTCTATCTCCTGCTTTTCTGGTTCCTTGAGCTATTTGAATTTCAGCTTGCACACTTATTTGGTATACTTTAGAACTATTGGTGTGCATGCAGGGGAATCACTATATACGCGGTGATGTAATAATCCATTGGAGCACAATACACTATAATCTTTTTTGCTAGTCATTTTTTTGTGAGTACTCTGGACCCACACGGCTGGGAATTATTAAAGTAGAAGACGTTTCATCCCCTATGTGCTGGCTATGTTGTGAATTGTGCCATAATATTGAAGCCTCTTTGCCGTGATCTGTTAACATGTTAGATATTACATCATGTCGCTATTATAATGGACTCATGCTATTGCAAAATATCTTTGTTAATATATGCTTGTTGCTATTGGTGAAGGACTATAGAATATTTTATGTGCAGAGGGTCAGTGGCAAGTGTCTGTATTCTGTATTAGTTTAGTAGCTCCATATCTTTAGGGGGCTTTTGATGAAAGCCAGTTTGGATATCGACACTGGCTGCAGATAGACACTTTCTTATTTTACAGAATATTTTCTAAGTTTACTGGCTGTTGTACTATTTATTTCAATGTTAGATTTTTCTGTCTGCATGATAGCTAGATATGATTTAATCATCTAAGGGTGTTGTGCGCTGTGAACGTTTGGTCTAAGATATGATTTAATGTAAGTTGTTTTAATGTCTCAACTACAATGGTAACCTCAAGGAACAAAATATACAATGTTAATGTGCTTACATTTTATTTCTTCACATATATATTTTTCTTAGTTATATGACTTGAGCATTGAGTGAATATGTTGCGCAATTAATTCTTCACCAATGTGGGGAAGTCTGCATGGTTAACTCCATAATTAAGGCTATTAATCCAAATGAAATTATATTAAGTTTGGTTGTTCTCTTTCTGTACTGACTGAAACCAAATCCTGGGGGTCGTGTCTGTCTGCCCTTTGTCTGCTTTCTGCCATTTTCCAGTTCTTCTGGTCTGGCTTTGGAAATTGATGCTATATCATGACCTCAAGCTATATGATTGACAGGACGACTTTGGGAAGAATAATTCTGGTGTTGGCAACATTTATGTCCCCTTGTTTGCCAGTAAATATCCATATTTATCGGCATATTTTGTTTATTATGATGCGTGAAAGCTTCCATATTACTTCATAGAAAAGTTACAAGTAAAATTTAATATTTACTAATGTACATGGTGTTATTCCCTACAGTGCAATTTGTCTGAAGCTAATTTATTTCTGGCTTGTTTTATATTGCTAAGGGTATCCTAAAAAGAAAATTATTTACCATCTGGATGAAAGTGTTCTTTCCTTCTAGCCAGTGCATAATGAATACAAATTCTATAACGCTACTGGTACAATGTCTTCAAATATGTTACTGCAGTGGTTCCCTGGGGTGCTTTGGAGAACTCACAGGGGTGCCTTGGTCAGGGCCAGTGGTAAGCAAGGTGGGGGACTACTTGGTAATTATTTTGGCTGAGGGGTGCCTTGTAAAATTTTGGGAGACCCTAAGGGTGCCTTGAACTGAAAAAGTTTGGAATCCACTGTGTTACTGGGTAGATGAAGTGGCTGCTGAGGTGATACATTGGGTCTGAGGTTGGAGGGCGGTGTAATGACTGTGGAGGTGACGTGGCAGCAGCAGGGACATCTGATGATTTGGCAAAGGGTGAGGGTCTGATGGATTGATATTTTTTAATAGTTTCACCTTTTCAGATTCATTATGTCAGAGAAGAAGAAGTTTGAGAGTGGAGCAAGCAAAAGAAAAAGACAACAGGAGAAGACACGAAAGCATGAAGAACTGCTCAGTCAATATCCAAAATTATTTGATCTTGGATTCAAACCCAAGGCAGGCACAGCAGCTTTACAGCAGCCAGAGTTAACAGTAGCTGAAGAGCCAACAACAACAGGAGAAGAGCAGCCACAGCCAACAACAAGTGCATCAACTGATAACACAATAACTGAGGTTGTCTCTACTGAGGATGTCTCTAATACTGGTGCCACAGGGATTGAATCTGAGATTGTTCATCTGAGGAAAGATAACCTTGCATTTGAGTATCAAAATGACATTGGTTTGTGGACAATTGACAATATAACAAATGAAGTACGTGACTTTTGGTGCAAGCAAGGTCCCGTGAAATGCCAGCACCATGATGATGCCTTTTCTCTATCCGACAGAGTATACTCCGATCAGAGAAGAAAATGTTCACATGCTTTGATATTCTGAAAACACATAACTGGCGAAACAATTAAACGGGAATGGCTAGTGTATTCTCCTTCAACAGGGAATGTATATTGCTTTGCTTGTGTTCTCTTTGATGGTGTTCATGGAGTGAAAACACAGTTTTCTCATGGTGAATTTTCAGATTGGAAACATGCTTCTACACGCATTTCAGAACATGAAAAAAGCAATGGACATAGGACCTCTATGATGACATGGATTTCTAGGGGTATAGATCTTGGACGAATTGATTCCATAATGGAAATTGAATTCACAAAGGAAAAGGAATACTGGGCAAAAGTACTGCAAAGAGTAGTTTCTACTATCAAATTTCTGTCATCCCGTGGATTAGCTTTTCGTGGTGATACAGAACTCCTCAATTCTCAACACAACAGCAACTTCCTTGGCATTCTTGAATTACTTGCTGAATATGATCCTTTTCTTAGTTCACATATAGCAAAATATGGTAATCAAGGAAGAGGAAAAGCTTCATATTTATCGTCAACAATATGTGAGGAAATCATAGAGATTATGGGAGACAAAGTTTTGAAAACCATTGTAGAAGAAATCAAGGAAGCCAAATACTTTTCCCTAAGTGTTGATTCAACACCTGACAATTCTCATACTGATCAGTTGACAGTAGTTGTTCGGTATGTTAAAAAATCAGATTATAAGGTTGTTGAACGTTTTCTCACTTTTATTCCCATCATGGTACGTCACACTGGAGAAGCTCTTGCCAACATTATCTTAAAATACTTCCACCAAATTGGTATTGATGTAGCTAATCTAAGAGGACAGTCCTATGACAACGCATCAAACATGTCAGGATGCTACAATGGGCTGCAAGCACATATTATAAATATCAATCCTCTTGCGCATTATATTCCATGTGCTGCACACTCCCTCAACTTAGTAGGTGTATGGGCTGTGGAAAGCTGCATTGGAGCTATATCATTCTTTAATCTAATACAAAAAATGTACAATTTCTTTTCTGGCTCCACTCAACGTTGGTCAGTAATGCTTCAGTGCCTCAAGGATGAATATGGAAGTCAGTCTACATTAGTAGCTAAAAGGACATCTGATACTAGATGGTCTGCAAGGGCTGATGCTGTAAAGGCTCTGTCTAAAGGCTACAGCTCTTTTCAAAAGGCTTTGTGTTTAATTTCAGAAGATTGTATTCAGAAAGCTGACACATGTTATGAGGCAAATATTATTCTCAAACAACTGCCAAAATTGGAAACGGTTCTCTTGGCAGACTTCTGGGCTGTCATACTTGAGAGATTCAATCAAGTCAGCAAGTCACTTCAAGGTGAAACACTGGAGCTTCAAACAGCTATTAAACTTCTTAAATCTCTACTAGATTTTTTGATGACACAGCGAAATCAGTTTGAAGTGTTTGAAAGTAAAGCACAAGATAAAGTTAGAGATGCCCAATACTGTGATGAACATAAGCGACAATCGAAAACAAAAGGAAGCAGTGTTGGTAATGCTGATGATGTTATTTTGCGAGGAAGAGAGAAGTTTAAGGTGGAAACATATCTACCCATCATAGATAACTTATGTTCAGCTCTTGCACATCGCATTGAAGCATACAAAAATGTTCATTCACTATTTGGTTTCCTGGTTGAATTCCCAACAATAAGTGATACAGACATTTCAACATCAGCAGCCAAATTTCAGCAGATTTACTCAGGTGACACAGAGCCTGAATTTGTGGCCGAAATTCTTCACTTCAAGAACTTTTGATGAATTCAAGCAAAATGCTCAATCTCTAAGAGCTTCTGATATCTACAACTTTGTAACAAACAATGGATTAACTTCTTCATTCCCCAATGTTGAAATAGCTCTGCGGATTTACATGTGCTTGATGATAACTAATGCGACTGGAGAAAGGAGTTTTTCCAAGATGAAACTTTTGAAGAATGCCTACAGATCCACAATGGCACAAGAAAGACTCAATAGACTTGCTCTTATGGCAATAGAAAATGATATTCTAAAGGACTTACAATTTAACGATGTTTTAGAACAATTTGTTTCAAAGAAATTACGCAAAACAAATTTGTAATTTTTATTTGTTTATAAGTAACCTTGTAAGAAAAAATAAAATTTTGTATTTAACTTTTTTTTGGCATTTTGAAAATAATTATTTGGTATATTAAAAGGAACACAGCTCAAAAAACTTATGCCCAATCCGATATTACTGGCGAGCCCCCATTAATATTGGATTAGGCATAAGTCGCTTGAAAAATGGGGACCTCGCAGTACCCCTAGCCCAGGGACCTACAGTGTCTTAATCCGGCCCTGGTCACACCCCCTGTGTCTATATTATACAAGTTCACGCCTTCACAATTCCGCGTTCTGCCCTTTTCTTCGTATTAAGCCGCAAGCTGTCGCAAGTGTAAATTGTGTTTCGAGATGCAGGCGAATATGGTGCCTGCTGCAAATGCGTGATAGTGGTTTTGTGGTCGATGCACCTAAAATGGACTTTGCGTCCGACTCTAAATGAGGCCCTAAGCCTTGAAGGATCTCTGATGGTAATTGTAGTACAATTGCTAGATATTATAGCTTTAATCAGGTGAATCTTTCCCTAGATTCTCTAAAAAAACATATGGTAGTCTAACTTAGCTACAGTAATCTAACCACACAATTCAGACTGCAACCTGGTGACTGCTACACAGTGCAGACCAAAATCTGGGGTACATGCTCTACTCTCTGCATTTGTCTCCATGGGAATGCAGAGAATTTTCCACAACCACTTGGCACTGTAATTGGTTAATAATAGCCCCAGATAGAAACTTGTACATTTGATTCCGTTTTACTGCCAGAGATTACCTGTACAAGCATCCAATCATATTCAACAAAAAAAGTGCAGGCAGGTTTCTAGTGATTGTTAAAACATTGTGACACTTCCCTAGTTATGAATGCAGAGTAGCTTTCAATGATAATAGAGGGGAGTTACAGAGCTTTGTGCAGTCTCAATATTTGCATACCTGGAAATAAAGGATGAATCCGGGTGCCTCCTAAAAATAACTAAAGATGCTCAGGCTTGGTTACTCGGAAACCAAACACACCCGAACTTAGGAGATCCGAGTACCGCGCCGAGTCGACTCGTTACTTTCACGCTTTTTCGGATTCCAAAACGGGCAAAAACGTCATCATGACGTCATCGGATCTTGGATCTCGCGAGTTTTGGAACCTAAAATACCGCCCTCCACGACGATCTAGTGCCATTTGAGAAAGGGACACAGAAGGGGTAGCATAGAGTGTAGAGCAGTTGGGCAGGCAAAGTAAGAGAATTGAAAGAAGAGGGTGGAAGCAGTTTTAAAGATTTTAATCAGTGACATTCAGGAGAGCTCCATAGCTCCAGTTAAATCTCATTGCAGAAAAATACAAATACTATTACTGCTGGCAGGGTTGGTGTAATTCTGCAGTCCAATTCTACTGTGTTATATAGGTAACACACAGATAGGAGAGCTCATGTGTTAAATCTCATTGCAGAGAAATACAAATAATAGTGCTTACTGGGTTGATGTAATTCTGCAGTTCAATTCTACTCTGTTTTATAGGTACATACAAAAATGAGAGCTGAATTGGTAATTCTCATTGCAGAAAAATACAAATAATAGTTCTTACATGGTTGATGTAAATCTGCAGTCCAATTGTACTGTGTTATATAAAACATATTTACAGCTGGAAATAAGCTCTAACATCACTCAATAAGTAGCACAAAGGATTGCTACAATTAATGAATATCTGTGAAGATTGAAATTCTAACACTCATGTCCATCTTTAATATATTACAGTCTAATGTTTACTGGAGCTCTCCTTTCTGTGTGTTACACACAAAAAGGAGAGCTCCAGTGTCAAATCTCATTGCATAAAAAAACAAATAATAGTGCTTAGAGGGCTGATGTAATTCTGCAGTCCAATTCTACTGTGTTATATATATGTAACACACAAAAAAGAGAGCTGCGTTGGTAATTCTCATTGCATAAAAATACAAATCCTAGTGCTGTCAGGGTTGGTGGAATTCTGCAGTCAAATTCTACTGTGTTATATAGGTAACACAAAAAGGGACCTGCGTTGCTAATTGTCATTGCTGAAATACAAAAACTAGTCCTTGCAGGCTTTTCTTCTGAATTTGCACCAAAAAGTGTACAGTGTTATTTACACCCAAAGAGAAGAGCTCCATTGCTCCATTGCTAATTGTCATTGCTGAAATACAATTACTAGTCCTTACAGGCTTTTCTTCTGAATTTGCACAAAAAAGTGTATGGTGTGTGTCTGATTAAAGCATGCATCCCAGGGGGGGGTCAGTGCTCGTTGCCATGTATTAGCTGTAGTATTACCTCACTTATCTAAGAAACAGGTGGAGCGATCAAATGAACCATAACTGGTTTCATGATCCAAGTACAATTCCATCTTGCCCCACTTTTGTTTTCTGCCACTGCTGTATGCCAATGTGTCCTAGATGTGGTAGGAACTGCCGTGTGTTTGAGTCATTGCTCTGTTGCTTACCATCTAGCCAGATTGCTGCAGTATTTGTCCTCAAGTGTATAGAAATAATATTGTGACCTGTGAGGTGGTTAAAATTGACTGCAAATGACTTTTATGGAATTAGTGTTATTGAGGTTAATAATAATGTAGGATAAAAAAAATGCAAAAGTATGTGATTTTAGCATATTTTAGCAATTAAAAAATAATAAAAAAAAAAAAATAGACCCAAAACCAAAACCAAAACCAAAACACACGAGTGTCGTTTTGCCTAAACCAAAACCAAAACCAAAACACGAAGCTAATCCAGATCCAAAACCAAAACCACTTAACGAGGGTCAGTGAGCATCTCTAAAAATAACATCAGACTCAACAGATCTAGTATTAATTCCTCTAGCTTCCCCACCTTACATTTAAAGCTCACATAGACTAATTTCTTCATCTAAAATTCCTTACTTCTATCCCAATTTTTCATTTAAAATTCAATAGTTTTTTATCATCTTTTCATTCCCAGTCTAAACAATACAAATAATATTAAACCATTATTTGTTGGCATTTTGTGATTGTATGAGGAGACCACAGTTCTCATCTTGTGTAGGCAATACAATTTCTATTTATGCAAGACATGTAAACAGCGTCGGACTGGACCACCGGAATACCGGAAAAATCACCGGTGGGCCCTGCTGCCTTACGGCCACACACCCTTTTAAAAGTGGGTGGAGCTGCTCCTGGGGACCCGTTGTCAGCACTAGGGAGTCTGCTATCCTCCCCAGCGTCCCTGCTGCTTCAAATGCGATCCCAGCTGCAAACGCATTTTAAAGATGACTGGCTGTCACTGACAGCCAGTCATCTTTCAAATGCGATCTCAGCTGCGATCATGTGACCCACCCCCTGTCAGCTGATTGCCTGGAGCATCAGAAGTAGAGAGGCTGCCGGGAGCATCAAGGAGCAGAGAGGCTTCTACAATCAACATATGGGTAAGTAGCTTTCAGCCACTTGTTTATATGTTTTGTGCTATCACTGTATATTTATGTGTGGCATAATATTGTTTGGGGGCACTCCTGTGTGGCATAGTATTGTTTGGGGGCACTGCTGTGTGGCATAGGGGAGCTGACTATACTAAACTATAGGTGGGCTGCCATTCTATACTAAACTATAGGGAAGGGGGCTGCACAGAGAACACTACTTTAATGCTGAGGTGTTTTGGGTCTATAATTGAATGTGGGGCTGAGTGTGGGGAGGAGGGCTATCTATTAAATGTGAATATTATTTAATGCTGGGAATGGTTGTGGGAAATGGATGTATTAAATGTAAATGATATTAATTTATTGCTGGGGCTTTTGGAGGGAGGGTATCAGGTTTATTTATTAAATGTGAATACTATTTACTGTTGGGGCTGGCGAGAGGCCTAAGTATTAATTGTGTGTCCTATTTATTTAATGCTGGGGCTGGTTGGAATTTTCTAAATGTACCCATTATTTTTCCAAATAGGACCCTTAACATTCCAGGATCCAGACAAGCCGTAACTAAAGAAACCAGCAGCCACAGGTGGTAAAAGTCACAAGAACAGGTAGGACAGTCTGTCAAATGGTCTGAGTCTAGTGCAGGCTTGGCTAACCTGTGGCACTCCAGGTGTTGTGAAACTATAAGTCCCAGCATACCCTTCCAGCAATAAGCTGCTATATACTGACAAAGCATGCTGGGGCTTGTAGTTTCACAACAACTGGAGTGCCACAGGTTAGTTAAGCCTGGTCTAGTGGGACAATCCCGAATATTGGTGACTGTTCTGCCCAATCTAAGGGGCAGGTCAACACTGTGTACTCTTTATATGCACACTACATTCTTTATATACTACACTATGGTGCTAGCTGTCCTTTGCGAGTTGACCACTCCCCTTCTAGTGTCTGGTCACGCCTCTATGATGGCTGGCCACACCCCCTCTGGTGGGCCCCTAGCGTTGCAGTCCCCAGGTGGGCCCTTCATGCCCCAGTCCAACACTGAGTCCATCCAACAGTGGGATGTCTAATCGTGAGCATTCTGTTAGTGTACCCATAAAGAAGGACCTTTCAGCAGTTCTGCTGATGTGTGCCGGAACAGCCCGAGTGTTGCCAGTGATACACAAATTGAGGATGCGACTTTGGAAATAGAAGAGGATGAGGGGGAGATTTGTGTAGGCGACGAGGGCACTAATGATGATGTTTATGATTATGATGCAGACAGATACCAAATTGCCTTTCTCAATTTCTATTTATATTCTAGACTCTATAAAGGATGAATAGTTTTCTACTTTACTCCTAGTGGAGAGAGGGTCTGATGCAGACAGATACCAAACTACATTGGTCAATTTATTTTTACTTTCTAATTCTACAGTCTATGCAGGCTGCTTTTTTCCTATTCAACTACAAGTGGAGGGCAGGGTGGGGGGGGGCATAGATAGCCACCAAACTACCTTGGGTCATTTATTTTTACTTTCTAATTCTACAGTCTATGGAGGCTGCTTTTTTTCTATTCAACTACAAGGCTAAGATGAAGAGGAAGACAACCAGGTTTGTGTGCAGAATTAAGGACGGCCTACCAGGGATTAAACTGTTTTCTTCCTAATTTATTAGCTTTAGAATTACCTTACTTATCCAAGAAACAGGTGGAGCACTAAATTAGGTTATTTTATGCCCAAAAACATTGATTTTTAAACAAAATTGCAAAACAAAACCAAACAAAACCAAAACCAAAACACGCAAGGGCGGTTTGGCAACACCAAAACACGACGGTAATCCAGATCCAAAACCAAAACCAAAACACTGGGTCAGTGAGCATCTCTAGTTTTAGGTGATCATCTAATAAGTTTGTTTTGCATTTACTGACAGCTATGGACTTACAAATCAGTCATATGACATGACTAAGCAATATTTAAGAGCGATGGCATCAAGAGCTGAATACAATAGATTGCTGTCTGTTCTATATTATATTTACTAGAGATGGGCGGGCTCGGTTTTGTGAAAAACGAACCCACCCGAACCATGGGGTTCCGAGTACCGAGCCAAAACGAGGCAAAGCGTCATTGTGATGTCATCGGATCTCGGATCTCGTGAGTTTTGGAACCTATAAATACCGCCCTCCATGGCAATCTAGCGCCATTTGAGAGAGGGACAGAGAAAGGGTAGGACAGAGTATAGAGCACTTTGGCAGGCAAAGGGATAGAAGAGAAAGAGGAGGGTGGTAGCAGTGTTAGAGAAAGCTCCATTGCTGATTTTGTCATTGCAGAAATACAAATTATATAAAAATATACCAGTCATTGCACTCTTTTTTTCTGAATTTGCACTACAATGTGTAGGGTCTGATATACACCCTTATAGAAGAGCTGCCTTGGTCATTTGGTCATTGCTGAAATCCTAATATACCAGTCATTGCACTATTTTTTACTGAATTTGCACCACAAAGTGTACGGTGTTATCCAAATGGATTCACAGCAGTACACAGAAGAGCAGGAGCAGCAAGCAGCTCCTGCCACCAGTCCTGTTGATAGTTATCCCTGTACGTCATCTGGTAAAGCCTATGTAAAAGTACATAGTCCTTTGAAGTCAAGGAAAAAAACAAAAAGAGCTGTAATCAAGGAAAAGTTAACT
The DNA here is from genome assembly GCF_038048845.1 of Mixophyes fleayi. NCBI lineage: Eukaryota > Metazoa > Chordata > Amphibia > Anura > Limnodynastidae > Mixophyes > Mixophyes fleayi. Next base: position 84,907,706 of record NC_134409.1, read on the forward strand.
GCCGATAAAAAAAAATAATTTCCAAAATGACATTCTACACACGCAGTGGCAAAGAAAGAATGAGGCCTTCGCCTTTCTCTATGAGTGTGAGATCTAAAATTCTTACTGAGGCTTCTTCTTGTAAGGTCACTCATGACCAAGCAAGACCAAGTAATTTGGAGTCCAAAAGTGGTGCACTAATACTGTTCAGTGTAAAAGCTGAGCTGGAGAAATACAGTAAGGCATTAGAGGAAAATGTATGCTCAAACTCAGAAATTACACCAATCCCTGAGGAGAGTACATCAACGAGTGGTATGTGTAATCGTGACCATTCTGATAGTGTACCCATACACTGCTGACGTGTGCCTGAACAGCCCGAGTGTAGCCGGTGATGCAACAATTGAGGATGCCACTTTGAAATTGGTAGAGGATGAGGGGGATATTTTTGCAACCGACGAGGGTGCTAATGAGGATGTTGATGAGGATGAGTTTGTTTGTGTAAGTCCTGCACCTGTGGAAGCAGTTCTGGCACGTGATAAGAAGAAGGCTATTATCATGCCTGGACATAAGACTAAAAACGTCACATCTTATGTGTGGAATTATTTCTACCCAAATCCTGACAACAGTTCTATAGCCATTTGTAGTGTATGTCAAGCCACAGTCAGTCGAGGGAGGGACATTAACCATCTTGGTACCTCATCTATGTTACGCCATTTGACTAGAGTTCATGGCAAGGTGTTGGGAATAACTGAAAGTTATAGTAAAAAAAAATAACAACAAGCAGTCCATCATCAGCTAGGACCATTCTCTCACCTACATCCTGAAGCCTGCAATCTACACCCACAACACCATCCTCATCAATATTCTCAGTAGCAATCGGAGTTAGTCCTGCATCCAAGTTGGTAAGGCACGATGACTCCTGCCCTATCCTTGATTCCTCTGAAGAATTCTTGAGCATTAGTCCCACTGCTGCTGCTGGGGGTGAATCTTCCTCCCATAAGCAGCTCAAGAAGAAGAGCACTAGTACTTTACAACAATTAACTGTGAAACAATCTTTTGCTAGAGGAAGCAAGTATGCCAGCAGTCACCCAGTCGCAAAGCGGATCACAGATGCCATGGCAACTATGCTAGTGTTAGATCTGCGTCCAATATCCACTATAAACGCAGCTGGTTTTTCACAGTTAATTGAGGTTTTGTGTCCCTGTTACAAAATTCCATCGCGACACCATTTTTCAAGAGAACTTTTCCTCAACTGTACCATAACGTTCGTAAAAATGTAGTAATTGGGCTCAAAAATGCCATTCTACCCACTGTACACTTAACCACAGATATGTGGACAAGTGGAAGTGGGCAAACAAAAGATTATAGCACTGTGACAGTCCACTGGGTTGGTCATTCGCCTTCACAAGCAGGAACAGCAGCAGCATGTACACCACTACGCAACATTTATCACAGGCAGGCTACTCTTTGTATCACCGGCTTCACTAACAGGCATACAGCTGATAATTTGTTACGAAACCTAAGGGATGTCATTGATACATTGATGTCATTATACCACTTGGACTCTCCCCAGTATATGTCATTTCTGATAATGCCAGCAATATTGTGCGAGCATTACAGCTGGGTGAATTCCATCAAATTCCCTGTTTTGCTCACACAATAAACTTGGTGGTGCAGAGCTTCTTGAAAAATAATCGTGAGGTGCAGGAGATGCTTTCGGTGGCCCGTAAAATGTCGGGACATTTCCGGTATTCTTCCAGAGCATGTAGGAGATTGCAGCAACTCCAAGAACAATTTAATTTGCCCTGCCACCAAGTTAAGCAAGAGGTGTTAACAAGGTGGAATTCCACCCTGTACATGCTTCAGAGGATGGAAGAACAGCGCAAAGCCATGACATTGGGAAAGGACGGGGAATGTATTTCAGTCTTGAACAGTGGAGAATCCTTTCTGTGCTGTGCAAGGTGCTGAAACCATTTGAAGTTGTGACATGTGAAGTGAGTTCAGACTCTGCTATCTTGAGCCCAAGTCATTTCCTTAATTCGACATTTGGAAAAGTAGCTTGATAAACTGAAGTAGGAGATGAAAGAAAGCAGTTCCGCAAAGTATGTTGGCCTTGTAGATCAAGTACTTAATTTGCTTTGCAATGATCCAAAAGTTATTAAAATCTTGAAGTCGGATCACTATGTTTTGGCAACTGTGCTTGATCCTAGGTTTAAGACCTACGTCGATTCTTTGCTTCCAAATGACCGAGATCTGATCTTGTTCAGCAAGTTGACCACTGAACTGGTCCTTGGCTTGAGGACGTCTCCTCTTTCAGTTTCTCAGGCAGCTGCTGCTAGTAAGAAATTGCACTTTCCAAAGAGAAGCAGGGATGACTCAGGTGGCAGACCACAACAGTTTGGCATCTGGTCTGGTTTGAAAAATTTTAGCAAAAAAAGTGTGACCTCGGCCATAACTCCACCCGATCCTACTATTGACATGCAAAGGATGGTGGAGGATTATTTTCAAGAGTTCATTGAAATCAAAATGTCAGACAGTCCCTTTCCATACTGGAAGGAAAAACAAGTCATTTGGAAACCTATGTACAAAATTGCTTTGCAATACCTAAGCTGCCCACCCTCCAGTGTGTACTCAGAAAGAGTTTTCAGCACAGCCAGGAACCTTGTCAGTGATCAACGTAGGAGGTTACTTCCTAAAAATGTGGAAAAGATGATGTTCATCAAAATTAACTACCTTTTCCACGAAGAAGACCTTTACCGGCAAATACATCCAAGTACTGACACTTCTCTAATGGCAGATTCCAGAGGAGATTAATTATTAGTCTGTGATGATAATGTACACACTGATGAGAGTGAGGATGATGCTGAAGAGGATAACGACAACATCTTGACAGTGTAGAATTCATTTTACAGCACTGTTGATCTAACCTGCCTTTATGGCATTGATAGCTGGTTTAGTGGGGGCCCGAACAAACAAAGCACTTCAGCCACAAAAGTGGCATCCCTTGTCGCTGAAGTGCTTGGTTTGTTAAAGTGTGCATGTCCTTTGTAAGATCCAACATATGGGTGGGTGGGAGGGCCCAAGGACAATTCCATCTTGCACCATTAATCTTTCCTGGCACTGATCTGTGTTTCTGCCATTACTCTAACAAGCCCATTCTTACCTTGTTTAGGGATGGCCATGTTGGACTTGCACTTCAGCCACAAAAGTGGCACTCCTTGTGGATGAACTGCTTGGCTTGATAAATTGTACATGCTACATCTCCTAATTGTGGGTGACATTGTTATATTGTTTATTGAGGGCCGAAAGAAAATAAGCACTTCAGCCACAAAAGTGCCACTCCTTGTGGATGAACTACTTGGCTTGATAAATTGTACATGCTACCTCTCCTAAAATTGAATGGAAATGACTGGAAATTAGTGTTAGTGAGGTTAATAATAATGTAAGTACAAAATAATACCGAAATTATGTGATTTTACACCAAAAAATTAAATTTAGTAAAAAAAAAAATAAACAAAACCAAAACCAAAACACACAAGGGCGGTTTTGGCAAAACCAAAACAAAAACCAAAACCTGAAAGTAATCCAGATCCAAAACCAAAAACAAAACACGGGGGTCAGTGAGCATTTCTAATATTTACATGCAGTGTCGGACTGGGGCATGAAGGGCCCACCGGGGGACTGCAACGCTAGGGGTCCACCAGAGGGGGTGTGGCCAGCCATCATAGAGGCCATCATAGAGGCGTGACCAGACACTAGAAGGGGAGTGGTCAATTCACAAATTCACAAAGGACAGCTAGCACCATAGTGTAGTATATAAAGAATGTAGTGTGCATATAAAGAGTACACAGTGTTGACCTGCCCCTTAGATTGGGCAGAACAGTCGATTGTCCCACTAGACCAGGCCTAACTAACCTGTGGCACTCCAATTGTTGTGAAACTGCAAGCCCCAGCATGCTTTGTCAATATATAGCAGCTTATTGCTGTAAAGGTATGCTGGGACTTGTAGTTTCACAACACCTGGAGTGCCACAGGTTAGCCAAGCCTGCACTAGACTCAGAACATTTGACAGACTGTCCTACCTGTTCTTGTGACTTTTACCACCTGTGGCTGCTGGGTACATTTAGAAAATTCCAACCAGCCCCGGCATTAAATAAATAGGACACACAATTAATACTTAGGCCTCTCGCCAGCCCCAACAGTAAATAGTATTCACATTTAATAAATAAACCTGATACCCTCCCTCCAAACAGCCCCAGCAATAAATTAATATAATTTACATTTAATACATCCATTTCCCACAACCATTCCCAGCATTAAATAATATTCACATTTAATAGATAGCCCTCCTCCCCACACTCAGCCCCACATTCAATTATAGACCCAAAACACCTCAGCATTAAATTAAAGGTCCCATCACCCCCTCACTATAGTGTTCTCTGTGCAGCCCTCCTCCCTATAGTTTAGTATAGAATGGCAGCCCACCTATAGTTTAGTATAGCAGTCCCCCTATGCCACACAGCAGTGCCCCCAAACAATATTATGCCACACAGGAGTGCCCCCAAACACTATTATGCAACACAGAAGTGCCCCCAAATAATATTATGCCACACAGGAGTGCCCCCAATGTTATCCCACACAGTAGTGCCATGTTATGCCACACAGTAGTACCAAAAATTCACAAATACCACACTATAGTGTCCCCAATTCATATTACATATATATATATATATATATATATATATATATATATATATATATATATATATATATACAGTGATAGCACAAAACATATATACAAGAGGCTGAAAGCTACTTACCCATATGTTGATTGTAGAAGCCTCTCTGCTCCTTGATGCTCCCGGCAGCCTCTCTACTTCTGATGCTCCAGGCAATCAGCTGAAAGGGGGAGGTGCAGGTCACATGATCGCAGCTGGGATCGCATTTGAAAGATGACTGGCTGTCAGTGACAGCCAGTCATCTTTAAAAAGCGTTCGCAGCTGGGATCGCATTTGAAGCAGCAGGGATGCTGGGGAGGATAGCAGACTCCCTAGTGCTGACAATGGGTTCCCAGGAGCAGCTCCACCGACTTTTAAAAGGGTGTGTGGCCATAAGGCAGCGGGGCCCACCGGTGATTTTTCCGGTATCCCGGTGGGCCAGTCCGACGCTGGATGGACTCTCCACAGGTATTGGTGTCATTTGTGATTCAGAGCAAACATTATCCTCTACTGCCTTACTGTTATCTTGCAGCTCGGCTTTGACACGTAACAGTAGTTGTACACCACTTGTAGGCTCGGTAACATTTTTTGATCTGACACTAATAGACAAAGGTGAAGGCCTCATTCTCTCTTTGCCACTGCGTGTGTAGAATGGCATGTTTGCAATTTTTTTTTTATCGGCACTTAACTTTTCCTCACTTACACTTCTTTTTCGCTTCAATACGGTAAAAAAAATTTTGGTGTGTGTTTTTTTGACTGATTTCAAAAGACAGTGTAGTTTGACATCGCCTTTCCCAGATGACGTACTGGGAACACTACCATCAGGACTGGTGACAGAACCTGGTTGCTGATTCTGCTCATATGTGGACTGCTTTGAATCCATTATTAGCCCAAAGCACTTGTAGTGCTACAAATTGTTTTAGATACTGCTGACAAATATGACTTTTGACAGCCAGAAAAATTAATGCAAAAGAATGGGGGACACCCCAAAAGCGCTTGGAGTGCTAAAAATTTTTTGGGGAGACTGCTGACAAACAGGACTTTTGACAGCCAGAAATATTAATGCAAAAGAATGGGGGACACCCCAAAAGCACTTGGAGTGGTAAAAACTGCACAAAAAAAACCCTCCTCTTACTGCTGTAACAACTGGTATTAAGCTTACAATGATATTGCATACAAACAATAATGTGTCCAAATACTGATCTGTCCCTGAGCTGATCTAGCCAGTGTGACTTAACCCTTCTCTCCCTCTGTCAAATGGCGATGGATTGCTGTGGAGGCTGGTATTTATGCTTTTCAAATCTCGCGAGAACCGAGCTCAGAAATACGAATACGTCACGATGACGTTTTGCCTCGATTTCGAATCCGAATGGGCGGGAGAGTACTGAGCGTGCTCGGCTCTGTACTCGGATAGGCTAAATTCGGATGGATTGGGATCTCGGGGAACTTAGCCCGCCCATCTCTACCTAAAACTAGTATATTATTTATTTCAAATTTCAAGTGTATGTATCGTTGGAGAGTAATGCTGTCTCCTCTATTATCGTTGGAGAGTAATGCTGTCTCCTCTATGGCACTCTACCTATTGGTCCTCAGACATTGCTCTGCACTGTTAGAGGACCCACTCTTTCCACTATCTTCTGTTGTTGCTTAATCTCCTTGAAGTGTGATGTAAGTGTTATTATTTTGTCAATAAGAGTGTGATGCAAAACAATTACCCACTGAGGATGCTACATGCTTAGACCACTACCTGCAAAAAGCCGAACAGAGTACTTTAAAATACACTAAATACACTGAACCTAAGAGTCATCTTTGGACAATGACAACAGGGTCCAAAGAGCACTGAGCTGGAATATGGTTTTTCCATAACAATATGGCATTGGCTCTAGAAATACACACCTTAAAATGGGTAACAGAAGTAACCTCAATGCTCTGTGACCCATATAAAACACTCAGCCTGTGACTTTAAATATGTTTATAATTTACAGAAGGGGATAATTATTTCCTGTCTTAGAAACATAATTATATCAGTGATTTATAAATACCTATTTTGATATGTCATGGTTCTGGTTTCCTCTTAGTTATATTTGTACGACCTTTATTGTTTAATACATTATAGTAAGTATATAGAAGGCTGTGAATCTTTTTCCATCATCTAGTACCTTGTTTTGATATCTGATGTAGTCATAAACCTACTATTGACAGCCACTAACACAGGGAGAAAGAGCATTGGTGACATCATCAGAGGGGTGTTCAGCCAGACATAGTCTTTTTTCTTTTATACTGATGAAGCTGCAGTTTGAGCGACTGTAAAGACCAGCTACCTGACCCCCTGTTACGCCAGATACCAAGGCATGGTAAAAGATGGTGTGACAAGGGATGATTTTGGGGTGGCTAAACCTGTAACAAGGGGAGGTTTTGGGGGTGTTCTGTATGGTGTATCGGTCACTAGAATGGTCTCTGTGTTGAATATTTAGAACTGGTCTGCTCTGAGTACTGTATTGTATAAAGGTCACTAGAATATTCTCTGTATTGATTAGCTGCTACTAGAATACTCTCGGTATTGCAATACGGTCACTAGAATGCTCTATGTGTTGCATAGTAGTAACTAGAATCCTCTGTATTGCATAGCAGTCAATAGAATGCGCTCTGTATTGCATAATGGTCACTAGATTGTCCCCTGCATTAACGTAGCAGTAATTAACATGCTCTCTGTATTATATAGCACTCACTTGTTGCTGTGATTTTTATGCATGTAATTTTAATTCTTAATATTTCTAATAGGTTTTATGTGAGGTATTGGTTTTACACTACCTAATCAAGGTGAATTACATTTTACTACGTTTAAATGCCAATGATTTATATATTTCCCTGGTTGTTTTATCTATGAAGATTTCTTGTTAAAGTGCATTACTTTATAGCAACCCCTAAATTTAGAGTATGGGTGTGTGGCTGTATCACATAGAAAAAGCTTATTGTAGATATTTATTTCAATTAGGGGCGTAGTGTACCCCTGGATATCATTGCAAATGTACTGATTTTTTTATATTTTTGTATTAGAAATGCTTTAATCTCTGATGTATTGATTTCTGATGCAGTAGCCATTTATTGGATGAAATCTGTTTTGGAATATGCTAATTAGACCTTTTTCATGCTAATTAGACCATTTTCCTCTGGGAATGACCATCACTTTTGAGCCTGAATACACAGCAGGGAGACATTACCCATAATCCCATCTTGTTAAGGTAACCTCTGAACAATGTAAAAAGCAAGTGATTTGGGAAATCAGAGATTGATGTAAGTTTTGTTAAATATTTAATGTGTATTATCTCAAGTCTAGAGAATATTATATCCTGATTTTGTAATATCTCAGATGTTGTGGTGGTAACCTCTACAGGCTGATTTATGTGCAGGCTGCATGAAGCAGCCTGGATTGGTTAATGGAGCAGGAGGCTGGGTTACCTCCTGCCAGGCTATGTGTGTAAAACTGTATATAAAGAGCCCTGTTACTCATTTAAAATGTAGTATTTTTCCATCTGTAACTTCTGGATGTTCACCATTACCACTAATTGGTGTGTAAAAGTCCTTGTCAGGACTTTTGAGCAATAAACCATCACTGCTTGAAGATTCTGCCTGAGACTATTACCTGCTGTATCCTTTGACCAACAGATAAGAGCTTACACTCTAATCAGTTCCCCCTGCTGTCCCGTGTTGAACCAAATGTCTTTGTGTCAACGCTCTGCCCGCTACCCAGCAGTTCTGACCCACTAACTCACCGGAATGCAGTAACAGTTGATATTTTATATTATTGCACTTTGAAGGTTGTTGCTCATAGATAGATAGATAATTTATCAATAAAATCTTAATATCTAGTTAGTGGTTGTGTCCCAAAAATTGTCTTGCAAAAGTATCAGTAAGGATACAAAATATTCCCTGAGGATGAATCCTGAATATTGTCAATTTTTTGCAAAAGAACTTGAAATAATGCTCTCGTAGCTGGTTCATCTACAAGCTTTTTCTTCTGTAACTGTAAAATGCAGAATATAAGCTAACAAAATATAACAGTAAAAAATTGGTTGCATGGATACTTTTAAAGTGTAAAAAAATTATAAGGAGATATGTGGGAATTTCTGTGAAGATCTTACCTGCACCAAGAAAAACTGTAAATCCAACACAACAGTATATGGAAGGTCTGATAGATTAAGTTTTCCTGCCGCATCAATAATTTGTTTAATTTCTTCCAGAGTAAGAATGTTCATTCGCTCATATTTCACAAACTCAAACAGAGGAAAAAATTGTTTTCAACTGTCTTTTAATTTGTTATTATTATTATTATGTAATACTTGGTTAAAGTAGAATATTTCCTACATGATAATTATATACAATTCTTATAAAAAAATAATAATGATGCATTGTAGCTAGGCAACACATTTGCCCCATGGTTAGCATTGTTGCCTTGCAGCACTTGGGGCAGGGACTGATTTGATTGGCTACATATTCTCTGTACAGCATTTTCTAATATGATTGGTGCTTTATGAAAAAAAATAAATAATAATAATCAACTTAACTAAAGGGCTCATTTAGAATTGTACGTAAGTCATGTTTTTGGCATAATATATGCATTTCTGTACTTCACATGCATACCAAAAATGCATATGTCTGTATGGGCTACTTTTGCGTATCATCAACTTGCACCTCCTTATGCTTGGAGAGACAGAAGGGGCGGACATGCATAGTCTGAGTACAGAAAGAGTAGGTTCACTTAATTGTGACATAAATAGATGTGGATGCATAGGCAGATATGCCTTTTAAGAGGGTTTTTCCAACAATACGTATTGATGAGGTTAACTATCAGTAGCACTATTTAGCCACTTCTCTTTAGCTGATTGCGTATTGACTATTGACACTTTCAGCTGATGGCACTTAATGCAGTAAGTACCATAGCAGCTATACTATATGAAGCTGCGTCCGCCTGTTTGCATTACTTAATTGACATTTCCATTTGGACTACTTCAGAAAAGAAGATTCCCATTTGATTTTTGAAAAGTGAATAACAGACGTGGAGGTGTTAGCATTTCATTACAATTTATATTGAAAATGTGACTTTCACATTTGTCAAGACAATATTCTATCTTGTGTATATGACTCTCCATTACAAATAGGGTAATGTGACTTTAGCATTTACTACTTACTCTGTCAACCCACATATCTATGCTATCAAGGGGATTAAGTATACCCAGTTATACACCTGACATACATCTGGTGCAAATGCTGTCTTTGAGCTGGAGGCATCTTCAGATGCTTTCGACTCAACATATACAAGTAAATTGTTATTTTCATATGTGCTTTCAGTGTGAAACTGCATCCAACTCTAAATGAGCCCCTAATAGTTTGTGATAGGCACATGATACAATGCTCTCTTCAAATACAAAATAGAACTAAGAGGTTTAGTCATCTTCTCACCATTGCCATGAACCGAAGAACACCAGGCTGTAAATAGCCATTTTCCTTACTATTTAAAAATACAAGAAGCACAAATCTGTTCCATGGTTGTGATGCCACATGAAGAGCTGAGAAAAAAGAGTATATAGTTTACTTATTACTACTTCTCTAACTAGTACTCTTTAATTTTGTAAAGCATAAAAGCATGCAAGGTGACAATATTGACACTTCTTTTATTAAATACATAAAATTCTATCTATCTATCTATCTATCTATCTATCTATCTATCTATCTATCTATCTATATCATACTTGCCAACTTTCTAAAGTTGGCTTCCGGGAGCCTGCCGGGGGAGGAGGGCGTGATGGGGGCGGGGCTCCAAAATTTGCATCATTTTGGACCCGCCCCCGTGACGTAATGACGCAAAAGTGTCATTTTACAGCAGGGGGCGGGACCAAACTGTCTTCAGACTGTAATTGACTACAAAAGATTTGCAACAAAGTATTAAAAAGTGAAACTTTGATGTAGGATTGTTTAGTTTGTCCCATTACTTTTGGTCCCTTAAAAAGTGGGAGGCACATATAAAAACCGTTGTAATTCCTACACCGTTCCCCTGATTTGGATGTAAATTCCCTCAAATTAAAGCTGAAAGTCTGCAGTTAAAGCACATCTTGTTTGTTTCAATTCAAATTCATTGTGCTGGTGTGTAGAGACCAAAATATGAGAATTGTGTCGATGCCCCAATATTTATGGACCTGACTGTATATATATCCAAAAAAGAGTCCAAAAAAAAAGTGAAAAGGTGCCACAAATAGTGTACTTCTTTACTTCAATATATGTATAAGGTTGAATGAACTCTTACCAAAGTGAAACATATTTCTGTATTTCTATATTTATAAAATACATTAATGCAATTGGAATCTACTTGAATATATTGTTTGAATACAGTAACTCCATATGGGCTTAATTAAAATATCCCTATAAATTGCTTTCTGTAGATCTGGATGCATGTTTCCTGTGAAACTTCCCAGGCTCTTTTATTCGAGCTGTCGAAGTCAGCAAATTGGATAAAGTCATTTCAATTAATATCGAGCAAACTTGGTTGTCTTTGACTGAAAAGATGCGTTGAGCACGCTACGGCGTGGAAGGGCGTATCCAGCCGCAACACGTGGCAATAGCAGTTTTTACACTTTTATACACATTCGCACAAACACACACATTTGTAATTAGTACACATTAATTGTAGTTACAACACATAGTTATTTATGTCAAAATATAGTAGTATTTATTTTTAATATTATAAGTTATATGCAAGTTAGTAAAATATAAGGTTCAGGTTATAGGAAATGTGTCATGTCTGGTATCATTTTAATCCCCTATTCATCAGCAGCTGTCCGGTTCATTCGCCGAAGAGATCGCAGATTGCATACTCTAGTTATTGATGTTAGGGAATAAATGTTTAGAGTGATACTAACTATAGACTAGTCAAAACCGGAGTTTTGGCCGGAAAGTCGGAGCATATCCCCTGGAGAGATGACCCCCACCTTTGGATATTTTGGTCTGAACTGGTCTATGACCTGCAGTACCCTGGACCTTCCTGAAGCCTGGACCAATAGAAGCAAGCCACACCATCTGCATTGTTTTGCTGTATTTCTGACTGCATATAAGCAGGAGTTTTGGGCTTAGTGAGCAGTCTTCTTTGACCACAGACTTCAGACCTGAATGACTGTTCACTGGATCCAGAGAGCCTGCGATAAGCAATGGCTGTACTTATTTTATTTCGCTTGAATTATTCTGCTACTTTTGGATAATAAATCTTTGTGCATTGGAAACACAAATCGAGATTCGACAATCGTTATTGGATAGCGACAGAACTACAATGTATTGTTAGTGATCTATAGCTGCATTATTTAGTTATGATCATGCAAATAACAGATGATGTATTTACTTAGTATCATTATATACAGAAATCCAGGTTGCAACTGCTTTTGGTAGTATTATTGGTTTATATATGTATTAATAACAGTAAGAGTTCTCTTCTTTCACTAAATATAGCTTATATTTATATGCAAATATTAGTAAGTCACATTGACATATTGTATAATGAGTGTGGCTTTTCCATTTGTATATCAACATATATGCATTTTCCTTGTCTTTTTCAATGTCTTTATTTAGTGTAGTTTTAAATTGCTATGCCACTTTAGGTGATCACTGGGTAAATAGATGGATGCTGGTTTGATACTTTTGCATTAGAATATTTGTGTTTTTTTTGCATGTTTACAATTCCCCTTATGATGATGTTGCTCTGCATTGCTTATTCATTGGCAGTTTTGATCTAGTGGGAGTGCTATTTCCTTGAAATGCATGCTGGGATAGCAGTGCCAACATCGGCAGCTTATTTCACATTGCAGCAGGTTTCAAGGTATTTTAATTATGCTGTGCACTATATGTATTGAGTATGTTTGTCAGACCTTCACATGATGTCCCTGAGGAAAGTACTATACTGAAACGTAGGAATGAATGGATTAAATACACCCTTTTGATACTAGCTACAATTTGTAGAGTGCTGCCTCACCTAATATATATATATATATATATATATAAAATAAATATTCACTTCCACTATCTGTTGGGGTCCCACTAGGCCCTGTTCTTGGCCTTCAATCTTTTCATTGTACACCTCTTCTCTTGGGGCACTAATTTGCTCATTCGGCCTCCATTACCACCTCTATATTCATGAATTTATAGCTCTTTCCCCGACCTCTTTCCTTCTGTACTATCTCGTATAACCAACTGTCTTTCAACTTTCTCCACATGGATGTCCCAACACTACCAAAAGCTCAACATGTCCAAAACAGAACTTATTGTCTTCCCTCCTGCCAGAGTCACCACCTGCCCTCAAACCTTCCTCACTGTCAAGAACACCACAATTTCCTCAGTCTCCCAAGCCCGCTGCCTTAATGTCACACTTGACTCCACCCTCTGCTCTATTCCTCACATCCAGACTCTCTCCCATTCCTGTCGACTCCACCTTTAAAACATTGCCAGAATACACCCTTTTCTTACTCAACATGCTACCAAAACTCTTATCCATTCTCTCATCATCTCCCGTCTTGACTGTTGCAACCTACTGCTATATGACATTCCTGACACCTATATATCCACACTTCAATCCATCCTAAATGCTGTTGAAGACTGATCTTACTCTCTCATCTCCTGCACCATTTTGCAAATCCCTACATTGGCTTCCTGTGTCCTCCAGAATCAAATTCAAATTACTCACCCTTACCTACAAAGCCATCAACAACACTACCCCTGCATACATCTCACATCTCATATCAAAATACTCTCCCTCTCACCCTCTTAGATCTACCTCTGCCTTGCACCTTGTCTCGTCTTTGGTAACCACCTCACAATCCCACTTACAAAACTTCTCCGCTGCTGCTCCCCACTTATGGAATTCCCTACCACACTCAATCAGACTTTCCCACAGCCTTCAAATCTTTAGACGCTGTTTGAAAATCCATATCTTTTTTAGAGGTGAACCTTATCCGCGATAACACTATTCACACTAATGCACCCTCACAACTGTCCCAATCTCCGCTCTGAGCCACATTTGCTCCTCTTGTTTCAGCTGTACCCTGTTCCACTTTGAATCTAAGCTCTCTAATGAGCAGGGTCCTTCATACCCTTTGTTTTCATGTCTGCATTTATTTTGTCTACCTTGTATGTCTCTGTTTTATGTATGTACTGTTTTCCCTACTGTACGGCGCTGCGGAGCACTGTTGTGCCTTACAAATCTATGATGATAATATATAGTTTACATTAGTCATTTATAGGAATGTCATTGGAGTGATGTAATGTACATTGTTAGAAGGGTAATAGAAGAAGAAAAGTTACAGTTACAAGTAATTCATATGCTTGTTTTCTTAATATCAAGAGTACAATTAAAAATTGACACAAAAATCCCTCCCACCTTAAATGTGTACTAGGATAACAGATCAAGAAAGAAATATTGTTTTTCCTTCAGTTAAAAGACACTGTCTGATTATTTCTTATGGCGACTAAGGAGAAAGGCTTTGTTTGACTAAGAGAAATGGTTAGTAAGTACTTTGGGGTCTAACAAAGATTGTTTGACCTTAAAGCAAGTTGTTTTCTAATATAGGGTTCATCTTTTCTCTTCATTGCATTCCCACTAGGTTGGTGGCCAGTACTCTTCTCCAGGAGAGTGAAAAAAAAATCAACAGCTGCAAGGATTGGGTAATACTAGGCCCCAAAACATACTATGTGGGGCCAAGAAGGTACATACCAAAGGGTTAGGTTTTTACCTGGCCACAATCCACAAGGTGGGCCTGAATTACCTGTATAGAACATAGGGAATTATATGATATTATTAAAGATGAACAGCACAAGAAGATGGTCTTGGGTAGTTTTTTTTATTATGCAGCATTTTTTTTAATTTATCCAGCTCCTACCTTTTTATGGGGTGGGTAATAGCTCTTGCAGAAGCTTATATGAGGTCCCAGCACTCACATAGACATTAATGAAACTACCTAAATTGGGCTACAATGTACAAGCAACAACCCCATTTATGGTTGCTGCAGCTTAGTAAATATGCTACTGAGTAGAACTCACTGACATAGCATTTTAGCAAGAAGGACAGATACTTTGGGCTCAATTTAATAAGAATCGTGTATGGCAGCAGTTGTGAACCGCCATGCATCGCCGTGATTTCCCGGTGGTTTTGGTGGGCAAACAGCCACATTTACTATTGGGCGGTTTTAAGCTTCAATGTGAAACCACCGTCGATGTATGGCGGTATGTAAGCCTCTAACCCGCCAGTGGTTTTGATAGAAACATTGCTTTAAACTAGGGATGTGCACCGGCGACTTTTGAGGTCTCGTGTTTTGTGTTTTGGATCCGGATTTTCGTTATTTTTGGGGTTCGGATTTGTCTCGCAAAACACTTGACGAAAGGTCTCAGTTCGGATTTAAGGTTTTGGATTCGGATTTTTTTTGAAAAAAACATAAAAAGTTTAAAAATCAAGTTTTTGGGCTTATTTTCACTCCTAGGCTATTATTAACCTCAATAACATTCAATAACAAGCATTTCCACTAATTTACAGTGTATTCTGAACACCTCACAATATAGTTATTAGTCCAAAACGTTGCAACAAGGTATCTTTCTGGACTGCGTAGAGGAGTGGGTCACCACAATATATATTAAAAACCCTGAACTTTTATGATTTGCACCAATAAATGTACCTGGACTGCGTAGAGGAGTGGGTCACCACAATATATATTAAAAACCCTGAACTTTTATGAATCGCACCAATAAATGTACCTGGACTGCGTAGAGGAGTGGGTCACCACAATATATATTAAAAACCCTGAACTTTTATGAATCGCACCAATAAATGTACCTGGACTGCGTAGAGGAGTGGGTCACCACAATATATATAATAAGAAAACCATCAACTTGTTTGATTCGCACCAATAAATGTACCTGGACTGCGTAGAGGAGTGGGTCACCACAATATATTAAAAACCCTGAACTTTTATGAATCGCACCAATAAATGTACCTGGACTGCGTAGAGGAGTGGGTCACCACAATATATATTAAAAACCCTGAACTTTTATGAATCGCACCAATAAATGTACCTGGACTGCGTAGAGGAGTGGGTCACCACAATATATTAAAAACCCTGAACTTTTATGAATCGCACCAATAAATGTACCTGGACTGCGTAGAGGAGTGGGTCACCACAATATATATTAAAAACCCTGAACTTTTATGAATCGCACCAATAAATGTACCTGGACTGCGTAGAGGAGTGGGTCACCACAATATATATTAAAAACCCTGAACTTTTATGAATCGCACCAATAAATGTACCTGGACTGCGTAGAGGAGTGGGTCACCACAATATATTAAAAACCCTGAACTTTTATGAATCGCACCAATAAATGTACCTGGACTGCGTAGAGGAGTGGGTCATCACAATATATATAATAAGAAAACCATCAACTTGTTTGATTCGCACCAATAAATGTACCTGGACTGCGTAGAGGAGTGGGTCACCACAATATATTAAAAACCCTGAACTTTTATGAATCGCACCAATAAATGTACCTGGACTGCGTAGAGGAGTGGGTCACCACAATATATATTAAAAACCCTGAACTTTTATGAATCGCACCAATAAATGTACCTGGACTGCGTAGAGGAATGGGTCACCACAATATATTAAAAACCCTGAACTTTTATGAATCGCACCAATAAATGTACCTGGACTGCGTAGAGGAGTGGGTCACCACAATATATATTAAAAACCCTGAACTTTTATGAATCGCACCAATAAATGTACCTGGACTGCGTAGAGGAGTGGGTCACCACAATATATATAATAAGAAAACCATCAACTTGTTTGATTCGCACCAATAAATGTACCTGGACTGCGTAGAGGAGTGGGTCACCACAATATATTAAAAACCCTGAACTTTTATGAATCGCACCAATAAATGTACCTGGACTGCGTAGAGGAGTGGGTCACCACAATATATATTAAAAACCCTGAACTTTTATGAATCGCACCAATAAATGTACCTGGACTGCGTAGAGGAGTGGGTCACCACAATATATTAAAAACCCTGAACTTTTATGAATCGCACCAATAAATGTACCTGGACTGCGTAGAGGAGTGGGTCACCACAATATATATTAAAAACCCTGAACTTTTATGAATCGCACCAATAAATGTACCTGGACTGCGTAGAGGAGTGGGTCACCACAATATATATTAAAAACCCTGAACTTTTATGAATCGCACCAATAAATGTACCTGGACTGCGTAGAGGAGTGGGTCACCACAATATATTAAAAACCCTGAACTTTTATGAATCGCACCAATAAATGTACCTGGACTGCGTAGAGGAGTGGGTCACCACAATATATATTAAAAACCCTGAACTTTTATGAATCGCACCAATAAATGTACCTGGACTGCGTAGAGGAGTGGGTCACCACAATATATTAAAAACCCTGAACTTTTATGATTCGCACCAATAAATGTATCTGGACTGCGTAGAGGAGTGGGCACTGGGCACCACAATAAAATATATAAAAAACCTTCAACAGGTCTGCATTACACTACACATACGGCTGCTCCTCCATCCTCTCCATCATATACATGTTGGAGTTTTAGCGTGTGACAACCTCTTGTTTTTGATAATGTCAGTGCATTTTGAATATTTTTCAATTTGCCCCACACCACTGAATGTACTTTATCTATGATACGCATCTATCTATCTTGACTGCGTAGTGTGGTGGCCTCGGTACACAATTTGGTACCGAGGCCACAATATAATTAAAAAACCCTCCACGTGTCAGAATTCCACCAAACAAGTATCTGGACTGCGTAGTGGGGTGGCCCCGGTACCCAATTTGATACCGGGGCCACAATACCTCCTCCAAACATGGTACAGACAATTCGTCATTGAGATCCCATCAAGTATGTTAAAGACAGACAGGGTCCAAGTGTTATTGGTTGACTTTGTAAACCAAAAAACTGTCCCTGTTGCACATAGTCGTGCAATGAAGACTGACTTTTTCATTTAAAGGCACCATCTTTCAAGTGTAGTGTTTGTAAGTCTAAGTCATATTATACTTTTGGTAAAATTGGTTTATTTTGTTCCTCTTTATGGTAATTAGTAATAGAATTAAAGTATTAAATAGAATTAAAGTATGAAATAGAATTAAAGTATTAAATAGAATTAAAGTATGAAATAGAATTAAAGTATTAAATAGAATTAAAGTATGAAATAGAGTGGTATAGAGTTGTAGTGTGGTATAGATAGAGTGGTCCCCACAATATAATAATAAAACCCTCAACTGGTCTGAATTCCACCAAACAAGTATCTGGACTGCGTAGTGTGGTGGCCCCGATACACAATTTGGTACCGAGGCCACAATATAATTAAAAAATTGGGCATCAACTGTCACCGTTGTTTAATATCTGATACACCTAAATATGGACTGCACAGTGGAGTGGCCCCGGTAGTAAATTTGGTGCCGGGGCCACAATACCTCCTCCAACTTCCAAGTGTAGTGTTTATAAAGACAGACAGCGTCGAAGTGTTATCAGTTGGCTTTCTTAACCCTAAAATTGTCCCTGTTGCAAATATTCGTGCAATGGACAGTTACTTTTTTATTGAAAGACTCAAGCTTTCAAGTGTAGTGTTTATAAAATATAAACAACAATACAGTAGTTTTAGAGCACGTCAAAAACTCTTGTTTTAAATTATGACACGGCATTTTACTTTTGGTTTAATTTCTTGAATTTTTTAAAATTTGGTTTTACTTTTTGAACATGGCAAACGACTGTTGATTGGTCATATAATGCCAAAAAAAAAGTTCCAAGATGGAATTGTCCTTGGGCCCTCACACCCACCCTTATGTTGTTGAAATAGGACATGCACACTTTAACAAACCAATCATTTCAGCGACAGGGCCTACCAAACAACTTTGGCTGAAATGATTGGTTTGTTTGGGCCCCCACACCAAAAAAGCTATTCATCTCTCCCTGTACAGACTAAACAGGCTCTACTGAGGCAAGATGTCGTCCTCATCCTCAACCTCTGATTCCTCTCCCCCTACAGTGTGTACTTCCTCCTCATCACACATTATCAATTCGTCCCCGCTGGACTCCACAACCACAGGTCCCTCTGTAGTATCTGGAGGGCAGTGCTGTACTTCATTGAGGAATTGATTATTCATTTTTATAAACATCATTTTTTCAACGTTGTGAGGAAGCAACCTCCTTCGCCGCTCACTGACCAGGTTCCCCGCTGCACTAAAAACTCTTTCCGAGTACACACTGGAAGGGGGACAACTCAGGTAAAATAGAGCCAGTTTGTACAGGGGCTTCCAAACTGCCTTTTTTTCCTGCCAGTAACAATATGGACTGTCTGACATGTCTACTTGGATGGTGTCAGCAAAGTAATCATCCACAATTTTTTCTATTGTGACAGCATCCAATGCAGCGAGAGTAGACATGTCTGCAATGGTTGGCAGGTCCTTCAGTCCGGACCAGATGTTATCAGCATCCCCGCCAGTGCCTCTTTTGGGAAAACTGAGCTTTTTCCTCGCAGCCATAGATGTGGAAGAAAATGAGGGTGGAGCTGTTGGCATGTCACGGTCCTCTTCAGAGGACAATCTCCTGACCAGCAGGTCTTTGCACCGCTGTAGACTTGTGTCCACCGGAAACAGAGACACAACATACGCTTTAAACCGAGGATCGAGCACGGTGGCCAGAATGTATTCCTCTGACTTTAAAAGAGTGACCACCCTCGGATCCTGGCAAAGCGTACGAAGGGCTACATCCACAAGAGCTACATGCTTGGTGTAATCGCAATGGCTTACCAGCTCCTCCCTCACTTTCTCCAGCTGCTTCTGCAACAGCCTGATCAGGGGAATGACCTGACTCAAGCTGGCAGTGTCGGAACTGACTTCTCGTGTGGCAAGTTCAAATGGCTGCAGAACCTTGCACAACACGGAAATCAGTCTCCACTGCGCTTGACTGAGGTGCATCCCCACTCCTTTGCCTATGTCGTAGGTGGCTGTGTAGGCCTGAATGGCCTTTTGCTGCTCCTCCATCCTCTGCAGCATATAGAGGGTGGAGTTCCAGCGCGTCACAAGCTCTTGTTTGAGGTGATGGCAGGGCAGGTTCATGCTTTTTTGATGTGCCTCTAGTCTGCGGTAGGCACTGGCTGAATGCCGAAAGTGTCCAGCAATTTTGCGCGCCACCGCAAGCATCTCCTGCACACCCCTGTCACTCTTGAGGTAATGCTGCACCACCAAATTAATGGTGTGGGCAAAACATGGGACATGCTGGAAATTGCCCATATTTAATGCCCGCACAATGTTACTGGCATTGTCTGACACCACAAATCCCCATGAGAGTCTAAGTGGGGTAAGCCACTGGGAGATAATTTCCCTCATTTTCTCTAATATGTTGTCAGCGTTGTGCCTCTTATTAAAGCCTGTAATACACAATGTTGCCTGCCTTTGCATGAGCAGCCATTTTGTAGATGCTGCTACTGATGCAGCTGTTGCTGTTGCTGCGGAAGGGGATGCATCTACCCAGTGGGCTGTCACAGTCATATAGTCCTTCGTTTGCCCAGAACCACTTGTCCACATGTCCGTGGTTAAGTGGACAGTGGGTACAACCGCATTTTTAAGAGCACTGAGGACACTTGATCGTACTTCTCTGTACATTTTTGGTATCGCCTGCCTAGTGAAGTGGAATCTCGAGAGGATTTGGTACCGGGGACACAATACCTCCATTAACCCTCTAAATCCCACTCCACTGATGGCGGACACCGGGCGCACGTCTAACACCAACATTGCAGTTACAGCCGCAGTTATACGCTTTGCAATAGGGTGACTACTATCGTATTTTGTGGTCATGGCAAACGACTGTTGGACGGTCAATTGTTTTGTGAAAGACTTAGCGGTCTTACGACTTCCCCTCTGGGAAGATGACCGACTAACAGCAGCAACAGCAGCAGTGGCAGTAGTAGGCGTACCGCTGCAGGATTCCTCGGATGAATCCCGTATTGTGGAGGACTCAGTCTGGCTGCTGACTTGGGCTGCAGGACTGAATCTGATGGAGATTGTGGAGGAAGTTGATGAGGAGGGTGTTGCTGGTGTGTATCCAACTGGACCACGGGATTTAGGTGTCCCTGTACCGATGAGGGTCCTAGCCCCAGTTCCTGAACTAACCACTGAACTATGAAGGTTATTCAGGTGACGTATAAGGGAGGATGTTCCTAGGTGGGCAAGATCCTTACCCCTGCTTATTTGAGCTTTACATAAGCTACATATGGCCATACATTGGTTGTCTGGATTTGGATAAAAATAACTCCAGACCGAAGAGGTGCATTTTTTGGTCTTCTGACCAGGCATGACGATGGGCTTTTTCATCCCATGGACATCAGCTGTTTCCCCCCCTGGTGCCTCATTTACAATAACCACATCACCATCCTCATCATCAAGTTCCTCCACAGCGCCAGCTACATCATCAATAGCCTCCTCCCGAGCCACCTCTTCCCGTACAGTGATGGGAAGGTCAGGCTTGACAACCACCAACATCCTTGGACTCGCCTTGTGGATTTGTGATAATTTCTCTTTAGAAGGCAGAGTTGTTTGCTGTTTTGTTGCTGACAGCATAACTCTCTTCAATTTTTTGTAGGGGGGGGGAGGAGGAGGAGGGCTAAGATCCGTGGGTGAAGCTGAACCACTAGTCATGAACACGGGCCAGGGCCTAAGCCGTTCCTTTTCACTCCGTGTCGTAAATGGCATATTGGCAACTTTACGTTTCTCCTCAGATGATTTTAAGTTTCTCTTTTTGCTACTTTTTCTTAACTTGGGCTTTTTGGATTTTACATGCCCGGTACTACGAGATTGGGCATCGGGCTTGGAAGACGACGTTGATGGCATTTCATCGTCTATGTCATGACTAGTGGCAGCAGCTTCAGCATTAGGAGGAAGTGGGTCTTGATCTTTCCCTACTTTATCCTCCAAATTTTTGGTCTCCATTATATGTAGCACAAGATACTGCAGAATGTGTGAACTTGGTAATATTGCAGTACCAATGGACTTATACTGCTGGATTGGTTTTGCAAATTTGGTTATAATTATTATATATTTTTTTTTTTTTAAATTTTTTATTTTTTTTTACTTTTTTTTTATTTTTAAAAAACTTGGGAATAGTGGGGAAATAACTATGCCCTTAGAAGCACAGAGCACAGGACACAGCACCACTGGACTGAACAGGACACGGCACAGGACCCAGCAGCACTACGGAACTCAGCAGGACAGAGCACAGGACACAGCACCACTGGACTGATACTGCAGAATGTGTGAACTTTGTAATATTGCAGTACCAATGGACTTATACTGCTGGATTGGTTTTGAAAATTTGGTTATAATTATTATATTTATTGATTTTTTTTTTACTTTTTTATTTTTTTTTATTTTTTAAAAACTTGGGAATAATGGGGAAATAACTATGCCCTTAGAAGCACAGAGCACAGGACACAGCACCACTGGACTGAACAGGACACGGCACAGGACCCAGCAGCACTACGGAACTCAGCAGGACAGAGCACAGGACACAGCACCACTGGACTGATACTGCAGAATGTGTAAACTTTGTAATATTGCAGTACCACTGGACTTTTACTGCTGAATGTGTGAACTTGGTAATATTGCAGTACCAATGGGCTTATACTGCAGGATTGGTTGTGCAAATTTTGTGGTAATTAAAATAAATTTAAGTAGTTTTTGGTATTTTTTAAAAAAACTTTTTTTTATTTTTTTAAACACAGGGGAATATTGGGGAAATAACTATGCCCTTAGAAGCACAGAGCACAGGACACAGCACCACTGGACTGAACAGGACACAGCACAGGACCCAGCAGCACCACTGACCTCAGAAGGACAGAGCACAGCACACAGCACCACTGGACTGATACTGCAGAACACAGCACAGCACAGCACAGCACAGCACAGCACAGAACTAAACAGCACAGCACGAGATCTACCAGGACAGAGGACCACCTAACACACCCTCCCTCTACCCTGATCAATGCCCGAGTGAAGATGGCGGCGACTAGCGGGGAATTTATAGGATCCGAGTATCGCGAGATCCGACAACGGGATTATGAGTCAGAGCCTCAGTTTCACATTTGAATTTGGCGCCAATACCCGGATCTGTCTCGGATCCGACTCGGATCCGCAACGTTCGGGTGGGCTCGGATTTCATAAATCCGAGTGCGCTCATCACTACTTTAAACCCTGCGGTTTCATTTACTGGCGTAAATTTTAAATAGCCACCTTTTTCCTGGCATTTTACTATTAGCTATTTTCTCTGTTAGGAGATTTGACATCACAAGTACTATATTAACCAGTGCACATCCTCTTTCACTTTGATAGGGTTTTGAGGAGCAAAGAGAGAGGAGTTAGGAGATTGGTGTTTAGTTAGTGAGTTATTTTGGTGGCTTTTTCTTGAGATTTATCTGCTTGGTTGGAGTACAAGTAGTCCTGTGCTTTTTTTCTGTGCTGTTGGTTTATTTTCTGTGTTCATTTCTGTCTTGTGTTTGTGGTAATTGTATAGTCCTTTGTCTGTATTTCTTGTGTGAGAGTGTGGTGTGAGTGGCTGAACAGTTAGTATAGTTAGTCATTTGTGTTTGTCTGTACTTTAGTGTTCATTGTTTCCTGTTTAGTGTTTAGGGCTATGGAGAGAGCTAGGGGGGGAGGTAGAGACTGAGGAGTGGGAGATGGAGCTGGAGGGGGCAGAGGAAGCTCAAGATGGCTTAGAGGAGACAGGAGATGGGAGGAAGACTAAGGCAGGCAGAACTATCTGTTTTTCACATGATGAAAATTGTGTGTTAGTGTAGAGATGCCCCCGGAGCCGGTGCCCGAGAAGCGGGCGAAGATGACTGCTGTGGAAGTGTCCCTTGAGGGACAGAAGATGTCTCCGGTTCCTGTGCCCAGCAAGAGGGTGAAAAATGAAGAAAGAATTTACTTACTCGTCCAGCGCTCCAGCGCCGGTAAGTATGTCTTCTTTCCTCCAGGTTCTGGCAGCGGAGGAAGGATGAGCCAATCAGGGCTCATCTTTCCCCGCTGGCCAATCAGCGGCCGGATACGTGAGCCAATCCGTTTAAAAGATTGGCGCCGACACGAGCCAATCGGCGCTCGCGCCGGCTGATGACTTAGCGCCGACGACTATATAAGTCACCGGGCGGCGCCATTTTGCTAGAAGAGAGTCGGCGGCGGAGAGAGAAGGACGTCATGGGACGTCCGGAGTGCAAGAAGAAAAGAAGCTGCCGGAGCAGAGATCATCGGCGGGGAGCCCTTGTTAGGGCTGAGAGCGCCCCCGCCAAAACAGCCATCAACAGCGCCGAACCGGAGAAGAGGCGCCGCTGGCTGGAGGGTCTGGAAGAAAGAAGAGGAAGACGGCGTGGCAAGCTAAGATTCCTGCGCAGAGCAGGTAAGTCGACTCAGCGTTAACGCGGGCACTAGGCCCGCGGCCACAGTCGGGCACAAGGTCCGTGCAGCAGTAAATTAGGGGCACAAGGCCCAGGAAACTGGGCACTAGGCCCCGAACAGTAGTGGGCCAATAGGCCATATTGTCGTTAAAGGGGACAAGCCCCTGTTAGTAGTTAGAGAGGGGGAGGCTCAGAGCCCCCGGGTACAAGGGCACAAGGCCCTTAGGTAGGTAGTGGCCTAGTGGCCATAGGAAGGCTACAGGGCCTGGGCAGGGGCTGATAGCCCATAGTCTATAAAGGGCACAAGGCCCTAGCAGTTAGGGAGGCCACAAGGCCTAAGTAGGCAGGGGCTAGTGCCCCTAGGTAGCAGGGCACAAGGCCCTAGTTAGTGGGCTCAGAGCACTGAGTTAGAGAGGGGGCTAAGGACCGTAAGTAGAGCACAAGGCTCTGTGAGTAGCTGGGCGGAGGTCCATCGTGTGAAGGGCAAAAGGCCCTGGTGGTGTGTTAGAGGCGTGAGAGCCTTGTGAATATAGGCGCGGTCCTGTGTGAGGTGAGCACACGGATAATTGTGTCCAGGGGCAAGACGTCAGGCCCCTATTAAAGGTAGGCTCTTGTTCCCTGTGTTTTCCTGTACTAACCCTTGCTGTGGGGACAAGTGTAGTTACCAGCTTACACATAGTCAGGGAAGAACATACATAGTTTTCCCGTCAATTAGGTCCGTGGGGTCACACTGGTTTCCAGAGGGGGTGACTGAGTGAGTCAGTGGCAGTGCAGCACAGCTCAACGCAGTTCCAGGGGGCGTCCCGTGGTTCTGGTTGAGTGTCCCAGTCCTCAGTTCCGTGCAGGTTCCCTGGCGGTTCCGGATTAGGATACGTGTTCAATATCTGGGTGGAGGCAGTCGGGCGGTTCAGTTTTGATCGGCTGTTCCGGGCGGCAGTCTGTACGCAGGTTAGTGTGCTGTTCCAGTGAGCCTCAGTCGGGCCTGGTGCAGCCGGTCCTTAGGATCCGTGGGTGACCCCATAGCAAGAAGGCAGCTTCTTGGTATGGCCTGGGTGAGGGGGTTAGGAACCACCCTCCGGTTTAGTCCGTGAACACTGGCTGGTGTTCCCCATAGTGGTTAGTGAGCAGTTCCGTTAGTGCACCGCACCTAGTTAGTCATAGTTGTTTGACTTAGTTGCGTTGCCGACCATTAGAGCGTTGTTAGGGTCGGGTCGCTGTTGTAGTCAGATTAGCATTTGTGGGTGCCCATATTAGTCTCAATGAGAGAGTGCAGAGGGAGGCTGTGTGTTCCTTGTCATCCGCAGGTGTCGGGGAGGTGCAGGAGAACCGGATCGGAAGTGGGAGTGTCCCTGTGAGTATCGCGCTCGATTCCCCCTTTTGGCTAGGCCCTCACCGGGTGGTGTACAAGGTTCTTGAGGCGGGACTAGTCCTGGTCTCAAGTGCCTGTAGTCCCCCGTGCCTTGGCAAGAGCAAAGTGAGGAGGCGGCAAGGGGGCTTGGACTGAGAGTGTCCTTGTTCATTGACGTATTCTCTGACAGCCCTTACCTGGTAGGCACGGCCGTAATCTCTGTCTCTTTCTTAGAGGGGCGTGGTTGGAGGTGACAAGGGTTGCGGTTGCGGATCTGCTGGGATCGGGTCGCAGCTGGGATATTGGAGGCGGACTGGAGGTGACCATCGTTTACAAGGTAAGTTCTTTTGTGTTGTGTCTGTCCTGTTCCCCGCAGGCGCTACATTAGTGCATAATATTATGCCCTGCTATGAAGTTATTTTAGGCAACCTTGCCGTTGCCAATTATTGGGCCAAATATGTCAGGCAGTAAATGCTGTGGGTCCTTTAAAGATATCAGTGCCTCACTGTAGAAAGTGCTTCTCAGACATAAAGAGGCATCTCAAAGAAAAACTGTCTGAGGAAAGGAGGGCAGCAAGAGGCACAGAGGGTGCCTCACCAATTCATGTTCAATTCACCACTTATGAGGAGAATCTGCGGCAAATATTACCCCCAGAAATTGTTGTAGGAGTAAATATACAGGACACTGATGCCCCTACTTTCCAACACGCATCTGGTAAGTTTTTGATAGTATTTGTATAAGTGTTTAACAATGAAACAGCCAAGTACCATTTTGTATTAGATTTATTTTACTCTAACATTTGCAAAGTAGACTGTATAATGATTCAAGTATTGTCAGTGCTAACACAGTTTTTCACATTTTTTACACATTCAGTATCAACTGTAAGAGAGTCCACACCAAGCTCAAATCCTACTCAGCCACCTTCAATCAGGGATGTCACCTCTGAAGAACAAGCTGGTGGTCACCTGTTGTGAAAAAATAGATTTATTTTTTTTTAAATGCTGTTGCAAATATGAGAGAGGTATTATTAAATCTCTTTGTGGATTATAGCTGAATGTCTACAGAGAGGCTCACCTAAAGGTGTAATAGTTAACACCACTCCACCCTCGTACGACAATTTTCTGCAAGCACCAGAATACATTTTACATTTTTAAAAATTTATTTAAAAAAACCACCCAACAATAGAGGGTAACTGTGGATTTCTTAGAACTATATATCACTAGCATTCACTGGCCGGTGCTATATGTGTACTAGTTGTGATAATAGAGAAAGTTAAATGATCTGTAGGTAAATTAAAAAATAGTTTTTTGAACCAGTGTAAAAAAAACAAATTACATGTGACTTTAAATATACTTGCGGTTTTAATTTCTCTCCAGGTCTTCTGGATCAATCACAGATGTCATCTCCTGCAGAGCCAGAGGAAAACACATTAGTCACATTAGAAGTGGTTGGTATACCCATGTCTACGCACCATGAACACCCCACTGCCACTGTGGAAGAGTCACAGCAGCAGCCAACTCCACCTCCTCAACTTGATACAGGCCGAGAAATGGCCCAATCTATAGCCAATTTTCAGGTCCAACATGTCTCATATTGTAGGTTATTTGAGATGTGGCTACCGCAGTAATACAGAACATAACATAGCTTTAAATAGAATTGCAGCTGCTACAGAGCAATCAAATTTAAGCCTGATCTAACTGACAGGTGCTCTGGAGGTGTTACACACCACTGTGAAAGAGGTAAATGCCAACTTGCATAGGATTGCTGGTAATTGTTAACACAATTACCACAATTACGACACCCACCTGACCTACAAAAAAAAAAATGAAAGTATTAAAAAGCGATGTCAATATTAATAGACTTACCTGAAAAGCGACTGTGCAGATCACCGATGATGCTGAATGCTGATCGCAAATGATTTCGAATGAAGACCTGTTCGGCACTACAGTTTATTGTCATGGCGACTTCTATTAAAGTTAATTTAAAATGGCAATGTCGGGTTAAGTGTTTAAACACTTAACCTGCAGGGTCCCGACATTGCCACTTTAAATTAACTTTATTAGAAGTTGCGATGACAGTAAACTGTAGTGCCGGACAGGTCTTCATTCAAAATCACTTGCGGTCAGCATTCTGCATCATTGGTGATGTAGACAGTTGCTTTTCAGATAAGTCTATTAATATTGACATCGCTTTTTAATACTTTCATTTTTTTTGTGGGTCAGTGGGTGTCGGATTTCTCGCAACCGAAAAATCGTAGCCCACCCCATAGGATGGCAGCACAAATTCACTATGAGATCACATCAAGTTTACCCGTGCCAATTTCATCAAGAGAAACAAGTCTGGCTAGTACGTCTGATCGGTCCGTAGAAAGTTCTCCCCCATGGCAAGGTCTTCGCACCAGGGGTGGCCGAGGAAGAGAAGAGAGTGCCTCTAGAATCGCACATGTACCTGCAAAAAGGCGTAAGTAACACAATGTTTGGACCAAAAAAATATATAAAATTATTGGTTTGCAATATTTTCTGCCTCTTTCACTTATGTTTGGTGAACCCTTCGTCTTTCTCCAATATACTGTGCACATTGTTGTGCTTGATTATGCAATAACCACTTATACTTTATCTTACATAGCACAATAAATGTATTAACTATTCAATTGAAAATGTTTTTCTGCCACTAAAACAACACTGGTATACCGAGTTTTAAAATCTCGTAGAAATTGCTCTAAACACATTTACAGTTATATTTCACTTACCACTCAATATTCAAGGTTGCACATGAGGAGTACACACTATACCCTCTGGTTATTAAAAAATAATATAACATAATAGAATGAACACTTAAAATGTACCCAAACATTTATTCAACTTTATTTGGGCTATTTTTTATTTAAAACATATTGGACCAATCATTTAACATTCAATGATTCTTTCTCTTATGTTCCAAATCTTAAAATAGCTGAAAGAGTATGCTGTTTGATCAATCTCGCCATTCACATTCATCTCTTTTATTTTGGCCGTTTGAATGGTTGCTTTGCGGCGGTTTTGCAAACCCCAGCTTAATAAATCTGGCTGTTTGTATGCTCTTAGTTATTAAAATCGGTATGACGAGTTGTAAAGTGGTGGTTTTAAAAAATGTCAATCCTGCCTGTTTTAACGGCAGTTTGAGCTTTAATAAAATTGCCAATTACAAAACCGCCGGAAAAATAGACAAAAAGCGGCAGTTTGAACAAACCGCCATTTAGTAAATCTAGCCCTTTGTGTTTTTACTGCAATAGAGTGACAATTCACTTGGTAATAGGACCCCTCCCCTCCGCGAACGAACGGTACTGTACAGCAGCCACGGCGCTGTCAAAGAAGCGTCCGCGGCGGTGCTGTATTGTAGTACAATACAGCACTGCCGCGGATCCTTCTTTCACAGCGCCGCGGCTGCTGTACAATTCAGAATCGCCAAAATGGAGCTGCTGCGCATGTGCGGCTGTCTCTTTATTTTTATTTTTGAAGGGGTGGGGGAACCCCCTTAAAAATCCTGCGTTTGCCACTGCTATACGAGAAATAAGTTGTGCATCTGGATTAAGTTAATGTTCTATGAAAACAACAATAGTTAATGTATGGAACAGTTTGTATTATTGACTTACGGATCTAGATTTTCAAAGTGTTACATTGAAAAGTATTGCACAGTATTACATTAAATATTCAGGAGATAGTAATAATGGATCTTCAACTAGAATGGAATTAGTTACAGCAGTTTATAAAAGATGTTATATATTTATGTTAAACTATAACTAAAAAAGTGTATTTAATATGTAATGTATTTCATCATTTTCCCTCCTCCGATCTCCCTTAAGGTCGATGGTGTCGTCCTCTCCCCTGTTCACCATGCACACTACCTGGGGGTCATCATTAACTCTGCTGTCAACTTCACACCCCACATCCAGCTCTTTACATCCACCTTCACAACATTGCCAAGATTCATCCTTTCCTCTCCCTGGATGTAACCAAGACCATTGTCCATACTACTGCAATCTCCCACCTTGATTATTGCAATATTCTCCTCTCTAGCCTGCCAGTCACATGTCTGCCCACCTGCAATCTGTCCTGAATGTGGCATCATTAATAATCCTCCTCTCCTGCCATTCCTCTTCGGCTGTGCCTCACTGAAAATCCACTGGCTACCCATTCCCTCCGGAATACATTTGAAGATGACTACCCCCACCTATAAAGTCCTCTTAAATGCCTCCCCTTCCTACATCTTTGACTATGTCAAGAATTACTCACCCACTCAATCCTGTCAATGGCAACTCCCTCCTTTCGCTTCACCTACCCCTTACACTCGCTTCCATTCACTCATATGGTCTCCTTTTGCTTCCCTGTCCCTCTTGAATGTCAGCTCTCACTAGCATGGCCCTCCCTACCGCCTGTCTCCTTATTCTCTTTGAAAGGTTTTCCTTTGTTCTAGTTTTGTCTTTTAACGTAGTTGCTTTTTCGTCTCATCTTGCATTGAGTTTTACTGATTCAATCATTTATATTGCCACTTATTTTTTGTATTTTATTGGGTTTTTTTTGTTCATTGAATATTGCTGCGGATTCTGTGGAGCCTTATAAATAAACGATGATGTTGATTTTTTAGAATTGTGTACCATTAGTAACTAACTATAACTACATCACAAAATGTATTTTTGCAAACTATAATTATTTTTTTCTTGAAAATTAGTTTAATGGGTTTCTTCAAAGAGGAAAGGGATACATAAAGAAAAAGGGGGAGGGGGTTATGATGTATAAAGCCAAGTTGAATCCAAAAACAAATTAGTTTAATGGGTTTCTTTAAAGAGGAAAGGGATACATAAAGAGAAAGGGGAGGGGGTTATGGTGTATAAAGCCAAGTTGAATCCAAAAACAATTTTTCCAAATACAAACAAGCATGTTTCAAATTGTAGATCTTATAAGCAGTGCTGCAACTAGACATTTTGGTGCCCTGGGCGAGACAGGGCACCGGCGCCCCCCATCTAAGTGGGAGTGGCATTTGATAAGTGGGTGTGGCCAACCTAATGTGTGGGTGTGGCTAGCACTTTACTGAAAGAAAAGTGCTTGATTGAGCCAGGGCACAGAGGCAGGTAGCGGGCGGCTGCTGCGCCCCATTGGGCTTGCGCCCTGGGCGACGCCACCGCCTGCACCACCCTAGTTACGGCTCTGGGTAACAAGTACAAGCCTCAGTAGTTGTCTATTGCAGTCACTGGTACCGGTAAATTAGAAAGTTGTATCCGGGAGCAGGGGCAAACGCAGGATTTCAAAAGGGGGGTTCCAAATGTTTGTAAGGGGAAGCCTATTTAACAAGCATCATGGTGGTAATTGCACCGCCACAATACCTGTTCTGTTATTGCCATCACAGGATGGAGACAACAGATTAATATAGTTTGAAAACAATTTATTCTTTGAATAAAACATTTTTAATGAAAGGTTTTAAAATAAATATATTTCTTTTTTATTAAATTTAATCTATTTCTTTAACCTATGTTTTCCACAGTATTGTAACTGAAAGCCCTAAACACTTAGTATAGTTTACAGCTATAAAACTCCTACATATCGCTGAACTGGGGGCCCTATTTATAAATAGACCCCAGTATCTCAAATGTAGTTTAGAGCATACCAACAGCCACTCACCTCTAAGCAGAAATGCTATCGTCCGTGTTGTGGGGGTATAAGGGGTGCCATCTCTACTGTGTTACGCTCAGGCTGCGTTACGTGACGGGCATGAAATCATGCATGCGCCCCTTTCTTTCTTGCTGATCTTTCTGCGACCACAGACAGCTTCAGCATACATGCAGATTCCACTTTCAGGGTGGTTTGATTTGAATGTGAGGGGGTTCTGGACAACTGTAAAATTCCCCTTAAGTGCCACATGGCACACATATGTAATGAGATGGCAAAATGAGATACACACAAAGGGGAGGAAAATAAAGGGACAATCACAAGGGGGTGGGCAGAGAAACACACATGGGGAGACAGGCACACAAATGGAAAGGCAGAAATGGACATAAACACACAAAGGGAAGAGCTATGCACACATAAACAGTGGGGGCACACAAATACAGAGGGCTATACATGCAAATTTGGATAAAGAGATAACACAACCAGGGATAGAGGAAGCTGATACAGACAGACACACTAGGAGGGGGAGGAGCAAGAGACACTGATACACAGTACACACAAACATGGGGGGAGACAGGAGTCAGGACTGGGCTGCTGAAAAGTGTGAATGAAGACAGTCACCTGCTACTATGAGTAGTAGATCTGCTCTGTTTACTAGCAAACATGGATCAAAGTATAAAGGAAGGGGGAACCCCTTGCCATTTCAAAATATCCCTTGTAATCTTCTGCCTCTCTTTACTCCCCCTCCCCCCTCTCATTTAGTTCATCCCCATTTCCATTCCTCTGTCTCTTCTGACATAACAATTACTTTCACTAGCTCTTGGTGTCTGCTGTAGTGCAGTGTGGCAGCCACGATCTCCTTTTTTCTGTTCTTGCAGGGGCTGTCAGTAGGGTCCGTGAGCTGCAGTAATAGGCTGCATGGACCCTACAGTCACACAGTAAAGAGGAGAGTGATTCCTGGCTCCGCCCACTTTTTTTTAATAATGATTAAAAAAAAATGCAAAAAACCTCTGATTACCGGAGGTGGGGGATACAAGCAAAGGGGAAAGGGGTTGCTGGGCAATTGAACCCCCCTACCCCACCCCCTGAGTGCGCGCCTGCGGGAGGTTACAATTCATTCCCTGCATCAGAAGCAGTCACTGAAAGCAGGAAGTTGGTATTTGGAACGTAAGTTTGCGTTCCAAATGCCAAACTTCCTGCTTTCGGTGACTGCTTCTGATGCAGGGAATGAGCTGTTGCTTGTGGCACTGTGTGGAGCGATTGAGCCTGGCATAGAGGCAGGTATCAGGTGGCTGCGCCCCCCCGGGCTTGCGCACCGCCCGCACCTCCCTAGTTACGGCTCTGCTTATAAGTATCAATGAGGCGCCTGTAGAGGGACTCAGTGTGGGGGTAGGGGTGAGGGATTGAGATGGGGAGAGAGGAGGGAGGGGGATATCGGGGGGTGTTAGTTGTGGGAAGTCAGGGGATATGGATGCTGGGGCAAGCATGGAGGGTTGTCATTGTGTATTGTTCAATGATCAGTAGTGGAATGTGCTGTCCAGGAGTACCAAGTGTTTGAGAACTGGCGGGATAAAGTGTTCCATTTTGTGTGTTTGCCATACTAGTGCTTGGATAGTAGGGAGGTCTGTTTTTTCAGGTTTAGGGCGATGAGGGATCGCGCAGCAACTAAGAAGGGTCCACTCAGTATTTGTGTGTGTTTTGGGATATCAGGGAGTGGGCGGGGAAGTAGGTGGTAGGAGATGTTGCCTGTAATCTTGATTTGAGTTAAACGTATGCGTAATTGCCGAATGGGGTGCCTTCCCCTCCACAGTTATGCCAACAGAACGTTAAGACATTGGGGTAGGTAGCCCCCAGTCTCGTCGACACAAGGTACCACTGAAAGAAGAGCTTGTATGAATTCTCTCTGAGTTGCGTGCAGATGGAATTTTTGGCCACAACGTCTTGGATTCGGGATCAGTCCTCTGTATCAAGGAACTCACCCATATCTTCCTTCCATCTAAGCACGTATCCTTCTTTAAGTTGCTGGTTATCTTTTAGAAATATCGAATAAAATATTGAGATCAGGCCACTGGAGGTGGGTCTGTGAAGGCAGATGGCTTCAAGCACAGTGGGGAGATGAGGGATTCTGCTTTTCACTTTGTCATGGTAGAAGTGGCGAAGCTGCAGGTACTGGTAAAATGTGGCTGAGGGTAGCCAAAGAGGACAGAAAATTCTGACAAGGTTGTGGGGATGATGTTGTGAAAGAATTCAATATTGCAAGCTGTCCAGCCTTTAAACTCACTGGAATCAAGGCCAGGGGCGAACATGGGGATGTTCCATAGGGAGGCCATGCGGTGGGGGATTGGATATCAAGTGAAATGCGTGCATGCAGAAGCTCAAAACTGAAAGCGATGTTGGTGTCCTAACAAAGCCACCCGGAGGCCTCCTGAGAATTATTTAAAAAAAAAAAATTCCCACTCGGCAGGAAGCGATGGAAGTTGCTTATCGGGGTTGGTCCCATCAATGACCTATTTGAAACAGGCAGCCAGACAGCCTGCTGCCAAGCTGCCTGTCATTTCACAGAGTGGTCGCAAAGCTTTTAGCCTCGCGAGTGGAGACAAAGGACCTTCCTACTGCCAGCAATAAATTTTCATCAATGGATGTCAGCAGCTGTGTATGTATATGGTAATATGTATTTGTATTGCATTATCTATGTATGTATATGGTAATGTGTGTATAACTATGTATATGGCATTGTCTGTGTATGCATGTGGTATTGTGTGTATGTGACTATGTATATGGCATTGTGTTTGTACATATATGACATTGTGTGTATGTGTGTAGTATTGTCTGTGTATGGCATAGTGTGTGTGGGTATATGGCATCGTGTGTGTGGGGATGGGTATATGCCATTGTGTGTGGGTGGATATATGGCATTGTGTGTAGGTATTGTAACGGATTACTGGATACACTACTAATCTTGATTAGCGCTGGCTTACCTGAGGTGCGGAGTCTAACGATCTCCCCGGTATTCACCAAGAACCGCCGCAAGGCGGGATGGGCTTTGCTGCCAGGAGTCGCAGGTCGCGGTCCTCAGGTTTGCCCCAAGATGTAGCACAGCGGAATAGGAGCAGGATGAGAAGAGTCGGACTGGCCGGGTTGGTACACAGGCAGGCAATGCAGACAGAATCAGGAGGCAATCTCGGAGTCAATCAAACCGGGTCAGTACACGGGTCACCAGAACAGATGCGTAGTCAGCTAGCCGGGTCGGTACACAGGAATGGCAGATAAATGTGTAGAGAGAGGAGCGTGAGACAATCCGGGTCAGGAGCACAGGCAATCAGGGAGGTCAGCAAGCCAGATCGGTACACAGGAGAAACGGGATCCAGAGGGGTCAGCAAGCCGGGTCGGTACACAGGAGGTCAAACACACAGGAAGCAGGAACAAGGAGGACACAGGAATCAGGAGCCAGGAACAGGTAAGTTGCTCTGACACTCCTAGAGTGTCAGAGCACTGTTTAAATAGGATGTCCCTGTTTGAATTCCCCGCCCTAGGTCTGACGGTCATGTGACCGCCGAACACGGAAGTGCGGCTTCCGGGTCCGACACAGCGACGGGGGAGCGAGGAAAGGTAAGTATCGTTACAGTACCCCCTACCTTAAAGGTGGACTCTGGACACCTACACAGGTTTAAAGGGAAATTTCTTATGAAAAAGTTTGAGTAGACGGGAGGCATGAAGGTCAGCCTCTCTTACCCAGGAGCGTTCCTCAGGGCCATATCATTTCCAGTCTACCAAGAACTGTACAGAACCTCTGACTTTACGAGAGTCTAGGATTTGTTTCACCTCATATTCACCCTGGTTCTGAATAATAACAGGAGGAGGGGCTCTAGGAGGAGTGGAAAATTTGCTAGTAACCACTGGTTTCAGCAAGGAAACATGAAAAACATCTGCAATATGAAGAGAACGTGGTAATTTTAGTCTGAAGGCTACTGGATTGATGATCTTGGAGATGGAAAAGGGGCCAATGAACCTGGGAGCAAATTTTTTGCTTGGAACCTTTAAACGAATGTTCTGTGTAGACAGCCATACTTTGCCACCGATGGTGAAACTAGGACCAGCTCTTCTCCTTTAATCGCAGGCTTGTTTAGAGCGAGTGATGGCTTTTCTAAGGCTTAATTTGGTTTGTTCCCAGATGTAGGAAAAATTGCGAAATAATACGTCCACTGCTGGAACCCCGGAAGAAGAAATTTGGGAAAAGGTGGGTAATCTAGGATGACAGCCATAGAGAACAAAAAAAAGAAGAGTTGGAGATAGCCTAGTGGAAATGGTTATTATGAGCAAACTCAGCCCATGGAAGGAGATCCACCCAGTTGTCTTGATTGGCAGAGATGAAAATTCTTAAGAATTTCTCCAGCTCTTGGTTAGTTCTTTCTGTGAGGCCATTAGACTGGGGATGATATGCAGAGGAAAAATCGAGTTTGATTCCAGACTTGTGACAAAAGGATCTCCAAAACTTGGATACAAACTGGGAACCTCGGTTGGAGACAATGTGATGAGGACAACCATGAAGACAGAATATTTCCTTAATGAAAATATCAGCCAAAGAGGAGGAAGAAGGAAGACCT
Source organism: Mixophyes fleayi (assembly GCF_038048845.1). Classification (NCBI taxonomy): domain Eukaryota; kingdom Metazoa; phylum Chordata; class Amphibia; order Anura; family Limnodynastidae; genus Mixophyes; species Mixophyes fleayi. The sequence goes on from NC_134409.1 coordinate 84,943,488, forward strand.
TTTAGTGGCATGAAATGAGCGGTTTTGGAAAAACGGTCCGTGACCACTAGGATTACAGTACAAGACGTGGAGGAAGGTAGGTCTGTAATGAAATCCATGGAGATTTGTGACCACGGGTATTCAGGAACTGGCAATGGAAGCAAATGGCCATAAGGTCTCCTCCTAGGAGTCTTGTGTTGGGTACATATGGAACAAGAAAACACAAACTTCCTTACATCCTTTTGTAGAGAAGGCCACCAGTAGTTGCGAGATAGCAACGCCAAAGTCTTGAGAATGCCAGCTTGACCCGAGAAGAGGGAACGATGAGCCCATCATAAAAGTTGGATGCGGAGAGGGGCAGAAATGAAGGTCTTGTCTGGAGGACAGCTTCTCTTGAGATGTGTTGCTGCCAAAATTCGGCTTGGGTTCAGAATAAATTTATTCTCCTCCAATGGTTCCGAATCAGCAGGATCAAATGAGCAAGATAGAGCATCCGCCTTAATATTCTTAGATCCAGAACGGAAGGAGATGTTGAAGTCAAATCGGGAGAAGAATAAGGACCATCTTACCTGCCAAGGATTTAGACAGCGAGCAGTACGCAAATATAGCAAGTTCTTGTGATCGGTGTAAATAGTAATGGGAAACTGAGCTCCTTTTAGGAGATGTCTCCATTCAAAAAGAGCCAATTTAATGGCCAGGAGCTCGTCACCGATACTGTAGTTCCTCTCAGCAGGTAGGAGGCGACGGGAAAAGAAACCACTTGGATGTAGTTTACCCGTAAGAATCTCGTTGAGAGAGCACTGCTCCTGTACCTACGGAGGATGCGTCCACCTCCAGAATGAATGGACGAGAACAGTCAGGTTGTTGGAGAATGGGAGCCAAGGAAAAGAGAGATTTTAAGGTAGTAAAGGACTGAGTGCCTTCCACAGACCATACTTTGGCATTTGCAGACTTCCGGGTCAGGGCGGTGATAGGTGCCACAAGAGTAGAGTATCCTTTAATAAACTGGCGGTAATAATTGGAGAAGCCTAGGAACCGTTGTGTAGCCTTCAGGCCAGAGGGTTGAGGCCAATCTAGAATGGCCTTTAACTTGGTGGGATCCATTTGCAATTATGTGCCAGAAATGATGTAGCCTAAGAAAGGAACTTGTTTCTGTTCAAAGGTACATTTTTCTAGTTTACAATATAAATGTTTTTTTCTGATCCGAGCCAGAACCTCCAGGACATGTTTTTGATGTGATACCAAATCTTGGGAGAAGATGAGGATATCATCTAGGTAGAAGACTACAAACTGATACAACAGGTCTTGAAAGAGTTTATTTATAAAACCTTGAAACACAGCAGGAGCATTGCACAACCCAAAAGGCATGACCAAATATTCAAAGTGACCGTCCCGAGTGTTGAAGGCAGTTTTCCACTCATCCCCTCCTTAATACGAACCAGGTTATAGGCTCCTCTGAGGTCTAATTTCCAGAAGATAGTAGCCCCCTTAATCCGATCAAATAATTCTGAGATTAATGGTAATGGGTACCGATTCTTTACAGTGATGGCATTTAGACCTCGGTAGTCGATACAGGGGCGGAGGCCCCCATCTTTCTTTTTCACAAAGAAGAAGCCTGCCTCAGCAGGGGAAGAAGATTTTCGGGTGAAGCCTTTTCTCAGATTATCGTGGACATAGTCCTCCATAGCCTTGGACTCGGGGACGGAGAGAGGGTACACTCGGCCTCGGGATACTGGTTTGCCAGGAATTAAGTCGATGCTACAATCCCAAATTCTATGTGGAGGGATTTTCGTAGCCTCCTGTTCACAAAAGACATCGGCAAAGATTTGGTATGGCTCAGGAAGAAGGGCCAAAGGTAATCTCTTGTGGCATTTGGAATCTCCCAGAGGAACCAATTTAGAAAGGCATTGAGAAAAACAATGGTGTCTCCAAGATAAGATATGACCAGACTGCCAGTCAAGATTAGGGGAATTGAGACGAAGACACGGTAGTCCAAGGATGACTGGATTAGTAGATCTGTGAATTACGAAGAAGGAGATACTCTCCTGGTGGAGTGCTCGAATCTGAAGAAGAAGAGGAGTGGTGCGTACAAGGATGGATCCTTCAGGAATTCTTCCCCCATCGATGGCTAAAAGGGAGATAGGTTGTTCTAATGCTTGCGTGGGAATGGAGAATTGCCTTACCAAGGCAGCAGAAATGAAATTCCTTGCAGCCCCGGAGTCTTGGAGGGCTGACTGAGAAAAGGTATGACGTAATGAATGTAAAGAAATAGGGATGGTGAGACAATCATTATTATAAAGGATTGAGGGAGACTAAGAAAGGAGGCCCAATGACACAGCTCCCGAAAACGTCAGGCCTTGTCGTTTCCCGGACACTTGGAACAAGAATTCAGAAGGTGGCCGCTCTCTCCACAATATAAACATAACTTGTTACGAAATGTCCTTTCTCTCTCTTCGGCCGATAGGCGGGTCCTTCCCAATTGCATAGGTCCCTCGGGCGTAAGAACAGGTGTTTGGAAGCTAAACGGATCATACTGCGTCGAGATTGTTCCTTCTCAGAATTACGCTCCTTGAAACGTAAATCAATCTTAACGCAGAGGGAGATGAGATCGTCCAAAGATGCAGGGAGTTCTTGAGACACCAGCTCGTTTTTAATCCGATCTGAAAGACCCTGCCAGAATGTAGCCACAAGAGCCTCATTGTTCCAGCGGAGTTCCGAGGCCATGGTTCTGAAGTGAACCGCATATTGACCCACGGACTGGGTTCCTTGGCGGAGATGCAATAACCCAGCAGCGGTATTGGAGACCCTTCCTGGCTCGTCAAAAACCTTTCTCAAAGTGGACAAAAAGGTGGAGACAATATGCAGGATGGGATCATTCCTCTCCCATAACGTGGATGTCCATGCTAAAGCTCGACCAGAGAGCAGCGATATCACATTGGCCACTTTAGCCTTCTCAGAAGGAAAATTCCCCGGCAACAGTTCAAATTGAATGGAGCATTGGTTCAGGAATCCTCTGCAAAGTTTAGGGTATCCATCAAACTTAGGCGGATTAGGTATCTGCAATTGGGAGGAAGAAGCTGCAGAAGGGGGGTCTGGAGCCGCAATCACTGTTGCAGGAAGTCCGGTGGCCACTAAGGTGTTCTGAACAACGTCCAGCCGGGTAGATAAGCTCTGGAGGAATTTTAAAAGTTGCTCTTGGTTCGCCTCCTGTTTGTCCATTCTTCCCACTAAATGCTCCAGTAGATCTTTAGCCGCTGGATCCATGGTCAGAGCAAACTGTAACGGATTACTGATACACTACTAATCTTGATTAGCGCTGAGGTGCGGAGTCTAACGATCTCCCCGGTATTCACCAAGAACCGCCGCAAGGCGGGATGGGTTTTGCGGCCAGGAGTCGCAGGTAGCGGTCCTCAGGTTTGCCCCAAGATGTAGTACAGCGGAATAGGAGCAGGATAAGAATAGTCGGACTGGCCGGGTTGGTACACAGGCAGGCAATGCAGACAGAATCAGGAGGCAATCTCGGAGTCAATCAAACCGGGTCAGTACACGGGTCACCAGAACAGATGCGTAGTCAGCTAGCCGGGTCGGTACACAGAAATGGCAGATAAACATGTAGAGAGAGGAGCGTGAGACAATCCGGGTCAGGAGCACAGGCAATCAGGGCGGTCAGCAAGCCGGGTCGGTACACAGGAGGTCAAACACACAGGAAGCAGGAACAAGGAGGACACAGGAATCAGGAGCCAGGAACAGGTAAGTTGCTCTGACACTCCTAGAGTGTCAGAGCACTGTTTAAATAGGAAGTCCCTGTTTGAATTCCCCACCCTAGGTCTGGCGGTCATGTGACCGTCGAACCCGGAAGTGCGGCTTCCGGGTCCGACGGAGCGGTGGGGGAGCGAGAAAAGGTAAGTATCGTTACAGGTACAGGGCTGTCACTCACCGGACCGTGAGTGCCTCTGCGCTGGTGTGTGGCTCACTAGCCTTCCTGCTGGCACCTGTCCTAAACCGCGGCCATCCGCCATCCTAATGGACTGCGCATGCGCAGCTCCCAAGAACTCTTGTGACTGTTGCTTTTAATCCAAATTGGTTGATCAGGCAACTCCCTATTTAAGGCACCTGTGTGCATTACCTCATGGCCTGATCTTGGAGTCTCATTCCCTGTGAGTCTCTGAAGGTGTTTCCTGTGTTCTACTAGTGTCTTCAGTTTCCTGCTGATTCCTGATCTACTCATCGCTGGTTTCCAAACCCGCTACTATCTCCTGTGTACTACTAGTGTATTCAGTTCCTGTGGATTCCCTGTGCTTCTCATCGCTGGTTTTCATACCTGCTACAGTCTCCTGTTTCCTGCCTGTGTCCTCAGCTGGACTCTGATTACCGGATCTACTCACCTGTGGTTCCTACACTCGTCTCTGCCGTCCAGCGTCTCTGCAGTTCCTGCATCTCCCTGTGGACAGACTGTTCTACTGAATAGCGGTATGCCTATCTGTTATTGACATTCTCCGTTTACTCTGCATATCCGCTAGGCCAAGTTTCCACGCTCAGCAGCGGTATCCATACCTGCTATAGACTGTTATTGTTACGCTGCATACCTGTTTGGAATTAACCGTACTACTCAGTCGTTATATGCATAACTGTGATTGACTATCCATTATTGGCCTGCATATCTGTGCTGAGCAAGTCTCTACCAAGCAGCGCCACACATACCGTTATATAGACTTTGTTGGATACGCTGCATACCTTTTGGGATCAAGTTCTTCTGTGCTCTCAGTGTCTGCATCCTATTATCTTTGTATGCTTCCACTCATCAACACTTGTACACATCCTCACCATAAGCAGTGGTACAACTTGCTATACGCAGACCACTGACTTCCCCGCTACCTACCTGCACCTGGACAAGTCTTCTCACCATAAGCAGTGGTACAACTTGCTATACGCAGACCACTGACTTCCCCGCTACCTACCTGCACCTGGACAAGTCTTCTCACCATAAGCAGTGGTACAACTTGCTATTTGCAGACCACTGACTTCCCCGCTACCTACCTGCACCTGGACAAGTCTCTTCACCCTAAGCAGTGGTACAACTTGCTGTACGCAGACCACTGACTTCCCTGCCACCTCCCTGCATCTACTCACGTCCATCATGATCTCCGTGTTAAAATCTGCCTTTCCTCTATATCAGCTAGTCGCTGATTCATTGACCAAAGATTGCTGCAAGTCACTGACTTTCCTATTATTTATTGGCATTCTCTCTCCATCTGCTGTGATATCTGTTCCGCTAGTCACCCCGCTACCAGAGGACCGTTGTGAAAACTTCACTACTCTGGTAAGCCCAGTCATCTGATGAAATCCTGGGCAACACTTCTAGTACCTGTGACAGTAAGATCAGGCCATGCCAGACCCAGGATCGGAACCAACAGCTAAAGAGATGCTGCAGTATCTGGTCACCCATATCAAACAACAAGATGTTCGCCAACAACAGTTGTTGCAATTTTGTCAGGCTTTAGCCTCCCAAGGAACCCCTGTGCAAAATGTGGCAGCAACCATTGAGCTTCCAGGTATCTCCATCTCCTTCCCCAGTGCCATCCCAGGTGTCCATCGCTTCCACGCTACACCTGCCTACTCCTTCTAAATATGATGGAGATCCCAAAACCTGTAGAGGCTTTCTTAATCAATGCTCCATTCATTTTGAACTTCAACCTCATAACTTCTCTACTCATCGTTCCAAAGTGGCTTATCCTCATCTCTTTGTTTTCCGGACAGGCTCTCGCATGGGCCTCCCCTCTGTGGGAAAAAAATGACCCTTTATTGCAAGATAGTGCCTTGTTTATTTCTACGTTTCGAAGTATTTTTGACAAACCTGGTCGTGTTATCTCTGCAGCTTCCAGTATCCTCCGACTACGCCAAGGATATCGGACTGTGGCTCAGTATGTCATTCAATTTCGGATACTTGCCTCTGAACTTCAGTGGAACACTGAGGCACTGATCGCCGCCTTCTGGCAGGGGCTTTCCGATAAAATTAAAGACGCACTGACCTCTCAAGAGTTACCCTCCTCCTTGGATGATTTGATTTCTCTTTGCCATGTAGACATGAGATTTCGTGAGAGAGATTCCGAGAGAATAACTTCCTGCAAAGCGGCTCTTAGCTCAGTATCTCAAGTTCGTCATTCTCCACCTCCAGTAGAACCTATGGAGCTAGGTCGCTCTAAACTAACATCTGAGGAGAGAGAACGAAGAGTGAAAAATAGACTCTGTATCTATTGCGCTGACTCTACTCACATGCTGAACTCATGTCCTAGGAAGTCAGGAAATGCCAGGCCCTAACCAGTTCTGGAGAGGTAAGGTTAGGGTCCCTGGAGTCCTCTCCATGTTCTACGAATGTGAAAGTTTGTGCTTTTGATGTCACCGTTTCCTTTGTTACCAAATCCTTTGTCTCTCAAGCACTTATAGACTCTGGAGCTGCTGGAAATTTTATCTCTAGTTCCCTAGTGAATCAATGGTCTCTACCAGTGATTTCCTTAAAGGTTCCCATTGCCGTTACTGCTACTGATGGATCACGTATAATTAATGGTCTCATTACTCAAAGTACGTCTCCACTGACTCTTCAAATTGGAGCCTTACACCAAGAAAAAATTTCTTTATTGATCCTTCCTTTTACTACCAGTCCCATCGTACTAGGCCTGCCATGGCTTCAACTTCATTCCCCTCAGATTGACTGGAACACTCCCTTAAGTCACTTCCTGGGGTCCCGAATGTCGTCATCGTTGTCTCTCTCAAGTTGTTCCACTCAAAATACAGCAGTCGTCCATTTCACCATGTCCACCGGGCCTCCCTCCTCAGTATGCTTCTTTTGCGAATGTGTTCGATAAGGTTCAGTCAGAACGCCTTCCTCCTCATCGGGCATGGGATTGTCCGATTGACTTACAACCTGGCAAGAGACCTCCTAGGGGCCGTGTGTATCCACTTTCATTACCTGAGACTCAAGCAACATCTGAGTACATTAAGGAGAACCTCCAGCGAGGATTTATCTGACTTTCTACCTCTCCCGCTGGAGCGGGGTTCTTTTTCGTAAAGAAAGATGGATCATTATGTCCCTGTATAGATTTTCGTGGACTCAATGCCATTACCATCAAAAATCGGTACCCTATTCCGTTAATCACTGAACTTTTCGATCGCATTAAGGGAGCCCAGAACTTTACCAAGTTGCATTTTCGAGGTGCCTATAATTTAATCCGGATCAAGTCTGGAGACGAATGGAAGACAGCTTTTAACACCAGGGATGGCTATTATGAATATCTTGTTATGCCCTTCGGGTTGTGTAACGCCCCCGCTGTCTTCCAGGGTTTGGTGAATGAGATCTTTCGGGACTTGCTGTATGTCTGTGTCGTCGTCTATCTGGACGACATATTAATTTTTTCCCAGGATCTGCCCACTCATCATCAACAGATGGCAGAGGTCCTATCCAGACTCCGAAGAAATTCTTTATTTTGCAAACTAGAGAAATGTTCATTCGAGTTATCCCAGATTCCATTCCTGGGATACATTGTGTCCGGAGTCGGTCTTAAGATGGATCCAGAAAAGGTGAACGCTGTATTAAGTTGGCCCCAGCCAACTACTCTCCGAGCAATCCAATGCTTTTTAGGATTTGCGAATTATTACAGACGCTTCATTCAGGGTTTTCGTCCATTGCCTCTCCTATAGTGGCCCTGACCCGCAAGGGGGCTAACACTAAACTGTGGTCCTCCGGGGCCCTTCAAGCTTTTCAGTCTTTTAAAGAGTCTTTCTCTTCTGCTCCTGTTTTTCGACAGCCTGATGTGACGCTTCCCTTCTTCCTAGAGGTAGACGCCTCTAATGTTGGCTTAGGGGCAATATTATCCCAAAGATCGGAGCAACAAAAATTCCATCCTTGTGCCTTTTATTCCCGAGGTCTTCTACCCGCGGAGAGGAATTATACCATCGGGGACAAGGAGTTGTTGGCCATAAAAGCAGCATTAGAGGAATGGAGATATCTACTGGAGGGAGCTCGTCATCCCGTAACTATTGTTACGGATCACAAAAACCGGTCATATCTACAGTCAGCTCAATGTCTAAATCCCCGTCAAGCAAGATGGTCTCTTTTCTTTTCCTGTTTTGAACTTGTTATAACCTTCAAACCTGCTGCCAAAAATAAAAAAGCAGACGCCCTGTCTCGGGCATTCGTGACGTCCTCAGACGTTAAAGATGGTCCTAACCATTTTATTTTAGATCCCAAGTGTGTGTCTCTGGCCACTTCGTCTACCAAGGTGCTAACATTTGGGAGAACCCTCGTGCCTCCATCTCTTAGGAGGAAAATATTGTCTTGGTTCCATTCCTCACGTTTTTCTGGACATTCGGGTGAACGCAAGACTTTAGAAATCCTTTCTCAAAGCTACTGGTGGCCCTCTATGAGGAAAGATGTCAAAGACTTTGTGGCCGCTTGTGAGCTGTGTTCCCAGTTTAAAACTCCCCGCAGAACACCAGCGGGATTACTACAACCACTACCCATTCCTTCCAAACCTTGGACCCATATTAGTATGGACTTTGTCACCGATCTTCCTCCAAGTAAAAAGTGTAATACCATCTGGGTAGTGGTGGATCGATTTTCGAAAATGGCACATTTCGTTCCTTTGACCGGTTTACCTTCTTCATCTACTCTGGCTGATCATTTCATCAAAGAGATTTTCCGAATTCATGGATGTCCTTCTGAGATTGTTTCGGATAGGGGAGTGCAATTCATTTCCAGATTCTGGCGAGCCCTTTGTAAGACCTTGGGTATTCAGTTATCACTCTCATCTTCCTACCATCCTCAATCAAACGGACAGACCGAGAGAGTCAATCAAGATCTTCAAACTTTCATTAGGATGTTCTCCTCAGCCAACCAAGACAACTGGGTAGATTTACTTCCATGGGCTGAATTCGCCCATAACAACATGTATCACGAGTCATCTGCAAGAAGTCCATTCTTTGTGGTTTAAGGTCACCATCCGTCTTTCCCGGAATTTCCTGCCCTCCCTCCCACCCAAGTTCCTGCTGTGGAGACTGTTTGTCAGACCTTCAAAGATATCTGGTCTCAGGTCAAAACCTGTTTAAAAAAGACATCTGCCAGATACAAGTCCTTTGTGGATAAAAAAAGGCGGGCTATTCCACCACTAAAGATTGGAGATCGTGTATGGCTTTCTACTAAAAATATTCGCTTGAAGGTTCCATTTATTAAGTTTGCTCCTCGTTTCATTGGTCCATATAGGATCATTCAAATGATAAATCCAGTCTGCTTCAAACTTCTACTACCCAAGAACCTTCGCATCTCCAACGCCTTCCATGTGTCATTACTCAAGCTTCTTATCATCAACCGTTTCTCTGTTCCTCCTTCAGCACCTCGGCCAGTTCAAGTTCTTCAAAAGGGGGAGTTTGAGATCACTCACATATTAGACTCAAAAATTTCGCTAGGAGTTCTTCATTTCCTTGTGCACTGGAAGGGCTTTGGTCCAGAGGAGCGTTCCTGGATCCGGGCTGATGATCTCAACGCCCCAGCTCTCCTGAAAAAATTCTATTCCCATAATCCGGGCAAACCCGGCTCCTTGTGTTTTGTGCCCACCTTTCAAAGGGGGGGTACTGTCACTCACCGGACCATGAAAGCCTCTGCGCTGGTACGTGGCTCACTAGCCTTCCTGCCGGCACCTGTCCTAAACCGTGGCCGTCCGCCATCCCAAAAACTCTTGTGACTGTTGCTTTTAATCCAAATTGGTTGATCAGGCAACTCCCTATTTAAGGCACCTGTGTGCATTACCTCATGGCCTGATCTTGGAGTCTCATTCCCTGTGAGTCTCTGAAGGTGTTTCCTGTGTTCTACTAGTGTCTTCAGTTTCCTGCTGATTCCTGATCTACTCATCGCTGGTTTCCATACCCGCTACTATCTCCTGTGTACTACTAGTGTCTTCAGTTCCTGTGGATTCCCTGTGCTTCTCATCGCTGGTTTTCATACCTGCTACAGTCTCCTGTTTCTTGCCTGTGTCCTCAGCTGGACTCTGATTACCGGATCTACTCACCTGTGGTTCCTGCCGTCCAGCATCTCTGCAGTTCCTGCATCTCCCTGTGGACAGACTGTTCTACTGAATAGCGGTATGCCTATCTGTTATTGACTTTCTCCGTTTACTCTGCATATCCGCTAGGACAAGTTTCCACGCTCAGCAGCAGTATCCATACCTGCTATAGACTGTTATTGTTACGCTGCATACCTGTTTGGAATTAACCGTACTACTCAGTCGTTATATGCATAACTGTGATTGACTATCCATTATTGGCCTGCATATCTGTGCTGAGCAAGTCTCTACCAAGCAGCGCCACACATACCGTTATATAGACTTTGTTTGATACGCTGCATACCTTTTGGGATCAAGTTCTTCTGTGCTCTCAGTGTCTGCATCCTATTATCTTTGTATGCTTCCACTCATCAACACTTGTACACATCCTCACCATAAGCAGTGGTACAACTTGCTATACGCAGACCACTGACTTCCCCGCTACCTACCTGCACCTGGACAAGTCTTCTCACCATAAGCAGTGGTACAACTTGCTATACGCAGACCACTGACTTCCCCGCTACCTACCTGCACCTGGACAAGTCTTCTCACCATAAGCAGTGGTACAACTTGCTATTTGCAGACCACTGACTTTCCCGCTACCTACCTGCACCTGGACAAGTCTCTTCACCATAATCAGTGGTACAACTTGCTGTACGCAGATCACTGACTTCCCTGCCACCTCCCTGCATCTACTCACATCCATCCTGATCTCCGTGTTCAAATCTGCCTTTCTATATCAGCTAGTCGCTGATTCATTGACCAAAAATTGCAGCAAGTCACTGACTTTCCTATTATTTATTGGCATTCTCTCTCCATCTGCTGTGATATCTGTTCCGCTAGTCACCTCGCTACCAGAGGACCATTGTGAGATCTTCACTACTCTGGTAAGCCCAGTTATCTGGTGAAATCCTGGGCAAGACTCCTAGTGCCCGTGACAAGGGCCTTGTGTTTGTGTAGGTATATGGCATTGTGTGTGTGTCAGTGTGGATATATGCATTGTGTGTAGGTATATGGTATTGTGTGTGTGTCAGTGTGAGTATATGGTATTGTGGGATGTGAAGGTGTCACACGCTGCTCATTCGGCTTCCATAGACCGAGACTGAGACACTCACATGTGTCTCATTAACAGACTTCAAACCTCTAGTGCTGATCTACGCAAGTGCAGACTAATTACCTGTCCATTTCTAATTGGATTCCTAATGGTTCCTGTGTTGGCTCCAGACTTGAAAAGGCACTTCCTCCCTTTACTCTGGGCCTGTTGATCAAGTTACCTGTCTGGTTAGGTCTCCTCCTATTCTATGAGCTCTTTTCTGGATCGTCAGTGCCTCTGCTGTATTGTTACTCCACGGTCTGTACCGCTCAAGCTGCACCTGTTTCCACTGTGTTGCTACTCCACGGGTTATACCACTCAGCTGCACCTATCTCTACAGTGTTGCCATTCCACGGGCTATACCGCTCAAGCTGCAACCACCTTTGCTGTGTGTACACCATGGACTAACTCGCTTCAGCTGCACCCGTCTCTGCTGTGTTACTACTCTACAGGTTGTACCACTCAAGCCGCATCTACCTCTGCTGTGTTGCTATATCTCGGGCTATACTGCTCCAGCTGCACCTGTTTCTACTGTGTTGCTACTCCACGGGCTATACTGCTCAAGCTGCAACTACCTCCGCTGTGAGTTATACTGCTCAAGCTGCAACCACAGTCGCTGTGTGCTACATCACAGGCTATACCGCTCAAGCTACAACCACCTCCGCTGTGTGCAACTTCACGGGCTATACAGCTCAAGCTGCAAGCCATCTCTACTGTGTGTCACACCTTGGGCTATACTGCTCCAGCCACACCTGCCCTCGCTGTATTGTTGACCCTGGAACGGGGCAGTTTAAACCATACCTGACTCTGTCAGCTTACTCCTTCAAGTCATCTCTCTGAGCCATTCTATCCAGCGAAATCTGTTCCACATTGGTCACTCCGGCTCAGTGGCATTACAGGTCGTATCACCAAGCTGCTTGTTGTCCTCTTTCCTGGCTGAACTGTTCAAGTATTATTGAAAGCATTAAGGCACTATTTGGTATCGGGCCTCTGCCGCATCTACTATGTATCTACGGCTACCTGAACTGTTAAACTCTCCTTTGATGTGTGCTGCGCTATTGTGATACCATACCCTTGTGCCTCATTCTTTCCACCCTATTGCTGGACTGTTCATTCAAAGCCATATCCATTTACTTATTGATTATTCATATTGCCTATGACATTGCCGGTGGCTCTGCCCACCTTGTAACACGTTTCTAGTGTATATGCATCTACCAAGACTTTCCTGTATATTCATTCAGTCATCATTAAACCACTGATTGTACTTTTATCCTGCATCTGTCATCTGTTTGAACCTCGGGGCACCATTACCACTTACCAGTGTATAGTTAGATTCTCCCTGAGGATCCGTTTTCACAACGTCACTGAACGGATCCAGAGTCCAGATAACCAAACCGTGACAGAAGGATAGAATCCCTTTTAGTTGTAATTGGCAGCAACGGAGTGCAATAAGCTGTATTTGTTTATTCCGCTATGGCTATGAAGTGATCTTTTCTGCTTTGCCTTTGATAACAAATGCTTATCAGTTTAAAGGTTTTCTCAGTCTGTCCATTAGACTGCTTTTTGATAGGGCTAGAAATTATGTGCAAATCATAGACATTGGTAAATCATACAAACTCTGCTACATATTGATGCAGTTTATAAAATACGTTGGAGTTCGATATGTTTTTCAAAGGTTCCAGTTAAAAAAAACATCCTGCTGAGAGCCCCAATGAAAGTCAGAGGGTTTCTTTACAAAAAGCAATATGGTGACAAAATACCTGCAGCACCCTTAATGTGATCTCCTGATCAATTGCTGCAATTTTTTTTGGATCAAGTTTTAAGCATCCAGTAGAAAAAAAGTGTTGAAGTTGTATATATAATAATAATAACATTTAGTGTTAGCAACCTGATTTGCAATATTATTATATATTATTATTATAATACATATTATAATATTGAGGAATTGCTAGTATAATACTGTAAAAAGGCTAGGAACTATATCTTGTGCAAATATCTCTTCTGAGAAAGTAGATCCGTGAAGGTAATGCTGATTCATTGTAAGCCACTGACCTCAGTGATGACATCATTTTGTAAACACACCTACCATTGTAAAAGTTTTAAATTGACCTGCAGTCAATTGAGTGCAGGCACTCTACTAAGAATCCTGGTCTGCCTCCTGTATGGTAACTATGTAATTTAAGATCTAAAAATGAAGTAAAATACCGGGAAGCCGCCTTCTATTTTTATTTTATTTTTGGTCATCCGGCGCGCATCCCGAGGCTGCCTGGTGCTGCAGCACTGTGGGTCCTTCAGCGCTGTGCACCGATCAGACAGGAAGCAGGAAGTATTCACTTCCTGTCTGTCTGATCATGTGTGCGGAGCAACGCTGCAGAGCGCGCCGGCCCTGATACTTAAGGTAAGTGAGAGTGGGCTACATATGGGAAAACTATATGTGTGGGGGCTATATCTGTGAAAACTATATGTGAGGGGGCTATATCTGTGAAAACTATATGTGAGGGGGCTATATCTGTGAAAACTATATGTGAGGGGGCTATATCTGTGAAAACTATATGTGAGGGGGCTATATCTGTGAAAACTATATGTGTGGGGGCTATATCTGTGAAAACTATATGTGAGGAGGCTATATCTGTGATGTCACGGGCACTAGGAGTCTTTGCCCAGGATATCACCAGATGATGGACTTACCAGAGTAATATAGTTGGTACTATGGTTCTCTGGTAGCAGGGTGACAACGGAACAGGAGAAACAGCAGATGGTGAGACAATGCTCGAGGAAAGTCTATGACTAGCAGCAACTGGTAATGAGTAGATCAATGTACACGAGGAACCAGATGGACAAGGAAACGTGAGGAAAGTCAGTGGTCTGCGTATAGCAAGTTGTATCACTGCTATAGTGAGGAGGAATGTCCAGGAGTAGCGAGGAGGTAGTGAGAGTCAGCGGTCTGCGTATAGCAAGTTGTACCGCTGTCTATAGTGAAGGAATGGAATCCAGGTGCAGGTAGGTAACGGGGAAGTCAGTGGTCTGTGTATAGCAAGTTGTACCACTGCTTATGTGAGAGGATACTTGAAACAGGTGTCACAGGGAAACAGGAGTCAGTGGTCTGCGTCAGCAAGTTGTACCACTGCTATATATATATGTGAGGAGGGGCACGAGGAGATGAATGTAAAGCAGAGTATACACGGGGCACACAGAACTTGATCCCATGATGATATCCACAATACAACGATAACTAACAAGCACTGCTTGAAGTATACAAAGTCACAATAGCTATCCAGGCAATAGGAAACAAAATCAATGGTAACAATAGCTTCAGTGGATAGGAGGCTCCGGAGGAGAACACAACTCAGTCCAGATGGAATGCAATACAAAAGCAAAGTCAATGGAAAGTATGCATACAGCGGTTCAGGAGAGCAGGCTGTCAGAGAGACGTACAGGGGTACCTGAACGGCTGAAGGCCGGCAGAAAGAGAGACCACTGGAGGGTGGAAGCGGTAATCAGGTTGGTGCAGCGCACGGCAGGTAATCTAGAATCACCGAAGCAATACTCAGGAAGCAGTAGTAAGTGGAACTGGAAACATGAAGAACACGGGAGAGTTGAGGCTGTCTGGTATCCAGTAGTAGTGGTGGAGGCAGCGGAGAGAAGACACTCTGAACACGGGAGAGTAGAGGCGGTCTGGAACCCTGTTGTAGTAACGGAGGCAGCGGAGAGCTGACACGATAAATACAGGAGCGTTGAGACGATCAGGAACTCTGTAGTAGTAACGGAGGCAGCGGAGAGCTGACACGATAAACCCAGGAGAGTTGAGACGATCAGGAACTCTGTAACAGTAACGGAGGCAGCGGATAGGAATCAGCTGAGTGCAGGCCACGGTTCCTGAACACAGGAGAAATGGCACTCACAGTCCGGTGAGTGACAGTACCCCCCCTTTTAAAGGTGGGCACAGAACACCTGGAACCGGGTTTGTCCGGAAACTTGGAATAAAACTTCTTAAGAAGAGCTGGAGCGTTGAGATCTTCTGCTTTGATCCATGACCGCTCCTCAGGACCAAAGCCCTTCCAATGAACGAGGAAACGAAGAACTCCTCGCGAAATTTTTGCATCCAATATGTGAGTAATCTCAAAGTCCTCCACTTGATGAATTTGAACTGGCCGAGGTGCTGAAGGAGGGACCGAGAAACGGTTGATGATAAGAGGTTTGAGCAAAGACACATGGAAGGCATTGGCAATACGAAGGTTCTTGGGTAGTAGAAGTTTGAAACAAACTGGATTTATCACTTGAATGATCCTATACGGACCAATAAAACGAGGAGCGAACTTCATAGATGGGACCTTCAAACGAATATTTTTGGTTGATAACCAAACACAATCTCCGATTTTCAGTGGTGGAATAGCCCGTCTCTTTTTATCTGCAAAAGACTTGTATCTGGCAGATGTTTTCTTTAAACAGGTTTTGACCTGAGACCAAATATTTTTGAAGGTCTGACAAACAGTCTCTACAGCAGGAACTTGGGTGGGAGGGAGGGCAGGAAATTCCGGAAAAGACGGATGGTGACCGTAAACCACAAAGAATGGAGTTTTAGAAGATGACTCATGATACATGTTGTTATGAGCGAATTCAGCCCATGGAAGCAAATCTACCCAGTTGTCTTGGTTGGCTGAAGAGAACATCCTTATAAAAGTCTCAAGATCTTGATTGACCCTTTCGGTTTGTCCGTTAGATTGAGGATGGTAGGAGGATGAGAGTGATAATCGGATACCCAAGGTCTTACAGAGGGCCCGCCAGAATCTGGAAATGAATTGTACTCCTCTATCTGAAACAATCTCGGAAGGACATCCATGAATACGGAAGATTTCTTTGATGAAATAATCAGCCAGAGTAGATGAAGAAGGTAAACCGGTCAAAGGAACGAAATGTGCCATCTTCGAAAATCTGTCCACCACTACCCAAATAGTATTGCAGTTTTTACTAGGAGGAAGATCAGTAACAAAGTCCATACTAATATGGGTCCACGGCTTGGAAGGAATGGGTAGTGGTTGAAGCAAACCCACTGGAGTTCTGCGGGGAGTCTTAAACTGGGAACACAAATCACACGCAGCCACCAAATCTTTGACATCTTTCCTCATAGAAGGCCACCAGTAACTTCGAGAAAGAATTTCAAAGGTCTTGCGTTAACCAGAGTGTCCAGAAAAACGAGAAGAGTGAAACCACGAAAGGATTTTCTTCCTAAGAGCATGAGGCACGAGGGTTCTCCCAAATGGTAGCACCTTAGTGGAAGAAGCAGCCAGAGAAACACATTTGGGGTCTAATATAGAGTGGTTGGGACCATCTTCAACGTCTGAGGACGTCACAAAAGCTCGAGATAGGGCATCTGCTTTTTTATTTTTTGCAGCTGGTTTGAAGGTTATGATTAGTTCAAAACGAGAAAAGAAAAGAGACCATCTTGCTTGACGAGGATTCAAACATTGAGCAGACTGTAAATATGACAAATTTTTATGATCAGTAAAAATTGTCACAGGATGACGAGCTCCCTCCAACAAATATCTCCATTCCTCTAATGCTACTTTTATAGCCAGCAACTCCTTGTCCCCGATGGTATAATTCTTCTCCGCAGGCAGAAGACCCCGAGATTAAAAGGCACAAGGATGGAATTTTTGTTGCTCCGATCTCTGGGAGAGAATGGCTCCTAAACCAACATTAGAGGCATCTACCTCTAGGAAGAAGGGAAGCGTCACATCAGGCTGTCGAAGAACAGGAGCAGAGGAGAAGGACTCTTTGAGAAACTGGAAGGCTTGAAGAGCCTCAGAGGACCATTGTTTAGTATTGGCCCCTTTACGAGTTAGGGCCACAGTAGGAGATGCAATCGAGGAAAAATCTTGAATGAAGCGTCTATAGTAATTGGCAAAACCTAAAAAACGCTGAATAGCACGAAGAGTAGTTGGCTGAGGCCAATGTAACACAGCATTTACCTTTTCTGGATGCATCTGAAGACCAACTCCGGAGAAAATATATCCCAGAAATGGAATCTGGGGCAACCCGAATGAACATTTTTCTAACTTGCAGAATAATGAATTTTTCCGGAGTCTGGAAAGGACCTCTGCCACATGTTGATGATGAGAAGGCAGGTCCTGCGAAAAGATCAATATGTCGTCCAGATAGACGACGACACAAACATATAACAAGTCCCGGAAGATCTCATTAATGAAACCCTGGAAAACAGCGGGGGCATTACATAACCCGAAGGGCATTACTAAATATTCATAATGCCCGTCTCTGGTGTTGAAAGCTGTCTTCCATTCGTCACCGGACCTGATTCGAATTAAATTGTAGGCACCACGAAGATTCAACTTGGTAAAGATCCGGGCTCCCTTGATACGATCAAATAACTCAGTAATTAATGGAATGGGATACCAATTTTTGATAGTTATGGCGTTAAGTCCACGGAAATCTATGCAGGGGCATAATAACCCATCCTTCTTTTTTACGAAGAAAAACCCTGCTCCAGCGGGAGAGGTAGAAGGTCGAATAAATCCTCGCTGGAGATTATCTTGGATGTATTCAGATGTAGCTTGAGTTTCAGGTAACGAAAGTGGATACACACGTCCCCTGGGAGGAGTCTTGCCAGGTTGAAGATCAATCGGACAGTCCCACGAACGATGAGGAGGAAGACGTTCAGACTGAGTTTTATCAAATACATCGGCAAAAGAAGCATACTGAGGAGGAAGTCCCGGTGAACAAGGTGAAATGGAGGATTGCTGTATTTTGAGAGGAACGACTTGAGAGAGGCAACGATGATGACATTCAGGCCCCCAAGACGTAACTTGAGGAGTGTGCCAGTCAATCTGAGGAGAGTGACGTTGAAGCCATGGAAGGCCTAATACAATAGGACTGGTAGTAACAGGAAGAATTAAAAATGAAATTTCTTCCTGGTGTAATACACCAATTTGAAGGGTTACTGGAGACGTACTCTGGGTGATGAGACCATTAATAATGCGTGATCCATCGATAGCAGTCACAGTAATAGGTATTTTCAAAGTAATCACTGGTAGGGACCATTGATTCACGAGGGATTTAGAAATAAAATTTCCTGCAGCTCCAGAGTCAATAAGTGCTTGGGACTTAAAGGATTTGGTAGCAAAGGAAACTGTAACATCAAAAGCACAAACTTTTAATTTCGTAGAACATGGAGAGGACTCCAGGGACCCTAACTTCACCTCTCCAGAACTGGTTAGGGCCTGGCATTTCCCGATTTTTTTAAGGCATGAATTGAGCATATGAGTAGAATCAGCACAATAGATACAAAGTCTATTTTTTACTCTTCGGTCCCTCTCCTCTGAAGTTAATTTGGGGCAACCTATCTCCATGGGTATCACCGGAGATGAAATTGGGCGAACTTGAGGGCTTGAGCGAAGAGGTGCTTTAAATAAAGTTGTTTTTTCAGACTCTCTTTCACGAAATCTCATGTCTACACGGTGGCAAAGAGAAATCAAATCTTCTAGAGAAGTAGGTAATTCTTGAGTAGTCAGTGCATCTTTAATTTTATCAGAAAGCCCCTGCCAGAAGGCGGCAATTAACGCTTCAGTGTTCCACTGAAGTTCAGAGGCTAATATCCGAAATTGAATGACGTACTGGCCTACAGTACGAGAACCCTGACATAGACGGAGGATGCTGGATGCAGCGGAAATAACACGACCAGGTTAATCAAATACACTTCGAAACGAGGAAATAAATTTGGCACTATCCTGTAATAATGGATCATTTCTTTCCCACAGAGGGGAAGCCCATGCGAGAGCTTGTCCTGTAAACAAGGAAATGAGATAGGCCACACAACGATGAGAAAAGAAATTGTGAGGTTGAAGCTCAAAATGAACTGAGCATTGATTTAGAAAACCCCTGCATGTTTTTGGGGTCTCCATCATATTTTGACGGAGTAGGCAGGTGAAGCGTGGAAGCAGTAGACACCTGGGATGGCACTGGGGAAACGGAGGAAGGCACAGGAGCATCAACAGTAGCTGTGACATCCTGCACAGACGCTCCCTGGGAGGCCAACGCCCGGTAACACCGCAGCAAATGTCGCTGGCGAACACCCTGTTGTTCAATACTGGTAACCAGATGCTGCAGCATCTCTTTTGCTGTAGGTTCCCCACCTGGGTCTGTCATGGCCTGATCTTACTGTCACGGGCACTAGGAGTCTTTGCACAGGATATCACCAGATGATGGACTTACCAGAGTAATATAGTTGGTACTATGCTTCTCTGGTAGCAGGGTGACAACGGAACAGGAGAAACAGCAGATGGTGAGACAATGCTCGAGGAAAGTCTATGACTAGCAGCAACTGGTAATGAGTAGATCAATGTACACGAGGAACCAGATGGACAAGGAAACGTGAGGAAAGTCAGTGGTCTGCGTATAGCAAGTTGTACCACTGCTATAGTGAGGAGGAATGTCCAGGAGTAGCGAGGAGGTAGTGAGAGTCAGCGGTCTGCGTATAGCAAGTTGTACCGCTGTCTATAGTGAAGGAATGGAATCCAGGTGCAGGTAGGTAACGGGGAAGTCAGTGGTCTGCGTATAGCAAGTTGTACCACTGCTTATGTGAGAGGATACTTGAAACAGGTGTCACAGGGAAACAGGAGTCAGTGGTCTGCGTCAGCAAGTTGTACCACTGCTATATATATGTGAGGAGGGGCACGAGGAGATGAATGTAAAGCAGAGTATACACGGGGCACACAGAACTTGATCCCACGATGATATCCACAATGCAACGATAATTGACAAGCACTGCTTGAAGTATACAAAGTCACAATAGCTATCCAGGCAATAGGAAACAAAGTCAATGGTAACAATAGCTTCAGTGGATAGGAGGCTCCGGAGGAGAACACAACTCAGTCCAGATGGATATGCAATACAAAAGCAAAGTCAATGGAAAGTATGCATACCGCGGTTCAGGAGAGCAGGCTGTGAGAGAGACGTGCAGGGGTACCTGAACGGCTGAAGGCCGGCAGGAGGAGAGACCACTGGAGGGTGGAAGCGGTAATCAGGTTGGTGCAGCGCACGGCAGGTAATCCAGAATCACCAAAGCAATACTCAGGAAGCAGTAGTAAGTGGAACTGGAAACATGAAGAACACGGGAGAGTTGAGGCTATCTGGTATCCAGTAGTAGTGGTGGAGGCAGCGGAGAGAAGACACGCTGAACACGGGAGAGTAGAGGTAGTCTGGAACCCTGTAGTAGTAACGGAGGCAGCGGAGAGCTGACACGATAAACACAGGAGCGTTGAGACGATCAGAAACTCTGTAGTAGTAACGGAGGCAGCGGAGAGCTGACACGATAAACCCAGGAGAGTTGAGACGATCAGGAACTCTGTAACAGTAACGGAGGCAGCGGATAGGAATCAGCTGAGTGCAGGCACGATGAACACAGGAGAGTTGAAATGAACAGGAGTCCGGTAGTAATAGCAGATAGGAATCAGCTGAGTGCAGGCACGATGAACACAGGAGAGTTGAAGTGGTCTGGAAACCACAATAGCAGTAAACAGGAATCAGCAGGAGCTGAACACACTAGGAAACACAGGAACACCTTCAGAGGCTCATGGAGAATGAGACTCCAAGATCAGGCAACCAGGTAATGATCACAGGTGGTTTAAATAGGGAGGGTTGCCTGATCATCCAATCAATTAAAAGCAACATGTACTGAAGGTTTGATAAGGGCTGCACATGCGCAGACCCTCAGGATGGCGGACGGCCACGGTTCCTGAACACAGGAGAAATGGCACTCACAGTCTGGTGAGTGACATGTGAAAACTATATGTGAGGGGGCCATCTCTGTGAAAACTATATGTGACGGGGCTATATCTGTGAAAACTATATGTGTGGGGGCTATATCTGTGAAAACTATATGTGAGGAGGCTATATCTGTGAAAACTATATGTGAGGGGGCTATCTCTGTGAAAACGATATGTGAGGGGGCTATCTCTGTGAAAACTATATGTGTGGGGGCTATATCTGTGAAAACTATATGTGAGGGGGCTATATCTGTGAAAACTATATGTGAGGGGGCTATATCTGTGAAAACTATATGTGAGGAAGCTATATCGGTGAAAACTATATGTGAGGGGGCTATATCTGTGAAAACTATATGTGAGGAGGCTATATCTGTGAAAACTATATGTGAGGGGGCTATATCTGTGAAAACTATATGTGAGGGGGCTATATCTGTGAAAACTATATGTGAGGGGGCTATATCTGTGAAAACTATATGTGAGGGGGCTATATCTGTGAAAACTATATGTGAGGGGGCTATATCTGTGAAAACTATATGTAAGGGGGCTATATCTGTGAAAACTATATGTGAGGAGGCTATATCTGTGAAAACTATATGTGAGGAGGCTATATCTGTGAAAACTATATGTAAGGGGGCTATATCTGTGAAAACTATATGTGAGGAGGCTATATCTGTGAAAACTATATGTGAGGGGGCTATATCTGTGAAAACTATATGTGAGGAGGCTATATCTGTGAAAACTATATGTGAGGGGGCTATATCTGTGAAAACTATATGTGAGGGGGCTATATCTGTGAAAACTATATGTGAGGAGGCTATATCTGTGAAAACTATATGTGAGGGGGCTATATCTGTGAAAACTATATGTGAGGGGGCTATATCTGTGAAAACTATATGTGAGGAGGCTATATCTGTGAAAACTATATGTAAGGGGGCTATATCTGTGAAAACTATATGTGAGGGGGCTACATCTGTGAAAACTATATGTGAGGGGACTATATCTGTGAAAACTATATGTGAGGGGGCTATATCTGTGAAAACTATATGTGAGGGGGCTATATCTGTGAAAACTATATGTGAGGGGGCTATATCTGTGAAAACTATATGTGAGGGGGCTACATCTGTGAAAACTATATGTGAGGGGGCTATATCTGTGAAAAGTATATGTGAGGGGGCTATATCGGGGAAAACTATATGTAAGGGGGTTGCATCTAGAAAAACTATATGTGAGGGGGCTACATCTGTGAAAAGTATATGTGAGGGGGCTATATCTTTGAAAAGTATATGTGAGGGGGCTATATCTGTGAAAAGTATATGTGAGGGGGCTATATCGGGGAAAACTATATGTAAGGGGGTTGCATCTAGAAAAACTATATGTGAGGGGGCTACAGCTTTTTTCCTGCATTGCTTTAGAAATGACCCACTGTGTATTAAGTCATCATATCTAGGTTTTCCTAAATGTTTCCCCAACCAAATTCCAAGTTCTAAATCCCGCCTACTTTTGTGTTCGCCCCACCTACATTTAAGTTGGTCCCGCCCACATGTGGCCACTTCAATAATTTTTTCCAGGGCCACTTTAATTTCCCAATCCGCCCCTGAGCTGAAGGCTTGTCCATTAGTTAAAAGTTGCTAAAATGAATTCTGGGACATTTAAGGTAATGTATTTCAATTGTAGATTTTTCTGTAAAAATGTAAGTTTAAATGTAGTTTTATATGAATTTTATCATGCTGTCGCAAATCTAATATGTTGGTTATATAAATATAGAAAAATAGGTATCTTATTTAAGCATGCCAATTGAGAAAACTGTACTATTTGATTTAATGTATATTTTCAGGCCTCTGTAAATTTGAAAGTAATGTGTTAAATGTATATTGTTGCATCATACCAATAGTCCACTGCTTAAAATGGGAATCTTAAAATGGCGGCTGTATAAAATGCCACATGGATCGGCTATTTTAAAGTCAAGCATGGTGTTCATGCAATAATATACTGTGTAGTATATGAAAAACTTTCCTTTTATTGACATGTTTGATGAAGATAGATATATATATATATATATATAGTAAAGTATTTTATAGAAATGAGAAGTAGAGTTGTGACATCATGGAAAAATTCATAATTGTGGTTAATTAGGAGATTTGTAATAGATTAAGAAACTAAGTATTTAAAACGTTTTTTTCTGTGTCTAGTTTCAAAGAAGTCTATATAGACTCATAGTTAGCAGGCTTACAGGAGAACTTTGCAGACCTGTGTTTAAAATCTAAAAAAAGAAAAGATAATAAAAATAGAAAAAGTTGTTTTTTTGTGACTTAGAAAGAGAATTATGTTGCCTGTGGAGGGTCAGTACAATGTAAATTGGCAGTTTAAACTTGTATTGTTCATTTAAAATTTTGAACTGGCTGTTGGGATTACCTGGAATCTTAAATGAGTAGTCTGCATATCTTTGTTCTTAGTATTCAATAGCATTGTTCTTCATAAAAGGATATGTTTACTGTATAAACAGATACTGCAGACCATTGAATAGGGCCAGACTATTCCCAGCCACTTTTTGTTTTTTTCCTGAGGGTTTTTTTTTCAGGAACTCACAATGGAATGTTTATGAACAGATAGCTTGAATACTTTTGATTAGAAATACTCTTGTATAACTTATTTTGTTGTTACAGAGGCCAAGGATTCCAGTTGTGAATTAGTTTATTAAATACACTTTAAGTAATTACAATATATCTTCATAGATTTGTATTGTAAGTTGTATAACTATGATTTTGCAAGCATACTAGTGACGATAAATATAAATACGTTTAGAAAGATACTAAAATATTAATGAACAATTATATAAAGTTTTGGTAGATTATATCCAAGGAATGAACAAATAGTCACATGTATGAAAGTGTGAAATAATAAATATAGACATACAGTAAGAGAATAATATTATGAAGTCATGTTTAGTCTTTAATTAACAAGCTTTTACTAACATATCTGATAAAAGCATTTTCCATGATTTTAAATTGTTTTACTTAAAACTTATTTTATTATTAAGATTTTAGTCTACTGTCTATTTCAATGTTAATGAAGTCCATTTTCTCATGGGAACATTTCCTTCCACACCTAAGTATTTAACATATGTTTGTGGATGCTACAAAAGGCTGTGCATATAGATTAAGTTACAAGGTATCTTTTGTTTTTCTTTGCTAATTTAATAAACATTAACCTATTCATTCTTTGTTCCCAGGAGAGCCAGAGTGGGATTAAATGCCAAATGGTTATTTTTTTTATATGAGACAATCTGTTAATTTATTTGTTTTTTTAAAAACAAGTAATTTAATCTAGTTTGAAACATATAGTTCAAATTGTTATAAAATACTGATTATATCTTATTAATATTTTTTCTCAATTCATTTAGGATACACCAACAGGATTTAAGGGCTATTAATGCTTTGCTTGGATATTACCAGGATATTAATTGATAAAAGTATACTGTATACTGAATTTGGACATCTTTCTGTATCAATAGAATTTATATTTATATTTTAGTCAAATTTAAATAACCACTGATATAAGTACATTTGCTAGAAATAAGTGGATATGTACTAATGGATATTTATAAAAAAAATTCAGAAATCATTTTTGTTGATCTAGTTTATTTTAAGGTTTAAGCACATAGATTTAAGACATTTTTGTGTAGAGATACAGAATTTGTGATATGCCTGATACATATGAATATATGAGATGTATGAATGCAGTATACTA
This sequence comes from Mixophyes fleayi, assembly GCF_038048845.1. NCBI lineage: Eukaryota > Metazoa > Chordata > Amphibia > Anura > Limnodynastidae > Mixophyes > Mixophyes fleayi. Next base: position 84,968,177 of record NC_134409.1, read on the forward strand.
GTGTGATTTTAGAGATATATTGATAGAACTATTATCTGAACGAAGCATAAGGGTAAATATGTTAATGAGTAAAAGGAAAAGACTATTTGAATATATATATTTTGCTATTTTATGAAATTTGGTAGTTTGTAAAAACAGGTATAGTAAGATGATGCATATTAGTTGGAAATCACAGGAAATGTCCAAATTATGTTGATATTTATTTTTTCTTCTGTTCTCTCATCTTTCCCTTGAGTAAGTTCCGGATATGTTTTAGAATGAACCTGCTTATGAAAATATTAAATAATTATAAATGTTTGATAATGACAGAACCTTTGGTTTATAATTAAATTGGGAGTTAAGAATTCAATTTAATCATGTTGTAATAACCTTCTGTGGTCAATAGGGGCACTTTAACAGCTCAACTGGGGTTTGATCTATATGGTTGAGTGAAATTTATTTTAAACCTCCCCTACTGTGGGGACCTGGGGAATTCGATTTATCCACAGAGAGTGGATGAGTTAAGAAAATATCGTTCTATACTGTTATTAAATCTTGTGTTGATAAACTGAGTTCCTGTTTTGAGAGTCTATCAGAGATGCTGGTGCTAAAGGGACAGCGGTAATATTGGTATAAATAGTCCTAATGCAATTGCTATATACAGCATTGGTTTGTTTGCTTAGCAAACGCATATTGTGTTCCTGTATTGCCACGTGTTTAAACAGTCGTTTTGATAGTTTGTTATACATGCATAGTATAATCACTCGTGAAAGCCTCTGAAATGTTATTACTATTGTTGGGAGCTTTTCATTTTCTGCGCAGAAAAGGTGTATATTGTGTGATTTTTGTGACGTAGATACACTGTTTTATTGTTGATTGTGCTCAGTTGCTGTCTGACGAGGCATGTTAAGCAACTGAAGGACGGTGTACAGGGCAGGTATAATGAGGGCGAAAACAAAGGGGGTTTTCGCAAAGGGCGCCCAATAGATCGCATGCTTTACTGATAATTAGTCTTAGTAAGCGGTGCAATCTGACCGCACGGTAAGGACAACCGTGATTGTGAATTGGGAGAGCAGCTTGGAGTAATTATATTGGAAAGGCAGGTTGATTGTATCGACTTTGCGCTACCAGTGATAATAAATTCAACAGATTTGGTGGTAGAGCCAGGGTATCGAGGAGCTGATAGACCTGTGGCCCATTGTGATATTTCTGTGTTAGGGGTCTTCGTCTGGTGCGAGAGGAAGCGAGTGGACGCGGCTTGAGGAAATATGTCCATGGCCATTAGAGATCTCTAGCGGTAGATTGTTTGTAGCAAAGGGTTGAAAGTGTTTGTGGAAGAGACAGAGTACTGCGGTATTATTTGTGGTCCACATAGATTGGTACTGTTCAACATGGGTGCTAAGCATATGCTAGAGATGGCCATGGAACTGCCTAAGGAAGGGCCTATTGGTTCAGCGAGATTTCTTATGTGTAAGAAATATGATGCATACGCAATGGCGTATTGGGACACATGGGTCAAGATGACCAAGGATTGTGTTAGGCCCTTCCCAACAATAGGGAGTTTTAATTCAGAGGTACTGAATAATGTTAAAGATAAGGTGTGGTTGAATAAATCAACAAGAGTGAGAAATAAAAATGATGACTGTTTAAATCTGTGGCAACTTCAAAGGGGCATGTAGCAGGATAGTGTGCAAAGCGAAAGATAGCGCAGCAAAATGAAGTGAGCACAAGCTGGAAAGTTTAAAGAAAATAAAAAAAACCTTATATAGATCAAATTTGTATTTTAAGTTCACAAAGAACAAAAATAAAATTGTGACTTAAACATAATTGCGTGTTTAAATTTTTGGCATTATGCATCCGCCAATACCTTTGTGCTCCACAGCCAAAGTGGCCGACCAGAGCAGAGGGGAGGAGCAGTGCACGGCTCAGCCCCAAAACTATGGTTGACCATCAGGAAGTTGGGACATCTGGGTTAAGTACACAAAGCATGGCTACAAGTAAAGAGGTGATAAAAGTAGTTACAATAGTGAATATTGCAAAAATTGTAAATGCTAATACGTAGAATCAACTCATGCGAGTTTTAACCTAGAGAAAAATGAATGTTTTGAAATATGGCAACATGATGAAATTTAAAACAAAATATAGTTGCGCCACCGTTTAGTGCGTAAGGATTATTTATAAGTTATTGGAAAATGCTTAATGTTAAACTGTTTATAAAACAGATTGTAGGGGAACGGTCATTATCAAATGTTCTAAATGAAAAATCCATATATATATTATGCATGTCCTTGGAAAATTATATTAGTGTAATGTGTAATGGAATAATGTGTATTATGAATTCTCATATTTTCTCTCTATTATATATAAATTTGTTTTCACAGGTCAGCAGCAGAAATCCTTGTTTGGTTGTTTGTTTTTCTCCTCCCCAATAGATATTATGAGAAAAAGGGGGGTGTTTGAAAAGTTGTGATAACAAGATGCTAAAATCTGCGATATTTGGACGAATGACAAGACTCCATCTTACTTTGCCAAAGATTGACATCATGATGTCACAACAATGAAAGAAAATATTCTCTTAGACGTTTTTGACAGGGATAAGATATAGCTTAATTAGGAGTTGTTCAAATCTGTGTTTCACTATCCAGAGGTTAGCCTGGTGTCAGAAGCAAAATACGGCAGACATTTTTGTTTTATATCTGCATAGTGGAATGAGTTGGAAGACATTTTGAATCTTCTCCAATAGTCAAAGATTACCGTGAATTGTAAAAATGTATCTGTATTACCACAACTAATTTCAAAATTGTATTATATGTATATCTTTGAGTCAACAAAATGCACACGGACACATTCTGGACGATCTATATTTGCATTAGAAATTATTGAGTAGATATCTGATTGCACCTTTGTCACTTGTGATATTGCACGCACAGATTACTGTCTTTTAGAATTTCTCGTCATTTATGTAGGGTGTGGGATTTGTGAAAACGTATGTGTATAGTACAGTAGATTTTTATAGTCTAGTGGAATATATTTAAAGAAAAGGATTAATTATGTAGACCTGAAAAATGTATTGCTGTATAATAGATTTAGAAAATGTTAAGTAGGTTGTCATATCTTAGGATGTCTTATTACAATTTAGTTCAGAAGGTTATCATGTCTTTACATTATGTGAATACATCCAGATTTATACTGGTCATTATGTAACATAGTACTGGATATATATATATATATATATATATATATATATATATTGTGAACAGTGTAAATTAGGTGAGGGATAGAAGTAAGATTGTTTAGAAGGGTTAAGGTTAGTTTATTGTTTTATTACCTTAAGAAAAATGTATTGATTTCATTGTTTTAAGAAAGATAGCATGCACCTTACTTTAATGAAGGACAAGGGAATTGTGATCAGTTATTGAATATATATATATTAGGTACTTTCGTTAGAATTGAGCAAAGTAATGACTGAGCCAAGCTTGGTGTTGCCAAGAGGATTATCTTTTGGTTTTGCACAGCATCCTAATCACTTTCAGACTTATATCTAAATTTTCATTTTTTTTAAACATTTTTTATTTGGGGAAACAGCCACATGACATATTGAACTGTAACAATGAAGTGACTGTCAAATATTTGATTACCATAAGTCAATCAGCTGGAAAAAAAAAGGAAGTTTGAAGATCCTCTCACCAGACTTGTGAAACACTGACTGTTACAAGTAGAAATTTACTGTGTTCTGGTTGTGTAATAAAGCAAAGGGAAGGATATTACCAGGTGTTGAAGACTGCTACTACATTACTGAAGGTTGTGAAAAGAGACACTTGGATCCACTCTACCATTTATAATAGGAACACAAAGCCATCAAAAGACCAAGCAGAAAAGGGAAAAATACTTCCGCAGCTTGAGAATGTGTTCCAGGAAATGAAAGATTAACTGGTGCAAGAAAAACGAATCAGCGAAGAAGGATGAGCCGTACATGGTGGCCACCACGTGTTTGTTTTTCTCCTCATTGATTTCTATATGTTCCAACATCATCTATTTTCAACTACAGAATGGGGGTTTTGAGAGTGATTCTGAATATGCTGTTAAGGTTTTAAAAAGGTAAAAAGTGAAGTCCAGTTCATTTCTTTGTTCAATCCACAAATTTAAAAGAAATTCATTAGTTTAGAGATTAGATTTGGGATGATATATTGAGCATATCTCACTGGTTGAACAGATGAACAAAATAAGAAATTGAACAAAGAGAAAATATGTCTACATTGGGGAAACTTTTATTAGTGATTCTAACTGATCTGTTCGTGAAATATGTAGTAATATATATATATAAAAACAAAAACAAAAATGGAAATTGATAAAATAAACAATGGTTTAATACATACTAGTAGAAACATCTTGTACAGGGAAAGGGTCATACTTAGGTTAGGACAAATTGAGTTAAGCACTACATGGTCAAATCAAAGGAAGAATTTTTTATTATTATTATTAATACACTTTTTAAAATTATTGTAGTTTTGGGTACTACAAGAGAGTGGACTGTTGAAGTTGTATATATAATAATAATAACATTTAGTGCTAGCAACCTGATTTGCAATATTATTATATATTGTTGTTATAATACATTTTATCAGATTGAGGAATTGCTGGTATAATACTGTTAGGGACTATATCTTGTGCAAATATCTCTTCTGAGAAAGTAGATCCGTGAAGGTAATGCTGATTCATTGTAAGCCATTGACCTCTGTGATGACATCATTTTGTAAACACACCCACCATTGTAAAAGTTTTAAATTGACCTGCAGTCAATTGAGTGCAGGCACTCTACTAAGAATCCTGTTCTGTCTCCTGTATGGTAACTATGTAACTTAAGATCTAAAAATGAAGTAAAATCTCTTTTTATTGCAAAATCTACAATTGGACTGGACAATATTTATTTATTCTGGAAATTAACTCAACAAAAGTACTTGAGCTCTCTGAGTGTACATTTTTCTCTGTTGACCTTTTTGCTCTGGCTCTTTGTGTAGTGGCCACCTGGATGCCCTCTGTATTGTGTGGTGGGATACCAGGATGCCCTCTGTATTGTGTGGTGGGACACCAGGGTGCCCTCTGTATTGTGTGGTGGCCATAAAAATGTGACAGGCTCCTCCTTGTATTGCTGTGATAATGCTAACCCCGCCTACAGTTAATTTGGTCCCACCCAATATGCGGCCGCTTTCAGATTTTTTTTCCAGGGCTACTTTCAGTTCTCAGTCTGCCCCTGACTTGGCCTAAGGTAGATCGCCCCTTCCCTACCCTGTCCAGCTTCTCCAAGCAAAAGCAGGTAAAACTATTTTTAGCACTACAAGTGCTTTTGGGGTGTCCCATATTCCCCAGTGTTTTACTTTAATTTTTCTGGCTGTCAAAAGTCATATTTGTCAGCAGTATTTCTACAATTTTTTTGCACTACAAGTGGTTTGGGCTCTTTAAAATGGATTCAAAGCAGTCCACATATGAGCAGAATCAGTAACCAGGTTCTGGCACCAGTCCTGATGGTAGTGTTCCCAGTACATCATCTGGGCGATTTAAATGTACATAGTCTTTTTAAATCAGGGAAAAAACACAGACAAACCCCAAAAAAATTTACCGTGTTGAAGCGAAAAAGAAATGTAAGTGAGGAAAAGTTAAGTGCCGATAAAAACAAAATTGCCAACATGCCATTCTACACACGCAGTGGCAAAGAAAGAATGAGGCCTTTGCCTTTCTCTATTAGTGGCAGATCAAAAAATGTTACTGAGCCTTCTTCTTGTACAGTCACTCGTGACCAAGCAAGACCAAGTAATTTGGAGTCTAAAAGTGGTGCACAACTTCTGTTACGTGTGAAAGCCGAGCTGCAAGAAAACAGTAAGGCATTAAAGGATAATGTGTGCTCTGAATCAGAAATGACACCAATCCCTGTGGAGAGTCCATCCACCAGTGGTATGTCTAATCATGAGCATTCTGTTAGTGACAGTGTACCCATAAAGAAGCTTCCTTTCAGCAGTTCTGCTGATGTGTGCCTTAACAGCCCGAGTGTAGCCGGTGATACACCAATTGAGGATGCCACTTTGGAATTAGAAGAGGATGAGGGGGAGATTTGTGTAGGCGACGAGGGCACTAATGATGATGTTGATGATTATGATGCAGACAGGTACCAAATTGCATTTCTCAATTTCTATTTATAATCTAGACTCTAGACGGCTGAATAGTTTTCTATTTTACTCCTAGTGGAGAGAGGGTCTGATGCAGACAGATACCAAACTGCCTTGATCCATTGATACAGTCTATGCAGGCTGCTTTTTTTCTATTCAACTACAAGTGGAGGGTGGGGGGGGGGGCATAGATAGCCACCCGACTATATTGGTCCATTTATTTTTATATTCTAATTCTACAGTCTATGCAGGCTGATTTTTTTCTATTTAACTACAAGCGGAGGGTGTAATATAAACCCAAAGACGATGGCTACATTGCAAATAATCAAATATGGAGGGGGAAGACAACCAGGTTTGTCTGTATAATTTGCAGGCAAGTGTTAGAATTAAGGACGGCCTTCCAGGGATTAAACTGTTTTTTTCATAATTTATTAGCTTTAGAATTACCTCACTTATCCAAGAAACTGGTGGAGCACTAAATTAAGTTATTTTAGACCAAAAAAATGGTATTTTTTAAAAAATAGCAAAACAAAACCAAACAAAACCAAAACCAAAACCAAAACACGCAAGGGCGGTTTGGCAAAACCAAAACCAAAACCAAAACACGACGGTAATCCAGATCCAAAGCCAAAACCAAAACAAGGGGGGCAGTGAGCGTCTCTAGTGATAATGCTCAACTTGACGACATTACAATTTAGTTTTACTTCTAAAAGATAAAATACTCGCAATAAGGCATGGCCTGACATCCATAGGGGATGGTGAGGGTTTACTGCAGCTCCGTGCCACATCGACCGTTACTCTTTTCCACCTGGTCCAATCTGACCCTAAACATCGCCAAACAGACAAACTTGTTTTCAGCCTCACGGTCAGCAATCGGGGGCTTTGTTACCTACATGAATACTTGCTAACCCAGAGCTCCCAGTCCAGACCAATGGACAGTGGCCTCTTTGAAGCCTCTTGTTACGGTACGCAACAGACAACCTTACACATAACTACCATCAACACCTTACCATTCTGATTGATATACCTCTCCAATCTACCTGTCTGAACCAGACCAGTTACCCGACGCTTGGTGTCCTCTGGGTGAGTGGCTTGGACTGTGTGTTTGGTGGTAATAGCTGGGATCCTACCACAGAGATACTGGTTCCTCCTCAGGAGTTAATATTTGCACCATTCATTTATTTAGGCTCTCCGGGGGCCCATCTAACTATATAGCACTGCTTTATGAACAAATACCTGGTCTGGCTTGGTTTAATACACAGAGCTGACATGCTGTGCTCAGCCATTTTATATAATCCATCCTCCATTTGTAAAAAGAAAAAGATCGAGTTAACCTGCTACTGACTTTAACATTTGGAGATGACCCCACACCACCACATTTCAAGTTTTGACATATCTGAACTAGTTGCCCTGGACTGTTTAGCAGTTTCACGATATTAGAGAGATGTTATTAATGAGATGATTCTCCATCTTGTGCTTCTAATACAGCTGCTTATCATCCCTGCTCTTTCCTACTTGATTTTACACCACAAAACAACTTTACTATTAGCGTGGAGATCCAGCTGACTACCCAGTAGGGTAATTGCAATGTGTTCTATGGCTCTCTGGTTTGTCTCTTGCGTTAAGAGAATCAAAAGCCTAGTGGTTTAAAAAAAAAACAGTGGAACAGTTGCAGTAAGACGTAATTGATTTTCCCCTTGTTTCATCTTCTGAGTTTCTACAGAACTATTTCTATAACCATGCCATCCACTGGTCAACTAGCATATTACGCCTTAATTATTCATCTCAATACTTGCAGTAAGGTCTACCTCCCCTTCCCCCCTTTCCTTGGCATAGCCTTCCTTCCTCACACAGGCTTAGGTGGATGCCTTTTTGTACGGTCTGTGGTATTCATCTTGCTTTTCAGCTTCAGCTTTTCTTGTCACAGACTATTCAACTTTCTCACTGTGAAGACTGATCGACATACCTCACAGCAGTTTGGCAGTGTCTATGGACACATTTTACTCAACTAACCCTACAGTGATTATTTATAGAACGGTTGGCATTCTGAAATTTGTGATTGACTTTGTTATATATCTCCTGTCCTGACTACTACTAAGGCATACGGTCAGTAATCCTGAGAAAAATAAATTATTCTAGTGTAGCTAGCAAACGCAAGGAATTCAGCCCTATCTGTACACATCTGTTTGACAGCAAAATCAAATTCTCACTTATCTACCCTGCCAAAACTGAAAATCATCAAGGATGCCAGGGTTACTTTCTTTGATGATCCTGAACCTGCTAAAAAGTATATTGCACAAATGGACACTTTACATGTGTAAACATTCCTAATAATCAACACTGACCTTTTGTTTCTTACCCTGAAGTGGAGAGGGGGGGGGCTTTGGGAATTCCTGCTGCCACTAGTGTCGGATGACACCTGCACTTTCTCTTAATCTGTGAATGGACACCTGTAGTCCTATTTCAAAAAGTTTTGTTGTATTACACTATTTTTTTTGGAGTCGCTCACCCAAAGCCTCAGTTTTGTACCTTTCTTGGATCCCCTGTCTCTGCTTGCCTTATTAAATGCTTCGGGGTCTGAGTCGTTAAGGAGAGCAAAGCAAAAAAAAGCAGTAAGTTTGCTCCTGGACATACCAAGTTACAATGCAAGGGGTGCAAATTAGCTAATTGTTTTTCACATAAGTTAAATACTGGCTGTTTTTTCAGGTAGCACACAAATATTTGATAGCTTAATTTTTACACTGAAATTTAAAGTTGATCTACAACATGCCCAATCTGAACTATAAATCTGTCCCAATATTTAAATTTACCTCTTCCTTCAATAGAACATGGTTATGCCAAGGTTCAAAGTTACTCCTTTTTTATTATTTACTCTCCTTAATGACTCAGGTCCCTCATACTTGTGACCACTCTTCAGCAGGAAATTGGTTAATCCATTGTAACAAACTATATTTCTTCATTCTTTGACCATTGTTTCATAAAACGTGGAAGGCCTAAATCACCTAGTCAAATGGAAAAAAAGTCTCATCCCACCTTAAACGGTTGCATCCATACATTGTGTTCCTTCAAGAAACCCATTGGGAAACAACTGATAGGCGAATGTTTCAAGACTCTTGGATAGGGGAATGCATCTCTGCCCGGTATGTCAACAAAAAAAGACAGCTATTTTAAACATTAAAACACTCCTCTACACTATTCACCATAAATGTATAGATCCTGAGGGCAGATATGTCATAGTAGATGACTCTATGGACAACACAAGATACACTGTGATAAATTGATATGCTCCGAATCACTCTTCTCTTCCTTCTTTGCAGCTATGTTACAAAATATTCTGAGCTGTGGAGATGCAGAACTTGATTGTTGGAGGAGACTTCAACACTGTTGGCGATCCGTTCATGGATAGATTAAGGTTAGTTACCTACGTTACGCCAACACATGAAATGGTATTACCCTCCTTACTACGAGTCTTGCTTAGTGGACCCCTGGTGTCTCCTGAACTCCATACAAAAGGATTACTCCATTTACTCCCACCCTCATGGTACACGCTCCCATACTTATCTGTTCTTATTTTCCCAACACCTGTTCCCTAAAATTGAATATGCTCTCATTAAAGAAATCACCATGACTCGCTTATAACCGTAAAACTCAACACACCTAGGCATTTCACCCGTAATTGGAGATTTCCAGGCTATCTCAGCCAGTCTGAAATATTTCTCCAACACCTTAAACATTCCTGGAACAACTTTGTGGATGATAATCTAGAACATATAGGCAATGCCACCTTGTTTTGGGACACATGCAAGACCATACTACGGGACCATATTATCTTTTATATACACCAACATAATAAGAAATTCACCATTAAACTTTTAGAACTCAGCTCCGTATTAACTGCAGTTTATGTTACGGCTCACGCCCCAGGTATCAACTCCTAGCTTCAGAGGTCTTCGCCTATAGGAACCGCTTTTCCCGTAGAGCTAGATGCGCTCACAGGTACTCTGATGCCCACAGGTCTTGTACTCTAGTAGTAGGAGCTGATAACCTGAGAACGTAGCGCAGGTGTTCACACAGAGGTGGAGTGAAGATCCCGGCAAAGGTTTTGAGGGTCACCGGCAATACAGTAGCGTCTAGGTCCAGGCCAGGGGTCAAACAGGTCACAGGCAATACGACAGCATGAGTATCCAAGCATTGGGTCAGGGTCATAGGCAAATAAGAGGCATCAGTATCCAGGCAAGAGGTCAGGGGTCACAGGAAAAACAACGGTGTCAGTATTTAGGCAAGGGGTCAGCAGCAATAATAGAAAAAACAGGAGCAACAACAGAGCAGGAGAAGTATGCAGGGTAGCAGGGACTATAACCGGCAGGGAGGCTTTGCCCCTTCCTGCCTTAAATACTAGTATGGACCAATGAAAATGTTTGGCCACAGGAGGGATGATTAGCCACCTGAGGCTATTTCTTAATTTGCGAATGCGCCCGGCTGTCCTGGATGCTACAGACTGAGAGCGTCCTGACCTTTGCCTTGACAACGGCCAGGACAAACCGGAAGTGACGTCCTGGTCATCATGATGACGGCCCGGGATGCTGCGGCAGAGAGTCGCGATGGTGCCTGGAGCCGCCGCGGCTCGTGACAGTTTACAGGCAATATAAACATCTTGACATTGCTCTGAATAAAACCAAATACCTTCAAGCCAAACAAATTTATGATCTATTTATTACAGATAGGCCCAAAAACAATACCATTTTTAAAGAAACACATTTCATAGGTGGGGAATAAATTGGGCAGGCTACTAGCGAACCTAGTGAAAGGTTCCAAAGCTCAAACTTGGGTCTTACTCTTAGAAATGACAAACACACGGCTCTCTGATCCGATAGCCATTTGTTATGCAACAAAGAAGAAGGTATTTGAATCTTACAAGAAGCAGGTCTTCTCAAGCTCTGACCAGAGGAGCGACTTGCTTTAGATGAACCGATCACAGAACAAGAAGTCAGAAACGCTGCCTAATGGTAAATATCCCCACCTGACGGCTTCGGAGCAGAATATTATAAGGCTATGATAGAGAAACTTGTTCCCACGCTGACGGTTCTGCACAATCATATTCTCTTCTGGTGAAACACCACAGCAATTCAATGAGGCTAGAATCATTTTCTTCTGAAGCCTGGTTGGGATCCGGTATTGGTAAGCTCTTACAGATCTCCTTAATTAGGCTATCAAGCTCCAGCAAAACTAATGGCAAAAAGGCTACTAACAATTTTGCCTCATCTAATCTTTCCTGCCCAGATAGGCTCTCTTAAACATAGCCAATCTGTTAGAAGTGTACACACGGCTGTTGTGGCATATGACACTTCTAGCCGCCCACCAATACAAGCACAACGATAATAAAATAGTAAATGTCGATGCCAAAAAGGTATTTGACAAGATAGCCTGGCCTCATATGACTAGACTCCTCAAATTTCAACATGTTGGTCCAATATTCCGGAAATGTATATGTTCCATATATAGTAACCCTCATGGGCATGCCACATTGAATAAAGTTAACTCAACCTCTTTCGCCTTGGGCAGAGGAATGAGACAGGGATGCCTCCTTTCTCCACTCCTCTTCCATTAAACCTTAGATCCATTACTATGACATCTGTTTTTGTCAAGAGATTTCCATGATATCACAATAGACAATCAACAGGTCAAACTAGTTGTCTTTGCAGATGACATACTCCTTTTTATTTTGAATCCGAAACAGGCTATACCACTAATACTCAAAATCAGGTTTCTGTATTCACAATAAGTTTTTGCTTTTACACTGGGATCCTAAATATATCACATTATAGCTCTTTCTTCCCATCCCTCTCATCTTTATGCTTACAATGTCAAACCTATCATCAACCATATAAGATGAGCTCCACATGTGACAAGACGTGAACAGCAACCTTTTGGGCCATTGCAATTTTATAAAAATGTCTTACTTCCCTAAAGTAATGTACATCATGCAGATGACTCCCCTTCTTTTAAAGAAGGTAGATCTGCAGGAAGAGAATACTAGTATCACACGCTTTGTGTGGCATTCAAAAAGGGCAAGAATCAGTCTCTTTAAGTTGCAACAATTAACCAAAAGGGGTGGTATCAATCTGTCCAATCTTAATTATAATAACATTGCCTCTCATTTACGACACATTAAAGATTGGATCCAAAGCCAAATCCTATACTCTGACACCTTATTAGAAGCTCAATTATGTGCCCCACTGTCCCTTAGCTATGTGATTCATACTCCTTTAGACAGACTACGCAGGGCCATCTTTTCCATTGGGCACGATGGGCAGCTGCCCGGGGGCCCCATGGGCAAGGGGGCCCCATAGGCATGGCTCTTAATGAGAATAAATAATCCTGCAAAAGAAAAAAACCTGCAAAAAACCCTACAAGGGTCACTGAACAAGTACATCTATCTATCTCTATCTCTATATATCTATATCTATATCTGTATCTGTATACATCTATATATCTATATCTATATCTATATCTAGGGGCCCCGGTGCACTGCTTTGCCCGGGGGCCCAAATGTTGTTAAGATGGCCCTGAGACTACGCAGTCATGGCAGTGCCGTCTCTCCCATTGGGCAGGTGCCCAGGGACCCTGCAGCCCAGGGGGCCCGTCTAGGCAGCGCTGCAAAAAAAATAAATCTTGCCCCCCCCCCAAAAAAGAAAGGAAATACTTATCTTGTGGTCAGCTGGCAATCCGGCTCCCTCCCTGGTCTCCTCCTCCGTGCGGCGTTCGCAGTGCATGTCGGGCATGACATCATCACGCCCAACATCCATTGCGAAGCACAGCAAGGAAGAGTCCCCCGCGAGAAAACAGCATTCAGCAGGCAGCAGAAGTGACTGAAGAAAAGTGAAGGAGAATAAGCCGATTAAAAGGTAAGTTAAGGTTTTTTTTTTATTTTTTATTTAAAGGGACGCTGATGGCTGAAAGAAAGTGATATATATATATATATATATATATATATATATATATATATATATAGGGGCCCCGGTGCACTGCTTTGCACGGGGGGCCCATAATGTTATTAAGAGGGCCCTGAGTCATGGCATTGACAATCTTCTGATACTTTCCACGTGTAGAGCTTGGGAATGAACCAGAAGAAGTCTAAGATTATCTCATACATACTCACTGTTCCTTCCTCTAGTGGGTGACCTGGACTTTTAAAACGGGGAGGCATTACAACCGTTCTCCAGCTGGGCAAAAATCAGAAACCTTTCACATATGGAGAAGCCATGGCTAAATAACAACTTCTCACTCAACATAAAATTGCTGTTTTCCAAGCTATTCATTATTTACGATCCTTTCTTTCTTCCCTAACTCCACATGACCTACTTAAACCCTTAGATTCCCTTATACTCCATGGCTCTTACTCCACCATGATACTGAAATCTCTGGCCTTTGGAAAGGAAACTCCCAGTTTTTGGGTAACTCTATTCTATCCCCAAAGTCGAGGCATATTATCAGCCTTTCCTGTAATGGCAAGTGCCCAAAATGTAATTCTAGAGATGCTGATTTATACCATTGTTTCTGGGAATACCCACACATTCAAAAGAGAAAAACCAAGAGGTTGTTTGAAATTGATACACAGCTTGCTCCTAATTTATCAATTAGATAATGATATTGGATTGTGTTGAATTCTCAAATTCTAAAACATAATTTTTATTAATAACTATAAAAACATCATAAAATAAAATTCAGCGAAATATGACAAACAACTATATATGTCACACTCTGCTCCCTGGGTTTTCCACCCTAGCCTCTGACTCTCACTTTAAACCTTTTCATGGTGCAGACTGTCAGCCACGGTTTTCACCTGTGTCTACTTTACCTGTGTTTTTAGTCAGTTCAGCCATTGGTCAGTTCCCCTTTATAAGGCTCCTCCTGTCACCTATTCAATGCTGGTTCTTCAAGTCTACACCTGGTCTGCTTCAGCTTCCTCTTCCCGTTATTATTAGGGATGAGTTGGCTCGGATTCTCGAAATCCGAACACCCCCGAACAGTGCCGATCCGAGCCTGATCTGAGCACTGCTCGGGTATTCCCGCCCGACGCAGAACTCAAAACGAGGCAAAACGTCATCATCCCGCCATCGGATCTCGCGAGATCCGGATTCATATTAGTCCCAGATTGCCGCCGCCATCTTCACTCTGGCATTGATCAGGGAAGAGGGAGGGTGTGTTAGTGGTGTCCTCTGTCCTGCTCATTCCAGTGGTGCTGTCCTGTGCTCTGCCCTGCAGAGTCTAGTGGTGTTGTCCTGTGCTCTGTCCTGCTGAGTCCAGTGGTGCTGTCCTGCTGAGTCCAGTGGTGCTGTCCTGTGCTCTGTCCTGCTCAGTCCAGTGGTGGTGTTGCCATAATTCCAGTGGTGATGTCCTGTGTCCAGTCCAGTGGTACAGCCATTTAAATCCAGTGGTGCTGTCCTGTGCTGTGCTGCTGTATAAGTCCACTGATCCTGCTGTATAAGTCGAGTGGTAGTGCTGTATAACTCCACTGATCCTGCCGTATAAGTCCAGTGGTAGTGCTGTATAACTCCACTGATCCTGCCGTATAAGTCCAGTGGTACTGCTGTATAACTCCATTGATACTGCCGTATAAGTCCAGTGGTAGTGCTGTATAACTCCACTGATCCTGCCGTATAAGTCCAGTGGTACTGCTGTATAACTCCACTGATCCTGCCGTATAAGTCCAGTGGTACTGCTGTATAACTCCACTGATCCTCCCGTATAAGTCCAGTAGTAGTGCTGTATAACTCCACTGATCCTGCCGTATAAGTCCAATGGTAGTGCTGTATAACTCCATTGATCCTGCTGTATAAGTCCAGTGGTAGTCCTGTATAACTCCACTGATCCTGCCGTATAAGTCCAGTGGTAGTGCTGTATAACTCCACTGATCCTGCCGTATAAGTCCAGTGGTACTGCTGTATAACTTCACTGATCCTGCCGTATAAGTCCAGTGGTAGTGCTGTATAACTCCAGTCCAGTACTTTCCTGTGCCGCATATAATTTTTAAAGCCTTTGCCGAGTGTGTGTGGTTTAGGGGTACGCTCTCTTGTGCTGCATATAATGGAGAACAAAAATTTGGAGGATAAAGTAGGGAAAGATCAAGAACCACTTCCTCCTAATGCTGAAGCTGCTGCCACTAGTCATGACATAGACGATGAAATGCCATCAACGTCGTCTGCCAAGGCTGATGCCCAATGTCATAGTAGAGGGCATGTAAAATCCAAAAAGCCAAAGGTCACTAAAAGGATCAAAAGAAAGAAAATAAAATCATCTGAGGAGAAACGTAAACTTGCCAATATGCCATTTACGACACGGAGTAGCAAGGGACGGCTTAGGTCCTGGCCCGTGTTCATGACTAGTGGTTCAGCTTCACACAACGATCTAAGCCCTCCTCCTCCCCCCCTCTAAAAAATTTAAGAGAGTTAAGCTGTCATCAACAACACAGCAAACAACTCTGCCTTCTAAAGACATGGCATCACAAATCCCCAAGGCGAGTCCAAGGGTGTTGGTGGTTGCGAAGCCTGACCTTCCCATCACTGTATGGGAAGAGGTGGCTCCTTCCACCATTTGCAGCACGCCCTCTGCATATGCTGGAAGGATCACCCACAGTGCAGTTACAGATTTGGATAATGAAGGTGTCAATGTTGTTCACCAGGAGGAGGATATTGATGTAGCTGGCGCTGAGGAAGAACTTGAAGAGGAGGATGCTGATGTGGTTTTCTTAAATGAGGCACCAGGGGGGGAAACAGTTGTTGTCCATGGGATGAAAAAGCCCATCGTCATGCCTGGGCAGAAGACCAAAAAATCCACCTCTTCGGTCTGGAATTATTTCTATCCCAATCCGGACAATTGTATTACCATATGTAGCTTATGTAAAGCTGCAATAAGCAGGGGTAAGGATCTTGGCCACCTAGGGACATCCTCCTTTCTACGTCACCTGAAGACCCTTCATAATTCTGTGTTTAGTTCAGGAACTGTGGCTAGGACCGTCAGCAGTCCAGGGACACCTAAATCCCTTGGTGCCGTTGCATCCACACCAGCATCACCCTCCTTGTCAATTTTATCCTCGATCTGGATCGGAGATAGTACTAGGAATAGGAATACATTCTGGCCACCGTGCTCGATCCTCGGTTTAAAGCGTATGTTGTGTCTCTGTTTCAGGCGGACACAAGTCTACAGCGGTGCAAAGACCTGCTGATCAGGAGATTGTCATCTGAAGAGGACCGTGACATGGCAACAGCTCCTCCTTCATTTTCTTCCACACCTGTGGCTGAGAGGAAACAGCTGAGATTTCCTAAACGACCCGCTGGCGGGGATGCTGAGAACATCTGGTCCGGACTGAAGGACCTGCCAACGATTGCTGACATGTCTACTGTCGGTGCATTAGATGTTGTCACCATTGAAAAAATGGTGGAGGATTACTTTGGTGACAGCATCCACGTAGAAATGTCAGACAGTCCTTACTTGTACTGGCAGGAAAAAAAGGCAGTTTGGAAGCCCCTTTACAATCTGGCTCTATTTTACCTGAGTTGTGTTCCCTCCAGTGTGTACTCCAAAAGAGTTTTTAGTGCAGCGGGGAACCTGGTCAGTGAGCGGCGAAGGAGGTTGCTTCCGCAAAATGTTGAGAAGATGATGTTCATCAAAATGAATTATCAATTCTTCAATGAAGACCAGCAATGGCCTCCAGAGACTACAGAGAGACCTGTGATTGTGGAGTCCAGCGGGGACGAATTGATAATGTGTGAGGATGAGGAAGTACTCACTGAAGGGTGCGAGGAATCAGAGGATGAGGACGACATCTTGCCTCAGTAGAGCCAGTTTAGTTTGTACAGGGAGAGATTAATTGCTTTTTTTGTGTGGAGGCCCAAACAAACCAATCATTTCAGCCACAGTAGTTTGGTAGGCCCTGTCGCTGAAATGATTGGTTTGTTAAAGTGTGCATGTCCTTTTTCCGCAACATAAGGGTGGATGGGAGGGCCCAAGGACAATTCCATCTTGCACCTCTTTTTTTTCTTTGCCAGCTCGTTTTGTGGGGGTCCAAATGAACCAATCATTTCAGCCACAGTTTTGTAGGCCCTGTCGCTGAAAAGATTGGTTTGTTAAAGTGTGCATGTCCTTTTTCCGCAACATAAGGGTGGATGGGAGGGCCCAAGGACAATTCCATCTTGCACCTCTTTTTTTTCTTTGCCAGCTCGTTTTGTGGGGGTCCAAATGAACCAATCATTTCAGCCACAGTTTTGTAGGCCCTGTCGCTGAAATGATTGGTTTGTTAAAGTGCGCATGTCCTATTTCCCCAACGTAAGGGTGGGTGGGAGGGCCCAAGGACAATTCCATCTTGCACCTCTTTTTTTGCCATTATGTGCTCTTTGGGGCCTAGTTTTTCATACTGCCATCCTGTCTGCCACTGCAGTGCCACTCCTAGATGGGCCACGTGTTTGTGCCGCCCACTTGTGTCTCTTAGCTTAGTCATCCAGCTACCTCGGTGCAACCTTTTGGCCTAAAAACAATATTGTAAAGTGTGAGGTGTTCAGAATAGACTGGAAATGAGTGGTTAATAATAGCGTAGGAGTGAAAAAAAACAAAGTTAGCCGTTTTTATGCTTTTTTAAAAAAAAATCAGAACCCAAAACCCAAAACGTTGAGGGGGGTGTTTTGGCAAAACCCATTCGAACCCAAAACCTGAAGGTAATCAGAACCCAAAACGCAAAAAGTGGCCAGTGCACATTCTTAGTTATTATCTATGCCGCTAAAATACCATAAAACTGCGCTGAGTGTGATTTGGAAATGTCTCATCAAATACCATACAACATGGATAATTAAAATAACAATTTATTTGACATGTGCATAACATTTGACACATTAACTTATAAATGACCAGCTGATCACATATTAAAACTCTTACAAATAGCTCTGAAATGCCGGCATTGATTATAGTCTCACAAGGAGTGATTAGATAATTGATGGCCAATAGCTGACTCCAAGAGACTCTAAGATGATAATGTCTCGGATGCTCACTAATGAGCTAATAATAATAGAACGCTAGCTTCATGAATCTGTGGAGCAGGTGTGTCTGCTAGTGCAAATAAACTCAAAATAATCAATCCACAAGATGTTTCGATATGTCAAAAATATTCAGTCATACAGACAGATCGTAATAGTCTCCAGGATATATAATGATGAAACTCTTGTGTGAAAAGGTTAATACAATGTGTCTGACTCTCAAAACACCAGTGGAAGATAACAATCAAATCTCTATTCATTCAAACCCAATGTTAGGTCTCCAGAATATAGATAGATAAATCTCTACATGTGGCAATAAGTAACTTCATCCGGTATGTGGCAATCAAGCAATAACAATACCGTTTTTGAAGAGTGTCCACGAATTCGGTCCTAATTCCACTGGTAATAATTCACCTCCGGACAATCACTGCTCGAATAACCTCCTCATAGGAAATAGTAATACCACCAAACGAACTGATGTATGATTGGTGTATGATGACTCATCCAAATGCAAATGCCAGATATAAACAGCTCGAGCAGTAGTGACTGACAGCGCACGACTCCAACTCCACTTCTCAGAATGGATTAGTTCAGCTGGTCACGTGAACGCGTTGGTGAAATTGGTGATTTCATCAGAGGGACTGAGTGGTTTTTCTACAGGTTCTCCTTAAATACCATCCAGTTAATTAATTAGTCGACTGGTGATCACAAGTTATTCAATCCAGTGTGAATACTACATTCTGACTACAAAATAAAATAAATTAGCAGTCCCATTTTAACCAGCCCCACTAACAGTCACATCTAAATCTAATTCACTTGAATAAATAAAATTCTGAGGAATGGAATGAATAATCAGCTTAATTTATATATAGCTACAAACATCGTGATTCTTAATAAAAATACAAACCCATAGACACAAAAGGAAGGGGCAAAAAGCCTTTAATCACTACATTAACAATCTAACCACTATAACACATATATGTAAAAAAGCACATAGACAATTTATAGATTCTAAAAATATATATATATACATATATAAACATATTTACATACATATAAATTAACACATTAATATCCATGAATATATGATAAACCCGTGAACGGGAATAATCAATCTTCTAATTTAGGACAAGACCACATAGGGGACACTTATCAAATATCTCACACTGACAATGAGAAATGTATGATGTGTAAACCATATCCTACTCAAAAAACAGGATATTTTAAAACAATAGCATATGTTGAGGCTATTTCTATTGTATCTATCAATAAAATAAAATGAAATAAAATAAAAACAAATAAATCCATAATAATAATAAATGACATAAAACAAAATAAAATATAATATAATAAAATGAGGTCTCGCTCTCATAAATGATTGAAAAATAATGTACCATCAAATCCATGTATGTGACCAATAGATTCGGTCATCAACCAATAGTGTATAAAGATAGCTGATTGTATACAACTATGAAGCACTAATGTATCGTGCCTCTACAATAATGAAAAAGGGAGAAAGAGGGAGAAAAAGGGAGAGAAAGGAGAAAAAGGAGAAAAAATGATGATGATACTCTAAACCATCTGTTGATGGATTGTTGTTATGACAGAACATCGTTCAACTCTAGGGCTTCATTTAATCCAACAGGACTTAGGGCATTCAGCTGATGTATCCAAAAAAACTCTTGTGTACACAATCATTTGAATCGGTCCCCCCCTCTTGCAGTTTGTGGAATATGCTCAACCCCACAAACCGTGAGACCTTCATCCCTACCATTGTGCACTAAATCAAAATGACGTGAGACACTGTGATTATTTTTACGATTTAAAATGTTTCTTCGATGTTCCATAAATCTAACTTTAAGGGCTCTTGTGGTTCTACCCACATAAATTAAATCACAGCTGCATTTGAGTATATATATGACAAAACAAGTAGTACAGTTTATCAAACCTCTGACCTTATATCTCTTGTCCCCACAACTGAATTCTGTTGACTTATTATTCATAAATAGACACGTAGTACATTTTTTAAGCCCACATCTAAAACAACCCTCTAAACGTGTCGGGATCCAATTGGAAATATTTGTTGATTGTACCATCTTTTTATTTGTACCCTTAATAAAACTCAGAGCAAGTATATTTTTCAAGTTGATATTCCTTTTAAAGATCACTGTAGGATTCTTAGGTAATAATTTCCTAAGTGAACTATCTTGTTGGAGAATACTATAATTTTTCTTAATAATTCTCTTGATTGTTCCCGATTCATTATTATATTTTGAAATGAAAGCGATGCAGGCTAATGGATCTTCTTGTCTAATCCCACAACCAACTTGCTGATTAGGGCCCTTCCCCTTGAGGAGCACCTCCCTATCCAGTCTTCTGACTTCATCCAATGCCCTATCAAGAAGATCTTTGGGATATCCCTTCTTCGTAAAATCATTCAACATATCTCTTGCCTGTGCATCAAACTTGGTCGGGGAGGAACAATTCCTTTTAAGACACATCAGCTGACCTTTAGGAATATTTTGTTTCCACTTGTTATAGTGCGAGCTTTTAAAATGCAGATAGCTGGCAACGTCCACTTTTTTCTTATATGTGGAGGTCTCTATTTTGCCACCAATAACTGTCAGTTGTAAATCTAAAAAATCCATAGTTGTTGGGTGATATCTACTCACAAACTTAAGATTATAATTGTTTGTGTTTAGAGCCGATACAAAGGACAGTGCCCGTGACTCTCCTCCCCTCCAAACAATGAAAAGGTCATCGATATAACGGCCATAGAGGACCAAGTCCGCACCAAACTCACCTCCCCACACATAGGCGTCCTCAAACGCGCCCATGTATAGGTTGGCGTAGCTCGGCGCGAACCTGGTCCCCATGGCCGTACCCATGGTTTGAAGATAGAAATGCTCAAACAGAAAATAGTTGTGGGACAGGATGAATTGGATAGAATCAACGATAAACCGTCCCAATTTCACATTGACCGTAGGGTCACACGCTAAAAGATGTTCCATCACTTCAATGCCCCTAAGGTGTGGTATATGGCTATATAATGCCTCCACATCTAAAGTAAGGAAGGCGTATTCATCCTTTCATTCAAGTTTCTTCAACATATTCAGTAGATGGGTGGAATCATGAATATACGATTTTAACTTTACCACCCTAGGCTGCAAGAAGGTTTCAACATAAAAAGAAAGTGATGAGGTTAATGATCCTATTCCCGATATTATCGGTCGTCCTGGAGGAACAATAGGATTTTTATGCAATTTTGGTAGATGGAAGTAAATGGCCGTAACAGGGTGTACAGGAAAAAGGAAGTTCAATTCATCCTTAGTCAGAACTCCATCTTCTAGAGCCCCATCTAATAGTGTTCTAAGATCTTTCTGAAATTCTAAGGTCGGGTTGTATTTAAGATTCACATAAAAGTCAGTATTTGTGACTTGCCTATAAGCTTCTTTTTTGTAGTCATCCAAATCCTGCACCACAACACCCCCACCTTTATCAGCTGCCCTAATCACAATGGAAGGATCCTTACTCAGGTCTTTTAATGCTTGTTTCTCATGATAACTGAGATTGGAATATTTGACTGATGGTTTGTCACATAGTTCTTTAAAATCTTGTAGAGTAACAGGATTAAAGTAATCCACATAGGGGCCTTTATGTGACGTAGGAAAAAATTCCGATTTGCGTTTGAATTTATCATAAGATAAATGTTTTTTAGTCACATTAGAATGGTTATAAATTTGAGTAATTTCCAATGGCTCTAATTCGGAGTTCTCCCTTCTGAGTTCTTCTAACATCTGCAAACACTCATCATCTTGACTATCTAGCACGATAGGGTTACAATCAATATCTCTCTTTCTAAATGCTTTGTTAGCAAAGAATTTCTTTCTACAAAGAGTATGGGTGTAGCGGTTCAATTCAACAAACAACTCAAATATATTTGGTGCTGTTGAGGGGGCAAAATGTAGACCCTTAGATAATAGAGATATCTCGGCATTGGATAGTTCTCTAGAGGAGAGATTGTAAATTCCCTTCGGATTTACCTCATCCCTGTCCTTCTGTCCTGATCTTCTCCCTCCTCTCTTGCCTCTGCTGCATCTCTTAATCGTTTGGGCGTCTTTTCTCTTAATGTCTGATAGGGGTTGGGATGAAAAAAATTCCTCTCCTCTACATTCTGACGTTTCCCCAAAAAAACATCCTCCGATGGATGTTGATCCGGAGAGACATTTCTAAATCTTTTGGGTCTAGCCCCCAAGTTAGTATCTTTTGAGGATGCATCCTTAGTTGGTCTAGTCCTGGGAGTGAATTCCCTCCCTTCTGTATATCCATTGTCTTTCCTATATTGTCCCTTATATTCATGTGATTTTGCAGTGTTTCTAAAATTTCCCTTGAATTCACGTGATTTTGATATATGTGAGGTAGAAGTTCTAGATCTATTGCGTGCTCTAGTATTAAACTTCTGGGGGTGATGTTTATACTGGGTTGCAGTATTTTCACTTCTAAAGCCACGAAAGCTTCTAACTCTGTCCAACCTATAGTCCTCCTTATCTCTAATCAGTTTCTTTGTTTTAACATTGATTATCTCGTTCTCAAAGTCTTGAACTCTTTTATTTGTAATTCGATCTTTTTCCTCAAATAATTCGTCATCTTTAAATATATCATCTAGTTCAGCTTTGATATCATCAATTTCACTTTCAATCTGTTTAAGTTTCTTTTCTCTGTATTTAACCAAAATTTTCATGAGTGAGAGGGAAGAGATCTCTGGCGTTTGATTCCACTGCTCTAATAGATCAACATCCTCAGAAAATACAAAAGTCTTAAATAGCCTCAAACCTCGGGGAACTATTTTGGCATCTATATACTTTTGTAGACTTACACTGTCCCACCAGTGCCTTGTCTCCGCTTTAAGCAAGTGCTCTAATTTTGAAAAGCAATGATGTATATTTGAATTTCTCATAGGTATGTCAGTGTGAGAAATTAAAACATCCTGCTCTAAAAACATTCTCCTCCTATGTAGTCTTTCTTCATAGTTTTTGAAGATCATATTTCCTGCAGCCCTAATGCACTAATTTCAGACAGAAAACAAACAACATAATACCTGGCGCAATGAAAACAGATCTCCAATCACCACCTAAATTATCTTCTTAATAGAGAGACAGCCAAATCACACCCGCTGCTGAAAGACCCGTGGAGTCTCAAATAACAAACACAAAAATACCATAAAACATTGATTGATTATTTTGAGCTTATTTGTTCTAGCGGACACAACTGCTCCACAGATTCATGAAGCTAGCATTCTATTATTATTAGCTCATTAGTGAGCATCCGAGACATTATCATCTTAGAGTCTCTTGGAGTCAGCTATTGGCCATCAATTATCTAATCACTCCTTGTGAGACTACAATCAATGCCGGCATTTCAGAGCTATTTGTAAGAGTTTTAATATGTGATCAGCTGGTCATTTATAAGTTAATGTGTCAAATGTTATGCACATGTCAAATAAATTGCTATTTTAATTATCCATGTTGTATGGTATTTGATGAGACATTTCCGAATCACACTCAGCGCTGTTCTATGAGTCAGCTATTGGCCATTATCTATGCCGCTACCTACTCTGCATGCATCACTGACTACTGCTGATTCGTTTCATATCCCTGTGGTAAGCTGTGGCTCATCGTTTGCTGCATACCTGGACTCCACTGATCTCTGCTCACCTGTTCCATTCATATGTGGTAATCGCTGTGATCAACGCCCGCTATCTACTCTGCACGCACCGCTGACTACTGCTGATTTATTCCACATCCTTGTGGTAAGCTGTGGCTCATCGTTTGTTGCATATTTGGATTCCGCTGATCTCTACTCACCTGTTCTACTCATTTGTGGTAATCGCTGTTTTCTCAAATGTCTATTGTATGAGGTGTAGCTGAGCTTTGGTTTGTAATAAGAACAATGTTTGAGTTAACTAGTTGGCAGCCCATGTTAATTAGCTAGGTCAACAGGTAATCTGAGAGGGACTGAGGTTAGAACTTCTAAATGATATACAATGTGCCTCCACAATAATATATTTGCTGAAATAGCATGGGGAAATGTATCAATATGTATCAATATAAATGTTATTGTATCGAAAGGTATCACAGACTTATATTGTGTTACACTGCTGATATAATGTGTCAAAAGTCTTATTGTTTCATGTAAGTGTGCAGTGTCAATCCTTGATGTACTATTGTAACCCCATGTGTAGTGTATCCAGCCAAAACCGCTAATTGAGTCAAGCCATGCCATTGTATAATCAAAGTAACAGGGACAGTATGTCTAGCAGCTAAAGTGTTGACTGGGAGACCCCTTCTGTAAGGGGGAGGTTTGAGACATTTGACCCTACTTCCTGGATATACAGCAAATAATATAGGGAGAGGAGAATGCCAGGGGAGTTATTCTACTTTTGAGGATCCTGGTGTACAAGACATCTGTGAAAAGGACTCTGGACCAGGCATCGTGGTGCCGCTGGAGGAAACCCTACTAGGACAGGGTTGGTGTGAGCCAGTAACTCAGGCTGGGAGATACCATGACTGTTTTGCTAATCTGTAGTGGTAATATTGTGGGAGGGTAAGACTCTGAAAGAGACTGAGATTATTACTTTGGAGTGCTGACTGCAAGAGGCTGCTGGAGGATACATGCTACATTTGAATTGAATTGAGTGATAATCCCGACGCGCGTTTCGCTGGTATTAAGCTTTATCACGGCAGATCTAGCCTATATAACAACCTAGCTATTGGATTATTACTACAGCTATTGGTTTAACATAAAATAGATACAATATCTTATGTAACTATTTTGTTTAGCAACAGGATACATTTGGGATAGGAATTGATACAACATGGAGAATATGTATAATATTAACTTATTTGATTAACTATTTCTTGCACATTAAAAACATAAATGTGTGAGATAATCATTTGAATGTGTATTCAGATATGAATTATGGTGATTCACATAATACCACTAATGAAAATCATATTAAGGAAGGATTAAAGGGAATATGATCACCATGGATATACAGAGAGCTATATATTAATCTATTTACCCTATTAGTAGAGGTCAAATATTTATTAGAGATGAATAGGTGCATCCGGTTATTTTAACATTACATGATTACCACTCAATTCACTTATATATTTGTCATATTTCGCTGAATTTTATTTTATGATATTTTTATAGTTCTTAACAAAAGTTATGTTTTAGAATTTCAGAATTCAACACAATCCAATATCATTATCTAACTGATAAATTAGGAGCAAGTTGTGCATCAATTTCAAACAACCTCTCTTTTTTTTCTCTTTTAAATATTTTATATAGGTTCATGATGCACCCCTGGATTTAAGGAATATTAGAACTATCAAATATATATTTTCATACAATAAGGGTGTTCTTACTCCTTCAATTTGTGTGACCTTTCTTCTTTGTTTTATTCTTTTGTAATACCCATATATTCACCTATTCTGAGACACCTTAACTAGATATAGTATTAACACTTTGGGCATAACATTCCCTAGCACACCACATGGGCGATCCTCAGACACCTAGCCAACCAACCTAACATTCCCAGCGTGGATGAAAAGCTATTGTTAATACTAGGAGCTGTGGGACGCAAACTTATATTACAGCAATGGATACACAATAAACTCAAGATAGAGAAGAAAAAGGAGTTGGGGTTGAAAGCTATTGGTGAAACGTACGTTGGGATATGTGACATCATTTGTGACATCACATCCCGGAAGTGACTGCCGACACAGCGATTTAGCCCGTGCATCGGCTTTATTTCTTTTTGAACAAACTCCGCTTTTACAAGATTCATGCATGCATCTATTATTTAGACATATTTGTTTGGTGGGGCATACAAACAACTCTATGAGGAGGCTACCATTTATCCTAACCCTGACAGTTCATGACTCTGTTATGCACGTCTAGTAGCTATCCAATAACGATTGTCGATTGCCGTAATGTGGTTCCAAAGCACAATGTGATTTAATAGCCAAAAGTAGCAGAATATTAAATCAGAATAAAATAAGTACAGCCGTTACTTATCGCAGGCACCCTGGATCCAGTGTACAGTCATTCAGGTCTGAAGGCTGTGGTCAAGTAGACTGTCCACTGGGTCCAGATCCCCTGCTTATATATAGTCAGTGAATACAGTAAAACAATGCAGATGATGTGGCTTGCTTCTATAGGTCCAGGCTTCAGGAGGGTCCAGTGTAATGCAGGTCATAGGCCAGTTCAAACAAAAATATCCAAAGGTGGGGGGTCAGCTCTCCAGGAGATGCACTCCGATTTTCCCGCCAAGAATCCAGTTTAAACTAGCATTTATTCCCTATCATTGCTAACATTGTATGCAATGTGCGATCCCTTCGGCGAATGAACCGGACAACTGCGGATAAATAGGGGATTAAAATGATACTAAACATGACGTTTCCTGTAACCTGAACCTTTGATTTCACTAACATGTATATAACTTATATTAACCGTAAATATTGCTACATTTTGACATAAATAACTATGTGTTGCAACTATTTTATTTTATTGTGTACTAATGACAAATGCGTATGTTCATGTGAATGCGTGTAAATGTGTAAAACCTGTTATTGCTACATGTTGCAGCTGGATGCGCTTCTCCACGCCGTAGCGTGCTATATGCATCATTTTCAGACAAAGACGATCAAGTTGTTAGATATTAATTGAAATGACTTTGTTCAATTAGCTGACTTTGACAGCTCCACCCTTTGATAGTGTAAGAAACTATCACCTAATCATATTCTCGATGTCAGGATTGTAATGTATTACTTCACAGATCATGATTTCCGTATTCCTCACCACCATTTCAGTCTCATTTTTAGTGTTTACTTCAGTAGACTGCTTTCCACACTTCCACACAGTAGGAACACATCTGACACATAAGCCAATTACTAAGATAACACCAAGTATAAGGAGAACGAGCTTACCTATGCTAGCAACCATTTCCTGTACCCACTCTCCTAGACCAGAAAACCATTTTACAGGGTTCAACCATGAGAACCATCCTGCCACCTTTTCTCCAATCTCATATAATGAAGAATTATGGTTCCTTCGAAATTCCCATTTCAGTTGCAGAATTTCTTCCATCTTCTGGTCTATGACTTCCTTGGGGTCATCAGTATTATTGGGGATGTACGTGCAACATTTGACACCAAACTGGGTGGCCAATGTCACACAGTATCCACCAGTAATAGATGTTAGATAATTCAATACCAGTCTATGTTGCACCAACTCAATTTTATAAGCTTGTAGCTCTCTTCCCGTATACCTGAAAGTGTCATCATACATCTCGGTGATATTGTCTATTAATTTAGCTAGATCCTGTATATATCTAAAATTTAAAGTTCACCGAGCGATCCTGATGGGATCTAATGCTACCATAACCTGAAAAAAAGTGGTTCCACTAATCAATTTTGTAGCTATGGGTTCTTCACCAGTAATCATATTTCTTTTGCCACAATGGTCATACTGTGTGTGTATGTATGGTGGGGATGTAGTCTTATGAATACCAACCATTTCCTCATGTGTAATAGCCATGATTTCAGGAACCAGTTTACCTAAGAAACACAAACCCTTGGAACACGGAGCTAACCAGGAATAAGCCTTTCTTCCACAAACATAGTACACATCATCTGGGAGGGCATCATCTGGGAGGGCATAAGGTAATTGTTGATAATATTGCACAGCGTCTTGACAAAACTTCCCATACCCATTGTCTCCATCTGTTCAAGACAAGTTTCAGCATGGATTATATCCTGACAATAACTCTGAGGAAACCTCCTAACGAGTACTTTCTTATGTCTGTTGATGCGCCCTAGTCTATGATGCCCATCAACATTTCTGCCTATTGGTGACTTTGCAAGTCTCCCTTCAAAATGAGTGTGGCGGGCCATTGTCTGATCTGGTAGGTCAGCTTCCCAATTCTCCAATCTTTTTACATGTGAGATATTTAGACACAGTAAAGACCGGTCTAAGGAGTATTGGCGAAGCTTCAGACTAGGGGACCTAGTGTTATTGTACTTCTCTTCTATGGATCTCCCTCCCCTTAATTCGAGGACCTCAGAGATATTTAGTGGGAATGGCAAAAGTCCTATGTTATGCTGTCCCTGAGGTACATGAGAGCACACCCAGCACTCAGTTTGGTTTAGGACCTTACCCACTAGGGAGTGATTATCCTCCAGAGGATGCCCGCACATGTCCAGATTACTATTGGACTGACATCGCTGGATGCATTTCTCTTCAACTAGGGAGTCACAGTTCTTACAAATACAATATTTATCAGACAATAGCCCCTCACACTGTCTCCGAGTTCCAGAGCTAGCAGACCTTTTCATAACCCCTGGACCAAGCTTTATAATGGGCTGCACTGTGTTCGTTCTATCAACCTTCCTTCCAACTCCATTTCATCAGTATCACTACCAGATCCTGCCTCTGTCATCCATTATCCTTCACAAAAATAGGGAGTCCTATAAAAAATGAAAACAAGAAAAATCCGGGAACAGAAGAAAAACAAAAATCGCCACTCCATTGCTGGGAGGATAATCTGGGCAACGTCCTTTGCTCAGGTGTCTTGACTGTAGGCTTTAGGTCTCCCGGAACAGGTTTACGAGTGACAGATCAGTGTCGTTGGTCTCAGTTTTATCTCTTACTTTCTCTGGGCTACTGACTTTCCTGCAGCGAGTGGAATGGACCCAAGTATCTCTTTCTGCGACCTGCAGAGATGTGGTACTGGTCAGCAACACTTAGTATGGGCCTTCCCAAAGGTCTGTTAAACAACCTGAGCTTAAGAAATTGCGGATCATAACATATTCCCCAGGTTTAACATCATGACAGTTCATTTCTGGCATACCAGGTGACAGCATTTTTCGTTTTTGTTGCTGTCGTTTTAGCTGTCTGCTCATTTTTATGAGATATTGCACAGTCACTTCATTGTTACACTTCAAGTCGTCTTGTGGACTTACGATTAAATGAGGTTGTCAGCCAAAAAGTATCTCAAAGGTGAACAGATTAAGAGGAGGTCTGGGAGTGGTTCGGATGCAATGGAGGACTAGTGGCAAAGCTTCTGGCCACGCCAACCCAGTTTCAGCCATTATCTTACTCAGCTTGTTCTTAATGGTACCGTTTACTCTTTCCACCTTACCACTGGCTTGTGGTCGGTAAGGGGTGTAAAGTCTGCTACTGATTCCAATGAGCTTACACATGTTGTGGAAGATATCACCAGTAAAGTGGGTACCCCAATCACTTTCAATGATTATAGGGATACCGTATCTACACACAAATTCCTGAACAATTTTCTTTGCAGTGAACACAGCAGTATTAGTGGCTGCTGGATATGCCTCTACCCAGCTGGAAAACACATCAGTACACACTAACACATATTTGAAATTCCTGCAAGGTGGTAAATGGATATAGTCAATTTGTATTACCTGAAAAGGTCCGTCTGTAGGAGGGATATGGGATGGCTCAGTTGGTATTGTCTTCCCAACATTTTTCCTCAAACAAGTTAGACAGGACATTGCTTTCTTACCGGCTTGATTAGAAAAGCCAGGAGCACACCAGTATGCTCTCACCAATTTGCACATACCTTTTTTACCCAGATGAGTCAGACCATGTGCTGCCTCAGCCAGGCCTGGGTAATATGCTCTCAGAGCCATGGGCCTACCTTCTCCATCTCTCCAGAGTCCCGACGACTCTTGACCACATCCCATTGCCTTCCAGACCACCTTTTCCTGTAGGGAACACAAATCTTGCATTTCAATTAAACTCTTGAGTGTCTAATATCTGAAAAACCATTATTGTCTCTGCCGATACAGTTACAGATTGCCCTGCTGCCCATTTAGCAGTTTTGTCCGTCCTGTTATTGCCCAATGACACCGGGTCTTCTCCAGATGTGTGGGCTTCACACTTTATGATGGCTACTGTCTTGGGTAACTGTATTGCTGTTGTTGTTTTAGCTGTCTCCTCATTTTTATGAGATATTGCACAGTCACTTCATTGTTACACTTCAAGTCCTTTTATGTGTAGTGAGTGTGCTACTGGTGTGCCTGCTGCTGTTTTAAAGTTTCTAAGACGCCAAAGGGCCCGAAGTCATGCACTACCCCGAAGGCGTACCTAGAGTCACTATATATATTAGCTGACTTACCCTCTCCCAACTCACACGCTTTCCTTAATGCTACTAGTTCGGCCACTTGGAACAAGTGAGATGGACCAAGAGATCCAGCTTCTACAACATCCTGATCATCTACAACAGCATAACCAGTGCATAGTTCTCCCGTCTCAGTCTGTCTATGACAATTCCATCTGTATAAAATGTAAAATCTACATTTTCTAAGGGGGTGTCGCATGAGGTGTATAGACAGTTGAATCATGTCCTAATACTATGTCCTTGCTCTTACTTACCATAAGAGCAGTTGCTGCTACACTTCTTAGACATGTTGGGAGTGATCTTGCCACAGTGTCCAATTGTGCACTGTAGTATGCTACCGGTCTGTTAGCGTCACCATGTTTCTGAGTGAGGACACCTGCTGCACAACCATCAGCTTCCGTACAGTATAACTCAAAAGGGCATTCCATAATCAGGTATTCCCAATGCAGGTGCTCTAGTCAGACTGTCTTTAAGATTAAAGAATGCTTGCTCTGATTCCTCTGTGTGTATAACACGTTCGGGTTTTGAGGAAGAGACTAACTCCTGCGATGGTAACGCCAGAATAGAAAAACTTGGGATCCGGGATCTACAGTATCCAAAGAAGGTACGGATTTGCTTCTGGTTCTGCGGCAGAGTCATGTGTTGTATTGCCTCGATTCTGTCCGTTGTCAAGTGTCTTAGCCCTTGGATGAGACAGTGTCCCAAATATTTAACCTTAGTCTGACATGGCTTTAACTTGTCCTTTGCAACCTTGTGTCCTGTTTGCGAGAGATGAAGTAACAACAATTTAGTATCATGTATATATGACATAAACGAATCAGAGCACAACAACAAATCGTCCACATATTTAATCAGAACAGTCCCATTGCTTGGTTGGAAGGATTGTAAACAGTCATATAAGGCATGGGAGAAAATACTAGAGCTGTCAATAAACCCCTGGGGAAGTCTGGCCCATGTGTATTGCACCCCCCTATAGGAGAATGCAAAAAGGTATTGGCAGTCAGGGTGAAGAAGGCAGAACAGAGGTCAATGACAGTAAAGTGACTAGCAGACGGGGGAATCTGCATGAGGATGACAGCTGGATTGGGCACTACGGGGAATTGGCTCTCAACAATATTATTAATTCCCCTTCAGTCCTGGACTAATCTATAGCCCCTCCCCCCACTCTTCTTCACAGGGAAAATGGAACTATTAGCTGTGCTGGATATACGAATTAGATCCTTTGTTGCAACAGCCTCTCAAGAACAGGATGCACCCCTAATTCCACCTCCGGTTTCAATGGATACTGTGGGATTTTTGGAGCTATCCTACCACTTTTTAGATTTACCATCACAGGAGCTACATTTGCTATCAATCCATTGTCCTGTCCATCTTTGGTCCATAGGGAACCTGGTATTTCCAGCAACATTCCCTATACCTTAGATGGACTTTGTGCTATAATGGTAGAGTGTAACATTAACCTTTGTGGGGTGTTCAATATGTCCTGTACCTCATGTGCAACCTTTTATGGTATGTCTAGGAATACACCATCTAGGGTACAGTATATGACACATCCCATTTTACATAACAAGTCCCTTCCCAGTAAGTTAGTAGGAGCTGCTGCAGCTAGGAGAAATAAATGCTTGGTATGCAAAGGCCCGATAGTAACTTCTGCAGGTTTAGTCAAAGGGTAATGTAACACTCTCCCCGTTACCCCCATAGCTGGAACAGTTTTGCTAGTGACCTGTAGATTGAAAGGAGAGGTTATCACTGATCTGGCCGCCCCTGTATCTACAAGAAAAGTTTGTTTCCTACCAGCTATGTCAACTATCATTGTAGGTTCTTCCCTCAGACTCTCAGTTAACCTAACTGGCTGTAGTCTACAGATATGACCTGATCCCTAGCGTTGACTATCACTTTCCCGCACCGCATTTGCTGCTATTACATGTGTGGGTAGCTGTGAGTCTTCTACCCTACATGTGTTTCTCCTTTGTGGGTATCTATTTGATCCCCCTCTAGGTGTCCTATCTCTTTCCTTTCTAAAATCTTTCACGATATGTCCTTCTTCATTGCAGTTGAAACACTTCACTACCCTATGTCTACTTTTATGTGAGTTGTAAGCTGGTGGTCGAGTGTGCAGTGCCTCTAAAGCTTGTATACTTACCGTCATCAACCTATCACTCTTCTCTCTACCTAAAAATATAATTATAATTATAATAAAATAAAAATATAATATAATTATGTTCCACAGCAGACTCCCTAAGAGAATGTACTGTGATGCCTCTCCAATTAGGTAATGAGGTTTGTACTCTTGTCTTTAAATTTTCTCTGAGACACCCATTAATACCGTTACAGCCTGTCACGCGCCCTCCCTGTGTCTCATCCTCCGCACAGGGACGGGCGCCTGCTTCCGATATTAGACGGCCGGTTGCTAGGCGGGGGTGTTCAGCGTCACCACCGCCGTAGGCAGTCCTGCCCCCTGTCTCCCTGTATAAAAGGCTGACTCTGGCACATAATGAGTGCCAGAGTATTAGGTCCCATCCTAGCTCCAGCGTTCCTGTTATATTCTTCCTGACTCCAGTGTATTACCCGGCTTGTTCCTGACTATCCCTATTCTGTGCTCCCTGTGAATTGACCTCAGCTTGTTTTTGACCATTCTCTTCTGCGCTTCTGATACTCGACCCAGCTAGCCCCTGACTACGGATTTGGATTCTCCCTGTGGCATCTCCTGATCTCTCGGTTCTGACCCGGCCTGCCTGACACCGCTTCCATCTCTGCTTCACTGTTTGCTCCCTCTGAGGACCGCGACCTGCGTGTTCCCGCAGCTAAGACCATACTTCCTTGCGGGGGTTCCTGGTGAAGACCTGGAACACGTTAGACTCCGCGCCTCTTTGGTGAGTAGTGCCAAAACTAGTAAGCAATCCTCTGAGTTCGTGACACAGCCAACTCCCTGTGATGTGGATCCTCTCTTATGTCAGATATCCCAGTGAACTGTGTCATTGCTGACAGAGCTATAGCAAAGTAATCCGTTGCAGTTTCACTATCCTTTTGTTTGATAGTGAAAATTTTGCTCCAATTCACTAATACAGGAAAATAGTTGGCCAACTGTGAGGTAATTCTAGTAATATTTTCTTGGTTATTCTCATCTGTTAAGGTTTTGTCCTTCTCCAATATACAATCCTTAATAAACTTTTGTACATCTCTATTAGAAGGAAGGAAAGCCCTTAACACCACATGCCAGTCTTTATTAGTTGGCTTGTGCGCATTTCCGAAGTCTTTGATGAATTTCTGACATCTGGCCAACTCTTTTCTAGGATCTGGCAAATCAGTCATAATAGAATGTAGTTCAGATCTAGTCCAAGGACAATGCATTGCTACATTCCTTATGGGAACTATAACATCTTTATCCGCTTTCCCATTAGGAACTGCTATTATGTGGACAGGATAAGCACCAACTGGTTCACTACATTCAGGATTAATCACAGAAACTGCTGTTTCAGTACCTTGGATGTTCTCTCTCCTAGTGGTTACCCCACTACTCTCACCTATCTCAGCCGCTGCCCCTGCCGGTGGGACCGTTCCCTTTCCATATTTGCGTTGTACTTCTAGCATGTTAATAGCATGGGCAATGGCAAATGAAATTACAGTGGGCTCATCGTCTTCCTCAGATACTATAGTTGACTTAAAACAGAATATAATTTGCTCATTTAAGTATTAGCATTTTTGGCAACGTCTCTACTTACGCCCCCTACCACATACGGCGGCAGGGGCGCAGTTCTCAGTGCTTCTCAACTGCTGCTTCCGCTGTGTGCGCACTTTTTGCAACGCCTACTTCCGCTGTGCATGTGCTGCTTTGCCACGTGTACCCTTCCAGTTGCCACAATTTTAAACAGTCACCATGTTCCATTCTCACTTTTGTTGATTTAATCAACCATACCTTATCTCTAACATTATTCGGTACCTCTGAATCGAAACTACCTATCTTTGGGAAAGGCCTAACACAATCCTTGGTCATCTTGATCTATTTGTCGCAATACGCCGTTGCGTATGCAACATATTTCTTAAACATAAGAAATCTCGCCCAACCAAATCGGCCCTTCCTTAGGCAGAACATTGACCATCTATACAGTATACTTAGCACCCATGTTGCACCAGAAATCTCTAAGCGGACCACAGGGATATCAGCTCCTCAATACCCTATCTCTCCAGCAAATTCTTTCAACACTCTGCCACACGCAATTTACCGCTAGAGATCTTTAACGGCCTTGGACGAATTGCTCAAGCTGCGTCCACTCACTTCTTCTCGTACCAAACAAGGAACCCCTAACAAAGAAATATCAACGTGAACCACAGGGATATCAGCTCCTCGATACCCTGTCTCTCCAACAAATCTGTTGAGTCTATTATCACTGGTAGCACTGGTTAAATCAATCAACCAACCTTGCCAATATAATTTCTCCAGCTGCTCTCCCAAGTCATAATCACGGCCTTACTGTGCGGTCAGATCGCACGGCTTAAAGATACTAATTAGCAGTAAACGCTGCGATTACTATTGGCGCGCTTGCGAAAACTTCCCTTATTTTTGACACCAGTATACCTCCCTAGTATATCGTTCACCAGTTGTGCAGCCTGCCTCGTCAGACAGCAACCGATGCTCTCTATCTCTATACAACAATAAATCAATCCTTGGTGTATCTAAATCACAAAATCACACAATATACATCTTTTCTGCGCAGAAAATCAATTTCCCCAACAACAGTAATAACATTTCAGAGGTTTTAACAAGTGAATATACTATGCATATATAACAGACTATGAACTCGATTGTTTAAACACGTGGCAACTGTCACGAGCCGCGGCGGTACTCACAGCCGCCGCGGCTCGCTTCCTGTCTGCCCGTCACCATGACGACCGGGACGTCACTTTCCTCCAGCAAAGGCAACGGCCGGACGTCCCCTCAGCATCGCGTCTTGGCAGCCAGGCGCGCCTGCGCACTAGGGGCAAACTGTCAGATTCAGCCTGTGGCTGAATTAGCAGGCATTAGCCTGCAGGTGGGGAGTTCAGGGCTAACCCCTGATTGGCCTTTTACTGTCTGGCAATTAGCCTGCAAGTGTGGCTCTGTTAGGGGCAGGTTTTGATTGGCTCTTGGCTGCATTTAAGGCAATGAGGACTGCTGCCTCATTGCCGGTTATAGCGTCCTGTCCTCAGTTCTGCTGCCTGCTTGTTCTCTCTCTGCTTGGTGATTGTTACCTTTGATTGACTTCCCGTGTGACCTTTGCTTGTTCCTGGACCATTGAACCTTCGCTTCTGACCCTGACCATTTGCCTGATTACCGGATTCTGCTCCTTTGCTAGTGCACCTGACCTTTTTGCTTGTCCCTGGATTTCGTACCTGTGCCTGTGACCTCTTACCTTGGTTCTCCTGCTCACTACTGTCTGCTAATCACTCCTCTCCTGGGTTCTCCTTAAAGTCAGTATACGTTACTCGACCCTCGGTCGGCCCGCAGCCAAGTCTGTCCCCACCACTAGGGGCTCCAGCGAACACCGGGCCTTCAGAGTAGTCCCCGAGTTTCATTGTACTGGCTTGGGAGTTCCTTACAGCAACAACACCGGAAGTACAAATACGCAATGCAGGAAGTACACATACGCTATGCAATGCAATACATTTAAAACGCAAACTGACAATAAAAAGAAACAGTTTTCTTTCTAGTCCCTAGATTCAAGTTAGCGCTCCTTAGATTATGCAAAAATGGACATTCGGTTTTACAACACAGAATGATAAACAGGTTTTGAACACATTGCGTACTTACCCGTATATGACACGTCTCCACCCTTTTTTTGAGGATCCGAAATCCGTAGACCTTGCGTATCGTCCGGTAGTGTAACCTCCGCAGCGAGCCCCCCCAAATTGTTATGCACGTCTAGTTGCTATCCAATAACAATTGTCGATTGCTGTAATGTGGTTCCAAAGCACAATGTGATTTAACAGCCAAAAGTAGCAGAATAACAAATTAGAATAATAATAATAATAATAATAGCTATTACTTATCGCAGGAGCCCTGGATCCAGTGTACAGTCATTCAGGTCTGAAGGCTGTGGTCAAGTAGACTGTCCACTGGGTCCAGAGCCCCTGCTTATATACAGTCAGTGAATACAGTAAAACAATGCAGATGATGTGGCTTGCTTCTATAGGTCCTTCAAACTTCAAGAATCTTCTCTCTGGCAATCTTTCGAACATTGCAACTCTTACACCGGTCTTTTGGATTCAGGAGGGTCCAGTGTAATGCAGGTCATAGGCCAGTTCAAATGAAAATATCCAAAGGTGGGTGTCAGCTCTCCAGGAGATGCACTCCGATTTTCCCGCCAAGAATCCAGTTTAAACTAGTCTATTTACATTACATAGACAATATCATTTTAAACATTTATTCCCTATCATCGCTAACTAGAGTATGCAATGTGCGATCCCTTCGGCGAATGAACCGGACAACTGCGGATAAATAGAGGATTAAAATGATACCAAACATGACATGTTTCCTGTAACCTGAAACTTTGATTTCACTAACATGTATATAACTTATAATATTAACCGTAAATATTGCTACATTTCGACATAAATAACTATGTGTTGCAACTACAATTATTGTGTACTAATGACAAATGTGTATGTTCGTGTGAATGCGTGTAAATGTGTAAAACCTGTTATTGCCACGTGTTGCAGCTGGATATGCTTCTCCACGCCGTAGCGTTCTATACGCATAATTTTCAGACAAAGATGATGAAGTTGTTAGATATTAATTGAAATCACTTTATCCAATTAGCTGACTTCGACAACTTCTATAGGGCATAGCTTAAGCCGAGTTATATAAGGGACTGCACCATTATATGAGATTTTTAATTCTAGATTTCACAGTCGCTAATTTGGGATTTGTGACTCTATTAATTACTTTTTCAGTGGATCAATCAGTCATTTAGTGTATGACTGTCTTAGAACTGGGTATTGATCTTGCATATAGAACATTACAACCGTGCTTGGTAACAATAATTTGAGACAGTTTCATTTCACCTATTACTTACCTTGATCACCATTGCACCAATCTAGCCATATATATGATTATTGTGCATTCATACTTGACCCCATTTAATATTAAAGCAATATCTATATCATTGTCTTTATTTAATAACCGGTCATCACTTATCCCCATCCATACATTTGGACAATTTAGTCCCATTTGACCACTGTTTCTGATCTCTGATTTATAGCTCCCTAGAATTTTACTATCAAGCAACAGTCACTTCAGGGTTCTCTTATTTTTACATATCTCTCTTCTATCCTTTTTCTATTTGTTTTTATCCTCATATTTCGCCCTCAACAGATTATTTTCTTTAATAAAGGCTAAGGTCCTGTTACATTTTAAACTACATGTACATTATACCATTTATGAACTGGAGTGCTCTTAGTGTTCTTTGAACCCCAACTTCTTTTTTTTCTCTCTCTTAAGTCTATTGCTTGAGTTGGTGGTGCACCCCCTCAATATATATGATAATATATATTCTATGATAGTTTTCATATTTATCATATTATTTTTATTCTCTTATGAGGAAGGTTCTATTCCCAGTGCGAGCACTACTCCCCCTTTTCTAATGGATACACAATACCCCATCAACAATAGCGATAGCTATTGCCAAACTCTTATTTCTTTTTAATATGAATTGGCTTGAGACATAATTCAACAAAGAGCTCTCTACACCAGCACTTTTCCAATGTTGAGGTAAATGTATTCAGTAATTTCCACTAACGATCAAACAAGCCATCCAAATGAGTTTTCAGCACACTAACTGGTATTCCCTACAATGTTTAGCAAATCAAGCCCCCGTTATCTTCTAATCTCCCTTCT
The DNA here is from genome assembly GCF_038048845.1 of Mixophyes fleayi. NCBI lineage: Eukaryota > Metazoa > Chordata > Amphibia > Anura > Limnodynastidae > Mixophyes > Mixophyes fleayi. The sequence continues at coordinate 85,006,427 of NC_134409.1, forward strand.
GCTGTACTTTGTTACTCTGGGATAGAGGGGTGATGACACTATCGTTTTCCCTCTGTCTCACATACCTTACCTTCCTGCTCTATATACAGATCGCCGAGTTCTCTGGGCTCGGGTGAGTGGTTTCTAACTCCATTGTTTCTTGTTATTATTGTTGTCGTCATATGTCTTTACTTATGCATATCTTGTAATGTAGTGGACCATAATAAAAAATATGTTGGGAACAAATATAAACACTCACAATAGTGTAAAATCCAATATAAAATACAGAATCCAAGATAAGTTGCACTTACATAACCAGTGGGGCTTTAAACATATGAACTATTATGTTGAAGGGGTAAAACATGGATAATTGAAAATTGAGAAAGAGAAGACGACCGTTATAAGAGACTTATTTTTAGATCATTGGAGTTGGCAGAGTTGGACAGGAAAGGTAAAGTTGAGAAGGAGCCACTTAGTGGAACGTTCTAGGTGTGAGAGAGGTACAGTTCCTATCTTCCCTAAAAAACCATGTAGCCAAAACTTTTGTAAAAAGATCTGGCCTAACATGGAGATATTATGTAATATTTTCTATGCATGTGTTAAATATGATTTTTTGTTAAGGCCTCTTAAGGCCTTTGTTCAGCCATTTTATTGTAACTTGCATAAGATTGTTAAATTTTCTGCTGATTTGCAGTCTTACAATATGTGGGCCTATGGCCTTGAAGTTAAGCTGACATAGACAACACCTGAAGAATGTAACCAGATATGAAACAATGAGCATTTTCATATCCAGCTGGTAGAATGGGAGCTGTGCCCTTGATGTTGCACATAGCATACCCCCAGCTCTCCTTGAGATAAAAACAATAGGCTCATCTGTCCTTAGAAGGGGGAGGAAAATAAACACCTCTAGAATACGTGAGAAAGTTAATCAGTAGCGCTTCTCATAGACTTGTATGCTAATGACGTAGGATTCATTAATTCAGTAGGCTATAAAAACTTGTATCTTTGTATCAATAAACTAGAGAATACTCCTTGAATACAGAACTTGGTCTGTGTCAATTCTCTCCAGCTGATTGAAGCGCTTCCAGATATACTTGACACCACAGGCAGACTTGGGTCAGAATTTTAGATCTTACACATGCGATATGCCAAATGCAGTTTTTCACCATGGTCATGGTTCTTTTTGACCAAATTGAGCAGATATAAGGAATTATAAGGATCTGTTTTTACATTTTGCACTATGTTTGGTTTACATTTCTTTATATGTTGTTCCTGTCCTGTTTTTTCCTTTTCTTTTCACTCCAAATCTGCGTCAAGGGATGACCTTTAACACAAAATTTTAATTACTGTATGCACTTTACCTGTGATTGTTAGCTCCTAAAGAACGGTCTACACCAACATAAATCTAGTGCCACTCTACTTTCTTCAATAACCATGCTCCCTAGGAAGTATTTTAGCAAACAAGAATCTTGTGTTTATTTAGTTGACTTATTGTTTGATGTGACTCAAACAACATTACATCCCACCACTAATGCAGTCATTGTAAACATCTAGCAGTATCTCTGCTCTGTACAGTATATGTATATGTATACTTGCAAACAGTCCTGAATTTCCTGAGACAGATCCAGGTTCTTGAGCCAACTCTAGAGTCCTGTGCACATCTGAGTCATTTGACCTGGCTTTGATTGTGTTACATTATGTGTGCTATAAAATGATTGTGTCCTTCCCTCCTGGTCAACACCACTCCGCATTTCTTCCATGGTATTCCCGAGGGGTACGTTTCCTAAATGACATAACCCGCGACGCGGCGTTCCCCCAATTTGCGGACAAACTAAAATTGGCCTGCCCACACGGATATTTTATCCATTTCTGCAAATTCGCAACTTTCACTCCTTCTCCAAACTACGTCTTATTTCTCGACATCTCACAACAATTGAAACATTGTGTCTGCGCCAGGCATCGACGTCAGATCTTATTTCTAATATCTATTCTGAGCTGATTGCTCCCTCTACTCCTTCTCGAGACCCTCATGAGATGTCTTGGGAACATGACTTGGGCTCTCCTCTTGATGACGAGGAGTGGTCAGAAGTTCGGGATAATGCTGCGTCCAGCTCAATTTGTGTTCGTATAAAAGGAAAATGTTTACAAACTCCTCTACCGGTGGTACTATGTTCCTACCTGACTACAAAAGATACTGCCTGATTCCTCTGACAGATGTTGGCGTCTATGCTCTGGCGCGGGCTCTTTCTTACATATATGGTGGGACTGCCCGAAATTGAGTCCCTTCTGGCGCGAAATTAATGCTCTGATAGAAATGTTAATTCAAACCCCCTTACCCTTTGACCCTAAATTTTTCCTTCTACCCCTTGGGTTCCCCACGGCCACTAGACACCAAAATAAACTTGCTCGTCACATTATTTCAGCGGCCACATGTCAAATCGCCATAGATTGGAAGCAGGCTGCTTCCCCTTCTCTCTCCGCTGTAACTAATAGGATTTGGCATACGTATAAGATGGAATACATGACTAGAATTATACGAAACACGGCCAAATCTTTTAACAAGGTCTGGGATCCCTGGATGTCTTACTTTCAATACCGCTCTCCCTTTTCCTAATCATATCCCCTACCTTCACGTATCCCCTTCCCCTCCCCTTTCATTGCTTCTGATTCAAAAGTAACCCCCCCATGCTCCTCTCCTTCTTCCCCTCCACCTGACATTTTCTCGTTTCTCTTCCTCTTCCTTCTCTTTCTCTTTTTTCTTTCTTCTCTTTTAAAATATTTAAAAAATGCCGGTCTTTGTTTCACAAAATCTGTGCAATTTTATATCCGACACACGGAGAGTTCTACTTCACTATCTTATGTACTGAATATTTTCTGTTTGATATAACTTGTATCCTTTTGCACTGTTAATTCTTTTTAACCGTTAATAAACACTTGTTTAAAAAATAAATAAATAAAATGATTGTGTCCACTGGGAACTAGGTCTTCTCTCCTTCAGATGTCATTAGCATACAGTGTTTAGTCCCCACCTTCCCGGCAGTGAATGCCAATTACCCAAGCAGAGTTCACTGCAAGACAGGAAACAGCACAATGTAAGCTAAAGATATGTCAAGATGAGATAAGCTTCAGTTCCTGGTAGGACTTACAGAAAGGAAACAGCACTATATACTGTCTTGCAGAATGGAGACTCCAGCATACTTGTCCAGCACTGTAAACAGTAACATTAGCCTGGTATTGCTGTGTAAGCAGTGGTTGAAGAGAAAATTTAGGAGTGGCGGTATGAAAATTGTAATGGAAATGTAAGTGAATGGAATTTGATAAATTTTACAGTGAAGGCAGTAGAAGTGTCGGTATGGCATGTTACTGTATAGATCCCCACTTCGACCACTGTGTGTAAACAAAATATGTATTTTATACAGAAAGAATATATACTCCCTGTTTGTTGTGGCAGATGATGAACTAGCCTCTCAATGGTAAAGCCTTCACAAATTAGTTCCTTAACAGAGATAGTCTACAACAAAAGTTTGCAAGAGGCTGCAAAGGCCAATCATTTAATGATTAGATGGCTAGCTTTGTCCAGTCCCCTGGATATTGTTTTTAAACATTCTTGTCTTTTCTATTTTGTGTTATTGGCAGGGCTGGATTAAGTCACTGTAGGCCCCTGGGCTAGGGGTACTGTGAGGCTCCCACTTGTCAAGTGACTTGCAATGCTCTCCCACCCCTCCCTCCCCAGTCATGATCTCCCCCAACAGTGCCAGCCATCACCTGAAATGCTCTCCCACCCCTCCCTCCCCAGTCATGATCTCCCCCAACAGTGCCACTGTGCCAGTCCCCCCCCCGAGCGCTTACCTCCATCTTTCACTGGTGTTCTTCAGTCACTCGCTCCCTGCTGCCTGTAGTACTTCTGCGGTGCGCAGCAATCTCCTTACTGAGGAGATCTCGTGAGAGCGAGACTGTCTCAGTCTCACGAGATCTCCTCAGTAAGGAGATTACTGAGCTCCGCAGAAGTACTACAGTGCCTGCCGCCTGCCATTCGATGTGACATTCATTCAGTGGGACCTGCTGGCCGCGGTACAGGCTGTAGCGCGGCAGGCGGCTCCCAACAGCTGAGCAGATTTGTTTTTAAAAAAGCAACAACAAGTAGTTTCAAGGGCCCCTCGGATTCCCGAGTGGGCTGTAGCCCAGTTAGACCTCGGGTAAATCCGGCCCTGATTATTGGCAGCAGGTAGGTTCCAGACCTTAATAGTCTAAGGGCAGGCAGAAGCTATAGAATTCAGTATGTTATAAGACACCCTTTGAGAACTTGTGCATCAGCATCTACCTCCTTAATAAAAAGGTACTTTCCTACATATTTAATCTGTTGAACAGGGGAGAGGCAGACTTTCCCGTTCCATTTACAAAAAGCTGGAAACCGAAACTATAGACAACACTGTGGCACAACCATTGGGTGAACATTTCCAACTAATTCCTCCAACAAATAAATGGTCAAATTTAGATGTAAATTATTGTAAGTGTGGTGTCCCTCCATTCTGCACGCCATATACTATGCTTGTATACACTTATGCTGGCAATGAAATGCACTGAGCTCCATATTTACCCTTATCCTGCTCAATATTTGTTGAAGCTGAAATTGTAAATGCTCTGAGATTTGAGACCTGAGATCCAACATGACCCTTGCCTGTCGCCCTTTCACTCCATATAAGAAATCCTTCTCGAAAGACCTATTTAACTCACATTTTTCATCCAATTAAATTGAAAATTATCTATTTCCCCCCTACACATTATTTGCTGTTTGGCCACAGTCCACCAGATAAAACTTATTGAAAATATTACATTATACAGTCGGGAACCAACACATTCAATTGAGGAGAACATGGGAGACAAAGGTGATGTTCATGATGAGGAGAAAATATAGAAATCTGTCAGTTATGATAAAACAGTGGTGAAATGGGGTGTCACTACATTGTGGAAGGACACATAATAATTCAACCTACCAGCAAGCCAAATTTTATCTGTCCTTAAATGTTGTGGGTCCATATTTCACTGTTCACTGCTCCATTAAAATAACTATGTTTAATCATGTATATGTAGATGCCTTAACCTCCTCCTTACCTCTCCACATCCCCTGCACCCGCTATTATTCTTCATTTGAACCCATAGTTTCCTTTCTTTTCCCCCAGTGCCTTCATATCTTTTTCACATTTTTATTATTTGTAAATGTTTTGTATAGAAAGGATCATACTTCAATACAATGCTCACATATATTACCCTTGTTCCCTTATTGAGCTCCTGTATCGAAATGCTAAACAGAGTAAATAATGAATTTACAAAAACATTGTTGTTGTGTTTGTTAAAGATACACTATTACACTTACCAAGCTCAATCGCTTTTTCATACAGAAAATCTAAAAGATATCCAAAACAGTTTATGGTTGTCTGTACAAGGTGTGTGTCTTTCTGCATTTAAGAAAAAAAACACACAGTAGAAAAATGAAAGAGTACAATTCACAGCAAGTAACAACACATACAAAGTTGCATTTAGTGGAGTTATCAAGCTTGATGAGTCTAGAATATGTGGTTCATACAGCTCAAAAATGTATTTGGCCAATTTATGTGAGAGGACAGAAGATAACTAAAAAAAGATTAAAACTATGCAACTATATAGTAAAATGTATCAATGACCCTCCACCTAAAACTTTAGGAAATAAGACTAGAATTTGTCTAGTTGAACTTTTGTTAAAATAAAAAGATGGTTTTGTACTTTACTCTTTAGTCCCTTCCCCAAAGCTACCTTGCCAGTGGACATCTGTTTTTTTTTAACTAACTTTATTGAATGTTCGATGCAATGTAAAAAGCAAAATGCAAACAAAACCCTTAACATCAATATCACAATACCCATAATTTCACATAATCTATATTGTTTCATGGTATGTATAAACACAAGTCCATATACTTGCCTTTTAAGACCAGTCTTAAGTTACTAGGTCCCCGCATCTTCCCCCTCATATTCCAGGTTTTTACCCCTATGAACATCTCATTCTAGGGGGTAAATGTATTAAGTAATGATTCTAGAAAATCGTTGATATTTGGTGACTTTGCTGGCATAATTTAAAACGCAATGGGTTTAAGGGCAAAGTCGCCAAATATTGACTATTTGCTAGAATCGTTAATTAATACATTTACCCAAAGGACTGAGTTACAACTATTATTGTAGTAAAGGTCTAACCTAGGCTACTGTTTGCCAAACTATAACGTGATATATTTAAATACTGTTCAGATGTATAAATTCCTCCTATGTGTAAATATATCATATTTCCACCTTTTAAAGAACGTATCCATCTGTTTGCTCTGTAGGATTAAAGTTCAGTCTGATTCATAAACATGTAAGACTTCAAAGACAAAATTATCCCATCCCCTGAGGGGGTCATCTAATGTACCTTTGAGATGCTAAGAGTATGTTGTGAATAATGCCTGACAAAGGGTGCAAAGCCTCCTCAGAATCTAAATGTTCCATTTCATTAAACTACACAGATACAAAATTGTGTTACGGCTAGCATTTATAGATACGAACTTCCAGAACAAGAGACAGAGTTCTTCGCCTATAGCAGCCGCCTTTCCCGTAGAGCATTATATGCTCACAAGTACTTGGATGCCCCCCAGGTCTTAAGCTCTTGCGTAGTGGAAGTTTATATACTATACCAGAGCTGGTGAATAGGAGGTGGTAACCAAGATAGGAGCGGATTTTCAAAACAGCCCAGGGTCAAGGGTCCGAAGCAGGCAGAGAAGTTAGGTACAGGCCAAAGAGTCAGGGCTGCCAGCGAGCAAGCAAGTCCAGTATTCAAGCAGAGGTCAGGGCCACAAGCAAAATAGCGAAGTCCAATATTCAGATGAAGGTCGGGGCTACAGGCAATCAGGCAAGGTCCAGAGTTCAGGCAAGGGTGACAACAGGAGATCAATCAAAAGTCAGAAGACAAAACACAGGTAGTGAATGCTATAATCATCAGAAAAGCTAAGCCCTCCCTGCCTTAAATACCTAGAGCATCCAATCATAAATGGGAAGGCACAGGAGGTTAATCAGCTACATGAGGCTGTTAATTAATGAATTTATATTTGCGTGTGTGCCCGGCTGTGACTAATGCTGGAGTGCAGCACTGTCAGGCAGTGCGTCCTGGCTGTTGACACAGTGATGACTAGGACTCGAAAGCAGGAAGTGACTTCCTGGCCGAGGGAGGGAGGAAGGAAGGGAGGAAAGTTTGGTGAAGGTTAGTGCATATACATTATTTTTCTATTTTATGATTCCAAATATATTATTACTTGTGATCATACCAGAATGTTAGGGTAGAAGCCCGGATGGAAGTCCTGGTATCTAGGTGTTCAGGATCACACAGACAAAGAGAGAGATTATGGATTTAAGTACATCTTTATTACAAAAGATGAACAACACATGTAATAAATAGCGAATGATGAATATGAAACTTCAAATCAAACCCGAAGTGCTCACCAAACTTCACATCCATCCTTCCAGTGTGTCTAAACCTTTACTGTTGTATAAATAGATATGCAGTTCTTAATACGGACTGAGCTATGTAGAGCAATTTTCTTCCCAAGCTGCAATGTTCACAGTGGTCCTTAGGCATTTGTTGTTGAGAGTACCACGGTGCCTGGCCAAGCTGTAGAGTCAATTCTTGATGTTTTAAAATCCATTGTACCCTGCCTGCTATGAAATTTTATGGTAGTTTGTGTCTAGCTAAGCTGTAGTTTGAAGAAGTAGTCCTGATGCTGTTGTTGTGGACACACAACAGTGGTTCACCAGTTCGTAGGGAATACTTAACTCTGGGCCAAGCTGTTAAGTCCTATACCTTCAATGTTAAAAACAGGTCTCCAATAGCATTTGCAGGAATCTCTGGCCAAGATGTAGATCCTATTTCCCTTGTCCTGGCCAACCTAGAGCCATGTAGAGTGGTGCTGGGACTGGTGCAATGAAAAATAAGAAGGATCACGAAACACAGATGCAACATTCTCAACAAATATCCATCTCACAGTGTTTCCATTATGCTACTAAAATAGAGATAAAAGGGTACGCACAGCTAATATTGTGTTTGTCTATAAATCTAAAGTAGGTGTGTTACTCAGCAGCTAATATAAGGGAGAGTCCACTCCCAAAACAACAACACAAAGGAGAGATATCAAGCACTCGAGTAAATAGAAGGAAATGTGTGTAACACAATAAAACAGTGCAGCTGAGATCAATATGTAAGGGTCTAATGTGTATGGGCTACATCAATGGAGAAATCGATAGTATACAATATGGGTTAACAAACAATTTAATCTGATGTTTAAATAACATAAAATCACGATAAAATGTTGGTAAAAAACAAAAACAAAAACAAAACACAGTCCGCTGATACCAATGACAAATGTTTCCAAAAAGCGAAGAAAGCTGACGCGTTTCATTACACCAGGTAACTTCATCAGAGGGATATCATAATGACCCAAAACTCTTCTGGGGCACACATATATATCACAACAAAATCAGCTAATTAGCTAAATAGCTGCAACAATTTAAATGGTGATGTGGGAGAGACAAAACTGTGATCTTTCAAGCAATTGCATTAACCCCACAGAGGTCTCATAAAGGAAAAAAAACACAATTTATATAAATATCTAATAAACCATAACCCTCATTATTAAAAATAAATGTCTCCTCTCTCCATGATCTTAACATATTTCACACTGATCACAGACAGACATGTTGGTTCTCCATTGTGAACAGCAGCATAATGGCACAAAGGAGAGATATCAAGCAGTATAAAACAGTGTAGCTGAGGTCAATGGTATGTAAGGGTCTAACGTGTATGGGCTACATCAATGGAGAAATCGATAGTATACAATATGGGTTAACAAACAATTTAATCTGATGTTTAAATAACATAAAACCATGATAAAATGTGGGTAAAAAAACAAAAACAAAACACAGTCCGCTGATACCAACGATAACAAATATTGTTAAAATTGATGATGATATAAATGTCCAAGATATAATCAGTAATGTCCAGAGTTCTAACCATGAATGATTAAGCTGAATACCCCTCCTGATGGTGGTAATGACGGTATCCAGAAATCCAGTAAACTGTTCAGTGTAATGTAGCAAAAAAGAAAGAAAACAATACTTGCGGTAGATCCTTAATGAAAAGGGGGAAACGACCAGTGGATAAATAAAGAATAGCGATAGTTTCAAACGTTGCACAGCGGCTGTGATGTGTAGATTAGCAAACGGAGAGTGTGCATTCCACAGTGGGATGCATATGGCGATAACCGGAAGTGGGCGTGAATAATCCGACGCGTTTCGTCACGTAATTGTGACTTTTTCAAGGCTTGCAGTGGGATTGGTGTCTCAGTGTCTTGATTATATAGTGTCTGTTCGGGTGTTATTGGATGATTCACACTCCTGTGATTAATGAAGCCTGAATGGCGATGTCCACATAGTGTTCTACATCTCGAGTTTCCAAAAATACTCGCTAGTCATATGTTGTGAATGGTGAATTCCATAATAAAATGTAACTAATTACGTGAATTAATAAAAAGACAAAAGGACAATGTAAAAACATGACGGGACTTCTGTTGATGCTATGCCTGTTTGTCCTTGTATAAAACATGTATTCCATGTAGTCCATGTATATAAACAAACATATATTTATCATCAATTAACAAAAAACTATTGTTTAAGTAAACAGAATTACGGTGTAAACAAGTAGTAAAGCAATAAACCATGAGTGAATGAATTGATAATACAAAAATAAAGATCACATAAATATAATGAGAACAGTGTTATAATCCATAATGTTTGTGGTCCTGAAAAAGGATATTAATGGCATAAAAATCCAAATCGATGAGTGTGGAGATGGGAAATATGACCTGTTTTATGCAGATATGCAGAATGCTGATTGTTCAAATAAAGATAGATACTGAACCAAATACAGTGAATGCAGGGATGATTAGTATACCCTGCTGTATATATACATATATACAAGTACTAGTGTGTAGCCTGTCATATATTGATAGTCAGGCTAATGGTAGTGTGTATTAAATAAATAGAGAGGGCGTGGATATATAGGGATAGAGAAATAATGAATAAATAATGGATCTACAGGGGGGCTATAGACTATCCGTGTGTCAGAGTCCAATCTCGCCCAATGGTAATAGGTAGGTTAACTCGACGGATCCACCTTTTCTACCAGACTTGATCTTCTCCAAAGTGGCTACATTGGATACTGATCAAGCCCACCCGGTATCGCTTCCAAGTTCGAAACGGGGTTGGGCATGTATCGGGTGGTATGCTGGTAGGGTGGGATCCTAACCTAACTCATCCATCGGTGGGATATTAAAGACAACTACACACATCAAAGTCAATGTTCATCCCATCTGGATTAAGTGTCTTCAGTTGGTATATCCATTTGTGTTCTTCTTTGTTGATCTTTTTGGTATAATCACCCCCTCGCAAGTTATGTTCTACTTTGGAAATAGCGGAGAATGTCAATAGAGATGGATCACTATTGTGTTGCAATCTAAAGTGATTGGAAACACTATGTGTTTCAAGGCCTATCCTGATATTTCTGATATGCTCTGCTACCCTGACTTTGAGTGGCCTCACTGTCCGCCCCACGTATTGAGAAGGTCGGGGGCACTTGAGTAGGTATACTAATCCCTTAGTATTGCATGTCATGAACTGGGTGATTGGGTATTCTTGTTTAATGATTGTTGAGGAAAAAGTTTTTGTAGGTTTAGTGCTTGAATCTCTACATGTCTTGCAATTTGTACATCGTCCGCAATGGTAGAAACCAATAGGGCTAGTATGAGGCGTAAGAGTAGTTTGAACAGGTGCTTTTGGGATAAAGTGATTGGATACTAATTTTTGCTTTAGGTCTGGTGCCTTACAGAATATGATGTCAGGTTTTTTGGGGAGAATGTATTTGAGATCTTGATCTTGTTTCAGTATGTTCCAATGTTTGTTGAGAATGTTCTTAATTTTGTAGGAACTGTCTGTAAAGTTGGTGATGAATAAAATTTTGTTATCAAATCCAGATTCTGTGGATCTGTCTTTAGTTTTAAGTAGATCTGCTCTGTCTTTTGATAATGCTTGTTTACATGCTGAAATTATTGTTGCAATTGGATAGTGCTTGACTGTAAATTATTGAATCATGGCTTTACTTTGTTCCTCAAAGTGAGTTAGTTGGGAGCAATTCCTACGGATTCTTGTAAACTGTCCAAAAGGGATATTGTGGAGCCAATGTGGATGATGATTACTGGATGCCAAAATGTAACTATTGACATCAACCTGAATACACATATACCTCCAAAGACCCATTTACAAGAATACCAGAAACTCAACCTTATGCATCAACAATATATCACCAAAATTCATGCCACCAAACAATCTAAGATTAATAAACAATTGAGTTTACATTCATCACACTCATCCACCTCTTCAAATTCAGATATATCATCTTTTTCAATATATGAAACAGATGATAACACCAATTATGATCAACTAGCAAGAGATTCATTTGGCCAGGGATGTCTAGATGTTAATCTTACAGAAATCACTGAATCTGCTGTGGGGGTTTCAGATAACCTGAATCAACAGATACATCAAGAACCCACAAATTCTGTGGACATTCCACTTGACAATCCATCATTGAGCGAACAACCATTAACAATATTACCTTTGTCTTTTTTAGGACCAATCCTCCCTAACTTACCCATGAGTCCACACATAACACTGACACAACCAATCCAGTTACCAACAAGCCAAACCAAAAGAAAACTCAATCAAGAAAAAGGGGAGGTCAAAAAAGTCAAAATTACAACATAAAAGAGAATGATCTCACAAAAGCAGAGGGAATATTTAACCTCAGTTCATTTCAACTCCAGACATCACACACCTCAGTACTCCACAAAGGTCTAAAATGTGCACCATCTATTAAACTGAATAAAAATTCGAGACACATCTCGATCTAGACAAGTTCACTTGGAGACTTTCTCTTAAAAAATTTTATTTGAAACATCCTTTAACCACCAAACACCCGGAACCAATAAATACAGATAGGGTGGTGTCACTCACCGGACCGTGAGTGCCTCTACGCTGGTGCGTGGCTCCCTAGCATTCCTGCCGGCACCTGTCCTAAACTGCGGCCGTCCGCCATCCTGATGGACTGCGCATGCGCAGCACCCAAGAACTCTTGTGACTGTTGCTTTTAATCTAATTGGTTGATCAGGCAACTCTCCCTATTTAAGGCACCTGTGCTCATTACCTCATTGCCTGATCTTGAGTCTCATTCCCTGTGAGTCTCTGAAGGTGTCTCCTGTGTTCTACTAGTGTCTTCAGTTTCCTGCTGATTCCTGTTCTACTCATCACTGGTCTCCATACCCGCTATTGTCTCCTGTGTTCTACTAGTGTCTTCAGTTTCCTGCTGATTCCTGTTCTACTCATCGCTGGTCTCCATACCCGCTATTGTCTCCTGTGTACTACTAATGTCTTCAGTTCCTGTGGATTCCCTGTGCTACTCATCGCTGGTTTCCATACCTGCTACAGTCTCCTGTTTCCTGCCTGTGTCCTCAGCTGGACTCTGATTACCGGATCTACTCACCTGTGGTTCCTACACTCGTCTCTGCCGTTCAGCGTCTCTGCAGTCCCTGCACCTCCCTGTGGACAGACTGTTCTACTGAATAGCGGTATGCCTATCTGTTATTGACTTTCTACGTTTACTCTGCATATCCGCTAGGACAAGTTTACATTCTCAGCAGCGGTATCCATACCCGCTATAGACTGTTATTGTTACGCTGCATATCTGTTTGGAATTAACCGTACTACTCAGTCGTTATATGCATAATTGTGATTGACTATCCTTTATTGGCCTGCATATCTATGCTGAGCAAGTCTCAACCAAGCAGCGCCACACATACCGTTACAGACTTTGCTGGATACGCTGCATATCTATTGGGATCAAGTTCCCCTGTGCTCTCAGTGTCTGCATCCTATTATCCTTTGTATGCTTCCACTCATCGACACCTGTACATATCCTCACCTATTAAGCAGTGGTACAACTTGCTGTACGCAGACCACTGACTTCCCTGCTACCTACCTGCACCCGGACAAGTCTTCTAACCATAAGCAGTGGTACAACTTGCTGTACGCAGACCACTGACTTCCCCGCTACCTACCTGCACTTGGACAATTCTTCTCACCATAAGCAGTGGTACAACTTGCTGTGCGCAGACCACTGACTTCCCTGCTACTTCCCTGCACCTGCTCACGTCCATCCTGATCTCCGTGTTCATATCTGCCTTTCCACAATATTAGCTAGTCGCTGACTCATTGACCAAGATTGCTGCAAGTCACTGACTTTCCTATTCTTTATTGGCATTCTCTTTCCATCTGCTGTGATATATGTTCCGCTAGTCACCCTGCTACCAGAGGACCGTTGTGTTACCGTCACCACTCTGGTAAGCCCAGTCATCTGGTGAATTCCTGGGCAAGACTCCTAGTGCCCGTGACAGGTGGTATACCAACATAGCAACCCGAAACCCCAATCTACATTCAATCCCACCTATCTTAAGGGCCCAGCCATAGAAACCTTTAAAAAAAACGATTATGCATGATGTTTAAGCATTAAATATTTCCAACAAATTTAGAAAAAATCAATCTTACTAAATCAGAAATACAAGCTTTACAAGAATTGAAAAACAATCAAAACACAATCATTAAACCGGCCGATAAAGGCGGTGGAATTGTTCTACTCGATAAATCCTATTATATCCAAGAGGCCAACAATATCCTACAGGACAATAGGACATATAAAATTTTAAAAACCGATCCTACTTCTCATTATCATCAACTACTTTCGGCCCTTTTGAAAGAAGGATTCGAAATGGGAATCCTCACTAAACATGAATATTCATTCATCAATACAACACATCCAGTAATACCTGTATTTTACGAATTACCCAAAGTCCATTAGAATTCTACACATCCCCCCAGCAGACCTATAACATCAGATATAAATTCAATTACATCTAACCTGTCGCAGTACATCAATTTCTTCCTTCAAAAATATGTTCAATATCAAAAATCATACATGAGAGATACATCACAAATACTAAACATACTACAAAACATACAATGGCATGAAGACTATTGGCTGATCACCAGCGACGTAACATCTCTATATACAGTCATAGATCACCAGCAGGGCCTCACCAGCATAGAACATTATTTATCTTTAGACCCATCATCCCATCCACAACAGACACAACTTCTTCTTGACAGCATCCAACCCAGAACAGGCGAACCTGGTCCTATGGAACAGATACATTGATGGCATAATTTTTATATGGAAGGGGGATGAAGTCTTACTGCAAAAATTCATTCAGACTCTAAACCATAACGCTTACAGCCTACAGTTCACCACGAAATACAGTAAAGAGAATATCGAAGTCCTAGATTTGTCCATTTTCATACAAAACAACTGCATCCACGCCAAGACATACCAAAAACCGGTTGATGTCAATAGTTACATTTTGGCATCCAGTAATCATCATCCACATTAGCTCCACAATATCCCTTTTGGACAGTTTACAAGAATCCGTAGAAATTTCTCCCAACTAACTCACTTTGAGGAACAAAGTAAAGCCATAATTCAACAATTACAGACAAGCTATATCCAATCACAACAATAAATTCAGCATACAAACAAGCATTATCAAAAGACAGTCAGCAAATTGGATAAAGTCATTTCAATTAATATCGAGGAAACTTGATTGTCTTTTTTTGAAATTATGCGTACAGCACGCTACGGCGTGGAAGGGCGTATCCAGCCGCAACACGTGCAATAACAGTTTTTACACTTTAGTATACATTCGCACCAACACACACATTTGTAAATAGTACACATTAATCGTAGTTGCAACACATAGTTATTTATGTCGAAATATAGTAGTGTTTATGTGTAATATTATAAGTTATATGCATATTAGTGATACATATCAGGTTAAAGTAAAAGTGTCATGTCTGATATCATATTAATCCCCTTTACATCAGCAGCTGTTTGGTGCATTCGGCGAAGAGATCACACATTGCATACTCTAGTTATTGATGTTAGGGAATAAACCTTTAATATTATGTTGACTGTAAAATGCTAATGGACTGATTGTAATTGGAGTTTTGGCGGGAAGAACAGAGCTCATCCCCTGGAGAGATGACCCCCACCTTTGGATTCCTTAGATTGAATCAGCCTATGATGTGCAACCCCCTGGACCTTCCTTAAGTCTGGACCAATAGAAGCAAGCTATATCATCTGCATTGTTTCACTGTATCTCTGTTTGCATATAAGCAGTAGCTCTCATGTAGTGTTCAGTCACATTGACCACAGTCTTCAGACCTGAATGACTGTTCACTGTATCCAGAGCGCCTGCGATAAGTAACGGCTGTACTTATTATTATTTCGCTTGAATTATTCTGCTACTTTTTGAGAATAAATATTTGTGTGTTGGAAACACAAATCGAGATTCGACAATCGTTATTGGATAGCGACAAAATGCTCATAACAATTTGGGGGCTCGCGGCGGAGGTTTCGTTGCCAGGCGATACGCAAGACCAACTGATTTCGGTTCCTCAACAATGGGTGGAGACGCGTCATATACGGGTAAGAACGTAATGTGTTCAAAACCTGAATTTTACTCTGTGTTGTGAAACCGACTGTCCGTTTTGCATAATCTGAAGGTGCGCTAACTAGAATCTAGGGACAAAAGAGAAAACTGTTTCTTTTTCTGTCATATTGCGTTTTGATATAGTGTATTGCATAGCGTATGTGTACTTCCTGCTTAGCGTATGTGAACTTCCGATAGATTTGCCACGTGGTTAAACAATCGTTTTGATAGTTATTATATGTGCATAGTATAATTACTTGTGAAAGCCTCTGAGACATTATTACTATTGTTGGGAACTTTTGATTTTCTGCGCAGAAAAGGTGTATAGTGTGTGATTTTGTAACGTAGATACACTGTTTATTGTTGACGTGCTCAGTTGCTGTCTGACGAAGCAGGTTGCCCAACTGAAGGACGGTATACAGGGCAGGTATACCGGGAGCGAAAACAAAGGAAGTTTTTGCGCGCGCTCCCAATAGTAATCACAATGTTTATTTATAGTTAGTATGTGTAAGCGTTGCGATCGGACCGCACGGCAAGGAAAGCCGTGATTGTAACTTGGGAAGGCAGCAGGGAGGAATTACATTGGAAAGGCTGGATGATTATATCGACTTTGTGCCACCAGTTGTAATAAACTCAACAGATTTTTGTGGTTTAGCCAGGGTATCGAGGAGCTGATAGCCCTTGGGTCCCACAGTGATATTTTCTGTGTTAGGGGTCCTCGTTTGGTACGAGAGGAAGCGAGTGGACGTGGCTTGAGCAAATACATCCACGGCCAGTAAGAGATCTCTAGCGGTTGAGTGTTTGTAGCATAGGGTTGAACGTGTTTGTGGAAGTGTGCTCTGCATAGACTGGTACTGTTCAACATGGGTGCTAAGCATACGCTAAAGATGGCCAGTGTACTGCCTAAGGAAGGGCCTATTGGTTCAGCACGGTTTCTTATGTGCAAGAAATATGGTGCATACGCAACTGCGTATTGTGACACGTGGGTCGAGATGACCAAAGAGTGTGCTAGGCCTTTCCCAACAATAGGGAGTTTTAATGCAGAGGTACTAAATAACGTAAAAGATAAAGTGTGGTTGATTAAGACAACGAAAGTGAGAAATAAACATAATGATAGTTTAAAATTGTGGCAAATGGAAGACAACACGTGGCAGAGCAGCGAGTGCACAGCGGAAGTAGGCGTGGTGAAAAGCGCGCGCACAACTGAAGTAGCCGTTGAGAAGCGTGGAGAACTCAGCGCAAGCGCGCCCCCGCCACCATATGTGGCTGGAGGAGTAAGTACAGCCATTATTAAAAATGGAAAAAAGGAAATTGCTAAGTTATATCCTGTTTTAAGTCAGTTTAAAGCAAGTGTTTCTGAAGAAGAGGATGAACCCACTGTAATTTCAGACACTATATAATCAAGACACTGAGACACCAATCCCACTGCAAGCCTTGAGAAAGTCACGATCACGTGACGAAACGCGTCGGCATATTCACGCCCACTTACGGTTATCGCCATATGCATCCTACTGTGGAACGCTCACTCTCTGTTTGCTAATCTACACAACACAGCCGCTGTGCAACGTTTGGAACTATCGCTATCCTTTATTCATCCACTGGTCGTTTCCTCCTTTTCATTAAGGATCTACCGCAAGTATTGTTTTCTTTCTTTTTTGCTACATAACACTGAACAGTTTACTGGATTTCTGGATACCGTCATTACCACCATCAGGACGGATATACAGCTAATCATTCATGTTTAGAACTCTGGACATTACTAATTATATCTTGGACATTTATATCATCATCAATTTTAACAATATCTATTATCGTTGGTATCAGCGGACTGTGTTTTGTTTTTGTTTTTTTACCCACATTTTATCATGGTTTTATGTTATTTAAACATCAGATTAAATTGTTTGTTAACCCATATTGTATACTATCGATTTCTCCATTGATGTAGCCCATACACATTAGACCCTTACATACCATTGACCTCAGCTACACTGTTTTATACTGCTTGATATCTCTCCTTTGTGCCATTATGCTGCTGTTCACAATGGAGAACCAACATGTCTGTCTGTGATCAGTGTGAAATATGTTAAGATCATGGGGAGAGGAGACATTTATTTTTAATAATGAGGGTTATGGTTTATTAGATATTTATATAAATTGTGTTTTTTTCCTTTATGAGACCTATGTGGGGTTAATGCAATTGCTTGAAAGATCACAGTTTTGTCTCTCCCACATCACCATTTAAATTGTTGCAGCTATTTAGCTAATTAGCTGATTTTGTTGTGATATATTTGTGTGACCCAGAAGAGTTTTGGGTCATTATGATATCCCTCTGATGAAGTTACCTGGTGCAATGAAACGCGTCAGTGTTCTTCGCTTTTTGGAAACATTTGAAGTGGAACAATTGTCCACCTACTCAACTAGAAGTGATCACCAATCAGATGAACCCTTAATTACTTTTGTTTGCTTGTGTCAGTGCTAATCACTCCTTAGAGCAGGGGTTGGCAACCTTTTTCTATCAGAGTGCCGGCTAAATTCTAGTGAAGCCCAGGTGTGCCAGTTGGGTGTGATTATATATATATAGATATATATATATATATATATTTATATACACACACACACAAGTTAACCTGTGCAAGATACTCATGCATTCTAGTCAAATCAAGCTACTTAGGGTGTTAAAAAGGTTCTTGTCATGCATTTGGGGCTAGGCCAGGCCTCCTCAGGGGAAGAGCATTACTTCCCGACGTAAGTGCCCTTTTTTAACGTGGTTTTGTCCACATGTCACCTCCTCATCATTCTTCTCCATCACCTCATCCTTCATCTTTATCGCCACATCCTTAATCTCCATCGTCTTACTGTTCTAAAACCTCTCGATACACAACGTTTCTGCTAAACACCTTATCGCTGTGCTCAATCAGTCTTCCTTGAAGGGCAGTATTCATGACCTGCACTTTCACATCACTGCTTCTCCGTACTCGTGAAAATGCGACATACAATTGTCCATGACCAAACACAGGCTCTGGTAAATAAATACCCACACGGTCAAGAGTTTGAGCCCTCAACTGGTAAATTTAGCCATTACTACCCCTCCCACGGGGGGAAGCGGACATGATGGAAGTTAACTGACTTCACTATTATAATTTTTTTGTCAAATAATGTCAGTATACCAAATTTCAGGTCAATTGGATTAGCCCTTTCTGAGAAAATAGTTTTTTACACACACACACACACACACACACACACACACACACACACACACATTAACACACGCCGCTAGGCTTATATATATATTAGATATATACACACATACATACATGGCTGCCTAGAGAAATTCATGGCCCCAGTACAGCAACTTCATGTGTCCCCCCTTATAGTCAAGCATGGGGAAAAAATGTTGTGCCGCCGCAACATTTTTTTACCATGCAAGTGGTCGTACAATTGGGGCCGTGGCAGTGCATCATTGGGGGCATGTCTAGCAGATGAAAAGCACCAGGCCACCCTCTTACAGAAAAATGCATTACTCACACATTCCCCTTTGCTCAGCAGCTTTGCTCACATATGTCCCCTCTGCCCACATGCTTTAATCACACTTGTCCCCCCTCTGCCCAGCACCTTTAGTGACACATGCCCCCTCTCCAGCACACCTTCTTCTTACCTTATTCTCCAATGCACAGCATGGGAAGATATCCAGCAGCCCGCCGATTAAGATGTGACCACTGCAGTCACATGACCAGGCGTCTGAAGATACCTGAGCTGAAGGGGATTTAGCCACTACCAATCCCCCCTGCACTCAATAAAAAAAAAAAAAAAGTACTTTTAAAATAAAAAAAATATTTTCAAAGATAGGTCTCCAGTGGGGACTCGGGCCACCAAGCAGGCCTGGGCAATTTGTAGCCGCCACCTTCCCTCTCGGATATATATATATATATATATATATATATATATTTGTTTATGTCTTATTTTATGAGGCTAATATATTAATAGTAAGGGACCAGCAAAAAAACGTTATGCCGCAGTAGTGCACATCATACCTCATAATTGTGTCCCCAATTCATCTTATGCTTCATAGTTGTGCCCACAATTCATACTTTGCCACAGTTGCCCCCAGAAACTCATAGTATGCCACAGTTGCCCCCAAAAAACACATAGTATGCCACAGTTGCCCCCCGAAACGCATAGTATGCCACAGTTGCCCCAGAAACGCATAGTATGCCACAGTTGCCCCCAGAAACGCATAGTATGCCACAGTTGCCCCCAGAAATACATAGCATGATACAGTTGCCCCCAGAAATACATAGCATGCCACAGTTGCCCCCAGAAATACATAGTATGCCACAGTTGCCCCCAAAAATATATAATATGCCACAGTTGCCCCCAAAAATATATAATATGCCACAGTTGCCCCCAGAAACACATAGTATGCCACAGTTGCCCTCAGAAATACATAGTATGCCACAGTTGCCCCCAGAAATACATAGTATGCCACAGTTGCCCCCAGAAATACAAAGTATGCCACAGTTGCCCCCAGAAATATATAATATGCCACAGTTGCCCCCAGAAACACATAGTATGCCACAGTTGCCCTCAGAAATACGTAGTATGCCACAGTTGCCCCCAGAAAAATATAGCATGCCACAGTTGCCCCCAGAAATATATAGCATGACACAGTTGTCCCCAAAAATATATAATATGCCACAGTTGCCCCCAGAAACACATAGTATGCCACAGTTGCCCCCAGAAACACATAGTATGCCACAGTTGCCCCCAGAAACACATAGTATGCCACAGTTGCCCCCAGAAATACAAAGTATGCCACAGTTGCCCCCAGAAATACATAGTATGCCACAGTTGCCCCCACAAATACGTAGTATGCCACAGTTGCCTCCAGAAATACAAAGAATGCCACAGTTGCCCCCAGTAATATATAATATGCCACAGTTGCCCCCAGAAACACATAGTATGCCACAGTTGCCCTCAGAAATACATAGTATGCCACAGTTGCCCTAAAAAATATATAGCATGCCACAGTTGCTCTCAGAAATACATCGTATGCCACAGTTGCCCCCAAAAATATATAGCATGCCACAGTTGCCCCCAGAAATATATAATATACCACAGTTGCCCCCAGAAACACATAGTATGCCACAGTTGCCCCCAGAAATATATAATATGCCACATTTGTCCCCAGAAACACATAGTATACCACAGTTGCCCTCAGAAATACGTAGTATACCACAGTTGCCCCCAGAAATATATAATATGCCACAGTTGCCCCCAGAAATATATAATATGCCACAGTTGCCCCCAGAAATATATAGCATGCCACAGTTGCCCCCAGAAATATATAGCATGCCACAGTTGCCCCCAGAAATACAAAGTATGCCACAGTTGCCCCCAGAAATACAAAGTATGCCACAGTTGCCCCCAGAAAAATATAGCATGCCACAGTTGCCCCCACAAATATATAGCATGCCACAGTTGCCCCCACAAATATAAAAGTATGTCAAGTATAATAGCGCTTCAATTTGCTGCTCTTACTTACCTTGTAGACTCGTCTTTCTCAAGAAACCTGGGTGGGAGCTGCTTCAGTAAAGCAGCCGAAGATGGCCAAAACGGAGCTTCTGCGCATGCGCAGAAGCTCCGTTTTGGCCATCACTGGCTGCTTTGCTGACTGAAGCAGCTTCACTGTGGCATACTTCGTTAATGAAACAGCTTCAGTTAAGCAGCTGGTGATGGCTGAAACGGAGCTTCTGCACACCGTTTCGGCCATTATCGGCTGCTTTACTGAAGCAGCTTTTGCTTTGGCGTGCCAGCCAAAAGTGGTCGGCGTGCCACGTCTGGCACGCGTGCCGGGGGTTGCCGACCCCTGCCTTAGAGACAGTGATAGCTCTGGTTTAACAGCTGATTACTGTGAATGGATGAGAAATCATTTAAATAACCAAAGTACAACTATGAATAAATGGATTTAACAATCAGGAAACACAAATAAGTCCACATGATGCATGTCAAACGATCAAGAACAGAAGAACAGAAGAATGTATTGTCCTCTGTAGTCCATGCTGTCACATTATATTTATTTTCAGCTTTCAGCTACAAAATATTTAAAACAACTTATTTATTAAATATTTGTTTACCGTAAATTACATTTATTCAGATAAATAACATTTCTTTCTTTTGGTACCTTTTAAAGACACTACTGTAACTCAACAGCTTTGTACCGCTTCTTCCACTTGAAACCACTGTTTTCAAACCATCCATCTGAGAATGGCGTTAACAGAACAGCTTGTACAACCTTGATACTTAACTAGGCTCACCTAATTGAGCTATCGCTGACTTGTGAAAACAAGCTGTTTTGCATTTTAAAACACTTGTTCTCCATCAAAAGGCTTTTTTGAGTTCTTTTTTTAATTAGCCCCTGAGTTCTATACCTAAAACCTTTTAAGGATAGGACGCTGTTAGTGCTAGTGTGGTGTAGTTGCCACTCAGCCCCTGGTTAATCAGTTGACCCACATTTAGGACATTTAGATTCTGTCATGAATTGGGGTCTTAGCCCTGTTTACCCCACTCGGCGGTATCATATCATCATGCATCTTCTGCCTGTCACAATGTAGCATTCCAAATCCCGGAACAAAGTGTGACTTCTGTCTGCTGCACTGGAGGCTGTCCTTGTGGGTGAGATATTTTGCAACATCCTGCCTGTTCTGAGCACCTGACTTCGTCCACCAATTAGTTCCATCTGCTGACTATAAAAGTCACCTTTCTACAAATGGCCAATGCAACATATTCCTAGTTCCAGCTTACCACCGTTTTTGTTTTTCTGCTGTCGTACACACTTTAGCCATTAACTCTTCATGTGGATTCTGCTTGCTGCTGTTATCTCAGTATTACCATCTGCTGCTGTACAGACTCCAGCCATTAACTGTTCGTGTGGATTCAGATTCCTGCTGTTACTTCAGTATTACCATCTGCTGCTTTACAGACTCCAGCAATTAACTCTTCATGTGGAGTCAATTCACTTCTCACATTATGACATTGCTCCATTTTATATAGCCTTTCCCATTAATTTACACAAGTGGATAGGTCATTGCCCATATGATCAGTACACCTATCGCCTGACATACCCTGAGCACATGTTAACATTCAGATGAACTGACTGATTGCAGAATGTTCTGTCCCTGCCTACTTCAAAACTGGGGACACACTGATGAGCAATAGATGAAGATTAATAACAAAAGGTGCTATGACCCTAATAAAAAAGTACCCTTTACATAACTATACAAATTGAAAGTATGAAAATGCTTTAACATAGAGACAAATATATCAAACATTATGCGGAAGCAAATTTATTCCATAAAAGTCACACTTCGGAATGTGTGATTATACTTATTATGCACTAATATGTAATAGCATGTACAAACCTTTAGCATATCAGTTTTTTATTGTTTTACATAGATTCCAGTGCATACCAACATCAGATATACGCAACGATACCTGTATCAAGAGATTCTGAAAAGCAGCAACAAGGTACAGCGTGCTCTGTATTGTCAAGGGCTGAATAGCAACTTGCATTTCTGTCAGGGCCTGACCTTCCTTTTCAGGATGCATGATGAGGACAAGAAGAGGTGAGGAGAATTTTTGCCTCAGTAATGTGATAAACAGCTGAAGAAGGCTAACTGCAATGCGAATGTAATACAAAATGTAGATGTTGACATCATAATTATTTTATTAAGATAAATTAAACATACTTATACATATCAGTATATAATTGGAAATAAATACACAGCAAATTCAATGGCAGTATATTATATAACAATTTAAATTTGAATGATCTAAAGTATGAAGAATATTTTCCTGTATTCACTTAATCATTCTGACTAGTAGGATTCATTCATGACATTTCTCAAAGCTGAATTGAAGGGGCTGATGGACATACTATTAAACCTGTTAGATTGAAATGATCAAATGGAGGTGGAATGTTTTCCTTGGAAAATTTAAAAGTCGTAAAAAGGTCTTATGTGCAAATGCTGCTGTACAGAACTGCATTTATTGTAAAACGTTTGGCAGTTTGCAGACAGAAATAAATGTTTTTTAACTTACCCAAACTGCACGTGACACTATAGAAAAGCTGATCATTAAATATATCACCAGAGTAACAACACTGTATAATATTTTCACTATTCAAAAGACCAAAATCCATTTCAATTACTAAACAATGTTACCTAATGATCACAATCGGCTGTGTGTTGTCATGTGGCAGGTGAAACATTATGCCACAAATTTGCTTATTATTTGCAGTCAGGCTGTATGACTAAATCTTAGCGTTTGTAGATAGGTTATTCATAATCTCCCATTTACAATGTATGAACATTTCCTTACCCATTAGCATGGATGATGTATCCTTAAATTTAAATGAAACTAAATTCACCATATTATGCACATCCACGCAAACAGTTTTGTGGACCTGTTGAGACACAATTTTTAAGTATAAATGTTATGGTCCCTTGCAGCAATACTTCAAAACCTGGTACTATAGTTATAATATATCAGAAATATTAAACACTTAGGGGCATATTCAATTGTTGGGAAATCACGCCGCGGAAAAACTAATACAAGTAATACGGTAAAATCTAGCTGGATTTCAGCTCGCGGCTCAGGGAGCTGCGAGCTGAAATCCAGCTAGTAGATTACCGTATTAACGGTTTTTCAGCGCACAATTACCGCAATAACGGTAATCGTGCACAGACCGCGGGATTTTCGGCTATCCCGCCGACAATTGAATATGCCCCTTAGTATTTAATACACATGTTGATTGCATAAAGTGAGTTAGTCGGTCTTTGTAAAACATTTCAGAGACCTTCATCCCAATAGATTTATTCAATTATAAAATATGTAAAAAAAGGTAAATCTCCATTTAGCATCAATGATTGCAATATTTATACTAATGTGGCCCTTAATTCCCTCACTCATGCATTCTGCATGTATATGGCAGTGTGGGGGAACAGGATTCCTCCCAGCTGCCAGTCACTTTGCTGTCAGACTGAAAATGAAGGACAAAAAGAGCCACCACCCCTTTCCCATACAACCATCGCCTACCACTTAATTTACTCCTACACCCTCCTTCCCTGATCTGATCACTTTCAATCTGTCCTCCAATATTCTAAGTGCAACATGTTCATCTTTTCAGATCAACTTTTATTAAACTCCAGTGTTACGGCAACCAATGCGGCATAAACCTATAGAACAGGTAGAAGAGGTGTTCACCTTTAGCAGCCGCCTTTCCCGTAGAGACTGTTTATGCTCACAGATACTCAGATGCCCCCAGGTCTTTAATTCAAAGTAGTATAGGTTTATTGTCACACAGCTGCGTACAGGTGATGACACACGGAACAGCAATCTGCAGACTGGACGGAGCACCAGAGGAGGTGTCAGGTATCGGCGCGGTCAGGGTCACAGGCAATGTTTTGGAATCCAGGGGCAGGCTATGGATCAGAATCACAGGCAATGGTTCGGAATCCGGGTACAGCCAATATGTCAAAGGTCAAAGGCAGGGGTTCAGAATCAGGAAACAGGCAATAGGTCAATGTCGCAGGCAAAGGGTCATACACGGGTAGTCAAATCTAAAGGTTAATCACCAAGAAGGCAGAGGAGCAGGCTAAGGCACAACAACAACTGAACTATAACCAGCAGGGAGGCTAAGCCCTCCCTGCCTTATAAAGCAATACTGGCCAATGGAAAAGAAGATATAATCAGCCCTAGGGGCTGTCTACTGAGAACATCTGCTCATTCTGCTCATTAGCGCGCCTGGCTGCACCTAATGCCGGGATGCGGCGCTATGCCCTGCAGCGTCCCGACCGTTGCCTAGGCAACGGCCGGGACGAGACCTGGAAGTGACATCCCGGTCGTCACTTCCGTCCCGGTCGGAAGAGAGGGTTGTGGCGGCTGGGCACCACCGCGGCTCGTAACAGTACCCCCCTTTGAGGAGGGGGTCAAGGAACCCAGACATCCAGGTTTTCCACGGAACCGTTTAAAGAAATCTTTGAGGAGTTTGTCGGCGTGCAGGCGTCTCCGGGGGACCCAAGAGCGTTTCTCTGGGCCATAGACCTTCCAATGTACCCGAAAATGGGTTTGTCCCTGAACCCTCTTGGAGTCGAGAATCTTCTCTACAATAGACTCATGGGAACCGTGCAAGTTGACTGGTCGAGGTTTGAGTCTTTCCCGAGTCTCAAACTTGGAAGACAAGACAACAGGTTTCAGGAGAGAACAGTGGAACGTATTAGACATTCTAAAAGAAGATGGCAACAGGATTAACTTTTTTTTATAATAGAAACAGGTCCAATGAACGTAGGTCCCAATTTTTTGCAGGGTTGTTTAAGCCTAATATTCCGGGTGGACAGCCAAACTGTCTCCCACTTTAAGAAAACAGTTCCTGCGATGAAGGTCTGCAAAAAATTTTGACCGAGCAGAGGCCTGAAACCAAGGCGGCATGGACTTTATTTCAAATGATTTTGAGACGGGAAGCTGTTTGGCGTACCCCAGGAGATCCAGAAGGGTTGATTGTAGCAAGAGATTTAGACCTGGGATGAAAGCCGTAGTTGCAAAAGAATGGAGATGTGCAGGTGGAAAAATGGCAAGAGTTATTGTAGGCGAATTCAGCCCAGGGGAGTAAAGATAACCAATTGTTATGGAATTTGGAAACGTAGAATCAAAGAAATTGTTCTAATGACTGGTTGACTGACGTTGATGCCAAGATGGTTGCAGAAAGATCTCCAAAACTGAGCGATGAATTGAGAGCCACGATCAGAAACAATATCTTCGGGCAAACCATGGAGACAGAAGATATGGTGGATAAATAGTGATGCCAGAGTTTGGGCATTGGGAAGACCTGCCAAAGCGATGAAGTGAGCCATGTTACTAAAACGGTCAACCACCACCCAGATTGTATTGTGACCGGATGACCATGGTAGATCTACAATGAAATCCATCGATAGATGCGACCAAGGTTTACTGGGAGTAGACAACGGCATGAGTTGACCCGACGGAAAACTTCTTGTAGTCTTGGTTCTAGCACAATCTCTACAATAGAGAACAAATTCTTTACCACCACACCGTGCATAGGTGGATCTCGGTGGTCTTGAATACTCCAGCATTTCCGGCAACCTTGTTGTCATGAGACTCGGACAGTACAGCCTTCCTGAGATGGACCAGTACAAACAATTTACCCGACGGGGTCTCCGGAGGAGTGATTCTTTGGAAATTTTGGAGAACAGCACCCAAATCCTGGGTCAATCCTGAATGAATAGAGGAAGAGGGCACAATAGGGAGCGGCATAGCGGAAGGAGCATGAGAGGACACAAAGCTGCAGGAGAGTGCATCGGCTTTAACATTCTTGAAACCTGGTGTGTACGAAATGATAAACCTGAAGTGGGTAAAGAACAAGGCCCAGTGTGCCTGTCTGGAATTTAGATGTGTTGGCTGTCTCAATAAACAGCAAATTTTTGTGGTCTGTGAGTACAGAGATGACATGAATAGCACCCTCCAGCCAGTGTCGACATTCCTCAAACGCCCATTTAATAGCTAAAGGTTCTCGATTGCCCACGTCATAATTCCTCTCAGCAGCAGAGAATTTTCATGAGAAATAAGCACACGGGTGCAGTTTATGGTCCCGAGGATCCTTCAGGGACAGGACAGCACCAGCACCTCTATCAGAGGCATCCACCTCGACGACAAACGGCATTTCCGGATTGGGATGTCTTAAAACTGGAGCGGAGGCAAAGGCAGACTTCAAAGCTTCAAAAGAGACAATAGCCTCAGAGTTCCAATTGGCGGTATCAGCCCCTTTATGGGTTAGGGCAGTAAGAGGAGCTACCATGTCGGAGAAATAATGAATAAATCTGCAGTAGTAATTCGCAAAGCCTGAGAATCTTTGTATGGCCTTCAAATTGGTTGGGCATACCCAATCCAAGACTGCTTGGACTTTGCTAGGATCCATGAAGAAACCCTCCAGGGAGATAATATATCTTAAAAACTAGACTTTTTGGACCTCAAATTCGCATTTTTCTAGCTTGATGAAGAGTTAATGTTGCTGAAGTATAGTAAGAACCTGTTTCACATGGAGGCGGTGTTGTTCCATGGATGAAGAATATATCAGGATGTCATCCAGGTATACAACGACAAAGCGCCCCAAGAACTCTCATAGAACATCGTTAATTAGATCCTGGAAGACAGCAGGTGCGTTGCATAAACCAAAAGGCATGACCAGGTACTCATAGTGACCTGAATGAGTATTGAATGCGGCCTTCCATTCATCCCCGTCCTTGATGCGTATAAGATCAAGTAGATCAATTTTGGTTAATATTGAGGCGCTTCTGAGTTGATCAAAGAGGACCGATAGGAGTGGAAGTGGGTAGGTATTGCTGATGGTGATCTTATTTAACCCACGAAAGTCATTACAGGGTCGAAGATAGCCGTCCTTCTTAGACACAAAGAAGAACCCAGCTCCTACCGGGGATCTAAAAGGCCTTATAAACCCCTTTTTCAGATTCTCCTTAATGTACTCCTCCATGGCCTGCATTTCTGGAATCGAGAGGGAATACAATCTCCCCTTAGGGAGTTTAGAGTCAGGAACTAGGTCAATAGCACAATCGTAGTCATGATGAGGAGGTAACGTGTCAGCTGCCTTTTTAGATAATACATCTTGAAACTCATGATAGGATATAGACAGCTGATCCAAAGAGACCTGGAGCAGACGAACAGGCACAAAAGGGCAGGATGAGGAACAAGACGGACTCCAGTGAATGATGTCTCCCTTATTCCAATCAATGACCGGATTGTGGAGCTGAAGCCATGGATGTCCCAGGATCACCGGAACGGAAGAGCATCTAATAAGATAGAAGGGCAAGGCTTCAAAATGTAGCACCCCCACGGTGAGTTGTAGTAGTGCCGTTTGTGAACACACTTTCCCACATGGGTTCGTGAGACCATCAGTTTTTTATTGGGAATTAAGTGCGCATATATATATATATATATATATATATATATATATATATATATTTTACATGCTGTTAATAATGGCATCCGATAGGATTATCAATGCCATTATGTCTTCAATCCGGGATATACTATAATTTTGTTCACTCCGACCACCACTGTGCAAGTTATACATTACCATTTATTGGTTTACTTGTTTAGTAGCACCAGCTGAGCTTTCGGGCAATCAAGTGAAAGGCTTGCCGCCGGATCAAGGGCACTATGCATCGGAGCCTCCGGACAATTAAGTGAAAGTTTTTTTTCCGCCTAATTACAGACATCTGGGCTCTATAAAAGGACTGGAAGAAACACCAGTCTTATTACCACAATCCCTGAGGAAGCTCATTGGTCTTTTTGACCACGAGAGAAACGCGTTGGTTAAAATACTATTACCCTACAGATTTCAGCACTGACCAGAACAAAAGAACCCAAGTCTAGCATGCTAGATTTTCATCTATAAATACACTTACCAGACATCCACTGTTTGCGAGGATTACCCAGAGCGTGCATACGCCACCTCCAATACACACGAGCTGCGGGCTTGCGATCTTCACCACCATAAGGCTGACAGGCTAGAGACGCTGCCGCACCACAGGAGGAACCTCTGCTTCGTGGATAACTTCAATTCATCCAGCAGTCATGTAAGTCACACTTGGTCTATATAGACTTTTTGGAACATTTACCACGGACTACACCTTGCTCCTATTTGCTACCTTGTTTTGAGCTGTTGTGCCTTTGCAGTGAGCCCATCGACGCACCAGGACTTTGTATCGGACATTTAGTTTTGGCAATACAGCTGTATCTCACTTGTTTTCCATCTGTTCTTTGGACATTGCTAACTGAATACCGCAATACTGTTTGTATTGGTGTCTTTATTTTTATTTTCATTTTTATTTTTACATTTTGCACAGTGCACCAATCCTACCATTCAGCGATACACCGATATGTATGGACTGACCTATCCATCCTGTAATTTTCGGCTCTGATTGTTGTTTACGTGTATATTATAAACCGTACATGATTGTACCCATGCCATTACATTTCCTCTTTCCGGCCGGAAAGTACACTGTGCATATTGTGGTTCAATAAATGCAATTATCTTTACCCTGCTACATATATTCTACTTTCTAGCGCCTAGAACCTGACATATCTATATTACAAAGGCCATAATGTACATCTCCGGGTCTTCTCTTCAGAAGTGAGACGAAAAGCACCTAGCTGCATGGGCTCAGCGGCTTCATAATGTACAACAGGAGGAGTAAGAGAAGAACTTGAGGAAACAGAGGAGTCCCTCTTGGCCCTTCTTTCTTTAAACCTGCGGTCAATCTTAATGACCAGTTGCATAAGATTTTCCAGTGAAGCTGGTACAGGGTATTGCACCAGAGAATCTTTTATTTGTTCGGAAAGACCCAAACGGAATTGGCTCATTCCACTCGCTGTCTGTGGACCAGCACCTGAACTCCGCACAGTATTCCTCAGCAGTGCGGCGACCCTGTTTCAGGGCCCTGAGATGAGATTCAGCCGAGGCGACTCTGTCTGGGTCATCGTAGAGCAGTCCTAGGGCGTCAAAGAAAGCATCAACAGACTGTAACTGAGGGCTTGTGTGGGCAAGGCTGAATGCCCAGGACTGAGGGTCTCCCTGCAGAAGGGATATGATAATTCCAACCTTTTGAAGCCTGATCCCGATGAGCGAGGCCTAAGGCGGAAGTACAGTTTGCAACTTTCCTTAAAATTGCGATGTAGGGTTCTATCCCCAGAGAACCGATCGTGCAAGTTCAATTTAGGTTCTGCAGAAAAGGCCAAGGGAGTTTGCTGGGCTTGTGAGGCTTTGGCGGATTCCTCTTGTGCAGACAACCTATGTGACAGACCTTGGACCATCTGAGTGGGCATTTGCATTTGGCCCGCCAAAACCTGAGCTGGGGAAATATTTGGAAGGGGGAGAGGGAGAGGGTGCAGTATTAGTTTGCAATGAACATAGGTAATGTTTATAGCTCCTCCGTGATGAGGTCACGTAGAACTGTGTAAATGCACATATAGCGATACTCGTTGTTGCATAAAACGGTATAGCATAAAACAGAAAAAAATGTAGCTTACCCTACATTTCCCTATGCAAGTCCCGGGAAAATGTCCATCAATTTCCTCCGTTGAGGCTGAAATTCTTCTCCGTGAGAGCTGTATTGACAGCGTATCGCCGCACACCCAATGCGGAAGTATGAAACTCAAATGCAACTACGGTGGCTGTGTTAGGTCAAAAATCCCACCGCGTTTCATCCAGTGAAGGACTTTTTCAAGGATGTTGTTCAGTAGGGGAATGTGTTCTTATATAGATGCTACTGTCACCTCATAGGTTAAGCACATAAAGCAGCTTCTTTGATGAGACATATAAGTAGAAATGAGGATAAATGAAGATAAATTTATTAATAATATTAAAAATCTTGAAAGGTCATGAAAATGAAAATGAAGGGTCATAAAATTGCAGATAAAATGCAGTGTGTCACATTCAGATAAAAATTAAAAATTAGATCTTGAGAAATGATCCCAAATCAAAATCGCTGTTAAGTACATAAGGTATAAGGGTTTTTGCCATATATATCCACTTAGTCTCTTGACATAATATATTAGATACATAATCCCCACCTCTCCAGAATTGGCTGACTTTCTGTATACCCAAAAATTTGAGTTTTGAGAATTGCATTTTAAATTGTTCGAAAAATGATTAGGGACGCTGTGTGTCTTAAGTTTTCTTTTGATATTATACAGATCTTCTGCAATCCTAACTTTTAAAGTGTGTTTAGTTTTTCTTATATACTGGAGGCCACATTCACATTCCAGCATATAGATAACGCCTTCTGTATTGCAGCTAATTGGTTGTTTGATATTGAAAGATTTGCCATTAGAGGTAGATCTAAATGTTGTAATAGCTTTAGTTTGAGTTATATTCAGTTCCTCACATGCTTTGCAATTTAAGCATTAACGGAAACCATGTGATGTAATTGGCGATGGTCTAGTCTTCAACATTGGAATGTAGCTGCTGGTGAGAATTTTTGTTCAAATTCTCCGCTTTTCTATATACAATATGCAGTTTATTGGGTAGTAATTCCTTAATATCCTGATCCAGTTTTAAAATTGGCCAATGCTTTTGAATGATCTCTTCCACAGCTTTTGAGTTGAGATTCTGATTATATAAATATTCAAATTCTTTTTTTGATAGAATCCCCAGACTTAGGCCTTCTTCCAACAAATCAACTAAATCTTTTTGATATTGAGCCGTAGGATCTTTTGATAATTCTTTACAGGTATCTTTATCCATTAGTAATCTTTCCAATTCTTCCATATATTTTGTTTTATCCATAACAACAATCCCGCAGCCTTTGTCTGCGGGTTTAATAATTAGGTCAGGATCATCTCTTAGTTCTTTCAAAGCTAGTTGTTCATTTTTAGAGAGATTGTGCTTAATTTTCATTTTTTCTGGTAAATTTTCTAAGTCTTTCTCTACGAGCTTCTGGAAAGTCTCAATGGATGACCCCTTTACAAAGCTTGGATAAAAATTGCTTTGCTTTTTGAAATTAGTGTGAACAAAATGATCTGAATTGGTGATTGTTCTCTCTATTGGATTTCTTTGATAGAATTTCTTCAAACATATTTTACGAACAAAACGGTGCAGATCGATGTAAACATCAAATTTCAGAATCTTCTGACAATGCTATCTTTCTATTAATTGCTGATGCTTTGTTGGTAATATTTTGCATTAAAGATCAAGATGTATCTTTCATATCTTTTCTAGCATGGGATTCACCCTGTCTGAATGATTCAATAGCGACTTCATCAATTTCTTTCCTTTTATTGTTAAAACTAGAGATGGGCGGGCTCGGTTCCCTGAGAACCGAACCCACCCGAACTTTGGCTATCCGAGTACCGAGCCAAGTGGCTCGGTACTCTCCCGCCCGCTCGGAATACAAAATCGAGGCCGAACGTCGTTGTCGGATCTTGGGGCTCGGTTCTCACGATACTTGAAGATTATAAATACACGCATCCACAGCAATCCCTCGCCATTTGACAGAGGGAGAGAGCAGGTTGTAGTCACAGGCTGATTAGAGCAGTGACAGAGAATACAATATTCTGATTCCAATTGTGCTAACAAAAATTGCTAAAGAAGAAAGGAGGATAGAGGATTATTTTTTTTTTCAATATTTGGCACTCAAAGTGCTTTTTGGGTGTCCCCCATTATTTTGCCTAAATATTTCTGGCTGTCAAAATTACTATCTGTCAGCAGTATCTACCAAATAATTTTTAGCACTCCCCAGTGCTTTTGGGGTGTCCCCCATTATTTTGCCTAAATATTTCTGGCTGTTAAAATTACTGTCAGCAGTATCTACCAAATAACTTTTAGCACTCCCCAGTGCTTTTGGGGTGTCCCCCATTCTTTTGCATCATTTTTTCTGGCTGTCAAAAGTCATATTTTTCAGCAGTATCTAAAACAATTTGATGCACTACAAGTGCTTTGGGCTCAGAATGGATTCAAAGCAGTTCACATATGAGCAGAATGAGCAACCAGGTTCTGTCACCAGTCCTGATGGTAGTGTTCCCAGTACGTCATCTGGGCAAGGCGATGTCAAAGTACACAGTGTTTTGAAATCAGTCAAAAAAACACACCCCAAAAATTTTTTCACTGTGTTGAAGCGAAAATGAAGTGTAACTGAGGAAAAGTTTATTTTTTGCCAACATGCAATTCTACACACGCAGTGGCAAAGAGAGAATGAGGCCTTTGCCTTTCCCTATTAGTGGCAGATTCAAAAATGTTACCGAGCCTACAATTGGTGCACAACTACTGTTACGCGTCAAAGCCGAGCTGCAAGATAAAAGTAAGGCATCAGAGGATAATGTTTGCTCTGAATCAGAAATGACACCAATCCCTGTGGAGAGTCCATCCAACAGTGGGATGTCTAATCGTGAGCATTCTGTTAGTGTACCCATAAAGAGCTGCCCTTTCAGCAGTTCTGCTGATGTGTACCTGAACAGCCCGATGTGTACCTGAACATACACCAAGTGATGATGACACTTTGTCTGTAGAAGAGAATGTGGGGGAGATTTGGGTATCCGACGAGGGCGCTGATGATGATGCGGTTGATTGTGTAAGTCCTGCACCAGAGGCAGCATTGTGGCACCAGTGGCAGCAGTTCTGGCATGTGAGGTTCTGGCACCAATTTGCACTTTCCAAACACAAGCAGGGATGATGCAGGTGGCAGACCACAACAGTTTGACACCTGGGCTGGTTTGAAGGATTTGTCAAAAAAATGTGTGACCTTGACTATAACTCCAACCAATCCTACTATTAACATGCAAAGGATGGTGGAGGGCCTATCAGGGATTAAACTGTATTTTTCCTAATTTTCAATAATAATGTTTTGGGTGTAATATACAAAGACAAGTGCTCAATTGCTAAGAGTCATTGATGAAGAGGAAGACAAGCAGGCTTGTCTGTAGATTTTGCAGGCAAATTGTGCTGCATTATATAGATAACACCCAAAGAGAAGAGCTCCATTGCTCCATTGCTAATTGTAATTGCTGAAATAGAAATAATAGGGCTGACAGTCTTGGTCTAAATCTGCAGTTACATTTTATTGTACCATAGCTCTGTCACGAGCCTTGGCAGTACTTGCAGCCGCCGCTGCTCGCTTACTGTGCTCCCCGGCGTCCCGGCCGTCACCATGAGGACCGGAACGTCACTTCCACCTATCTCCCGACCGTTGCCTAGGCAACGGCCGGACGCTTCTGCAGCGCGGTGTCCCGGCGGTATAGGAACCCGGGCGCGCACGCCCATTAGATAAATATATCAGATTCAGCCTGTGTGCTGAATTAGCAGGCATTAGCCTGCAAGTGTGCATGCTAGAGCCAAGCCCTGATTGATCCTCGGGATAGCAGGCAATTAGCCTGCAAATGTGCACAATTCAGGGGCAACCCCTGATTGGTACATCTGTGTACTTAAGGCAGTGAGGTCTGTTACCTCACTGCCGGTTATTGCATCCAGTTTGCCTGTCAGCCTAACCTGTTCCTGCTCCTGTTTTGTATTGGTGAAAACCTGTTGGACTGATTGCCTGTGTATGACCCCTTGCCTGGATTTGGACCCTGCCTGTGTTTCTTGTGACCCCGACCTCTGGCGTGTTTATCAACCTTCCTGTTTGCTTGTAACCCTTGACCTCGGCCTGTTTACTGGATCTGCTGTCTGCTGCCGGCCCTTGACCCTTGCCTGGACTTTACTCCTCTTTCCTGTGTTCTCCCTAGTCGGTACGCACTTCACGACCCTCTGCTAGTCTGCGGCCAAGTCTGTCCCCACCACTAGGGGCTCCAGCGAACACCTGACTGGCAGAGCAGACTCCGGGCTGTGCTGTACTGGCTAGAGGGGTTCCTAACATTATAACCGTCCAAAACAGACGTTCCGGAGACGAAGTTGGGATGGAAGAAAGCGGAACCAAATCGTCTCCTTTTCAAGCCCTGGCGGGCCATGTTGAGACCCTGTACCAGATGGTCCGGGGATTGTCCCAGCGTTTGTCCACCCAAGAGGAGGACCCCCGGACTACACTAGCCATTTCCGGTTCCACCAATGAACCCAAGTTGAATTTGCCGGACCGGTTCTCCGGTCCCAGAGCCCTGTTCTGGAATTTTAAAGAAAGCTGCAAGCTCTATTTTCGGCTAAAGCCTCGGTCTTCTGGTTCAGAACAGCAGAGAGTTGGAATTGTCATCTCCCTCCTGCAGGGTGACCCCCAGTCCTGGGCTTTCACCCTACCACAGTCGAGTCCTATCATGCAATCGTTGGACGCTTTCTGTAACGCATTGTGTCTCCTCTACGATGACCCAGATCGAGTTGTCTCCTCCGAGGCTCATCTACGGGCCTTAAAGCAAGGCCAGCGTTCGGCGGAAGAATACTGCGCTGAATTCTGCAGATGGTCGCCTGACAGTGAGTGTAATGGTCCAGCATTACGCAGCCAGTTTCGCCTAGGACTGTCAGAGAAGATTAAGGATTCACTTGTGCAGTATCCTTCCCCCGCCTCATTGGAGAGCCTTATGCAACTCGCTATTAAAATTGACAGGAGAATCAAGGAGAGGAGGACAGAGAAAGAGGCATCTTCTTCTTCGTCTGCATTTATTCCAGCTTCCACGGATGTTGAGAAGCCTACGCAGTCAGGGCCGCTCCACCTCCCTTCTGAGGAGAGAGACAGGAGACGGTCACAAGGCCTATGTCTTTACTGTGGTAATAAAGGCCACTTCTCCTGCTCTTGTCCATACAAACCTGAAAAAGGAGCATGTCTGGGAAAGGTCCACTTAGGTCTGCAAGTTGTTTCCCAAAGGAATGCTGTCCTGATTCCCGCACAAGTCACTTTCGGTGCCAGTTCCGTGGCCTTGTTGGCCTTAATTGATAGTGGAGCTGCAGGCAACTTCCTTGACATTGGGTTCGCCCGCTCCGCTGGGATTCCATCTGTAAAGCTCAAATCTGTTATTATAGTCTATGGCTTAGATGGGAATCCATTGCCTGGAGGAAAGATTGAATGGGAGACTCCGTTATTACACTTGAACATTGGTTTGAAATTACGACTAATGAGAGATCTCCTCTTTAAAAGGCAGCCCTTGATTTACAGCTTTATTGCTTGAAAAAGTCTGGTCTCCAGACGAAACGCGTCGCTTGTTTCATGCTGCTTTTTACATCGTGGAGTTTACAAACTTTCAAGATACATTGTATCTAAGTGGAACCTTTCCTTTTGAAGTTTGCTGTATATCCGGATTCTGTTTGGAGGTGCGCACCGAAGAATCTGACCGGACCTGCTGATTGCCGGAGTTACGTCCATACCGAGAAGGTAAATCCTTTGTGTATGTTACTAAAACGCCACACGCTGATGATAAGTTCTACCAATTCACTGAAGAGCGTTACTGGACCTGCTGTTTGCTGGAGCCATGTTTATACCTAGAAGGTAAATCCTTTATGTACACTCTGATCACCGCTATACGCTGATGCTAAGTTATATCTAGCGATTTCTGGAGCCATACATTGGAATCTCTACTGTTTAATCGCTTCAGCAATAAGAGGATTCACTTACAAGCTCCGTTGATACTAGTTATTTCAGCGACTAAACCCCAACAATTATTGTGGGATTTTTTGTGTTGACGATAATCAAGACACAAAGGAACGGATTTCTCTTTTTTATATGGAAATGTATTATAACATCTCAAGTATATATTAAGGAATCTCTCTACTTATACACCTAATAATTCACATCCAATATTGGTGTATTATTTGGATCTGAACGAAACTTATACCCTCTATATCCATCTTTACACAAGCAAGAGATTTACTTAGATCTCATCAGGGATTGTTGGACACTCCTATAGAGTCATAACCAATTTATTCTATACACTTCGCATAAAGATGCCATTATTTTATCACGCTTATAGATCATTGTGATATGTATTGATCACATATGATTTTTTTATTGTATTGTAAGATATTTTATTCTTGACCAAGAATTTCTTTTATATGTTTGTATTATTTGATTTTGATTCAAGTGATATTTATCTGTCACTTCTTCTGTATGTACATATGTGCATTAGCTAGTCTAATTAAATTTATTAACGGTTATTCTGCGCATTTCATATGTTTTTGTTTTGGTTTATATCTAGAGACTTAACACTGTCTTTTTTGAAATTGCTGCATTTGATACCGATATTTCCACAGAAAAATACTAGCTTTAGAATTAGCGCCAGAGAATCAAGTTGTTTTGTTTGAACATTGGAGCGCTTTATTCAGAGTCCATAACGTTCCTCCTTATTGACTGCTCATCGGTTCCATTGGTCCTGGGCCATCTTTGGCTTTCTTGTCACAACCCTGTTGTGGATTGGGAGAAAGGAGAAATTGTTCGATGGAGCTCGTATTGTTCACAGTCTTGCTTGACTCTGCCTCTGCGAATGATCCAGTGTATTCCGGAGCAACTTCCCTCACAATACCACGAGTTCTGGGATGTGTTCTCCAAGAAAGCTGCGGATACTTTACCACCTCACGTGACTTCGACTGTGCCATCGAGCTTATACCCGATTCCAAGTTACCCAAGGGACGCTTGTATTCTCTCTCGGGTCTCGAGACCAAGTCCATGCAGGATTATATTGAGGAGAATTTGAAAAAGGGATTCATCAGGCCATCTAACTCTCCAGCAGGAGCTGGATGTTTCTTTGTGTCCAAAAAAGATGGAGTACTAAGACCCTGTATTGACTACAGAGGATTGAACCTCATCACAGTCAAAAACACCTATCCCCTTCCTCTGATCTCCGTATTGTTCTATCAAATAAGAGGTGCAACAGTCTTCACCAAAATCGGTCTTCGTGGTGCATATAACCTCATCCGGATCAGAGAAGGAGATGAGTGGAAGAAGGCATTCAATACGCTTTCTGGGCACTACGAATATCTGGTCATGCTGTTTGGTCTTAGTAACGCACCTGCGGTGTTCCAAGATCTGATTAATGAGGTGCTACGGGAGTTCCTTGGTCATTTCGTGGTCGTCTATTTGGACGACATCCTCATATATTCTAAATCATTATCAGTACATCAGGGTCATGTCAGACAAGTTCTACAGAAATTGTGAGAGCACCACCTCTACGCTAAATTAGAAAAATGTGAGTTCGAGGTGCAGAAGGTATCCTTTCTGGGTTACGTAATCTCTTCTGAGGGATTTTCCATGGATCCAACTAAGGTTCAAGCTATCTTGGATTGGGTGCAACCAAACAATCTAAAGGCGGTACAGAGGTTCCTGGGCTTCACCAACTACTGTGGCTTTGCTGACATGGTGGCTCCCATTGTCGCCCTGACTCACAAAGGAATGGATCCAACTAATTGGTCGCCCCAAGCAGTAGCCTCATTTGAAAGCTTGAAAAAAGCCTTTGTGTCCGCTCAGGTTCTTTGACACCCGGATCCAATCAAAGCATTTGTTCTTGAGGTCAACGCCTCTGACATCGGTGCCGGTGCTATCCTATCACAGAAAGACCTTTATACTCATCGTCTACACCCATGTGCCTATTTCTCCCATAAGTTCTCTTCAGCAGAAGCCAACTACGATGTTGGTAATAGGGAACAATTGGCAATTAAATGGGCCTTCGAGGAGTGGCGGCATTGGCTGGAGGGTGCTCCACATCAGATCTCCGTTATTACGGATCAAAAAAACCTACAATACGTACAGACGGACAAACGCCTGAATCCCAGACAGGCCCGTTGGTCACTATTTTTCACCCGGTTCAATTTTGTGATCACGTTCCGACCGGGTTCAAAAAATGTCCGAGAAGATGCCCTGTCTAGAAGCTTCTTGGCACATCATGTTCCAGTCACAGATCCAGAGCCTATCATTCCTTCTTCCAGAATCCATGCCGGGTTTACCCAAGATCTGAGCATCACGCTTCAAAGGTTTCAAAGGTTAGCTCCTGATAATACTCCGGTAGGATGCTTTTTTGTCCCAGTTCATTTAAGGAAAGCGGTCCTTGCTGAAGCACATGATAATCAGACTGCTGGACATCCTGGAATTTTTAAAATATTGTAAATTCTTTCCCACACAGTATGGTGGCCATCCTTGTCTGCTGACGTCAAAAGTCATGTCCTCTCTTGTGAGGTTTGTGCCAGGAATAAAATCCCCAGGACTCGTCCAGTAGGCCAGTTAGTTCCATTGGTCATTCCTGCAAAACCTTGGACACATTTGTCCATGAACTTTATTGTTGATTTGCCACCCTCTGCGGGACACAATACCATTTGGGTCGCGGTAGACTGCTTCAGCAAAATGGCACACTTCATACCGCTAACCAGGCTTCCTACCGCCCGAGATCTGGCCGTCCTGTTCATCCAACATATTTTCCGTCTCGATGGACTCCCTTCTGATATTGTTTCCGATCGTGGTTCACAATTCATAGTGCAATTCTGGAAGTCCTTTTGTACTCTTCTCGGAATCAGTCTGTCGTCTGCATACCACCCTCAGTCTAATGGGCATACTGGAAGGGTTAACCAGTCCCTAGAACAGTTCTTACGGTGCTATACTTCAGAATTTCATGACAACTGGTCCTCTTTGTTACCCTGGGCGGAGTTTGCCTACAATAACTCATCTCATTCATCTACTCAAACCTCCCCGTTCTACTGTAATTTTGGTTTTCATCCCAGGTCTAATTCTTTATATTCCCTCAAATCTGCTGGTATCCCGGAGATTCATTCCACAGCCGCTGATCTCAAAGTAATCTGGAGGAAAGTGCAGTTCTTCTTAAAGCGGTCCTCATTTTCTGCAAAAAACTTTTCGGATCGCCACAGTACCGCCTGCTCATTCAAAGTGGGCCAGAAAGTGTGGCTTTCAACACGGAATATTAGGCTCAGACAGCCTTGTAAGAAATTGGGGCCTAAATTCATTGGTCCAGTCATGATTATCAATCAGATTAATCCTGTAGCCTTCAGATTAAAGATTCCTGGTTCACTGAGGATCCCCAACACATTTCATTGTTCTCTATGTAAACAGGTACTATACCCGAACCAATCCCAGCCTTCAAGTTTGCCGGTGAGAAATATGAACAAACCACAAAAATACATTATCCAGAAGATTCTCGATTCTAAAAAAGTGCAGGGTCAGGTGCACTTCCTAGTGCAGTGGAAGAATCGCGGCTTAGAGGAGCGGTTCTGGGTCCCGCAAAGACGACTGCACACTTCAAGACATTTGAAGGAATTTTTCAGAAAATTTCCTGGGAAACCTGGGTGTCGGGGTTCTTTAACCCCCCCTGAAGGGGGGGGGTACTGTCACGAGCCGCGGCGGTACTTGCAGCCGCCGTGGCTCGCTTAATGTGCTCCCCGGCGTCCTGGCCGTCACCATGACGACCGGGACGTCACTTCCACCTATCTCCCGACCGTTGCCTAGGCAACGACCGGACGCTTCTGCAGCGCGGCGTCCCGGCGGTATAGGAACTCGGGCGCGCATGCGGTAAATATATCAGATTCAGCCTGTGGGCTGAATTAGCAGGCATTAGCCTGCAAGTGTGCGTGCTAGAGCCAAGCCCTGATTGGTCCTCAGGATAGCAGGCAATTAGCCTGCAAATGTGCACAATTCAGGGGCAAGCCCTGATTGGTCCATCTGTGTACTTAAGGCAGTGAGGTCTGTTGCCTCACTGCCGATTATAGCATCCAGTTTGCCTGTCAGCCTAACCTGCTCCTGCTCATGTTTTGTATTGGTGAAAACCTGTTGGACTGATTGCCTGTGTATGACCCCTTGCCTGGATTTGGACCCTGCCTGTGTTTTTTGTGACCCTGACCTCTGGCATGTTTATCGACCTTCCTGTTTGCTCGTGACCCTTGACCTCGGCCTGTTTAACTGGATCTGCTGTCTGCTGCCGGCCCTTGACCCTTGCCTGGACTTTACTCCGCTTTCCTGGGTTCTCCCTAGTCGGTACGCACTTCACGACCCTCTGCTAGTCTGCGGCCAAGTCTGTCCCCACCACTAGTTGCTCCAGTGAACACCTGACTTTCAGAGCAGACTCCGGGCTGTGCTGTACCGGCTAGAGGTGTTCCTAACAAGCTCACTGCGAAACAGGAGAGGTGGAAGGGTTTAGTGATAATCTTCCTCAAACAATACTAATTCATCCCACCATCATTGGAGTCTGAGTAGTATGATGTAATTGCCGATAATGGCCTTCCAAAGGGAATGACTAGCTTATTTTAGGGCAGAGCTGTCACGATTTTTGGGCAATTCTTTTACAGCAGAGCAAATATCAAAATGTTGTGCGGACTCAACTGCATCACCACTGGGTGTCTTGGGAAAGCTATTTTTTTTACAACAAGCAGTTGCCAGAGAAACTGAAGGAGAAGACGTCCAAACAAGATGTTGATAAGTCTGGGATCCTTGCAAAGAAAATTAAGTATTTAATCGACAATTAAAATATAGTTAGCACATTTACTTTGTTTTATTTCACACTATAATTTTCAGTAGCACCTTTTCAAAATGTATTATTAAGGCAATCACCTGACTCAAGCTAACCGTGTCTGCACTTTCTTTACAGGTAACTACTTCGCTGGACTAAAGTATATTCCCCTCAAATGCTTGCCTTCTTGCAGCTGCTGCATTCTCCTACATGCTGTTGCAGAGACTAGATATTGACCCTAAATGTTTCTGGACACAAACAGCATCTCCTGCATGTCATTTTTAAAAAGTTCTGTAACACCAAGTTGATAGTGTGTGCAAAACAGGAAATGTGATGTAATTCAACCCCGCTGTAATGCTTGACCAATATTGGGGTCGTAATCAGAAATGACATATCCTCAGGAGAGTCCAAGCAGGATTAGCCATCTTTAAATGACATCCCTTAGTTTTTGAAACAGTTTGTCAGCTGTATGCCTCTCACTGAAGCCGCTGATACACAGAGTAGCCTACTTCTCAAAAATGTGACGTACCTGGGTACATGCTGCTGCTGTCCATGCTGGGGAAGGCGAATGACCAACCCATTGGGCTTTCACAGTCATTTAATCTTTAGTTTGCCCAGTTCCGCTTGTACACATATCTGTGGTTAACTGTACAGTGGGTAGAATGCCATTTTGTCGCCCAATAATTAAATTTTTAGGAACTTTCCGGTACAGGAGAGAATTAGCTTTTCTAGTAAAATGGTATAGTGATGACATTTGCTAACAGGGACAGAACACCTCATTTAAATGTCTTAAACCAACTGTAGTAATAGTGGACATTGGACGCAGATCTAACACTAGCATAGTACCTAGGGCGTCTGTGATCCGCTTTGCGACTGGGTGACAGGTTTCATTCTTGCTTCCTCTTGCAAAGGATTGTTTAACTGCCAATTGTTGGTTCAGGGGATATTGATTATGAAGGTGATGAGGGGGAAGATTGTAGGTGCTGGGATGTAGATGAGAGAAGGGAGGTAGATTATGGACTGCTTGTTGTTATTTTTTTAACCTAATTTTCTGATTTTCCCAACAGTATTTTAAGAACTCGCTGAAAAATGACGAAACATGGATGAGGATCCCAGATGGTTAAGGTCTCTACCTCTACTGAGTGTGGCTTTAAAAACACTACAAATGGATAGACAACTCTTGCCAGGATTCGTGTAAAAATAATTCCACACTTAGGTGGATTTTTGGTCTTATGCCCAGGCATGACAATGGCCTCTTTGTTATCACTGGCAAGAACTGCAGCAATTTTTCTTTTCAAGTTTTTAAAAAACATATTGTGACATAGGAGGTGGTCAAAATTGAATAAAAAATGACTGTAAATTAGTGTTAATGAGGTTAATAATAATGTAGCTACAAAATAATAACGTAATTATGTTATTTTAGCACCAATAAATGTAATTATTTTAACAAAATGCAAAACAAAACTAAACAAAACCAAAACCAAAACCAAAACATGCACCGGCGGTTTTGCAAAACCAAAACCAAAACACGACGGTAATCCAAATCCAAAACCGAATACAAAACCAAGACACGGAGGTCAGTGACCACCTCTAGTTAAAACTGAAATTATTTTTGTTATAGGATTGATATATTCTTTTAGTAGTTGCTTGTTCTGGAACATTTTTAATTAGTGTTTTTTTCATGATTGGTTGCTTGGTGTATTTTACTTTCTTGACTTGATGTTGGGAAGTAGTGTTAATGGTTTTTGGTCTCAAAGCACAGATATAAATCTCTTTTTTATCATCCAAATCCCTAAGAAATTTCTTTGATTTTCTATTTTGGATTTCTTCCTCTGATTTAGAAAGTTTATCTTGTGTAATAATTGATCAATTTTTAAAATCTTCCATTTCCTTGAGAGGTTCAAAAGTTCTATTAAGAGTCTCTAATTGAGACTCTAATGATTCTAAAGACTTTGATCTATCTTCTATGATTAATTCCATTAATTGATTGGAACATTGGTCTAAAATAGTATTCCATTTCTTAAAAAAATATCTTTGAAAAGGAATAAAAGTGAATCCAAAGTCTCCTAGGTATCACATCTT
This sequence comes from Mixophyes fleayi, assembly GCF_038048845.1. NCBI lineage: Eukaryota > Metazoa > Chordata > Amphibia > Anura > Limnodynastidae > Mixophyes > Mixophyes fleayi. Next base: position 85,050,133 of record NC_134409.1, read on the forward strand.
TCTCTAGATATTTAGTTAATGTGATAGTTTCCCACCACTGCCTTGTTTCTGCTTGGCATAGTTTTTCAAATTGAAGATATTGTGAGCAAAAATAGTTATTGGCATGAACATTGCTGGGGGCCATAGAAATGTTATCTTCAATAAATAATAGATTCACATCTATGTTCCTATTTTTGTGTGTAACATAGTGAGTGCTGCTCGCCATAATAGATTGCAAATTCAAATGATGTAAGGTAAGCGCTCTCTGGTATGTATGCAGCACCTCTTAAATAATATAGATAGGGGGAGGGAGAGGGCGCAGTATTAGTTTTCAATGAACGTAGGTAATGTTTATAGCTCCTGATGATGTCACGTAGAACTGTGTAAATGCACAGATAGCGATACTCGATGTTGCATAAAACGGTATAGCATAAAACAGAAAAAAAGGTAGCTTACCCTACATTTCCCTTTGCAAGTCCCGGGAATATGTCCATCAATTTCCTCCGTTTATGCTGAAATTCTTCTCCGTGAGAGCTGTATTGACAGGGTCTCGCCGCACACCCAATGTGGAAGTATGAAACTCAAATGTAACTACGGTGGCTGTGTTAGGTCAAAAATCATCCAATGCGTTTCATCCAGTGAAGGACTTTTTCAAGGATGTTGTTCAGTAGGGGAATGTGTTCTTATATAAAGGCTACTGTCACCTCATAGGTTAAGCCCATAAAGTAGCTTCTTTGATGAGACATATAAGTACAAATGAGGATAAATGAAGATAAATTTGTTCCATTTTCATCCATGGGAATAGTTTCCCGTTCTTCACTGGCCGGTTATAATGTTACGGCAACCAATGTGGCATAAACCTGTAGAACAGGTAGAAGAGGTCTTTACCTTTAGCAGCCACCGTTCCCGTAGAGACTGGTTATGCTCACAGGTACTCAGATGCCCCCAGGTCTTAAACTCAAAGTAGTATAGGTTTATACTCACACAGCTGCGTACAGGTACAGGAGATGACACACGGAACAGCGGCGGACCAGCGATCTGCAGACTGGACGGAGCACCAGAGGAGGTGTCAGGTATTGGCATGGTCAGGGTCACAGGCAATGGTTTGGAATCCAGGGGCAGGCTATGAATCAGGATCACAAGCAATGGTTCGGATTCCGGGTACAGGCAATATGTCAAAGGTCACAGGCAGGGGTTTAGAATCAGGAAACAGGCAATAGGTCAATGTCACAGGCAAAGGCTCAGAATCCAGAAGCAGGAAAAGGGTCATACACAGGTAGTCAAATCCAAAGGTTAATCGCCAAGAAGGCAGAGGAGCAGGCTAAGGCACAGCACCAAATAAACTATAACCGCCAGGGAGGCTAAGCCTTCCTGCCTTACAAAGCAATACTGGCCAACGGAAAAGAAGATACAACCAGCCCTAGGGGCTGTCTACTGAGAACACCTGCTCATTCTGCTCATTAGCGCTCGCGCGCCCGGCTGCACCTAATGCCGGGATGTGGTGCTATGCCCTGCAGCGTCCCGACCATTGCCTAAGCAATGGCTGGGACGAGACCCGGAAGTAACGTCCCGGTCGTCATAGCAATGGCCAGGACGCGGAAGAAAGGGTCGCGGCGGCTGGGCACCGCCGTGGCTCTTAACATCCAGAAACTGTGATTGCTGGGGTAACTGATAATCAATTAGAGTACTACACTATTGCCAATTGCCAATGTGCAAGTATAGTTTCTATTGGACCACAAAAAAAATAGCTCCAAAGCCGTTCAGTTATATAAATCAATAAGAAAACTACTAACTTTCAAAAATATTATGGCAAAATTTAAATAATTAAAAAAAATGGCTTAAAAGATCAATTAAACTTTAAGAAGTCATATTAAATACACGTTAAAAACACAAGCTTCATAATTATTATGAAAAAATAAATACAAGGAGCAGAATAAATCAGCAGAGTAGGAATAATCCTCTCCACGCCATTTCTTCAACAAGTGCCGTGGTGGTTAAACTGCTGGGTCCACAATGTAGGTCAATAAGTATAAACCATGTACCATGTTAATTGGTGGCCACCTTACAGAACTACAGCCTGCTTACACCAATGCTGTAAACAGAGCGATTATTATGAAACCTAAGGACTGAGCCCACATCTACTTCACATTGGCCATTACCATAACTCTCACTCACTGTCCCATAAATAATTTGATCTAAATTACTATTTTATCTGTATATTATTTGTTTATTCAGTATGCCTGGTCTTTGTATTTTGTTTTTATGTATCATGTAATGTGTTATGGATCATTGCCTCCTCTATACGTCATGTACGGCACTGCAGATCTCTTGTGGCACCTTATAAATGAAAGATGATAATAATAATAATAATAATAATAATAATAATCATAATAATCATAATAATAATGAGTGATTACAGAAGCAGTTTTGCTGTAGAGAAAAAGGATGTTCAGAAATATTGGTTTGTATGTATTTTCTACAACTATTCTTTCTGAATACAAGAAGTATATTGATTGACATAAAATACATTACAACACATAAGGAAGGATATGGGATTTGTAACACTTAGCGATTCCATTCAGAGAGATAGGTTAATAACATTAATAACAATATTTTTGCTGGTGTTTAAACATTTTTATCTTGTAATGGTCATTATGACGAACACGCTCTCAGCTGCTGTGACTTTGGGGGTGTTCACTGTATGAGGTCACACGATTCCAGCTCGCAGTCTCTCTTTACCTATCTCACAGGTTATAGACCTACTGAATCGCCCCCAAACAGCGCTCACACACTTCAGGTTTGCCACCACATATTGAATACGGGCAACAGGACCCCAATATACTCCCACACTGGTCCACAATATATGTCCCACACTGGCACACAAGGCTTCTTGCTATCAGCAAGACCCACACCAGCAAGCAAAGGGACTCCAGACTGTTACATAAATGTAAATGCAAGCACACACTAAGCTTGTTAATCAAATGTATTAACAAATCACACATTGGCATTTAAAGGGTTAACTTGGTTGAGCTATTTCTTCTAAACAGGCTAATGGATTCGTTAGAATATCAAGGACGCAACATATTAAATTATAGATTTAATCTACAAAAGTACAGGGCATACAGATATAAAAAGGAATTAATAAACCATTAATAGATTGAGATACATACACAAGCAAAACAGTTTAAAATAAAAGGGGTTACCTTCAGAGTGTCACTTACATGAATTGCATACTCTGTGCCATGGGAAATTGGCAAGGAAGATGGACAGCTTATAAATGTGAATTAATTTCCCAAAAAGTCTGACCCCTTGCTATACCTGGTCTCAGCCTTTTAAAGACACTTCCACACCTTTTTCTACGCCCAGGGGGTTGTGGCCTATGACACTTTTTCAATTACCATTTGCATGTTGCCTGATTTACTAACCAATTCTACTATGTGATCTAACTTTTCTGTAGAGCGTCACATCGATCCAATTTTATCATTAATAAATCCCCTATGACTCTGTTCATCTTTTGATACCAAATACAATGAAATTATGACAATGTGACATACCTTTTCCAAAGATATGTGATTTTAGCTGTTCACAGATACCACCCATACCTGTCATTCACAACTCTGGTGTGATTTCTGCTCCTCAGTATTGATTGGCACCCGGATTTCCCAAAATATGAATTATTTTCATTGGAAGCTCATATTTCTATATACCTGTATAGGCCTGCAAAATGCTGCCTTGGGCTACAAGGATGTCCAGCTGTGACCAACCCCACAAAGTCTATTCAGGAGTCCAAAAACTAACTTGTGTCAGGATATATCTCAGAGCAAGAGTTCTTTGAAGCTACCATAGATGACACTCTTATCTTCTCACACTGGAATGTGCAAAGCCATCAAATACATTTACATCAAACTTTCTGTCTTCCCATTTTACACTTACGTAGCTGAACTTTTCAATGGATTCATTTGATAGAACATATTAACACTGTAGTTAGGATTCATCCCTTATAAATAACTAAGTTCCCTATGTTCACGACAGACATGTATAAAGTCAGAATCTAATACAATAGGGCACTGTTGGATATTTTGCTTTAAATCATATAAACCCGCCGTCAATACTATCAGTAATGATGGCATGTTTTTATTGCTGACCTGCAAATTGTAGCAATGCTGGAAATAAATCAGGGAGGAAGTTATTAGCCAGGCAGAGCAGCAGATGGGCTCCCACAACTCACTGGGAGAAGTTATGGCTCCATCCCATGTTTTGTCCAATATTTGCTCTATCACGTCAAGTAGAGAGTTGTTAGAGAGAAGCACTGCTGTGGCTAGAAAATAGATAATATAGTTGTCATAGAAGAAAGTTGAAGAAATTAAAATGTTTGAATCCCTATAAAAAGACAAGTACAGTAAATTAGTATCCATACTGAAAAAACAAACTAACTGATATGATTGATCAGTTAGATTGTTCTTCATAGATCAGAGGACTAAACTGCGACCAGAAACATATATTTTGCAATATGTAAAAATAATGTTCCCTGTCTTCTCATACAGAGTACTGTTACAGACTCCTTTATTGAAAGGTACCACAGTCTACCCCCACAGCTTTCACTACCTAAGCCCATGACACAATAAATTATATATATATATATATATATATATATATATATATATATATATATATATATATATATATATAATGACAAACAGAGCTTGCTATGGCTTTATTTTGTAAACAAACTTCAATATATATTTTCATCTAAGGGCTATATGTAGCGAAAATACATTTGAAGATTGCTTCTCACTTCCAAGCACTTAATGTAACCTCCTGATTTTCTCCTTTTGTTTACTCCACTTTATTTAAACAATTTTAAAAATAATATATTTTGTGAACATCATATGCCCTTGTATTTTAAAAAAAAAAGTAAAAAAACACATTGGGCCTGATTCATTAAGGTACATGAATGCTTGCCATATTTGTGTTAAATTGCACAGCGCATGCCCAGAAACAAACTACACCAGATACACATGTCTATGCAATTCATCTTGGAGCGCAAAGGACACTTACGACAGGCTGCGATTTTATGAGCGGATCGGGGAGGGTAATGGGCAGAACGTCACTGGCTTAAATCTTGCACCTCTAATGACTTCTTCACATATATTTCTATCTACCACTCTTATCGAAATGCTCTGGAAACTGCAAAACAAACATACTTCCAATCTCTTATCTATGCTTCAATACATTTAAATCTCTTCTCAATCCTCCCACCCCGAACCCTTCAGCTACTATCAGTGCCAAGGATCTTGCTTCCTTCTTCAAGGACAAGATTGATAAGATCAGACTAGAAAAGGTATCCTCTTCCTCGACAAGCAATCAGCTCAATTCCTTACCACTACCCTCTGACACCCTCTCTTCATTTGACCCCACAAATGAAGAAGAAATTTCTACTCTCTTCTTATCTTCCTATTCTGGTTTACAACTAGAAAAAAGACCGCACCAGGTGGTCCATATAATTCCTCTAGGTATATATATATCAGTCTGGCTACATAGCATTGACTATACCACCTGAGGTTAGGTGCACCCGATCATAGGCTTACTAGAAACATAAACATGAGAGAAAAAAGAAATGATCTAAGTGGGGCACTCAAATGGACAGAAATTCTTTAATTTATATACATAATATGCTGTTAAATACTCATTTATTAATTCATTGTTAAAACATTCCATTAGCGAAATATAAAACTTGTATATGAATAACACCATGAATAAAGATAACTGTTAAAAAGACAAATGCTAGTTTGTCTAACCGCGACACTGCTCTGATTAGGAATCTACTTTGATAGTTTATTGTGTAACATGTTACTAAATGTTCTATTCATACCATATCCCTCTGGAAAGACTTGGTGTAACATAAAATAGTTTTTATTCTTACATCTTATTAACCAGAAACAAAGGTGGAATGAACTAATGAGGATTATAGAGGAGCTGCTGGTATTACACACTATTATGTGTTGAATATATTTCTTCTATCCACTGTGTGCCAGCTTATTCCCTCTAAAACAGCTGGTGGTCATACCCCTGAATTAACCTAAATAACGGGTTAGCTATTTTCTAGATAGGTTTTCTATTAGATTGTGGTGGGGTAATAGTTACTAGGACCATCCCGCTAAATATTCAGTGTATATCAGGATTGTCACTGCTAGCTATTACTATCCTTCCATCTGGCTGTCTCGCTTCTCTCAATTTCTCACTCAGCGAGCAGCATAAAAGGATTCCTAACTAAACAACCTCTATATCGCTAAATAGCTTAAATTTAATTTGACAGAGCAGCGAGCGCGGCATCCGCCGACGCGCGTTTCGCTAAGGCTTTTACTAAGGCTTGCCTTAGTAAAAGCCTTAGTCTTTTTTCTCTCATGTTTATGTATCTTCCTATTCTACCTCCTGTCCTCTTGATCCTATTGCCTCGCAAATTGGTAGATCTCTGTCTCCTGTGCTCATTTCACCTCTAACTAAAATCTGTAATCTCTCGCTCTCTACTGGCATCTTTTCATCACTTTACAAGCACGCAGTGATTACTCCTATTCTAAAAAAACAAGATTCTGACCCAAACTTTCTCTCAGCACCTCTGCCCCTCCAAGCTTCTATAGAGACTGTTGGATCCTCTTCAGTCTGGCTTTCGTTCTCAACACTCCACAGAGACTGCGTTGACTAAGGTTGTCAATGATGTGATCACTGCTAAAACTAAACGCCATTACTCTCTCCTAATTCTCCTGGATCTCTGGGCTGCATTTGACACTGTTAACCACTCTTCTCATACAAACGCTGCAATCCCTAGGTCTTCAAGACACTGTTCAATCCTGGTTCTCATCCTACCTTTCTAATCGCTCTTTCACTGTTAATTTCTCTGGGGGTCACCTCTGCTCCGCTTCCTTTATCAGTTGGAGTACCGCAAGGCTCAGTGCTAGGTCCTCTGCTGTTCTCTATCTATACTGCTTCTCTTGGTAATCTAATAAGTTCATTTGGATTTCAGTATCATCTCCATGCGGATGATACCCAAATTTACCTATCCTCTCCTGATCTCTTGACATCTTTGTTGTCCCATGTAACTGACTGTCTTTCTGCCATTTCATCTTGGATGTCCTCTCGCCAACTCAAACCTAATTTTTCTAAAACAAAGTTAATAATATTCCCACCCACCAACAAGAGCATACCTGACATTCCTATCTCTGTTGATAACATGACCATAAATCCCACCCCACAAGCTCGCTACCTAGGTGTAATCCTTGACTCACACCTATCCTTTGTTCCCCACATTGACTCTATATCTAAATTATGTTACATACATCTAAAAAACATTTCCAGAATTCGCACATATCTCACACAAGACACTGCAAAAACCTTAATTCATGTACTTATCATTTCCTGCATTGACTATTGCAATTCCCTCCTTACTGTTCTTCCCCAAAACAGACTCAAATCCCTACAATCTATTTTGCACGCTGCGGCAAGATTGATTTTCCTTGCAAATCGTTAATCCTCTGTTGAATCACTCTGTATGTCTCTACACTGGTTGCCTGTTTTCTACCGAATCCAATATCAAATACTTTTACTAACCTACAAGGCCATCAACAAAGCTGCACCAACATACATCTCCTCTCTTGTCTCAAAATATCTCCCAATTCGGCAACTCCGTTCTGCAGAAGATCTGCGTCTCTCATCCACCCTCATTACATCCTCCCATTCTCGGCTACAGGACTTTTTTCAGGCTGCACCCACTCTATGGAATTCTCTCCTTCCTCGCACAATAAGACACCCCTCTGGTCTACAAACTTTCAAGCGTTCTCTGAAAACCCACCTCTTCAGACAAGCTTATAATATTTCTCAACCATCCTCTTAACCTCACTACATTACCCTATTACCACCCATTACACAATTTCACACAAGACAAATATCCCCTGATCAACATTGTTGTGTGACAGGATCATTAAGCTTATTAGTCACTTTTACTTTTCGCAGTCTGGCTGGGCCGAAATGCAAAATGTAGACTTAACCTCATGTGTCATACTCCCATTGTCCCATAGATTGTAAGCTCGCGAGCAGGGCCTTCTCACCTCTTTGTCTGTTTTACCCAGTTTGTTTATTAGTTTACTGCATTTGTCCCCAATTGTAAAGCGCTACAGAATATTTGGGCGCTATATAAATAAATGATGATGATATGCATGTAGTCAATTTACAGTAAGGGTGTGCCAAGCTCGAGCGCATGCACCAGCAACCGATTCATGCTTTCAAAATCTCTAAGTCATATCACTTGCATCAGCTACAAGTCAGGTGTAACTGTCAATCAATAGTGATGATGGTAGCGTATTCAGACTAGAACACGTGCCTGCAATTAAGGGCAACTGTAAAAATGCATTTTATGTACAGTAGACATTAATAACATCCTGATAAATGTATTTCATTGAAAAAAAACTGTTATTAATGTTTTCAATGACTGTCATTAACAGGTGACGATAATTACAATTTTTTTTAGTTTTTTCTGTATGTTTTGTTGGGACTTTATATTCCAAATATTTACTGTGCAAATCATCATCATCATTTATTTATATAGCGCCAACATATTTCATAGCGCTTTACATTTGGTGACAAAAAAGTAAACTAATAAACAAACTGGGTAAAACAGACAAAGAGGTGAGCATATCCAGCAATGTTGTGTCTGTCTCAATACAGCAAGTGCCATGTATGCAGAGCGTATCTACACCCGTATTCAACAAGTGATATTCCTTTGGATTCGATTTTATTTGAATACGTATGCTGGATTTTTAAAACATGCTCAATGTGTTCCTTTTGTGTGCCTTAGTAAATCAGGCCCATTGTCTTAGTACATCAAAACACAAATAAGAACAGAGATTTTGAAATATAAACTAGTGTCCATTAAGGTTTCCATATCTATGTTCACACAAACTCATAAGTATAGCGTTATGCAAACTACTCATAAAATATGAGTATTCCAGCAATGTCTATAAAGTTATAACTGAAATAATTTACCTCTCATCTTACAGCTTGTGCTAGAGTCATGAAGGCTGCAATACAGAAAGTTCAGTGCCGGCTTGAGAATGCTCACATTGCTTGGACTGCATTTTCCAGTTAAATTGCTCACTATGAGATTAATGCAAATTAGTATTTATTTATTATAGCGTATCAATCCTTAGCATATAGTTATATATATATATATATATATATATATATATATTATATATATATATATATATATATATATATATATATATATATATATTTATATTACCACAACAATAGATATACACTGGCGCTGTCCACCACATCAGTTAGTATTATATATAAAGGTTCACAATACTATATAGTATCAGAATAATAATTAGTAATTAGAAGTCCACAATCACTTCACTCATGTATGAGTGGCAGCCACGTAGAAGCCTGTATCCAGATGGTCAATCCAGAAGAAAATAGTCACTAGAACAAAGCACAGGCGGGGCGCCTCATAGTGTTATACCAGGATATCTGGTATAACACTATAAATATCCGGCGGATACCGTATTTATCGGCGTATAACACGCACTTTTTTCCCCCTGAAAATAGGGGGCAAATGATGTATGCGTGTTATACGCCGATATAATGTTAAGAAGCCATGTTTTTACCATATACACCGCCGATATACCGGTAATATTCCGTACATACCGCACAGCAGCGTGGATCAGTAGCAGCGTGTGGAGTGTGAAGCAATCAGTAGGCAACGGCAAGCCGCGCCTTCCTCACGTCTAATTCTCTTTTTTTAAATTTAAACTTAGGTAAAAAGTATACCACTGCAGTGTGACTACTGGTATCCCTAATGGATTTAAAACAAAAGCGTGGAGCATATACAGCTGCTTTCAAGTTGAAGGTTGTGGAATATGCCAAACAACACGGAAATAGGGCTGCAGCAAGGCATTTTGGAGAGCCACCAACAGAATGCACAATACGAGAGTGGCGAAAAATGGAAGAAAAACTCAAGACATTATCAAAAACAAAATGCAATTTTCGCAGCGGTATTGTTAAATGGCCAAAATTAGAAGAACAGGTGAAGGAATTTGTAGTAAATCATAGAAAAGCTGGTATTGCTTTATCAACAAAAATGATCATTATTCAAGCAGTGAAAATCAGCAAAGAGTTGCAAATACATGATTTCAAAGGAACAGCATCATGGTGCCAAAGATTCATGAAGAGGCATGAGCTTCGGATGCGAACAAGAACCAGGATTGCCCAGCGTATGCCGGATGATTATGAAGAGAAGATAATACATTTTCATAAGTTTATTATCAAACAAAGGAAAAGAAAAAATTTTGAAATTGGTCAAATAGGCAACATGGATGAAGTACCACTCACCTTCGATGTTCCTTCAAACAAAACTGTGGAAGCAAGAGGTGCCAAGACAGTAACAATTAAAACTTCAGGGCATGAAAAAAATCATTATACCGTGGTCCTTGCTGTCACTGCAGATGGAAACAAGCTGCCACCATTGGTCATTTTTAAAAGGAAAACTTTGCCTAAAGAGAAAATTCCAAGTGGCATACAGGTGCATGTTCATCCCAAAGGTTGGATGGATGAAGAAGGCATGAAGCTTTGGATTAGAAATGTGTGGGTGAAGCGCCCAGGTGCTTTGTTAAAGAAGCCATCCTTGTTAGTACTGGACTCATTCAGATCTCATCTTACAGAACCAACAAAGAGAGAATTTCAAATATGCAAAACAGAAATAGCTGTCATTCCAGGAGGACTTACATCACAATTGCAGCCATTGGATGTTAGCATTAACAAGCCCTTCAAAGCCGTAATGCGTGAAGAATGGAATAAATACATGTGTGATGAAAACCAACATGAAATGACAAATTCTGGGCGAATGAAAAGACCTGGCATTTCAAAAGTTTGTCAGTGGATAAAGACTTCGTGGGACGCAGTTAAAGAAGATATTGTTATCAAATCTTTTAAGAAATGTGGCATAAGTAATGCTTTGGATGGTGAAGAAGATGAGCTGATTTATGAAGATAGTAGCAGTGAAAGCAGCAGTGTTCATTGCGATTTTGAAAATAGCAGTGAAGATGAAGAGTTTCTTGGTTTCCCAGATAGTGATTTCTGAGTAAACTTTTGTAAAAACAAAATATCCAAGTTTCTTTTGTTAAAACAGTTGCTTTTACTGTCCTTTTACATTATTTACCTTATAAGTGGTAATAATATTAATAAAAAAAAAGTTCTGAGCTACCCTTATTTTGCTTCAAAGTTTTTATTTAGAAATTTAAATTTTTTTCCTGAAATTTCCCTCTTAAAATGAAGATGCGTGTTATACGCCTGTGCGTGTTATACGCCGATAAATACGGTATTTACATTCAAACCAGCGGAATACACGAGCTGACAGTGTGGCGACTGCAGACACCAGAGACCCGGTGTCCATTGCACGAGATACAGCTGCTTTTAAAGGAAACATCTTCTGGCTATTTTGCCCATATTCCTGGGTATCCATTGTATGAGATACAGCTGCTTTTAAAGAAAAACATCTTCTGGCTATTATGCTCATATTTCTGGTACGCATATGAATTATTACCTATACACAAAGTGGTGTGTGTTTTCTTGGGCTACGTTGTTCTATACATATACCCTGGTGCATTCTTGAATATCACACCTTTTTGAACATTCTGTGGTGTTTCACGTGGTGCATTATCCTTTGCATTACAATATTATACTATGTTTGCCTTTTTCCATGCCTTTGGATTGTTCCTGAGCTGAGATTCAGTATTACAACTCCCTAAGAGGATCCACTCAAGTCTAGATTATACATCTTTACCTGACGGTACGCATATACATACACATTTTTTTCCTTGTTGTCCTGGTATAACACTATGAGGCGCCCCGCCTGTGCTTTGTTCTAGTAATATATATATATATATATATATATATATATATATAATATATAAATGCTTAGTGGCGTCTGTCTGTCTGTGTGTGGAAAAAAAAACAAGTTGCAGCGCCACCTGCTGGGCAGGGTTATACACTGACCTACTAAATTCTTAGTGTGTGTGGGAAAAAAAAATTCAAAAAGGGCTGAAATTTGGTAGGGCTCAAACTCATTTTCGTGAGGTAATTTTACCTCATGAACACACATGTGTAGAGGCGTGCGTTAGTGTGTGTGTGTGTGTGGAAAAAACTATTTTCTCAGAAAGGGCTCATCCAATTGACCTGAAATTTGGTATACTGACATTATTTGACAAAAAATTAGAATAGTCAAGTCAGTTAACTTCCATCATCCCCCCTTCCCCCCGTGGGAGGGGTAGTAAAGGCTAAATTTACGAGTTGAGGGGTCAAACTCATTTTCGTGAGGTAATTTTACCTCATGAACACACATTAAAAAGGGCGCTTGCGTCGGGAAGTAACACTCTTCCCCTGAGGAGGCCTGGGCTAGGCCCAAATGCATGACAAGAACCTTTTTAAGACCTTAAGTATCTTGATTTGACTAGAATGCATGAGTATCATGCACGGGTTAACTTGTATATATATATATATATATATATATATATTAATTAGAGTTAATGCAATAGAGGGATTTTATATTTGTCAAACCTAATATAGAAATGTGTTTATATGAGAGACAGCTCAAAAATATAAAATTCCTCAGTTAGGACTAAATAAAATTACCTATGGAGAGACAATATTTAGAGCAAGGCCATGCTTCTAGATGTATATGTTTTCAGAACCTAGAATTTGTTTCCCACTACTTTAGGTGGGAGTGGGATAAGGTAGGCAATCTGATTCAGAAGCTCAAACAATGCGAGTTTTGGCAATTGTGGCAGATAGGCCTTAATAGATATTTTGACATGCAGGGAATATCTTGATTTAGGTTTATTATTTCCAACCTGGCATTAGCATCTTTTATTAATAGAGAGGCAGTATCCTCTCTTTTTGAATTCATGATTTGTTAAGGTAGGTGATTTGGTTCAGGTGGGATGTATTGTTTGTGCAGTTGCTTTTTAGACATTTGTATTGATTAAAGAATATGTTGTTTAGGCTAGGTACACACTGGAGCTTTTTTGTCCAATAATCGTGCCAATCAGCCAACATACGGCAGGAACAGGCTAATGCAAAAGATATTTGCAGAAAATTCTATGCCTTCAACAACTTTCCAAAATGAATTTGTCTGGCGCCAGGCAATTTGCAATACACAGGAAAGGGGTTGGGTATGCAAAACAGAGTATGTAAATCCAGACAAGACTTTCAACAATATTTTAAAAGCGACAGATGTAATTTCTGAAATTACTAAAATTAGACGTGTATAAATAGTGACATACCGCAATGCACACAAACAGACGTCCCAACAGTCAGATTCACGTCACTTGTAAGACCATTAAGGGGGCAGTGTGAGGACCCGCTGCATGTATAATGTTTTTTACAGTTGTCGGGATTTAGGTATTTGGTGTATTGACTACCACTAATCTGGGTAAAATGACCCACTTCATACCACTAGCTGGACTATCATGTGCAAGAACCTTGGCCTCTTCACATATTATATCTTACAGCTAAATGGACTCCCTGTTAACATTGTATTTGACCATGGCTCCCAGGTTGTTGCTACCTTCTGGAAATCCTTTTGCACCCTGCTCAGAATCAAGCTCAGTCTGTCTTCTGCCTACCACCCAAAGTCAAATGGACAAGCCAGGTAAATCAAACCTTAGAACAATTCCTCCACCTTTATGTCTCAAAATTCCACGATAATTGCGATACCCTCCTCCAAAGAGCAGAGTTTGCCTACAATAATGCTGGTCTCTCATCTAGACATTTCAACTCAAAGAAATTACCAGCGCTTATTAGAATGATAGATAAGTTCCTACTGTGTATATCAATTGATGTAATCTCAGTATTAATAACAGATGATTTATTAAAATGTGGTAAACACAAGCATATAGATATTACAAATGCACAGATGCTTGACATACATCTAATATAAAAGTCATCTATTCAATGAACCAAATTGTCTATGATAATTATATCCATGATAAACCTAGACTTCAAATGATTCTAATAGATCCAGATACTAGAAGAGAGATTTATCCAAGTGCTAATAATTGCAGTCAGTTGATGGTTCTCTCAAATGGCCAAAATCTCATATCAGATTTCCAATTAGTTTGATAGAATTGGGAAATGAAAGGAGAGACTTGTATCCAAAGTTTAGAATACTTGCAGTCAGTTGGCGATCTCACAAATCCCAGTGCTACCGAACTCGCCTGGTCCGATATGTCTTTGTGTGTGAAAAGGTGCAGCGTTGTTGGGTGGTGAGGTCCCGAAGTCAGTTTGCGTTCCAGCATAGAGTGCACGTGACCATTTCCTGGTGTGATGTAGGGGTGTTGACAACACATTTCGTCACGTGAACGTGACTTACTGAGGGCTGTATGGCTGGTGGTGGTGTCGTGAGATATAATACTAGCTCGATCGCGATTGGTTCGCATTAGTACTGCATTATATCACAAGGTCCGTTGTTTATGTCCATAATTATTTGAATAAACGGAACCCCCTTTCCTACTTTTTAGCTTATTTCTTATTTTAGACAAAATGCTACTCCACAAGTTTCTGCTCAATAAAACAGCTATTACATCTTATCTGCAATGGGACAGATTTAGTACATCTCAATGCAATTGTAGTTATCTTCAGGTATTTTTACAGTACTTTAGATGTTCAGTCTCACTTAAAGTGTGAACTTTGATTATATATTTAATTATAATGTTATTGGATTTGGGAGAAGGTGCATGTGTCCCTCAAGCAAACCTCTTTGAGATCTAAACACTTTGCTGATCTGCATTGGAGAAAATGTTCTCTTAAAGTAGATGTAACAGACTTACCTCCCCCACGCTCCAGCGCTGTCCTCTCCGAGCTGTCGGGGCGTTCTTTTCAAATGTCTTCTATATAATGCTGGCACTGACACTTGCACAGTATCAGTGCAACTAGTTTGTCGAGCTACTGACTCCCTTTACTACTCCTTGTGATCCCCTGTGTACCAAACTCTGCCTGTTTCTGACCAAGTGCTGCTGATTTCCTCTGTACCGAATTCTGCCTGTTTCTGACCTTGTGCTACTGATCTACTGTGTACTGAACTCTGCCTGTTTCTGACCAAGTGCTGCTGATCTCCTGTGTACAGAACCTTGTCTGTTTTGGACTACGGCTGCTGATCTTCCGTGTATCAGTCCCTGGTTGACTGCATCTCAAGGTACCTCTCTTTTTCCCTATTGTCACATCCTAAAGCAGTCCAGAGAGCTGCGAACTGCAAGTTCCCAGCAGCTAAGCCCATCCTTATTGGTGAAAACCAGGGAACTCATTAGACTCCACACCTCTGGTCTGCCAGTGCCAATTGGGATTGACATAGTGTCACACCTGAGGATCTGTCTGTACCCAGATTGGGTTGTGTCTCTGGAGCTGGACTGATGGCTACATGGACAAAGCTGGGTGGCCTGATAATGTTCCTCTGCATGCAGTGAAAGGACTGGTGCAAATGGTGATTACACTAGCAAAGGAGAACAAACAGGATCTTTACTGCTGGACCGCACTTTAAATGGAATGGAGTAACTGGAATGCTGGAAGAGGATTGCTGCAACCGGACTGGAACCGGAATGCTTTAACAAGAATGCTGTATTCAAAATGCTGGAAGTGGATCTCTGTAATCGTACTGGAATCGGAATGATAGAAGTGGACAGCTGTAACTGGACTGCAATTGGAATGCTGTAACCAGATCGCTGGAAGTGAATCACTGTAACCGAAATCCTGTAACTGGAATGGGACTGGAGACAGAATGCAGACTGCACTGTCAGAGCTGGATTAATAGCAAGACTGTAGCAAGAGAGATAACAAGATTGCAAACTCCTGCGAACCAGGTTGGCGTCTGAAATACAACGTTGCACTGGCAACAGGTAAGGGCTCCAGGAAGTCCTTTTATAGTTGTTGTTGATTCCTGATTGGACTGCAGTCAACTGGGCAGATGCAGCACTCTGAGTTGCTGAGATGTATCAGGTGATTATATCCAAGATGGCAGCTCCCGTGAATTGGTTTTGGAGAGAGTCTGAAATGGAGGCTGTTATCACTTGATTGGCTGAGAGGAATCATGTGACCAAATGCAAGATAGCCGTGCCCCCATACTCTGATTCTGGAGGGATCTCTGGAGTGGAGACAGACTGGATAGCATCTTACAGAGAGGTCTGAAACCAGCAGAGCCTGAGGACCGCAGGGACAACTTGGAAGGGCAGCAAAAAGGACCCTTTTTAGGGGGTTTACTTTGGACGTCTGTGCTTGTTCTTGGTGTTTTTGTAGTTGTTGCTGTCGTTATGAGTGTCACGGTACTCCCGATTTCCATGGGAGGGGTCTTTTGTTTTGTAGGTTCCGCCGTGGCGCAACTTGGTGATCCTAGAGGGGGAGAAAAATAGGGGGGGGGTTGTAGGAGGGGGAGAGAGATGGGAGGTGGGAGGAAAGAAAACAGCAAATATAGACTGGATGCAGTACAGACAATATACTGGCGTGCTATGTTTGCAGCCTGATGTTTATAGCTTTTGCAGATTTCAATGCTATAGCTCTTTTGCACAATGTCTATAGCTCAAATGCGGTGTATATTGGCTGTATAATGTGGGGGTGACTGATGTCTGATAGCTTTCTGCTTTTCTCTTATAGAGAAATTGCCAGTGGTTTATAGCGGAGTTTATAGCTCTTATGAGTCTAGCTCTCGTGAATGGCATTAATGCTTAAGAGAGCTAGTGTGTATAGCTATGATGCGACTGGGAGTGAGGATATGTTTATAGCTCTGTGTTGTTTGTAAGGGGTGTAGTTATATGGGAGTGTTTATATGGTATATTCAAATGATACAATGCAGCTATGGGTGGTAAATGCGAGTGGGATTTCTGTCAGTGTTGTGTGTGTCAGGTGAATAGGAACGCTCTATTTGCAGAGTGCTCTTATAAGAGCAGTTAGTTTATTTGGAGATGGGCTTACTTTGTGCCTTATTTGAGCCCTGTGTGGCGCTTCCTTCTCCCTGCAGTGTTGATGTAGTTTGGCCGAGTGGCTAGTTCACTGTGCGTTCCAAATGCCGAACTTCCGGATAGTGGGTGGAGCGCACAGTCGCCTGTGCGTTCCACTGCTGAGTATTCTCACCGCTGGTCTTTTCTCTCGGGTCTTCTTACGTTCACCCCCACATTATGCAGTCAATATACACCGCAATTGAGCTATAGACATTGTGCAAAATAGCTATAGCACTGAAATCTGCAAAAGCTATAAACATCAGGCTGCAAACATAGCACGCCAGTATATTGTCTGTACCGCATCCAGTCTATATTTGCTGTTTTCTTTCCTCCCACTCTCTCCCCCTCCTACAACCCCCCCCCCCCTATTTTTCTCCCCCTCCAGGATCACCAAGTTGTGCCACAGCAGAACCTACAAGACAGAACCTGAGAGCCTGGTGTGTGACACATAGGTCTTACTAGATTGCAACAGTAGGCTCTCTACACAAAACATTAAATTTCAGCAACCCTGCAAATAACTTGATCCCAGGTTTATTGGACCATTTGTAATCATCAAGCAAATCAACCCTGTGGCCTTCAGATTGGATCCCCCATGCTCTCTCAGAATTCCGAACACCTTTCCTTTCTCATTTGTCAAACCTGTGTCCATGTCCAGTAAGTTCAGGACCCAATGTGTTCACAGACCTCGCCCGGTTAAGGCCGATGCACATCAGGAATTATAGAAAATACTCTAGATTCAAAAAGAGTCCAAGAACAAGTCCACTTCCTGGTATACTGGAAGGGTTACGGCCGAGAAGAACATTGTTGAATACCTCGGAAACATCTGCATGCAAAATAATTACTCAAGGAGTACTTCAAACAGTTTCCACGGAAACCAGGATGTCCGAGTTTCTTAACCCCTCCACAAGTGGGTATACTGTTACCCCCTCCTACTTACTTCCTCTGGTCGCATCCTGACTGTCATGGCAACAGCCGGGACATCACTTCCTTCTTCTTCATCCCAACCGTCACCATGGCAGCAGCAGGGATGTTCTGTATTTAGTGCCATGTCCTAGCAAGCTGGACAGCCGGGCGAATGTGTGTAGCAAAAAAATAATTTACAGCCTGTTGAGGCCGATTTGGTCCACATGAGTTGCACCCCTCTGATTGGTGCATATTAGTAAATAGGGTAGGGAGGGCTTAGTCTCCCTGCCGGTCATCGTTTTCATGAGCATTGCTGACCTGCTCTGTGGATACTCTGCTGAACTTCTGATTGACCTCTGTTGTGACCCATGGCTTGTGTCTGGACCCTGCTTGTATTCTAATTGCCCTCACCTTTGGCTTTGTTTCTGGATATCCCTGCACGCCACCAGGCCTGACCATTTGGCCTATCCCCGATTACTTTGCCTGCTACAGACCCCTGAGCCGGATAGTGCCTGACCATCCACTTTTTTCTTGGCTACCGCCTCCTATCTACCTGCTGCAGTATTGCATATACACTCCCACTACAATAAAAGTTAAGACCTGGGGGCATCCAAGTACCTTGAAGCGCAACAAGCTCTATGGGAAAGGCGGCTGCTATAGGCAAAGACATCTATCACCTGTTCTGGAAGCTCATGTCAATAGCCGCTAACTGTAACACCATAATTATTCCTTTCTAGAAGTTCTCTAAGGATACCAAGAGGGATCTCATACTCTTTATTCTAGTAAAATTAAAGATGAGGTATTATCTCTTTGCTGTTTTAGAGTTTTTGATGAAAAGTAACATTTTCTGCAGAGAGTTCTGCTTCATTCATATCTGTTTAACTCAGTAAACAGGTCAAACATATTTGGCAGGGGCAAATTTAAGCAATTGTGCCATTAATGATTTCTGTGCTGAAGTAAGTTCTTGTGAAGATTAAATAAAAATACCTATTATTGATGTCTCTTATTTTTTTCTTTTAGTTATGCTTCATCCTTCTGTAATTCCTCTGTTTAAGGGTCTCTTAAACTCTTTGGGGTCCCCAGATACAATAAATTGTATTGTTTGAAATTTCTTACCATATGGGTTCTGATCTAAAAAAATGTTCTGTGATTTTGAGTATTTTGATCTAAGGGTTTCTGTAAGTACCAGCAGTTTTAAACATCACTGGCCTGCCTTCAACACTCAGCAGGCAACTGATTGCTAGCCTTCACAATTACAATTCTTAACAGAACCCAGCGGGGCTCAGTCCCAGACTAGAGATGACATAACACCTCTCTCGGGTGTTACCAATAACCTCCAGTACTGATGCCACATGTGGGAATCACCAATCAAACAGCCACTATAAGAACCTGCTTAGTGCACTCCTCAAGTGCCTGAGTATAAATTGTGTCCAATATTCCCGCTCCAGGACTATACTAGGAAGTATAACCGTTATTCATGTTTCTTCAACTCCTATGTCCAGTCTCCTCGACAGCAGTATATGGACTGTACTATGGCTCGGCAGAGGTCAGCCTTTCCTAGCTGCTGTTCTATGTCTTCCTCCATGGGGAGTCCTTCAACATTCCCAGTCCCTGTCCTGGTGAATAGGCGTGCTTTTTCCGCCCTGGTGAATTTGGGAAGCAAGTTGACATTAGTCTCCAGTTCTTTGGTCACAAAAGAGCTGTCTGCAAGGTTACCTAAAGTGAAGGTGATGTGCATTCATGGAGCTACTGCAGAGTACAAGCAGTCTCTACTACCAATTACCCTAAAAGTCCAAACGGCTGAGGTAGTGGCTATTATAGCCCCAAAACTACCTTACCCCCTTATCCTGGGGCATGACTTTCCCATCTTCCAGGAGGTTCTTAGTGACCGGATCCGGCTGGACATAAGGGCAACTGACACACTGGTGAAAGTCCAATCTTAAAGGAACCTGTCCAACTCTAACTGGGCCTGTGAAAAGAGACAACAGAGCTGTCGCCTATGGTTGCTAAATACAGGTCCACGACCGCTATTCGCCCCAAGTCTCACCCAAGGAAACAAAAGGGGAACTTGAGCCAGTCATTTACCAGTGACACTGTCATGGAGACTTTGGGGTCAGCAGAGAAAGCTGACAACTGGTTCCCAGTTCCAAGACTCATTTCATTGCAGGATTTTGCTAGGGATCAACATAATGATGCTAACCTAGAAACTGCATTTAGATATGTGGCAAAAATTAATGGTGTGGTGAAAGCTGCCAGGTCGGCAGACAGTGTACCGTATTTCTTTATTAAAGGGGATTTGTTGTATAGGGCGCAGGTACATGTGCCTTTAATATTAGAAACCGCACACACACATCTTTGTCGGGGTCATTTAGGAAAGGATAATACTCGGGAAAGAGTTTTACTACGCTGTTACTGGCCAGGAATACATAGGGCTGTAAAAAGCTATAGCTTATCCTGCCCAAACTGTAAAAATACCTCTCCAAAACCTGACTACATGGCCCCATTCTTGTATAAGCAGAAGAGAGACAGAGTCCGCTAGTTGAATAAAAGTCAAGAATGACAAGTTAAATATGTCTCTATTCTTAAAACCTGACATGAGACCCCACTGAAAGGGCATAGACTAGGACCTAAACTTAAAACTGCAGTTGCCCACTTCCATAAAAATGCACCGACCATAGTATCTACTTCACTGGGGTTGATGGAGCCAAAGGGATGCGTGTATGACAAAGAGGGCAGATTTGCACTCCCCGCGGAGTCCGCTTCGTGTAGCAGGACGAAGCTAAAGGGAGGGGTATGTGGCAATTTGGATACGTTTCCACCTTTTACTAGAGGAAAGAGTGGTGGTTTCCCTGGAAAACCAAAGCCTATAGGTGCAGAGAGGGTTACATCTGCACGAACACACACACACGCAAAGCACAGGAGACCAGGTGCAGCACCTGGATCTAAGCAATCAAGAAATCAGCTAGAGTAGTGCTGGGGATGAGGCATAAATAGCTATCTTGTGTTGTGGGTGGGAGACTGGTGCCAACAAGTGACCAGTGACCAGTTAGGGACCTAACTGCTATAGCCAGTGTTTAGGGCTATTATGTTTACTGCTGTGAATGTTTCATTTCTTTGCTGAAGACACTGCCAAGACTGTTTATCCATCCTGACAAGTAAAATAAACATCAAAGTGCTTCAGAAAAACTTGTGTGAGGAGCGATCTGTTTGCATGCTTTTCACACTGTGATATCCTACATCGCGTGCTGTTTGCAAAGTTAACACACTGGACAAAAGGCCACTCAAGAACACCAGTAACGACTTCCTGTGGTGCATTTAGACTAAAAAGGACATGTTGGTTACTCACATGAATATACTTAATTATCCTTAATGAGGACTTCCTCTCAAAGCTACACAACAGACATCTCAAACAAATGCTTATTGCATCAGACATATACCCCAGAAATAAATGCATTTCCTATACAAAGTGCCACACGATACAACAAAACCAGTACATTTGCAATTATATAAATAAGCGCCCTGTGCTATTTCATTTAAATAAATTCATACAATAAGTTATTTATAAGTGATCCAGTCACACTCCTCCCCCCTTGGCCATGCGGGCAATGAGTGAGCCATGTTCCCACAATTTGGTTCATGGTCCCGCAGTCTCTTGAGGTTATCAGAAGTGACCCGGGGGGTCCAGCTCTTCCTGCCAAGACAGTCCATCCGCATTGCTGTGAGCCTTTCCTTGCTAGTGAATTATGTGAAAGTCATAAATTTGATGTGCAAGGCTCCCTCTCAATAGTCTGCCATGCTTCCCTAAGGTGTTTTGCAGCCACTTTAAAGGATTATGATCAATCACCATAATAAAATGTCGTCCATACAAATAAGGCAGAAGTTTTTTCACTGCCCAAACAATGGCCAAACACTCCCGTTCAATTGTGGCATACGCAACCTCCCGATTCAGCAGTTTTCAGCTCAAATAGGCCACAGTGTGCTCCAGCCCATCTGGCCCCACCTGGCTATATAGTGCTCTCAGTATATACTGTGAGACATCAGTCTGCACAATAAAGTCCTTGTCATAATTGGGCGCCATCAGTACTGGAGCGCGAACCAGGGCTTCCTTTAATGACTGAATTCCAGCTCACAAGCGGGTGTCCAGTCAACTACTTTGGGGAGTTTCTTCTTAGTGAGGTCTGTCAGGGGCTTCACTACAGTACTTAAGTCTGGGACGATATGTCTGTAGTACCCTGCGGTCCGTAAGAAGGCCAGTGCTTGTCTTTGGGTTGTGTGCCAGGGCAAAATTCGGATTGCCTCTACCTTAGTTGGTTCTGGCTTAACCCTACCTCCCCCCACACGATGACCCAGGTACTGCACCTCTGACATACCAATTTGACACTTGTCTGCTCTGATGGTCAGACCTGCCCACTGAATTTTCTCCAACACTTGCCCTACATGTTTGAGAATTGCCCCATAAAAGTCCAGCTTAAGTCCATAATAAATAATCAATAAAAAACATAACATAAAAGAGAGAGTGCCTACATCAAAGCATAACAACATATCGAGCATATACCAAAAAATTACAAAGAAGAAGTAATTAAGGCTTACTGACGTATGTAAAGCCATATTTGAAAACTACATATGTCTTAGAAATCTACTGGGAGTGAAGGACAAACAGTCATAGACAGAGAGGTATGCCGGACTTTGGCCTCCTTATGGAGGCCTCAGACCCCGCCAGAGTCTGACCCAGTTTGCATTGGTGATCCAGCGCTTCACCATATCCCTTAACTTCCACATCTCGTGGAGAATGCCACCCACCACCACCACTTCACAGGGAAAGACCTTTTTTTATGGAAACTTGACACCTAGCGTTCCAAGTGAAATATCTAATAACGAACTAGAAAAAGGTTGCCAAAATCAAAGTCCAGCCACCTATCTTTGAATGCTCTATAGACCCATTCCGGGTAACTGAGCCCCTAAAGGCAAGGAGTGCCCAAGGATGTGGAAACTCTCCTGTAACTCTCCCGTAAATTTCTTTGTTTAAGGGGCACTCAAGCAAGAAGTGGTCCATAGTCTCCTCCTTCCCCTGCCATTCCACCAGTGGACAACCACGATCATTGGCACTTATATAATTCAGGTTTCCTCTAACACAGAATCTCCCATGGAAAGAGAGCCAGGCAATATCCCAAAATTTCCGAGGAACTCTCCTGGAATTGACCAAAGAAAGACCCTCAGAACACACATCGCCTGGGCAGTCCCTCAGTGACAGCTGAACCCAAAAGTAAGAGTGCAGGATTCTGCTCTCCAACTCCCTTCTAGAGAAGTACCTGACTTCCCCCTCCATCAGGCCCCAATGCCTTGTCACTTTTAATCCTAGAGACGCATAGCCCGGGAGGTATCTATGTCGCACTCTGAAGCTCCTTACCCTGCCACCTTCCATACAAACATTAAGGAAGTCTCAAGAAAGAGACTACTAAGGTGCAACTTTAAAAAAGTTCTTAGAAAGTACTGCACTGGGTTAACCATATCCAGGTCACCTTCCCGCCTTGATCTGTAGGTCACAGTTCACTTGATCAGGTTCAGCCTATTCCCCCAAAGCAAAAGGAAGAAAACTGCAAAAACCCTAGACCATAAAGACTGCAGCACAAGGCACACATAGTTAATGCACAGAAACTCCGGGATCAGGTAGGCCTTCACAAGGTCCACACTTCCTTAAAGGAAAGCTTCCACATCATCTAGCTCTCCACTTTCTGAGAAGCTTCCTCCAGTTTATCTCCCAATTTTGCTTGGCATAATCACCAGGTCCGAACTGAATTCCTAAAATCTTGATCTTGCTACGGACCTGGGGAAGGCTGTCCGGAAGGTCGACCTGTCAACCTTCCTCACCTATCCAGAAAACTTCACTCTTTTCCTGGTTTACTTCCGAACCACTGGCCTCGGATTACCTGCAGACCAGAGTTGCTACCTCCATTGCTTCCACAGAACTCGACAAAACGGCAGTGACATCGTCCACATCGGCCACCACCTTCAAAGGACACTCCGGACCCAACAGCATCCCTCCTATCAAGTCGCCTTCAATCCTTTGAATGAAAGGATCTATTGAAAACACATACAAGAGGGGGCTCAGGGGGCAACCCTGCCTTACTCCAGAGTTCACCACGAAAGACGCACCCACCCATTCACAAGAAGGAAGCTCTTGGCCTGTTTGTAAATAGTATGAAGCCAATTCACCACCAGCACTGGAAGATCACACCCCAGAAGTAGATCCCATAGGTACTCGTCGTCCACCTTGTCAAAGGCCTTCTACTGATCAAGAGCTAAAAGATACTTTTCCCACTTCTCAGCCGACCGCTCAATGACCTCCTGAACCCCCAGGACAGCACTGAAGGTATCTTGGCCCTTAACAGTACAATGCTGTGAGGGGGAAAGCACTTGACCAGAAATCTGCATCAGTATATTAAAAAGCACTTTTACCAAAAGCTTTCTGTCGGTACTGAAAAGGGTTATGGGGCACGAGATCTCAATAGGCGACTGATCCTTCCCTTGGACAACAAAATAATGTCAGCAACCCTCAGAGGTAATAAACCTCTCTCCAGGCTCTCATTAAAGACCTCCATAAAGCCAGAATGTCCACAAAGATCTTAAAAAACTCGGAGGTTAATCCATTCGGGCCTGGAGATTTATTTTTATACAACTCGTCTATGGCCATTCTGACTTCATCCACTGTTATCTCGCTACCCAATGACGCAAGCGAACTGCTCAGATCCTCAAGACCAGGTGTTTCCGTCAAGAACTGGTCCATCTTCTCACTGTCTAGTCATTTCTCAGACAAGAGATCAGAGTAGAAAGACTGCACAACAGCAAGGATACCTTCCTTATTCTCCCTGAGAACACCCTCAGCATCGTACAGGGCCCTCACCTCTTTCATAGCTACTGTCTTTCTACAGTTCAGGCAAGGGTCGGGCGAGTGGTACTTCCCGATATCCCTCTCCAGAACCAGGGAAACAAATCACTCATATTGCACCTCCCTCATCTGAGCCTTCACTTGGGAGATTTTACCACCATCTCCCTGTTCAGAAATCCAAGTTTTCTTCTTAATGCTGAATAGGTATTTTCTACTAGAAAGTTGTTTCTAGCTACCAGGTCACTAGAAAAGGACCTGGGGTTTCTTCTAATACCTCCCACCACTCTGACCTACTCCAACCTGCCACCAAAGTGTCAGTTGGGATTCAAAGAAGTCCCTAAAGGACTGTCTTATATCCCCTTCCGCTAGGAGCTTAGAGTTCAGGAGCCAAAGGCCCCAGCCTTTCTGAAGAGTCTCTAAGGCGTTCAAGGATACACCGAGATAAACATGGTCAGATAACTCTACTGCCTTTAGCTCAGGAGCCAATGTTTTCGAGCTCTCTTTAACAAAAAATCTTTCTATCCTAGACCTCCAGCTACCTCTATAATAAATGATGCACGTGTGGTCTGGAAAATGTCGAACGTGCACATCCACTAGACCTGCCTGTCAAGTATTACTAACTAGAAAAATGAAATCATAGCCCAGAGAGGTCCTTGAACCTTCCCTTATAACAGTGTTAAAGTTACCGCCAAAGTCTATCTGCCAGGCCGAAAAAAGATCTGAATTTATCTCCCTGAAAAGACGCTTCCTTTCCCACTTAGATTGGGGACCATTGATGTTAATTAATCTCAGATCGTGTCCTCTCAAGTTTACATCCAAAACCATACATCTACCTACTTGTAACTCTATAACTCGTTGGCCAGTTGTCATGTTAGCAAAAAGGACCGCCACTCCACCAAACGGCTCGGCCGCAAGAGACCAGTATAAAGGACCACGCCTCCACTCCCATTTTGCCTTATGTAGGTCCACTAATCAACTTAATCTGGTCTTTTTCAAAAATAAGAAATCAGCCTCAAACGTGCTGAAAAAATTAAAGGCCATGTAATGAGCTTGTTTGGACAGAATGGATACCACGTTAATGGTGGCAAACCTTATGGGCTGGGAAGCCATCCTTCAGCTATAGAAGTAGGACCCAAATTATTTCTTCTTTACTTGTTTTACTTGTTAGGCTGTTTGCCCTGATCCCCAACCCACAGAACTAGATGACGGAGGTTTCACCTTTAGCAGCCGCCTTTCCCTTAGAGCTAGATGCGCTCACCGGTACTCGGATGCCCCCAGGACTTATTTCCATGTGTAGTATGGGTTGGTAATACAGGACCACAGCGGCGGGCTAGGAGACTGGTAGAAAGCAGTGGGTAGTCAAGACGATAGCCAAGGTCAAGGGTCACGAGCAAACAGGATAGTCGGTAAACACGTCAGAGGTCGGGGTCACGGGCTAGATAGCAGGGTCCAAGGTGCAAGCCAAAAGGGTCAGGGTCACAAGAAACAACAGGCAGGGTCCAAATCCAGGCAAGGGGTCATACACAGGCAATCCAGCAGACTATCCACAGTACCGGAACAAAAGGGCAGAGCAGGTCAGCAAACTGGTAACAGATAGCTATAACCAGCAGTGAGGCTGCAGACCTCACTGCCTTAAATACACAGATGGCCCAATCAGGGCTTGTATGCACCCCTGCAGACTAATTAGCAGTACAGAGCCAGACCAATCAGGGCTTGTCCTTGAAACACACAGTTGCATTCTAATGTCTGCAAATTCAGCCCCCTATATTAATTAGCCCACAGGCTGTGCCTGTTTTCGGGCATGCGCCTGGCTTCCAGCACTGCCGGGACACAGCGCTATGTGATAGGCGTACGGCCGTTGCCATGGCCACAGCCGGGCAGGAACCGGAAATGACGACCGGGACGCCAGGGGGCACCAGAAGCAAGCCGCGGCGGCTGTGAGTACCACCGCGGCTCGGGACAATTTCACAGAATCTTCATCAGAAGATCCCCACCTTTTTAAGCATACCCCCACTGGCAAGATATCCCCATCCTGGAGAACTATCTCCTCCCCTACCAGAACCACCCCACCAGACCTAACCAAAGAAGACTCATTATCCACCACCTTATCTACCCTACAACAACAGATCTCAATGTTTCATCAACCAAGGTTCTGACACCACGCTTTGCGGGTCAGTGGGTCTCCCAGGGACTGAAAAACCTGATTTGATGATGACAGGGGAAGATGAGAAGATGAAAGTCTGAGTATCCACGTTCGAGTCAGAACTCACCACCTCCAGATGAGAAGGTCCCGGAGGAAGGGAAACCAGAGCCAATTCCTCCACAGTAAAGGACTTAGGGTGAGAAATCACTTGCTGCTTTAGGAACTTTTCCTTAGATATCTTAATTAACAATATTTTAGCCTGTACACCAGATTTATCCTTAGGTTTTCTATAATCAGAGGACCCAATCTTTTTCGAGACCCGGCACACCAGTTACTATCACTCCCCCAAGAGTCCAGAATACCAAACTGTGACAGTATGAACAGGCCATTATGGACTCCCCTGGGGAACCGTTGGCTAAACAGACTCTGCGGCTGTTACTCCATAGGGTAGAACAACAGGATGAATGTCAACGCCAACTCCTTCAATGCTTCCAGGCATTGGCCTCCAGAGTGGACTCTATTCAATCCTTGCCCACATCCTTCCTAGAGCATCCTGTATCTATTTCTGCAATTGATGGATCTCGTATCTCCAATGGTCTCGTTAAGAAATGCACTCAGCCTATTCTTCTACAAATAGGAGCATTACATAAGGAGATGATATCCTTTCATGTTTTACCCTCTTCTACCAGTCCTATCATTCTGGGACTACCATGGCTCCAACAACACTCTCCTCAGATGGATTGGACCACTTCTCAAGTTCTATCTTGGAGTTCAAACTGTTTTAAAAATTGTCTTTCTCGTGTTCATCCCCTGGCCTCTACTAGCATCTCGTCTGAACTTCTACCCAGCTGCCTTCCAATATCCAATTCCAGTATCTGTCATTTCGGGATGTCTTTGACAAAGCCAGATCGGAACATCTTCCTCCTCACCGGGCATGGGATTGTCCTATTGATCTTCTACCTGACCAAATGCCTCCGCGAGGTCGTGTATATCCTTTATCACTGCCAGAGACCCAAGCCATGTCTGAGTATGTCCAAGAGAATCTTCAACGTGGATTTATTAGACCTTCGTCTTCTCCTGCTGGGGCCGGTTTCTTTTTTGTTAAAAAGAAGTATGGGTCTCTTCGCCCATGTATTGACTACAGAGGTCTTAACGCTATTACAATTAAGAACCGATACCCCATTCCTCTCATCACTGAATTGTTCGACCGTATAAAGGGGGCCAAGATTTTCACAAAGCTAGACCTTAGGGGAGCTTATAACCTCATCAGAATTAAAACCGGCGATGAATGGAAAACTGCTTTTAACACTCGTGACGGTCACTACGAATACCTAGTGATGCCCTTCGGTTTATGTAATGCCCCTGCAGTGTTCCAAAGCTTTGTTAACGAGATTTTCAGAGACCTCCTCTATGATTGTGTCGTGGTATATCTGGATGACATCCTGATCTTCTCCCAGGACCTTCACTCTCATCGCCTTCACGTGGCAGAAGTCCTCTCACGACTCCGTAAGAACCAACTTTTTTGCAAGTTAGAGAAATGCTTGTTTGAACAACTTCAAATGTCATTCCTTGGCTACATAGTCTCAGGCACAGGATTAAAGATGGATCCAGAGAAGGTATGAGCTATACTTGAGTGGCCTCTCCCTTTGGGGTTGAAGCCTGTACAACACTTCCTAGGATTCTCTAATTATTACAGACGTTTTATTAAAGGATATTCCACCATTGTGGCACCCATTGTGTCTCTCTTCTTCTCTCGCTTTGACATTCGAATTACATTTAAACCTGGAGAAAAGAACAAACGTGCAGATGCTCTATCTCGAGCCTTTTCCTATGATACCGAGACCGAGGAGGTAAAACCTCGTCCTATATTAGATCCCAACAAGTGTATATTAACATCTACTCTGTCTCCAGACAGTACACCACCACCAGGGAAGACTTTTGTGCCATCTGATTTACGAAAGAAGCTTCTGACCTGGTCCCACTATACTCGTTTTGCTGGTCATACTGGGGTACGTAAAACCATGGATTTGGTCTCTCGCAATTATTGGTGGCCAAAACTTCATTGTGATGTTAAAGACTTTGTGGCTTCTTGCGAGATCTGTAACCAACATAAGTCATCTCGTCAATCACCTACTGGACAATTAATCCCGCTGCCCATTCCGGACAAACCATGGACCCATCTGAGCATGTACTTTATTACCGACCTACCCCCTAGTAAAAAGTATAATACCATCTGGGTAGTGGTAGATCGGTTTTCGAAAATGGCTCATTTCGTTCCACTTGTTGGCCTTCCATCTTCATCTGTCCTTGCCATACACTTTATCAAGCAAATATTCCAGTTGCATGGTTGCCCCACAGAGATCGTCTCTGATTGTGGAGTTCCGTTTGTGTCTAAATTTTGGCGAGCCTTATGTAAAGTTCTTGGTATCCAGTTATATTTTTCCTCATCCTACCATCCTCAGTCTAATGGACAGACAGAACGTGTAAATCAAGACTTGGAAACTTTCCTCAGAATGCTCTCTAATGCCAATCAAGATGACTGGGTAGACCTTCTACCTTGGGCAGAATTTGTGCATAACAATGCCCTTCATGAGTCAACTTCTACATCACCTTTTTCTACTGTGTATGGGACTCATCCATCATTTCCCAGATTTACCTCCCTCCCACCCACCCAGGTTCCTGCTGTTAATCTCGTTCAACGGAAATTCGTGTCAATCTGGAATCAAGTGAGGAGTTGTCTTAAGAAATCTTCCAAACGTTACAAGTTTGCGGCAGATAGAAAACGTCGGGCCGCACCTGCTTTCAAGATAGGTGATAAAGTATGGCTCTCTACAAAGAATATCCGTCTCAAAACCCCTTGTATGAAGTTTGCTCCTTGCTTTATTGGACCTTATACTATTTCTAAAGTCATTAATCCAGCGTCTGTGAAATTATCGTTACCAGCTGCTCTTCGGATCTCCAATTCTTTTCATGTCTCTTTGTTGAAACGGCTGGTCATCAACCGCTTTTCGTCTACCCATACTTCCTCTATAGTACCTAAAGTCCTTCTGGATCAAGAATTTGAGGTTAAACAAATACTAGATTCAAGAGTCTGTAAAGGAGGTTTGAAGTATTTAGTAGACTGGAAAGGGTTTGGTCCTGAGGAACGCTCCTGGTTCGGCGCTGCGGATGTCCATGCTCCAGTTCTGGTTAAGAACTTTCACAAGAAGTTTCCATCGAAGCGGAATCCTAAGTGTGTGGTGCCCACCTTTAAAGGGGGGTACTGTCACACGGCGCTTATTCGGCTTCCATAAACAAAGACTAAGACACTCACCTGTGCCTCATTAGCAGCCCTCAAACCCTTAGTCTGATCTGCACATGTGCAGACTGAGCACCTGTTTGTTGCTGGCAAGATTCCTATTGGTCTCAGGTTCTGGCTCTAAACTTGAAAAGGCACCTCCTCCCATTCCTCTGGGTCTGTTCATTAAGTTACCTGGCTGTTTAGGTTCCTACCTATTCTGTGTGCTCTCACCTGGATCGTCAGTGCCTCTGCTGTGTTGCTGTTCAAAGGCTATACTGCTCACCTGGATCGTCAGTACCTCTGCTGTGTTGCTGTTCAAAGGCTATACTGCTCAAACTGCACTTACCTCTGCTGTGTTGCTGTTCAAAGGTTATACTGCTCAAACTACATCTCCATGGACTGCACCACTCAAGATCATCTACTCCACATTTGTCTCGGTGGCTCAGTGGTTATTACAGGTCGTATCATCTGAGCTGCTTGCTCTTACCCACTCCACTTTGTTGCTGGACTGTTACTTGTACCTCCTGTATCGTGCTGTCTCATTGTGGTCCCATATACCTGCTGCATTACCATCTCCACTTTGTTGCTGGACTGTTACTTGTACCTCCTGTATCGTGCTGCCTCATTGTGGTCTCATATACCTGCTGCATTACCATCTCCACTTTGTTGCTGGACTGTTCCTGCTATCGCTATATTTGAATACACTGATTATACTGCTATATTGTATGCACTCATACTGCATTGCTGGTGGTACTGCTCACCCTGTTCCTATGTTCCTTGTGCTTAATTACCAAGACTTTCTGTGATCATTCAAGCCTCATTAAATCGCTAATTGTACCTTATCCTGCATCTGTTGTCTATTCGCTGTCTGGGTATAGAACTGACATTACCAGTGTGCCTACTTCACACCAGTTACTATCACTCCGCCAAGAGTCCAGAATACCAAACTGTGACACATTGATTAGGCAAGAATGGACGGCCATCAGTTAGTATGTGGCATAGAAGTTGATTGACAGGATGAATTGCAGAGGTCTTTAAAAAGAAGGGTCAACACTGCAAATATTCACTCTTTGCATAAACTTAATGTAATTGTCAATAAAAGCCTTTGACACTATGTAATTTTATTTCAGTATACCATAGCAACATCTGACAAAAAAGGTCTAAAAACCCTGAAGCAGCAAACTTTGTGAAGACCAATATTTGTGTCATTCTCAAAACTTTTGCCCATGACTGTACTTCCAAACTTTGGTATTCAACCCCATCATTACTGGCAGCTGAATCTGCCTTCCTAGTGTTAGTAGGAGGAAAGCTGCTTTCCTCTGGACCCAGGCTAGGTCCAGGTTGCTGCATCTCTTCCCCAGTAGCTGGACACTTCGGTTTCATGGCCAAGAAGTTACTAGGTTTCTCAGTAGCTGGGCCTGGGCCTTGGCTAGGCCCAGAAGCCTGGAGACTTGCCTCCAACTTTGCCCCACAGACTTGCCTCCTAGTTCTTTGGCCCGGAGTAGGTCTTGGAGCCTGGGGACGTCCCTCCTCCTCTTCCCCAGGATCCTTCATGGGTTCCTGGACGTTGTGCCAGGAATCTCTCTGGTTCTTACTAGCTCTCACAGATAAGTCTTGTATCTGCTACAGCTGAAACCAGACTGAGGCTGGAATTGTTTTCTATTGAATACTTGCAACATAGCATACAAATACATAACCAAGGGTGACACCCAGACTTTAAAACAAGAACTAAGCATTGGGATTGCTCCCATCGAAGCTAAAACAGAGAATTAAAGGGCTATGCACATAAAAGTCCAGTATAAGAACAAAATATAAATAGGGTAAAAAATGAAAAAAAAAAAAAGGTGCCACCACTAAACAAGACATAACCGAATACAAAATATAACACACATTACACCCGCTACAAAGAAGCAGACTGTAGATGTATGTAAACCATACTTGAAAAATACTTTTAACCAACAAAATCTAGGGGGGGTTGGGGGTGAAAGGATAGTGAGAAAAAGCCACTTAGAACGGGAAGACACCAGACTTTGACCTCGCTACGGAAGTCTCAGTACCCGCCAGAGTCTGAGCTAGTTGTCATTGGTCATCCGGCGCTTCTCCATATTCCTCAGTTTCTATACCTGGTGGAGAATGTCACCCGTCACCATGTCACAAGGGAGGATTTTATGTCTAATAGAAACCTTGCATTCCACGTAAAATAGTGCAGAAATCACCTAGCCTTGAATGTCCCATAGACCCATTTAGGGTAACTGAGCTCTGAAAGGCAAAGGATCTCCAGGGACCTGGAAACTCTCTTGTAAACGTCTACTTTAAAGGGACACTGAAGCAAGAAGTGGTCCATAGTCTCCTCCGCCCCCAGATACTCCTCCCATGGGCAGCCACGATCATCGGCACTTCTGTACTTAAGGTTCCCTCTCACATAGAGTCTCCCATGAAAGGAGAGCCAAGCAATGTCCCAGAGCTTCAACGGGATTCTCCCCGAATTAACCAAGGAAAGCCCCTCCAAACTCCCATTTCCTGGGAAGTCCCTTAGTGACAGTGGGACCCAAAAGTGAGAGCCCAGGACTCTCTTCTCCAACTCCCTTCTAGAAGAGCTCCAGACCTTCCCCGCCCCAGGCCCCAAAGCCTTGCACCTTCAATCCCAAGGAAACGGGTGCAACTTTAAGAAAGTTGTAAGAAAGAAAAGCACTGGTTTACCCAGGCCACCATCCTTCCTCAAATGGTAAGTCACCACCCGCTTGACCAGGTTCAGCCTATTCCCCCAAAGCAAATGGTAGAAAACTTCATAAACCCTAGACCATAAAAACTGCGGCAATAGGCACATATAGCTGACATACAGAAATACCGGTCTCCAAAAAGGTCTTAACAAGGTCCACCCTTTCCCTGAGAGAGTGTTTCCACCTCTTCCAGCTCTCTTCTTTCCAGGAAGCTTTCTCCAGTCTGAGCTCCCAGTTTTGATTGGCGTAAAAAAACTGAATACCTAAGATCTCTTTTCCTGATTTGCCAACGAGCCACTGGCCTCGGAGTACCCGCAGACCAGAGTTGCTACCTCTATTGCTTCAGCGGGACTCGACAAGACAACAGTAACATCATTGGCATATTCCACAACCTTCAGAGGACATTCCGGACCCAACTGCACCCCTCCTATCAAACCGCCTTCAATCCTTCGAACAAAATAATCTATTGCAAACACATACAGGAGGGGGCTTAGGCGGCAACCCTGCCTCACCCCAGAGTTAACCACAAAAGATGGTCCTACCCAACCATTCACGAGAGGGAAGCTTTCGGCTTGCTTATAAATGGTATGAAGCCAATTCACAACCCAGACTGGAAGACCATACCTCAGAAGCAGAGCCCAAAGGTACTTCTGGTTTACCCTATCAAAGGACTTTGACTGGTCTAAAAGGTACTTCCCCCACTTCTCCGCACGACACAACTCAATGGCCTCCCGAACTCCCAGGACAGCACTGAAAGTACTTCGGCCCTTCACAGTGCAATGCTAAGAGGGAGAAAGCAACTGGCTGGAGACCTGCACCAGTCTATTAAAGAGCACCTTCGCAAAAATCTTTCTCTCGGTATTGAGAAGAGCGATGGGGTGCCAATTCTCAATAAGCGACTGATCCTTCCTCTTAGACAGCATAATAAGAGTCGAAACCCTCATTGAGGGAGGCAATAAACCTCTTCCCAGGATGTCACCAAAGATCTGAAAAACTCAGATGTTAAACCATCTGATTGACATCAAAGACCATACATCTACCTACCTCTAATTCTATAACTCGCCGAACAGTTATCATGCCGGTAAAAACCATCGCCACCCCACCTTACGGCTCAGCTGCAAGAGACCAGTAGGAGGGCCTCCACTCTCTTTTGGCTTTATGTAGGTCTGCTAGATGACCTAATATGGTCTCCTGCAAAAATAAAAAGTCAGCCTCAACTGTGCTGAAAATTCAAAAGGCCATGTAACGAGCACAATCGGATAGAATAGACGCCACATTAATGGTGGTGAATCTTATGGGCTGGGAAGCTATCCTTCAGAGTTATAAAGTAGGAACCAGCTCACTTTTTCTTCACCTGTTTCCCTGATTCCTCATCGGAAGACCCCTCACCTTTTATAACTCACACCGGCCGATAAGGATTCATCCACCTGGGAGTCAATCACCAACCCGGCAGGGAAACCCTCACCAGCTTTGGCTGCGGCAGAACCCGCAACCTCTACTGAAGACACACCACCATCCTTCACACTATCTACAGAGTCTATACCTTCACTCCCTATATCAAGGGGAACGTCAGTGGGTAAAGCACCAGGATCAGGGATTGGAGCAGGGACTGAAGCGCACACCTCAGATACATCTGTTGAAGGGACTGGACCAAAGGGGACCAGGGAGATGGGGGCAGGAGGGGGAGGGGCTAAATCCTTGACAGAGGGAGCCACCAAAGAAACCAAAGACGTTTTAAGAAAACCAATCTTCCTACAAGGGTCTATAGACCCGGCCTTAGACTTGTCCTTCGGTTTGCGATAAGCTAGCGGCTCACTCAGAGGCACACTCAAGGACGTTTTATTTTGCAGTATTCGGTCTAAATACCAGATTTCCCTCACATGTTTTCACTACCTCACCCTCACCATCACTTTTACCCTCTTCTTCACTGGAAAAAGCAAAAAACTGATTAGACAGTACAAGATTCACCTTTCCCTCGAACTTTCTTACTCTTTTTCCTCTGCGTAAAGCATGACCCATCTCCTGCATTAACTGGCACCATAACAAAGTTATCTGACTGGATTGGAAATGCTACCTGAGGAGGGGTGAGGACAGACACAGACAGCACCCGGGCAGGACCAGCAGATGCCTCTACGCTCACCTCCCTTTCAATGTTTTCTACTGCCTGAACCAAATCTGCATCTGGAATATCAATCGAGCCCACATTATGGGAGGCGTGGGGGCACCAGCTAAATGGATGTCCCATCATCCCGCATAAATTGCATCTAATCTTATCACTGGTATGGCTCTCGTGCTCAGATTCCCTGCAGTGCCCGCACTTAAGAGATGGACAGTTGGCACTGAAGTGGCGGAAGTCCCCACAGTGGTGACACATCATCGGCTGGCCCGGATAGAAGCATTGTATTCTATAACGTCCTAGGAATGCCGCAGATGGAATATGCGACAGACCAGCCTCCGTTCACCGCAGGTCTACCGTGGCCGACCACCCGCCACCCCAGACATCATAGCTCAGGTCAGGCACCTTGACCAACAGGGACACTAAGTTTGCATAACGCTTAAGCCAATATGTTAAATCTGATACCGGAATGGACCCGTTCCTGACATGGACAGTCATCTTGACCCATTCCTGACTGGTGACTGCCACTGCCCTGAAATTCACCCACGGAACTGTCTGCCTACATCCACCCCACTTGGTCCAAAAGGCTTGTAATCCACTATAGTAGATGAAGCTCACATCATACTCAGGTGTATTCACAGGGTGAATGCAGACAAACAGGTCCGAAGGCACAAACTTGAAAGAAGAAAGAAACATTTTCAGGAACTCTGCCCTGCTACGGAGGTCCTTGCACATATATTTTAGCTGATCTACAGTTCGCCTTTTGGGCGGTTGACCTTTTGAGGGGGCCATAACAGGCCTCTTTGTACCAGAGCCAGATACAATCCCAGCATACGAAAACACCCCTGGAACTGGACTGGGGACCGGAGCAGGGATAGAGGGGGGAGGAATTTGAACAAGGACAGGGAAGGGAGCAGGAGGGGGGACAGGGGTACAAGGAGGTGGCTCCAAGGCTAAACCAACTGCAGGCATACCAGACACATTATCCTTAACCCCCCACCCACCAGAGCCCGTACCAGCTAAGACACTCGTTTCTCTTATGTTTCTTGTACTACAACTAGCCCTTTGAGGGAGCATACCGTGCATCTTTTGGGACATATTTTTTGTATTAGGACTACTGCTCTTTTAGACCTTTCTGACACTTGGATTGGGCCAAAGATTGTATCAACGATGTGGCACTGAACCCCATTATCTGAACCAACCAACTGCTTTTACATTATCCGGCATTGTTGTCACAATCCCAGAACCCATGACCTTAGTGCTCACTGGTCTTACAAAGGCAGCTTCACATGGATTATTGCTACCAGCACACTGAGAGGCAGCTCTACAGTCTGACCTGGCTTCACAGCACTATTTTCTATTGCAGAACGAGGGGTTGTACTGCCAGCATTTAAAGGGGTTAACACAGTGCCTGCACACTGACCATAGATTTTCACTGAAGTCGCAGAAACAGTGCCAGTACTCAAAAGCAGTGATGAGCGGGCTCGGATTATCGCAATCCGAGCCCACCCGAACAGTGCGGATCCGACTGCGATCCGAGCACTGTTTGGGTATTTCCGGTGGGGAGAATCAGTGAAAACGAAGCTGAGCTCCAAATCCCGCCGTCGGATTCTCGCGAGACTCAGATAGTATAAATTCCCCGCTTGCCGACGCCATCTTCAGTCGGGCTCAGATCAGGGAAGAGGGAGGTTGGATTTTTTAGTGGTGCTGTCTGTGTCCTGTCACTCTGTCCTGCTGAATCTAGTGGTTACTTTGTCCTGTGCTGTCACGGGCACTAGGAGTCTTTACCCAGGGATCACCAGGTGATAGGCTTACCAGAGCAGTATAGGTGGTAATATGGTACTCTGGTAGCAGGGTGATCACGGAACAGGAAATAGCAGATGATGAGATGCTCAGGAAAGTCTATGACTAGCAGCACTGGCAATATGGAGGTAGTAATACACGAGGAACTGTATGGACAAAGGACACGTGAAGGTAGTCAGTGGTCTGCGGTAGCAAGTTGTACCACTGCTATAGTGAGGAGGAATGTCCAACAGAAACGAGGAGGTGATGAGAGTCAGCGGTCTGCGGATAGCAAGTTGTACCGCTGTCTGAGTGAAGGAATGGAATCCAAGTGGAGATATCCGGGGAGTCAGTGGTCTGCGTTAGCAAGTTGTACCACTGCTATGTGAGAGGATACTGGAACAGGTGAAACTGTAAACAGGAGTCAGTGGTCTGCCACTAGCAAGTTGTACTACTGAATATATATGTGAGGAGGTGCACGGGGAGAGACTGCAACACAATATATACACGGGCACCTTGACTTTGATCCACAGTAATATGCACAATATAAATGTATAAATGACTGAACAATACTGCCAATATAGAAAGTCTCTTGAAGTAGTCCAGCATAAGATAACACAGTCAATGATGGCAATAGACTCAGCGGATAGCACACTCCAGAGGAGAACCAACACAGTCCAGCAAGGTATGCAATACACAGCACAGTCAATGAGAAGTATGCATACCGTGGTTCAGGAGGCAGTCAGACAGGAGTGCAGAGATACCTGAACGGCAGGAGGCCGGCAGGATGCGAAGTCCCTGGATGGGTGAAGCGGTGGTCTAGTAGGTGCAGCGCACGGGAAGGTAGACCAGCAGGGAACACAGGAAAGCGTGGAGAGCGGATCAGCAGTAGATGGATGAGTAGTGCTGAGGAGTAGCAGCAGCGGGTCTCTGCGGGAACACGGAGGTAGCCAATAGCAACCAGCAGGTGCAGTAACGATGGGACACGGGAGAGCAGAGTTGAACAGGCACTGTTGATCACGGAGAATAGCGGGTAGCAATAGTGGAGGCAGACTCAAGAAAACACGGGAGCGTTGACAAGGACTGAAGACTGAAGCGCACAGAGGCAGCGGATAGGAATCAGCCAAACAGTCACGATGAAACACAGACGGGTTGCAGGTTGAAGACTGTAGTGCACGGAGGCAGCGGATAGGAATCAGCTAGCAGTCACGATGATGAAACACAGACGAGTTGCAGGTTGAAGACTGTAGTGCACGGAGGCAGCGGATAGGAATCAGCTAGCAGTCACGATGATGAAACACAGACGAGTTGCAGGTTGAAGCCTGTAGTGCACGGAGGCAGCGGATAGGAATCAGCTGGCAGTCACAATCATGAACAGGTGAGTGGATGTGGTTGAAGCCTGTAATGCACGGAGGCAGCGGATAGGCATCAGCTAACAGTCCCAATGATACATGGTAGAGTTGAAGTGATTAGAAGACTGTAGTGCACGGAGGCAGCGGATAGGAATCAGCTCACAGTCACGATGATTCAGTAGATGGTAGAAGTGGTATGGGAACCACAGTAGCAGAAGTGGTTTGGAAACCACAGAGGTAGAAGTGGTTTGGAAACCACAGGAATCAGCAGGGCTGAATAAACAAGGAAACACAGGAACACCTTCAGAGACTCATGGGGAATGAGACTCCAAGATCAGGCAATGTGGTGATGACCACAGGTGCTTAATATAGGGAGGTTGCCTGATCTGCCAATTAAGTTAAAGGAACATACACTGGAGGTATAGAAAGGGCTGCGCATGCGCAGTCCCTCAGGATGGAGGACGGCCACGGTTCCTAAATGTCCGGGAAGAAGCACTCACAGTCCGGTGAGTGACAGTACCCCCCCTTTTAAAGGTGGGCACAGAACGCCTGGAACCGGGCTTGTCCGGATTTTTGGAATAAAACTTCTTCAGAAGGGCAGGAGCATTAAGATCTTCAGCTTTGATCCATGAACGCTCCTCAGGACCAAAGCCCTTCCAATGAACGAGGAAACGGAGGACTCCTCGCGAAATTTTTGCATCCAATACCTCAGTAATCTCGAAATCCTCCTCCTGATGAACTTGAACTGGCTGCGGTGCTGAGGAAGGAGTCGAGAAACGGTTGATGATGAGAGGTTTGAGCAAGGACACATGGAAGGCATTGGAGATCCGAAGATTCTTAGGAAGAAGAAGTTTAACACATACTGGATTGATAACTTGAATGATCCTATATGGACCAATAAAACGAGGGGCGAATTTCATAGATGGAACCTTCAAACGAATATTTTTGGTAGATAACCAGACACGATCTCCAATTTTTAGTGGTGGAATAGCCCGCCTCTTCTTATCTGCGAAAGACTTATATTTGTTAGATGTCTTCTTTAAACAGGTTTTGACCTGAGACCAGATATTTTTGAAGGTCTGACAAGCAGTCTCCACAGCAGGAACTTGGGTGGGCGGGAGGGCAGGAAATTCCGGAAAAGACGGATGGTGACCGTAGACCACAAAGAATGGAGTTTTGGATGATGACTCATGGTACATGTTGTTATGGGCGAATTCAGCCCAAGGGAGCAATTCTACCCAGTTGTCTTGGTTGGCTGAAGAGAACATCCTAATAAAAGTCTCAAGATCTTGATTGACTCGTTCCGTTTGTCCGTTAGATTGCGGATGGTAAGACGATGAGAGTGCTCATCGTATGCCCAAGGTTTTACAAAGGGCCCGCCAGAATCTGGAAACGAATTGTACTCCTCTATCTGACACAATCTCAGACGGACATCCATGGATGCGGAAGATTTCTTTAATGAAATGTTCAGCCAGAGTAGACGAGGAAGGTAAACCGGACAGAGGGACGAAATGAGCCATCTTCGAAAATCTGTCTACCACTACCCAAATAGTATTGTGATTCTTACTTGGTGGCAAATCAGTAACGAAATCCATACTAATATGGGTCCAAGGCTTGGACGGAATGGGTAGTGGTCGCAGCAACCCTGCTGGAGTTCTGCGGGAGGATTTGAACTGAGAACATAAATCACAGGAAGCAATAAACTCTTTGACGTCTCTCCTCATTGAAGGCCACCAGTAACTACGAGAGAGAATCTCAAAGGTCTTATGTTCACCGGCGTGTCCAGAAAAACGAGAGGCATGGAACCACGAAAGGATTTTCCTCCTCAGAGTAGGAGGCACGAGGGTCTTCCCAAATGGTAGCATTTTGGTGGATGAAGCAGCCAGAGAAATACATTTGGGGTCTAGAATAGCATGGTTGGGAACCTCTTCTACATCAGAGGACGTCACAAAAGCTCGAGATAGAGCGTCAGCTTTCTTGTTCTTAGCAGCTGGTTTGAAGGTTATAATTAATTCAAAACGGGAAAAGAAAAGAGACCATCTTGCTTGACGAGGGTTCAAGCATTGAGCAGATTGCAAATATGACAAGTTCTTATGATCCGTGAAGATCGTCACCGGATGGCGAGCTCCTTCCAACAAGTATCTCCATTCCTCTAATGCAGCTTTGATGGCCAGCAACTCCTTGTCCCCGATAGTATAGTTTTTCTCTGCGGGCAGAAGACCCCGAGAGTAGAAGGCACAAGGATGTAATTTTTGTTGCTCCGAGCGTTGGGAGAGAATAGCTCCTAAGCCCACATTAGAGGCATCTACTTCTAGGAAGAAGGGGAGTGTCACATCAGGTTGTCGCAGAATGGGAGCAGACGAGAAGGACTCTTTGAGGATTTGAAAGGCTTGGAGAGCCTCAGATGACCATTGCTTAGTATTAGCCCCTTTCCGAGTTAAGGCCACAATGGAAGATGCAATGGATGAGAAGTCTTGAATGAAGCGTCTATAGTAATTGGCAAAACCTAAAAAACGCTGGATGGCACGAAGAGTAGTTGGCTGAGGCCAATGTAGTAC
Source organism: Mixophyes fleayi (assembly GCF_038048845.1). NCBI lineage: Eukaryota > Metazoa > Chordata > Amphibia > Anura > Limnodynastidae > Mixophyes > Mixophyes fleayi. The sequence goes on from NC_134409.1 coordinate 85,090,891, forward strand.
AGCATTTACTTTGTCTGGATCCATCTTCAGGCCAACTCCGGAAACTATATACCCCAAGAATGGAATCTGGGGTAACTCGAATGAACATTTTTCCAATTTACAGAACAATGAGTTTTTCCGTAGTCTGGAGAGGACCTCTGCCACATGTTGGTGATGAGAAGGCAGGTCCTGTGAGAAGATCAATATGTCGTCCAGGTAGACAACGACACATACATATAATAAGTCCCGAAAGATCTCATTGATGAAACCCTGGAAAACCGCGGGGGCATTACACAGCCCGAAGGGCATTACTAAATATTCGTAATGCCCATCTCTGGTGTTAAACGCGGTCTTCCATTCGTCACCGGAACGGATTCTAATTAAATTGTAGGCACCACGAAGATCCAACTTAGTAAATATCCGAGCTCCCTTGATGCGATCAAATAGCTCAGTGATCAGCGGAATGGGATACCGATTCTTGATAGTAATGGCGTTGAGTCCACGAAAATCTATACAAGGGCGTAATGATCCATCCTTCTTTTTGACGAAGAAGAACCCAGCTCCAGCGGGAGAGGTGGAAGGTCGAATGAACCCACGCTGGAGATTCTCCTGTATGTACTCAGATGTGGCTTGAGTTTCAGGTAACGAGAGAGGATAGACCCGACCCCTGGGAGGAGTCTTGCCAGGTAGAAGGTCGATCGGACAATCCCAAGAACGATGAGGAGGAAGACGTTCAGACTGAGCTTTATCAAACACATCGGCAAATGAAGCATACTGAGGAGGGAGTCCCGGGGAGGAAGATGAGATGGAAGATTGCTGTACTTTAAGAGGAATAACTTGAGAGAGACAACGATGGTGACATTCAGGCCCCCAAGACGTAACTTGAGGGGTGCGCCAGTCAATCTGGGGAGAGTGACATTGAAGCCATGGAAGGCCTAAGACAATCGGACTTGTCGTAACAGGAAGAATTAAAAACGAAATTTCTTCATGGTGTAGTACACCAATCTGAAGGGTTACTGGAGACGTACTCTGGGTGATGAGACCATTGATGAGACGTGATCCATCTATAGCCGTCACAGTAATGGGTGTTTTTAAAGTGATCACTGGTAGGGACCATTGATTCACTAGTGATTTAGAAATGAAATTTCCTGCTGCTCCGGAATCAATCAATGCCTGTGACTCAAAGGATTTAGTAGCAAAGGAAATCGTAACATCGAAAGCGCAGACTTTAGATTTCATAGACAATGGAGAGGACTCCAGGGACCCTAACTTCACCTCTCCAGAACTAGTTAGGGCCTGGCATTTCCCGATTTCTTAGGGCAAGAACTGAGCATATGTGTGGAATCAGCACAATAGATACAGAGTCTATTCTTTACTCTTCGTTTCCTCTCTTCTAAAGATAATTTGGAACGTCCTATCTCCATGGGAATCACAGAAGGTGAAACTGGACGAAATTGAGGGTTTAAACGAAGAGGTGCTTTAGCAGAAGTTGTTTTCTCAGATTCTCTTTCACGAAATCTCATGTCTACACGATGGCAAAGAGAGATCAAATCTTCTAGTGACGAAGGAAGCTCTTGGGTAGTCAGTGCATCTTTAATTTTATCGGAGAGCCCCTGCCAGAAGGCGGCAACTAATGCTTCAGTGTTCCACTGAAGTTCAGAGGCTAAGATCCTAAATTGAATGACATACTGTCCTACTGTATGGGAGCCTTGTCGCAAACGAAGAATGCTGGAAGCAGCGGAGGTCACACGACCTGGTTCATCGAACACACTTCGGAACGTGGAAATGAATTTGGCACTATCTTGTAGAATTGGATCGTTTCTTTCCCACAGAGGGGAGGCCCAAGCCAGGGCTTGTCCAGAAAACAATGAGATAAGATAGGCCACTCTGGAACGATGGGTAGAAAAATTTTGAGGTTGGAGTTCAAAATGGACTGAACATTGGTTAAGGAAACCTCTACAAGTTTTGGGGTCCCCGTCATATTTTGACGGAGTAGGCAGGTGAAGCGTAGGAGCTGTAGACACCTGGGATGGCACTGGGGAAACGGAGGAAAGCACAGGAGCTTCAATACTAGCTGTAACAGTCTGTCCAGATGTTCCTTGGGAGGTTAACGATTGGTAACATTGAAGTAACAGCTGTTGGCGAGCATCCTGTTGCTCCACACGACTGACCAGATGCTGCAGCATCTCTTTAGCAGTAGGTTCCGTATCTGGGTCTGTCATGGCCTGATCTTACTGTCACGGGCACTAGGAGTCTTTACCCAGGGATCACCAGGTGATAGGCTTACCAGAGCAGTATAGGTGGTAATATGGTACTCTGGTAGCAGGGTGATCACGGAACAGGAAATAGCAGATGATGAGATGCTCAGGAAAGTCTATGACTAGCAGCACTGGCAATATGGAGGTAGTAATACACGAGGAACTGTATGGACAAAGGACACGTGAAGGTAGTCAGTGGTCTGCGGTAGCAAGTTGTACCACTGCTATAGTGAGGAGGAATGTCCAACAGAAACGAGGAGGTGATGAGAGTCAGCGGTCTGCGGATAGCAAGTTGTACCGCTGTCTGAGTGAAGGAATGGAATCCAAGTGGAGATATCCGGGGAGTCAGTGGTCTGCGTTAGCAAGTTGTACCACTGCTATGTGAGAGGATACTGGAACAGGTGAAACTGTAAACAGGAGTCAGTGGTCTGCCACTAGCAAGTTGTACTACTGAATATATATGTGAGGAGGTGCACGGGGAGAGACTGCAACACAATATATACACGGGCACCTTGACTTTGATCCACAGTAATATGCACAATATAAATGTATAAATGACTGAACAATACTGCCAATATAGAAAGTCTCTTGAAGTAGTCCAGCATAAGATAACACAGTCAATGATGGCAATAGACTCAGCGGATAGCACACTCCAGAGGAGAACCAACACAGTCCAGCAAGGTATGCAATACACAGCACAGTCAATGAGAAGTATGCATACCGTGGTTCAGGAGGCAGTCAGACAGGAGTGCAGAGATACCTGAACGGCAGGAGGCCGGCAGGATGCGAAGTCCCTGGATGGGTGAAGCGGTGGTCTAGTAGGTGCAGCGCACGGGAAGGTAGACCAGCAGGGAACACAGGAAAGCGTGGAGAGCGGATCAGCAGTAGATGGATGAGTAGTGCTGAGGAGTAGCAGCAGCGGGTCTCTGCGGGAACACGGAGGTAGCCAATAGCAACCAGCAGGTGCAGTAACGATGGGACACGGGAGAGCAGAGTTGAACAGGCACTGTTGATCACGGAGAATAGCGGGTAGCAATAGTGGAGGCAGACTCAAGAAAACACGGGAGCGTTGACAAGGACTGAAGACTGAAGCGCACAGAGGCAGCGGATAGGAATCAGCCAAACAGTCACGATGAAACACAGACGGGTTGCAGGTTGAAGACTGTAGTGCACGGAGGCAGCGGATAGGAATCAGCTAGCAGTCACGATGATGAAACACAGACGAGTTGCAGGTTGAAGACTGTAGTGCACGGAGGCAGCGGATAGGAATCAGCTAGCAGTCACGATGATGAAACACAGACGAGTTGCAGGTTGAAGCCTGTAGTGCACGGAGGCAGCGGATAGGAATCAGCTGGCAGTCACAATCATGAACAGGTGAGTGGATGTGGTTGAAGCCTGTAATGCACGGAGGCAGCGGATAGGCATCAGCTAACAGTCCCAATGATACATGGTAGAGTTGAAGTGATTAGAAGACTGTAGTGCACGGAGGCAGCGGATAGGAATCAGCTCACAGTCACGATGATTCAGTAGATGGTAGAAGTGGTATGGGAACCACAGTAGCAGAAGTGGTTTGGAAACCACAGAGGTAGAAGTGGTTTGGAAACCACAGGAATCAGCAGGGCTGAATAAACAAGGAAACACAGGAACACCTTCAGAGACTCATGGGGAATGAGACTCCAAGATCAGGCAATGTGGTGATGACCACAGGTGCTTAATATAGGGAGGTTGCCTGATCTGCCAATTAAGTTAAAGGAACATACACTGGAGGTATAGAAAGGGCTGCGCATGCGCAGTCCCTCAGGATGGAGGACGGCCACGGTTCCTAAATGTCCGGGAAGAAGCACTCACAGTCCGGTGAGTGACATGTGCTCTGTCCTGCTGAGTCGAGTGGTGCTTTGTCCTGTGCTCTGTCCTGATGAGTACAGTGGTGCTTTTTCCAGTGCTCTGTCCTGCTGAGTCCAGTGGTGCTGTGTCCTGTGCTCTGTCCTGCTGAGTCCAGTGGTGCTGTGTCCTGTGCTCTATTCTGCTAAGTCCAATGTTCTTTTAAAATTATTTAAAAATTCTAAAATAATTAAAAAAAAATATAAAAAAAAATTATACAAAAAAAAAAGTATAAAAAAATTTCTACTGCAATATATAAATATGTTCACTGTTCCTGCAGTCCAGGAATATTAGTACTGCAATATATAAATACGTTCACTGTTCCTGCAGTCCAGAAATAATAGTACTGCAATATAGAAATACGTTCACTGTTCCTGCAGTCCAAAAATATTAGTACTGCAATATATAAATACGTTCACTGTTCCTGCAGTCCAGAAATATTAGTACTGCAATATATAAATACGTTCACTGTTCCTGCAGTCCAGAAATATTAGTACTGCAATATAGAAATACGTTCACTGTTCCTGTAGTCCAGAAATATTAGTACTGCAATATATAAATACGTTCACTGTTCCTGCAGTCCAGAAATATTAGTACTGCAATATATAAATACGTTCACTGTTCCTGCAGTCCAGACATATTAGTACTGCAATATATAAATACGTTCACTGTTCCTGCAGTCCAGACATATTAGTACTGCAATATATAAATACGTTCACTGTTCCTGCAGTCCAGAAATATTAGTACTGCAATATATAAATACGTTCACTGTTCCTGCAGTCCAGAAATTTTAGTACTGCAATATATAAATACGTTCACTGTTCCTGCAGTCCAGAAATATTAGTACCAGAGATTAAACTATGTTCACTGTTCATGCAGTCCAGAAATATTAGTACCAGAGATTAAACTATAATGGAGTACCAAAATTTGGAGGATAAAATAGGAAAAGATCAAGAACCACTTCCTCCTAATGCTGAAGCTGCTGCCACTAGTCATGACATAGACGATGATATGCCATCAATGTCGTCTGCCAAGGCCGATGCCCAATCTCCTAGTAGAGGGCATGTAAAATCCAAAAAGCCAAAGTTCACTAAAATGAGCAAAAAAAGAAATTAAAATCATCTGAGGAGAAACGTAAACTTGCCAATATGCCATTTACGGCACGGAGTGGCAAGGAACGGCTTAGGCCCTGGCCCGTGTTCATGGCAAACAGTTGTTGTCCATGGGATGAAAAAGCCCATCGTCATGCCTGGGCAGAAGACCAAAAAATCCACCTCTTCGGTTTGGAGTTATTTCTATCCCAATCCGGACAACAAATGTATGGCCATATGTACCTTATGTAAAGCTCAAATAAGCAGGGGTAAGGATCTTGGCCACCTAGGGACATCCTCCCTTATACGTCACCTGAAGAACCTTCATAATTCAGTGTTTAGTTCAGGACCTGTGGCTAGGACCGTCAGCAGTCCAGGGACACCAAAATCCCTTGGTCCTGTTGTATCCACACCAGCAACACCCTCCTCGTCAATTTCCTCCTCGATCTCGATCAGAGATAGTCCTGCAGGCCATGTCACTGGCATGACTGAGTCCTCTTCAAACCGGGATTCTTCCGGAGGATCCTGCAGCGGTACGCCCACTACTGCTGGTAGTCGGTCATCTTCCCAGAGGGGAAGTCGTAAGAACGCTATGTCTTTCACTAAACAGTTGACCGTCCAACAGTCGTTTGCCATGAGCAGTAGTCATCCTATGGCAAAGCGGATAACTGCGTCAATAACAGCAATGTTGGTGTTAGACGTGCGTCCGGTGTCTGCCATCAGTGGAGTGGGATTTAAACGGTTGATAGAGGTATTGTGTTCCCGATACCAAAGCCCGTTGAGATTCCACTTCACTAGGCAGGCGATACCCGGGATGTACAGAGAAGTACGAAAAAGTGTCCTCAGTGCTCTGAAAAATGCGGTTGTACCACCTGTCCACGTAACCACGGACATGTGGACAAGTGGTTCAGGGCAAACTAAGGACTATATGACTGTGACAGCCCACTGGGTAGATGCATCGCCTTCCGCAGCAACAGCAGCAGCTGCATCAGTAGCAGCATCTCCACAACGCCTGCTCGTTCCAAGGCAGGCAACGTTGTGTATCACCGGTTTTAATAAGAGGCACAACGCTGACAACCTCTTAGAGAAACTGAGGGAAATAATCTCGCAGTGGCTTACCCCACTTACACTCTCCTGGGGATTTGTGGTGTCAGACAACGCCAGTAACATTGTGCGGGCATTACATATGGGCAATTTCCAGCACGTTCCATGTTTTGCCCACACAGTAAATTTAGTGGTGCAGCATTACCTTAAGAGTGACAGGGGTGTGCAGGATATGCTTGCGGTGGCCCGCAAAATTGCTGGACACTTTCGGCATTCTGCCACTGCCTACCACAGACTCGAACAACATTAAAAAGGCTGAACCTGCCCTGCCATCACCTCAAACAAGAGGTTGTGATGCGCTGGAACTCCACCCTCTATATGCTGCAGAGGAGCATGGAGGAGCAGCAATAGGCCATTCAAGCCTACACAGGCACCTACAACATAGGCAAAGGTGTGGGATTGCGCCTGAGTCAAGCTTAGTGGAGACTGATTTCCGTGTTGTGCAAGGTTCTCCAGCCGTTTGAACTTGCCACACGAGAAGTCAGTTCCGACACTGCCAGCTTGAGTCAGGTGATTCCCCTGATCAGGTTGTTGCAGAATCAGCTGGAGAAAGTGAGGGAGGAGCTGTTAAAGCATTGCGATTCCACAAAGCATGTAGCTCTTGTGGATGAAGCCCTTCGTACGCTTTGGCAGGATCCGAGGGTGGTCAGTCTTTTAAAGTCAGAGGAATACATTCTGGCCACCGTGCTCGATCCTCGGTTTAAAGCGTATGTTGTGTCTCTGTTTCCGGCGGACACAAGTCTACAGCGGTGCAAAGACCTGCTGGTCAGGAGATTGTCCTCTGAAGAGGACCGTGATATGCCAACAGCTCCTCCTTCATTTTCTTCCACACCTGTGGCTGCGAGGAAACAGCTGAGATTTCTGAAACGACCCGCTGGCGGGGATGCAGACAACATCTGGTCTACATCATGTCTACTGTCGCTGCATTGGATGCTGTCACCATTGAAAAAATGGTGGAGGATTACTTTGCTGACACCATCCAAGTAGACATGTCAGACAGTCCTTATTCTTACTGGCAGGAAAAAAAGGCAGTTTGGAAGCCCTGTACAAACTGGCTCTATTTTACCTGAGTTGTCCCCTCTCCAGTGTGTACTTCGAAAGAGTTTTTAGTGCAGCGGGGAACCTGGTCAGTGAGCGGCGAAGGAGGTTGCTTCCACAAAACGTTGAGAAGATGATGTTCATAAAAATGAATTATCAATTCTTCAATCAAGACCAGCACTGGCCTCCAGAGACTACAGAGGGACCTGTGATTGTGGAGTCCAGCGGGGACAAATTGATAATGTGTGAGGATGAGGAAGTACACACTGAAGGGGGTGAGGAATCAGAGGATGAGGATGAGGACGACAACTTGCCTCAGTAGAGCCAGTTTAGTTTGTACAGGGAGAGATGAATTGCTTTTTTTGTGTGGCGGCCCAAACAAACCAATCATTTCAGCCACAGTTGTTTGGTAGGCCCTGTCGCTGAAATGATTGGTTTGTTAAAGTGCGCATGTCCTATTTCAACAACATAAGGGTGGGTGGGAGGGCCCAAGGACAATTGCATGTTGCACCTCTTTTTTTGGCATTATGTGCTCTTTGGGGCCTAGTTTTTCAAACTGCCATCCTGTCTGCCACTGCAGTGCCACTACTAGATGGGCCACGTGTTTGTGCCACCCACTTGTGTCGCTTAGCTTAGACATCCAGCTACCTCGGTGCAACCTTTTGGCCTAAAAACAATATTGTGAGGTGTGAGGTGTTCAGAATAGACTGGAAATGAGTGGAAATGAATGTTATTGAGGTTAATAATAGCGTAGGAGTGAAAAAACAACAAAAAAATGGATTTTAGCACTTTTTATGCTTTTTTAAAAAAAAAATCAGAACCCAAAACCCTAAATCAGAACCAAAACGTTGAGTGGGGTGTTTTGGCAAAACAAATCAGAACCCAAAACACTAAAAGTGGCCGATGCACACCCCTACTCAAAAAAGGGTTAACACAACACCTGCACACTGACCATAGATTTTCACTGAAGACACAGAAACAGTGCTACTTTCACATACATTTAACCTGTTGTGGAGACAGCACTCAGCGGGGTTAACACTTCATCCACACGCTGACTACCCACAATCACTGGGTTTACGGGAGCAGTAATACATACATTTAAGTTTGAGCAAACAGACAAGGACACATTAGGAGGCAGCACAGGCTGACTAGGCTTCACAGACTTAACCTTCGTGCTAGACTGAGTGACTGAATTACAGACACTTGAAAGAAACAATTCCTTACCGGCATGTTGACCAGACGGTGACATAAAACACACATTGGTTAAACCTTGGATGGTAGCAGCTGTTCCTGATGGTCTCCGGACACCAGCATCGGGGCTCCCAGCTTCCGTCAAGAGTGACGCAGGGCACAAGGATTCCGACCCGATCGCAGGAGCTGCAACAGACACCTCATCGCTTTCCCCAACGCCGTCTGCACCCATTGATTCCATCACAGACTGCTCCCCTTCTAATACCCTGATAACGTTATACAAAGAGTCACTGGTATTTACAGGTTCTTGTATCGGTAGATTAGTCGGCAGGCGTTTAGATGCCTCCACATTTTCTAACGCCCACAACTTATCAAATAAAGATTGCAGGGTAGCCTCTTCATCTTCTAGAGTGCTCATCAGCTCCTCAATTTCCAGACTTATAACTGTTACATCATCGGGCCCAGATTGCGAGCAGACATTCCATCCCCATCCTTCAGTTGCCTCATCACTGGAGCTGCTCTGTCTTCCCCAGACTCCAGTTGTCTCATCACTGGAGCTGGTTTGCAGGCAGACACTTCCATTCCCAAAGTTTCACCAGGATCCTAGATCTGCACCACCATATCCTCTGGAGGTTCTGGGTCATCCTGTAACTGCGTCTCAAGGACTACCTCAGTCTCCCCCCTGTTATTATTCACAAAAGGGTCACCCAGGTTCACACGGGGATCAGGCAAAACAATGTCCACTGCTGGGTTAACTGCATTTCCAGCCAAGCTGTCCATAGGCTTCACAGGGTCCAGGTCTGGGCTAGGCCCTAAAGCCAGGGGCCTCTACTCCTCCTCTTCCTCAGGATCCTGTGTCATTCCTGTGCTTCACCCCAGGTATCGCTCTGGAACCAACAGCTCAGACTAACACCTCCTTTTTATTGAAAAAGTATTGCAACAAGATATATACAAACTGAAACAAGTTGTGGCAGTTATGTAAAAATTCAATACATAAGATACTAAATTTAGGGGTAGAATGCCCCACACACGAGAGTCTCAAATTAAAATGTCCATAGCAATAGCAACATAAAATATTAAGTGCCCACAACCAAATATACAATCAAAATACAATCAACTATACAATCATAACATAGCTAATACTATATACACTGCAAGCAAAGAGAAACTGATCCAAGCTTTTAGACGTATGCAACCGCAAATAAAATAAAGATGTTAACTGAAACATCTATGGGAGGGTGCAGGACAGAAAAGCCATAGATGAAGAGCCCCCAAACTTTGACTCCCTTACGGAGGTCTCAGACCCCGACACAGTCTGACCCAGCTTGTATTGTCCATCTGGGACCTCTCCATATCCCTGATTTCCACATCCCGTGAAAAATGTCACCCGACACCACATCGCAAGTGAGGACTTTCCGTCTAATTGAGACCGACACCGCACATTCCACTTGAAGTACCGGACTACTAAGCTGACCAGAAAAAGGGTGGTCAAATCAATATCCCAGGACCTACCCTTGAGTGCTCCGTAAACCCACTCAGGGTAACTAAGCCCCGAAAGGCAGGGAATGCCAAAGGCATCAGAAACCCTCTTGTAAACTTCTACATTGAAGGGACATTTGAGAAAAAAATGGTCCATCGTCTCTACCTCCCCCAGACACTCCTCCCGTGGGCAACCACGATCATCTGCATTTCTGTACTTCAAATTTCCCCTCACGTAGAGTTTCCCATGAAGAGAGAGCCAGGTAATGTCCAAAAATTTTGGGGGAATCCTCCGGGACTTAACCAGAGCCAGCCCCTTCAAACACACGCTACCTGGGCAGTCCTTCAGTAACAGCTGTTCCGAGAAGTGGGAGCACAAAATTCTCCTCTCCAACTCCTTCCTAGAGAAGCCTTTGACTTCCCCCACCTCCAAGCACCAATGCCTTGTCACCTTCAAGCAAAGAGTCACGTAGGCCGGGAGATATCCAAGCCGGACCCGGAAACTTTTTACCGCACCTCCCTCTATCCAGACACTGAGGAAGGGATGCACCCAGACTCTAAACCCCTCTACCCATCGATAAGGAGTCTCTAAGAAGAGACTCCCCAGATGTAACTTGAGGAAGGTGGTTAGAAAGAAGAGCACTGGGTTTACCATCCCCAGGCCTCCCTCCCTCCTCGATTTATAGGTCACAGCTCGCTTAATGAGGTTCAACCGGTTCCCCCATAAGAGCTGGAAAAACACAGCATAGACCTTGGTCCATAAAGACTCCGGCAAGTGGCACACGTAACTAACATACAGAAAAACTGGAATCAGGAAGGTCATGATCAAGTCTACCCTTTCCCTCAGAGATAGCCTCCACATCTTCCAGCTCTCTACTTTATGGGTAGCTACAACCAGTCTAGCCTCCCAATTTCGTCTGGCATAATCATCAGGGCCGAACTTAATGCCTAGGATCTTGATCTCCTGGCTGGCGCGGGGGAGGGTGTCCAGAAGGTCAACCTGCTGGCCTTCCTCCCCCATCCAGAAAACCTCACTCTTCTCCTGGTTTACCTCTGAGCCACTGGCCTCGGAGTACCCACGGATTAGAGTTGCCACCTCTAATGCCTCCGCGAGACTCGACAAGACAACAGTGACATCATCGGCGTAGGCCACGACCCTTAGCGGACGACCTGGGACCCAGTCGCACCCCCTCTGCAGTGCTGCCACCTAACGTCCGAATGAAGGGGTCGATGGCGAACACATACAGAAGAGGGCTCAGGGGGCAACCCTGCCTTACACAAGAGTCAACCGAGAAGGATGGACCCACCCAACCATTCTCAAGAGGGAAGCTCTCGGCCTGCCTGTAGATTGGCTTCAGACAATTAACCACCCACACTGGGAGCCCATACCACAGAAGGAGAGCCCACAGGTACTCATGATTTACCCGATCAAAAGCCTTCGACTGATCCAACGCTAGTAAGTATTTTCCTCACTTCTCAGCACGGCAGCGTTCAATGGCCTCCCAGACCCCAAGGACAGCACTAAACGTGCTGCGGCCCTTTACGGTGCAGTGCTGGGAGGGAGAAAGAATCTGGCCGGAGATAGTCATCAGCCTGTTGAAAATTAGCCTTTGCCAGAAACTTCCTGTCAGTATTGAGAAGGGCTATGGGGCACCAGTTCTCAATACATGACGGGTCCTTCCCTTTAGATAATAAAATAAGAGCAGACAGCCTCATGGAGGGAGGAAGGATTCTTCTGCCCAGGCTCTCATTGAATACCTCCACAAGACGAGGAGTCAAAAGGTCTTTAAAGATCTTATAAAACTCGGAGGTCAAGCCGTCCGGTCCTGGTGACTTCTTCATAGATAATTGATCTATGGCCACTTTGACCTCATCTGCTGTTATCTCATCACCCAAGGCATCAAACAAACTGTCAGGACTCACAAGTCCGGGTGTCTCCCTCAGAAACCGGTCCATCTTTTCTCTGATGAGTGGCTTCTCAGACAAAAAAGAGCAGTAGAAAGACCGTACAATACTGAGAATGCCCTCCTTATCTTTCCTGAGAACATCCCCAGTATCACACAGGCCCCTCACCTCCTTAGCATTGACCGACATCCTACAACTCTGGTAAGGATCAGGTGAGTGGTATTTCCCATAATCCCTCTCCAGAACCAAGGAAGCAAGCCGGTCGTACTGTAACTCCTTCATCCAAGCCTTCACTCGGGAGATCTCTTCACCATCTCCCTGCTCAGAGATCAAGAACGCTAATTTCCTTCTCAAGGCCTGGTAGGAATTTTCATTCAGCAAGTTCTTTCTGGCTACGAGTTTGCGTTCTTCCACAACCTCGTAGCCAGAAAGAAGTTGCTGAATGAAAAGTGCTCTTTTTACACACCTTCCACCACTCAGACCTACTCCATCCCGCCTCCAAAAGGGACTCCTGTGCTTCAAAGTCACTGAAGGACTGTCTGATCACCTCCTCCTCTAGGAGCCTAGGGTTCAGGCGCCAAAGGCCCCTATCGTTCTGAGGAGTTTCTGAGGCGTTCAAGGATACACACAGGCAAATGTGATCGGAGAACTCCACAGGTCTCAGCACTGGTGCCGAAGTCGTCGAGCCCTCCTTAACAAAAACCCTGTCTATTCTAGATCAACAACTACCTCTAATAAAGGTGAAAATATTGTGGTCTGGGAAATGGCGAATGTGCACATCCACTAGACCTGCCTGCCTAACCATGTTAACTAATGTCTACTGCCCCTTATATCTCTAACCTCCTCTCCATTCACACTCCCGTCCCCTCCCTGCGCTCGGCCAATGATCGCCACCGCTCCTCCACTCTGATCACCTCTTCCCACTCTAGAACACAAGACTTCCCCTGAGCTGCCCCCCTTCACTGGAACGACCTCCCTCGCTCCATCCGTCTCTCACCCAATCTGTGCTCCTTCAACTGGGCACTTAAAACTCACCTGCTCCTTAAGGCCTACCAACCATCCACTTTACCTCTCACCTCTTCTGTTTCTCCCCTGTCTCCTTTTTACTCTCCCCTTTGCTTCACTGGCTCCCTCTTGTGCCTGATTTTGTTTACCCTCCCTTAGGATGTAAGCTCGTATGAGCAGGGCCCCTCTCCCCTCCTGTCTCCACACCTGTTCTTCCGCTCCGTCTTTACAGTATTTGCCTGCCTGGAGTTTCTGAAGTTCTGGTACTTTGTGTTTATTGTTCCGTATTGTTTTACCCTGTATAGTGTACTGTTTGTGCTGTGTACGGCGCTGCGGAAACCTTGTGGCGCCTAACAAATAAACGATAACAATAATAATAATAATAACTAAAAAAATTAGAATCGTAGCCCAGAGTAGTCGATGCGCCCCCCCCCCCCTGTCTTTGGGCCAGATGATGGTGTTGAAAATCACCTGCAAAAACCAACTGCTGGGCTGTAAAAAGGTACGGTTTTATCTCCCCGAAAAGGCATTTCCTGTCCCACTTGCTTTGAGGACCATAGATATTAATTAGTGTCAGGTTATGCCACCGCAGTTTGACATCTAAAATCATACATCTACCTACCTGTAACTCTATAACTCGCTGGAGAGTTATCATGTTGGTGAAAAGGACCGCCAACCCACTGTACGGCTCGGCTGCAAGAGACCAGAATGAGGGGCCATGTCTCCACTCCCGCTTTGCCTTAAGGAGATCCGCGAGCTGCCCCACCCTAGTCTCTTGCAAAAATAAAATGTCAACCTCAAGCGTGTTGAAAAAATTGAAGGCCATATAGCGAGCACGTTCAGACAAGATGGATGCCACGTAGGTAGCAGACACTGGCAGATTTCCCCCAATCACCGGCACCACAGCTCCGCCCACTCCACTCGCAGAGTTAACCTCCGCTGCTGGCAAGGGTAAGATGGCTTCATTACTATTGGCACAGACAGGCAACAGGGGATCCGACACAGCTGCACTCACCGATGCCTTGCACGCGCTCCTGTCAGACACTGAAATAGACTTCAATACAATACGAGAACCAGCAGCATCGCTGCGGCTTGAATGGACCACACACACAGGGTGGGGCCGATACATCACAGCTGCAGCCGCATCAGTAATAACAGGCACGGAGCCTGCACTCACAGGAATCGGGCCACAGACAGGGGATCCTGAGCCAACCACAGCAGGCACCATCTCCCTATCTACAATGGCCGCGGCTTCTTGCAGCTCCGTCACTGGCAAGTCACCCTCCATTACTCTTATATTATTATATAAAATGTTCTCCATTGGACCTTGAACATCAGAAACAGGAGCATTAATAGGCAAGAGTTCATATGTCAAGCACTCCTCTTTCTCAGACAATGATTCTTCTGACGGTGAGTGTAACTTTTCAATTAACCCTTGCAGTACTTGTTTGTTAAGAAGGATTTCGTCCAATTCTTTAATTTCTGCTGTGAAGGTTACCCTGTCAGTGCTATAAGCATTGTTCCTTTTCCTTTTTTTTTTTTGCAACAATTTGTTTTTTAACCCTTGCAATCCCAGATTCTAGGTCTAGTATTGTCTCCCTAACCGCAGACTCATCTTACTCACTAGGAGCTGATTCAGAGAGGCACATATTCACAGTATTCACACACCCCTTCTGTGCAGCAACAGTGTTGCCAGCAGGCATTGTCTCCATAGCCACTTCACATAATACAGGTTCAACATTAGCTTGCACATCCATACTACCAGCACTACCAGTTATATTTACAGTCACTGAACTTACTTCTGTATTACTGGAGGCAGGCTTGCTTGGTACAGGGCCTGGGAATTTGTGCCTTTGCCACTGCAGCAGTACCTTTAGATGCAGGGTCTGGACTGGATCCCTGAGCCTCCACATTAGCAGTAGCTGTACTTGTTTCAATATTCCTAGAGGCAGGCTTGCTTGGCACAGGGCCTGCATTAGGAACTTTTGCCTTTTCCACAGCAGCAGTATTTTTAGATGCATGGTCTGTGCTAGATTCCAGAGTCTTCACCACCTTAGTGGTAGCTGGATTCACCACCAAGTTGTTAGTAGAAACAGGCTTACTTGGTACAGAGTCTGATATAGGCCCCTGGGCTTTTGCAGTAGAAACAGCTGAATCCACAGTCTGGATACTCTTCTGGGTGTGTGCTCTCAACACAGGGCCCTGGCTGGGCCTCTGCAGCTGGGCCTCGTTTCCATCCTGAGGTATTAGCAAGGTTTTCCCTAGCGCTTGCACATTCATAGAAGGGCCTGTGCTAGACCCAAAAGCCTGGGAACTAGCATTGTCCTTTTCAGCTTGATTATGCTCTTTAGGAGCGTGGCCTATGCTAGGCCTAAAAGCCTGGGGACTTTCCTGCACTCCTTCCCCAGGATCCTCCATCCTCTCTGGGCTTGCTCCCAGAGTCCACACTGGTTCTCAGACAGCCAAGGCACACCTCCTCACTCCAAGGCAGCTGGAAATATTGTTTATTTAAAGCTTGCAACATAATATAACCAATTAGTACACAATGTGGCACCCAAAATTAAAGGAACATAAATATTAAGGCAAATGTCCCATAAAGTCCAGCATTAGTCAATAAAAACAGGATAAAAGCACAACATAAAAACAGAAGGGTGTCCACACCAAATAAACAAAAACAAATATAATATATTATTTAAACCCACATCAAAAACCACCCAAAGAAACACTTCAAACCACCCCCAACCACCAAAAATCACAACAAACCATCAAAATATTCTTTAGCAAAGAAGAAATAAACCGACCGTTTAGATGTATGTAGCCATATATAAAAATACCAGTAATTATTCACTGAAAGTCTAAGGGAGGTGAAAAGATAGGCAGCCACAGATGGAAAGACATACCGGACTTTGGCCCCCCTACGGATGCCTCAGACCCCGCCAGAGCCTGACCCAGTTTGCATTGGTCATCCGGCGCTTCTCCATATCCCTTAATTTCCACACCTCGTGGAGAATGTCACCCACCACCACTTCACAGGGAAGGACCTTTTGTCTAATGGAAACCTGACACCTAGCTTTCCAAGTGAAGTATCTAGTAACTAAATTAACTAAAAAAAGGGTGCCAAAATCAAAAACCCGCCACCTATCATTGAATGCACCATAGACCCATTCAGGGTAACTGAGTCCCGAAAAGCAACGGATGCCCAAAGACCTGGAAACTCTCCTGTAAATTTCTATATTAAAGGGGCACTCAAGCAAAAAGTGGTCCATAGTCTCCTCCTTCCCCTGACACTCCTCCCGTGGACAACCACGATCATCAGCACTTCTATACTTCAGATTCCCTCTCACATAGAGTCTCCCATGGAAAGAGAGCCAGGCAATGTACCAAAACTTTAGAGGAACTCTCCCGGAATTAACCAGGGAAAGACCGTCTGCACATACATCACCTGGGCAGTCTCTCAGTGATAGCTGAGCCCAGAAGTGAGAGTGCAGGACTCTCCTCTCCAACTCCCTTCTAGAGAAGTTCCTGACTTCCCCCGCCTCCAGGCCCCAACGCCTTGTCACTTTCAATCCCAGAGATGCATAGGTCGGGAGATACCCATGACGGACCCGGAAGGTCCTCACCCTGCCACCTTCCATCCAAACATTAAGGAAGGGATGCACCCAGACCCTAAAGCCACCTACCCATTGAGGAGGAGTCTCAAGAAAGAGACTACTGAGGTGCAACTTTAAAAAAGTTGTTAGAAAGAACAGCACTGGGTTAACCATACCCAGGCCACCATCCCTCCTCGATCTGTAGGTCACAGTTCGCTTGATCAGGTTCAACCTATTCCCCCAAAGTAAAAGGAAGAAAACTGCATAAACCCTAGACCATAAAGACTGTGGCAAAAGGCACACGTAGCTAATGTACAGAAACTCTGGGATCAGGTAGGTCTTCACAATGTCTACTCTTTCCCTAAGAGAAAGCTTCCACCTCCTCCAGCTCTCCACTTTCCGAGAAGCTTCCTCCAGTTTTATCTCCCAGTTTTGTTTGACATAATCACCAGGTCCGAATTGAATTCCTTAAATTTTGATCTTACTACTGGCCCGGGGAAGGCTGTCCGGAAGGTCGAACTGACCACCTTCCTCCCCCATCCAGAAAACTTCACTCTTTACCTGGTTTACTTTCGAGCCACTGGCCTCGGAGTACCTGCAGACCAGAGTTGCCACCTCCATTGCTTCCACAGGACTCGACAAGATGACAGTGACATCGTCCGCATAGGCCACCACCTTCAAAGGACTCTCCGGACCCAACAGCACCCCTCCTATCGAGCCGCCTTCAATCCTTCGAATAAAAGGATCTATTGCAAACACATACAAGAGGGGGCTCAGGGGGCAACCCTGCCTTACTCCAGAGTTGACAACAAAGGATGAACCTACCCAACCATTCACAAGAGGGAAGCTCTCGGCCTGCTTGTAAATAGTACAAAGCCAATTCACCACCCGCACTGGAAGACCATACCTCAGAAGTAGAGCCCACTGGTACTCGTGATCCACCCTGTCAAAGGCCTTCGACTGATCCAGAGCCAAAAGATACTTTCCCCACTTCTCAGCCCGACACCGCTCAATGGCCTCCCGGGCCCCCAGGACAGCACTGAAGGTACTTCGGCCTTTCACAGTGCAATGCTGTGAGGGGGAAAGCATTTGACCGGAGATCTGCATCAGTCTATTAAAAAGTACCTTTGCCAAAATCTTTCTGTCGGTATTGAGAAGGGCTATGGGGCGCCAGTTCTCAATACGCGACTGATCCTTGCCTTTGGACAGCAAAATCATTGCGGAAACCCTCATGGAGGGAGGTAATAAACCTCTCTCCAGGCTCTCATTAAAAACCTCCACGAGGCGTGGAGCCAGAATGTCCACAAAGATCTTAAAGAACTCGGAGGTTAAGCCATCCGGGCCTGGAGATTTCTTTTTAGACAACTCGTCTATGGCCATTCTGACTTCATCCACCGTTATCTTGCTGCCCAAAGACTCAAGCGAACTGCTGAGATCCACAAGATCAGGTGTCTCCCTCAGGAAATGGTCCATCTTCTCTCTGTCTAGTGATTTCTCAGACAAGAGATCAGAGTAGAAAGACTGCACAACACCAAGGATGCCCTCCCTGTTTTCTCTGAGGACACCCCCAGCATTGTACAGACCCCTAACCTCTTTCATATCTACCGACTTCCTACAGTTCAAGTAAGGATCGGGTGAGTGGTACTTCCCGTAATCCCTCTCCAGAACCAAGGAAGCATACCGGTCATATTGCATCTCCCTCATCTGAGCCTTCACTCTGGAGATTTCCCCACCATCTCCCTTTTCAGAGATCAGGAATCCAAGTTTCCTTCCTAATGCTGAATAGGTATTTTCTCTTAGCAAGTTATTTCTAGCTACCAGGTCACGGAAGAAACCCCGGGTCCTCTTTTTAAATATCTCCCACCACTCTGACCTACTTCACCCTGCCTCCAAAAGCGTCACTTGGGATTCAAAGATGTCCCTAAAGGACTGTCTTATCTCCTCTTCTTCTAGGAGCTTAGAGTTCAGACGCCAAAGGCCCCTACCTTTCTGAAGAGTCTCTGAGGCATTCAAGGATACACTGAGGTAAATGTGGTCAAAGAACTCTACTGGCTTTAGCTCTGGAGCCAAAGTTTTCGAGCTCCCCTTAACAAAAAATCTATCTATTCTAGACCTCCAGCTACCTCTATAATAAGTGAAACCCGTGAGGTCTGGAAAATGACGAACATGCACATCCACCAGACCAGCCTGTCTTACCATACTAACTAGAACCTTCCCTGTCTTTGGTCCTAATAATGGTGTTAAAATCACCACCAAAGACTATCTGCCAGGCCGAAAAAAGATATGGCTTTATCTCCCTGAAAAGACACTTCCTTTCCCATTTGGTTTGTGGACCATAGATGTTGATCAATCTCAGGTCGTGTCCTCTCAGGTTGACATCCAAAATCATACATTTACCTACTTGGAGTACTATAACTCGTTGGACAGTTATCATGTCGGTAAAAAGGACCGCCACCCCACCGTACGGCTCGGCCGCAAGAGACCAATATGAGTGTGTAGGTCGGCAAGCCGGCCTATTCTGTTCTCCTGCAAAAATAAAAAATCAGCCTCAACCGTGCTGAAAAAATAAAAGGCCATGTAACGAGCTAGTTCGGACAGAATGGATGCCACATTAATGGTGGCAAACCTTATGGGCTGCGAAGCCATCCTTCAGAGTTATACTAGTAGGATCCTGATAACTTTTTCTTTACTTGTTTCATAGAATCTTCATCAGAAGATCCCCACATTTTAAAACTGATCCCCACTGGCAATGTGTCACCTTCCTGGAGAACTATCTCTTCCCCTACTGGGACCACCCCACCAGACCTAACCAAAGAAGACTCACCACCCACCATCTTATCTACACTATCAACAGGACTTAAATTGTCATCCACCAAGGGTTCCAATACCACCCTCAGTGGGTCAGGGGGTCGCCCTGGGACTGAGAAACCTGATTTGATGATAACGGGGGGGGGGGGGGGTGAGAAGACGAGAGTCTGACTATTCACTTTTCAGTTCAGACCCCTTACCCTCCAGATCAGAGGGACCCTAGGGAAGAGGAACCGGAGCCAACTCCTCCACAGTAAAGGACTTAGGGAGAGAAATGACTGGCTGCTTTAGATTAAGGCTCTCTTCCTTAGATGTCTTAATTAACCATATTTTACCCTGTACATCAGACTTATCCTTAGGTTTTCTATATTCAGAGGCCCCAATCTTCTTGCGTTTTCTAGTCACTTTTGCTCTGAAACTCAGTTCACCTTCCCCTGACCTAACCACCTCCCCTTCCATTTCCTCATCACTCGAAAAAACTAAAAACCTATTTGATAACACTAGACCATCACTGCCTTTTTCCTTAGCCTGATTTCTTTTCCCCCTTCTAGCTTGCACAACAAAAGGTTGCTCTTTAGTCACCTTAGAGAGAGCAGAAGCTGAAGTACTTGGCTGTTCTTGAACTAATGAAAGGGCAGGATTAGCGGGAACAATCTTCAAAGCAGAACACCCCTCTACCAACACCACTTCCCTTGCGTCTATGTCCTCTACTACTCTAACCAACTCTGCATCAGGGATATACCCACTGTTATTATGTGATGCATGAGGGCATCTGCTAAACGGATGCCCCATTTCCTCACACAAATTACAGCGTATTCTTACACAACCTCTAGCCTCATGCCACACTTCACCACAGTGACCACACTTTTGGGAGGGGCAGTTGGCACTGAGGTGGCAGAAATCCCCACAACTGTGGCACATCCTCGGCTGACCTGGATAAAAGCATTGTATTCTGTCACGCCCTATGAATGCAGCCGATGGTATATGCACCAGGCCAGCCTCCGTGCACCGTAGATCACCCATGGCTGACCATCCGCCACCCCAGACACCATAGCTAGGATCAGGTACCTTGACTAAAGGAGAAACCAGAGTTGCATATCTCTTTAACCAAAATGTGAGGTCAGATGAGGGTAAAGATTCATTCCTCACCAAAATCGTTATTTTCACACGTTCCTGTTTTGTAACAGGAATAGCTCTAAATTTTGACCACGGATCTGTTCCCCTGCATCCCGCCCAAAGGGTCCAAAAAGCCTGCAAACCGCCATAAGAATAAAAATTGACATCATACTCTGGTGACCCGACTGGGTGGATGCAGGCAAACAGATCCGCAGCCACAAATCCAAAAGCAGAAAGAAACACTTTTAAAAAATCTGCTCTATTTGGGGGATCATTTCCTACACATTTTAATTGAACTACGATACGTCTCTTGGGAGGCTGTCCCCCAGGAGGTATTATTGATGCACCTTGCTTTGCCCCCCCAGACACAACTCCTGCATAGGACACTGTACCAGGCATAGGAATAGGGGCTGGATGGGGATTGTTTACTGGACAGGTAATGGTTACAGTAGGACCATCGTTCACAATAGCCTGATTTGAAGCAGAAAGTACATTTGTTACATTAACCCTTTGGGCTCCCAAGCCACTCTCTTTAGGAGCTGAAGCCTGATTTGTATCAACATTCTGTTTGCTCGAACAACCTGCTTAAGGCATCATATTTTGCATTTCTTCTATTGCATTTTCAATTAACTTCAAAGCCTCTTTTGTTCTATCTAACATTTTCAATGGACCAAAAATTGTCTCAATTACTTTTTTTTGAACATCACTAGTTTCAACATTACAAAGTGCAGACACAGAAATATTATCAGTAGATTTTACATTAGGCAACATATTCTGTACCACGGAAGCTTTGGACATGCCCCCTTTACTCCTGGAGACAATACCACTGGTTTCAACATTATTAATATCGGATACAGTAAGCTTATCAATAGATTTTTCATTTGACAAAATATTCTGTACCTTCTGAGTTTTGGCCATGCCCCCGTTGCCAAAGGAGATGACACCACAACATTGCTGGCAACAGACAAAGTATGCTTATCAATATGTTTAACATTAGATGATACACTCTGTACCTCCGGTTCCTCAGCCACACCCCTTTCGCTCCAGGAGGCAACCTGCGCTTTAAGCTGTAAACAAGGGGACTCACCATCTGCAGGAAAAAGCTGGGCCAACGGATCTGACAGGCTCACACAAGGAGGACTCAGAACGGAATTATCTGCCATAGCCGCGCTCAGGATACCGGTACCGTGACTTCCAGTTTTTGCCGGAAGTGACGTGGGGATAGTGAACGCTGGGTCGGCCACAGTAACTGCGGTCACACCTACGCTCTCCCCCACACCTCCTTCAGTCCCCACCGGTTCCTTCATTGGCGGTTCTCCCTCGAGGACCCTGATATTATCATACAGAGACACCAAGTTTGTAACAGTCTCTGAGGTTGTCAAATTGTCAGGCAAGGGTACCGAGGAGTCCTCTCTTTCAGACATAGATTCCTCGGATGCCACAGTTTGCATACTTGAAAATAAAGCTTGTAGCCGCTGTTCTTTCCTTTTGAGGGTTGCATCCATGTCTTCAATCTCCAGGGAGATAGCAGCTCGATCTCTACTATAAGCATTATTCCTCTTTCTCTTTTTCTGCAGGATTTGCCTTTTTAGCTTTAATATTTCAGATTCCAGTTTTTGGATTTGTTTGTTTACTGTTGCCTCATCAACACCGCTGGGATCTGACTCTGGAAGACAGACATCTGAAGCACTTAGCTTAATATTATTCACAACTGCCGCAGCATCACACTCTGCATTGGAAAAGGATTCCCTGTCGGCACTGGATTGCTTTTTGTCAGATAAGGCTTGCACAGCTTCACTTTGTCCAGAATCTGGTAATTCGACTTTTGCAGTGACCCCTTCACGGTGAATAGCCAATTTTTTGTTAACATCTGCAATGTCTGCCACTCCTGCCACAGAGGCTGCCTCAGGAGCCTGGGGAATTTCCATAACTGACATAGTACATGATGCAGAGGGAGTGCAGTGGGTATAACCTTCATTACACATAGGCTGACTGGTTAACCCCTCACCAGCTATATCACTGTTAAACACTGCAGACTGAGTTTTACTAACAAGCTGCTTTTCACTGTCCATTGTTTCTTCCACTTTGCTCAAAGGCAACACAGATGATGAAGGGGGACACACAGTCTCATCAGTGTCTCTCATGCTCTTGTAAGCCCCTAATTTTCCCTTAGCAGGATCTTTATCTTCCACATTCAAACCACAACAATTCCCCTGCTTTACTTCCATTGAAATCCCAGCATTATCTTGTTTTGCTGCATTCAAACTTTGCATAGGCTGTAAAGACAGGGTGGATTTACCTGATTTTGTAGCAGATTTAGTAACTACTTCTCCACTCAAATCTTTATCCAGATGTACTTTATCTTCCACAGGCTGAGTATCAGATGTTTCCTGCCTTCTCCCGGCTAAAAATCCAGCATGATCTTGCTTTGCTGGGCTTGGGCCTGGACAAGGCCTCAAAGCCTGGGTACTCGCCTCCACCTTCTCCCCACAGACTTGCTTCCTGGTCTCTGGGCCCAGAGTAGGCCCTGAAGCCTGGGGAGTCTCCTCGACTCCTCCCCCAGGATCCTCCATGCTTCCCTGGGCGCTGTCCCAGGGATCTCTCTGGTTCTCACTAGCACACACAGATACGTCCTGTCTCTGCTGCTGCTGAAACCAGAATGAGGCTGGATCAACCCTAGCTCAAGCATTTCATGTACCTCCTTGTATATACTCTCCTTGGCCTCTGGTGAGACCCTATAAGCGGGTTGCCTAATTACCTAATGCTCACCAGTGTGCACATGGTGCATCACTGTCAGGCGCCGTCCCACGATCTCCTCGGGACGGTCGCCTGTGCTGCCTTCCAGCGCGTGTGGTTGCTAGTCACTTCCGGCCGCCCGGCCACTGCATACACGAGCGCCTCTCGTTGCTCCCGTTGCTAGGCTACTCTCTAAATCTCCCCGGCGCTAGTTATGACAGCGCCACTGTGTTGCTCCCCATTGGGCCAACTAACTATTTAAACACCTCCTGGCCCTCCTACCAGTGCCAGAGTATCAGGTCTCTACCTGCCTCCAGCATTCCCAAGTGTTCCTGTTTCCTTTGCCTGTTTTGATATATTCCTGCCTGCCTGTGACCCTTGTGACCCGGACTGCTTTGACCACCCCTTTTGGATCTACCTATTGTACTGCGCCTCCTAGAACGTTACCGACCCGGCTTGTCTCACCTTCCCTTCGGATACTCCTTGTGTACCTTCATTTCCAGCTCTGTTACCAACCTGGCTTGTCTGACAACTCTTCGCTATCTGACCCGTGGAAGGACCGCGACCTGCGTGTCTCCTGCAGCTGAGTCCATACCTCCTTGTGGGGGTCCCTGGTGAACACCAGGGGCACATTAGACTCCGCACCTTCTCTCGGGGTAGTGCCAACGATAGCAGGTACGCAACAC
This sequence comes from Mixophyes fleayi, assembly GCF_038048845.1. Classification (NCBI taxonomy): domain Eukaryota; kingdom Metazoa; phylum Chordata; class Amphibia; order Anura; family Limnodynastidae; genus Mixophyes; species Mixophyes fleayi. The sequence continues at coordinate 85,114,758 of NC_134409.1, forward strand.
ATAGTCGCGACAGTATACTCTGGCCATGACTACGAAAGGGTCTGGTGAACCCTCAGCCCGGGACTTACTTCTTCACCTGGCTCAGCAGGTAGAACAACAAGAAGCAGCCCAAGCACACCTCCTACAGTGTGTCCAAGGTATCACTACCCGCTTTGATGCTTTACAGGGCTCCCTGCCTTCTACCCCAGCCATTACTTCCTCCACGGCTGAATCTTCTAGTGTGGTTACAGTCTCCACGGCGGCCTCTGTGCATTCTGGCTCCCGAGAAATACGATGGTGATCCTAAGAGATGCAGGGGTTTCTTAAACCAATGCTCCATTCAATTTGAATGTAACCCTGGAGCATTCCCTTCAGAACGTACCAAGGTGGAATTCATTATCTCACTCTTGAGCGGTCAAGCACTTGCCTGGGCCTCGCCCCTATGGGAACGAGGGGATCCTCTTCTTAGCAACACCACCTCCTTTATTGAAGCCTTTAGAAGAGTCTTTGATGATCCTGGGAGAGTAGCCTCTGCGGCTACCAGTCTGCTGAGTCTTCGTCAAGCCAACCTGTCTGTGGGGCAGGATGCAATTCAGTTTCGGACTTTGGCATCTGAACTAAAGTGGAACAACAAGGCATTGGTGGCAACATTCTGGCAAGGTCTAGTTGATTGGATCAAAGACGAACTAGTTTCCCGGGATATTCCTTCTGATCTTGATACCCTTATTGCTCTTTACATCAAGGTAGACCTGCGTTATGAAGAACGCATGCAAGAATGTCCCATTACCAAGCGGATTGTACCTCATCCAGCTCCACAATTACAAAACCCGGTTCTGCCCACGGATGAACCCATGCAAGTTGGACGTTCTAGATTATCTCCGGAAGACAGGGAATGGCGGTTCAAGCAACATCTCTGCCTTTACTGTGGAGGTTCCAGACACCTTCTCAGAGTCTGCCCCAAGAGACCGGGAAACCCATCCTCCTAAACAATGGCAGGGAGGCCGTTTTAGGAGAATCCACAGTTGCTCCCTATTCCAAACATACCCCAGAGCTTCTTATACCAGTCACCCTGAGCACCGCTAAAGGTCCCTTCTCCACCACGGCTTTGTGGGTTCCGGCTCCTCTGGTAACTTCATATCTGCCACTTCCGTTTCTGGGCTCCAAATTCCTGTACTTCCTTTGCCTCAACCATTGTCTTTAGCGGCAGTGGACGGTAACCGTGTCGTCAGCGGTTCCATCTCCTCTGTTACTTCTCCAATTCAGTTGATGGTAGGAGCTCTTCATAGCGAGATGATTCATTTATTGGTGTTGCCTAAATCCATTAATCCTCTCATCTTGGGACTACCATGGTTACTAATGCATTCACCACAGATGGATTGGGATCATGCTCAGGTTACCCCATGGGGTTCAGAATATCATCACAGATGCATGTCCAGAATTTGTTCTCCCGGATCTCGAGTAATTGCTCATTCTACAGTTATTGAGTCTGTCTTTCCGGCGGCCTATGCCGAGTTTCAGGAAGTGTTCAGCAAGACTGAAGCTGAGACCCTACCCCCCATCGTCCCTGGGACTGTTTCATTATTCTGTATCCTGATTAACCTATACCCAAAGGGTGAACTTATCCTTTGTCCTGTCCTGAGACCTCGGCGATGTCTCAATATGTCACAGAAAATCTGAAACGGGGGTTTATTTGCCGGTCCACCTCTCTTGCTGGGGGCCGAATTCTTCTTTGTCAAGAAAAAAGACGGGTCCCTACGCCCGTGTATTGACCATCGTTCCCTTAATCGCATTACAGTCAAGAATCGGTATCCCTTACCCCTTATCTCCGATCTCTTTGACAGAATCAGTGGGGCTGGAATTTTCACCAAATTAGACCTTCGAGGGGCCTACAACTTGATTCGCATTAAAAAGGGGGATGAATGGAAGACGCCTTCAATACCAGGGATGGCCATTTCGAATACTTGGTAATGCCCTTTGGCCTTTGCAATGCCCTTGCCATCTTTCAGACTTTTGTCAATGACATCTTTCAAGATCTGCTGTACACCTCTGTGGTGGTCTATTTGGACAATATTCTAGTGTTCTCTAAACACTTGAGTTCTCACCAGGAACAAGTGAAGGAAGTCTTACGTAGACTACACGAATATCATCACTATTGCAAACGGGAGAAATGTGTCTTCGAAGTATGCCAAGTACCCTTCCTTGGTTTTATTGTATCGGGTTCATGACTACAGATGGATCCCACCAATCTTGGATTGGCCTCAACCACAGGGTCTCAAAGCAATTCAGAGATTCATTGGCTTTGTTAACTATTATCGGCAGTTCATTCGATTTTTTTTCCTCCATTATCGCTCCTATTACAGCGCTAACTAGGAAATCTGCCAACCCTAAGATCTGGTCTCCAGAAGCCATCTCTGCCTTTGCTACACTAAAGAAAGCATTTTCCTGGGCTTCTGTTCTCTCCCAGCCGGACCAGGAACAACCTTCCTTTGTGGAAGTTGATGCGTCTTCGGTGGGCATTGGTGCCGTATTATTCCAAAAGACGTCATCGGGTACTCATTCCCCATGCAGGTTTTTATTCAGATGATTCCTCCCTAGTGAGATCAACTATGGAATCGGAGACAAAGAACTCCTTGCTATTAAAGCTGCACTTGAAGAATGGCGTAATTTACTGGAGGGCTCCTTATACCCTGTTACCATATTCACGGACCATCGGAATTTGATATTCATTCGTGAAGCTCGCCGCTGGGCATCCTTCTTTGCTCGCTTCAACATGACTCTTACATTCTGTCCAGGTGCTAAAAACTGGCGAGCAGACGCCTTATCTCGTTCCTTTGATGATTCTGATCGCCTAAATCCATTGGTTCCTCAATGCATCATCGATCCCTCTAATATTGTAGTGTTTACCAATACCAAGATGCCTACTTCTCCTACAGGACGATCCTTTGGGGTACCACACCTATGACTCAAGAACTTTACAGTGGGCTCATTCCTCCCGCATCGCGGGCCACACTGGAGTAAAAAGACCACAGCTCTACTCTGTCGATGTTTTTGGTGGCCCACCATACATATCGACATACGTGATTTCATTGCAGCTTGTACCATCTGTGCCCCACATAAAACATCCAGGAAAAGCCCCTCCTGGGTTGCTTCGCCCTCTGCCTACACCCAACGCCCCCTGGGAAAGTATAGCGATGGACTTTATTACTAACCTCCCTTGCAGTTCCGGATTCAATACCATCTGGGTTGTGATCGACCGGTTTTCCAAGATGGTTCACTTCATTCCCCTCTCAGATCTACCTTCAGTCAGTCACTTAGCCGACATGTTTATTAAAGAAATGTTCAGATTGAATGGTTGCCCTAAAAAGATCATCTCTGATCGAGGAGTCCAGTTTACCTCCCGATTCTGGAGGTCCTTCTGTAAGAAGCTGGGTACAGAATTAAAGTTCTCTTCGGGGTATCACCCTCAGACCAATGGCCAGACCGAATGGGTAAACCAAGACTTGGAGACCTTTCTTCGCTGCTTTACTGCTGACAATCAGAGCAAAGGGTCACAATTCCTTCCCTGGGCGGAGTTTTCACACAATGAGCACATCCACAAATCCACCGGCTTCTATTATTTATTGTGCCCGGGACACTTCCTACTATACCGGATCCCTTCCCTAGTTCCTCCTCCTCAGTTCCAGCAGTGGACACCCTCTATCGAGAATTTTCCACTATCTGGGCCAAAACCAAGATGGCCCTACAGAAAGCTACACAGCACCACAAGACCTTTGCGGATCGTCACCGAAGAGATACTCCTCTATTGAAAGTAGGGGACCAAGTATGGTTGTCTACTAACAATGTGAAACTAAAAGTCCCGTCTATGAAGATGGCTCCACGTTTTATCTGTCCCTATACCATCACACAGGTTATCAACCCTGTCTGTGTCAAACTAAAGCTACCTGCTTCATTACGATGCCACAACACCTTTCATGTGACCTTACTTCGACCGCTGGTGCTCAACAAATTCTTTTTACCTTCATCTCGACCCCCTCCGGTTCAATCTTTCTCGGAACAGAGTTTGAGATCAGCCAAATCCTGGATTCCCGTATCCGCTATGGTCGGCAGCAATTCCTTGTTCATTGGAGGGGATTCGGTCCTGAAGAGAGATCTTGGGTGGACAAACCCGATCTTCATGTCCCCCTTCTATTTAAAAGAATTCTCCAACAGGGGGAGATGGAGTAGGGAATACTGTCAGGCGCCATCCCACGATCTCCTCGGGATGGTCGCCTGTGCTGCCTTCCAGCGCGCAGACGCGTCACTTCCGTCTCCCCGGCCAATGCACACACAAGCCCGTCCCGTTGCTAGGCAACAGGACGCTACTCTCTAAATCTCCCCGGCGCTAGTTATGACAGCGCCGCTGTGCTGCTTCCCATTGGATCACCTAACAATTTAAACACCTCCTGGCCCTCCTACCAGTGCCAGATTATCGGGTCCCTACCTGCCTCCAGCGTTCCCAAGTGTTCCTGTTTCCTTTGCCTGTTTTGATATATTCCTGCCTGCCTGTGACCCTTGTGACCCGGACTGCTTTGACCACCCCTTTTGGATCTACCTATTGTACTGCGCCTCCTAGAACTTTACAGACACGGCTTGTCTCACCTTCCCTTCGGATACTCCTTGTGTACCTTCATTTCCAGCTCTGTTACCGACCCGGCTTGTCTGACAACTCTTCTCTTGTGCTTCGCTATCTGACCCGTGGAAAGACTGCGACCTGCGTGTCTCCTGCAGCTGAGTCCATACCTCCTTGCTGGGGTCCCTGGTGAACACCAGGGGCACGTTAGACTCCGCACCTTCTTTCGGGTAGTGAAAACGATAGCAGGTACGCAACACATAGTCGTGACAATCACCAATGAGGTCCGACCGGGCCTCCTACTGAACTGAGTAGGCACTGGCTCAAGCTGCTCCCTATTGCGGGCCCTCAACTGCTTATCCCAGCTCACTTCCTCTACACCACCTTCACCTCTGGCATCCACGTGGAGGTTAGGTAGTGGGTCACTTTCTGGTTCCTCAGTCGGTAAGCAGTAAAACGCTGCTACCGACTCCACATGCTTGTGGTATGCCTTCAACATGTTTATGTGGTAGGTCCGCTGCCGCCTACCATCACTATCAAATGACACCACAAAAGTGATGTCACTCAGGCTTGTTGAGACCATGTACGGCCCAGCCTAGGCAGCCTGCAGCTTGTTCTGGCACGTGGGCATCAGAACAAGGATTTTCTGCTCTACCTGAAATACTCAGAGAATAGGTTAGCCTGCGCGAGCCCCATAAGATTCTCTAACCGATCTCTAGGTTTCAACAAATACTCCACCACAGAGACATCCTGGGTGGGTAGCTCACCTTCCTAAGACTCCCGGAACAGGTCAAGATGTTGACGGACTCAGTTCCCAGTACCCCCTTCCAAAGTTACAAATGCCCATAGCATGAGCTTCAGAGTGCCATTGAACCGCTTGCACAGTCTGGAGATGGTAGGGGTCAGAGTTGCCCCACCCCGCACTTTGTCCAGAGACACTGGACCAGTTCACTCGTGAACTGAGTCCCTTGATCGGTTAGGATCTCACTAGGGAACGCTACTGTCATAATTCGGAGTCTTAGAGCTAGATTTACTAAGTTGTGGGTTTGAAAAAGTGGGGATGTTGCCTATAGCAACCAATCAAATTCTTGCTTTCATTTATTTAGTATCTTCTACAAAATGATAGCTAGAATCTGATTGGTTGCTATAGGCAACATCCCCACTTTTTCAAACCCGCAGCTTAGTAAATCTAGCCCTTATTCTTGTTTACACCACTCGGAGGTACGATATCACCATACATCTCGCTTTTGGTCGAAGGCAGCATTCTACCCTGGGACAAGTGTGACTTCTGTCTGCAGTACTGGAGGCTGCCATCTTGGGTGAGACATTTGCTAAACATCCTGCTGAGTCTGAACACCTGGGGGTAAATGTAAGAATGTCCGATTTCTGCAAGTCGCCGAAAATCGGCGACTTTGCAGTGAAAATTTAAAGGGGCGATGGCTTGTAAAGGCAAACTTGCCTTTACAAGCCATCGCCCCTTTAAATTTTACCTGCAAAGTCGCCTGATCTCAGCCACTAATTAGCTTCTTCTGCAGACTATAAAAGTCTCCTCCTACACTCAGCAAATTGCCAATGCAACACTTTCCTAGTTCCAGACTATCACAGTTGCCTTTTGTTTGCTGCTTCATCCTGTCTGCTGTATACAGATCTCAACCATCAGTTCTTTGTGTGAATTCAGCTTCATCCTGTTTGCGACTTCATTCCACCTGCTGTATACAGATTTCAACCAGTTACTCTTGGAGAGAATTCAGCCGCATCCTGTTGCTAAAACATGGACTTCAATCAGTTATTCTCTGAGTGAGTTCAGCTTCATCCTGTTTGCTGCTGTATGGATTTCAAACTATTAACCATTTGTGTGAATTCAGCTTCATCTTGCTGCTGTTATATGGACTTCAAACCATTAACCATTTGTGTGAATTGAGCTTCGCTCTGCTTGCTGAAAAAAAGACTTGGGCTATTTATTCCTTGTGTGGATTCATCTTCATTATATCTGCTCATGTACAGTTTTCAGCTGTTACCTTCTGTGTGGATCCTCCTCTCATCAATCTATTTCTGCCTCTCCTACTGGCTATCTGGGGTAGTAGATTGTTGTTCTGAGTCATCCACTTTCTGGATCCATCTCTGTGTCTCAGGGTAACAACTTCCAGTTCCAGGTCTACCTTAGATTCTGAGTTCTGAGTTGTCCAGGGCCAGCTCAAGGCTTTTTCTGTTGAGGAGGTTGCCACCCCCTGTAAAGTCTCTGCCTAAGTTCTGACTCTTCCCAGTCCTAGTTGTGGTACTATATTCCTCTGAGTTTCTGAGTTCTTGACGATATTGAGTCTCTGGTTGTGAGGTCAGGTCCTCCCTGTTCCCACATCCAGGTTCCAGTCCATCAGGTCCAGATTCCAGTCATTTATTCCAGTACGGCGTCCAGTCCAGCATTCCTCCTCCTAACATCCGATATACAGGAATAGAGTGACCTCTATGAACAAGACACTCATCCATCCTCCCAGTTTCCACTACATCCATGCCATAGCTAGCATCAAGGGTCCCAGGACGGATCCTAGAAACCCTATTGCCATGACAGCTACTCTGCTAAATACTCCTAGCAGCAGATCCGCTACCCTTTTCTGCAGTTATGGAGGACAGAGCTACAAACTCTGGATACCAGGTAGCGTAGTCCACCATGGTGAGGATGTACTTCTTCCCCGATCTAATGGGCACAGGCAGAGGACCCGCTATGTCCACAGTCACTCGCTGAAAAGTTCCCCAACTATTGGCAAGGACTTGAGGGGAGCATGAGCACTGGGGAGCCCAAGACACTGACACACATCACAGGACTTACAGTAAGCCCAGATGTCATTCGACATTCCATGCCAGAAAAAGTTTTGTGTCAGGCAGTTCAGTGTTCCTTCACTTCTCTGGTGTGCCACCATAGAGATTTTGTGGGCAACTGACATCAGTTGCGTGTGAAAGCGCTGTGGTACCACCAGTTGAACTTGTTCCCGGACTGGTCTATCCCCAACTACCTTCCTAGCTCCACAGTACAAAAACTCTTTATTCCAGGTCACACTCCCCCACTTCCATCCCTGGAAGGTCACTTCCAGCTTGGCGCCTACTAGGGTCAGTGAAAGTGGTATTAATCAAAGCGGGGTTCCCCTTGGTCAGCTATACTCACAGCTAGAGCTGGCATACTGCTAGGGACAGGAGCATCACCGGGTACTCCCACAAGATCAGGTTGGCAGGAGACAACATCCTCTGCGTTGCTAGGGGACGTAGTCTTTCCAGAGGCAAAGAGCTGGCTGTTTCCTGAAGAAATAGCAGATGGAGTCTTTTCCTTTGGGCTGGCTGAAGCTGTGGTTGCTGGCAATGGCTGTTGTCTAGCAGCTGTGTTCTTTTCCTCTGGGCTGGGTTGTGCAGGTGTAGATCCTGAAGATTGTAGTCAGGCAGCTTGGCTTCGGGTAATGGAGTTGTGAAATGCGGTCACAATTCCACCCCCAACATCATTGTCCAAGATAACATCGGTTGGGAGGCCTTCCATAAAGGCAACACCTGGCAACTCCTGGCCCTCTCCCTAGTCCAGATATATCCTTGTGACAGGCACTTCCTTCTACAGTCCATCTGCCACAGTAACTTTTGCAGTGCAACCCTGCAATACTGCAGCAGGATCAATAAGATGGGGGCTCACTAGAGTTATGGATGCCCCTGAGTCTCTCAGTCCTTCTCCCTGCAGTGGTCCCATTTGGACCGGCTACAGGTTCCTCCACATGTTTTTGGGGAGTTTTTTGGACACACAGGTGACTCTTACCTCCAAGTCACCTTCAGACACGCAACACTCCGTTGGGCTGGCAGGGGTGGAAACAGTCTCTAATGGCTCACATTTGCCAGTTAAGCAAGTCAGCCGGGCCCCAGGATTTGGATTAGGGGCATGAGTCTGCGGTGTTGGGGCTGTGGGACAGTCCATCCTTAGGTGACCGGTTTTCCCTCAGCTGTAGCACTTCTTCTCCAGCCTGGGCTCCGGTAGTCTCTGATAACTCCCAGGAACAGGATGGGGCAGTGGCTGGTGAACATTACCTGACTGGCTGGACACTTGCTTTTTGGATGTGAGTAGAAAAGGGCTATCCCCCTGATTGTCCTTTTGATGATGTTAGTTAACTGTGCGCAACTGCCAGTGTCTCCTTACTGTTGCATACTGATCCGCCAACTGGGCGGCTGCTTCCAGGGTGCCTGGCTTCCTGTCCAGCACCCATTCTTTCACCTCCAGTGAGCACCGGCAGTGAAATTGTTCATGGCACATCAGGTCTATTACCTCCTCCATGGTCTTGGCCCCGACACCGCAAACCCACTTCCTGGCAGACTCCCGCAGCAGGTTGGCAAACTGCTCATGGGTGGCGTGGATGTTCTTTGTAATGTCCTGGAACTTCAGATGATAGCTCTCTGTTGTAATAGTGTACCATTTAAGGAGTGCCCTTTTCACAATCTCATAGTTCACATAGTCCTCAGCGGGCACTCCATGGTAGGCCTCCACTGCGTGTCCTTGTAGTGTGGGCATGAGATGCTTAACCCATTCCTCTCTGGGTAGTGTGTAGCCTGCAGGTTCTTTCAAATACTTGCATGTGTTCATCAATATTCCCAGCACAGTCCTCAAATTTAGGCTAAGGTAGAGATGACCGTCCTGATCCCCTAGGACAAGCTTGGCTAACCTGTGGCACTCCAGGTGTTGTGAAACTACAAGTCCCAACATACCCTTCCAGCAAAAGCATGCTATATATTGGCAAAGGGGCTGGGGCTTGTAGTTTCACAACACCTGGAGTGCCACAGGTTAGCCAAGCCTGCCCTAGGGGGTGCCTCTCCCTTAGGCTGCATTGCTGGTGCCCTTCCCTCTTGGCGGCATGCCTTGATGACCTATACCTGCTTAGCTGCAGTCCCATTGTCCCCTAATACCGCCAGCTGGATCTTTAGCCTGGTGGCTCTGTGCTCATCAGAGGGGCTAGTTCTGCGGCTACAGTCTGTTGAGAAGAGGTTGCTGTTGCCTGGGGGACTGGTTCACCTAGCTCCCGGTCATCAACTGGGCCCTGCAGTTAGCCACTGCACTTAGCCACTGCAGCCATCAGTTTCCTCCGCCTGGGTACCATGCTGTCGGTACCATTCCCTCAGGCTCTCTCTTATCTCCTCCCTGTTTGCCAAATGGCTGATGTAAATGCCTTTGTCACTGCACAGAATCTCAAGGTCCGCCCTGGATTTGTTGGTGTAATCAGACATCCTGTGCATTCTCCTGGCTGCCATTTTTTCTCTCCTAAATAACTCTGCTCGCCTAACTGGTGCACGAAAAGCTGCCTGGGGTTATCCCACCACTTGCCACCAGAAACCTGTGACAAGATGAACCGCCTATTCCACCCTGTCTGTTGTTGCTGGGAACTGGCTGGGCTTACTTTGCCACCGTTCCCTTTCTTTATCCCAATTGCGCCCTTGCCGTAGTAAGAGGGGCTTACAATGGTGCCACCACTGGACTCCTTAACGGCATGCAGAACCGCGTTCCTTCTGCGTAACTGTCGCTGCTAGTGTACCCGCTTGCTGATACACCTGCACTGGTACCCCTGACCTCTTTCTATAGATCAGTGTTGCTGTGGATAGATTCCCCCTGCCCTTTCACACTGACCAGAGTTGCTGGGTAGTGGGGAGGGTGGAGATACTAGGAGCTTGGTCCAAACTTCAGAACAGAAGGAAACAGATTAGAGTTGGGTCTAATCTGTAGGTCACAGGAAATTACAGCAGGGAAGAAGTTATCAAGCAGGTCTTGAAGCATTTGATGATTATTTAGCTCAAGTGTCCTGACAAGGACAATTCACACTGGTTGAAGGTACCAGTGATCAGAAGGTAAGATGGAACATTAACACAGGTCTGCAAAAAAAAATATTTGGACAGCTGTTTTGGTTTAGTTGACTGATTCTTACATTTTGTCCTGGGACGTCAGGTTTTCGAAGAAACAGGTGGTCATCATTTAAAAAAATCTCTTAACGCAAATATTTTATTTACATGAAAAATATTAACTCATTTGCACAGGTGACGACAAAATTAACACCACACTCAAGTAGATTGCTTGTGAAATCGCCTTTTTTTAAACTCTAAACTTCTTTTTGAGCTTTTCCTCTTGTAGGTGGCTTCCGGAAGATCCCTGTACAACATCCAGCAGTAGTCAGCCATCATCGTAACACTCCATTTCCCTTGATACCTTCTTTCCATTTCTTTTATATCTTGATGGAAACGTTCTCCCTGCTCTTCACTCACTCCTCCCAAATTTTCAGGAAAATAGTCAAGGTGTGGGTTGAGAAAATGGACTTTTAAGCTCATGTGGCAACCAAGCTTGTGGAATGCTTTCAACATTGTTTCCACCATTTCCTTGTATTTTGGGTGCTTTTGGTTTCCCCAAAAGTTTTTTATGACCACAGTAAAGGCAACCCACGCTTCTTTTTGAGTTGGAGTCATTGAACTGTTGAAGTCTTTGTCGGATATGAGTTTTCTAATATCCGGGCCAACAAAAACCCCCTCTTTCATTTTTGCCTCCATTAAACCTGGAAACTTGGATCCCAAGTACTTGAAGCATTCGCTATCTTTGAGAAGTGCCTTAACAAATTACTTCATTAATCCTAATTTTTATATGGAGTGGTGGTAATAAAACCTTCTCAGGGGGTACCAATGTATCTATGAGAATATTCTTTTCACCAACAACTAGACTTCTTGGTGGACAATTTTTTTGCTTCCAGTGATTTTGTCGGTCTCTACTGTCCCATAAACATAGAAAACAAGGGTATTTGGTGTACCCAGCCTGTTGTCCCACCAGTATACACAATACTTTTAAATCCCCACATACCAACCAGTTTTGGTTTGTGCTGCTTTTTCACCATGAACTCTCTACATATGAAACAGAAACTGTCAGGCGAATTTACACACTTTCTTTGAGGCATTGCACTAATTTTGAACCACACATCAATATCAGGATGACGACTGAAATGAAATACAAGATTGTGGAGGAATCAGAGAACAAGTTAATGCATGAAAGAACATGTCCGGGCAGGCCCTAGCAAGCACACTCAACAATGCAGTGATCACCATCAGGACCAATAAACATGTATTTTCATGTTTTTGGGAACACTGGAAGTAAAAATAAATTTGTTTTTCCATCTTCAGTTTTTTTGAATTTGAAATTTAGCGATTTCCAGCTACCTGTTTCACCAAGGCACATTTCGATTGTGAAAAAACCTGACGTCCCAGGAAAAAACAGTGGTCACTTTCGAATTCAGCGCACCAAAAAACATAAGAATCAGATAAAATTATGTAAACAGCTTTTTGGTTGCAGACCTGTGTAATTATACACTTCAGTACAAACCAGTGCTGTTTTATACAGTTTTGAACACAGCCTAGCAGGGGGTAAGCCAGCCCCCTGAACTCTTTGCTGGCCCCAAAAAGTCTATGTTATTTTTAGTATCAATATGCAATATGTTTTCTCAAATATTGATTTTTAATGCAATTTATACTTAACAAAATTTACACTTATCTGTGATATCCTACATCACATGTTGTTTACAATGTTCAGACAGGTTCTAACATACTGGACAAAAGGCCACTCAGGAACACCAGTAACGACCTCCTGCGGTGCAGTTAGACTAAAAAGGACATGTTGGTTACTCACATGAATAGATTTAATTAGCCTTAATGAGGACTTCCTCTCGAAGCTACACAACAGACTCCTCAAACAAATGCTTATTGCATCAGAGGGGTGACCCCCTGATTGTCCTTTGATATTGGTAGTTAACCCGGCGCAACTGCCAGTGTGTTCTTACTGTCACATAATGATTCGCCAACTGGGCTGATCAGAAATGAATGCATTTCCTATACAAAGTGCCACACAATACAACAAAACCAGTACATCTGCATTTATATAAATAATGGCAATTCTTGTCTAAAAAAATTAAAGACAACTAATCTTCAGTTAGTGGCCTTCTAAACTAGATTATTTAATATCACTATGCAACAAAGTGGATATTCGATTTCAAGAGAGAACTCTAGAAAACGATCAAGCTAGACATAACACTTTCAGACTTACTCCGAGGTTTCAGAACCCTGCAACTCAGCCAAAGAGTCCATGCAGTTAAGACATTATCGTTTGACAACTGAAGAAAAAGAAGGGTGATTTAAATATAATATTTGTCTCTATTGTACAGCTCCTGATCACTTAGTAAAACAATTCCCTAAGAAGCCAGAAAACTCCAAAGCCTAGGAGGTACTGAGGAGGTCTTGCTAGGTGTATTATCTTGTATCCCCGACAAACAGTAAGCGTTACTCTTTTCATTGGTGGTGTAATTCTAAGAGGGTAATTAAGTCCCTAGCCTTTGTTGATTCTGGGTCAGTAGGGTATCTCTGTGACCTGGCATTGGTAGCTGTTAATAAAATTCCTGGATGAACTGTTTCTCTGCCAATCCATGTATCTTAATATGCAAGTAGGAGGGCTCCACAAAGAAGAAATCTAATGAACTACCCAAGCAATCAATCCATCCATTCTAGGATTACCCTGGTTGCAATACAATACCCTTGCACTTTATTGGAGTTCTGGTCAAGAAATGTCTTGGGGTCTCCATGTCACTCCCACTGTCTAACTAATGTACCACCTCCTTTGTCTCTCTCAGTCTGTATCACGCAGTCAGAACTTCAAATTCCACCACAATACTGTAAATTTGTTGATTTTTTGACAAAGGGTGAGAGAATAAATTTTTCCTCACTGGGAGTGAGACTGTGCTATCGACCTCATGCCTAGTAAAATCTCCCCCTAGGGGTCATTTGTACCCACTATTGTTACCTGAGATGCAGGCCATTTCAAAGAAAATTAAAGAAAACCTCCAAGAAGGCTTTATCAGGAAGTGTACATCAAATGCTGAAGCTGTTTTACTCTTTGGTGAAAAAATGAAGGTGGTCTTTGCACAAATATTGATTATAGGGGTTTAAACCCATCACTATTAAGAACAAATATCCCATTCCTCTGATCTCTGAGATATTTGATATAATTAAATGTGCTATAATATTCACCAAGTTGGATTTAGAAAGGGCTAATTTAATTTGCATCAAGGAGGGAGATGAGTGGAAGATGACGTTTAACACTCAAGATGGGAACTTTGAGTACCTGGTGACTACCTTCGGTATGTAATTCTACAGCAGTATTTCAATCTTTCATGAAAGAAATCGACCTAATAATACTGTCTACATTAGAATTGTCGACCTAATAATACTGTCAATGATATTATCGCCGACTTTCAAATCCTGGCTATATTACGGTGTTGACCATATAAATATCAATCATGTTACTGTTGAACATATGTAGTACACCCCTAACAAGAACACTAATGCTAAACATTGGCTCTGTAAGCTGTTCTTGCTTTCACGTTAGTTGATGCAAGCCTTTACATCTGCTCCCACCCAGCCTGACATGTCTCAACACTTTTTTCTGGAGGTTGATGCATCCTCTGTGGAGGTTTGGGTTTCTGGGAAACTCCATTATTTTGGGTCCTTGTCATATAAGTTTCTACCTGCTATGAAAAATTATGGGTTCAGGGATTCAGAGCTATTGGCCATCAAATTGGCATTAGAAGCGTAGTGAGATCTGCTAGAGGGGGCTATTCATTAAATAACGGTATACATTGAGCATAAAATTTTTTGGTGTTGGAAGCAGGAAAAATGGCCAAGCACAAGGATTTGAGCGACTTTCACAAGGGTCAAATTGTGATGGCTAGATGACTGGGTTAGAGCATCTACAAAACAACAGGTCTTGTGCACTGTTTCTAGTATGTCGTGGTCAGTACCAACCAAAATCGTTCCAAAGAAGAACAACTGGTCAATCGGTGACAGGGTAATGAGCGCCCAAGACACATTTATGCATGTGGGGAGCAGAGGATAGCCTTTCTGGACCAATCTCACAGAAGAGCTACTGTAGCATAAATTGCTGTAAAAGTTAATGCTAGTTATGATAGAAAGGTGTCAGAACACACAGTGCATCGCAGTTTGTTGTGTATAAAGCTATCTGGCCGCAGACCAGTAAGAGTTGCCAAGCAGACCTCTCTCCACAATGGGCACATAAGCACCAGAACTGGACCATGGAACAATGGAAGAAAGTGGCTTGGTCTGATGAACCACATTTTCTTTTACATCATGTGGAGGACCATGTGCATGTATTTCATTTAAATGGGAAAGAGATGGCCCCAGGATGCACTATGGGATGAAGACAAGCCGGTGGAGGCAGGATGATGCCCTGGGCAATGATCTGCTGGGAAACCTTGGGTATGACATTCATGTGGTAGTTACTTTGAGGCGCACCACCTACCTAAACATTGTTGCAGACCAAGTACACCCCTTCATGGCAACAGTATTTCCTGATGGCAGTGTCCTCTTTTAGCAGGCTAATGTGCCCTGTCACAATGCAGGAATGGTTTCAGGAACATGACAAAGAGTTCAAGATGTTGATTTAGCCACCGAATTCTCCAGATTTCAATCCAGTCGAGCATCAGCGGGATGTGCTGGAAAAATAAGTCCAAGCCATGAAGACCCCACCTCAAAATTTACAGGACTTAAAGGATCTGCTGCTAACGTTTTGGTACCTGATACCACAAAACACCTTTTGAGATCTTGCGGAGTTAATACCTCAATGGGCCAGAGCTGTTTTGGCAGCATGAGGGGTACTTGCACAATATTTGGCAAGTGATTTTAATATTGTAGCTATATGGACAAAAGTATTTGGACGCTGGACCATTACACCAGTAGGGAATGCAATGCCATTACATTCAAATACATATACTTTAATATGGAGTTTGTCGTCCTTTTGCAGCAATAACAGCTTTCACTCTTCTTGGAAGGCTTTCCACAAGATGTTGGAGTGTTTCTGTGGGAATTTGTGCCCATTCATTCTGAAGAGCATTTATAAGGTCAGGCACTGATGTTGGACGAGAAGGCCTGGCTCGCAATTTCCATTCCAATTCATCCCAAAGGTGTTCGATGGGGTTGAGGTCATGGTTTTGTGAAGGCCAGTCAAGTTCTTCCACACCAAACTCATCAAACCATGTCTTTGTAGTCCCTTCTTTGCGCATTGGGGCACAGTTATGTTGGAATAGAAAAGGGCTTCTCCCAAACTGTTATCACAAATTTGGAAGCATAGCATTGTCCAAAATGACTTGATATGCTGAAGCATTAAGATTGCCCTTCACGTGAGATAAGGGACCTAGCCCAAACCCTGAAAACAGCCCCATACCATTATCCCTCCTCCACTAAACTTCACAGTTGGCAAAATACAGTCAGGCAGGTAACATTCTCCCGACATCCACCAAACTCAGACTCGTCCATCTGACTGCCAGAGAAGCGTGATTCATTTCTCCACACAACACGATTCTACTGCTCTTCATCGGATGCTTTGCAATGGTCTTGGTGATGTGAGGCTTGCATGCAGCTGCTCAGCCATGAAAACCCATTCCATTTTGCTCCAGTCCCACAGTTTTTGTGCCTACATTATTGCCAGTGGAAGTTCGGAAATCTTCAGCGATGGAATCAGCAGAGCGTTGGCGACTTTTACGTTCCATTCCCCTTAGTAATTGTTGAACCCGCTCTGTGATTTTTCGTGGTCTCACGCTTCGTGGGTGAGTTTCTGTTGTTCCTAAACGCTTCCACTTTCTAATAATATCACTTACAGTTGACTGTGAAATATCCAGCAGGAATGAAATTTCACGAACTGTCTTATTGCAAAGGTAACAACATCCTATCACAGTACCGCGCTTGAAGAAACTGAGCTCTTCAGAACAACCCATTTTGTATCACAAATGTTTGCAAATGGAGACTGCATGGTTAGGTACTTGATTACCGACCACTAGCTGGCATCGGTCGCCACGCACAAATGCACAGCCCGGGATTGTATACACGAGACTCCTCCCACAGCCTTGTCTTGATGGACAGGCAACACTCCCCCTTTTCCTTTATTATGAGCTCCCTGTAGATGTTCTGTAACTTCTCTTGATTGCAGATACCTTGTCAACCTTCTGCTGTTGCTGTGGAAACCAAACTCAAAGCATGCAAGTTAAATTACATATCTTACTTACACCTAGTGACACAAGTCTCACATCTGTATGTAACTGAACCTAAGTGCAGTGCTACACCTGTATATAACTTGGACTGCTCCCTTTTACCTGCAAACTGTCAGCCAAATAACTTATTCCTCTCTTAGAGGCCTGTGGAAAACCCCTCTCTTTGTTAATAATCTATCTATCTATCTATCTATCTATCTATCTATCTATCTATCTATCTATCTACCAACACACATATCACAGCTGCTAATTGTAAAACATGATCACATTTAAATTGAATCTTAAAAGGCTCACCATGAATGTAAGCAACATTGTGAATGAGACTATTTCAAAAACATTCCAAAAATGCATTACATAAACTCATTGCAAAAATCACAAAACATCCAAGTAACAATATAAGTAGACCAGCAGATGAAGAGCAGTGGTAGACGAAGGTTACCCTCAAAGCTGCATTCACAACACTACCAATTTAAATTAACAGCAAAGAAGAAAAAACTTGTGTGACAAACCATGATATTAATGACTCCTATTGGTGCCTGGTAGCATAAAGCTGTTTATGTTGTTGAGGTTAGTTTGTACAGTTCAAAAAATGTAAATCACATATGTTTGCTGCAGTGGCATGCAGGTTGGGGCATGGAAGTAACAGGAGTTGAGTGAATAGTCTGCATCTATCAGGGAACTGAAGACTACAGACCAAATTGTTTTCTGACAGGGCAGTGATGTCATTACTGGTGCCAGGTGCATATCTACAGCTATAAGAATTTGGCAATGAGAGTTGCAAATTGCCTGATTATTGAGTCTCATCACATCAGTTTCAAACATTTATAGCTATTTGTTTCCCATGTACCAGACCATGGCTTTGAACCTAACCACAGCTTATTTGCTACCTCTGTACCAGACCTTGGCTCTGAATCTGACCACCGCTTATAAACTGCACTTTTGGGTAAACTATTATGCTAGGCTAGTGTGAGTGTTGGGGTATGTGCGCTACTAACGCAGGTTCCTCCGCTTATCCAAAACCTGTGTCAGATCTTTGTTTGCAAAGTCCAAACTTCCACACAAGGAAGTTTAGACTTTGCTGCAATGGGTGTGCAGGTCGTGGTTCTCGAGATAGTTAACAGCGCAGTAGTAGAGGAGGACAGGAATGTTCAAAAGATCTGGGTCAGAACCAGCCAGTATTGAGGTACACAGGGGTAATCCAAGAGTAGTCAAAACAAGCCTAAGGTCAAACCAGAGCGATCTATAAGGTACCAAAGCAAGATCCAAAAGGAAAGTCAAGTAACAATCCGAGTCAGGAACCAAATCTGGAAGCAGGAACGAGTGTAGCAAAGAGATGCTGAAGTACCAATACTCTCGCACCCTAGTGGTGCCAGAGGCTTCCTTATATATATATGGAGGTAAAGCCTGAATGGGCAAAGGAGATTCAGCAGTCATAACACAGCTGACCGCCGACAACACGAGACGGTGAGTGTCACGTTGTCTAGCAACGGGACGTGGCTTCTACTGTGCATGCCCGCGCAGAGTGTCGGTCAGAATAGGGGGAAATGTCATGTTGCCTAGCAACAGGAGAAGGCAGACAGCCAGTGTTCCCTCTAAGCTGAGCAATCTGGAAATGATAGAGTTAAACCTGTATCTTACTAGGAAACATCCTGCAGACTGTGAATGCAAACCTTTTAGGTGGAGCCCTCATTAGATTTAATTTTTTATATATTTCAATATGTATATGTTTTAATTTATTGAATGGTTTATTATATAACAAATCTTAATTGTGATATTAAATTTATATGGTATGTCAAGCGCCCACTTTTGTGTTTATACGTATTGTGGTATTTGTGACAGGTTGGATACCTTAGTGGTGCAGCAGATATACTTTTATATATATATATATATATATATATATATATATATATATAATTTACCAGTCATCACTAGCGCCCCAACATTTTTAATGTATAAAACAAGCATATGCAATAATATATAAATAAATAAATTACTTATAGGTATACAATTGCAAACTAAAACTCTATAAGCAAAGGACATAATTGTAATGAATGTTGCTGCATTAATATGTACAGGCCAGTTTGGTTACCATGGTAAAGGAGCTTAAAGTAGGTGCCATCCATCACACTATCAGGCTGACTTTTATGCTGCATAAGACATACAAGACTGAGAATCAATGGCAAGTTCTTCTTTGCTGGAAAATAAATTATATTAATTTAAAACCTATTGTATATAATGCTAAGACTGTGAAAACCTTTACACTTACATGATAAAGTATTATATCATTATCATTGAGTATTTTTATAAAAGTAATGATATCCCTCCTTTACTAACGTAGTTAGTGGCACTCTAACTTTAAATGCTAGTTCTGTTTTAGAATGTCAGGAGGAGGACATAAATATGATAGCCCAAATAAAATATTACATTGAGACATAGAAATGAACATGATTTTCTCCTCAGATAATCAGTTTGTTTCCTTTTAAAAAACATTTGGTCAATTAGCCCAGTAGGAAGTAATTAGGTTGAGCAGACTCTTTGTGAGGAGACTAGCTTAAGATATGCAGATCCTAGACATCCATTGTTTTGATCCTGCATTCCACTTCCTAAATTATTTTCTTTCAATAGGCAGTGTAAACAGAAAAGAACCACTAGGTGTAAAATAGAGAGAGCAATATTCCTAGGTGAGAATCTTGTAGGCAAAGACAGTATTTGAAGACTGCCTATACAGGTATATAGAAATATGAACTTTAAAGAACATGTCTTCAAATTTCATATTTTGGGAAATCTGTGCACAACTCCATACTGAGGAGCAGAAGTCAGATCAGGGTTGTGGATTACAGGTACTAGCTTTATCAGGGAAAAGCTATAATCACATGTTTTTGGGAAAGGTACAGTATGTCACATTGTTTGGTATTTAAATGTGCGGGAGATTATGACCGGTTTATTGAAGGGGGAGTTATGTCTCTGGGATATATCTATGAAGAGTTAATTTGAACAAATGTGAAGATCATTAGTAGTATATGCACCCAATTTACATCAGGAGACACAGTACTTATGTTACCACATACTGAGGGCTATATTTAATATGTGGCAGTTCCATAGAACTGCCATACTCGGTGCTTTGAAGGCATTTTTTTAAAACAGCACTTTTTTAAAAAATTACTGTTTAAAGAAAATACCTTCAAAGCTCCGGGAAGCGGCAGGTCTACGAAACTGACACATAGTAAATACACCTCAGTCTGTTGTAATATCTAAAAAATAATGGGGTGTAAATATTGTGTCTCCTGATGTAAATTTCATCCTATTACCTCTGCTGTAAAACGACGAAATTCGCAAGTCGCATTACTCTATTTGTACATAATATAATAATGTAATGATGTGTCATGTACATAAGAATGAATAGTGTCTGGACAGTTATTTATAAATGCTAATATGGCATTTACCATGTCAAATATAATTAAATGCAAACATATTTTGTTTTCCCTTTAAAAATCAAATTGAAATCTTTCCTGTTGAGGTCCAAATAGAAATATCAATTATGTAATAGAATAGACTAGAGGGCTGTGATTTCACACAATATAGCTGCCAGATTAATTAATTACTATCAGTGGGAGGGATCAATCAGAAGCAGCTAACCATTTCTGCTGATTGTCATCATCATCATCATCATCATTGTGTCTTGTTGCCCTAGATCTCTAGCAACTAACAGAGATGCTTTAACAGGTGTATATGCTTCTGCATCCAGGTCTACCTTAGTCACAATTAAGTAAACAAACCCTTATTTTTTGATTGCCCATCTCTTCCCTCCCCTTTTCAGCTTCTCCAAGTGTAAGGAGTTGGAAGTGTAAGATGCGACAACATCTGCATATGGATGTACATGTACACAATTATGGTCAGTATGTGCAGTACAAAAATGAATGTTTTATGGAAAACAAAATATATGCATGTCCAACATTAACTGTGCAAAATAGATTGGGTATATTTACTAAACTGCAGGTTTGAAAAAGTGGAGATGTTGCCTATAGCAACCAATTAGATTTTAGCTTTTAATTATTTAGTGCATTCTACAATATGACAGAATATGATTAGTTGCTATAGGCAACATCTCCACTTTTTCAAACCCATAGTTTAGTAAATATACCCAAATAGTCAATAACCCCTACCCTATTTATGATCATTTATAGATAAACATGCTAATAGATTGTATCTAACAGTTTTCTGTACTGCAGCCTCTAAATCTTTTGGGGTCAGGTGTAAGTTATCTTTTGTCTATGGTCTTCCCCCAGAGGCCTTACACAAACCTGATGTTGTATAGACAAAAAGGGGAACTAACCGCACAAGATTATTAGATCCACCCTCCACCCTCATTACCTCCTCCTATTCCCGGTTACAGGACTTTTTTTGGGCTGCATCCACTCTATGGAATTCACTCCCTTGCACAATAAGACTCTCCTCTGGTCTACAAACTTTCGAGCTTTATTATAATATTCCTCAACCACACTCTTAACCTCACTACATTACCCTATTACCACCCGTTACACAATTTCACATAAGACAACTACCCCCTGACCAACATTGTTGTGTGACAGGATCATTTAGCTTATGAGTCACTTTTACCTTTGTAGTTTTGGCTGGGCCGAAATGCAAAATGTAGACTTAACCTCATGTATCAAACTCCCATTGTTGCATAGATTGTAAGCTTGCGAGCAGGGCCTTCTGACCGCTTTGTCTGTTTTACCAAGTTTGTTTATTAGTTTACTGTGTTTGTCCCCAATTGTATTAATAAGTATATAATATAATTAGTAATATGTTGGTTCTATATAAATAAATGATGATGATGATGATTAATGATATACAATTGTCAAGACATCCGCTTATTTAATAAATATTTATTTAAATGTAGAGTTATATCACTGATATTCATCTTTATTTCTCTGAAGGGTGCACCCAATTACTTAAATGATAAATACACAAAAGGAAAAAAAAAGAAGTATATATTGTGGTACTCCGGGATGTTAATTCATAGTAAAGACATCTATTTTATTGATATGCATTAAAAGATTCCAACGATTTCATACAAAGTTGCGAAATAAAAACAAAAACAAAAAGGTGAACATGCAGTGATTAACTGTGTGTTGTGATTAAAAATGCAGACCAGCTACAAAGGCTTTGTTATCTCACTAATTCCTTATAAATAAATACTTTTATTAGCATTATACAAATTTGTTTCTGACAGGATTAATAATCTGGAATATTATTTAGACTGTGTTTTTTATATATTTGTTCATCACAGTAAAAAAATATAGTTCTATATGGTACTTGGGCTGATTTTATTACAGCCTCTCACCTAAAGCTTCCACCTTAAATTACATCATTAGCGATAATAATTATTATGTTCACTGTCAGTCCAAGAAATCAATATCCACTTCATAGAGTTACTATATTACTCAGTTGGTCTAATAGATATGGATAAATAGTTACATATTAATTGATTTATTTCCATCCATATCTAACTAGTATATTACCAACAAGCTGTAGCCATATATATCTCTGGCTAATGTTGCTAGATAGACTGAATTCAATATTGCAGATCTTAAAACAGGTGACCATAATCCTCGCTCTCCAGCTGTATATTTCTAGTTATCTAACAGCAGACTATCTGTGGCTATAAATCGCAATTTCAGGGAAGCCTTAGAGATACTACCTAACCAGATTTGTTTTCCATAATAAGAGTAGTGATAGATCGTGAGATAAACAAAGCAAACGCCAACGCACGTTTTGCTTGTATGCTTTCTCAGGTCAAGACGAGTCTATGGAATGACAGATTATTTATGCCATGTTAGTCCGGCCTCCATCGTGACGTCATTGGTTTCAACTAATCAAAATGTTATTAGTGTTAGAATGATAGACAGTTGAAAATACCAATCTAGATGAAAGTCCCACCCATCCCGATTTGTTATTGGCCAAAAGTCGATATTGGTATAGTTGTACGGAAAGAAAGTTTATTCTTATATTTCTTTATTACTGCATCTTTACTCTAGCGATCAAGGATAAGATTTAATCAAATTCATAGTAGTATTATAGAAGGAGAGAATATATTAAATTAAAGTGGCTGATACACGCAAATATATCATAACTTAAAAATAGTACTTAGTGTTCAATATTATTTCTGTAGGATAACATATTCCAAATGGGGTAAGTTTCAATTTGAGAATTAATCTTTCATATTTTAACTGTAAAATATAGGTATCTGATATTATCAAAATGAAGGACAACTTAATGATAGATGGAATTAATAGCCATATAAGGGATGGAACCACAATAATCATGGTTATTGAGAGTGTCTATCAAAAGGGGTTGTTACAGGGCTGTCCCTTCTCATCCCAGTACATCCCTTGGTCCCCTGCTGGGATGACTCCAGGGAGTCTGGTGGAATACAACCTGAGAAAATAGGGAAATAATCAGGTTAATTGAGGGGGAAGGCCAAAATGATTAAATAACACTCCCAGTGTTAACCTCTTGCAAGATTTTTCTGCCAGAACTAGCTTCCAGCAGATCAGGACTTCCTGTAGAGAAAAGAGGGGGAGAATGAATACAGCTTCCGACCCCTCACTTGTATCCTGGAACTGGACCACACCAATCCTTATCCACAACCCACCTGGCTTCAAATTGAGAACAATGTATAACAGTAATAACAGCAAACATATTTTTACAATGAGTGACATAGAATGAAATGAAGTCCCCTACATAGACATGACTACAATTTCCCCTTATCCACATGTAAGTAGACACTGCATTTACACTCTGGTGAGTTGGGGAACATTAACAGGGCTATATATATATATATATATATATATATATATATATATATGCATATGTTGGAATGCTCCACATTTTGTGAGTAACAAGGGATAGGCTGGATATGGTCATATCAAACTCGTTTCATCATAGCCTGCAATATTTTTGGTGCCAGAGCTAAATTAAGACTCTGGGGGGCCCGGGGCACTTAAGACAGAAGGGGCTCTATGGTGTAATACTGCTATCAATTTAGATAAATACACAGGCAATACTACGTGCACCACTGTTAGGTGCACACAGCTTTCACTTCATGAACAGAGCAGTGGAAAGCAGATTTATTAACAACCGTATGAACAATATTTGAGATGTTTTTCCAACATTTTAAAATATGGTGTCACGAACAGCACTCACCTGAGTCTACGTGATGCAAGTGTGACACAGGGTTAACCAAATCACAACCACCTGGTCTGTTTGAAATTATTTAATCCTTCCCTATCTATGCCACAAACTAGCTTTGCAATACTAATTATACCACCACCAAGGTTTTTCCTGACAAGAGCTGACACTCTTATTTAGGAAGCCTTCGGTTCTCCCTAACATTAATCTAACACAATTTACTTTTTATCAGAGTTCACATAAAACATCAATGTTCTCCTTGTTTCAATTATGTAGCGTCTTGGCCAAGCTGTCGCGTGAATTCATAAGAACACAGAGACTATGTCAGACGCCGTCCCCGCTGATCCCCTGTCAGAGGGGGAATGGACGTCTGACCTTCCTGTCGGCGGTCCGGGACTCCACTTCCGGGTTCTTCGGGCGCATGCGCCCTGTTCCCCGTTCCGTTGAACGCAGCTGCTCCTATGAATACCGCCTCCTCCTGCCCGCCAATCAGCTTACCCTAGCCTCTATTTAAACCTGTCTCTGGCGCCATTAGGGTGCCAGAGTAACAGGTTCACCCACCAGTGTTCCTGGCTTCCACACTCCCTTGTTGTTCCTGAGTATCCTGCTACCTGTTTACTGTTGTGACCCCGGCTTGGCGACCATCCTCTTCCTCTGTGTGACCCATTCTGTACCGTGACTTCGGCTTGGCGACTACTTTACTGGATTTCCCTTTTGTACCTGATATCCCTGATTACTGTGACCCGGAACCGTCTGACCTCTCTACGCTACACTGGTAACTGGCAAATAGGTCCGCGACCTGCGTGCTCTCTGCTGCGAAGTCCAAACCTCCTTGTGGGGGTTCCTGGTGAAAACCAGGGGCACGTTAGACTCCGCGCCTGTTTGACCAGTTGCGCTAATACCGGTTAGTGTCTATTTCTCTTCAGCCTTCATAGGCCTACAGCGTGACAGTTTACTCTGGCCATGACTGACGGTACCGGAGAACCCTCATCCCGAGACCTCCTCATCCATTTAGGAGTACGGGTAGAATGGCAGGAGTCCAATCAAGCGCAACTCTTGCAGTGTTTACAAGGAGTGATTTCCCGCTTGGATTCCCTGAGCACTTCTCAGGCAGCAGCTCCAGCTCCTGCTCCTGCTCCGGCCGCTGCACCCCCAAGCGGAGTACTTGCTACCTCTAGAACACTACGGATTCCAACCCCAGAGAAATACGACGGTAATCCCAAAGGATGCCGTGGATTCCTGAACCAGTGTCCCATCCAATTTGAACTGACACCGGAAAACTTGGCATCTGAGAGAGCGAAGGTAGCCTACATTATTTCCCTCCTGATGGGACAAGCCCTAGCTTGGGCCTCTCCACTGTGGAAACGAAGAGATGGATCCCTCCTTCATTCTGATACTTTCATTGAGAACTTCCGGAGGGTATTTGATGAGCCTGGTCGAGTGTCTTCGGCTGCATCCAGTTTGTTAGCTCTTCGCCAAGGCTTCTTAACTGCAGGCCAATACGCTGTTCAGTTTTGTACCTTAGCCTCAGAATTAGGCTGGAATGATGAAGCTCTCACCGCCACCTATTGGCAAGGCCTGTCAGATCCTATCAAGGATCCTATCACTGGCTTCTCAAGACCTTCCGTCCAAACTTGACGACTTGGTCTCTCTGTGTGTCAAGGTAGACATTCGCCTTCAAGAGCGTTCTCAGGAGAGGGTCCAAGGTCGTCGCACTGTACGTTTGGCTCATCGTTTTCAATCCCCAGCTCTCCCGGCGGAAGAGCCGATGCAAATTGGACGCTCTCGCCTGTCACGGGATGAAAGGGAACGCAGGATCAAGAATCGTCTGTGTCTTTACTGTGGGGAATCCGGCCATCTGCTATCTTCTTGTCCCAAGAGGCCGGAAAACTTCACCGCCTAGGCAACACCAGGGAGGTTGTTTTGGGGTTCCTGCCTCCATTCTCCCTCTCCTTCCAAAGATAACAGTTTTCTGATGCCTGTCATCCTCAAATTCTCGGATTCCTCCCTAAGTTGTTCTGCATTTGTGGATTCCGGATCTGCAGGAAACTTCATCTCTGCCACTCTGGTGTCTAAGCTTCACATACCCTGCACTCCATTGCCGCAACCCTTGGTTCTTACTGCAGTTGACGGTAACCGGGTCAGCAACGGTTCCATCACTGACACTACTGCTCCAGTCCAGTTGCAGGTAGGGGTTCTCCATCAAGAGTGGATTCAGTTCCTTGTTATCCCACAGTCTGTTAACTCCATCATTTTAGGGTTACCATGGCTCAGAAAACATTCACCACAATTCGATTGGGCTCACGCTCAAGTTACCTCCTCGTGTTCTTCATGTTTCGATCAATGTCTCTCGAAAATACTCCCTCCTAACCAACTTCCTTGTCTCTCTCTGGACTCTCACCTCAAACTACCAGAGCCGTATTTAGATTTCATTGATGTGTTTAGCAAGACCGCTGCAGAGACTCTCCCTCCACACCGAGCATGGGATTGTCCCATTGAGCTAATTCCCGGCAAAACCATTCCCAAAGGTAGAGTCTATCCCCTGGCTCTCCCCGAGACGAAGGCGATGTCTTTATATAGAGGATTTATCAGAAAGTCTACCTCGCCAGCAGGAGCTGGATTCTTTTTTGTAAAAAAGAAAGACGGTTCATTAAGACCTTGCATAGACTACCGCCGTCTTAATGATATTACCATCAAAAACCGCTATCCGCTCCCCTTAATTACAGAACTGTTCGATCGGATCAGAGGAGCCAAGATCTTCTCTAAATAAGATCTCAGAGGGGCCTATAACTTGATCCGCATTCGGAAGGGCGATGAGTGGAAAACGGCATTTAACACCCGTGACGGGCACTATGAGTACTTAGTGATGCCGTTTGGACTTTGCAATGCCCCAGCAGTTTTTCAAGATTTTGTCAACGAGATCTTCAGGGATCTTCTGTATCAATTTGTGATTGTCTACCTGGACGATATTTTGATATTTTCATCTGATTTACATGCTTATCGTCTTCATGTCAAGACTGTTCTTTCTCGTCTCCGGAAACATTCCTTATATTGTAAACTGGAGAAATGCCTTTTTGAGCGTTCACAAGTTACATTTCTAGGGTACATAGTTTCAGGCACCGGCCTGCTGATGGATCCGCAGAAAGTGGAGGCCATTGTCAACTGGCCATTACCTATTGGTCTCAAAGCTACCCAACGCTTTATCGGCTTTGCCAATTATTACCGGCAGTTCATTAAAGGCTTTTTGTCCATTATTTGTCCTATTACAGCTTTAACTCGAAAAGGTGCCTACAGCAAACCATGGCCTGTCGAAGCCATATTGGCTTTCAAGACTCTTAAAGAAGCATTTCTTTTGGCCCCATACTCAAACAGCCAGATCAGGGGAGACCGTTTTTCATTGAGGTGGACACTTCTTCGGTTGGAATTGGAGCAATACTTTCCCAGAGATCTTCTTCAGTAACATAAGAAATTTGTGGATTCCTGTCTAAGAAATTCTCTAGCACTGAACTAAATTATGGAATCGGTGACAAGGAATTATTGGCCATTAAGATTGCCCTTGAGGAGTGGCGCCACTTACTAGAGGGTGCCTTACATCCCATCACGGTAATGACAGATCATAAAAATCTTACTTATCTCTAGGAGGCACAATGTCTTAACCTCCGTCAAGCTCGCTGGTCTCTCTTCTTTGCCAGGTTCCAACTCATTCTTACCTTCCGTCCCGGTTCCAAAAACTCCAAGGCCTATGCTCTCTCCAGGTCCTTTGATAATACTGGTATTCTCACTTGTTTAGACAACAAAATGATTCTAAATCCAACGCAAATAGTGGCCATTACCAATTCTTCAGCGACCTCTCCCCCTCCGGGGTGTTCATTTGTGGAACCTCATCTCCGCTCTAAACTACTATGTTGGGCTCACGAGTCCAAATTTGCCGGCCATGCCAGTTACAAGAGAACCAAGGAATTCCTCTCAAGATACTATTGGTGGCCTAAACTGGCTTCAGATGTTCAAAAATTCGTATCTGCATGTTCGGTTTGTGCACGCCATAAGGTGCCAAGACAAAGTCCCCCTGGTCTTCTCCTTCCTCTGCCTATTCCGGATTCTCCCTGGACCAGCATTACAATGGACTTCATTACCGATCTCCCTTTGAGCAATGGCTACAATACCATCTGGTTCGTGGTAGACCGCTTTTTAAAAATGTCACACTTCACTCCTTGTAAAGGTCTCCCTTCAGCCCCTAAACTCGCAGATTTGTTTCTAAAGAACATCTTCCGTCTTCATGGATGTCCTCAAGAGATCATCTCTGACAGAGGAGTACAATTTGTCGCTAAGTTCTGGAGAGCTTTTTGTAATAAGATTGGAGTCAGTATCAAATTTTCCTCCGGATATCACCCCCAAACTAACGGACAAACAGAACGAGTGGATCAGGACTTGGAGTGTTTCCTACAGTGTTTTGCATCTGATCATCAAACGTCATGGAATGATCTGTATTGGGCCGAATTCGCCCACAACAATCTTCTACATTCCTCCTCTGGTCGTTCTCCATTTTTCATTATCTACGGCAGACATTCCACTCCTCCTCTCTTATCCGAAGCTCCCTCTTCTCTAGTACCAGCGGCTGATACTCTCATCCATGACTTCTCTCAAATCTGGTCTCAAACCAAAGAAGCACTGTCTACTTCAGTACAGAGACAGAAGAAAGCGGCTGATCTTCATAGAAGAGTTGCTCCAGTCCTGAGGGGAGGAGACCGTGTTTGGTTGTCTACGCGCAACCTTCGACTTCAAGTCCCATCCATGAAATTGGCTCCTAAGTTTATTGGTCCCTTTTCCATAGCACAAGTAATCAATCCGGTTTCCTTCAAGCTTTCATTACCTCCGTCTCTCAAGATCCATAACACATTTCATATTTCACTGCTAAAACCGCTGATTCTCAACAAATTCTTCACGGAACCTGCTCCTCCTCCACCTGTTAAAACATCTTTAGGTGATGAATTCAAAATCGAGAGGATTCTGAAGAGACGTCTCTTCCACCGCAAACCCCAGTATCTAGTACACTGGAAGAACTACGGTCCTGAGGAGAGATCGTGGGTCTCTGAAGCCGACCTTCATGCTCCTCGTCTCCTTGCAAAATTCCTGAAGAGAGTAAATCCTTCTCCGAGAGGGAGGAGAGGAGGGGGTACTGTCAGACGCTGTCCCCGCTGATCCCCTGTCAGACGGGGAACGGACATCTGACCTTCCTGTCGGCGGTCTGGGACTCCACTTCCGGGTTCTTCGGGCGCATGCGCCCTGTTCCCCGTTCCGTTGAACGCCGCTGCTCCTATGAATACCGACTCCTCCTGCCCGCCAATCAGCTTACCCTAGCCTCTATTTAAACCTGTCTCTGGCGCCATTAGGGTGCCAGAGTAACAGGTTCACCACCAGTGTTCCTGGCTTCCAGACTCCCTTGTTGTTCCTGAGTATCCTGCTACCTGTTTACTGTTGTGACCCCGGCTTGGCGACCATCCTCTTCCTCTGTGTGACCCATTCTGTACCGTGACTTCGGCTTGGCGACTACTCTACTGGATTTCCCTTTTGTACCTGATATCCCTGATTGCTGTGACCCGGAACCGTCTGACCTCTCTACGCTACACTGGTAACAGGCAAATAGGACCGCGACCTGCGTGCTCTCTGCTGCGAAGTCCAAACCTCCTTGCGGGGGTCCCTGGTGAACACCAGGGGCACGTTAGACTCCGCACCTGTTTGACCAGTAGCGCTAATACCGGTTAGTGTCTATTTCTCTTCAGCCTTCATAGGCCTACAGCGTGACAGACTAGAACTTATTAAGTGTAATTTAATATGGAAAATACATCCACAATACTTAAGATAAAAAGATAATAAAAGACAAACAAATATAGTGCAATTGTTTCTTATAAAATAAAAAGGATAAAACACAGAATTGATACCTCACTTGGAATCAAGTTTCTGGTGCTGGGAGAAGCAGAAAAAATGGAACCTCTTCAATCAAATGACTCCCTCAGAGTGAACCACGAGTTACATTTTCAATACAGTTTTAAAACCAAGCTACAGGGCCCCCCCAGCCCCCTTTCCTGTGACCCTATTCAGCTTTAATCTGTCATTAACATACAACCCAGTCTCTGCAGTCGGCATGTCTGGGGCCTCCCAAACATGTATTAGATTTCATTGTCTTGCAAGAGATATCCTCAAAGGCTTTCACATTTGCGTCCTGCCATAAATGGTATAAGGTGCTACCCTTATCTACCAGCCCCCTCTGGGTAGCTTAACATACACAAAACCCATTGATCTAACAGCTTCGAAGAGAACCATGTCACACTATTTCCAGGAAGTAATTCACAGACATATATTTGCAGATTTATGCCTAAGAATTAGCTTGCACATGACACCTCCCCGTTCAAGAGGGTGGCATATTTTAAAACTGAATTCCTTTTGTCTATACAGTATTACATGTAAGCTATATTAGCCCATGGCCTCATTGAGCCAGACCACATGCTGAGCGGTACCTAAAAGTCTATTCACGTGTCACACATAGTCTAGATCTCACCCCGGGAGTCCTTTGAACTGCCCCCAGGTGACACTTCTATCTGTTCACACTGGGGTGTGCAAAGCCATCAAACACATTTACATCCGACTCTGCGTCTTTAACTGTTACACTAACTTATCAATGGATTAATTTGATACAACCTATTTACACTGCAGTTATGAATTATCCCTTATAAATAACTGCAAACTCTCTATGTTCCCGGGTTTTTGAGAAAATCAAAATTTTGTTTTTGAAAAATAAAATTAAAAATTTGTATTGAAACATAATGCTGGGTTATACATATGAAAGACCATAAAAAGAGGTCTAAAATGAGACCTTGCCCAACTCTCTAGCTCAATTAGGTGAGCTACAAATGCAATTTAAAAAACGTTAAAAGCAGGTTTTTCGTTAAAAAATTGCAACTTAAAAGGCACATAACTTCAAAACCAGCCTAAGATTTGGGTTTTCTTTACTCACATTGCAGCAATTATTATACAAAAGTTTATTGAAATTAGAGAATGCTAGGTGGAGTTTTTTCTAAAATTGTGTTGATTTGATGTGGAATGAACCATTACTTTACACCCTCATATTTAATTGCTTCCATCCATGCTGTGTTGCAGAGGCAGACTCTTCTCCCATGTTCCACTCCTCAATACTCTTCTTCATCTTACTCCACTGTCCCCCTCAAGCACATTCTCTGTCAACCCTCTCGCTCCTCATTTCCCTCTTACTTACCATCCTCATTTTCTTCTCTACCCCTTCTTTATCTGCACATTCACCTCATTTCCTTCCTAATTAGTACGGTTTCCCTCCCTGAATTCAACCCCTTCCAGAATCTCTCCGGCTACCATTGAAAGCCATTTACACACACTTCCCCGGTTCTTTACAACCACTGCCACCTGCTAATTCTCCCTCAATTCTCACTTATCTCCTCAGCTGTAGATCTTCAGTTACCTTAAGCCAAGGAGGCGGAGCGCCTCCTCTCGGCTCCACCTCACTTCACTTCAAACTGACAGTGTCATCGTTACAGAAGCCTGGAAAACTTAAAATAAAAAGGTGCATGATGGGGGCTTGGCCTGGCAGCCATTCGTGTCGGACACGTGAAGTCGGAGCTCCGGCATCTCTGCTTTTAAATCCCCTTAATATCGGGCCCCTGAGTGCCCCATCGAAACATCTTTGGGCGGCATTGGCATCCCCGGTGCTCTGGCAACATTCTGAGCCCTCCATCACCCGTGGCTCCAGCAAGCACCCGGGGGTTGTGACTGCGGCCTAGCCCTCCACTCGCCCTCCCACGCCAAAGAACAGTCCCTGGATCCCAGGACGGTATACGACCGCCCAGACTGGTGGCGCCGGTCGTTGCACAGAAGACTCACCGTTTCGCCTGGTATTGCCTTCTCTCCACCTGTCAGTCTGCCAGGGAAAGCCAGCTTCTGCCTAACAGCGGGGTGTAGCTCCATAAGTGCATCCTCCCGCCAGCTCCCTGAGGGGGTACATTCCTGGCCCTGCCACCCACTCAGCCTACTGTTGTGGTGGCTGAGAGGTCCACAGTGAAAGCAGCCCAGCAAACACCTACCGCTGTATACCCTAAGGACTCTGTGACCCATTTAGGGAGCAAACAGTGCAGCACCGGAGCAGCCTCCAGAGTAGGGAGATTCAGCTGAAAATTTAACCCTGAGGCCACATACCGAAGATTACAGGTGAGCCGCTGAAATCTGACACCCTCCACAAAATTCTGCATTCTTTCACAGAAGGCTAAGCAGTAAGGCTCACGTACTTGGGTCATCAATATAGGGACTTTACCGTCTCCATTAAAGCATAAAATAATAGCTACCATATCAATCTGCATTAAAGAATTACTACATCTCTTGGGTAGCTGCTGCAATCTTGTGGCTAAATTATATATCATATTTTTTGCAGTACTTCTTCGGTATCCTTCTGCCACCTAGTGGCAAAACTGTACTGCTCCTAATTCTGGTTAGCTGGTCTGTTTTCAAAACTGTTTGCTGCCCAAGGACGCCATCTAGTGGCTGTATATAACACTTTACTGCTCACTGACAATTTTCAAGCGCCACATTCTTGATACAAGACAACACAGAATCCAAGTGTTCTCTCACTCTTCTATCTGCAAAAATCCTCTTATTATGGAGTAAGTAGATTCTACCCTTGAACCTTGGGGATCTTACGCTACCATCTCGCTCTGGGCATATTGTACTACAGGTGTGTGGTGCCACTTTGAAGCTTTGTCGTGTCTCACAAACTGAAAAAAACGGTCCAGCAGGCCATGTTTACTCGCAAAGACAAAACACAAGCGAGTTCCTCTACACTCGAAAACCCTGCATCGCCGGTCTCGAACCACGAGGAGTCCCAACCCTCAAATGTAATTTGCTCCACACCAGAGCTGTTGAAAATAAATCAACCAACCATACAAACTGAGATGAGGCGGTCATTCAGGACATCAAAGTTGAGGTTCTTGCCCTTGGTAACCGTACAGATTCAGTGGAACGCAAGGTGGATGATATCTGCTCCCATCAGAAATTGGTGGACCAACAACTCGCAGAAATACGCCAAACTATTTCAGATATGCAAGATCACAATGAAGATGTTGAAAATCGCACAAGATGCAATAACGTCCACCTTAAAAATATTACGGAGCTCATTGATACTGATGCTCTTCCTAAATACTTAGAGGGCCTTCTTTGCCAATGCCTCCCTGACACCTCCTCCGACTTTCTACTGGACCGTACTCATAGAGTTCTGTGTACCAAATCCCCTGCGGACCAACCACCCAGAGACGTGGTGATGAGATTTCATTGTTACACCATCAAAGAACAATTTATAGCTGTGACACGCAATACCTGTTACAAGCCGCGGCGGTGCCCAGCCGCTGCGACTCACTCACCCACGTCCCGGCCGTCGCTATGACGACCAGGACGTCACTTCCGGTATTCGCCTAGGCAACGATCGGGACGCTGCAGTTGATAGCGCCGCGTCCCGGTATTAGGTGCAGCCGGGCGCACGCGCTACGCTTCAGGTGTTTTACATTATGACAGCCCTTAGGGCTGATTAGTTCTTTGCCCCTATTGGCCAGTGCCTGTTTATTAGGCAGGAAATGATTAGCCTCCCTGCCGGTTATAGTTCTGTCTGCCAGTCTGCAGCCTGCTCCTGCTCTGTTTTAGTGAAGAACCTTAGATATTGTTCTTCTTTCGCCTTAGGCCTCGCTCGTCTGGATCGGAGCTTCAAAAGGTTGGCATCATCATATCCCTTCTGCAGGGAGACCCTCAGTCCTGGGCATTCAGCCTTGCCCCTACAAATCCTCAGTTACAGTCTGTTGATGCCTTCTTTGACGCCCTAGGACTGCTCTATAATGACCCGGACAGAGTTGCCTCAGCCGAATCACATCTCAGAGCCCTGAAGCAGGGTCGTCGCACCGCTGAGGAATACTGTGCGGAGTTCAGACGTTGGTCCACAGACAGCGAGTGGAATGACCTAGCACTTCAGAGCCAGTCTCGTTTGGGCCTTTTCTGAACAGATAAAAGACTCTCTGGTGCAATACCCTGTGCCCACTACACTGGAAAATCTGATGCAACTGGTCATCAAGATTGACCGTAGGTTTAAAGAAAGAAAGGCGGAGAGGGATACCTCTGTTTACTCGTGCTCTTTTCTTACTCCTACTGCACCATTTGAAGCCATTTCCAGTTTCGGGACGTTGCAGTTGATAGCGCCGCGTCCCGGCATTAGGTGCAGCCGGGCGCATGCGCTACGCTTCAGGTGTTTTACATTATGACAGCCCTTAGGGCTGATTAGTTCTTTGCCCCTATTGGCCAGTGCCTGTTTATTAGGCAGGGAGGGCTTAGCCTCCCTGTCGGTTATAGTTCTGTCTGCCAGTCTGTAGCCTGCTCCTGTTCTGTTTTGGTGAAGAACCTTAGATATTGACTACCTGTGTATGACCCCTTGCCCTGCAGCTAGGTGCTTATCGGCTCACGTCAGAAGAAAAAACCCGGAGACGTACGTTAGGCCTCTGCCTATACTGTGGCAACAGTGGTCACCTCCTCCGAAGCTGTCCCAACAAATCAGATAAGTCGGGAAAAGAACAGGCCTAGAGAACATGGAAGAGGTTCGTCTAGGTCTGCAAATTATTTATTCCAAAAATACACTTCTGATTCCTGCAGAGATTTCTTTTGGTGCTAAATCTACCCCTATTGCTGCCTTCTTAGACAGTGGTGCCGCTGGAAATATCTTGGATCTGGAATTTGCCCGTTCCCTGGGAATTCCAACTGTTCAGCTCAAGTCACCCATCACTGTCTGTGATCTAGATGGTGGTCCTTTACCAGGCGGGAAAATATGTTCACAGACACCTCTGTTGCAGCTCACCGTAAGGGCACTACATACCGAGAACCTGACATTTTTTCTTATTAATTGCCCTTCGGTTCCTGTGATCCTAGGGCACCCCTGCAGCTCCATAGTCCTATCATCGACTGGAACAAGGGCGATATCATTCACTGGAGCTCCTTTTGCACATCGTTCTGTTTATCTCTGCCTGTTTGGTTGCTCCAGATTCCGTTTGACCAGTTGCCTCTACCATATCATGAATTTCGAGATGTTTTCTCCAAGCAGGCAGCTGCTACCTTGCCTCCACATCGCAATTACGACTGCACCATTGACCTGGTTCCAGGCTCTAAGCTCCCTAATGGACAATTATACTCTCTCTCTGTTCCGGAAACGCAGGCCATGGAAGAATATATTAAGGAGAATCTCAAAAGAGGCTTTATCAGGCCTTCAAAATCTCCTATCGGAGCCTGATTCTTCTTTGTCTCAAAGAAAGTTTGGACGCTTCGACCATGCATAGATTACCGCAGGTTGAATAAAATCACCATTAAAAATACGTACCCGCTCCCACTCATATCAGTCCTCTTCGATCAGCTTAGAAGTGCTTCAGTCTTTACCAAGATCGACTTACGTGGTGCATATAACCTTATTCGTATCAGAGATGGGGACGAATGGAAGACCGCGTTCAACACTCACTCAGGTCACTATGAATATTTGGTCATGCCTTTCAGTTTTTTGTGCAATGCACCCGCTGTTTTCCAGGACCTAATTAATGATGTTCTCAGGGAATTCCTAGGCCACTTCGTTGTGGTAAAACTGGTTGACATCTTGATCTCTTCTCAGTCCTTGGCTCAACACCGTCATCATGTGAAACAAGTCCTCCTCAAGCTTCGGCAGCATCAATTATTTGCCAAGCTAGAGAAGTGTGAATTTGAGGTCCAGAAAGTCTCTTTCCTCGGATACATTATCTCTCCAGACGGGTTTTTAATGGATCCTAGCAAGGTTCAAGCAATCTTGGAATGGGTGCGCCCAACTAATCTGAAGACCATCCAGAGATTTTTGGGCTTCGCAAATTATTACCGGAGATTCATTCATTCCTTTTCAGATCTAGACTCTCTTTTACTACTTTAACCCGGAAAGGGTCTGACGCCACCAATTGGACTCCGGATGCCATAACCTCTTTTGAAGTCTTGAAATCAGCTTTTGCCTCCGCTCCAGTCTTGAGACACCCCAATCCTGACTTACCTTTCATCATTGAAGTAGACGACTCTGATATAGGTGCAGGTGCTGTTCTGTCCCAGAAGGATCCTCGAGACCACAGATTACATCCGTGTGCCTACTTTTCACGGAAATTCTCTTCTGCTGAGATTAATTACGACGTGGGCAATTGTGAACTCTTAGCCATAAAATGGGCATTTGAGGAATGGCGACACTGGTTAGAAGGGGCACTCCATGTCATCTCTGTACTCACGGATCATAAAAATCTACTATTTATTGAATCTGCTAAACGCTTAAATGCTAGGCAAGCCTGATGGGCATTGTTTTTTACTCGCTTTAAGTTTGTGATCTCATACAGGCCGGGCTCCAAGAATATTAAAGCGGACGCTCTCTCCCGAAGTTTCACTTCTTCTCACGCTCCGCTTGCTGTTCCGCTTCCTATCATTCCTCCTGCTTCTATCCATGTGGGGCTGACTCAGGATCTAGGGGTTGCTCTCCGCCAGTTCCAGAAAATTGCTCCTCCCGAGACTCCATTGGGCAAGTTGTTTGTGCCTCAGAAAAGCTGTGTTGTCTGAAGCCGATGAAAATAAAAGTGCTGGTCATCCAGGCATTTTCAAGACCACTGAAATTCTTCTGCGTTCTGTTTGGTGGCCCACTTTATCTCCTGACGTAAGAATTAGTCACATATCTCAATGGATTTTATTGTGGATCTACCCTGCTCATCTGGTCATAGTACTATTTGGGTGGTGGTCGATCGGTTTAGCAAAATGGCCCACTTTATTCCGTTGGCAGGACTACCTAATGCACAGAACCTGGCATCATTGTTCATCCACCATGTCTTTCGTCTCCACGGGATGCCAGAGGATATTGTTTCGGACCGCGGGTCTCAATTCATTGCCCAATTTTGGAGATCTTCTGCAACTACCTGAGCATTAACATCAGTCTATCATCTGCCCATCATCCACAGTCAAACAGTTAGACTGAAAGGGTCAACCAGTCTCTGGAACAATTCCTTCGACTATACATTTCCAAATTCCATAGCAACTGGTCTTCGTTACTCCCATGGGCTGAATTTGCTTACAATAATTCCTGCCATTTTTCCACCCGCATGTCTCCATTTTATTGTAATTTTGGCTTTCATCCTATGTCTAATTCCCTTTCTGAGATCAATTCATCTGGTTCTTCTGGTATACATCCCACTATCTCTCGTCTTAGAATTACTTGGAAGAAAGTCCATTTCGCTCTGCTTCAGGCCTCCGCTTGAGCAAAATTTTCTGCAGACCGTCATCGCAGGAGATACTCTTTTAAAGTGGGAGACGAAGTCTGGCTCTCCACCTGTAATATTAGGATCAAACAACCATGCAAGAAATTGGGACCTAGGTTCATTGGACCTTTCTCTATTATTAAGAAAGTCAACCTGGTTGCTTTCAGGCTCAAGCTTCCACCTTCGTTAACAATCCCTAATACATTCCACTGTTCCTGCTTGAAACCTGTTGTCTCGTCATCCAGATTTCAAACTCATAAACCATCGAAACCTCAACCAGTCAAATTGCATGGTTCTCATGAATATCTTGTGGAGAAGATGCTTGACTCCAAGAGGGTTCAGGGACAAACCTATTTTCTGGTCCATTGGAAGGGCTACGGTCCAGAAGAACGCTCTTGGGTCCCCCAGAGCCGCCTGCACGCTGACAGACTCCTCAAGGAATTCTTTAAACGGTTCCCAGGAAAACCTGGATGTCGGGGTTCCTTGACCCCTCCTCAAGGGGGGGTACTGTTACGAGCCGCGGCGGGGCCCACTAACCCGAGTCCCGGCCGTCGCTATGACGACCGGGACGTCACTTCCGGCCTTTGTCCCGGCCGTTGCCTAGGCAATGGTCGTGACGCTGCTGTTGATAGTGCCGCGTCCCGGCATTAGGTGCAGCCGGGCGCACGCTACGCTACAGGTGTTTTACATTATGACAGCCCTTACTCCAGTGCCTGTTTATTAGGCAGGGAGGGCGTAGCTTCCTTGCTGATTATAGTTCTGTCTGCCAGTCTGTAGCCTGCTCTTGTTCTGTTTTGGTGAAAAACCTTAGATATTGACTACCTGTGTATGACCCCTTGCCTGTTCTTGGATTTTGAGCCTTTGCCTGTGACACTTGACCTCTGCCTGTGTACCGATTCTGAACCTTTGCCTGTGATCCTGATCCGTTGCCTGTCCCTGGACTCTGAACCATTGCCTGTGACCCTGACCGTGCTGTTTCCTGACACCTCCTCTGGTGCTCCGTCCAGTCTGCAGATCGCTGGTCTGCCGCTGTTCAGTGTGCCATCACCTGTATTCGTACGCAGCTGTGTGAGTATAAATTTATACTACTTAGAGTTTAAGACCTGGGGGCATCTGAGTACCTGTGAGCGTAACCAGTCCCTACGGGAAAGGCGGCTAATATAGGTGAAGACCTCCTATATCTGTTCTATAAGTTTATGCCGCACTAATTGTCGTAACAATACCCCAGCTGTTTCTTACACGGGGCATAACATCCAGATTTTTCAGGACTCAGCTCCCTCAACCTTAAGGAAATGCCGCAACCTGATCACCATCACGAAAGCCCTCAGAAACCATCGCATTCGATATCGCTGGGGCTTTCCCTTTTCTCTACAAGTTATCCATAATGGCACATCGCATAGGATAAAGACTCACGAAGAAGGCCTATCACCGTTGGAGAAGTTGGGCATCCCCTTGACCGCTCTAGCTCTTCCTGCAAACAGCTCCCCTCTCCCGCGATGAGCTCCTTCACCAACTTGGTCTACAGCCTAAATTGCTTTTGGGTCTCCTCACTGGGCTTCTGCCCGCCATCAACAAGTCCTAATTGTGTGTTTTCCCTAATTTTCTCTCTTCTCTGTTCTCTCTTTCTTTCTCCCTCTCTCTGCTTTCCATTCCAGGTTCTCCGGACCCCCGGATCAGCGCTGATCTTGAACTCGTATATTCAACTGGTTCAAGCAAATGTTTTCATTCCAGAGGACTCGACTTAATAGTACTCACCTGAGAAACTGTTTGGTTTTTTTTGTGTTTATTTTTATTATTATATGTTTTATTTTCCATATCATTTCTAGACAGTTGTAACTTTTCCACTTAACGGTTCTACAAGGTGGTGTACCCTGGGATTCATCTACGCACTTTCACTGGGTTCCTCCCAATTTACACTATTTTGACAAGGTTATGTTTTTTCTCCGTATCTCAGAGATTAGGTGGTTACCCAGGGACACGCTCCAAGTCCCAAAATCCCTGTTAAATATATGGAGCCTCTTCGGTCCTTTCCTCTGGGTGCATCATTTCTATATTCAGGCTTTAGTACCTTTCATTTGCCTACAGTTGCATAAGTTTCGTTACAGTGTGTGTTAGTTTCCAGTGCAACTGTCTATGATATTTCAGCACACTGCTGTGGCTGTATTCCCCTAGTTATCGGGCTGTCAGCGTTATAAATCCTAAGCCATTAAAAAAGCCTCGATCAGCCCGTTTTCTCCTATTCTGACGGAAGTCCCACTTTATTTGTATTTAGCTTATGATCTGTTAAACTGCATTGCTCACGCCATTAGATAGGGTTTTTGGTTTTGCTGATTTGTTTTTAGGTCTGTATTCTCATCTTTGAGGACTCTGCTAAATTGCGCACCCTGGTGTTACTTTTCCTAATAATTTATGTTTGATGTTCCATGTTATGCTATGTTCAGACAGTTGTAACATTTCTGTTCAATGGCTCTTCACAATAGTGTTCTCTGGAGATTATGGGCCTGAGTCATTAAGGCAAAAAAGGAGTAAATGTTCTCTGGGACAAACCATGTTACAATGCAAGGGGTGCAAATTAGTTTATTATTTTGCACATAAGTTAAATACTGGCTGTTTTTTCATCTAGCACACAAATACTTGCTAGCTTTATTATTACACTGAAATGTAAAGCTGATCTAGGACATGTCCTACCCTAACTATAAATCTGTCCCCACATTTTAAATTTACCTCCCCCTCCAATGCAGCATGGTTTTGCCCAGGTGCAAGTGTACATATTGAGTCCTCCCTAATTTGCACTATTTTGACAAGATTATGCCTGGTAGGTTATTCTTACCCAATAAATGCAATTAGAGATCTACCCTAGAGGCTTTGTTAGAGTGCCTTTTAGACACTGCTGACTTAAAACACGTTACTATCGCTGTGTCCACCCTGTTTTCAGATTTAATCCTATATAGACCCTTGACCATTAAAACATACACACACCACATTTTTTCCTAGCCTGGCAGGAGACCCCCTCCCACTTGTACATAGACTTTAATCTATTTTGTTATGTTGCCCACTTACCTGGATGTTCCCCCATATTATATTATATCTGATATGTTTTCATACCAGTTCAAATGATATACCTTTGCCTGGATGGAGTTTCTGGGTTTAGGTGCGGGTCCTCCCCCTGGACATGGCATTACCCTCAAAATGCCCTCTCGAATTACGATCCCTTCCCCAAGGTTCACCATGCTCTCCCCCCTTCTAACTTAACAATTTTGTTAGTTTGTTAGTTTGCACTTGTTCCTGACTGTCACTTTGTCTGGCAGTCACGACCCCCACGAACCCCACTGACACACAGGATGTGTCATCCACCTTGTTCTAAACCGGAGCCTGGGTCCCTTCCCTATCCTTCCCTCCCCTTTCATACTAACACCTCTTCTGCTTTTCCCTCTTTGTATAGTTTTCAGACTCATTAAGCTTTCCCTTTTTCACACCCACCATGATAATATCTCTAAATGTTAACGGTTTGAATGCCCCGCAGAAACGAACCATGGCGCTTCGAGAATTAAAACACCTTAAGGCTCACATAGTCCTCCTTCAGGAAACGCATTTCACACACTCGCACCCAAGTCTCACAAATAGAACCTTCCCGCATGCATTCTATTCCACCTCTCCTCGCAAAACTAATGGCACTGCTATCCTAGTCCACTAGTCAGTTCCATCAACTGTACATTCCACAATAACAGATGACCAAGGCAGATATACAATATTGATTGGCTCTATTTCCCAAACGCCCATAACCATAGCGACTCTTTATGCTCCTGTGGGATAGGGATCCTTCTTTTCAGACTTTTTCGCCAAACTTTCTCAATCAGCCAAGGGGCATGTCATTTTGGGTGGCGACTTTAATGTCACGTTGGATGCCAAGCTAGACTGCTTGCCGCCGTATCCTTCCTCTCTGCGGACCTCTAGAGACTCTCGCCATCTTTGTTACCTAATTAAGCTTTATGATCTCTATGACTCTTGGCGAATCCTGAACTCTTCTGTTCGTGCATGCACACACTTTTCCGCCCCTCATAACGTCCATACACGCATAGACATAATTTTCACAGATAAATCCTCCACTCCTTCCCTGCGCTCTTCGGATATAATTCCAGTCACCTGGGCGGATCATGCGGTGGTTTCTCTCAATGTTGATATCCTTCCCTCAGTCCGCCCCCATCGGTCCTGGCGCATGCATGACACCCTCGTCTCCAAACCAGAAAACTTACAAAAAGTGTTGCAGGCAATTGAGAAGTTCAAGAACTTTAACTCCTCCCCAGATATCTTATATTCTGTTCTATGGGAGGCTCATAAAACCACTATCCGAGGCCTCTTAATTAGCATGTCCTCAGCCCAGAAAAAAATCCATATAGTACACATCCAGGATCTCGAATCTGAGCTTGTTTCTCTCACCAAGTTGCATCAATGTTACCCAAAACGCAAAACTTATCTCAAAATCCTGGCTGTAATAGCTCAGCTACAACAACTTTTGTCTAATAAAGCGGCCAATACGCTGATATGGCTTCGCCAAAGATTCTACGAGAAAGGAAACAAAGCTGATGCTCTCTTGGCTCATAGTTTACGCCCCAAACGGACCCGCAACAAAATTATTCATATTCAAGATGCCTCCGCCAGTAAGCTATTTGACCCACAGAAGATAGCTAACCGTTTCCAGGAATTTCTACTCCAAATTGTATGATCTGCATTCTGACACCCCCCACCCAAAGACCTCAGTGTCACTCACCGGAGTGTGAGTGCCTCCACTTTGGTACGTGGTTCTCCATCTTTCCCGCTTACACCTGTGTTGAACCGCGGCCATCCGCCATCCTGTCGCACTGCGCATGCGCAGGTCCCTTTAACAACTACACCTGACCACTAATGTGATTGATGGATCAATCACCTCACCCTACTTAAGGCACCTGCAGCCTTAGGTAGTGGCCTGATCTTGGAGTCTCATTCCCAGTGATTCTCTATAGGTGTTCCTGTGAGCTACTCGTGTCTGCAGTTTCCAAGCTGCTTCCAGCTCTACTCGTGTCTGCAGTTTCCAAGCTGCTTCCAGCTCTACTCGTGTCTGCAGTTTCCAAGCTACTTCCAGCTCTACTCATCGGCGGTTCCCATACCCGCTACAGCATTACTACTCAGCTGATCGTCTGCAGTTTCCAAGCTGCTTCCTGCTCTACTCACCGGCGGTTCCCATACCCGCTACAGCGTGTCTACTCAGCTGATCGTCTGCAGTTTCCAAGCTGCTTCCTGCTCTACTCACCGGCGGTTCCCATACCCGCTACAGCGTGTCTACTCAGCTGATCGCTTCTTCAGCTTCCCAGCTGATTCCTGCTCTACTTGGTATGCATAATCACTATTGACTATTAGTGTTTACTTGCATACCTATTGAACTATACGTGACTACTGCACTAAGGTACAGTTACCTATGATAGACTGTCTATGCTACATTGCCTGTTTACCCGGACAAGCTTCTCACTCAGCTGCGGTATGCTCTCATCATATTGACTTTGTTGTTA
The DNA here is from genome assembly GCF_038048845.1 of Mixophyes fleayi. Lineage (NCBI taxonomy): Eukaryota > Metazoa > Chordata > Amphibia > Anura > Limnodynastidae > Mixophyes > Mixophyes fleayi. The sequence goes on from NC_134409.1 coordinate 85,157,518, forward strand.
CTTGCATATCCGCGCTGACCCGCTTCTCCACGCTGCAGAGCCAGCTACTATATTGACAGACTATTCATTGTACTTACCTACTTGTGTTGTACAAAACTCCTTTCTACTCGCGCTGTTTCCACACAGCTACAGTTTGCCGTTTCCACACCACTCTCCTGCACCTGGACAAGTCCTCATTCCTCCTCACAACAGTGGTACAACTTGCTACACGCAGACCACTGACTTCCCTGCTACCTACCAGCACCTGGACAAGTCCTCCTATCACAGCAGTGGTACAACTTGCTATACGCAGATCACTGACTCTCCTGCTACCTACCTACACCTGGACATTCCTCATCACAGCGGTGGTACAACTTGCTATACGCAGACCACCGACTACCCCGCTACCTACCTGCACCAGTACAACTCTTCCCATCACAGTGGTGGTACAACTTGCTATACGCAGACCACCGACTACCCTACTACCTACCTGCACCAGAACAACCTCCTCATCACTACAGTGGTACAACTTGCTGTACGCAGACCACTGACTCATCCACGAGCTACCTTCACCTACTCACATCCTCTCATCTCGTCTGAAGCTATATCGCTTCTTCTCTACAGTTCCAAGTCGCTGACCTTCCACCATCAACAGCTGCAAGTCATTGACTTCATAAGACATTCTCTACTTTCCTGCTGTTATCATCATTCCAATCATTCACCTAACTGCCCTGAGGTCCGTGGTCAACACCGCCCCTCTGTCAGTTATAACATCAGGTGAAACTCGAGTATAAACTCCTAGTGCCCGTGACACTCAGATTTAGAATCAAAACATTTCTAAATACATGTCGTCTTCCTGCGCTTAGCGAGTCGCAATCTTCATCACTTAGTCAGGAAATATCCGCTGACGAATTGAAATGTACAGTTAAATCCCTGAGAAATGCGTCCGCCCCGGGCCGGGACGGTCTTACGGCCATATATTACAAAAAATTGCTCCCTGTCCTCTCACTCAAGATTCTAGATCTCTTTAACTCGATTCTTATGGGTCGTAAGTTTGACAGCGCCACCACCAGAGCTAACATAGTGGTTATCCCGAAGGATAGAAAGGATTCTAGCCTTTGTACAAGTTATCTTCCAATTTCATTACTAAATATAGACCTAAAACTTTTCGCTAAGATTTTAGTGTGACTAAATCACTATTAAATAACTTTTGGTAAAAAATTATTTAAAACAAATAGCGTAGGGCACTTATTTATGTAATTCCACATGCACTTCTTTTTGATATTGTGTATATTGTGATATAGGATATTGTTATTTCTGAGACCAGGGGAAGAAATTTGTCTCTTGTTTAACCTTGCTATAGGATATGCCTATTTCTGATGTATATATCCAATACAATGAGCCTGTGTTTACCAAGCCTCTTGTGTATTGTGATCTGGGGAAGTAGCTTGTTTTGGGGTTTTTTGTTGTTCTGTGGGAATGGGTATTCGGCAGCTGTCTGAAGTATTCATGCCAGTCTGATCTTTTGACTTGCTAGTGGGTCTCCTGCTTCTGAAATAAGATCCAGGAAATCACAGCAAGGGTTTTAAGAATTTCACAGATAAATGTAAATATCGTTAGCTTTGCAATGCATGTAAATTTATGTTTTACTAAGCAGGGTTACATCCTGATTCTTAAAATAGACTATTTCTGAACTGTATAAAAGATGAGCTGTTTGAGCATGTAAGTGTTCTTCTGATTTTTCATCTGACCTGATCACACTGGTATCTTCCACCATTGTGTGTGAGCAAATAAACCATCTTGCTTCAAAGACCTGCTTGGAAACATCTTCAACAGCGTTGTATTCCTGTGATCTACAGATTAGACCCTAAATCTAATCTGTTCTCCGGCTGTCTCTGAGGTTTTGGACCCAAGCGTTTCCAGTACCGCTGCTCTGCCTGCTACCCAGCAGCCCTGGTCAATGTGATAGGCCAGGGGGGGATCCATTCACAGCAACCCGGATCCATAGTAAGAGGTCCGGAGTTACCAGCCCAGGTACACCAGCAACAAGATACGCTAGCAGCGTCAGTGACCCAAAAGGAACGTGGTTCTGAGTGCCATAGAAGGAACTCAGTGGTGACAGCAAGCCCCTCCCACTGTGGAAGGAGGGGCATATATTCGTAATAACAAAAGGGGATGGTGGCAAAGTAAGCCCAGCCGGTTCCCAGCAACAACAGACAAGGTGGCATAGGCGGTCCATCCTGTCACATTTGATAAATCGTTTGGCTGGTGTGATCCCCTCCTTGGTCCACCCTGACCAGGTGGGGTTCATTCCCAAACGCCAAGCGGCCGATAATACTAGGAAAATCATCAACTTGATCCATATTTCAAATAAGTTTAAAACTCCGGCTCTGGTGCTTGCGCTTGACACTGAACAAGCCTTTGACCGGGTTTCATGGCCTTCAAAGTAGCGAACATTCAAGGCCGCTTTCTTAATCAATTGCCTCCCTCTATTTCAACCCCTCAGCAACTGTTCTGGCCAATGGATGTGCTTCAGCTGCGTTCCCAATTCAAAATGGCACCAGACAGGGATGCCCTCTCTCTCCCCTCCTCTTTGCCGTAATGATGGATCCTCTTGCCTCCAGAATTCGCCTCAACCCTAACATTTCTGGTATATCCACAGGTTTAAGATCATCTAAACTAGCCCTGTACGCAGACGACGTGCTTCTCACCCTTACAAACCCTCATGTCTCTGTTCCATCTGTTTTAGCTGAAATTAACGAATATGGTCTCCTTTCGAATTTTAAAATCAACTCTGATAAGACTGAGGCCCTTGCCCTTAATCTCCCTTCGAATGCTCAAATACACTTACAAGACACCTTCAAATTTCACTGGCAGCCACATTACATTAAATACTTAGGTGTTAATCTCACCAAAACCTATGATCATCTTTTTACTGCCAACTTTCCCCCACTAGTAGCCGCCCTGAAGCGGGACCTTAAATCCTGGTCCCCGCAGTATATCTCTTGGATTGGTAGAGTGGCCTCAGTCAAGATGAATATTCTGTTTAACAAATTGCTTTTCTATGTTTAACAAATTGCTTTTCTTGGTCTCTTCTCATGGCATTATCTTTAGGACTGTATCAAATGTCACCCTTCCACCAACACAAACATTTGTCCACATTGCACCTGCATTGCTCCACTTACCTCTAGTTAACACCCATGAACTGTTGTCCTATTTATTATCTCTAACAAGTACAGTCTCCACCTGTCGCCAGAAAATAAAAGGTCACACATCTTACAATCCGCTTACCTATCTTTCTCTCTCTCTGCTTCTATTAGCCAGTGATCTGTCACCTAATCCAGGTCCCCCACACTCCTCACACACACATACATCAGAACACTACCGCTCTATAGTAAACCTCAAACACATCACCTGCCTCCCCTCTCTTCCAAAGTCCTTTAAATATGTCCTTTGGAATGCACGCTCTGTTTGTGACAAACTTACCTCCATTCATCTCTTCCTCTCAAAAAAACCTTAACCTTCTGGCAATAACAGAAACATGGCTCATGCAATAAGACACTGCATCACCTGCAGTACTTTCAAATGGTGGCCTCCAACTCACCCACACCTCCAGACCTGAAGGCAGACAAGGAGGTGGGGTTGGACTACTTCTCCCCCCACAGTGCACATTCACATTTCTACCAAATGTCCCATCACTCACGTTCACATCTTTTGAAGTACATGCTATTCGCATTTTTAATCCATTCTCTCTACGTGTTGCGGTGTTCTATCGTCCCCCTGGAGCACACCAACAACTTATTGAGGAATTCTCTGCATGGCTCCCTCACTTCTTATCTTCAGACATCCCCACCCTCATCCTGGGTGATTTTAACATCCCCATTGATAACCCACCTTCCAAAGCTGCTTCCAAACTACTCTCTCTAACCTCCTCACTTGACCTCTCCCAGTGGATTGAATCATCTACTCATCAGGATGGTCATTGCCTTGATCTTGTTTTCTCTAAACTATGCTCACTTTCTAACTTTCTTAACACACACTTCCCACTCTCGGATCATCACGTTATCAGCTACACGCTCACCCCTACTGCTCTGACCTCTCTACTGCTTAGCTCTACCAAGCCTCCTCATACCCGCAGAAATCTTAATTCTAATAATCTTCAACAATTTTCCATCTCTCTCTAACACCTTCTCTTCCTTATCTCTACATTCTCCTCCCCTGAGATGGCAGTACCTCATCTTCACCAAACCTTAGCAACAGCCATTGATCAAGTGGCTCCATTGACACTACAAACTACATGGCGACTTCGATGTCAGCCATGGCACACTACAGCAATGCAAAATCTTCAAAAACTTTCCCGTAAAGCAGAACGTCAATGGTGTAAATCTTGCACCTCTAATGACTTCTTCACTTATACTTTTATCTACCGCTCCTATCGAAATGCTCTGGACACTACAAACAAACATACTTCCAATCTATTATCTATGCTCTGGCTTCTAACCCCAAACGCCTTTTTAACACATTTAAATCTCTTCTCAATCCTCCAACCTCAAACCCTCCATCTACTATCAGTGCCCAGGATCTTGCTTCCTATTTCAAGGACAAGATTGATAAGATCAGACTAGAATTGGTATCCTCTCCCTTGACAAGCATTCAGCTCAATTCCTTCCCACCAACCTCTGACACGCTCTCTTCATTTGACCCCACAAATGAAGAGGAAATTTCTACTCTCTTCTTAACCTCCTACTCTACCTCCTGTCCTCTTGATCCTATTCCCTCGCAAATTGGTAGATCCCTGTCTCCTGTGCTCATTTCACCTCTAACTAAAATCTGTAATCTCTCGCTCTCTACTGGCATCTTTCCACCACTTTACAAGCATGCAGCGATTACTCCTATTCTAAAAAAACAAGATTCCGACCAAAACTCTATCTCAAATTACCGTCCCATCTCTCAGCTGCCGTGCCGCACCAAGCTTCTAGAGAGACTTGCCTACACTCTCCTCACACGCTTCCGTTCCGCAAACAACCTGTTGGATCGTCTTCAGTCTGGCTTTCGTTTTCAACACTCCACAGAGACTGCGTTGACTAAGGTTGTCAATGATCTGATCACTGCTAAAACTAGACGCCATTACTCTCTCCTAATTCTCCAGGATCTCTCGGCTGCATTTGACACCGTTGACCATCCTCTTCTCATACAAACGCTGCAGTCCCTAGGACTTCAAGACACTGTTCTATCCTGGTTCTCATCCTACCTTTCTAATCGCTCGTTCACTGTTAATTTCTCTGGGGGCCACATCTACTCCGCTTCCATTATCAGTTGGAGTACCGCAAGGCTCAGTGCTAGGTCCTCTGCTGTTCTCTATCGATACAACTTCTCTTGGAAATGTAATAAGTTCCTTTGGATTTCAGTATCATCTCTATGCAGATGATACCCAAATATATCTATCCTCTCCTGATCTCTCGACATCTGTGTTGTCCCGTGTAACTGACTGTCTTTCTGCCATTTTGTCTTGGATATCCTCTCGCCAACACAAACTTAATCTTTCTTAAATAGAGTTAATAATATTCCCACCCACCAACAAGAGCATACCTGACATTTCTATCTTGATAACATGACCATAAATCCCACCCCACAAGCTCGCTGCCTAGGTGTAATCCTTGACTCACACCTATCCTTTGTTCCCCACATTGACTAAATCATATCATATATCTAAATCATGTTACATACATCTAAAAAATGTTTCCAGAAATCGCACATATCTCACACAAGACACTGAAAAACCTTAATTCATGCACTTATCATTTCCTGCATTGAGTATTGCAATTACCTCCTTACTGTTCTTCCCCAAAACAGACTCAAACCCCTACAATCTATTTTGCATGCTGCGGCAAGATTGATTGCCGATTGAAGAAATCGTTCTTCCTCTGTTGAATCACTCTGTATGTCTCTACACTGGTTGCCTGATTTTTACCGAATCCAATATAAAATACTTTTACTAACCTACAAGGCCATCAACAAAGCTGCACCAACATACATCTCCTCTCTTGTCTCAAAATACCTCCCAACTCGGAAACTGCGTTCTGAACAAGATCTACGTCTCTCATCCACACTCATTACATCCTCCCATTCCCGGTTACAGGACTTTTTCTGGGCTGCACCCACTCTATAGAATTCTCTCCCTCGCACATTAAAACTCTCCTCTTGTCTACAAGCTTTCAAGCATTCTCTGAAAACCCACCTCTTCAGACAAGCTTATAATATTCCTCAACCACCCTCTTAACCTCACTACATTACCCTATTACCACCAGTTATACAACTACCTCTTGACCAACATTGTTGTGTGACAGGATCATTTAGCTTATGAGTCACTTTTACCTTTGCAGTCTGGCTGGGCCGACTGCAAATGTAGACTTAACCTCATGTGTCAAACTCCCATTGTCCAATAGATTGTAAGCTTGCGAGCAGGGCCTTCTCACCTCTTTGTCCGTTTTACCCAGTTTGTTTATTAGTTTAATATGTTTGTCCCCAATTGTAAAGTGCTACGGAATATGATGGTGCTATATAAATAAATGATGATGATGATGATGGTGCCAAGGATTCTCTATCTCTTCCACACCCTACCTGTACGTGTCCCATCACTTTTTCTTAAAGATCTGCAGGCAAGCATATCACAATTTGTATGGTCTGCCAGCGTCCAAGAGTGCGCCTCAAAGTTCTCTTTTGTCATGCTCGTAACGGTGGTTTGGGGCTTCCCTGCCTCCATAAATACTACTTGGCATCTCACCTCACCCAAGCGGTTCTCTCTCATTCTCTTCCTCAGACCAGGCTTTGGGTTGACACGGAGGCAGACCTCCTTCAGATGCTATCCCCCAGTATCTTATTCTGGCTAGACCCTAAAGATCTTCCCCCTCTTCATGCTCTGTCCCCAACAGTTTACTTCTCTTTAGAAATATGGAGATATTGCGCCCGCACTTTCAAACTTTTGGCTAATCCCAAGTGGATGTTCTCTCTGTGGCATAACCCCTCTTTCCCTCCGGGTATCAATCCAAATTTTTTTTTCCAATGGACAAAACAGAATATTTTGTTTCTTTCCGATGTAGTCCCAATGGGGTTTTTTCCAACCTTTGCTGATCTCCGTGAGCGTTTTCACCTATCGACCTCTGTGTTTTACCAATACCTACAAATTCGGCACATTTTCCCTACCTCAATAGACCCTCGTGTTCCTCACAATCCCTCCCCCCTAGAAACCTTCTGTGAAAACAAAATGTCATCTAAAGGCTTAATATCCACGTTCTATTCGCTACTAATGAGTCACAATTTGCCTGACAAAGAGGCTCATGAACTCCCCTGGGAGGAGGAGATGGCTGAGACTTTGGAACCTGAGGAATGGACGGAGATTCAAGAGGCAGTTGCCAAATCCTCTATCTGTACACATGTCACGAACACGCTCCCAGCTACCGTGACTTTGGGGTGTTCGCTGTATGAGGTCACACACGATTTTAGCCCGCAGTCTCTCTCTACCTATCACATAGGTTATAGACCTACGGAATCGCCCCAAACACAGCGCTCTCACACCCCCAGACACTTCAGGTTCCGCCACCACATATTGAAAACGGGCAAAAGGACCCCAATATACTGTTCCACACTGGCACGCAGGTTTCTAGCTATCCACAAACTAGCAATACCCACAACAGCACGCACAGGGTTAACTCTTCACACCTCCAGACTGTTACACAAATGTAAATGCAAGCACACACAGCTTGTTAATCAAATGTATCAACAAATTACACACTGGCATTCCAAGGGTTAACTTAGTTGAGCTCTGACTCTTCTAAACAGGCTAATGGATTCGTTAGAGTATCAAGGACGCAACTTATTAAATTATAGATATAATATACAAAAACACAGGGCATTCAGATAAAAAGAAAAATAATAAATAACAATTAATTGACATAACAAGCAAAACAGTTTAAAATAAAAGAGATAAATGTACAGAGCATAACTTACTTATAATCTGTATGCCTGGGGCAGGCAGAAAAGATGGACAGTCCTTCAATTAGATTGATTCCCCAAGAAGCTGACCCCTTGTCCTTCCAGAACACAGATTTTTAAGCAAATTCAAAGGGGATGGCATTCACAAGGGCAGTGTGAATGCTAATGTGGGGGCGGAAATGTCCCCTGGGTGTCACCTAAGGTTTGTTCAAACTATTCCTAAGTTTTGACCAGTCTTAGCTTTCCTCAGATATCTCCCAGAGACATAACTTTCCCGCACATTTAAATACCAAATATGATGAGATTACAACAATATCCAATCTCATCCTGAAATGCATGTGACTATGGCTGTTCCTTGTGTAGTTGGTATCTATGTTTTAAGACCCTTGTATGGTTTTTGCCACTCAGTACGTAGTGCCATCCAGAATTCCCAAAATATGAACTATGACAATATTTTCCTTTGAAGATCATATTTCTATATACCTGTATAGGCTTTCACATGCTGCCTACCAGGATCTCCAGCTGTGATTGGCCCCACAAAGTCTATTCAAGTATCTAAAGCTAACAGTGAGACATCCTGGAAGCTGCTAAAAGTGGCAGGCTTATCTCCTCCCACTGGGATGTGCAAAGCAATCAAACACAATTACGTCAGACTCTCTGTCTGTAAATTTTACACTTTAACTTATCAATGGATTCATTTGATATCACCTATTTACACTGCAGTTATGAATTATCCCCACAGATAAAAGAAAATTCTTACAAACTTATTCCGATGGTATTTAGTCCCGTCTAAACTGAAAACAATCTATCCGACAACCTCTGACCTCTGCTGGCGCAACTGTGGCCAGCGTGGCTCCCTGTCCTATATTTGGTGGAGTTGCCCAAAAATCGTCCCTTTCTGGAAGGAGGTAGCTGATCTTATTTATAAAATAACAAATGTAAGGTTTTCAAATTCTGACCCCAGCCAGATGCTTAATAGCCATGAAATGAAAACAACTAGAGAGCCCCTCTATTTCTGAACCAATTCAGAGTGTTTAGTATATATATAACCTAGCGCACATGACTAGTGTAGTTAATAATCGCCCTAACAAATTTCTCTCCACATGGCATAGGTGGCAGGATTACTTCTCCGCTATGCACTCCTCATCTTAAAAAAAATGATAATATAGATAATTTAGTAATTTTTTGAGCTGAGTCTCACTGGGACCTGTTTTTCCTTCCTTCTTCTCTGTTTTTCCCTCTACTAACTAACCCTCCTTCCCCCCCCCCACTATCCTCCTCTTCTCTGTTTTCAACTTCTGATATTTCCTCTTCCTCTCCCCCTCTCCTTCTTCCCTTTATGGTACTCTGGATATCTAATAACTATTATACTTTGGATTCTCGTCTGCCCATATGCTACTACTCTCAATGTCCATTCCTTCTGTAATGGTTCCGAGTTTTATACTTTACCTGTATTACAAACTCTCGATGTTAACACTGTTATGAGTTGTATTATCATAGCATATGCTGTACCATTTCTTTTGGGAAAAAGTGAATAAAAATGTATTTAAAAAAAAAGTTGCATGATATCGCTATGATGCTATGATGACAGTGTAATTGGACCATAGGCGGATATGGCCGATGAGGCACTTAAATGTAGGGCCCTGTGCTGCACCCTGTATTAGAGCACTTGGGGCAACCATGGGCGACTGGGGGCAGCCATGGACAACTGAACCTATAGGACTGCCCTAGTTATGTCTGTCCTGAGTCTAGGGGGCCCCCTGGGGTACATGCCCCCCTTAATCAAGCTCTGCAAGGCACTGCAAGGAATATGAGCGTGATTCAGTGTAGCAGCTTTTGGGGTCCAGTAATAGGACTTCTTGGTCTAAAGTGATAAAAGTGATAAAACCCTTTGTAGTCTTACACAAGTCCCATGTGCTGAGAGTTTGTATTTGAAATGAGGTTGGACATTAACAGTATTTGTTACAGACACATCTCCTGCACTAGTAAGGGCAGGTTTACCAATATGTGCTACTAATTTGCTCCAGAAAAATCAAATTACAGTATGTCTGGTTTCAATTTTCATATTGTTTCCAATATGCAGTGTTTTTTTTAAAGATAACTGATTACACAAAATCAGTGATATTGTATGTTTGGGCTCAGCTATGCTTTTTTTCTCGATGCTGAGCATATCTTAATTTTACCATAAATGTAAATAATAGATAATAAAACAATGAATTTATAGGTATGCTTCTGTGTTTCTTTTTTATATATTTATAGATGTTTTTGTAATATTGTGAATTAGCTAGGTATGTTGTTTCATCTTTTTCTGATATATAATGAAAATAAATGCCAAAACAATAAACATATTTACAGTATTGTCTTGTAGTTACAGCTACATCCCTGTGACTCTGTCATATTGGATAAAATAATCCTTCAAACAGTGTATCATGAACACACCTTGCAACTTTGATGAGATTATGGTTTCCTGTAATATTTGCAGAAGCCGATTTAAAAGTAGATTTAAAGCAGGAAGGTTGTCATTTCCATGTAGAAAAGTTTGCAATATCACAAACACTTTGTCAGCCAATTCCACTCTACCACTATGCATTAGATCCTGAAAGGAAATACATTGTTTTGATATTATTTTAAATCTAAAATACATTTTGGATTAAATCATAAATGGATATAAACCACTTTAAAATGTTCTTCCATTTTACATAACTTACCTTCCCTTTTACTTTAATGTTTATAGTGGTACCTAAATTTTGTAGTCCATTTGTAGTACTACATTGCAACCGTATTTTTTGAGTGAAACCTATCAAAGGCTGGCATATACTTGTTCATGTTGTTGGTTGAACCATTTTGCAGCCTATCAATTTGCTAAGAACCATCACTGAGGCCCAGTCTGACTAATATTCATGTGGCCTAAATTATATTCACAACGTTCTGGTTTTTAGCGACTTGCTAAAATACATTCTCAGAAATATTAGGTGTCCACTTTAAGCATAGACTGTTATTTTAAGGATAAATTGTAACCCTTTATCAGTAAGATAAAGAAACACAATGCTAAACAAGTATTTTGTGATTATTATTATTTTTTAATTGCAAAACCACAACTTGTGTCTTATGATTTGAAAATGTAATGTATCTGGTACTCATAATGCAAATTTCTCAACTCTGCTCTAATGAAACAGAGTGTCAGTTTAAGTTGCCCAAGCTGTAGTGGTTAAACTGTCTCCTCTTTGATCTGTCCTCCTCATTTGCCTCAGGATCCTACAATAACAAAGTAACCTAATTCCAATTTGATAAAATGGAACAGAAGGTCAGGTAATTTACAGATTATTCAATGCCAATACATGGATTAAGTATACAAGATTATGCCAGTCTGAATGATACTCTTTCCCTTCCCCAAGTATATTGTTTATTCAACGGCATAGGTGTGTGCCAGGTGTGCCCAGGCACACCCTAATGTCAGGCGCTGTGTCCATGCTCATCAGCAAACTTACCAGTGCTGCCAGCACTCTGGCAACAATGAAGCAGTGCATCCTATCCAGCGGGGGGTTACTGTTTGGCATAATATGAATTGGGAGTACTACTGTGTGGTACACCTGGTGAGCGATGTTTTATTTTCTAATAAAGATGAAGAACTGGCTGGTTACCACTACAGCAAAAATAAATATGGTACTTTGTGTCTCAATTTTTAAGATTATATATTTAAAATAAAGCTGACTTCTTAATTTAAAGAAAATAAAGATTTAGTTTCTTTAGTTCACTTGTTTGAAAAAAAAAATGTTTATTGTGACTAGAGTATTTAATATATGTTCCCCTTTGAAAAAATATTTTCTTTGAGTGCATACACCTTAATGAAATGTGCTATATGCAGCATCAGTGGAAAATAGTGAGATGTTAGTGGGAGGCAGCAGGGCGCTTAACAAGCTAAAAGTTTTAAACCCCAGAAATTCAAATTTTCTCAGAGGGAAGGGAACTGTGATGAGCAGGAGAAGAGAACAGGAGCCAGTTGGCAGGTCATAAGTAAATGAAGCGGTGATTGAGTGGAACCTGATATTTGTGTATATTGGAGTTAAATGATGATGAGAGTAGGGATTGATGACATGAAAATAGTGCTAGGCACGCCTCCTAGGTGTTGCTAGACACTCCTCTGGGTGGTGCTAGACATCTCCCTATACAGTGCTAGAAACTGTAGCCTTCCCTAGGTGCAAAACCATAGGAAAAATAAGCCCAAGCTCGATATACCCCATATTATATATGGTACCAGCTATTAGGTAATATAAATGGCCTTATATGTATACAGAACAAAAAGACAGTTGATGTCAGCACTTATCATTAACACTGCATATCTGTGTGTATCTAGCAAAATAAAAACATAAGGTATTGGTTCATATTTTGATCAAAACATTTAAGCCTGCATCCCAGAATGTAGGGCACCTCATTGTATACAGGTCCTATACTGACATTGCATTAAACACCATTAAAATGCAGTTAACACCAGATGCACTCACCTCCTAAGTAAATGGGTTTACATCTAGCAAGGACTGGCTTGTGAGCCACACCCAAATGAGCCTTTATTAGGCATGATGGACAGTTGCTAAGACAACATAAAGCAATATTTTGAGACAAAACCATAGAAAAATAAGCCTGCACCAGCTGCACGGCAATAAGCCCGCGCTCTGCATACCCCATACTATATATGGTACCAGCTGAATGGCAATATAAATGCCCACATATGTATACAAAACAAAAAAAAACAGTTGTTGTCAGCGCTTATTCTTAACACTGCATATCTGGTGGGACTTTCTCCTGACTGCCAGGAGGTTAATATTTTCCTCAGATGTGGCAGTTTCTCACTCTGCCACACACCTACATACCTCCCCTGCTAAAGAGTGGTCCTCAACATGAAGCCCTGCATTCCAGTCCTGCTCAGGGCAAAAAGATTACATTAATATGAGAACATCGTAGACTCACCGACTTAGGGCTTAGAGGTACCTGAGGACCAAAATCAATGTTATCCTCACAATGAATACACTTTCCTGTTCATCCCAGGCTTTTAACAAGTTTACATGCTAAATATGTTTCCCTTTCCAAGTGTTAGTGTCACAAACGCCCAGCCTGTCCCAGTGTCACAAAAGCCAGATAGTGGGAATGGTCTTGATCTCTGCTTGAGTGACAGCTACCTCCAGAGAGGTGCGAAGTCTAACTGAGGAGAGGTATTCGCCAGGGATTCCTGCAAGGGAATATGGTCTTAGCTGCTCTCAACCACAGGTCACGGTCCTGTAGGGGGCGCAGAGCAGATAATACAGAAAACCATAAAGTCACTGTACGGCAGAATGGAATATAGCCTCAGGTGTATGGAATTCCGGAACAGGACGGATGCTGTACGATGATCAGCAGCATAGCCCCGAATCACGGTAATAGAATAGGCTGAGCAGGAAGTACAGTCACAGGTCTTGACTGTGGAATAAACTGAACAGGTGGTACTGCTGGGAAGTGATGAACTGTGGAGAACAAAAGCATTGAGATCCACACAGGTGTTAAAACTCTGGAACAGGACCGATGTTGCAGTCGATTAACGAACGGCCTAACTCGCGAAGACAGGAACAAAGGTAAGTATGAGCTTAGATGGGAGTCAGAGGAGATGCTTCCTATCAGGTAGGAAGCTGGCTGGTGATCCTCCTGTCCCCGTGGAGCAGAGGTTTTAAAAGGTTCTTGGGATTACGCATGTGCAGAATGCTTGGCAAGATGGCATTCGAGGATAGAGGAACACCAGGCTATACAACAGATAGGAGTAACCACGGGAAGCCCATGATACAAGGCTCAAATTGGAACTAAACCGGTGAGATGCGTGATATCCAGATACTGCAATCTGAACAGCTGGCCGTGACTGATGTCACCTTAGTCACTTAGCAATGAATACACCTTTTCTGCCACCATGAAGGATTTATTATGGTGTCCTTACGTTCACCAGAACCACTGATTAATGTTTCACACTTAAAATCACATACACATGTAGCATGAGCCTCCCTGGGCTTCGTAAGTTCACAAAGAATGACGGAGAATACACTTGTTTAAATTTATTTAATCTGAAAAATGTTTTCCAAGGCTTATTTACAAAAAATAATAACAAGGCATACAATATGTTGCACAAATGAGTTTCAGAAAATAAAATAGGAAATAAAATCAGAGTACTACTTACTAGATAGACTTGATGTATGTGAGGGAACAAAAGGAAGATGGGACATTTCAGTCTTGATAAAGTCCCAATGAAAATGCACACAGTAATGTCTAAAGCAGAAGATTTTAAACCCTTCTTACAGGCTCTTCACCTCCACCTAAGTAATTAGACTTTCAATTAAGTCAGATTGATTCCCAAAATGACACAGAGCTTTCCAAAGTAAATTATCTATCACTAAGCTATATGTTTGGGCATCTCAGAGAATCTCTCACCTCTGCTCTGCTTGAGTGACTAGACGGTTTACAACTTTGAGCTTCAAACTCCTTCCAGACCATTATCTATCTGGCTAGTTTCAAAAGACCCTTTGTTAATTGCACAGGTCACCTAGGTCAGTCAGCAAAGCATACTTTGAGAGGTTACATAAAATATTCACATGGTCATACATGAATTCAACAGAAAATAACAATAGGCATTAGGAATACTACATAATCATCACAGTCAGGCTGATATATCTAGTAATTAACATCCACATGTTTGCAGATCACTACAAATATTCCTTGCCATTTAGCCAACAGTATACTTCCCTGTTTGGATAACAATAACAAAACCTTACTGCCTGGTGCAAAGACACAAGCACAAGCATTATGATTATACAACAGTTCTTGTATTTTAAAAAATTCTCTCTAGCCAGTTGACCAACTAAATCTAGACGATTATCACACGCCGGGTGTGCGGGCAGCGCACCCGACACCCGGCAGACTTACCTGGCTCCGGCGCTCCGCTCCGTCCTGGGCGCCGCCATCTTGGATTCGGGTCTGCACATGCGCAGACCTGACGGCTTCTTTAAAACCTCTGTTCTCCTCTCATTGGTGGATTCTAATGGCGCTTAGTTTAAAAGGCACTTCCTCCTTACCTACAGTGCCTGTTCTTTGAGTCACCTCCTGGTGATAGAAGTGGCTTCCTGTTATCTTCCAGCTATTTTCTTCCATCCTTGCCTGCAGAGCTGACGCTCATCTCCGGACATCGTCTCTACATTTGTCTGCAGAGCTGACGCTCATTCTACTGAACTTTACACCACATAGTGGTCTACAGAGCTGACGCTCATTCTACTGAACTTTATACCACATAGTGGTCTACAGAGCTAACGCTCATTCTACTGGACTCTCCACCACATAGGGGTCTACAGAGCTAACGCTCATTCTATTGGACTCTCCGCCACATAGTGGCCTGCAGAGCTGATACTCATCTCTGGACAACTTCTCTACATTTGTCTTCAGAGCTGATGCTAATTCTCCTGAACCTAAACACCACATAGTGGTCTGCAGAGTTACACCGAACTGCATCATCTTCATTGCCATTACTTATTATATTTACCACTCTTACTACGGTACTACTGCCTATACTCTCTCAGGGACTTCCGTACAGTGCTCTAGTAGAGACCGCGACCTGCGAGGTAGACGCAGCTAAGCCCATACCGCTTTGCGGCGGTTCCTGGTGAACACCGTCTCCTCGTAAGACTCCGCGCCCTGTTGGAGTAGTGCTAAACTGTTCGAATCCCTTTGGGTCGCTACATCTGCCAAGTCTCATCGTAAGAACCGTGACAGTAAGAAAAGGCCAAATAACATTGTCATTAATATGACAGAATCTAACGTGCAACCCTCTGCTGAGGATATACTTCAGCACTTGCTCGACCGGGTAGAGCAACAAGATGTGGTCCAACAACAGCTATTACAGGGCTTCCAGAGTCTTGCTGTTCGTTTTGACTCGCTACAAGCATCACCACCTGTTCAAGCGGCCAGTTCACCGACACCTGTTCCCACAGCTGCTTCCAATTCGTATCTTCGGATTCCAACTCCTTCCAAATTTGATGGAGAACCTGCCACCTGCCGTGGGTTCTTGAACCAGTGTTCAATACAATTTGAACTCCAACCACAGAATTTTCCTACCCAGCGCTCAAAAGTAGCATACCTTATATCCTTACTCTCTGGTCAAGCTTTAGCCTGGGCCTCACCTCTCTGGGAACTTGATGATCCGATCCTGGTGGACAGTGCTGCCTTCATTGCCGCTTTTTGCAGGATTTTTGACGAACCAGGAAGGGTTACTTCTGCAGCATCTAGTATTCTTCGCCTGCGTCAAGGATCTCGCTCAGTGGCCCAGTATGTTATTCAGTTTCAAACATTGTCCTCAGAGTTACGGTGGAACAACAAAGCATTGGTTGCCACCTTCTGGCAGGGGCTATCTGACAAATTCAAGGACGCTTTGGCTTCCCAAGAACTCCCCACTACTTTAAATGCCATGATCTCGCTTTGTAACCGTGTGGATCTACATTTCCGCGAAAGATCTTCAGAGAAGGATTTCTCTCGGCGTAGTTCCGCCAGACTCACACCTCGGTTCACTCATCCGGTAACAATGGAGGAACCCATGCAAATTGGGCACTCTCGATTAACTCCAAAGTAACGTGATAGAAGATTAAGAAATAAGTTGTGCCTTTATTGTGCGGATCCGGATCATCTACTGAATGCCTGCCCCAAGAGGTCGGGAAATGCCAGACCCTAACCTGCTCCGGAGAGGTCAGATTAGGGCTTTCCAAAACCTCTCCCTCCTTTGGTGTTCCTAATGTCTGCTCCTTCCCTATTACCCTTCACGGTCCCTGTGGTCCCATTCACACTTCTGCTATGCTGGACTCTGGAGCAGCCGGAAATTTTATCTCTTTCTCTTTAATTTCGCAGGTTTCTATACCAACTGTACCATTAGAAATTCCTGTCTCCATCACGGCCATCGATGGCTCCCATATAGCTAATGGTACCATGAAAACCCGGACCAAACCCATCGTCCTTCAAATAGGAGCATTACATCGAGAAGTAATTACCTTTCACGTGCTGCCATCTACTACTACTCCCGTCATCCTGGGTCTACCATGGCTTCAGCAGCACTCCCCTCAACTTGACTGGTCCACCTCGCAGATTCTGTCTTGGGGTTCTACTTGTCGCCTGAAATGTTTGACTCAGGTCCAACCTATTGGCTCCATTTCTACTTCCTCTAATACCAAAGTCTCCATTCTGCTCAAGCAATATCATTCCTTTTTAGACGTTTTTGACAAACTTCGCTCTGAGCATCTGCCGCCTCATCGCTCGTGGGACTGTCCTATTGAACTGCAGTCGGGCAAAATACCTCCTCGAGGTCGAGTGTATCCACTCTCCATACCCGAGACCTCTTCTATGTCAGAATATGTTAAAGAAAACCTCTTCCGAGGCTTTATCAGACCCTCCTCATCACCGGCGGGAGCAGGGTTTTTCTTTGTTAAGAAAAAGGATGGATCGTTAAGACCTTGCATCGATTATCGTGGGTTAAATGCCATTACAGTCAAAAACCGATACCCCATTCCGCTTATCACCGAACTGTTTGATCGCATCAAAGGAGCTAAGATCTTCACCAAGCTAGACCTGCGGGGCGCTTATAATCTCATCAGGATCAGAGCAGGAGACGAATGGAAGACGGATTTTAATACCCGCGATGGGCATTACGAATATCTTGTAATGCCCTTTGGGCTGTGCAACGCCCCCGCCGTGTTTCAGAGTTTTATCAATGAGATATTTAGAGATCTTCTTTACCTCTGTGTCGTGGTATATCTAGACAATATTTTGGTTTTCTCTCCTGACATCACCTCTCACCGTAAGCATGTGAAGGAAGTTCTTTCCAGATTACAACGCCATCAACTCTTTTGCAAACTGGAGAAGTGCTTCTTCGAGCTCCCTCAGATGCCGTTTCTGGGTTACATCGTCTCTGGATCCGGATTACAAATGGACCCAGATAAAGTCAAAGCAATTTTAGAATGGCCTCTTCCCCTTGGGCTGAAACCTATTCAACGTTTCCTCGGATTCGCCAACTACTATAGGCGCTTCATCCAGGGCTACTCCACCATCGTGGCACCTATTGTGGCTCTAACTCGAAAGGGTTCCAACCCTAAATCCTGGTCTTCAGCTGCGATCGAGGTCTTTGACTTCTTGAAAAAAGCTTTCGTCTCTGCACCTATCCTCCAACAACCGGATGTTTCCTCTCCGTTCTTTCTGGAGATTGATGCCTCCAATATGGGCATCGGGGCCGTCCTTTCACAAAAATCTCCTCTGGGCCAATTCCATCCGTGTGCCTTTTTCTCTAGAAAATTCCTCCCTGCTGAGAGGAACTACACCATAGGGGATAAGGAATTGTTGGCAATCAAAGCAGTGCTAGCGGAATGGCGACATCTCCTTGAGGGAGCACTACACCCAGTGACTATCTTCACGGACCATAAAAACTTGCTCTACCTCCAAACCGCGCAGTGCTTGAACCCCAGACAAGCACGCTGGTCTTTATTCTTTTCTCGCTTCGAACTTCGCATTACTTTTAAACCTGGCATTAGGAATAAGATAGCTGATGCTCTTTCTCATGCTTTTTCTACTCATGAAGTCACGGAGGAGGATCCTGTCCATCCCATTCTGGACCCTAAATGCCAAGTTTTAGCTACTCAGCTTAAACCCTCTAAACCCCCAACGTGGAGAAGTTTTGTCTCTCCTAATCTTCGCCACAAAATGCTGAAACATTATCACTCTACCATCTTCACTGGACATACTGGTACCCGCAAGACCATCAAATTGATATCCAGAAACTACTGGTGGCCCAGTCTTCACACTGACATTAAGGACTTTGTCTCCTCCTGTAGCGTTTGTTCTCAGAATAAGTCCACTCATCAGTCTCCAGCTGGTTTACTACGTCAATTGCCCATACCTCATGAACCAAGGACCCATATAAGTATGGATTTTATTACCGATCTCCCACCTAGTAAGAATTGCACTGTCATATGGGTGGTAGTGGATCTATTTTCTAAAATGGCCCATTTCACGGCACTTCCGGGTCTTCCATCCTCTCCAGTCCTGGCATCCCACTTTGTCAAGGAAATATTCCGCCTACATGGCTGTCCACTCGACATAGTCTCAGATCGAGGTGTGCAATTCGTTTCCAAATTCTGGAGAGCTCTCTGCAAATTATTGGGGATCAAACTGAGTTTATCATCTGGATATCATCCTCAATCCAATGGAGATACCGAAAGGGTGAACCAGGATTTGGAGACCTACCTCAGGATGTTTTCTACCGCCAACCAGGATAACTGGGTAGATCTTCTACCATGGGCGGAATTTGCCCATAACAACTCCTTCCATGATTCTTCTTCTAAATCCCCTTTCCTGGTGGTCTATGGACATCATCCATCTCTTCCTGAATTTGCGCCTCTCCCACCCACCCAGGTGCCCGCAGCCAATTCTCTATACAACAAATTCCTTTCCATTTGGACGCAAGTAAGAGCTTGTCTTAAAAAGACTTCTACACGTTACAAATTGGCTGCAGATAAAAGGCGTAGATTTCTTCCCACCTTCAAGGTTGGTGATAGGGTGTGGCTCTCCACCAAGAATATACGCCTCAGAGTCCCCTGCATGAAATTGGCTCCGCGATTTATTGGCCCATACAGTATCTCGGGAATCATTAACCCAGTCTGCTTCAAATTGCGTTTACCGGCATCTCTTCGTATTGTCAACTCTTTCCATGTGTCTCTATTAAAACCTCTTAAAATTAATCGATTTACATCAGTAGCTCCTTCCATCACTCCAGGGGTCCATCAAGAGGAGGAGTTCGAACTCAAACAAATCTTGGACTCAAAAAATTGTAAAGGCGGTTTGAAATACTTGGTTGACTGGAAGGGCTTCGGCCCTGAAGAGCGCTCTTGGGTTCGCGCCTCCGACATCCACGCTCCCTACCTGCTGGATAAATTCCACAAGAAGTTTCCCTTGAAACCTTGCAATAAACGTGCGGTGCCCGTCCTTAAAGGGGGGGGTACTATCACACGCCGGGTGTGCGGGCAGCGCACCTGACACCCCGGCAGACTTACCTGGCTCCAGCGCTCCGCTCCGTCCTGGGCGCCGCCATCTTGGATTCGGGTCTGCACATGCGCAGACCTGACAGCTTCTTTAAAACCTCTGTTCTCCTCTCATTGGTGGATTCTAATGGCGCTTAGTTTAAAAGGCACTTCCTCCTTACCTACAGTGCCTGTTCTTTGAGTCACCTCCTGGTGATAGAAGTGGCTTCCTGTTATCTTCCAGCTATTTTCTTCCATCCTAGTCTGCAGAGCTGACGCTCATCTCCGGACATCGTCTCTACATTTGTCTGCAGAGCTAGCGCTCATTCTACTGAACTTTATACCACATAGTGGTCTACAGAGCTGACGCTCATTCTACTGAACTTTATACCACATAGTGGTCTGCAGAGCTAACGCTCATTCTACTGGACTCTCCGCCACATAGTGGCCTGCAGAGCTGACACTCATCTCCGGACATCTTCTCTACTTTTGTCTTCAGAGCTGACGCTCATTCTACTGAACTTTATACCACATAGTGGTCTACAGAGCTAACGCTCATTCTACTGGACTCTCCGCCACATAGTGGCCTGCAGAGCTGATACTCATCTCCGGACAACTTCTCTACATTTGTTTTCAGAGCTGACGCTCATTCTCCTGAACCTAAACTTCACATAGTGGTCTGCAGAGTTACACCGAACTGCATCATCTTCATTGCCATTACTTATTATATTTACCACTCTTACTACGGTACTACTGCCTGTACTTTCTCAGGGACTTCCGTACAGTGCTCTATTAGGGACCGCGACCTGCGAAGTAGACGCAGCTAAGCCCATACCGCTTTGCGGCGGTTTCTGGTGAACACCGTCTCCTCGTTAGACTCCGCGCCCTGTTGGGGTAGTGCTAAACTGTTCGAATCCCTTGGGGTCGCTACATCTGCCGAGTCTCATCGTAAGAACCGTGACAACGATTACACGTATGCACAACATGCTGTAGGATGTTCTCTTCCTCTAACGGCTGTCACTCCCATGATTTAAGGATACAAGGTTTTCTCCCATATGAAAGCTCAAACAGCAAAAAAGCACTTGAGGCCTGAGGCACCTTGTGTACAGCAAACAACAGGTGGGAAAAAAGTTCATACCACAGCTGCTCAGTTTAAATAAACCATTTCAACGTGGATTTTAAAGTGCAATAAAACCGTTCAACTAGACCATCTTTCTGCGGCTGGTATACAGACATTCTAAGCCACTATTAACAACTTTAGGACTCCTTGTATCAACTGCGACAGGAAATTGGTACCTTAGTCAGTGAGACCACCTTTGGCAAGCCCAGCCTGTAAAATAATTCCATTAAGTTAATGCCAACCTGTTTGACCATGGCAACCAGCAAACGGAACGCCCCTGGATACCAGATTATGTATACAACAACCAGAATGAAATTAAAACCTTTAGGGGATAGCTTATTAGGCCCTACTAAGTCCGCTTCATATTTTCAAGGAACACCAACAATGGGGAGGGGAACTAGTGGAGCTGGATTCCTGGCCAAAAAAGCCTTGCCCATATACTATTATAGTTTTATCCCATCCCAGTTGTCCACCATAAGGAACTGAGTGGGCAAAAGTCAACATGTGTTCTCTAAAGGGAATGGGAACAGCCAATTTTTGTATTGCCTCCCCCATTTGTTTATACTTGTAAATTTTGGTATAATATATGACTTTGCAACATGAAAAAAGGGTACTTGAGGTCTTTTACGCTTTTCAAATTTTTCTCATCAATAACCAGAACAGTTTCAACTGCTTATTTAAGTGCATTGGGCTGCTCTGTGAGGTGCAAGGGAAAGAGTTAACACCTCCTCATTAATACTATGCAATCCAACATCATAATTATTAGTATCAACAGTAGATGGTGCAACTCTCTCTCGCACCAGAATTTCTCTTGAGGTCCAGGCCTTGAGGTCTTTTCTTCTGTGTCTCTAGGTTTTAGGAGTTTTAACTCAGCTTATAAATAAAGCAGGGCCAAAAAATGTGAGGAATTTAGTGTCTGAAGAAACAACCTTTTTCCTCACAGTTGAATGATAAGAAACTCTGTCCAATCTGGCCAAGCCTTTTTCAAGGAGAAGACTCAGCAACAGGACGCAACGCGTTGGGGGAAAGGATTTGACTGATAAGGACTTCAAGGACTGCTTCTTTACCATTTTGAAACTTCTGAACGTGAAGTTCAGCAGTTAATCCCGGGAAAACAATTCTATCTACAACAATCAGTAATGCACAATTGATTTCACTTCTGGTCGGAGCACCCTTGTACACCTTTATATTTTATGTGTTTCAATCATATGGAATTAATACATTTTGGATATTAAAGCAATATTTGGGCACTAATGTGAAAAAAATCTTTGGAAAATAGGATATAAAGGATAAAGAAACCCTTGAGGGCCTGTTTTCTAAGTGATTCCGGTAGGAGTCTAACCAAAAAGCGGACTCTTGTGAACAGACGGTGCAAGCTTGCACATTGGTGTGATTGCATCACTATAGAGCGATTTGGAGAATCTCTAAAGAGATATTGGTGCTGGTATTATTCAAGAATTTGTTTGGTATTTGCACATCACAAAAATATACACATTAAGAATTTTCACAATCAGTTGAAGTGTTGGATATATAACACTTTATTTGTATGTTTCTTTCTTTTTCATATATTGGGTAGCGCTAATGATTTTTTTCACCTTTAATTCATATTTATACTGCACCAGTACTTGTTTTACCAGTGAACCTATATCAGAAGTATGGGTGAGCACCTCTGAAAAGGAACAGTCCAAATGCAGTCAAATGGTCTCGCTATTCCCTTGGCGTCCGCACAATGAACATACTGTAACCAGAGACTTGGGATCATAGAACAAAAAGAGAGCGTGGGTTCCGAAAACCGCATGGCAAGACTCTTCCCCACTGATCCAGACCTTGGCTGAAAGGAGTCCCAACATGCATGTAAATGGATAGTGACTGCCTGTGGCTTACCCAGGGCCAGTCCCTGTAGAGCAGATGAAACTCTTACGCTTTTCCCTCCATTGACAGCTTCTGCAGGTAGGGTCAGAAATGACAAGGGTTCCACATTTCCATCCACCACCAATGCATTTTTGACTAACTGAACAGGCGATACCAAGTTCTCCATCCTATGAATATGCACCCACCGAGCCAGACTTTGTGGGAGGCATGATGTATGTCATTGTTTGTGTTTAAACTTTCCTCTTGCTCACAGTAATAAAAAGATACATTTTACAAAGAATATTTAGTATCATTACTTTGGATAGAGATAATGCCCTTGTATAGCAAACGTACACTACTATTGCTAGAGATATGTCAGCATTCTGATGGCACTGTTGTAACTGACCCAGTTACACTTGCTTCATTACTTGGAGAGACGCAGCATACCTGTCAAACTGTCAATCAAAAATACAACAATATAGCAGGCCCAAATAAATAGTTATAAAATCTAAGTTATAATGGTGAAAGATTTTTTAGCAATGTGCTGTGCAATCCTATACTACAAAATCACCTGCACTATTGCTGGTGTTGACTTACATGTACTGTTTCAGATAGTGACACTGAGCAGGAGGACATATCAAGGTGAGTAGAATATTGACAAGTTTCAAAGGGAAAAGAATATTAACAATTCATAAATTAAAGTTCAATAGAAGCTACATACTAGGTCTGTCCATGAAACAGAATGGCATGGTCAGAGACGGAGAACCATTATAGTCATAGTTGCCAACTATACCTAATTTCCTAATACCCAGGGATGTTATGTTAGATAGTAAGTCTTTAAATTGTAATTGTTTGGCAACAAAGACTATAGTTGAAGCTAACATTCAAATTTATCTGCGTAATATCTTTGTTCTAGTTGATTCCAAAGTAATCAGGAATGTAATTCCCTGGTATCTTTTATTGGCTGTGCCTCCAGAAAGCTTTTATTATGCAATTTACATGTGACAACACTGAACTTGAGACTGTAATCAAAAACTCTCAATATCTTTGAATCTAGATATATTATTGCTGATATATATATTGTTAAGCTAGGTACACACTAAAGATTTTTAACCCGATTATCATGTCAATCACACCATAAACAACTGTTAGGTTCAAAAATGTTTTAATGTTTTATCGTAACAAAGCACATCATATCATTTAATTTGATTTTATAACCGGACAAAAAATCACTATAAACGATGTCGGGCAAATTCTGAAGTGTGTATGCACTCATGATCAGCAGTGTAGGCAGATCTCCATAGAGTTTACAGAGTCACAATATTTTCAGCAGATGATTATGACAGATGAAGATCACAGATCTGAAAGTAAATCAGGTAAAATTGTGTAAGTGTGTATGTATAAATCAGCATGTTGATTGGGACTCTCAGCTGTGGGTAAACCTTTAAAGTTATTATATCCAGAGAAATTTTCCTGAGTGTGTACCTAACTTTAGGCTTGGGTCCACATGAAGGTGGATGTTATTGGGAAGATTTAGGTGGGGGGTTTGTTGGATCATTTGGGTTATACTCTCCTGTTATCCATCTTAAAATGTTGCAAGGTATGCTAATGCTTTATATATAAAACATCTAGGGCCTGTTTCATCAAGGAACGCAAACTCATACACATCTGCTAAACGGGACTTGAGCTACGTAAAACACCACATACGCAGCGCAAACAGAGCAGATACGGCACTCAAAGTCAACTCAATCTCAAACTCTAACGCAAATATAAGGGTTTGCGTCACTCAAAGTATGAAACATGAGTTTGCGTACCTTGATGAATCAGGCCCCTACATATTAAATAACACTGTATATTGAGGGGATCATAATACAAACAAATTACCTACACTGTCATGAAACAGAAAGTTAAGATGACCCTGCCAAAATGAGTTTACAATCTAAGACGTGTTTTTGTTGCAATTGTGTTTATTAAACTAACGTTTCAGCATGGTACAGTTTTCCTTTATCAAGTTTATAGACACGAATACTATAACATTCCCTCCATTTCAAAAATGTCCCAAAACTGTAGTTTAGCAACCTGGCACATTACAAGTGGAAAATGAATGAACGATAGCAATGTATACAAAGATATCATTGCCTTATCATACAGAGTAGATACTTACAAATAGGTACAATGGCACATATTACAAAGTCAGCAACTCAGCATTGCTCAGCGCAAAAACAAAAAAAGTGCGTAATAAGTCTTAATAAGGTGCTGAACTAAAGAGTATCAGTAGAAATGGAGGCAGACTGCACATTGGGCTGGATTTAAAATTCAGTGAGGATAGAAGGCCTCAGGAGGTGCCCTGAGTGAAACAGATAGGAGGAAGGTTGCTAAGAGAAGAGCCAGGGCAAATGGTTCAGGGGTCTATAGCCACATCAAAACATATTACTTTACACCATATTATTTTACATCAGAGCTTGTGATAAGGCACCTAGCCTACTACTATGTCAGCAACAGTATACTAGCAATACTATGCAATTATCCATGAAGAAAGAGATTACAGTTACTGGGTGAGGAGAGATCTTCAGAAATATAAAGGACAAAGTTTTCATGCATTCAGGCACTGGATAACGCGACTCCTCCTACTGCTTTGACTGTAAAGCTATTAAATTCCCATTCACTTACTTTCCCATTACATTATCCATGCCACCACTTTTAAGTTTCCATAGTAGCAGAACCTTGATTCATTAAGATATAAATGGTGACTTTGCGTGCATAATCCACATAATTACTCTGCACATGCCTAGAACCAGACAATACACCTCAGAATGTAGCAACGTTCAATTCACCTTTGAGCACAAAGGACACTTACTACTATTTCAGGGAGGGAACAGAATGGGAAAGGGCTTAGTCAATGTACAGTAAGTGCGTGCCAAGCTTGTGCGCACTCAGCAGCGTCCGAATCAAGCTTTGGGCATCTCATAAGTGCTTGTTTTTCATCTGTATCTCTTGCTCCAACTACAGTTCTAGTCTAAGTACTGATTACAAGTGATGACAGGTGAGTATGTATGCTAGGACATGTGTTTGCAATCAGGAGCATCTGTAAAAATGTATTATAAGTACAGTAGACATTCATAAAATCCTAAATGTATTTTGTGTAAAAAAAATAACACTTTTTATTTTCTAATATTTTGTCCCTAATGACTATATTTCTGTGGGTTCTTTTGTTAGTTTATATTCCTCACAGGTATTGGACGTATAATGCAGTATCTCCTGTTGTCTACTAAAGCAGCGCAGACCTACACCCATATTCATTACCACTCCTATCTTTAAATCTGCTCCTTGTTGAATTCGGACCTTCATATACCCAATTTATGTACGTTTTTATAAAAACGCACATTGCATTCAATATGTGTTCCTTAATGAATCAGGCCATTCTTCTCTATACTATAGATAGCTTTGTAATACCGTTAAAGGGAATATCCATCCAAATATTTAACATTTCTTGCATTTGGGGTTCAATCAGCACTATGTACTTATAAAACACAATTCATGGGGCAGTTGCTATGGACATGCAGTTTTAGCAAATATCCTGAGATTGCAGGTACATTTCATGTATTCAATAACCCATTCTTATTTCTAAATGCCCTAGAACATTTTGAATGTTGTAGTATTTTCACCTGCATTTCTTAAAGTACATTGTAAATTGTATGTGTAACTTGCAATTTCCAATACTAACGTTACTTTTATCTGGAGTAACTTTTGTAGTAGGTATATTTCTATTTTGACGGAGATACTTTTAATTAAAGAAACTGATTACATACCAGCAAAATAAGAATAGCATTTGGGTAGCTCTGTAGGATACTAAGTATTGTCTTTGAGCTATATTGCTTAGCTGGTGTATTTTTGGCAACGCTGCTTGTTTTGGGGTCCTCCTCACTCACTAGACTGAAATCTTCCTGAAGAATCCAAAGTTCCATGACTTGGCAGCCATATTTTTCCATCAGCTGGGTGTAGCGGAAAAAGAACTTAAGGAAAAGGGGATGATGAAAATAGACCAGCCGGATTTCAGGAACATTCAGTAGCATTTTACATACCATATTTACTGAAATCTGTATGGAATTAAAGAAATTACTATTACATTTATATTGAAGGACACATTACCCACATCACTTTATTTCACAAATTTAATTTTTTTATCATTTTTTATCATTTTATGATTATTGGTTAATTAAAAAAGGTTAAAGCACGTTCCTAAACACACTCAGAAGCTTATTACGCATATTCTTAGAGCCACAAAATGTAATTTGCTCTTTCCTGGAAAAATTCTTAGCAATCCTCGGTTCCTTCCATTATTAACCGATTATGGCAAGTGTATCATACGGAATTTATCTTGTGCATTGTCCATCACACCCCCAACAACTTTTCCTGTGTGTGGACTACTTGGACTGGGTACCACTGGACTTCTCCTCCAATATTAATCTGATGTCACCCCTTTCTCTTCTTCGAACAGTGATTTCTCCCCTTCCCACACATCCTTCTCTCTCTTTGAACTCTACCCTCTCCCCCTTTCCCTTTTGATGTATGTTGTCTAAGGCCCTTCTCTTTTGTTAACCATGTTCCTTGTTTAGCTGCAATAGTCTTTTGCTGTTCATCTATTGTTCTGTGTTGCACATCTCATTTACACTTTGTCCCTATAATATTCCCCCTCTTTTATTGCTGTAAGCTTCACCTCGTTTTCCATATCTATCTTGTTTGCCTTTTGTAAAATGCAATAAAAAAATGTATTTTTCATTATACATTTTTGTATATTTTTTACTTTATTATTTTTAAGTACTCATTACCATTTTTCTATTCATCTTTGTCACCACTCTCTTCACATAATTGGGGATATAATAAAACTTGTAACATTAATTTTCACATACAAAAATATCATCTTTTTTAACTACTAATTCAATACTTGACTGGAGTATATAATCAAATGAATGTCTTTATTCTTCACCATCAACACTCATTAATAAATGTTTATCATGCACATTTGACACTTGCACTAAGCATATATATGTCATTTCACTGTAATTGAATTAATAATTTTACTTCTTTTGTAGTTGATTGTCAAAAATTGCAGGCATTGGATCAAAAAAGTTAATATTTATGATATGATACAAAAAACATGATTGGAATTGTTTTCAAATCATAAGAAACTTCCTATCATACCTTTGCATTAACTCATGGGAATGTTTTGAATTTTCCAAAGGTGTTTTAATGTTAACCAGTAAAGATTAACTTACAACTTTTGAATGACTTAATGGATATTAAATTAAGCGATATATCAGTTTTCTTTTTATTTCCTTTTCTATTTGTTGAAGGATCATTTTTTATTTTATTCAGATTATGTGATTGAATCTAATTTTTTCACTATACAATTTATTGTTGTTATTCTTCCTTCATTTGATAACCAATGAAATTAACAATGGGATTGGGGTAATAATCTGCTGTTCAATTTACCTAAAGTGATTGGCTGAGGCTGGCTATGATGTTCATCCTCATTATGGGCCTATTAAACAAAGCTGGATTTGCCTTTGTACTGTTTAGTTCCATTAATGCATATGTCCTCCTTTATATTTCCTAATTTTCACTATGTAGCATCTATTTATTAATATTCGGTGATATCACAGATTTTTCTGTCAACTCTTATAAATAGAGAGTACCCCTGAGTTTATTACATGATCACCAGACAATGACTATTAAGAGTCAACATTGTTTCAAATGAGGGTGCTCCTGAGTCTGTAGGTGCTAGGATGCATTGGACATTTTTAGTGCCCTCCCCCATCCCCTGCACTACAGCTGACACTCAGTCACTGCACTACATTCCCCAACTCTTTTCCTGGCCAATAGGAAATATCAGTGGGGGACTGTTAAGTACGTATATTTTTCAGTTTTGAATACCATGTCTGTTATGGATGAGTGGGACTCGTCCTTAGCATTATAGGTCTATATGTGGAGGACGAGTCCCACTCATCTTTAGCACTGAAGGGGTTAATGAGAGCGTCTATTTTAACAAAAGCAACTCTATAAGGATATACATGGATTGATTATATAAATCTCAGTATGATCAATATCTCAGCAGCAAAATAATGGTCATTAATATCAGGGGAGGGCTAGCAAATCAAATTTTAGCTCAGGGGCAAGACTCAGCTCAGCAGCCTATTTTAAAGGGAAGAAAATGCAGGTGGCCCAGTGAACCAGCCCAAGGTAGTTCACTATGGGACCAGCACCCAGCCCCCTGCCCCCCAGCCCAGCCTGCCTCTGATATTTTTGTTTAGGTGATACCCACTCACTTTTTATCAACATTTTAATTTCTTTTTATATCACTACTTTATATTTTAAGCTATTTTGCTTACTTTTAAATAATTAAATTTTTAATGATTCATAATAAAATATTGTTTTTAATAATATATTTATCACAATGTACTCTGCATTTAACTATGAATTAAAAAAATAAGAAATTTATTTTGATAAAATTATTAACACAACAATTACATGAAAGATTCAGATTGTTATTTACTGATTTTATTATTCATGTTTCAATAATGAATATTTACTGTATGTCAGATATGTATATAAGGTCAATAATATATTGGTGACTTAGCTTATAAGTAAACAATGCTTGCATATTAAAAAATATAATAATATAAAATTTGAAAGCGTCACTGCAATGCTACCCAAACATTTGTTTATGCTAAGTTAAACCAAGAGTTAATTATTCAACAGAAAAAAACTTTAGCCTCCACAATTGTCGAAGTCAGCATATTGGATAAAGTAATTTCGATTAAAAACGAGCAAACTTGGTTATCTTTGTTTGAAAAGACGCGTACGGTACGCTACGGCGTGAAAGGGCACGCTACGGCGTGGAAGGGCGTACGCAGCTGCAACACGTGGCAACAACAGTATTTAGTCTTTTACATACATTCGCACAAACACGCACACTTGTAAAATAGTACACATTAATGGTAGTTGCAACACATAGTCATTTATGTCGAAATATAGTAGTATTTATATGTAATATTATAAGTTATAGGCATATCAGTAAAACATATGGTACTCGTTGAAGGAATCTAGTCATGTGTGGTATCATACTAATCCTTTTCACATTTGCAACTGTCCGGTTCACTCTGTGAAGGAGTCGCAGAGTGCATACGCAAGTTATCAATGTTAAGGAATTATGGACTATTATGATGAGTAATCATGGCGGGAAGATCAGAGCTCATCCCCTGGAGAGATGACCCCCTCCTTTGGATTCCTGAGCTTAAACTAGCCTATGATCTGCAACCCCTTGGACCCTCCTGATGCCTGGACCAATAGAAGCAAGCCACACCTTTGCATTGTTTTACTGTATCTCTGTTTGCATATAAGCAGCAGCTCCTCATCCAGAGTTCAGTCACCTAGACCACAGACTTCAGGACTGAATGACTGTTCACTGGATCCAGAGCGCCTGCGATAAGTAACGGCTGTACTTATTATTATTTCGCTAAGATACATCTTCTGCTACTTTTTGAGAATAAATCTTTGTGCGTTGGAAACAAAAATCGAGATTTGACAATCGTTATTGGATAGCGACAAAACGCTCATAACGCTCATAACAATTTGGGGGCTCGCAGCGGAGGTTTCATCACCGGATGATACGCAAGACCAGCGGATTTCGGTTCCGCAACAAAGGGTGGAGACGCATCATATACGGGTGAGAATGCAATGGGGGGTATTCAATTGTTAGCGAGATCCCCGGAAGAACTAGCGCTCAAAAAATATTAGCGTTAATACGGTAATATGCGCGTAAATACCGTTAATGCGGTAGTTTAGTCGCTGAATTTCAGATGAAATTCAGCGAGTAATTACCGTATTAACGCTAATATTTTTAGAGCGCTCGTTTTCCGGGGATCTCGCTAACAATTGAATACCCCCCTTTGTGTTCAAAACCTGAATTTTGCTCTGTGTTGTGAAACCGAATGTCCGTTTTGCATAATCTGAAGGTGCGCTAACTAGAATCTAGGGACAAAAGAGAAAACTGTTTCTTTTTCTGTCATATTGCGTTTTGATATATTGTATTCCATAGCGTATGTGTACTTCCTGCTTAGCGTATGTGAACTTCCGGTAGATTTTCCACGTGGTTAAACAATCGTTTTGATAGTTATTATATGTGCATACTATAATTACTTGTGAAAACCTCTGGGACATTATTACTATTGTTGGGAACTTTTGATTTTCTGCGCAGAAAAGGTGTATAGTGTGTGATTTCGTGATGTAGATACACTGTTTCTTGTTGAGGTGCTCAGTTGCTGTCTGACGAGGCAGGTTGCCCAACTGAAGGACGGTATATGGGGCAGGTATACCGGGAGCGAAAACAAAGGAAGTTTTCGCGCGCGTTCCCAAGAGCCATCGCAACGCTTATTCATAGTTAGTATTTGTAAGCGTAGCGATTGG
Source organism: Mixophyes fleayi (assembly GCF_038048845.1). Taxonomy (NCBI): domain Eukaryota; kingdom Metazoa; phylum Chordata; class Amphibia; order Anura; family Limnodynastidae; genus Mixophyes; species Mixophyes fleayi. Next base: position 85,188,982 of record NC_134409.1, read on the forward strand.
ACCGCGCGGCAAGGAATGCCGTGATTGTAACTTGGGAAGGCAGCAGGGAGGAATTGCATTGGAAAGGCTGGTTGATTGTATCGACTTTGTTCTACCAGTTGTAATAAACTCAACAGTTTTTTGTGGTTTAGCCAGGGTATCGAGGAGCTGAGAGCCCTTGGGTCCCACAGTGATATTTTCTGTGTTAGGGGTCCTCGTTTGATGCGAGAGGAAGCGAGTGGACCGGGCTTGAGCAAATACGTCCACAGCCAGTAAGAGATCTCTCTGTTTTTTCCGTGGTGCGACCTGTGGGGAGATAAGATAGGGAGGGAGAGAGGGGGGGGAAAAAGGAAGAGAGGCGAGACAGTATACACGATATCGGCCGTATTGAGGCTCTTTAAGAGTGGGAGATGTTTATAGCTCCTGTTGCAGTTTGTTTATAGCTCTTTCGTCGTGTATACTGGGGCGACTATATGGGTATGTAGAGTATAAGACTCTCGGGGGGGGGGGCCCGGCAGTGGGATTACGGTGCCCGGTTTAAGCCTCTAGGGTGAGACCTTTTGCAGAAATCTGCTAATTGTTGGCTTGCTTATCTGGAGTATTATGTTGTGTTAAAATCCCTGACGAAGTCCGCCCGGACGAAACGCGTTGGATTGAACACTCACCCACACAAAAGCACCTGCCTCACGTCGCAGATCCTCAAAGCATCAAGACCTAAGGAAGAAATATCTCCACACTGAAAGAAGGAGAGTCGCGAGCGGAGAACTGTTCCCAGCAGTGGAACGCACAGGCGCCTGTGCGTTCCAGGAGAAAACAGGAAGTGAGGCGTCTGGAGCGCTCCTGCGTTCCAAGAACACGGGGAGAAAGCCGCCGGGCCGCAGCCACCACGAGCGCCAAGATCCTGACTCTGGAGCAGGAGCCAACCCGCCCACCCCAGGTACCCAGTACACATAACTGCTCTTTTTAGAGCTTGTCAGCAAAAACGCTAAACTAACACAGAAACACTACAGCAGCCACCACATAGTTATATATTGTTAGCCTTATATCCCCACATATTCCCCCCTCATCCACCTCCATCTTATACTTAGAACACACATATCTCCCTTTAAAAAGGGAATACATCCAAATTTATATAAAAAAAGCTTGCACTACCCCCTCACCCTCCATTAACACAACATAATACTCCAGATAAGCAAGCCAACAATTAGCAGATTTCTGCAAAAGGTCTCACCCTAGAGGCTTAAACCGGGCACCGTAATCCCACTGCCGGGCCCCCCCCCCCCCCCCCGAGAGTCTTATACTCTACATACCCATATAGTCGCCCCAGTATACACGACGAAAGAGCTATAAACAAACTGCAACAGGAGCTATAAACATCTCCCACTCTTAAAGAGCCTCAATACGGCCGATATCGTGTATACTGTCTCGCCTCTCTCCCTTCCCCCCCCCCCCTCTCTCCCTCCCTATCTTATCTCCCCACAGGTCGCGCCACGGAAAAAACAGAGAAACAACCAACAAGAACCGGAACTGGAACATCCGGAACATCCGTCAAGGCAGCACCAACCCTCACTAAAACGAAACAAAGCGCAGACGTCCCAGGTAAGTCCTCCCAAAAGGGTCCCTACCACCCACTCCAGTAAGAGATCTCTAGCGGTAGAGTGTTTGTAGCAAAGGGTTGAAAGCGTTTTTTTTGGAAGTGTGGTCTGCATAGACTGGTACTGTTCAACATGGGTGCTAAGCATACGCTAGAGATGGCCAGTGTACTGCCTAAGGAAGGGCCTATTGGTTCAGCACGGTTTCTTATGTGCAAGAAATATGGTGCGTACGCAACTGTGTATTGTGACACGTGGGTCGAGATGACCAAAGAGTGTGATAGGCCTTTCCCAACAATAGGGAGTTTTAATGCAGAGGTACTAAATAACGTAAAAGATAAAGTGTGGTTGATTAAGTTAACAAAAGTGAGAAATAGACATAATGACTGTTTAAAATTGTGGCAAATGGAAGGCAACACGTGGGAGAGCAACGAGTGCACAGCGGAAGTAGGCGTGGCGAAAAGCACGCGCACAACGGAAGTAGCCGTTGCGAAGCGTGGAGAACTCAGCGCAAGCGCGCCCCCGCCACCTTATGTGGCGGGAGGAGTAAGTACAGCCATTATTAAAAATGAAAAAAAGGAAATTGCTAAGTTATATCCTGTTTTAAGTCTGTTTAAAACAAGTGTATCAGAAGATGAAGATGAACCCACGGTAATTTCAGCCATTGCCCATGCTGTTAATATGTTAGAGGTTCAGCGTAAGTATGGAAAGGGGGCCATGGCTGAGATAGGTGAGAGTAGTGTGACCACTAGGAGAGATAATATTCAAAGTACTGAAATAGCTAACCCTGAAGATAGTGAACCAGTGGGTACGTATCCAGTCCGCACAATATCAGTTCCCAATGGGAAGGCGGATAAGGATGGTGTAGTTCCTTTAAGAAATGTTACAATGCATTGTCCCTGGACTAGATCAGAATTACGTTCCATTATGACTGAATTCCCAGATCCTAGAAAAGAGTTGGCTAAGTGTCAGAAGTTTGTTAAAGACTTAGGAAATGCACACAAACCAACCGATAAGGATTGGCGTGTAGTGTTGAGGGTGTGTCTTTCTCCCAATACTAACATACAACAATTCATTAGAGATTGTTCATTGGAGGAAGATGACACCTTGACAGATGAGATTAATCAAGAGAATATAGAACAGATTGTCAAACATTTAGCCATCTATTTTCCAGTAGTAACAAATTGGAGTAAAATTTTCATCATCAAACAGAAAGTTAGTGAAACAGCATCAGATTACTTCATTAGAGCTATAGCAGCGATGACACGGTTCACTGGAATATCAAACATAGATGAGGACCCACATCACAGGGAAGTAGCTGTAGGAGTACTAATGGATGGTCTTAGGGAAAACTTAAAAACCAGAGTACAAACCACATTACCTAATTGGAGAGGCATCACAGTAGATTCTCTTAGGGAGTCTGCTGTGGAGCATGACAAAAACCTTCTTAGAAAGAAGGAAGAGAAAAGTGATAGGTTGATGACGGTAAGTATACAGGCTCTAGAGGAGATGCATACACGACCACCAGCATACAACCCACATAATAAGAAACATAAAATGATCAGATGTTTCAACTGTAATGAAGAAGGACACGTTAGGAGGGATTGTAAAAAGAACAGGTACAACCCTAGCGGTGGGACACATCGATATCCTCCAAGGAAGAACTCACATAGAATAGAATATTCACATCTAACTGCACATATCATAGCTGCAAATATTGCGCGGGAAAATGATAGTCAGCGCTAGGGGTCAGGTCATACCTGTAGTCTACAGCCAGTGAGGTTAACTGAGAGTCTGAGAGAAGAACCAACAATGATAGTTGACATAGCTGGTAGGAAACAAACTTTTCTTGTAGATACAGGGGCGGCCAGATCTGTGATAAGCTCTCCTTTTAATCTACAGGTGACCAGTAAAACTGTTCCAGCTATGGGGGTAACGGGGAGAGTGTTACATTATCCTCTAACTAAACCCGCTGAAGTTACTATCGGGCCTCTGCATACTAAGCATTAATTTCTCTTGGCTGCAGCGGCTCCTACTAACTTGCTAGGGAGAGACTTGTTATGTAAAATGGGATGTGTCATATACTGTACATCAGATGGTGTGTTCCTGGATATACCCGAGAAGGTCGCTCATGAGGTACAGGATATATTGGACACCCCTCAAAGGTTAATGTTACACTCTACTGTTATAGAACAAAGTCCATCTCAAGTAAAGGGGATGTTGCTGGAAATACCGGGTTTACTATGGACCGGAGATGGACAGGACACTGGACTGATGGCAAACGTAGCCCCCGTCATGGTAAATCTAAAAAGTGGTAGGATAGCTCCAAAAATCCCACAGTATCCATTACAACCAGGTGGAACTAGGGGTATATCCTGTTATTGAAAGGCTGTTGCAACAGGGGATTTTAATTCGTACATCAAGCACAGCAAATAGTCCCATTTTCCCTGTGAAGAAGAGTGGGGGGAGGGGCTATAGATTAGTCCAGGACTTAAGGGGAAATAATAAAGTTGTTGAGAGCCAATTCCCCGTTGTGCCGAATCCAGCTGCCATCCTCATGCAGATTGCACCGTCTGCTAGTCATTTTACTGTCATTGACCTATGTTCTGCTTTCTTCTCAGTCCCTCTTCACCCTGACTGTCAATACCTATTTGCATTCTCCTACAGGGGATTGCAATAAACATGGACCAGACTTCCCCAGGGGATCATTGACAGCCACAGTATTTTCTCCCAAGCCTTACATGACTGGTTGCAATCCTTTCAACCCCGCAATGGGTCTGTTCTAATTCAATATGTGGACGATTTGTTGCTGTGCTCTGATTCTTTTATGTCATGTTTACATGATACTAAATTGTTGTTGCTTCATCTCTCACAAACAGGGCACAAGGTGGCAAAGGATAAATTACAGCCATGTCAGACTAAGGTCAAATACTTAGGACACTGCCTCACCAAGGGGCTAAGACACCTGACAACCGACAGGATTGAGGGCATACAACACATGACTCTGCCGCAGAGCCAGAAGCAGATACGTACTTTCCTGGGGATGTGTGGATACTGTAGATCCTGGATCCCAGGTTTTTCTATTCTGGCATTACCATTGCAGGAACTAGTCTCTGCCTCGAAACCAGAACGTGTCGTACACACAGAAGAGTCAGACCAAGCGTTCTTTAATCTTAGTCTGACTAGAGCACCTGCATTGGGAATACCTGATTATGAAAAACCTTTTGAGCTATACTGTACGGAAGCTGATCGTTGTGCAGCAGGTGTCCTCACACAGAAACATGGTGACGCTAGCAGACCGGTAGCATACTACAGTGCACAATTGGACACTGTGGCTAGATCACTCCCAACATGTCTCAGAAGCATAGCAGCAACGGCTCTTCTGGTAAGTAAGAGCGAGGAAGTAGTATTAGGACATAATTCAACTGTCTATACGCCCCATGCTGTATCAGCTCTGTTAAATTCAGCCCAAACCATACATGTTTCTTCAGCTAGATTAGATGGTACCCTCAAACATCACCATCAAACGATGGAGCACCTTCAATCCAGCTACATACCTTCCATATGTGTCTCTAGAGACACAAAGGGTGGGAGGTGAGGAGACCCTGGTTGATGATGAGTTAGGCAAGAGTACTGACACGCATGATTTAATGGAACACCTGAACCAGACCTTTACTGCAAGGCCCGACATACCGTGACACCCCCTTAGAAAATGTAGATTTTACGTTTTATACAGACGGGAGTTGTCATAGACAGACAGAGACGGGAGAGCTATGTACTGGTTACGCTGTGGTAGACGATGAGGATGTGGTAGAAGCTGAATACCTTGGCCCACCTCACTCAGCCCAAGTGGCGGAACTAGTAGCATTAAGGAGAGTGTGTGAGTTGGCAGAGGGTAAATCAGCCAATATATATACTGACTCTAGGTACGCCTTCGGGTAGTGCACGATTTTGGGGCCCTTTGGCATCTTAGAAACTTTACGACACCAGCAGGTACGCCAGTGGCACACTCACAACACATAAAAGGATTTCTGACAGCGATACAGTTACCCAGAACAGTAGCCATCATAAAGTGCAAAGCCCATATCTTTGAAGAAGACCCAGTGTCATTGGGCAACAACAGGGCAGACGAATGGGCAGCAGGGCAACCTATGACTGTATCAACCGAGACTATGATGGTTTTTCAGACATTAGACATGCAGAAATTAATTGAAATGCAAGATTTGTGTTCCCTGCAGGAAAAGGCAGTCTGGAAGGCGAAGGGATGTGGTCAAGAGTCCTCAGGACTCTGGAGGGATAGACAAGGTGAGCCTGTAGGTCCCCGAACATACTATCCAAGCCTGGCTGAAGCAGCACACGGTCTGACTCACCTGGGTAAAGAAGGTATGTGCAAACTGGTGAGAGCATACTGGTGTGCTCCTTGATTTTCCTCTCAGGCGGGTAAGAAAGCAATGTCATGTCTTACTTGTTTGAGGAAAAATGTCGGGAAAACTATTCCAACTGAGCCGTCCCACATCCCTCCTACAGACGGACCTTTTCAGGTAATACAAATTGACTATATCCAATTACCAATGTGCAGGAATCTAAAGTATTTGTTAGTGTGTATTGATGTGTTTTTCGGTTGAGTAGAAGCATATACGGCAGCCACTAATACTGCTGTGTTCACTGCAAAGAAAATTGTACAAGATTTTGTGTGCAGGTTCGGTATCCCTAGAATCATTGAAAGTGATAGGGGTACCCACTTTACTGGTGATATCTTCCAGAATATGTGTAAGCTCATGGGAATCAGTAGCAGACTTCACACCCCTTACCGACCACAAGCCAGTGGTAAGGTGGAGAAAGTAAACGGTACTATAAAGAACAAGCTTGGTAAAATAATGGCTGAAACTGGGTTGGCATGGCCTGAAGCTTTGCCACTAGTCCTCCATAGCATTCGAACCACTCCTAGACCTCCTCTTAATCTGTCCCCCTTTGAGATACTGTTCGGACGACAACCTCATTTGATCATGAGTCCGCAAGACGACTTAAAGTGTAATAATGAAGTGACTGTGCAATATCTTATAAGAATGAGCAGACAGCTGAAACAACAACAACAAAAAAACTCAAAATGCTGTCACCTGGTATGCCAGAAACGAATTGTCATGATGTTGAACCTGGAGGACTATGTTATGATCCGCAATTTCTTACATTCAGGTTGTTTAACAGACCATTGGGAAGGCCCGTACCAAGTGCTGCTGACCAGTACTACATCACTGAAGGTTGCAGAGAGAGACACTTGGGTCCATTCCACCCACTGCAGGAGAGTCAATAACCGGGAGAAAGTGCGAGATAAAACTGAGACCGACGACACAGATCTGTCACTCGTAAATCTGTTCCGGGAGACCTAAGGCAGTCAAGACACCTGAGCCAGAGACGTTGCATCAGAACTATCTTTCCAGCTATGGAGTGACGGTTTTTGTTTTTCTTTTGTTCCAGGATTTTCCTTGTTTTTACTTTTTCTAGGACATTTTATTTTTGTGAAGGAGGATGGAGGACAGAGGAAGGTTCTGGCAGTGATACTGATAAAATGGAGGTTGAGGAAAAGTTATTAGAATACCCAGAGCAGTCCATCATCAAGCTTGGTCCAGGGGTTATGAAAAGGTCTGCTAGCTCGGGAACTCGGAGGCAGTGTGAGGGGCTATTGTCTGATGAGTATTGTATCTGCAAGTTCTGTGACTCCCTAGTTGTAGAGAGATGCATCCAGCGATGTCAGTCCAACGGTAATCTGAATGTGGGTGGGCATCCTTTGGAGGATTATCACTCCCTGGTGGGTAAGGTGCTAAACCAAACCGAGTGCTGGGTGTGCTCTTACGTGCCGCAGGGGCAGCATAACATAGGACTAGTGCCATTCCCATTAAACATCTCCGTAGTACTCGAATTGAGGGGTGGGAGGCCCATAGAGGGGAGGTACAATAACACTAGGTCCCCTAGTCTAACGCTTCGACAATACTCTGTAGACAGATCTTTGCTGTGTCTAAATATCTCTCATGCAAAGCGTCTGGAGAATTGGGAAGCTGACCTATCAGATCAGACAATGGCTCACCACGCTCATTTTGGAGGGAAACTGAGGCCACCAATAAGCAGGAATGTTGACGGAAGTCACAAATTAGGGCGTGTAACCAAACATAAGAAAGTATCCATTGGAAAAGTCTCAATAGATAATTGTAAAAATGTCATCCATGCTGACACGTGTCTTGAGCAAATGGAGACAGTAGGCATGGGTAGTTTAATCGAAACTCTGTGTGATATAATTAATGGACATACAGTTCCTTATGTTCTCCCTGATGATTTGTTTGTGGGAGGAAAGCTTATTCCTTGGTGACTCTGAGTTCCAAGGGCTTGTGTTTCTTAGCTAAACTGGTTCCTGAAATCATGACTATTACTCATGAAGAAATGGTTGGTATTCACAAGACTACATCACCACCATACATACACACACAGTATGAACACCGTGGCAAGAGAAATATGATTCCTGGTGAGGAGCCCATAGCTACAAAATAGATTAGTGAAACCGCTGGATTTCAAGTTATGATTGCTCTAGATCTCACCAGGACCACTCGGGGAACATTAAACTTTAAATATATCCAAGACCTAGCTAAATTAATAGATAATATCACTGAGATGTATGATGACACTTTCAGGTATACTGGAAGGGAGCTACAAGCGTACAAGAAGGAGTTGGTGCAACATAGACTGGTACTAAATTATCTCACCTCTATTACTGGTGGGTACTGACTGACACTGGCCACCCAGTTCGGTGTAAAATGTTGCACGTACATCAGCAATAATACGGATGACCCTAAGGAGGTTATAGACCGGAAGATGGATTAAATTCTGCAACTGAAATGGGAATTTCGAAAGAACCATAATTCTTCGTTATATGAGGTCGGGGAAAAGGTGGCAGGTTGGTTCTCATGGTTGAACCCTGTGAAATGGTTCTCTGGTCTGGGGAAGTGGGTACAGGAAATGGTTGCGAGTGTAGGTGAGCTCCTTCTCCTTATACTGGGTGTCATTTTAGCAATTGGTTTGTGTGTCAGATGAGTTCCTACTGTGTTGAAGTGTGGAAAACAGTCTTCTGGGAGTAACACTGAGAAAGAGACTGAAAGGGTGGTGCAAGACACCGAGATCATGGTATGTGAAGAAGTGTTGTATAACCCTGAACTTGAAACTGTGATTAGGTGATAGTTTATTATACTATCAAAAGGTGGAGCTGTCGAAGTCAGCATATTGGATAAAGTCATTTCAATTAAAATCAAGCAAACTTGGTTGTCTTTGTTTGAAAAGACGCGTATGGTACGCTACGGCGTGAAAGGGCACGCTACGGCGTGGAAGGGCGTACGTGGCTGCAACACGTGGCAACAACAGTATTTAGTCTTTTACAAACATTCGCACAAACACGCACACTTGTAAAATAGTACACATTAATGGTAGTTGCAACACATAGTCATTTATGTCGAAATATAGTAGTATTTATATGTAAAATTATAAGTTATAGGCATATCAGTAAAACATATGGTACTCGTTGAAGGAATCTAGTCATGTGTGGTATCATACTAATCCTCTTCGCATTTGCAACTGTCCGATTCACTCTGCAAAGGAGTCGCAGAGTGCATATGCAAGTTATCAATGTTAAGGAATTATGGACTAGTATGATCAGTAATCTTGGCGGGAAGACCAGAGCTCATCCCCTGGAGAGATGACCCCCTCCTTTGGATTCCTGAGCTTAAACTAGCCTATGATCTGCAACCCCCTGGACCCTCCTGATGCCTGGACCAATAGAAGCAAGCCACACCTTTGCATTGTTTTACTGTATCTCTGTTTGCATATAAGCAGCAGCTCCTCATCCAGAGTTCAGTCACCTAGACCACAGACTTCAGGACTAAATGACTGTTCACTGAATCCAGAGCGCCTGCGATAAGTAACGGCTGTACTTATTATTATTTCGCTAAGATATATCTACTGCTACTTTTTGAGAATAAATCTTTGTGCGTTGGAAACACAAATCGAGATTCGACAATCGTTATTGGATAGCGACAAAACGCTCAACACAATATACAGTAAGTGATATCAGTCTTAACTATATTGTAAAATAAAATCATTTCTGCTTGTTTATACTATCAAATGACAATTCTTATTAGAGATGGTCACTGACCCTCGTGTTTTGGTTTTGTATTCGGTTTTGGATCTGGATTACCGTCGTGTTTTGGTTTTGGTTTTGCAAAACCGCCATTGCGTGTTTTGGTTTTGGTTTTGTTTTGCTATTTTGTTGGAAAATTAATGCTTAAAATAACCCAATTTAGTGCTCCACCTGTTTAATAGATAAGTAATCTAGTTGTAAAGCTAATAAATTATCAAAAAAAAGTTTAATTCCTGGTAGGTAGGCCTTCATTTATTCTACACACAAAACAGATTGTCTTCCTCTCCATCTATGCATATTGGCAATGCAGCCATCGTCTTTGGATGTATATTACACTCTGCACTTATAGCTTAATATGTAAAGAAATGGAAAAAAGGCAGTTTGCTTTCTGTCTCTATAGGCCCCCCTCCACTTGTTGAAAAAAACAAAAAATTCAGCCGTTATAGACTGTATAATATTAATTGAAATGGACAAAGCCAGTTTGGTTTCTGGCTCTATAGGCCCCCCTCCACTTGTCGAAAATACAAAAAAAATTCAGCCGTTATAGACTGTACTATATTAATTGAAATAGACAAAGCCAGTTTGGTTTCTGTCTCTCTAGGCCCCCCTCCACTTATCGAAAATACAATAAAATTCAGCCGTTATAGACTGTACAATATTAAGAGAAATGGACAAAGCCAGTTTGGGGTCACTCTGTCTATGACACCCTTTCAAGACGGTACGTGATATGGAAATGCCACAAGTCCCTTTCCTCTTTGGGGGTAGATTGCACCCTACACTTACATAGAAAGTTTTAAAAAGATGTTATTCGTCATCATCTTCAGCTTCATCCTCACCCTCATCAGTGTGTACGTCATCATCACAGACTATCAATTCATCGCCGCTTGAATCCGCCATTAGAGAACAGTCAGTGCTTGGATGTCTTGGATGGTGAAGGCCTTCCTCGTGGAAGATGTAGTTCAATTTTATAAACATCATTTTCTTCACATTTTTGGGAAGTAACCTTCTACAGCGATCACTGAATAAGTACCCTGCTGTGCTGAACACTCGTTCAGAGTACACACTGAAGGGTGGGCAGCTTAAGTATTGCAAAGCAAGTTTGTACATGGGTTTCCAAATGGCCTGCTTTTCTTCCCAGTAAGGAAAGGGACTGTCTGACATTTACATATCAACTACCTCTTGAAAGTAATCCTCCACCATCCTTTGCATGTTTATACTCGTGTTGGATGGAGTTATGTGCAAAGTGACACATTTTTTTGAAAAATCCTTCAAACCAGCCCAGATGTTAAATTGTTCTGGTCTGCCCCCTGCGTCTTCCCTGCTTCTTTTTGGGAAATTTAATTTTTTACGAGCAGCAGCAGCTTGAGAAAGTGAAGGAAGACACGTCGTCAAGCCGAAGCCCAGTTCAGCGGCCAACTTGCTGAGCAACAAGCTCCTTGCAAAAGTTCACATCTCGTTCATTTACAAGTAAGGACTCAATGTAGGTCTTAAACCTTCGATCAAGCACAGTGGCCAAAACGTACTGATCCGAGTTCAAGATCTTAATAACTCGAGGATCACTGTGAAGCGAATGAAGTACTTGATCGACAAGGCCAACATACTTTGCTGAATTGCTTGCTTTCAGCTCCTCCTTCATTTTCTCAAGCTGCTTTTCCAATAGTCTAATTAAAGGAATGACTTGGCTCAAACTAGCAGAGTCTGCACTCACCTCACATGTCACAACTTCAAATGGTTTCAGTACCTTGCACAGCACTGAAAGGATTCCCCACTGTGCAAGAGTGAAATACATCCCCCCTCCTTTCCCAATGTCATGGCTTGTGCAATAAGCTTGGATGGCTTTGCGCTGTTCCTCCATCCTCTGAAGCATGTACAGGGTGGAATTCCACCTAGTTACCACCTCTTGCTTAAGTTGGTGGCAGGGCAAGTTAAACTGCTCTTGGAGCTGCTGTAATCTCCTACATGCTGTGGCTGAAAGCCTGAAATGGCCTGAAATTTTACGGGCCACCGAAAGCATCTCCTGCACCTCACGGTTATTTCGTAGGAAGCTCTGCACCACCAAGTTGATGGTGTGAGCAAAACAGGGAATGTGATGGAAATCACCCAGCTGTAATGCTCGCACTATATTGTTGGCGTTATCAGAAATGACATACCCTGGGGAGAGTCCAAGTGGTATAAGCCATGTATCAATCACATCTCTCAGTTTGTGTAACAAATTGTCAGCTGTATGCCTGTTAGTGAAGCCGGTAATACAAAGAGTGGCCTGCCTGTGACAAATTTTACGTAGTGGTGTAAATGCTGCTGCTGTTCCTGCTGGTGAAGGTGAATGACCAACCCAGTGGGCTGTCACAGCCACATAGTCTTTGGTTTGGCCACTTCCACTTGTCCACATATCTGTGGTTAAGTGGACAGTGGGCAGAATGGCATTTTTCAGCGCAATCTCTCAATTTTTATACACTTTTTGGTATAGTTGTGGAATTGCTTTATGGGAGAAATGGTGTCGCGATGCGAACATAATGCGAATGCGAATTCTGTAATGCGGACATAAAACCTCAATTAACTGTGAAAAACCAGCTGCGTTTATTGTGAAGATTGGACGCAGATCTAACACTAACATTGCAGCCATGGTGTCTGTGATTCGCTTGGAGACTGGGTTACTGCTGTCATATTTGCTTCCCCTAGCAAATGATTGTTTCACAGTTAATTGCTGAAATGTAGGACTGCTCATTTTCTTGACCTGCCACTGGGCTGACAATTCACCCCCAGCAGCAGCAACAGCAGCAGTGGGACTAACGCTTTCTTCAGAGGAATCAATAATACTGCAGGAGTCATCCAACCTTAATAAGTGGGATGCCGGGCTAACTCCGAGCGCTACTGAGGATATTGATGAGGATGGTGTGGTGGGTGTATTTTGTAGCCGTCGGGATGTCGGTGAGCGTAGAGTCTTAGCTGATGATGGAGTGTCATTTGTGAATCAGAGCAAACACTATCCTCTAATGCCTTACTGTTATCTTGCAGTTCGGCTTTGACGCGTAACAGTAGTTGTGCACCAATTGTAGGCTCGGTAACTTTTTAGGATTTGCCACTAATAGCCAAAGGCGAAGGCCTCATTCTCTCTTTGCCACTGCGTGTGTAAAATGGCATGTTGGCAATTTTTTTTTTATCGGCACTTAACTTTTGCTCACTAACACTTCTTTTCCGCTTCAACACAGTAAAAAAAAAATTTGGTTTGTTTTTTTGGACTGATTTCGAAACACTGTGTAGTTTGACATCGCCTTGCCCAGATGACATACTGGGAACACTAACATCAGGACTGGTGACAGAACCTGGTTGCTCATTCTGCTCATATGTGGACTGCTTTGAATCCATTCTCAGCCCAAAGCACTTGTAGTGCTAAAACTTATTTGGTAGATACTGCTGACAGATAGTAATTTTGACAGCCAGAAATATTTATGCACAATTATGGGGGACACCCCAAAAGCACTGGGGAATGCTAAAAATTATTTGGTAGATACTGCTGACAGATAGTAATTTTGACAGCCAGAAATATTTATGCACAATTATGGGGGGACACCCCAAAATCACTGGGGAGTGCTAAAAATTATTTGGTAGATACTGCTGACAGATAGTAATTTTGACAGCCATAAATATTTATGCACAATTATGGGGGACACCCCAAAAGCACTGGGGAGTGCTAAAAATTATTTGGTAGATACTGCTGACAGATAGTTATTTTGACAGCCAGAAATATTTATGCACAATTATGGGGGACACCCCAAAAGCACTGGGGAATGCTAAAAATTATTTGGTAGATACTGCTGACAGATAGTAATTTTGACAGCCAGAAATATTTATGCACAATTATGGGGGGACACCCCAAAATCACTGGGGAGTGCTAAAAATTATTTGGTAGATACTGCTGACAGATAGTAATTTTGACAGCCAGAAATATTTATGCACAATTATGGGGGACACCCCAAAAGCACTGGGGAGTGCTAAAAATTATTTGGTAGATACTGCTGACAGATAGTTATTTTGACAGCCAGAAATATTTAGGCAAAATAATGGGGGACACCCAGAAAGCACTTTGAGTGCCAAATATATATAATAAAAAAAAAAACCTCTATCCTCCTCTCTTCTCTAGCGATTTTTGTTAGCACAATTGGAATCAGTATATTGTATTCTCTGTCCCTGCTCTAATCAGCCTGTGACTACACCCTGCTCTCTCCTTCTGTCAAATGGCGATGGATTACTGTGGAGGCGTGTATTTATAATCTTCAAGTATCGCGAGAACCGAGCCCCGAGATCCGACGATGTCACGATGACGTTCGGCCTCGATTTGGATTCCGAGCAGGCGGGAGAGTACCGAGCCTACTTGGCTTGGTACTCGGATACCCAAAGTTCGGGTGGGTTCGGTACTTGGGAAACCGAGCCCGCCCATCTCTAATTCTTATGTATGCCATAATATATTCAAAAGGAATGGTCCAATCTCTGTAATATTAATAGAAGAATAATATTGTGTCCAAATATTATGTATTATATTGGGAAATATTGAGGCGGCAACCTGGAAGGTATTTTCATCTTACAGAGAACACAGCTAGATTTGTATACACATCCTCTTGCATGCATCATTTTGTAGAAGGAAATAGAAAACCATTGAACCACTAAAGCCAAATAAAAATGTGGGTTGGATAAATTATAGTGTGTTAAAGGCCCTGAATGAATTTAATGCATAGTCACATGAAAAGTGACTTGAAACATAGGCAAATTGAACTATACATTTTGGTTCAGTAATCAGTATGTTGGACATAAAACACTATGTTGAAGAAAATCTACAGTATAAATTATACGGGACTTCATATCATCATATCTATTATATCTATGAGGAAATAACAAATTAGAACAATTATTATTTAATATATAATTTACCGTGTTCAGAGCTTCGCATTTGTCTTGACAACGTGACAAAAGATAAATAGTGACTCTAACTACAAATGAAGCAACATGATCACCTTGGCTTTGCACAGAATGAAGAAAACCTAGAACCGCCCAGAATAATTCAGTTTCTGGTATAAATCTGTCATGAAAAAAGAAGTTATATGAATGCATTAATACATTTATCATAAAAGGCAAGAGCAGACATAGTAGGACTATTTGGGCCTATTAGCAAGGCTGGATTTGCCTGTGTATTGTTTTTCCCACTCTTTTTAGTAATGGATAGCACACAGAACATAAACAGTGCAACAAAGTACAAACATAGGCATATTTGTTGTCAATACTAATAAATAGGCCCAGATTTTTCACATATTTGTCAAAATGCAAAATGATTTCCTATCGTACAGATCAAATATGTGCAGCAACTCACTAGAGTGAAGCACATCTTGAAATATACCCATGTGAATAGGCTAATAAATTCATTCACATGTTAGTACTCTGCAAATTGATACATTGGAGGTCATTTACAAAGCATACTCAATGTGCACCACAAAATGCCTTGGTTTTCACTGGTGTACCTGAATATTCTACTTTTGGGAAGTGCCTCTGCAAACTAAAAGTGCATTTAGACGTACAGAGAGGTGGAAAAACCTCCAGAGGGGCATTGTGCAAATGTATAAACTTCACACCAAAAAGTATATATAGTAATAAATGAAAGTCACATATGTGGTAGTTTGTCACTAGGGGCAGAACTAAAATACTCCTCGTAGACTTCGATCATCGCTTCCTAGACGAGACTGCACACTAGGACGTCTTTGAGCAGGACTCACTCAAGGAACTACATCCACTGAGCCAAGTTTTGTTTTCAGATTGCGACTGTCTGCAGATGTGTAGCCAAAACCAACATGCTTCATCCACGTGAATATCAGAGGGGCATAAATAAGGCTGGGCTGCCATTTTATAGTATCCCTTGATAATCGAAGTTTAAACATATCACACCCCTATGCAACAAAAAATTGTTAGTATGGTTATGTGGCTAGAATTCAACCCATACATAATTGTGCAAAACAGAACAGAAATTGTAACAAATAAAAGCCATGAACTATAAGTAATATACATTTTAAATTAAAAACCCTGCTCTTTTTATTAACCTAGTCATTGAGACTAATAGAGGTGCAGATTTTATTAAAGGGCACTTACCACCTATGTCATTTCTTTATACATATAAACATAGTAAATTTTTATTATATTAAGTCATCAGTATACTTTCAAAAGCTGTAAAAACTTTAAAAGCCTCTAAATACAAAACAGAAGTTGATTTTTTTAAATAAAGTGTATAAAGAAATCAGAATATGTAGCTGTTTTATTTGCAGCATAAAACAGCACATCACAAACATAAATAATTCATGGCTTCCTGACACATTATCTCAGCCCACAGTCCCTGACTATTGTCAGGCTGCTTGTCAGCATCAGAAGCCCCGCCCACCAAATCCCACAATCCTTTTATACACACACACACCACAGCAATCACACCCATGTTGTGCACCTGTGTGTCTGTGTGCTGTGGGAAAGACTAAGGGGTATATTTACTAAACTGCGGGTTTGAAAAAGTGGAGATGTTGCCTATAGCAACCAATCAGATTCTAGCTATCATTTTGTAGAATGTACTAAATAAATGACAGCTAGAATCTGATTGGTTGCTATAGGTAAAAACATCTCCACTTTTTCAAACCCGCAGTTTAGTAAATATACCCCTAAGTAGGAATTCAACCCTGTCTGCAGACTGTACCTGCAAACTCTCTGGGATTTTACCTGTCCCTATGCCGAAAAGGTGTGGCAAATAACACGGTTTGCCATATACCTTTCCCCTTAGTTTTGCCATACTTGGCGAAGCGGATACTTTTCTTGCCAAAAACTTCCTTTTTGCCACCTCCCCATTCTCTGGCTTTGCCAAATTAGGCAAACTGGCCGACCTGGGAAGCGCATCTCTCTGTGACAGGGTATGAGCATTATTATGCAGATCCCCTGGCCAATGTTTCACTTTAAAGCTAAAGGGTTGTAACGCCAGGAAACAATGTGTTACCCTGGCATTCACCTCTTTGTTGGTATGCATCCATTGCAGTGGAGCATGGTCGGTGACCAAGGTGAACTCTCTACCCAGTAGATAATGCCGGAGTGCCTCCACTGCCCACTTAATGGATAAACACTCCTGTTCGACCGTGGCATACCTCTTTTCTCTCAGGAGCAGTTTACGGCTGAGGAAAAGAACTGGTCTTTCCTCATCCTTCACCCTCTGGGACAATACTGCCTCCAGACCTGTCCCAGAAGCATCAGTCTGGAGAAAGAACAGCTCCCTAAAGTCAGGTGCTTGTAGAACTGGTGCGGTGGACAAGGCATCTTATAAATCTTTTCATGCAGCTTCTGAAGACTGAGACCAAACTAATTTGTCGGGATATTTTTTTTAAGAAATTCGGTCAATGGGGTTGCTCAGGTAGCGAAGTTTTGAATAAACCGTCGGTATTACCTGCCCAACCCCAGGAAAGTCCGTAACTGAGACTTTCTCTCTGATTTAGGCCAATTCCTAACAGCCTCTACCTTATCCACCTGGGGTTTTACACCTTATTCAACTTCCTAAAATCATTACAGACTCATCCACACTACTCTGAGTTGCAGCATGCCCTCCACCTCTCGCTTTACTGCAGCCCTTCTTGCCTCAGGTATTCTATTTGGCCGCTGGTTAACTATAACTCCTGGGGGGAGTGAAAATGTTGTGTTCAATTATTTTGGTAGGCTCTGGCATAGCCAAGAAAACATTGGTATTTTGAGCTACCATTTCTAAGGCTTGTTGCCTCTGAGTGGGAGTCAGAGAAGAATCTACGGGGACTATGCAGTCCTCGGTTTTTACTTCGGACAATGTTAATGTCGGGATTTCCTCCACCCACGGCTTTAACAAGTTGACATGGTAGACGTATACTTTTCCCTGTCTACCGAGCTGACGCACTCAGTAATTTACTTGCCCTATGGACTCTATTACCTCATAAAGACCTTGCCAATGTGCTTACCACTTGCTTTCCTGAGTTGGTACTAGGACGAGTATCTTGCCATCTGGGTTAAAAGTGCGTAGGGTGGTTCGGGTATCATAACCCTTTTTGTGACGATCTGTTGTGGTCGATCGTATAATTGGGCCACAAATGGTACTATATTTGGTTCCTTGGGACCCTGCTGTTCCCACTCTTCTTTGAGGATGTCTAGAACTCCGAGGGGTTGTCTCCCAAACAGAAGCTCCAAGGGACTAAACCCTGTTGATGCCTGAGGTACCTTTCTTATTGCAAACATGAGATAAGGTAATAGGGTGTCCCAATCTCTTTTATTCTGAGCCACAGCATGTCTAATTATTTGCTTTAGGGTCCTATTAAACCGCTCGGCCAACCTGCCAGTTTGCAGATGATAAACTAGGGATGAGCGGGCTCGGATTGTAGAAATCAGAACACCCCCGAGCAGTGCCGATCCGAGCCCGATCCGATCACTGTTCGGGTATTCCCGCCGATCGCAAAACTCAAAACGAGGCAAAACCTCATAATCCCGCCGTCGGATCTCGCGAGATCCGAATTCATATTAGTCCCCGCTTGCCGCCGCCATCTTCACTCGGGCATTGATCAGGGAAGAGGGAGGGTGTGTTAGTGGTGTCCTCTGTCCTGCTCATTCCAGTGGTTCTGTCCTGGTCAGTCAAGTGGTGGTGTCCTGTGCTCTGTCCTGCTGAGTCCAGTGGTGCTGTCCTGTGCTCTGTCCTGTTCAGTCCAGTGGTGGTGTCCTGTGCTCTGTCCTGCTCAGTCCAGTGGTGCTGTCCTGCTTATGTTTTTTTATTTAATACTTGCAACATTACATACGTATCAACAAACAAAATAAACTTTACTAAGGATGGCACCAACTTATATTAAAAAAGGACCAACTAAAAATATGGCTGATTTTGCCAAACTTTAACTGAAAGAGTCCAAATAGGGCTATTTGCCCAATAGAGTCCAGTGCAAATATAAAAGGATAAAAACACATAAAAACAAGAAGGTGCCACCATACAAACTACAACTCAACTCATATTTCCCAACATACCCTACTAAGAAGCAAGTTGTAGGTGCATGTTAAGCCATACTTGAAAAATTTTAAACACACAAAATCTAATGGGGTGAAAAGACAGTGAGAAAAGCCCCTTAGAAAGGAGGAGCACCAGACTTTGACCCCCTAAGGAGGTCTCAGACTCCGCCACAGCCTGAGCCAGTTAGCATTGGACATCCGGCGACCCTCCATGCCCCTCAATTTCCACACCTCGTGAAGAATATCTTCCACCACTACCTCACAGGGAAGGACTTTCTGCCGGATGGTGACCTGACACCGTGCGTTCCACGTGAAAAACCTGACCACTAAACTGACTAGAAAAAGTGTACAAAAATCAAAAGCCCTCCACCTTGCCTTGAATGCCCCGTAGACCCATTCAGGGTAACTAAGCCCCGAAAGGCAGGGGATCCCCAGCGACCTGGAGACTCTTTTATAAACCTTTACATTAAAGGGACACTCGAGCAAGAAATGGTCCATAGTCTCCTCAACCCCTAGACACTCCTCCCGTGGGCAGCCACGATCATCAGCATTTCTGTGCTT
Source organism: Mixophyes fleayi (assembly GCF_038048845.1). Taxonomy (NCBI): domain Eukaryota; kingdom Metazoa; phylum Chordata; class Amphibia; order Anura; family Limnodynastidae; genus Mixophyes; species Mixophyes fleayi. The sequence continues at coordinate 85,208,311 of NC_134409.1, forward strand.
AAGGTTCCCTTTTACATAAAGTCTCCCGTGAAAGGAGAGCCAGGCAATGTCCTGAAGCTTCAACGGGATTCTCCTCGAGTTAATCAAGGAAAGCCCCACCGAACTCACATCACCTGGGCAGTCTCTCAGTGACAGCGGAACCCAAAAGTGGGAGTGCAGGACTCTCTTCTCCAACTCCCTTCTAGAAGAGCTCCCAACTTCCCCCGCCCCTAAGCCCCAACGCCTTGTCACCTTCAATCCCAAGGAAACGTAGGTCGGGAGATACACATGCCGGACCCGGAAACACTTAACAGTGCCTCCCCCATACCATGCACTGAGAAAGGGATCCACCCATACCTTGAATCCTCCCACCCACTGAGGAGGGGTCTCAACTAGGAGACTACTAAGCTGCAACTTCAGGAAGGTTGACATAAAGAAAAGCATAGGGTTAATCATACCCAGGCCCCCATCCTTCCTCAGACGGTAGGTCACGGCCCGCTTGACCAGGTTCAGCCTATTCCCCCAGAGTAGAGAGTAGAAAACGTGTATATTAGGGGCACTCTATGATTGTTTATTTATATAAAACATACATTTTATTAGTTCATTTAAAACAGTAGTAGAGTCCCAAATTAGTACCTTAGTACCACTAGTAGCGAAATAAAACAAAAATAATAACCAAAATAAATTTATTAAAAAGACAGAACCAACTGCCTAGCCTCACTGTGTAGTAAGTATTACAATTTCCCTAATTATTTTATATCTGGGTAATATTGATCATCATGCTGTCCAAATATCTGGCATAATAAGCAGATTAACCAAATGAGTATATACACTATTTCAAAATGCAAGAGAGATAAGCTATACTATTACAAATAATTCCTATTTGCATATATATGATATTATAAATCTAATACGCATAGATAAAGTCCTCTCAATACTTTATTTGTAGGGAGAGAGTCTGTTATAAAAGGTTGAAGTACATAACATGTAGGACAAAATCAAGACCTCAATATTTTCTTCACCCGTTTGTAAGATAATTAGGTCTGGATTTGTCTAATACAATAGGAGTTATTAGTGTGATACCATGTAGACCATTTCTTTTTCCCACCAGCCGACATACAAATTTGCATACGTTGGCGCACATGCTGTGCCCACATGCTTTGTATTTGATGATAAATACTACGTACAAATCCGTGGGACAGCAATGTCCCACGGATTTGTACGTAGTATTTATCATCAAATACAAAGTAATTATTAGTAAGTACAAATTCCAAAAGAGAAATCAGGAAGTTGTGGAAATCACTCTTACTATCCATGTCCAAAAAGTATTGGACTGCTCTTATACCCTGATGATGAGGTATATTGGTATAGAATGATTCCACATCATATGATGCTAATTTTACTTCCCGATTTACTGTGATGTCACTTATTTTTGCTAGGACATCCAGTGTATCTCTGGTGTATGAAGGTAAACTTATGACGTATTTACGAAGATGTTGGTCCACAAATTTGCTAGCATTCTCCATCAAACTGCCTATTCCCGAGACAATAGGTCTGCTTGGGGGGTCAGTTACGGATTTGTGGACTTTTGGTAGGGCATAGAAAGTCGGAATCTTAGGGTCACTCACTTGTAAAAATTCATAATCTGATTTAGATATTATGTTATGTCCCAGTGCATTTTTTAGCAAATTGTTGTATTTTATTAGAAGATTGGCTGTGGGATTAAATATCAGTCTTTTGTAGCATTCCGTATTGTTTAGTTGTCTATAGACCTCTGTTGTATATTTAGATACGGGCCACAAAACGATGTTTCCACCCTTATCTGAAGGTTTTATCACCATATCATCCCATTCCTCAATATCCTTAATTGCTTTGTATTCTTGTTTAGATAAATTCTTATTAGGTTTCCTTAATTTTGTTTGGTTAAGTAGCTCATCTAGGTCCTTAGACACCAGATCACGATAGATTCTAGCTTGTGGACAGATTGATAAATCTGGAAGAAAAGTGGATTTTTTCTTAAGTTTAGTTTGTTCCCAAATTTTTGTATTCATATTTAAATTCTGTGTTTCATTTGTGTCTAATTCCTCAAGGATTGCCAATGCCTGTCTTTCCTCATCAGATAGAAATGCCAATTCCATAACCTGTATGGCGTCCTTATTGGTCTCACTTGTTGTTGTGGAATCACATATAGTCGTTTTATTGGAATAAAATTTTTTTAGGAGTATTTTTCTAATAAATAGATTTAAATCTTTTTCCCATTCAAACCGGTTGAAGGATTGAGTAGGTGAGAACGATAAGCCATGACCTAGAACCTTAAGATGTATTGGTTCTAATTGTATTTCTGTCAAATTGATAACTTTAAGTGATGTATCTGATGTATCTAGCGTCTGTAATTCCTTCGGTAATTGAGGTGGCCCTCCTGTCCCTCCATCTGTTTCCTCTTTTTTCGATCTCTTGGTCTTATCCCTCCCCCTTCGTATCTGTTTAATTCTGTTATTCCTCCTCCTTCCATATTTCTGGGGTCTCTCTCTAAAAAAGGCCTAGTATGATGGGGGTGATCTCTTGGATTAGTTGAGGCATCTGATAGTTCACTCATTGAGGACTCTATCCCTGAATTACTGAAGGAACCATATGTCTTATTAAATTTGGGCCTATCCCATTTAAATATTTGATTAGTAGAGTAATCACTTTTGTCCCGTGCAAATTTTTTACGTTTTTTATCCACTATAATTTTTTCAAAATCATCCAATTCTGTTTTGAATTTGGTATAGGCTTTTTGAAAAGACTCTAAGTTATCAAATTGTTTCAAATTCTCTCCGATCTTAGTAATTTCTCCTGTAAATTGTTCCAGAAGAAGATTGTCATGTTTCATCAATACATGTATAAGTTCATTAGAACATCTAATTAGAATGGTTTCCCATTCTTTCTTAAGTTCATTAGTTGCCAAATCAAAGGCTGGGTAGATTTTTGGCCTCAGGCCTCTCGGTATCATATTTTGCTTTAGATAGTTTTCAAACATGGTTTTATTCCAAAATGTTTTTGTTTGTTTGTACATTATATGTTTTAATTCCGCGAGATGGCCCGGCCAGTTATTACCCAGCGGATCAGATGAAATATTCCCACCTTCAAATTCCAAATTGGATTCCCGTATCCATTTTTCTTGTCTATTCATTAATTCTTGACCAATACTAAAGGACGCCATATTGAGATAAATGTCTAGGATATAGAGATTTGGGGACAATTTTTTCAATATACTAATTTCCCAAATGGTTTTATTTATCTGTGCTGTCTGGTAAAAAAAAGAAAATAGTGGTGAAAGAATACACCCTATTATAAGTATTCAGAAAAAGATATATACCGACGCACTAGATAATCATATACCCAGTCTATCATTATAATGTTTGTTATCATATGACTGGGTTGGTGCACCCTACACACGTAAAACTGATATTTACAGAGGTAAGTAGAGAGTAGAAAACGTGTATATTAGGGGCACTCTATGATTGTTTATTTATATAAAACATACATTTTATTAGTTCATTTAAAACAGTAGTAGAGTCCCAAATTAGTACCTCAGTACCACTAGTAGCGAAATAAAACAAAAATAATAACCAAAATAAATTTATTAAAAAGACAGGCTTGCCTTGTTAAAGCGAGTAAGCGAAACGCGCGTCGGCGTTCGCCTCGCTGTGTTGTTTACATATGTGACTCATGCTGCCGCTATTTATATAAGCTAGGGAGATATGCTCAAATATACCAAAGGGGCTACAATAGATTAGAGGGGATGCGATACTATACAAATCTCATGAACCCCATAGACTTGTTTATAAGGAAGCGTGGTTACAGTTAGCACGCAGGGAGCTGATTTGTGTAGTTCCTGAGAGGGATACCAGACTCATATCAATAGGGAGTGGTATTAGATAGCAGCTAATTTGGTACTCTCCGGAAAAGGGAGTTTATAGTCTTATAAAACGAGAGATAATACAATCTCACTAATAACTCCTATTGTATTAGACAAATTCAGACCTAATTATCTTACAAACGGGTGAAGAAAATATTGAGGTCTTGATTTTGTCCTACATGTTATGTACTTCAACCTTTTATAACAGACTCTCTCCCTACAAATAAAGTATTGAGAGGACTTTATCTATGCGTATTAGATTTATAATATCATATATATGCAAATAGGAATTATTTGTAATAGTATAGCTTATCTCTCTTGCATTTTGAAATAGTGTATATACTCATTTGGTTAATCTGCTTATTATGCCAGATATTTGGACAGCATGATGATCAATATTACCCAGATATAAAATAATTAGGGAAATTGTAATACTTACTACACAGTGAGGCTAGGCAGTTGGTTCTGTCTTTTTAATAAATTTATTTTGGTTATTATTTTTGTTTTATTTCGCTACTAGTGGTACTAAGGTACTAATTTGGGACTCTACTACTGTTTTAAATGAACTAATAAAATGTATATTTTATATAAATAAACAATCATAGAGTGCCCCTAATATTCACGTTTTCTACTCTCTACTTACCTCTGTAAATATCAGTTTTACGTGTGTAGGGTGCACCAACCCAGTCATATGATAACAAACATTATAATGATAGACTGGGTATATGATTATCTAGTGCGTCGGTATATATCTTATTCCCCCAGAGTAACTGCTGCAAAAGGCACACATAGCTGATGTACAGGAATACCGGGATCAGGAAGGTCTTGATCAGGTCCACCCTTTCCCGGAGAGAGTGTTTCCACCTCTTCCAGCTCACTACCTTCCGGGAAGCTTCCTCCAGCCTTAACTCCCAATTTTGCTTGGCATAATCACCAGGGCCGAAATAAATCCCTAAAATTTTGATCTTCTCACTAGCCTGGGGAAGACTGTCTGGAAGGTTGAATTCACAACCCTCCTCCCCCATCCAGAAAACTTTACTCTTTTCCTGTTTTACTAATGAGCCACTGGCCTCGGAATACCCGCAGACCAGAGTTGCTACCTCCTCAGCTTCCGCGGAACTCGACAAGACAACAGTAACATCATCAGCGTAGTCCACTACCTTCAAGGGGCACTCCGGACCCAACAGCACACCTCCCAATGAGCTGCCACCAACCCTTCTGACGAAGGGATCTATGGCAAACACATACAGGAGGGGGCTCAGGGGACAACCTTGTCTTACTCCAGAGCTGACCTCAAAGGGCTGACCCACCCAACCATTCACAAGAGGGAAGCTCTCGGCTTGTCTATAAATGGTACGGAGCCAATTCACCACCCGCACTGGAAGACCATACCACAGAAGTAGAGCCCAAAGGTACTCATGATTTACCCTATCAAAAGCCTTCGACTGATCTAAGGCTAAAAGGTACTTCCCACACTTCTCCGCACGGCACCGCTCAAAGGCCTCCCGCACCGTCAGGACAGCACTGAAAGTGCTTCGGCCCTTCACCATGCAGTGCTGAGAAGGAGAGAGCAACTGACCGGAAACCTGCATCACTCTATTAAAAAGCACCTTCGCCAGAATCTTCCTGTCGGTATTGAGAAGAGCGATGGGGTGCCAGTTCTCAATACACGACTGATCTTTCCCCTTGGACAGTAAGATAAGGGCAGAGACCCTCATGGAGGGAGGCAATAAACCTCTGCCCAGGCTCTCATTAAAGACCTCCACGAGACGCGGAGCCAGGATGTCCCCAAAGATTTTAAAAAACTCAGATGTAAGGCCATCTGGGCCTGGGGCTTTCTTGACAGATAAACCATCTATTGCCATCCTGACCTCGTCCACCGTTATTTCATCACCCAAGGACTCAAGCAGGCCGCTAAAATCACCAAGGCCAGGAGTTTCCCTCAAAAACTGGTCCATCCTCTCTTTGTCAAGTGACTTCTCTGATAAGTGATCGGAATAGAAGGACCGCACAACACCAAGAATGCCCTCCTTCTCCTCCCTAAGGACACCCTCAGCATCGCGCAAGCCCCTCACCTCCTTAGCATCTACCGAGTTCCTGCAGCTCTGAAAAGGATCGGGCGAATGGTACTTCCCATAAAACCCCTTTCCAGAACCAAGGACGCATATCGGTCATACTGTATCTCTCTCATCCGAGCCTTCACCCGGGGGATCTCCCCACTATCCCCCTGGCCAGAGATCAAGAACCCAAGTTTTTTCCTCAGTGCCATGTAGGTGCTCTCTTTTAACAAGTTATTTCTGGCTACAAGGTCCCGAAAAAAGCTCCGGGTCCTTTTCTTCAGCATCTCCCACCATTCAGACCTACTCCAACCTGCCTCCAAAAGTGATTCCTGGGATTCAAAGAAGTCCCTAAAAGACTGTCTTATCAACTCCTCCTCTAGGAGCTTAGAGTTCAGGCGCCAAAGACCCCTACCCTTCCGAAGGGTCTCCGAAGCATTCAAGGACATAGATAGGTAAACGTGATCGGAGAACTCTACTATCCTCAGCTCCGGAGCCAAGGTTTTCGAGCTCTCCTTAACAAAAAACCTATCTATCCTAGACCTACAACTACCTCTATAAAAAGTGAAACCCGTGTGGTCTGGAAAATGACGAATGTGTGCATCCACCAGACCAGCCTGCCTAACCATACTTACTAGAAAAAGGGAATCGCAGCCCAGAGAAGTCCTTAAACCTCCCCTATCCTTTGTCCTAATGACGGTGTTAAAATCACCACCAAAGACTATCTGCCGGGCTGTAAAAAGATATGGCTTTATCTCCATGAAGAGGCACTTCCTTCCCCCATTTTGTTTGGGGACCGTAAATATTAATTAACCTCAGGTCGTGCCCCTCAGATTGACATCTAAGACCATGCACCTACCTACCTCAAGCTCAATGACTCGCTGGATGGTTATCATGCCGGTAAAAAGCACCGCCACCCCACCATACGGCTCGGCCGCAAGAGACCAGTAGGAGGGCCCACGCCTCCACTCATTTTTTGCTTTATGTAAGTCAGCCAGCTGACCCAATCTGGTCTCTTGCAAAAATATAAAATCAGCCTCAACCGTGCTGAAAAAATCAAAGGCCATAAAACGAGCTGGTTTGGAAAGTATAGACGCCACATTAATAGTGGCAAATCTAATGGGCCGGGAAGCCATCCTTCAGAGCTATAGACAGTAGTAATAACTCACTTCTTTTTTATTTTCCTTTTTGAGTCCTCATCCGAGGAACCAAATCTTTTGTAGCTTAGGCCTGCTGGCAGAGACTCCTCCCCCCTGAGGATAACCTCTTCCCCTAAGGGGGGGACTCCAACTGACTCAGACACCTTACCTACCGACCCACTATGGACTCCCAAACCCAAGGGCTCAGCTCCCAATGACCCTGCCGGACCTGAGGGAAGATCAGGGGGGCCACAGAAGGAAATCTCAGGGGGATCGGGACTTACAGGAAAAGGACACAAGGGGGGATCCTGCTTGTGAGAAGTACAGGCCAGGTCCTTACCCAAAATTGAGTCCCTCTTTACTACAGACTCTGGGGCTTTGTCCGAGGGGCTAACCTCTATGGGATGGGCTGAGGGGGAATCCTGTGTCGGTGGGGGGACAAGGTCTTCCACAGAAGGGGGGCCAGATGGGGATGCCACCTTATCCTTCAAGAACGATCTAGCAACCTCCTTATCACTAGCCTTCCTTACAATCTTTGCCACTTCCCCCAATGGTAGATCTCGGGTTTTTCTCTGCTTCCTGCCTGACTTAGCTCTTTGAAACAAGTTACCCCCCTCATCCCTCACGATATCTCCCTCCTCCATGCTCTCCTCTTCGCTGGACAAAAACTGAAACTTGTTTGACAAAACTATCCCCTCCCCTTCAGTTCTCTTCTTTTTACCCTTGCCCCTTTGTTTAGTCCATTGGCTTGCCGGGACCTTTGCTAGTGATGATGACGGTGTCACCGATGGCTTGGCAACAGGGGGGGAAGGAAGCGGAGGGGCAGGAAGCGGAGGGGCTGGACAACTAATGGGGTCCACCAATCCCACCATAGACTCGACCCTTTCCATACTTTCAGCCACCCTTACAATCTCCTCATCCGTGATTACAGTATTGTGGGCTGCATGGGGACATTTACTGAACGGGTGTCCTATTACCCCGCATAGATTACACCTGATCTGATTGCATGTGCGGGATTCGTGACCAATGTCACCACAGTGACTACATTTTTGTTGAGGGCAATTGGCGCTGAGGTGGCGGAAGTCCCCACACCTGTGGCACATCCTCGGCTGGCCTGGGTAGAAACATTGAATCCTGTCCCTACCAATAAAAGCTGCCGATGGTAAATGCACCAGGCCAGCCTCCGTGCACTTCAGGTCTACCATGGTGGACCAACCGCCACCCCAGACCCCATGGCTTGGATCGGGAACCTTTACCAATGGGGATATCATTTTAGCAAACCTCCTAACCCAAAACCCTAGGTCTGCCGCCGGGATGGACTCGTTTCTTACTAAGATGGTTATCTTTACACGCTCTTGGCGCGTTATGGGGATCGCCCTGTAGTTGATCCACGGATCTCTCTCCCTGCATCCACCCCACCTGTTCCAAAAAGTCTGCAGACCCTGGTAGGATACGAAACTCACATCATATTCTGCAGTGCTAACCGGGTGGATGCAGGCAAAGAGATCCGCTGGAACGAAACTAAATGAGTCCAGAAAAACCCGCAAAAAATCTGATCTACTTGGGGGGTCCTTACCCATGAATTTCAACTGAACTACGTTACGGCGTTTAAAAGGTTGTGCCCCCACTGGGCCAGGGCCCATACTCTGAATATTTACACTGGACCCTGGACCTGAACCGGATACTATACCCGCATATGATACGACCCCCGGGAGGGGACCAAGTCCTACCACCGGGTGCTGGACAGTGACAGCCTTCTGTACAAAAATATTCCCACCAGGGTTTTGTCGTGACGAGGGGCCTGCCACTTCAGAAGCTACCGTTTGGGCTGCAGGTCTATCCAACACCACCCCACCATCAGCCAACATATTAGGCATACTTTTGGCTGCGTCTTCTATCAGAACAGCCGCCCTCCTAGCCCTGTCTGACACAGCCAAAGGCCCATAAATAGTTTCAATGATCCTATTTTGAACCAGACTAGGCACTGTTATATCTGGATTATCTCCCACCTTCTTACGTTGTATATTACCTGACCCACATGTATGTTTTACTGACAGCGTACTTGTAGGTTTCTCTTCCACCCCATACATGGTATTGTCAACATCAACCATATCCACATTACCATCAATGATATCTGAAATACTGTTACTGGCATTATTAGTACTATTAACTATACCTTTATCAATAACTACATCTGTAACATCTGCAATGCCTCCTGAGATAGTACCGCTCAACAAGCTCCCTGGGGCTGCAAGGTCCGGGACCACACATGTATTAGCAGCCTTCTCGGACCTATCACCTACTAGCACACCGGGAGCTCCAGCAGTGACACCTTCATTCACCGGCACAGATTTCATTGAAAGGCCTGCCCCTATAGACATATCATCAGAAATTATATCAGACATTTTAAGCATTGGGCCGTGAACAGCGGGTGTGCTGGCCGGGACTGCGAGGACGGCGCAGCTCCTGCCCTGTGGGCTAACACACTGGTACCCTCAGGCTCAGCCCCAGTATCAGCCATAATATTACCAACATTAAGTCTTTCATTCACAATATTAATTTTAACATAATTCGACTTAGAGGATTCTTCCAGGCTTACCGGTCTCCGGGCCGACGCTCCACTTCCGGTGTCCACCGGAAATGCCGCAGATGACTGGGCGCATAGGCTAGCCACCACGACTGCAGCCTGTAACTCGCACCCACCGAGAACACCTTCAGCTTCCGCCTGGCCCATCACTGACCGCTCGCCCTCCAGCACCCGGATTGAATCGTATAGGCAACCGGCCACGACCTCTTCCTCCGATTTGCCCGCCATATTGGGAGGCAGCGGCTCCGAAGACACCAGGTTCATTATTTGCACGATTGTTTTTAACCTCGTTAGCAATTCCTGCTTCTCTTTTAGGACAGCATCTAGCTCCTCAATCTCGGCTGAGATAATTACCTGGTGACGGCTGTAGGCCTGGTTTCTCTTTTTCCTTTTCCTATTTATTTTTTTGTCTAGGGCCGTGATCTCGAGTTCCAGTGCCCCTATCTTCGACCCAATCTCTAGGTCCTCCTCCTCGCTCTCCTCCGTATCCGGGATGCAGGATCCACTGCAACTCTGGGAACCTTCTCCGTTCGAACTTCAGCACCCGATACAGCCCCTAGTTCCTTCACTACGGCCGATGCTTGGTTCTCCTGAGGCCCCTCTGCTCCCGTATTAATCATTATACAGGGATCCTCACTCACAACCTGTTGTGGTAGCACAGGCTGCAGGGTTCCAATAACCACATGAGGCTGCCTGTTAAACTTCACAGGCAGCCTTACCTTGGCCCCCAGTTTCTTCACTGGGGCCTGGACAAAATCCTCCTTCTCGTGACCCCCTATATTGGACATCATACAGGGTGACACTGGCCCAGTAGTTTTAGAAGGCCCAGAGACTTCATCCAAGGAGGGTATATTCATAGACCCAGAAGGGACACACACTACTATGGGGTTCAGGTCCACCGCCAAACTGGTAACTGGCTGGTAGGAGACATTGCTGCTCATGCAGGACATAGTAGGCCCAAGAGCCTGGGGGCTCTCCTCCTCTCCTTCCCCAGGTCCCTCCATCACTGGCTTTGCTGCAGGTTTTTTTCCTTCCACAGGCTGCACCGAGCCAGGAGCTTTAAATTCAGCTTTATCCTGATCACGGTCTGTTTTTTCAACCGGAGATGTTGAAGCCGGGGCCTTTCCTGCATTTTCATTAGCAGTAGCACCACTCAACCTGGGAAGCTGATTAACATGGATCCTGGATGAAACTGGGCCTAGGCCCGGGCCAGGCCCGGTAGGCAGGGGACTCTCCTGGAATGCTGCCCCAGGAGGCTCCATCAAGGCTGGGCTAGGCAAAAAACTCTACCCTGCAGGCTTCTGGAAGTCAGAGCTAAAACAAACACCTCCTCTCTCTGTCCTGCTGAGTCCAGTGGTGCTGTGTCCTGTGCTCTGTCCTTCTGAGGTCAGTGGTGCTGCTGGGTCCTGTGCTGTGTCCTGTTCAGTCCAGTGGTGCTGTCCTGTACTCTGTCCTGCTCAGTCCAGTGGTGGTGTCCTGTGCTCTGTCCTGCTCAGTCCAGTGGTGGTGTCCTGTGCTCTGTCCTGCTCAGTCCAGTGGTGGTGCTGCCATAATTCCAGTGGTGCTGTCCTGTGTCCAGTCCAGTGGTACTGCTATATAACAAAGTTCACTGATCCTGCAATATAAGTCCAGTGGTACTGCTATATAACAAAGTTCACTGATCCTGCAGTATAAGTCCAGTGGTATTGCTATATAACAAAGTTCACTGATCCTGCAGTATAAGTCCATTGGTACTGCTATATAACAAAGTTCACTGATCCTGCAGTATAAGTCCAGTGGTACTGCTATATAACAAAGTTCACTGATCCTGCAGTATAAGTCCAGTGGTACTGCTATATAACAAAGTTCACTGATCCTGCAGTATAAGTCCAGTGGTACTGCTATATAACAAAGTTCACTGATCCTGCAGTATAAGTCCAGTGGTACTGCTATATAACAAAGTTCACTGTTCCTGCAGTATAAGTCCATTGGTACTGCTATATAACAAAGTTCACTAATCCTGCAGTATACGTCCAGTGGTCCTGCTATATAACAAAGTTCACTGATCCTGCAGTATAAGTCCATTGGTACTGCTATATAACAAAGTTCACTGATCCTGCAGTATAAGTCCAGTGGTACTGCTATATAACAAAGTTCACTGATCCTGCAGTATAAGTCCAGTGGTACTGCTATATAACAAAGTTCACTGATCCTGCAGTATAAGTCCATTGGTACTGCTATATAACAAAGTTCACTGATCCATCAGTATAAGTCCAGTGGTACTGCTATATAACTAAGTTCACTGATCCTGCAGTATAAGTCCAGTGGTACTGCTACATAACTCCAGTTCAGTGGTACTGTCCTGTCCCGCATTTATAATTTTTAAAGCCTTTGCCGGGTGTGTGTGGTTTAGGGGTACGCTCTCTTGTGCTGCATATAATGGAGTACAAAAATTTGGAGGATAAAGTAGGGAAAGATCAAGAACCACTTCCTCCTAATGCTGAAGTTGCTGCCACTAGTCATGACATACACAATGAAATGCCATCAATGTCGTCTGCCAAGGCCGATGCCCAATGTCATAGTAGAGGGCATGTAAAATCCAAAAAGCCAAAGGTCACTAAAATGATCAAAAAAAATGAATTAAAATCATCTGAGGAGAAACGTAAACTTACACTCTCCTGGGGATTTGTGGTGTCGGAAAACGCCAGTAACATTGTGCGGGCATTACATATGGGCAATTTCCAGCACGTGCCATGTTTTGCCCACACAATAAATTTGGTGGTGCAGCATTATCTTAAAAGTGACAAGGGTGTTTAGGATATGCTTGCGGTGGCCCGCAAAATTGCTGGACACTTTCGCCATTCTGCCACTGCCTACCGAGGACTGGAGGACCATCAAAAAAGCCTGAACCTGCCCTGCCATCACCTCAAACAAGAGGTTGTGACGCGCTGGAACTCCACCCTCTATAAGCTGCAGAGGATGGAGGAGCAGCAAAAGGCCGTTCAAGCCTACACAGCCACCTACGACATAGGCAAAGGAGTGGGGATGCGCCTGAGTCAAGCGCAGTGGAGACTGATTTCCGTGTAGTGCAAGGTTCTCCAGCCGTTTGAACTTGCCACACGAGAAGTCAGTTCCGACACTGCCAGCTTGAGTCAGGTCATTCCCCTGATCAGGCTGGGGAAAGTGAGGGAGTAGCCGGTAAAGCATTGCGATTCCACAAAGCATGTAGCTCTTGTGGATGAAGCGCTTCGTACGCTTTGCCAGGATCCGAGGGTGGTCAGTCTTTTAAAGTCAGACAAATACATTCTGGCCACCGTGCTCGATCCTCGGTTTAAATCGTATGTTGTGTCTCTGTTTCCGGCGGACACAAGTCTACAGCAGTGGAAAGACCTGCTGGCCAGGAGATTGTCCTCTGAAGAGGACCGTGATATGCCAACAGCTCCTCCTTCATTTTCTTCCACACCTGTGGCTGCGAGGAAACAGCTGAGATTTCATAAACGACCCGCTGGCGGGGATGCAGACAACATCTGGTCCGGACAGAAGGACCTTCCAATGATTGCTGACATGTCTACTGTCGCTGCATTGGATGCTGTCACCATTGAAAAAATGGTGGAGGATTACTTTGCTGACACCATCCAAGTAGACATGTCAGACAGTCCTTACTTGTACTGGCAGGTAAAAAAAAGCAGTTTGGAAGCCCCTGTACAAACTGGCTCTATTTTACCTGAGTTGTCCCCCCTCCAGTGTGTACTCCGAAAGAGTCTTTAGTGCAGCGGGGAACCTGGTCAGTGAGTGGCGAAGGAGGTTGCTTCCGCAAAATGTAGAGAAGATGATGTTCATCAAAATAAATTATCAATTCTTCAATGAAGACCAGCAATGGCCTCCAGAGACTACAGAGGGACCTGTGATTGTGGAGTCCAGCAGGGACGAATTGATAATGTGTGAGGATGAGGAAGTACACACTGAAGGGGGCAAGGAATCAGAGGATGAGGACGACATCTTGCCTCAGTAGAGCCAGTTTACTTTGTACAGGGAGAGATGAATTGCTTTTTTTGTGTGGGGGCCCAAACAAACCAATCATTTCAGCCACAATAGTTTGGTAGGCCCTGTTGCTGAAATGATTGGTTTGTTAAAGTGTGCATGTCCTTTTTCCGCAACATAAGGGTGGGTGGGAGGGCCCAAGGACAATTCCATCTTGCACCTCTTTTTTGGACATTATGTGCTCTTTGGGGCCTAGTTTTTCAAACTGCCATCCTGTCTACCACTGCAGTGCACTCCTAGATGGGCCACATGTTTGTGCCGCCCACTTGTGTCGCTTATCTTAGTCATCCAGCTACCTCGGTGCAACCTTTTGGCCTAAAAACAATATTGTGAAGTGTGAGATGTACAGAATAGACTGGAAATGAGTGCAAATGAATGTTATTGAGGTTAATAATAGCGTAGGAGTGAAAACAAACAAAAAAAAGGGATTTTAGCAGTTTTTATGCTTTTTAAAAAAAAAATCAGAACCCAAAACCCAAAACCTTGAGGGGGGTGTTTTGGCAAAACCCATTAGAACCTAAAACCTTAAGGTAATCAGAATCCAAAACCCAAAACACGAAAAGTGGCCGGTGCACATCCTTATGATAAACCGAGATCTGCAGTCTTTGTACCCCTAGCAATTTGCATATTTTCTTCATTAATCCAGACATGTCAGGAGTTCCCTGATCTGTTAGGATCTTTTTCAGGATTCCCAGTAGTGTGTACATTAACAGTAACTCTTTTGCGATAGTGCTCGATTTAATATTCATTAGTGGAATTACCTCAGGGTATCGTGTATTGCAATCAAGGACTACTAATACATATTGGTACCCTCGGGCAGTCTTCTCCAAGGGACCCACTAAGTCCATGGCAATTCGCTTAAATGGAACTGGAATTATAGGAAGAGGTACCAGGGGAGCTCGATAGTCCGGTTTAGGGGCCGTCTGCTGGCACACTGGGCAGGCTTGACAGTATCTCTTGACTGCCATATGGATTCTCGGCCAGTAAAACCTCAGGAGTACTCAATTTAGAGTCTTCTCCTCTCCCCAAAAGGTGTGTATGGGCTGCTGTTAGTACCACAGGAATGTGTACCTGTGGCACCAAGAGTTAATGAACTATTTTCTCCTGTACCACTGCCACCTTATACAACAGATCCCCTCTTATTATAAAATAAGGTTCTCCCCTGGTTGGTCTCTCAGCCTCCCACACTCCATTCCCTTCCACCACATATTTATAAGCATTTTCCAAAGCGCTATTGTGACAGGATGGACTGCCTATCCCACCCTGTCTGTTGTTGCTGGGAACCGGCTGGGCTTACTTTGCCACCGTTCCCTTCTTACTATGGATCAGGATTGCTGTGGATGGATCCCCCCTGGCCTATCACACTGACCTGGGCTGCAGAGTAGAGGCAGAATGGTGGTACTGGAGAGCTGGGTCCAAACCTCAGAAACAGCCAGTGAACGGATTAGATTTGGGGTCTAATCTGCAGGTCACAGGATTACAGCAATATTGAAGAAGTTGTCAAGCAGGGTCTTGAAGCAAAGAGTGATGTTTTATTTTGCTCAGGTGCCCTGACAAGGACAGTTCCACTGATTAAAGGTATCAGTGGTCAGGTCAGATGGAACATCAGAATGATACATTTCAGTGTACAGGACAGTGCATTTTATACAGATTTGTACACAGGTTATTTTTAGAATCAGGATGTAACCTGTTTACCAAAACATAGATTTATATGCATTGCAAAGCTAACAACATTTACACTTATCTGTGATATCTTGCAAATTCAGTGATGTCCTGCATCTTGTTTTTAGACACAGGAAATCTAGTAGCAAGGTCTTAATTAACCCTTCTTGTCTTCAAAAGGCCTCACATATCAAAAGGCCTGATTAACATATGGGCTTTTCTTCAGACAGTTCAGAATACACATTCACACAAAACATTACAAACCCCAAACAAGCCTTTTTCACACATCACAATACACAAAGGCATCCATCCTCAAAGGCTTATTGTATCAGATATATACCTTAAGAAATAATACATTTCCTCTAGTAAGGCTAAACAGGAAATTAATTTCTTTCCCTGGTCTCAGAAATTAAAGATTTAACTGAAATTAACTGCTTAAACAGTTAACCTACCTGGTCCCGACATTGCCGCTTTAAATTTTCATTCAGTCAGGTCGCACTGACTTCTGACAGTGGTGCCGGAGAGCTGGCCAGTCGGAAGGAGCTCCTGTCAACCTTTTGCCTCCATCGGATATCTGCAGAGTCGTTTTGGAGGTAAGTCTGTCAATATTGATGTAGTTTTTTCCTGAAATCGTTCTTTTCTTGCAGGTCTTCTGGCTGTCGGATTTACCGTCATTGTGCAGCCGTACCCAACCCCTCTCCTTCCCCCCCTTGTTCATGCGGCAACCAGCGTGCCATGTCCAAACAATTTGGCTCCTGGTCCGCAGTCTACTAGGGTTACCGGAGGTGACCCGGAGGACCCGTCTCTTCCTGCCGAGACAATCCATCCACATTGCTGTGAGTCTTTCCTTGCTTGTAAAATATATGACAAAGTCATAAATTTGAAGTCCAAGGCTCCAGCGCAACAAACGGCCATTTTCACCTGAGATGCGTTGTAGCCACTTAAAAGGATTTTGATTAGTCACCACAGTAAAATGTCCATGCAAATAAGGTTGGAATTTTCACTGCCCACACAATAACCAAACATTCCTTCTCAATTGTGGCATACCCCACCTCCCAATTTAGTAGTTTGCAGCTCAAAAAGGCCACAGGGTGCTCCTGCCCATCTGGACCCACCTGGCTAAGTACTGCTCCCAGTCCATACTGTGAGGCGTCAGTTTGCACAATAAAGTCCTTGTCATAATTAGGCGCCAACAGGACTGGACCACGAACCAGGGCTTCCTTTAACGACTGAAATGTCAGCTCACAAGCGGGTGTACAGTCAACTACTTTGGGGAGTTTATTCTTAGTGAGATCTGTCAGGGGCTTCGCTACAGTGCTAAAGTCTGGGACAGAACGTCTGTAGTCCCCTGCAGTCGTTAAGAATGTAACATGTACATGTAACTGGGTCGTGGGCTGGGGCCAATCTCGGATTGTCTCTACCTTAGCTGGTTCTGATCTAACCCTTCCTCCCCCCACACCACCACCCAGGTACTGTACCTCTGACATCCCCATCTGGCACTTCCCTGCCCTAACAGTCAAACATGCCCACCCCATCTTCCCTAACACCAGCCCTATTTGATCCAGATTATCTTCCAAAATCTTACTGAAATTGGAAATGTCCTCTAGGTAACCCTGAACTCTGTCCAACTCATCTACAAAAGCATTAATACAGGGCAAGGGGTAGGTGTCAGACACCAACCTAGTGGTGGGGACAGACTTGGCCGCAGACAGCTGAGGGTCCTGAATCGTGCGCTGACTGGGGAGAACTCAGCGATAGAGAATAGGAGCAATAGCAGAGTGAGGTCCAGGCAAGGGTCGAGGCCGGCAGCAGACAGAATATCCAGTACACAAACCGGGGTCAGAGGTCACAAGCAAATTAGCAGCGTAGGAGTCCAGGCAAAAAGGTCAATGGGCACAGGCAATCAAACGAAGTCAGGAATCAGGCAAAAGGTCGGCAACAAGTAATCAATCCAATGGTAACAGCAACCAGGAACAAAGCAGGCTAGTCAGCAGTAAAGCAGGAACTATAACCGGCAGGGGAGGATTGCCCCTCCCTGCCTTAAATACTAGCACTGGTCAATAGAAATGTCTAAAGCCCAGGAAGGAAACATGGGCCAGCTGATTATTCTCTAATTTGTGCACGCGCCCGGCTGCCCAGGAGCATCCTTGGCAACGGTCGGGGTAAGGCGGAAGTGCTTCCTGGCATCCAGGCCGTCATCATGATGACCGGGATGCCAGGAAGCAGAGGGGAGTGAGTCGCGGCGGTGCCCAGAGCCGCCGCGGCACGTAACATTCGGTCTCTGCCCTGGTGTCCCGCCATAGGGATTAGTTGTGCGCGAAAGCCCCGTGGTACCACCAGCTGAACTTGTTCCCAGACTGGCCTATGCCCATCTACCTTCCTAGCTACACGGTAGAACAACCGTTTCCGCCAGGTCACACTGCCTACCTGTATCGCTGGAAGACTGGCACCTCCTGCCTTCCAGTGAGGGATCAGAGAGCTGCGCTGCCCTGAACTCTTCCCTGTAGCCCTCAATGTTGTCTAAGTCAGGAAAGGCTGCAGGGAGGTCTATGCTGGGATGACTAGGGTCAGTCAAAGGGAGGTCACTGTGGTCACCTATACTCACCGCTGGAGTTGGCATACTGCTACGGACATGAGCATCACCGGCAGGGCCGTAATGAGGGTGGTGCGGCCGGTGCGACGGCCCAGGGCGCAATGCCGAAAGGGCGCAATGACCGCCCGCTCTTTGCTGTGCACAACTATGTAAAACATACTCAGCTGGATCGTTTACAATCAGGATTGCCCCCCGTATCTCTGTATATGTGGCCGCATGCTGCCTGTTTCTGTATAGAAGCAGCATGCGACCACTCATCACACAGGCGCGCCCCCTGACCTCTCAGCTCCTCCTCTACATTGTGCACGGCTCCTTCCCCTGCTTTTCTGCTGTTTCCATTCCTCCCTCGCCGTGTGTCTGCCTGTCTGTCTTTATTTATCTATCACCGCGTCTCTTCTCCCTCTTTCCTCTCCCCCTCCTTTTCTGTGTGTGTCTGTACTTTCATTAGTTAGTTCACTTCTTACATGGACTCCTATCTTCCAGCTTCTTCATCAGACAAGATTTGCAGTGCGAGGTAACCCATCCATTATCATGTTTCTGATTAGACCAATAACGCTATAATGCAGTCAGAGAATGCCAGTGTCTGACTTATGAAGCATGGAAGAGAGGTCACTGTTAAATACCTTTACTTTGTTCTAGGCAGATATATAGCTCTGTAATTCTGGAGATTCATGACACTGTGACCTGACCTCTGCAGTCAGTAATGGAGCAGTCTGTCCCACTTACAAATTAGGATATTGCGAGTCTCATCATCAAAACATCCTGTACAGCAGCAGTCACTAAAACTTATCTACTGTGTCATGTCTGCACAGTGTTGCTCTTTTTCCAAACAGATGAGGGGTTCTAAGAAATGAATTACTTAAGTAACCTATATAAGTATTTTCTGTTCATACAGTTGAATAAAATAAGAGTTCTACAATTCATCATCATCATCACCATTTATTTATACAGGGCCACTAATTCCGCAGCGCTGTACAGAGAACTCACTCACATCTGTCTCAGCCCCATTGGAGCTTACAGTCTAAATTCCCTAACATATCCACACACAGAGAGAGAGAGAGAGACTATGGTAAATTTGATAGCAGTGTGACCTCCCAGGGCGCAATATAGAGCGTTTGTCACGGCTGGGAAAGGCAACCTACACCTAACAAGATAGGGTTGGGGGGTGCCATTGCTCTTTCTCGCCCAGGGCACTAAAATCTCTAGTTACGGCTCTGAACACCGGGCACCCCCACAAGATCAGTTTGGCAAGAGACAACATCCTTCGCATTGCTAGGGGACGTAGTCTTTCCAGAGGCAAAAGACCGTCTGTTTCCTGAAGAAATATCAAATGGGTTTTTTTCCTCTGGGCTGGCTGAAGCTGTGGTTGCTGGCTCTTTTCTAGCAGCTGTGGTCTTTATCTCTGGACTGGGTTGTGCATGTCACACATCGGGATCTTAGTCGCACTTACCTCACCCGCTGCTGTCATATCACGGCTACCTGGATCCCTTATGGTCGTCTGCATCATTCCCGTCCTCTACACCTCCGTTTGTAAACAAACACATAGGGGTAAATGTATCAAGCTGAGAGTTTGCCGGCGGGTTTGAAAAGTGGAGATGTTGCCTATAGCAACCAATCAGATTCTAGCTGTCATTTTGTAGAATGCACTAAATAAATGACAGCTAGAATCTGATTGGTTTTTCAAACTCGCCGGAAAACTCTCAGCTTGATACATTTACCCCATACTGTTTGTTCTGCTGCATGGGTGCGGCCATCTTGGATGCAGTCAGGTGATCTTTCCAGACCAACCAGATTCAATAGCTGTGATCAGATGAACTGTACAGCCAAAAGTTGTTTTGACACACTATTTAAACCTGCTGCTGTGATCTGTTCATTGCCAGAACAACACACTTCTCTCCAGAGGACAGTTCTTGGCTCCAGTGTTGCTGCCAGCATTTCCAAGTGCTCTGTTCCTGCCAGCATTTCCAAGTGCTCTGTTCCTGCCAGCATTTCCAAGTGCTCTGTTCCTGCCAGCATTTCCAAGTGCTCTATTCCTGCCAGCATTTCCAAGTGCTCTATTCCTGCCAGCATTTCCAAGTGCTCTGTTCCTGCCAGCATTTCCAAGTGCTCTGTTCCTGCCAGCATTACCAAGTGCTCTGTTCCTGCCAGCATTACCAAGTGCTCTGTTCCTGCCAGCATTACCAAGTGCTCTGTTCCTGCCAGCATTACCAAGTGCTCTATTTCTGTCAGCATTTCCAGACTGCTCATTCCCCTGCTATATTCTACATTCAGCAAGAACATGAGCAGGAATATCATCCAGGCTGCTAGGTTCTGTTTCAGTCCTGCTCAAGCTAGTCCCAAAGGTCCCAAATCGGATCAAGAAATACAGATAACCGTGACATTGCAGATGTAGATCCTGAAGACTGTAGCTTAGCAGCTTGGCTAAGTTGAGAGTTGAGAAATGTGGCCCCAATTCCACCCCCAACATTGTTGCCCATAATCACATCAGTTGGTAGGCCATCCATAATGGCAACATCTCGCAACTCCTGGCCACCTCCCCAGTCCAGATACACCCTTGCTACAGGCACTTCTTTCTCCAGTCCATCTGGCACAGTATCTCTGGCAGTGCGATCTTGCAATACTGCAGCACGATCAATAAGATGGGGACTCACAACAGTAATTGAGGCCCCTGAGTCTCTCAGTCCTTCACCCTACAGGGGTCCCACTTGAACCGGCTGCAGGTTCCTCCACATGTTTTTGGGGGGTCTTATGGACACACAGGTGACTCTCTCCGCTGAATCACCTTCAGACACGCCACACTCCATTGGGCTGGCAGGATACAGTCTCTAATGGCTCACCTTCACCAGTTAAACAAGTCAGCCAGGCCCCAGCACTCAGATTAGGGGCACGAGTCTGGGGTGCTGTGTCCTTAAATGACCAGTTTTCCCACAGCTGTAGCACTTCCTCTCCATCCTGTGCCCTGATGGTCTCTGATAATTTACAGGGACAGGACTGGGCGGTGGCTGGCGAGTGGTACCCGAAGGGTTAGGTACTTGCATTTGGGGGTGAGTAGTAGAGGGGCGTCCCCTTGTTTGTACAGTGCTTTGGGGTTGGCTGTTAGCATGGTGCTTCTGCCAGTGTGGCCTCACTGTCACATAATGATCCGCAAGCACGGCAGATGCTTCTAGGGTGCCTGGCTTCCAGTCCAGCACCCATTCTGTCACCTCCGGTGCACACCGGCAGCGAAACTGTTCTTGGAACATTAAGTCTATTACCTCATCCACGTCTGGGCACCTGCTCCGTGCACCCACTTCCTGGCAGACTCCCGCAGCAGGTTGGAAAACTCCTCATGGGTGGCAAGGAGGTCCTTTGTAAAGTCCCGGAACTTCAGACGATAGATCTCTGGGGTAATAGTGTACCATTTAAGGAGTGCCCTTTTTACTATATCATAATCTGCAAAGTTCTTTGTGGGCACTCCACAGTAGTCCTCCACGGCACGTCCTTGCATTGTGGTCACCAGATGCTTAACCCATTCCTCTAATACCTGCAGGTGCTCATCAGTATTCATAATACAGTCCTCAAATTTAGGGCAAGGTAAAGATAACAGTCCTGATCCTCTAGGGGGCACCTCCCCCCTAGGCTGCATGACTGGTGCCCTTCCCTCTTGGTGCCATGCCTCGGTGACCTGTGCCCATTCAGCTGCAGATGCATTGTCCCCTAAGGCTGTCAGCTGGATCTTTAGCCTGGCAGCCCTGCGCTCATCATAGGAAAGAGGGGCTGGTTGTGTGGGTGAAGTCTGGGTAGAGGTCGCTGCAGTCTGTTGAGCAGGGATCTCTGCTGTCTGGGCATCTGGGTACCATGCTGTCAGCGCCATTCCCTCAGCGCCTCTCTCATCTCCACCCTGTTTGGCGAATGGCTGATGTGAATGCCCTTGGCACTGCACAGAGTCTCAAGGTCCGCCCTGGACATGTTGGTGTAATCAGACATCCTGTGTGTTTTCCTGGCTGTTGTTATTCCTCTCCTGAATAACTCGACTCTCCTGATTGGTCCACGAAACGCCGCCTGGGGTTACCCCACTGCGTGCCACCAGAAATCTGTGACAGGATGGACCGCATATGCCACCCTGTCTGTTGTTGCCGGGAACCGGCTGGGCTTACTTTGCCACCATTCCCTTACGTTATCCCAAATGTGCCCTCTTGCCGCAGTAGGAGGGGCTTACAATGCTGCCACCACTGAGCTCCTTTATGGAGCTCAGAACCACGCTCCTTCTGGGTAACTGTCACTGCTAGTGTGCTGGTACACTTGGGTTGGTGACCTCTTACTATGGATCAGGGTTGCTGTGGATGGATCCCCCCTGGCCTATCACACTGACCAGGGCTGCAGGGTAGCGGCAGAGCGGTGGTACTGGAGAGCTGGGTCCAAACCTCAGAAACAGCCGGTGAACGGATTAGATTTAGGGTTTAATCTGCAGGTCACAGGATTACAGCAATATTGAAGAAATTGTCAAGCAGGGTCTTGGAGCAAAGAGTGATGTTTTATTTTGCTCAGGTGCCCTGACAAGGACAGTTCCACTGAATAAAGGTATCAGTGGTCAGGTCAGATGGAACATCAGAATGATACATTTCAGTGTACAGGACAGTGCTTTTTATACAGATTTGGACACAGGCTATTTTTAGAATCAGGATGTAACCTGTTTACCAAAACATAGATTTACATGCATTGTAAAGCTAACAATATTTATACTTATCTGTGATATCTTGCAAATTCAGTGATGATCCGCATCTCCCCTGGTTGGTCTCTCAGTCTTCCACACTCCATTCACTTCCACCACATATTTATAAGCATTTTCCAAAGCACTATCATTAAGTTGCTCCTGGAGTAACACAGTCCTGGATATTGGGGACCAATCTTCACCCTCTGGCAGGACTTCTATTCTCTATTCCCTCCTGACTTTCTACAACTAGGACTTTTCTCTCCCATCTTCTGGAACGCAAGGTTGGCCAAGTTGCAGCCAAAGCCTGGTATTCAGACTCCAGATATTGCGGCTTCTCGGCCTCTATCTCTAGTTCCGGAGTGTAAAAGACAGGATCAAGTCGGGTCGGAGGTTCGGCCAGTGGCTCAGTTGCCGGCATGCCCTAACCTATCCGGTCGGCTATAATTTCCTGGAACAGGGGAAAGTCTCGCCCCAAAATAAGGGTGTATGGCAGCCTTGCGGCTATTGCTGCTACCACCTGCACTGTTCGTCCCTTTACAGTCCTCGGTGACATAAATGCACAGGACTTTCACTGACAGACCTTCTGGATCCACAGATTCTGATACCAAGGTGATTTCACTCCCTGAGTCCACCAACGCTAATACCGCTTGTTGCGGTATCAGGATGGTCACCCAAACAGTAGTGGATTCCTCGTGGACATGGTAAAACAAGCAAGAGACCTGGGGTCTAGTCATACCACTGAACAATCGATTAGTTCTGGTCAATTTGGACAATGCATTCGGAAGTTCCCCTGCTTGCCACACTCAAAACACTTTGCTGGGGTCACTTTGCTGTATGTCCCAACCTCTGGTGTTGGTTTCGACCTGAAGTCCAGCCTGGCAACTTTCTCAGCTGGAACAAAACAAGCAGAAGAAAAACAGAGAAACATATGCACACACAAAAAAAAAACTTTTTCAAAAGTTTTAACTAGCAGCACCTTGCTACATTTTATCTTCAAGGAGGGACAAAATAAACAGTAGGGAAACAGAGAAAAAACGCAAAAGTTTTTTTTTTCTCTGTAAATCAAACTTATCTTTTGTTGTATGGATGGCTGGGTGACAGCTGTGTTTTTGAATGTCCTTTTAAGATCCCACAATGACACCACTTTGTATAAATTACCAAATAATGACTCCTTGCTTCAGGCTTCTTAAGCAGTATCTGTTTTATTTGCAGAATAAAACAGCGCATCACAAACATAAATAATTGATGGCTTCCTGACACACTATCTCAGCCCACAGTCCCTGACTATTGCCTGGTTGTTTGTCAGCATCAGAAGCCCCGCCCACCAGATCCAACAATCCTTTTATATACACACACAAAGACTAAATTGGAATTTTACCCTGTCTACAGGCTGTACCTGCAAACTCTCTGGGATTCTAACATTCCCTATGTAGGAAATGTCAGGCTTCGTCTCCGCACTGACACTTGGTGCAGGAGACAGACGTTATATTTTTATGCCTATTCTTTAAATTTTAAATAATCATTATTATTATTATTATTATATTATTATTATGCATTTATTTATAAGCATCAAAGATTCCATAGCGCCAAATTTGGGATAAATAAAAGGGGACAGTGGTAAGGCAAGCTCAGCTGGTCCCCAGTAACACATCGACAGGGTGGTATAGGAGGTCCAACCTGTCACACCTTGTCATGATGTTATAATGATGATGTCACCAGTAGCATTATCTAACCGCTTCTAATTGGCTGCTAGGACTTAATTCATGAGCATTTTGTAATATTTCCATCTGGACTACAGAAAGAAAGAAATTTTCTATCAGATTTATAACATGGTATCTAAGACCTGTTGCTAACATAGGAAAATACTGTTAAAAAAAATACACATACACAGTAGAAGAAATCCATTATTTAAATAAATGCTCCCCCAATTCCTCATTTTTGTCACGCTATTACACTCCTAATTCCCAAGGGAGTCTCTTCTCTCTTCTTCTTTGCCAGGTTAATTCAAAGAACAGAAAAAAAAGTTCTGTCAAAATAAGTTGAGCTGCTCAATGCGGAGCCCAATGGGAAAACTGTTTGGGGCGGTGTGACTGGATCACTATTAAATAAGTTTGGGTAAAAATTTATTTAAAGCGAATAGCGCAGGGCACTTATTTATGTAATTGCATTTGCACTTATTCTTGTTTAGTGTAAGATAGGAAGTCGTTATCTCTGAGACCAGGGTAGAAAAATTTGTCTATGTTTAACCTTGCTAAAGGATATGCCTATTTATGATGCATATATCTGATACAATAGGCCTTTGTGGATGGAGGTCTTGTGTGTATTGGGATGTATTTAGTATGGAAGTGTCATTGTTTAGGATTTGTAAGGTTGCTTGTGGAAACCTGCAATTAGGACATGTGCAAGGAAGTCTGATAGCAGAAAGTGCTAACGAAGTTTTGTGATGAAGTGTCATGCCTGCTCTGGCCAAACACCTCATCAGGGGGTCGTTACTGTGTGGCCTTTGCCAGAGTTAATTTCATAGATAAGTGTAAATTTTGTTTGCCTTGAAATATATGTAAATTCATGTTTATGTTAATAGAGTATTTCCTGTTTCTAAAAATAGACAATTTCTGAACTGTATAAAAGATGAGCTCTGTGAGCATATAGTTTTTCTTCTGAATTGTCATCTGACCTGATCATACTGGGACCTTCCACCAGTGTGTGTGAGCAATAAACCTCTTGCTTTAAAGACCTGCTTGGAATCAACTTCAATATTGCTGTTTTCCTGTGATCTACAGATTAGACCCTAAAATCTAATCCGTTCTCCGGCTGTCTATGCGGTTTGGACCCAAGCTATTCCAGTGCCAACGCTCTGCGCTACCCAGCAGCCCTGCCCTAGTGTGATAGGCCAGGGGAGATCCATTCACAGCAACCCGGATCCATAGTAAGAGGTCCAGAGTTACCAGCCAGGTACCCCAGCAAGGAGACACGCTAGCAGCGTCAGTGACCTAGAAGGAACGTGGTTCTGAGTGCCATAGAAGGAGCTCAGTGGTGGCAGCAGGCCCCTCCCACTGCGGCAGGAGGGGCGTATTCGAAATAGCGAAAGGGAACGGTGGCAAAGTAAGCCCAGCCGGTTCCCAGCAACAACAGACAGGGTGGCATAGGTGGTCCATCCTGTCACAGGCGGGGTGTATGAAAAGTGGATTTAAGAAACACTGGATTAGAGCATGAGAAAGCTGATCTGATTGGTTATTTGCAGCTATTTGCAGATCATTTATACATTTAAGCATTTTTAGTATTTGTGTGCCATATGCAAAAACCTTGCATGCAAAAAAATAATAATATTTGCATTTTTACCCCTTACATCACAACATGAATTGTCCAGTTGCAAATCTTCACCTTTTAGTTGGATTTGCTCTTAGCTCTAAATGAGGCACAGTATGTGGTATACACATATGTAATGCATATAATTATTAAGGTGCTGGAACTCAAATGCAATAATCAAACAATGCATCTATATTTACCTGTCTTCCATAAGATAAGCAAGACAAACAATAACAAGCAGTGTCTCTTGGTGGCATCTCAGTGCCTCACTATTAGTACATGTAATTGGTGACTCTAGTAAAACTGAAAGACTTTCTGCAATACTGCCCTCTATGTGGATCATACTCTTTTGCAAAACATCAGACACTTCTGTGAAAAAGAAAAATTCCTATGAGCGCATTAACTACACTTGATCTATTGTGGACCTGTTAGTTAAAACAGTCAGAAATTCAGCACAATTATTTCCATACAAAATAAAAAGGAAGATTATGGTAAGAATGAATGGCAGACCAAGTCAGTAAAGGGCCCCAGTGCAGAAATGAGAAATTATTAGACCATATTGATCTTAATGTTACTTTAGATATCTGAAAATATGAATTAATAATAAAAGGCATGTATTTGCTTACTTTTCAGAACAAGATTCAAGATAAAACTACAAAATATAGACAGATCATTATAAACATAATAGAGCAGAGCAAAATACAAAAAAAATACAAGAATTGGTCAATCCAATAATGAATTACAAATAACATTTGTTGTACATTTGGCAAAGTGTGCATCATTTTTTTTCCGGCCATAGTGATTTTGGAAGGTGTAAAATTCACCTCGTTCAAAGTATACGGCAAGAGCTGATCTCAGAACTGGTGCAAAATTAAAATCTGTTTGTGTACTAGAAATGGCTGTGCATCAGTCCATACAACAAGGAATGTACACTCTCCACAACTTTATCCCATTTCAATAATTTTGTTCTGGAAAATTAAATCTCAGTTTTGCAATGTTCCACAAAGCTCTGCAAGGAATTAAATCCAGCCTCGGACTGACCTGATGGGCAGTCGGGCTATCCCCCGGTAGGCCCGGCCGTGTTGAAGCTCCATTCCCTTCGTTGTTATGGTGGGGCTTACGGAACTGCTGATTCCAATGTTGGCGGAGACAGTTCGGGTAACTACACTACCGCGCAGGTGCAGAGAGCCGCGTCTGGGCTCTCTGCACCTGTGCGGTAGTGTGTTTTTCACTTTGAGCAGGGGAGGAAGAATTCCTGTTATCCAACCGTGGCCGCCCAGAGGAGCATGAGGACAGGATGCCGGAGCTTTTCACAGTAACAGGTAAATAAGTGTGCTCCTAAGCCAGCCAGCCAGCCTGTCATTTTTGTTTTTACACATAAATGAGCAGAGAAGCACTAAGGGACAAGAAAAAGGGATATGGTGAGAGCCCTGAGGGACAAGAAAGAGGGATATGGGGAGAGCCCTGAGGGACAAGAAAGAGGGATATGGGGAGAGCCCTGAGGGACATGAAAGAGGGAAATGGGGAAAGCCCTGAGGGTCAAGAAAGAGGGAAATGGGGAGAGCCCTGAGGCATGAGGGATGAAAGAGGGATGTGGGGGGAGCCCTGAGGCATGAGGCATGAAAGAGGGAAATGGTGAGTCTTGAGGCATGAGGGATGAAAGAGGAATATGGGGAGAGTCCTGAGACATGAGGGATGAAAGAGGGATATGGGGAGAGCCCTGAGGCATGAGGGATGAAAGAGGGATATGGGGAGAGCCTTGAGGCATGAAAGAGGGAAATGGTGAGAGTCTTGAGGCATGAGGGATGAAAGAGGAATATGGGGAGAGTCCTGAGACATGAGGGATGAAAGAGGGAAATGGGGAGAGCCCCTAGGCATGAGAGATGAAAGAGGGAAATGGGGAGAGCCCTGAGACAAAAGCATTTGTGATAAAATGTTTTTGTATAGTACAATGCAGAAAACACACTGGGCCCCATTTGAAAACTGGAAGATAATCTGAAAACCTGACCAATCTTGAATCAAGCTGCACCCAGATTTAGAATCCAGGATCAATCAAAGATAAAGATACTCATTATTTACAGGTAGGAAAACATTTCTCTATACTAATCTTGTTAATGTTTCTAAAGATTTCATTTTATCAAGACACTCTAAAAATGTATAATAAGTTTGTATGGCATGATTAAAACGACTTTGTTTATGGAATATCATTATTATGAGATTGTATAATGTTCCTAATTATTTGATCCTTGCATATAATTAGTATATTTTGAGGGAATGGCATGTTGGAGGGCATGGCATGATTATAATGAAGTAGGATGGCATGTATATGGTTCACATAGGCAGGCATAATTATAATGAAGTAAGATGGCATGATTATATTGAGGTGAGGTGGCATGGCCATAATAATGTGTATATGGTCTTCCTAGGGTGGCATGATAATATTGAAGTAAGATGGCACTGTCTTTGTAATATTATGTATGTGTTAATCATAGTTATATAGGATGTCATAATTATATTGAGATCTTGCTAATTGTGTTATCTTACCATGTTGGCATCAATATGAGGTTGTTTATAATGAAGAGATTGTAGGACAGCATGATAAGGAGGAGATCTAAGAAATTGTTATGCATGATTGAGGGAAACAGAGTTGGAAGTAGGGGTGTGCACCGGCCACTTTTAGTGTTTTGGGTTTTGGGTTTTGGGTTCTGATTAGCTTGAGGTTTTGGGTTCTGATTTGTTTTGCCAAAACACCCCACTCAAGGTTTTGGTTCTGATTTAGGGTTTTGGGTTCTGATTTTTTTTAAAAAAAGCATAAAAAGTGCTAAAAACCAGTTTTGTTTTGTTTTTTTCTCACTCCTACGCTATTATTAACCTCAATAACATTCAATAACAATCATTTAGACTAATTTCCAGTCTATTCTGAACACCTCACACCTCACAATATTGTTTTTAGGCCAAAAGGTTGCATTGAGGTAGCTGGATGTCTAAGGTAAGCGACACAAGTGGGCGGCACAAACACGTGGCCCATCTAGTAGTGGCACTGCAGTGGCAGACAGGATGGCAGTTTGGAAAACTAGGCCCCAAAGAGCACATAATGCTAAAAAAAGAGATGCAAGATGGAATTGTCCTTGGGACCCTCCCACCCACCCCTATGTTGTTGAAATAGGACATGTGCACTTTAACAAACCAATCATTTCAGCCACAGGGCATACAAAACTGTGACTGAAATGATTGGTTTGTTTGGGCCCCCACACAAAAAAAGTTATTCATCTCTCCCTGTACAAACTAAACTGGCTCTACTGAGGCAAGATGTCGTACTCATCCTCATCCTCTGATTCCTCGCCCCCTTCAGTGTGTACTTCCTCATCCTCACACATTATCAATTCATCCCCGCTGGACTCCACAATCACAGGTCCCTCTGTAGTCTGTGGAGGCCAGTGCTGGTCTTGATTGAAGAATTGATAATTCATTTTTATGAACATCATCTTCTCAAAATTTTGCGGAAGCAACCTCCTTCGCCACTCACTGACCAGGTTCCCCGCTGCACTAAAAACTCTTTCGGAGTACACACTGGAGGGGGGACAACTCAGGTAAAATAGAGCCAGTTTGTACAGGGGCTTCCAAACTGCCTTTTTTTCCTGCCAGTAACAATATGGACTGTCTGACATGTCTACTTGGATGGTGTCAGCAAAGTAATCCTCCACCATTTTTTCAATGGTGACAGCATCCAATGCAGCGACAGTAGACATGTCTGCAGGTTGGCAGGTCCTTCAGTCCGGACCAGATGTTCTCAGCATCCCCGCCAGCGGGTCGTTTATGAAATCTCAGCTGTTTCCTCGCAGCCACAGGTGTGGAAGAAAATGAAGGAGGAGCTGTTGGCATGTCACAGTCCTCTTCAGAGGAAAATCTCCTGACCAGCAGGTCTTTGCACCGCTGTAGACTTGTGTCCGCCGGAAACAGAGACACAACATGCTTTAAACCGAGGATCGAGCACGGTGGTCAGAATGTATTCCTCTGACTTTAAAAGAGTGACCACCCTCGGATCCTGGCAAAGCGTACGAAGGGCTTCATCCACAAGAGCTACATGCTTTGTGGAATCGCAATGCTTTACCGGCTACTCCCTCACTTTCCCCAGCCTGATCAGGGGAATGACCTGACTCAAGCTGGCAGTGTCGGAACTGACTTCTCGTGTGGCAAGTTCAAACGGCTGGAGAACCTTGCACAACATGGAAATCAGTCTCCACTGCGCCTGACTCAGGCGCATCCCCACTCCTCTGCCTATGTCGTAGGTGGTTGTGTAGGATTGAATGGCCTTTTGCTGCTCCTCCATCCTCTGCAGCATATAGAGGGTGGAGTTCCAGCGCGTCACAACCTCTTGTTTGAGTTAATGGCTGGGCAGGTTCAGGCTTTTTTGATGTTTCTCGAGTCTGCGGTAGGCAGTGGCAGAATGCCGAAAGTGTCCAGCAATTTTGCGGGCCACCGCAAGCATATCCTGCACACCCCTGTCACTCTTCAGGTAATGCTTCACCACAAAATTTATTGTGTGGGCAAAACATGGCACGTGCTGGAAATTGCCCATATGTAATGCTCGCACAATGTTACTGGCATTGTCCGACACCACAAATCCCCAGGAGGGTGTAAGTGGGGTAAGCCACTGCGAGATTATTTCCCTCAGTTTCTCTAAGAGGTTGTCAGCGTTGTGCCTCTTATTAAAACCGGTGATACACAACGTTGCCTGCCTTGGAACGAGCAGGTGTTTTGTAGATGCTGCTACTGATGCTGCTGCTGCTGTTGCTGCGGAAGGCGATGCATCTACCCAGTGGGTTGTCACTGCACTGAGGACACTTTTTCGTACTTCTCTGTACATCCCGGGTATCGCCTGCCTAGTGAAGTGGAATCTCGACGGGATTTGGTACCGGGGACACAATACCTCCATCAACCGTCTAAATCCCACTCCACTGATGGCGGACACCGGACGCACGTCTAACACCAACATAGCTGTTACAGCCGCAGTTATCCGCTTTGCAATAGGATGACTACTGTCGTACTTCGTGCTCATGGCAAACGACTGTTGTACGGTCAACTGTTTAGTGAAAGACGTAGGGTTCTTACGACTTCCCCTCTGGGAAGATGACCGACTACCAGCAGCAACAGCAGCAACGGCAGTAGTAGGCGTAGCGCTGCAGCATCCTCCGGAAGAATCCCGGATTGAAGAGGGCTCAGTCATGCCGGTGACATGGCCTGCAGGACTATCTCTGATCCAGGTCGAGGAGGAAATTGAAGAGGAGGGTGTTGCTGGTGTGGATACAACAGGACCAAGGGATTTAGGTGTCCCTGGACTGCTGACAGTCCTAGCCACAGTTCCTGAACTAAACACTGAATTATGAAGGTTTTTCAGGTGACGTATAAGGGAGGATGTCCCTAGGTGGCCAAGATCCTTACCCCTGCTTATTTGAGCTTTACATAAGGTACATATGGCCATACATTTGTTGTCCGGATTGGGATAGAAATAATTCCAGACCGAAGAGGTGGATATCCTGGTCTTCTGGCAAGGAAGGACAATGGGCTTTTTCTTCCCATGGACAACACCTGTTTCCCCCCCTGGTGCCTCATTTAAGATAACCACATCAGCATCCTCCTCGTCAAGTTCCTCCTCAGTGCCAGCTCCATCAATATGCTCCTCCCGGTGTACAACGTTCACACCTTCATTAGCCAAATCTGTAACTGGACTGTGGGTGAT
Organism: Mixophyes fleayi; assembly: GCF_038048845.1. Classification (NCBI taxonomy): domain Eukaryota; kingdom Metazoa; phylum Chordata; class Amphibia; order Anura; family Limnodynastidae; genus Mixophyes; species Mixophyes fleayi. The sequence goes on from NC_134409.1 coordinate 85,239,988, forward strand.
CCTTCCAGAATATGCAGAGGGCGTGCTGCAAATGGTGGAAGGAGCCACCTCTTCCCGTACAGTGATGGGAAGGTCAGGCTTCGCAACCACCAACACCCTTGGACTCGCCTTGGGGATTTTTGATGACATCTCTTTAGAAGGCAGAGTTGTTTGATGTGTTTTTGATGACAGCTTAAATCTCTTAAATTTTTTAGAGGGGGGGAGGAGGAGGGCTTAGATCGTTGTGTGAAGCTGAACCACTAGTCCTGAACATGGGCCAGGGCCTAAGCCGTTCCTTGCCACTCCGTGTCGTAAATGGCATATTGGCAAGTTTACGTTTCTCCTAAGATGATTTTAATTTTCTTTTTTTTGCTAATTTTAGTGTACTTTGGGTTTTTGGATTTTACATGCTCTCTACTATGAGATTGGGCATCGGCCTTGGCAGATGCCGTTAATGCCATTTCATCGTCTATGTCATGACTAGTGGCAGCAGCATCAGCATTAGGAGGAAGTGGTTCTTGATCTTTCCCTATTTTATCCTCCAAATTTTGGTACTCCATTATATGCAGCACAAGAGAGCGTACCCCTAAACCACACACACTCGGCAAAGCCTTTAAAAATTATATGCGGCACAGGAGAGTACCACTGGACTGGAGTTATACAGCAGAACCTATTTTTTGGTACAGCAGGAACAGTGAACGCAGTTTAATATTGCAGTAATAATATTTTTGGACTGCAGGAACAGTGAACGTAGTTTAATATAGAATTAATTATATTTCTGGACTGCAGGAACAGTGAACGTAGTTTAATATCCAAGTAATAATATTTCTGTACTGCAGGAACAGTGAACGTAGTTTAATATCCAAGTAATAATATTTCTGTACTGCAGGAACAGTGAACATAGTTTAATATTGCAGTAATAATATTTCTGGACTGCAGGAACAGTGAACGTAGTTTAATATCGAAGTAATAATATTTCTGGACTGCAGGAACAGTGAACGTAGTTTAATATTGCAGTAATAATATTTCTGCACTGCAGGAACAGTGAACGTAGTTTAATATTGAAGTAATAATATTTCTGGACTGCAGGAACAGTGAACGTAGTTTATTATCCAAGTAATAATATTTCTGTACTGCAGGAACAGTGAACGTAGTTTAATAATGCAGTAATAATATTTCTGGACTGCAGGAATAGTGAACGTAGTTTAATATTGAAGTAATAATATTTCTGGACTGCAGGAACAGTGAACGTAGTTTAATATCCAAGTAATAATATTTCTGTACTGCAGGAACAGTGAACGTAGTTTAATATTGCAGTACTAATATTTCTGGACTGCAGGAATAGTGAACATAGTTTAATATAGCAGTACTAATATTTCTGGACTGCAGGAACAGTGAACGTAGTTTAATATTGCAGTACTAATATTTCTGGAATGCAGGAACAGTGAACGTAGTTTAATATTGCAGTACTAATATTTCTGGACTTCAGGAACAGTGAACGCAGTTTAATATTGCAGTACTAATATTTCTGGACTGCAGGGACAGTGAACGCAGTTTAATAATGCAGTACTAATATTTCTGGACTGCAGGAACAGTGAACGCAGTTTAATATTGCAGTACTAATATTTCTGGACTGAAGGAACAGTGAACGCAGTTTACTATTGCAGTACTAATATTTCTGGACTGCAGGAACAGTGAACGCAGTTTAATATCCAAATAATAATATTTCTGCACTGCAGGAATAGTGAACGTAGTTTAATTTCCAATCAATAATATTTTTGTACTGCAGGAACAGTGAACGTAGTTTAATATCCAAGTAATAATATTTCTGTACTGCAGGAACAGTGAACGTAGTTTAATATTGAAGTAATAATATTTCTGTACTGCAGGAACAGTGAACGTAGTTTAATATTGCAGTAATATTTTTTCTGGACTGCAGGAACAATGAACGTAGTTTAATATTGAAGTAATAATATTTCTGTACTGCAGGAACAGTGAACATAGTTTATTATCCAAGTAATAATATTTCTGTACTGCAGGAACAGTGAACGTAGTTTAATATTGAAGTAATAATATTTCTGTACTGCAGGAACAGTGAACATAGTTTATTATCCAAGTAATAATATTTCTGTACTGCAGGAACAGTGACCGTAGTTTAATAATGTAGTAATAATATTTCTGGACTGCAGGAATAGTGAACGTAGTTTAATATTGAAGTAATAATATTTCTGGACTGCAGGAACAGTGAACGTAGTTTAATATCCAAGTAATAATATTTCTGTACTGCAGGAACAGTGAACGTAGTTTAATATTGCAGTACTAATATTTCTGGACTGCAGGAATAGTGAATGTAGTTTAATATTGCAGTACTAATATTTCTGGACTGCAGGAACAGTGAACGCAGTTTAATATTGCAGTACTAATATTTCTGGACTGCAGGAACAGTGAACGCAGTTTAATATTGCAGTACTAACATTTCTGTACTGCAGGAACAATGAACGTAGTTTATTATCCAAGTAATAATATTTCTGTACTGCAGGAACAGTGAACGTAGTTTAATAATGCAGTAATAATATTTCTGGACTGCAGGAATAGTGAACGTAGTTTAATATTGAAGTAATAATATTTCTGGACTGCAGGAACAATGAACGTAGTTTAATATCCAAGTAATAATATTTCTGCACTGCAGGAACAGTGAACGTAGTTTAATATTGCAGTACTAATATTTCTGGACTGCAGGAATAGTGAACATAGTTTAATATTGCAGTACTAATATTTCTGGACTGCAGGAACAGTGAACGTAGCTTAATATTGCAGTACTAATATTTCTGGAATGCAGGAACAGTGAACGTAGTTTAATATTGCAGTACTAATATTTCTGGACTTCAGGAACAGTGAACGCAGTTTAATATTGCAGTACTAATATTTCTGGACTGCAGGGACAGTGAACGCAGTTTAATAATGCAGTACTAATATTTCTGGACTGCAGGAACAGTGAACGCAGTTTAATATTGCAGTACTAATATTTCTGGACTGAAGGAACAGTGAACGCAGTTTACTATTGCAGTACTAATATTTCTGGACTGCAGGAACAGTGAACGCAGTTTAATATCCAAATAATAATATTTCTGCACTGCAGGAATAGTGAACGTAGTTTAATTTCCAATCAATAATATTTTTGTACTGCAGGAACAGTGAACGTAGTTTAATATCCAAGTAATAATATTTCTGTACTGCAGGAACAGTGAACGTAGTTTAATATTGAAGTAATAATATTTCTGTACTGCAGGAACAATGAACGTAGTTTAATATCCAAGTAATAATATTTCTGTACTGCAGGAACAGTGAACGTAGTTTAATATTGCAGTAATATTTTTTCTGGACTGCAGGAACAATCAACGTAGTTTAATATCCAAGTAATAATATTTCTGTACTGCAGGAACAGTGAACGTAGTTTAATATTGAAGTAATAATATTTCTGTACTGCAGGAACAGTGAACATAGTTTATTATCCAAGTAATAATATTTCTGTACTGCAGGAACAGTGACCGTAGTTTAATAATGTAGTAATAATATTTCTGGACTGCAGGAATAGTGAACGTAGTTTAATATTGAAGTAATAATATTTCTGGACTGCAGGAACAGTGAACGTAGTTTAATATCCAAGTAATAATATTTCTGTACTGCAGGAACAGTGAACGTAGTTTAATATTGCAGTACTAATATTTCTGGACTGCAGGAATAGTGAACGTAGTTTAATATTGCAGTACTAATATTTCTGGACTGCAGGAACAGTGAACGCAGTTTAATATTGCAGTACTAATATTTCTGGAATGCAGGAACAGTGAACGCAGTTTAATATTGCAGTACTAATATTTCTGGACTGCAGGAACAGTGAACGTAGTTTAATATTGCAGTACTAACATTTCTGTACTGCAGGAACAATGAACGTAGTTTAATATCCAAGTAATAATATTTCTGTACTGCAGGAACAGTGAACGTAGTTTAATATTGCAGTAATATTTTTTCTGGACTGAAGGAACAATGAACGTAGTTTAATATCCAAGTAATAATATTTCTGTACTGCAGGAACAGTGAACGTAGTTTAATATTGAAGTAATAATATTTCTGTACTGCAGGAAAAGTGAACATAGTTTAATATTGCAGTACTAATATTTCTGGACTGCAGGAATAGTGAACGTAGTTTAATATTGCAGTACTAATATTTCTGGACTGCAGGAACAGTGAACGCAGTTTAATATTGCAGTACTAATATTTCTGGGCTGCAGGAACAGTGAACGCAGTTTAATATTGCAGTACTAATATTTCTGGACTGCAGGAACAGTGAACGCAGTTTACTATTGCAGTACTAATATATCTGGACTGCAGGAACAGTAAACGCAGTTTAATATTGCAGTACTAATATTTCTGCACTGCAGGAACAGTGAACGCAGTTTAATATTGCAGTAATAATATTTCTGGACTGCAGGAACAGTGAACGTAGTTTAATATTGAAGTAATAATATTTCTGGACTGCAGGAACAGTGAACGTAGTTTAATATCCAAGTAATAATATTTCTGGACTGCAGGAACAGTGAACATAGTTTAATATTGCAGTACTAATATTTCTGGACTGCAGGAAGAGTGAACGTAGTTTAATATTGCAGTACTAATATTTCTGGACTGCAGGAACAGTGAACGTAGTTTAATATTGCAGTACTAATATTTCTGCACTGCAGGAACAGTGAACACAGTTTAATATTGCAGTACTAATATTTCTGGACTGCAGGAACAGTGAACGCAGTTTAATATTGCAGTACTAATATTTTTGGACTGCAGGAACAGTGAACGCAGTTTAATATTGCAGTACTAACATTTCTGGACTGCAGGAACAGTGAACGTAGTTTAATATTGCAGTAATAATATTTCTGGACTGCAGGAACAGTGAACGTAGTTTAATATCCAAGTAATAATATTTCTGCACTGCAGGAATAGTGAACGTTGTTTAATTTCCAATCAATAATATTTTTGTACTGCAGGAACAGTGAACGTAGTTTAATATCCAAGTAATAATATTTCTGTACTGCAGGAACAGTGAACGTAGTTTAATATTGAAGTAATAATATTTCTGTACTGCAGGAACAATGAACGTAGTTTAATATCCAAGTAATAATATTTCTGTACTGCAGGAACAGTGAACGTAGTTTAATATTGCAGTAACATTTTTTCTGGACTGCAGGAACAATGAACGTAGTTTAATATCCAAGTAATAATATTTCTGTACTGCAGGAACAGTGAACGTAGTTTAATATTGAAGTAATAATATTTCTGTACTGCAGGAACAGTGAACATAGTTTATTATCCAAGTAATAATATTTCTGTACTGCAGGAACAGTGACCGTAGTTTAATAATGTAGTAATAATATTTCTGGACTGCAGGAATAGTGAACATAGTTTAATATTGAAGTAATAATATTTCTGGACTGCAGGAACAGTGAACGTAGTTTAATATCCAAGTAATAATATTTCTGTACTGCAGGAACAGTGAACGTAGTTTAATATTGCAGTACTAATATTTCTGGACTGCAGGAATAGTGAACGTAGTTTAATATTGCAGTACTAATATTTCTGGACTGCAGGAACAGTGAACGCAGTTTAATATTGCAGTACTAATATTTCTGGACTGCAGGAACAGTGAACGCAGTTTAATATTGCAGTACTAATATTTCTGGACTGCAGGAACAGTGAACGTAGTTTAATATTGCAGTACTAACATTTCTGTACTGCAGGAACAATGAACGTAGTTTAATATCCAAGTAATAATATTTCTGTACTGCAGGAACAGTGAACGTAGTTTAATATTGCAGTAATATTTTTTCTGGACTGCAGGAACAATGAACGTAGTTTAATATCCAAGTAATAATATTTCTGTACTGCAGGAACAGTGAACGTAGTTTAATATTGAAGTAATAATATTTCTGTACTGCAGGAACAGTGAACATAGTTTAATATTGCAGTACTAATATTTCTGGACTGCAGGAACAGTGAACGCAGTTTACTATTGCAGTACTAATATATCTGGACTGCAGGAACAGTAAACGCAGTTTAATATTGCAGTACTAATATTTCTGCACTGCAGGAACAGTGAACGCAGTTTAATATTGCAGTAATAATATTTCTGGACTGCAGGAACAGTGAACGTAGTTTAATATTGAAGTAATAATATTTCTGGACTGCAGGAACAGTGAACGTAGTTTAATATCCAAGTAATAATATTTCTGTACTGCATTAACAGTGAACATAGTTTAATATTGCAGTACTAATATTTCTGGACTGCAGGAATAGTGAACGTAGTTTAATATTGCAGTACTAATATTTCTGGACTGCAGGAACAGTGAACGTAGTTTAATATTGCAGTACTAATATTTCTGCACTGCAGGAACAGTGAACACAGTTTAATATTGCAGTACTAATATTTCTGGACTGCAGGAACAGTGAACGCAGTTTAATATTGCAGTACTAATATTTTTGGACTGCAGGAACAGTGAACGCAGTTTAATATTGCAGTACTAATATTTCTGGACTGCAGGAACAGCGAACGCAGTTTAATATTGCAGTACTAATATTTCTGGACTGCAGGAACAGTGAACGTAGTTTAATATTGCAGTACTAACATTTCTGGACTGCAGGAACAGTGAACGTAGTTTAATATTGCAGTAATAATATTTCTGGACTGCAGGAACAGTGAACGTAGTTTAATATCCAAGTAATAATATTTCTGGTCTGCAGGAACAGTGAACGTAGTTTAATATTGCAGTACTAATATTTCTGGACTGCAGGAACAGTGAACGTAGTTTAATATTGCAGTACTAATATTTCTGGACTGCAGGAACAGTGAACATAGTTTAATATTGCAGTACTAATATTTCTGGACTGCAGGAACAGTGAACGTAGTTTAATTTTGCAGTAGAAATTCCTTTTTACTGCAGGAACAGTGAACGTAGTTAGATATTGCAGTAGAAATTTTTTTTGACTTTTTTTATAATTTTTATAATTTTTTTATAATTTTTTTATATCAATGGACTTAGCAGGACAGAGCACAGGACACAGCACCACTGGATTTAGCAGGACAGAGTGACAGGACACAGCACCACTAAAAAATCCAACCTCCCGCTTCCCTGATCAATGCCCGACTGAAGATGGCGGCAGCAAGCGGGGAATTTATAGAATCCGAGTCTCGCAAGATCCGAGGATTTGGAGTCAGAGCCTCGCTTTCAGTGTTTCTCCCCGCCGGCAATACCCGAAAAGTGCTCAGATCGCCCTCGGATCTGCACTGTTCGGGTGGGCTCGGATTGCGATAATCCGAGCCTGCTCATGTCTGGTTGGAACTATCTGCAGACAGGGCATCAAACAATCATCATTGGGCATCAATGATGTCAAAAATATTGTTTGTGTTATTGCTAGGCACTATATTTTCTTTGAAAAGTAGTTCAGTTTCAGAAGACAAAAGCCAAGCAGAAGTGCCTGAAAAGTAGAAATATATTAGTGGCTCTGTAAAGAGATTGTAAGCATCACAGAAAAGTCTGAGAGAAGCAGGAAATGCACCAGGCCAACAAAAGCTATGGCAGTATAAGCATGTTACTGTAGAACCAAAGGACTTAAGCCTTCAACGTGTTTCAGAAAGCACAGTACAGAAGGATGCTGCTGCAGCATCAGTGCCTAGCGCAGATGAATTAAGATGAATAGCGTCCTTTGTATTAAGTAAACCAGAAAGCTCAGGAGAAAAATTGGTCAAGATATGGACAGTTCTGCAGAAAGTGAGATCTTGTTTTCAGCTATTCCATCTGTATCAGAAAAGATTAATATTTTTGTTGCACCAGAAGCATTATGCAGTCTTTTTGAGTTAAATTAAGTTTTATGAAAGCTTACCCTGTGTAGCCGCCTTCAGATGCTATTCATACTTTGCCTTTTCAAGCTCATAAAGTCTACTTTCGACCTGTACCCGGTGGAAGTGCCATTCAGAGGAATTTTATATTTAATTATAATAATAATAATATTTTTTGCGTTGTTGTGTCAGACGTTCTCAGTGCCAAACTAAATAGTTGTTGTGTTGACGCTTTCAGTCTTAAACTTTCACAATAGCACTCCAAAAAATAAAGGAGGTAATATATGCGGGTATTTTGCACTGTCTGTGATAAGCAGATTATAAACATATTTATTTAAAGTTATTTGAAACTCAAACTGTGTGTGTTGTTTGAATGTTAAGATGCTTGATTTATATTTTTTAGGTTTGCATGATACCTTCTTAGTGTTAAACTACATTAAAAGATGTCCACAATTGTGTGATGGTTAAATTATATGCTTTCATTTAAAAGCTGCTGTTTAATTTTTTACTTCTAATTTATATTTTTGTATTTATTCATACATGTGTTTATTACTATAAATAAAGGTTATTTATTGATTTAATGTTTTAGCTATAGTTTTTTGTACGTGATACATGTGAAACTGGCCTCATTTGCAATGTCCACTGTGTTCTTTAAGGACCACACTATAATGCTATAAGTTGTCCTCCATGGCTGACCACACCCCCTTGACTAGCCACACCCACTCTTACAGTTGGTCACACCCCAATGTAGTGAGCCCCTATCACTGCATTCCCATAGTGGGCCCTTCATGCCCCAGTCCGACACTGATTACATCACTCTGCCCATCTCTTCCTTACTCTGTAAACACATGCACTTCGGTGAACGTGGAATTTGGAAAGGATCAAATTTCCATTTTCTGATTATTTTGCAAAAATTTGATCTATAAGTAACAATGTATAAGGCTATTACTTGTTTTAGCTAGATTTTTATCTGTTTATAGGAAAAAGGGAAATTATTATATGAATATGTTATACCATCTTTAGTATTGTGTTTGTTCTCATATTATTGAATTAATTCATTACAACCTGTAGAAATGTTATTGGTCACTAATGATGTACAACAAAAGAGTATACTGCAATGCACTTTGGGCTTCGTAAATGAGTCCCAAAATGTGCAAAATCATTTATTCTTCTGTGCTTGTATGTCATAAAAAATAAAAATTAAGACCACAAAAAAGAGCATTATTGAGTGATAGTCTATAATCTGTTAAATTCAAGAGACTGATAATATAAAAAAGTCCATGGTCATACCCTCACATGGGTTTATTTTCTATAATGTAACTTAAACTACAATTACCTTTCTGCAAATTAGTCTTTTCCACTGCCATCACTTCCCACAGAGTGCAACATAAGTAGCACAGAAAATCAGAGCAAGTATTGTTGAGATTAGTATTCCTTAAAACAAAACAAAAAATCTCTATTAGTATAGCTCCTCAAGATTCTTCACTGCTTAGTAGTTTCAAACATGCGCCGCTGTGGATAAGCTGAAATACATTGTTCCATGTCGTCAGAAGCTGTCAAAGTTGCTAAAGAGTAATGTAATTTTGTACAAAAAAGTATATCATATTAAATTTACTAAAATAATTACTTTCCATGTAAGATCAACATAGCATATCCCAACTATCATTTTTTAAAGGCATTCCTAACCTATCATCATCATCATCTACATCATTTATTTATATAGCGCCAGCAGATTCCGTAGCACTTTACAATTGTAAGCAAACATTAATAAAACAATACTGGGTAATACATACAGACAGAGAGGTAAGAGTACCCTGCTCGCAAGCTTACAATCTATGGGACAATGGGAGTTTGAAACACAAAGACATGTGCTACATCATATTGCTCACTGGACCAGCTAGAACACAAAGGTAAAAGTACTGAGTGGGCTGTGTATGTACCAATGTTGGTCAGAGGGTTGTTGTCTTGTGTTAGCTGTGTAGAGAGTGTATAGGGGAGATTAAGAGGGTGGTAGAGGAATACTATAAGCTTGTCTGAAGAGGTTAGCTGTGTAGAGGGTGTATAGGGGAGATTAAGAGGGTGGTAGAGGAATACTATAAGCTTGTCTGAAGAGGTGGGTTTTCATAGAACGCTTGAAGGTTTGGAGACTAGAGGAAAGTCTGTGTGAGGGAAGGAATTCCACAAAGTGGGTGCAGCCCAAAAAAAGTCCTGTAACCGAGAATGGGAGGATGTGATGAAAGTGGAAGAGAGACGCAGATCTTGTGCAGAAAGGAGGTGTCGAGTAGGGAGATATTTTGAGACAAGTGAGGAAATATATGTCGGTGCAATTTTGTTGACGGCCTTGTATGTTTGTAGAAGAATTTTATATTGGATTCGTTGAAATACAGGCAACCAATGTAGAAACTGACAGAGTGGCTCAGCAGAGGAAGAACGTTTTGCAAGGAAAATCAATCTAGTTGCTGCGTGCATAATAGATTGCAGGGGTTCAAGTCTGACTTTGGGAAGACCAGTAAGGAGGGAATTGCAATAGTCGATGCGGGAGATGATGAGTGCATGAATTAAGGTTTTTGCAGTGTCTTGTGGGAGATATGTGCGTATTCTGGAAATGTTCTTTAGATGTATGTAACATGATTTAGAAATGGAGTTGATGTGGGGAATAAATGATAGTTGTGAGTCAAGGATAGCAGCTAGGCAACGAGCTACGTGGTGGGATTTATGGTCATGTTATCAACAGAAATAGAAATGTCAGGCGGGAAGCTTCTGTTTCTGTGTGGGAATATTATTAATTTAGTTTTTGAAAGAATGGGTTTGAGTTGGCGAGAAGATATCCAAGATGAAATGGCAGAAAGACAGTCAGTAATGCGAGACAACACAGATAGTGAAAAATCAGGAGAGGATAGATAGATTTGTGTATCATCCGCATAGAGATGATACTGAAATCCAAAGGAGATTATTAGTTTTCCAAGAGAATTGGTGTAGATAGAGAATAGCAGAGGACCTAGGACTGAGCCTTGCAGTACTCCAAATGATAAAGGAAGCGGAGCAGAGGTGGATCCAGAGAAATTAACACTGAAAGAGCGATTAGATAGGTAGGATGAGAACCAGGATAGGACAGTGCCTTCAAGACCTAGAGATTGTAGTTTTTGTATGAGGAGAGTGTGGTCAACAGTGTCAAATGCAGCAGAGAGATCTAGGAAAATTAGAAGAGAGTAATGGCTTTCAGTTTTTGCTGTGATCAAATCATTGACAACATTGGTCAGCGCAGTCTCTGTGGAGTGTTGAGAGCGTAAGCCTGACTGAAGAGGATCCAATAGGTTGTTTGCTGTAAGAAAGTTTGTTCCCATCCAAACTGACTATAGGTGTTATGAAGAAATATACATATGTAGGGGTTCAAAACATTTTTTTTTCATCATTTGGAACATGCCTAAAATATAGTAAGTTACATTAAAAAAATATGCTATTTCAACACTGCACCTGGCATTTTCTTTCTCATTACATATTTTAAAAGTGTCACTTTGACTATAGAAAGATCATGTCTATATGCTAGAGATGAGCGATTTGGATTCAGAGAAATGCGACAGTTCGGAATTTTGGGGTTTCGAGTTGAACTGAAACACGACTTGCTTTCATGCGCCAAAATCGGATCTGAAAAAGAGGCAAAACCTGATTTCCGGTAAAATGTCGGCTCTCACGAGTTTTTGGTCTCAATCTTCTAAATATAGCCCTCCCCTCCTGTTATCATCTGGCTTTTTAGAAGTGATATAATGTGGATAGGAGGTTGGCTGCAATTCTGTTCTAAGAAAATTGCTTGCAGATAATTGGACAGGATTGGACAGAATGAAAGAGGCTATTTATATTTCAATAGCTGTGATTTAACTGCATTTTATCTAGAGATCGATCTGCTAGAATTTAGTGCTGACAGCAAGGAAATAAAGAGAGGCAGACAGAAGAGTCTGCCTCTGAAATCTAGGAGGCCAGATGGTAAAAGATAAATGCTATTAATTTAATGTTGGTCCTCATTGGGTCCTCATTGGGGCGAAAGAGGTATATTTATTAAATGTAAATGTTATTTAATGTCAGAGCTAGTAGGGAGGCAAAAGGTCTATTTATTAAATATGAATGCTATTCATTTAATGTCAGCACTGGTTTCAGGCAGGGATGCCTAATTATTAAATTTAGATGCAATTGATTTAATGTTGAGGCTTAACTTACTGCTAGACTTTCCATATTTTATGCACGTATCCCTTTTTTCCAAACAAGACCCAAACATTCCAGGACAAGCAGCAACTCAGCTTCAGACACAGGCAGCAATGAGTAGTGGAAGTTTCGAGAAAGGTAGGAGAGATAAGCAGCTGTCCTGATTCTGGTGGGGTAGTCCCATTTTTTTGTGTGACTGTCCTGCTCAGTCAGGACTTTGTCCCAACTGCAAGACTAATTGTTAATTATTTCTTGCTTCCCACTGTACTGCTTGTTAAGGGCCAGCTGTGTGTACTATTGTTAGATGTAAGCAGGTTGCCCTTAATAATCGGTACAGTGTGAAGCAGCACAATACTCCCAACTATTGTTACATTCTGAACAAAGTCCTGACTGTGTGGGACAGCCACACAATATTGGGACTGCCCCACCAGAGTGAGAAGTTGTTGGCTACCATTGCCAATGTATTTGAAAGGGATGAGAAGAGTTAGGGAGCAGCCTAGCACTGTCTCAAATGATAGCCACACCCCTTGCATACAATCTGAAGGCGTGGCATGTAAACCCCCTTCTATAAATCCTGCATTTGCCCTTGGCAATGGCTACTGATTGCTGTAATAGTATATTATAGTATATATATCTAAATTATTTAGTAGAGGAAAAGCAGGGTGCTGTATAACTCTGAGTAGCACACCTCAAAAAACAAATAGATTTCTTGAATTTAAAATCCTAAGTGTTTGAATCTGCAAGCATTGTGTGAGGGGTAGTATCATGACATATGTAGTATTTAGTGGACCAAAATCATGTTGACGTATCTTTCTATTTTATGTATTATCACCATACTTATCAGACTGTAAGCTATTCATACTGACGCTCTTACAAGCTCTCCCAGAATCTGCCTGACCCTAAAGTTAATAGAAGTGGAGGGGAACAAAGACGCATAACTTTAACTCATACTGTCTACATTTAAATTGTCTACTTAATAATACTGTCTACATTTCAATTGTCGACCTATTAAAACTGTAGATGTCAGTATAGAGGTGGAATTCCACATTTTATATGCTTCAGAGATTTTCTCATTTCAGTTGTGGGGTGGCAGTTGTGAAAAGATCATTAGAAAATAGACTGTAAATTAATGTTAATGCTATAGACACAAATGTAGGAGCTAATAAAGTAATTCTATCGTTTTAAAATAAGCATTGCCCAAACAATTGTATGTGTTTCCAAAGCACATGGTGGTTTATTTTAGCAGATGTAAATAATCAACAATTCAATACATTATTATATTGTGATAAAGTACAGTACAGCACAGCCAATACCAAAAGTTACATACATACATACCGCTGCAATCGCTGCGCTTCCATGGGTCCCAATGAAACAGTGTATCTGTTAGATAACTGTGGTCAGAGTTAACTGACCCTGGTGGGGGATGCAGCTAATATATACAGTCAGTGTTTCATTGTGAACAATAGAGATGACGTAGCTTGCTTCCTTAGCTCCAGGCACAGGGTGGCTTCAGGGTAAACAGTTCATAGGCTGATTCAATCTAAGGAATCCAAAGGAGGGGGTCGTCTCTCCAGGGGGTCTGCTCCTTTCATAGCCAGCATCATACAAAGGTTTATTCCCTAATATCAATAACTAAAGTATGCAATGTGCGATCTCTTCGCCGACTGCACCAGACAGCTGCTGATGATTAGGGCTTCAATATGATATCAGGCATGACACCTTTCCTATAACCTAAACCTTTAATAACACTAAAATGTACATATAATCATATTATATAAACTAATAATAAACCAAATGCTATCTGCTCATAAATTACAGTGTAACGGAACCAATATGAATTGTATAAATAACTAAATGTTGTAATGCTAGTGTGTGCGTGCGTATTTTACCGTGCGATCGCATCACGCCACGTGCTACGTGGCGTACACTTCGCAATACGCACGGCAAACCAATATTAAACCAATATACTTTCGTTCATCCAATTATACGACTTCAACAGTCCACCCTTTGATAGTATAATAAACTATCACCTTAAAGATGTTATATGCAGGATATCAGTACCACGTTTCATTGTTATGTAATACAAATCCCCCTTGGTGTATGACCACGCTGTTTGTAAATCTAAACAAGTTATCATAAGAGAGAGTCTTAATCCTCTAAACGATTTCTTCTTTTACTACGTACACTTCTGGAGCTTGGAGATAACCTTTTGTATGCCCTTCAAGGGTGCAATAAAACACTTAATACATTATTTGGAAAGGTACAAGGTACAGTAGAACATGTATCAGCTATACAGAATTCTCTACTACAGTTCTTCAAGTTTAACAGGTTCTTCTGTCCAACGCATGTCTTTAAGTTCAGAATACATTTAAACACTTCATGTTCATCAATAGCATCATACTATGTCTATTGATAATATCATATACAATCTCCTTCAGCTTGCGTTAATATACACTTCTAATAATGTCATCAGTTCTTTTCAACACTTGTGGGCGGGCTATTGTCTGTTCGTTCTTCCCAGTCTCCCAATACTCAGATTTAACAGTGATCGGCTTGCAAAGCATTGGGAGACTTCAGACTAAGGGACCTAGGTGTCCTACTTTTTCCCTTAGTGACCTCCCGCCTATAGTTCGGGTACCTCAAGAATATTTAGTGGAAAGAGAACTAATCCTACTTGATATAATCACTGAGGCACATGTGAGCACGCCCAGCACTTTGTTTGGTCTAAAACCATACCCTCCCAAGAATGATAATCATTCTCAAGGATGCCTGCTCAAGTCCGAATATTACTGGACTGGCATCGCTGGGTGTATCTCTTTTCTAACCATGGGGTCGCCGTACTTACGGACATAATGCTACTCAGACAATAGCCCCTCGCACTTTCTCCAAGCTCCAAGGTTTCTAAATTTTCCTTTACCCCTGAATTGAATAGAGTAATTGGCTGGACTGATTATGCTACTAACTTCTTCCTCCCCAATACCTCCTTATCATTACCTGAACCAGTCTCTGTCACCTTCTAATAATCAAAAGAATTAACCGCCCTGAGAAGAGAATAAAATGAGAGAACACAAAAGAGGAAAAACTACAACTTCATGCTGGACAACAGTCTTAGCCTTTGGCTCAGGTGCTACTAACTGCATTCGAGGCCTTCCAGAACAGACTCATGAGTGCCCTTGGACCCTTCTCTGAGTGTTGGCCCTCTGCAGTGGGTGGAATAGGCACCAGTGTGTCTCTGCTACCCTTGAAGCCGTGAGGCTGGTAGCCTACACCTGCTACCTGTCTGTCAAATAACCTGAGCCTAAGAAATTTCTGCTCCACAACTTACTCTCCTGATCCAACATCCTGACAGTTAGTGTGACCTTTCAGGAAACAGTGTTTTGGACGTTCTTGGTTGCTGTCTCACTATTTACCTTCTCTCATGGTCTAACCTAGACTCCTAGTTACAATCTCATCTCACGAGGGGTCAAGAACATTTCAAAAACTGACAGGTTAGGAGTCTGCCCAGGAGTGATCTTTTGGTAGCGGGAAAGGACTAGTGGCCGAAGCTATCAGTCACTTCAATCAATTTCCAACTCTTAATCTATTCAATTTGTTCTACCGAATACACCTTTACCCAGACATATTTCATTGGTACACCAGTGTATACTTGAGGATCCTGCATGGTGGTAATTGGATGACGTGTATTTGTTTTACCTGGAGGAAAACCCATCAGCAGGAGGGATATGGGATGGCTCTATTGGTCTACCTTGTCCATCTTTCCAGAGTCCGCCAGACTCCTCACCACATCTCTTCACCTTCCAGACAGTTTATTCCTCAGGTAACACAAATCTTTATATATTAACCAATATGTGTATGCGTGCATGTGTGTGTTCACATTTTAGAACTAAAACAATACAACGAAAAACAAAGCAAAACATAGATTTCTTAATTGTCACATAAAACCCTGCTGTCTATTTGACAGCTATGTTCGCCCTGGTGTGACAGCCATGTATGGTCGTGTGTGTAAGTGTGGACCTTACTAGCAGCTACTTCAGTTGGTAACTGTGTCACTGTATAAAGTCCTCTATGTAGTGTCCTAATCATGTACTGGTATTGCTATAAAACGATTTCTCAGTCACCTCAACATCGCCCCCTAGACTAGAAAAATGCTGAAGACCAATGTATATCAATCGATTTTCCCTCTGCCAACTCCCATGTCATTCTCAGTACCTCACATTCAGCTACTTGACTAAGTGGGAAAGGCAAAGGGGTCTATTTCTATAACACTTTCTTCAAATATAACAGTATCCAGTACATGCCTGTCTAACAGTGAAAAAAATATAAAACATGAAAATTCTACATTTTCTAGGGTTTCACATTATGTCGTATCTTGTGGTAAAAATCCTACTCCAATGTTCTATACAGAGATGCATATCTGTATGCCTAACCTCCAGCAATCTCCTATCCACCCTTTGTGCCTCCATATAAAGGCACATTTTTGAACAGGAGGCACAAATCATAAAACAAAAAAAACAACACAGATATGCAATCTATAAAACATGAATCGTATTTCCACAACAGAACCTTTCTGCTTAAAATCAGCAGTTTCTATACCCATGAAAACAAAACCCCTGAGTGTTTCTGTAACTCATGTCAATCTAGTGTGTGTATCTCTGAATTTGTCTTATGTAAAAAAATAAAAATATGCCTTTGCCCCATTGTTGAGACTGTGTCTGATTTTATCTCCACCAGAGCAGAGAAAGAGAGAGAGGGAGAGAGAGAGAGAGAGAGAGGGAGAGAGAGAGAGAGAGAGAGGTAGAGAGGGAGGGAGATACTAGCGTTTGTGTAAAGAATGAGAAATAGGAAAGCAATGAATGATGGGAATATAAAGATTTGAATACAAACATACATGCAGAAAGGGAGATTTTTACAACAAAATGACAGCTGGATTAGACTCTGACTCTATGGGGAAATGGCTGTATTTATTCCACTGCTCCCCTTAGCTATTTGCTAACTATGACCCCTCCCCATACTTGACTAGGGGGTCTTAACAGTGCAATCCAGTGTCGTCCGTCATTTGTTCATTAAGAACTCGGTATCTCATTGACTACATACCTTTTCAATGGACTTTCCTAACTTATAATAGAGAAATGTAAAAATTAACTGTTGATGACTCATCTGAGATACATAAACGATATTTTGGAGCAAAGTATGTATATACTTCATTGTTGGATAATGATTCTCAGCCAAACAAATTATCATGAGACACTGCAGCCTAAAACAAAGAGTGTTCCATTTGTCTATTGTTAATTAGTCTTTCAAGAGTAATTCTTCTATTTCTCTATCTCACCCCTTTTAAACACTAGTCTATACTTCTTTTGTCTGCCTTTATCTGTGAAGAAAAGAAAAGATAGTTATCTTTAAACAACAAACAAACCAAGCATTCTCATTCTTTACCATCGGCCAGCGATTAGAAAAACAAGCATTTGACAACATAAAACAAACAAACAAAATCAACAAAGATTACTTTTTAAACTCAGTTTCTTCCTAAAAGTACACACTAATACTTACCATAGACTAAACCCCCCCTGGTTGTAGGACTGCAATGTCTGACCTCAACTCTAGAGTTGGTTATAGTTCTCCCCCAAAGTATTAATGGCTATGGGGTGTGCAATCAATTGTTGGGGAACCTCTGAAACTTGTGTACGCCTCCTTTGTGGGTGTCTATGTGGTTCCCAACCCAGGTATCCTTTTTTTTTTTTCTACACAGTTCCTACTCCTGTGTCCCTTCTTAAGGCAGTAAAAACATGTCCTTGTCATGTCTGCACAATCTTTTGCTAGGTGTCCTATTTTATTGCATTGAAAACACTTCCTCAACTCATGTTGTTTCTCTTCCTTTTTACAATCTCTTGCGAAATGGCCTTCTTCGTTACACTTAAAACACCTGATTTTTCTATGTTTCTTATTATGTGGGTTGTATGCTGGTGGTCGGGTGTGCAGACCCTCTAATGCTGGGATACTTACCATCATTACCCTAACACTTAGTGTCTCTTTCTCTTTATTCATACTTCTATCATGTTCTATAGCTGACTCCCTGAGAGCACTTACAGTGATTCCTTTCCAGTATGGTAATGAAGTTTGCACCCTTCTTTTCAAGTTTTCCCTGAGGCCATCCATTAGAACTTTAACAGCAACCTCTCTGTAGCGTACATTATCTTTTATGTCTGGTACCCCAGTATATTTGCCCATTGCTATCAGAGCTCTGCAAAAATAGTCTGTTGTATTTTCACTATCTTTTTGCTGGATAGTAAAAATTTTACTCCAGTCCACTATCACTGGGAAATATATGGCCAACCGTGTGATTATTTGTCTTATATTGTCCTGATTATCATCCTCGGTTAAGGATTCATCCTCCTCCAACATACAATCCTTAATGAACTTTTGTATATCAGTATTGAGAGGAAGACAGGTTTTCAATAATACTCGCCAATCGTTATTAGTTGGCTCATACATATTACCATAATATCTAATAAACTGCTGACATTTGGTCAAATCTTTCCTAGGATCAGGGAAATCAGACAAAATTGAAAATATTTCAGACCTAGTGCATGTATCATGCTTTGCTACATGTTTTAAGGGAACGTCACCATCTCTGTCCACTTTCCCATTGGGAACTGTTGTAGTGCAGACAGGATGTAAGTCTACCAAATGCCTATGTTCTGAACTAGTTGCTGAAATTGCTGCTGCAGTACAATGGATGTCTCCCCCTGTGTTAACCTTTTCATTATTCTCACCACTTTCAGCCGCTGCCCCTGCTGGTGGGACCGTCCCTCTTCTTTGTCCTGAAACATTACTTTTAACATTACTTAAAACAACATACAAGTTACTAGTTACAGTTTTTACATTTTTGGTATTGGCTGTACTTCCCGCCCCGACCGAATTTGTCGGGGGCGTGTTTGTGCTCAGTTCGCCACGCTTTGCAATGCACACTTCAGGAACGCTCATTTCCGGTACTCTGATTTCCGCTGTGCATACGCTGCTCTGCCACGTGCTACCTTCTATTTGCCACCATTTTAAACAATCATCATGTCTAGTTCTCGTTTTCGTTGATTTGATCAACCGCACTTTATCTCTAACATTATTTAACACCTCTGCTTCGAAACTACCTGTTTGGGAAAGGTTTCACACACTCCCTGGTCATCTTGACCCATTTGTTGCAGTATGCCGTTGCATACGCACCATATTTATTATACATAACATACTTTGCCGAACCAACCGGTCCTTCCTTAAGCAGCACAACATCAACCATCTCTAGCGTTTGCTTCGCACCCATTGTGAAAAAAACCTATTTCTCAACGCTACGCAAAAATACTTTTTACCTGTTCTCCTTTCAAACAGAACTTACTAGAGATTATTATCCGTGGACGGTTTCACAGGCTACGCCCATACACCTCCTAACCCAGAAATATCACTATGGACAACAGAAATATCAGCTCCTCGATATCCTGGCTCTCCACAAAATTCTGTTGAGCATTACTGAACTGGTAGTACCGGAGTTTACCCGTTTGTACCAGCGTAATTCCTCTCAGCAGTTCAACCCAAGTCACAAGCACGGTTGCAAAACCATGCGGTCCGATCGCACCGCTTAGCAATACTAACTATCGCTAAACCTTGCGATTGCCCTTGGGGAGAAAGTTTCCAAAAGCTTTTTAACTGTTCTCTTTTCAAACAGGGCTTTTGCTGCCAGTATACCTGCCTTGTATACTACCTCGGTTGCAAGCCCGCCTCGTCAAACGGCAACCGATATCCCTGTCTTTTTGACAGTAAATCAACTTTCACTTCAAAATCATACAATCACCAAACATATACACCTTAGTTTTCTGCACAGAAATTACTTTCCCAAACAATGGCACTATCTTTTCAGAGACTTTACCAAGTGCTTACAGTATGCATATAATAACTATCAAAACGATTGTTCAACCACGTGGCAAATCTACCGGAAGTTCGCGTACGCACAGCAGGAAATACACATACGCTCAGCAATGCAATACACTTTAAAACGTAAAACGACAATAAAAAGAAACATTTTTCTTTCTTGTCCCTAGATTCCAATTAGCGTTCCTTCAGTCTATGCAACAACAGACATTCGGTCTCTCAACACAAAGTGAACCACAGGTTTTGAACACATTACGTTCTTTCCTGCCATGCGACGCGTCCCTCAATCCACCCTTTGTTGAGGAACCGAATACTGTGAGCGTTGCATACCTGCCGATAACGTAACTCCTAAACTCACGAGCCCCCAATTATTAAAGTAATTCTATCGTTTTAAAATAAGCATTGCCCAATCAATTGTATGTGTTTCCAAAGCACATGGTGGTTTATTTTAGCAGATGTAAATAATCAACAATGCAATACATTATTATTTTGTGATAAAGTACAGTACAGCACTGCCAATACCAAAAGGTACATACATACATACCGCTGCAATTGCTGCGCTTCCATGGGTCCCAATGGAACAGTGTATCTGTTAGATAACTGTGGTCAGAGTTGACTGACCCTGGTGGGGGATGCAGCTAATATATACAGTCAGTGTTTCATTGTGAACAATAGAGATGACGTAGCTTGCTTCCATAGGTCCAGGCACAGGGTGGCTTCAGGGTAAACAGTTCATAGGCTGATTCAATCTAAGGAATCCAAAGGAGGGGGTCGTCTCTCCAGGGGGTCTGCTCCTTTCATAGCCAGCATCATACAAAGGTTTATTCCCTAATATCAATAACTAAAGTATGCAATGTGCGATCTCTTCGCCGACTGCACCGGACAGCTGCTGATGATTAGGGCTTCAATATGATATCAGGCATGACACCTTTCCTATAACCTAAACCTTTAATAACACTAAAATGTACATATAATCATATTATATAAACTAATAATAAACCAAATGCTATCTGCTCATAAATTACAGTGTAACGGAACCAATATGAATTGTATAAATAACTAAATGTTGTAATGCTAGTGTGTGCGTGCGTATTTTACCGTGCGATCGCATCACACCACGTGTTACGTGGCGTACGCTACGCAATACGCACGGCAAACCATGACTTTCGTTCATCCAATTATACGACTTCAACAGAGCAATAACAGCTCAAAATCACACGATTTACCTATTTTTCCAAGTTTTTTCTTAAATTTAAAATCAAAACCAAAACCTTTGAGGATTTTTGGGCAAAACCAGAACCAAACACAAAACACAAATATATCAAAACCATAACCAAAATACGGCCCCCGCCCACATCTCTACTGTATGCATTACATTATTACTGTACAGCAGCAATTATTAACTTTATAGCTTTTAAAACTTTTTGGATAGCAGGATTCCGGATCAGAGATATCAAAGATATTAAATTTCAAATTTTGCCATGCAGTTTAAATATTGTCAGCCACAGAAGGCAGGTCAATAGCGATTTGAACAATTTAAATCACGCTTATTCCTTAGTAGTAAAGGCTAAGTGCATAAAGTCTCTTAAGACATATTTTATCATAACTTGGTCCAACCAAAACTATTTTAAATCTTGGGTGTCATTCTCCTTAATACTATTGCGATTAAATCACTCTCCTAACTTTGTGCAATAAAATGACCTCTCTACATAATATGTTTGTACAAATTGTAAGAAGATCAAGACGTTGCATACGAATCATCATCAACATTTATTTATATAGCGACAGCAAATTCCGTAGTACTCTACAATTGGGAACAAACCGTAATAAAACAATACTGGGTGATAAATTGGGGTTTTGAGGGTGCGGTTGCCAGTGATTAAAAACAACCACACCAGGGTCGCGGGTAGCGGTTAAAACGGCTGGTGCAGAGTGGGACTATAGCCCAAGAGCGGATTCATCTTTCATAAGTGGCCCATAGCAGTGGTATTTGGGCTGGCAACTGGAGCTGGAGACTGGAAAAGCCTGGAGGCAGTGGCTGAGCTGGGGGCAGACCTGGAGGCTGTTGTATAGCTGCTGCAGTTAAAGGTACCTGTGAGCCCTTATCTCTATGTGCATGTGAAGATATTTCTGATGTAAAGAATCTCCACCCACCTGGCACTCACCCCAAATCATACCAGTGGGGTAGTGTTATACTCTTTTTCATATGATGCTGGACTGAGCTTTTTTGGGTCCCCTACCATGTTGCAGCACACCCCTCACATGTGGCGCTGGTTCGCCTAGTATTCTCAACTGTACCCGGATCCTGCACTCAATTAATATTTCAAGCCCTTAGCCTGGCATTTACCTTTTCTCAGTCTATAATTGGATCTACGCAAGGCGCCATGGCACCCAAAAGAGTGAAACCTATCCAATCACCGCCGCCAGGTCAATTCTTTAAATCACAGGCCTCCTCTTCCTCTAATGTGGGGAAAAACAAACATCCTGCAAATGCTTCGGTGCTAACTACCTCACCATCTGCGATAGAGGGCCCCAACAGTGCTTCTCCGTCCTCTCCCCCCCATGTCGATGCGGATGGCCCTATCACAATTAAAGCTATGCAATCTATGCTTGCCACACTCAAGTCAGAATTACTATCAGAGATGAGGTCTTCAATTACAGATATTCAACGTGAAGTTGCCGAACTGGGAGGAAGGACAGGCCATCTAGAAGATAAATTTGAGGAAGTGGCGGCCTCCCACAATGAGCTAATCTCAGAGCACGAAAAACTGAGAGCGGAGTTCAATGCCTCTCAAGAAAAAGCGGCGGATATGGAAGACCGGTCAAGACGTAACAATATTAAAATAAGAGGGATTCCGGAGACAATCTCCTCAGCTGAGCTTCTGCCGTTTGTTACCAATCTATTCCACCAACTTTTACCAGCAGCATCTGATCTCAATTTAACCATCGACCGTATTCATCGCCTCCCTAGGCCGAGGTTTGGTCCTGAGTCCCTCCCCCGTGACACCCTCCTCAGGGTTCATTTCTTTCAGATCAAAGATCGCTTACTACAGGCAGCCAGGCTGGATGAAAGTTCCTCGATTCTTAAAGAACTTCAATTCTTTCCTGACTTCTCGGCTGCCACTATAACCAAACGCAGATCCTTTCAAGCAGTAACCAGCGCTTTAAGGGAACAAGAGATCCAGTATCGATGGGGTTTCCCAGTAAAGCTGTTAGTCCGTCGCCAAAATGTCTCCCATGTGATCACATCGGTAGAAGATGGCATTGCTCTATTGAAATCCTGGGACATCCCAGTGCGCGAGTTGGCACCGGGCCCGAAATCGAGAGTGAGAGGTGACTGGTCGAGAAGTGCTTCATAAGAGGTTTATTTCCCATGCTCGGCAGCAGATTTATCCCTGACTGTTTGGTTTCTCGCCCAGCTTCTAATGTTTGAAAGTAAAGAAAACAGACTACCTCTTAAGGACTTCCCTGTATAGGGTGACCGATTGGAAGCCACAGGTGGGGTACTGTGTGTCTGGTTTGTAATTGTTACTGTGCCACTTAAATGCTTTTCCTTCCAGAGACTCCTATTGTTGTGTTGCAACAGTTTATATGTTATTAGATAATACCGTTATGTAGTGGCAGTCCTTGTTATGCCGCTCTGAAAGCTAAGGTATTGTATATTACTCTTGT
Source organism: Mixophyes fleayi (assembly GCF_038048845.1). NCBI lineage: Eukaryota > Metazoa > Chordata > Amphibia > Anura > Limnodynastidae > Mixophyes > Mixophyes fleayi. Next base: position 85,263,635 of record NC_134409.1, read on the forward strand.
TATGATGCTAGATGTTACCTGGGTTTACAGTTGTTATTGGGTTTGAGTGGGTGATTTGTACGTGGGTGGGGACCCCGTTAGTCCATGCTCCCCCCGTTACTTATTTTGCTGGTTTTCTCCTTTTTCCCCTCCAGCAAATACACTAACCCAATGGTTTGGGTTATTTCGGTTAGTTTGCCCTATTTTCTCTCTTTTGCTTTTCTCCCCCTTTTTTCCTCTTTTACCCGACATGCCTTTGATACTACTCAAGAACACACCGCTGTTCAGGCTGCAATTGTGGTTCGCTCCCCTCTCTGGATTTTGGAGGGGATCTACCTTGGTTACAGGTTATACAGACAATGCCATACCCTCCTCAAGCTAGATGGTTAAACTACTTTCTCTTAATGTCCGGGGCTTAAACTCACCAAATAAACGCCGTATGGCGCTGTCCTCCTTTTTTAAGCAACGGGCAGATATTGTTGCATTACAGGAGACTCACTTTTTAGCCTCTGCCCCCCCCACTTTCAGAGACAATCACTATCCCACAATTTATATGGCGAACGGTCCACTAAAACGCAATGGAGTTGCCATTTTGTTCAGCTCTAATATCTCTTTCACTCTTAAAAAGCGGGTAGCAGACAAAGCGGGTAGATACCTGATTTTTGTTGGCCTGCTGGAAGACACTTTAGTCACTCTCACCTCCCTCTACGCTCCAAATTCTCGCCAGGTACCTTTCTTAAGAGAGGTCTTCCAGGAAGTGGATAAACATAAGGAGGGGTGTCTAATAACGATGGGTGATTTTAACATAGTGGCAGACCCCAGGATAGACAGATCTCCATCTGTCCCTCCCTCTGCGGCCTCCTCTCAGCTAGGTCCGGCAGGTGCGTTCTCAAAGCTGTTGGCAGAGCATGGTCTGTATGACGTGTGGAGGGTCTCGGAGCCAGAGGGGAGAGACTACACATATTTCTCCCATGTCCATAATTCGTACTCACGGATAGATCTTATATTAACAGATAAATGGATGTTACAAAGGTCTATCCGCTTGGAGATCTTGCCTTTGGCGTGGTCGGACCATGCTCCGTTACTCTGGTCCTGGCGTCTGTCACGCCCTCATATACCTCCCAGACCATGGCGCTTCCCAGCTTATTTGCTTTCCCTGCTAGAGGCGAAACTGGCTTTAAAGGACTCTATTTCCTTATTCTGCCAAACCAATAATCCAGAAGAGACTAATATTTTTAACTTTTGGTGTTCTCTAAAGGCGGTAGTGCGGGGGGTCGCCATCCAGACCGGGGCTAGATTAAAGAGAGCAAACGCACACTGTCAGAACGTGTTAGAAGCTAAACTTCAAGTGCTTGAGACGCAAAATAAGGCCCGCCCATCTAGAGAGATTAAAAAGGAACTTACTCAGGTCTTGATCCTGAAACAGCCATGGCTTTAGATACCCCGTGGACACAGTCTGAAGTTGAAGAGGTTATTAAAAAATCACCGAAAGATAAAGCCCCAGGCCCAGACGGCTATACCAATAATTTCTATAGTGCTTTCAAGTCCCTATTCTTGTGCAAGTGTATAATACTGGTACTGAGCAGGGGCACTTCCCCAAAGAAATGCTCGAGTCTCAGCTGATAACAATCCCGAAGCCGGGGAAGGACCCTGCTTGTTGCTCAAATTATAGGCCCATTGCCCTGTTGAATACTGATATAAAAATTTATGCCAAGCTCATAGCTAATAGACTGCAAAACCTTATCCCACAGCTCATACACCCTGATCAGGTGGGGTTTGTTAGCGGACGCCAGGCCTCTGACAATACAAGACGAGTCCTTAACATCATCGAAAGTATGAATGGGTCCCACCTTGAGCTAGTAATTCTCTCCCTCGACACAGAAAAGGCCTTCGATAGGTTGCACTGGGGGTTTATGCAGCAGGTCCTTCTTCGCTTTGCGCTGAAAGATAGATTATTGAACGGGATCATGGCCCTTTATAGTGACCCCACGGCTAGAGTACTCAGTAATGGTTTTCTCTCTGATCATTTTAAGATTTCGAATGGCACCAGACAAGGGTGCCCCCTTTCGCCCCTAATTTTCATTTTAGCAATAGAGCCTCTAGCCCAAGCTATTAGACAGTCCAAGTCCTTTCCTGGGGTCACAGTCAACCAGACTGTTCACAAGCTGTGTCTTTTTGCAGATGACATCTTATTATTTGTAACTGACCCGGAGACCTCGCTGCCGCCCCTCCATGTTATACTTGAAAAATTTAGTGGGGTATCTTACTATAAATTGAATACCACTAAATCCGATGCGTTACCTATCAATCTTCCACCACCTAAAGTGTCGAGTCTTAGGGCTCTCTTTCCGTACTCCTGGAAGTCGGCAGCGCTTCATTATTTGGGTATTCAGATTACTCCCTCGATAAACAACATTGTAGACTTTAACTTTGTGGCTCTGATTCCCCTAATAATTACCTTGACTAAGTCATGGATGTGCTGCGAGGTCTCCTGGTTAGGTAGGCTGGCGGCCTTTAAGATGATGATTTTGCCGAAGCTAATGTATCTGTTCCGTACGTTACCATTGCACTTACCAAAACCTATACTGGACAAGTTACACTCTATCATGTGCTCATACATTTGGAAGAACAAACCTCCACGAATAGCTAGTGTTCGTATGTCTTTAACTAGACAAAAAGGTGGTCTAGCTCTCCCAGACCTGGCTAGATATCATATGGCTTGCCTTCTGGCCCAACTTAGAGACTGGTCTCACCCCCACAATACAAAACCATGGGTAGATTTGGAAAGAGCTCGCAATCCTCATTTCCCCTTGCAGGATCTACTCTGGCTGCCTAGACGGTGGCGCCCACCATGTGGGTCCCTGTCCCGGCTAGCTGTTGACTCGTTAAGGGCCTGGGATAAGCTGATTGTGAACTCATCTGCCATATCTCTTCCCACTAAGAACCTGTCATTGAGTGCTTTGGCTAAATTGATCCCGGATGTAAATTTGTCGCTGTGGATAGCGAATGGCATGGTAGTCCTAGGATCTTTATTTGATGACATGGGGTTGATGTCTTTCATGCAAATCCAACACCAATTCCATATACCTGCGAGAGATTTTAACAAATACCTACAAATCAGACACTGGATATCCTCCCTCTCGAGATATAATCTGTCCCTACAGGCCCTCCCAGCCACGCTCCTCTCGAAACTTATGAAAGGAAATAATAGAGCTGGGATCACCTTTTGGTACGGTTTCACCTCCCCGGAGCCAATAGCCAAGTGCTCTAGCCAACTCCAGTGGGAATCAGATCTCCAGAGGACCAGTGGCAGGCAGTCTATGTAAATGCTTTTCGCATGTCCAAATGTTTAAACCACACTGAAATGTTCATCAAGCTAGTTAATAGACTTTACCTGACCCCCTCTAGAATCCATAAAATGTGGCCCTCCCAGTCTAAGCTGTGCTGGAGACAATGCTCGTTGGTTGGGGATTTGCTTCACATCTTTTGGACATGCCCGGTTTTGCGCTCTTTCTGGGCTCAGGTATTTGACCTAGCTAAGAGAGTGACCAAATTGGATCTTCCTCAGACCCCCGAGATTGCCCTTCTTCAGGTATATCCGCCTCATGTCCCGAGACAGGCCTGTTATGTGTTTAATCATATACTTATTGCCGCCAGAGCCGCCATAGCCCAGGCATGGAGACCACCGCTCCCCCCCTCTCTGTCAAAGGTAATTACCAAAGTCCAGTATGCGTTTGAAATGGAAACATTAGATGTCCCTTATTCAATGAGACCATCTTCCCCATTGATGAAATGGTTTGAATGGCATGTCTACGTGACCGACGGGGGTGGGGCTCCAGTAAATAATTCTTCTTCTCCCCCTGCTATTGGTGGTTCTTTGTCAATAGTTGCGCCCTGATTGAGTGTTTATGTCGGGTTTTCCAAGACCAAGGCCAGGTCTGGTGAGTTAGTTTAAAGTTCCACAGTAAACTGAATACTATAAATTGTATACTGTCTGTAATTTGCAAATGCTATATTGGTGTTTTCGAACTCCCCCCCCCTTTTTTTTTTCTTCTGTACCCCCCATTTACTTAAAAAAAAATCCAATAAAAACGATTAATGATAAAAAAAAAACAACCACACCATTGTCCTGTTTGCTGCAGATTCTTTAACCAGCCAAACTGGGCATAAACTAAGATTGTGTGGTGCCATCCAATCTCCCTTTACCCTGCTGGTCTTTCATGGATTTAATTTTTTTTTACAACAGATTATAATTATTATAATTATTATTATTATTATTATTAAAATTACAAGCATGCTAGGGCAAATTGCAGAGTTCTTCAAAAAGAAGGGTTAACACTGTAAATATTGACTCTCTGCATAAACTTAATGTACTTGTCAAGAAAAACCTTTGACACTTATGAAATGCTTCTAATTTTACTTCAGTATACAATAGCAACATTTGACAAACATCTCTGAAAAGATTGAAGCAGCAAACTTTGTGACAAGCAATATTTGTGTCATTCTCAAAACTTTTGGCTAAGACTGTACAGACAGAAAGGTAAAAGGGCCCTTATAATCTATGGGATTTTGGGAGTTTGATACACAATGGTAAGTGCTGTTGAAGTCGTATAATTGGATGAACGAAAGTATATTGGTTTAATATTGGTTTGCCGTGCGTATTGCGAAGCGTACGCCACGTGTTACGTGACGTGGTGCATTCGCACGGTAAAATACGCACGCACACACTCGCATTACAACAGTTAGTTATTTATATCATTTCATATTGGTTCTGTTACACTGTAATTCAGGAGCAGATAGTATTCGGTTTATTATTAGTCTATATATATATATATACCGTATTTATCGGCGTATAACACGCACTTTTTTCCCCCTGAAAATAGGGGGCAAATGATGTATGCGTGTTATACGCCGATATAATGTTAAGAAGCCATGTTTTTACCATATACACCGCCGATATACCGGTAATATTCCGTACATACCGCACAGCAGCGTGGATCAGTAGCAGCATGTGGAGTGTGAGGCAATCAGTAGGCAACGGCAAGCCGCGCCTTCCTCACGTCTAATTCTCGCGGCCATCGGAGCATAACCACGGCAACGCTCTGCACTGCGAGAGTTCGCTGTCTGAGGTAGGAGAACTTGTACCCATCAGGTACAAGTAAAGTAGTGAAGTAAAGTGGGGTTTTGTGTACGGCGCAACAACGAACTAACAATTAAACAGATAAAATACGGTATATAGTCATTTTAAAATAATTATATAAAGTGCTAACATGCTAATTCCCATATGTGAAAAACTGGTGATACAGTAGTGCCAGCATGCTGGATCCAATATGTGCAAGTAATAAATATTACTGTATGTGCTGAAAATATTCTAAAATTATTTCTATAATATATATATATTTAACAAAGTGCTAGTGTATTACATAGATGTTGTGCAGCAGTGTGCACAGATTTAAAGGAGACCAGAATGGCAAAATAAACCTTCCTGAAATTTCCCTCTTAAAATGAAGATGCGTGTTATACGCCTGTGCGTGTTATACGCCGATAAATACGGTATATATAGATATATATATATATATATATAGTGATTATATGTACATTGTAGTGTTATTAAAGGTTTAGGTAATAGGAAAGGTGTCATGCCTGATATCATATTGAAGCCCTAATCATCAGCAGCTGTCCGGTGCAATCGGCGAAGAGATCGCACATTGCATACTTTAGTTATTGATATTAGAGAGTAAAACCTTTGTATGATACTGGCTATGAAAAGGAGCAGACCCCCTGGAGAGAAGACCCCCACCTTTGGATTCCTTAGATTGAATCAACCTATTACCTGTCTGGCCTGGACCCACCCAACGTCTGGACCTATAGAAACAATCTACGTCATCTCTATTGTTCACAATGAAACACTGACTGTATATATATATTAGCTGCATCTCACTGGGGCTCAGTCAACTCTGACACAATATTCTATACAGAATATTGTCCATCGGGTCCCGTGGGTGCGCAAGCGAGCGCAAGCGATTGCATTGGTATGTACTTATCTTTTGGTATTGGCTGTGCTGTACTGTACTTTATCATGATATAATAATGTATTAAATTATTGACTATTTACATCTGTTAAAAATAAATCACTTTGTGCTTTGGACACACATTCAATTGATTGAGCAATGCTTATTTTAAAACGATAGAATTACTTTAATAATTTGGGGGCTCGTGAGCTTTGGAGGTTTCGTTGCCGATGATACGCAAGACCAACGGATTTCGGTTCCTCACCAAAGGGTGGAGACGCGTCATAAACGGGTAAGAACGCATTGTGTTCAAAACCTGAATTTTACTCTGTGTTGTGAAACCGAATGTCCGTTTTGCATTATCTAGGGCACGCTAACTAGAACCTAGGGACAAAAGAGAAAACTGTTTCTTTTTTCTGTCATTGTGCGTTTTAACTGTATTGCATTGCTTAGCGTATGTGTATTTCCTGCTGTGCGTACGCGAACTTCCGGTAGACTTGCCACGTGGTTAAACAATCGTTTTGATAGTTATTGTACGTGTATAGTATAATTACTTGTGAAAGCCTCTGAGGTATTATTACTGTTGTTGGGAACTTTGGATTTTCTGCGCAGAAAAGGTGTATAGTGTGTGATGTTGTAACGTAGATACACTGTTTTATTGTTGAGGTGCTCAGTTGCTGTCTGACGAGGCGGATTGCCCAACTGAAGGACGGTATACAGGGCAGGTATACCGAATGCGAAAACGAAGTTTTCGCAAAAGTGCTACCAATAGATCGCAAGGTTTGCTAATAATTAGTATTGGTAGGCAGTGCGATCCGATCGCACCGTTAGTGAGAATTGGTGAAGCAGCTAGGAGGAATTATACTGGAAAGGCAGGTTGATTGTATTAACTTGCGCTCCCAGCGATAATAAACTCAGCAGATTTTTGTGGTTGAGCCAGGGTATCGAGGAGCTGATAGCCCTTGGGGCCCACAGTGATATTTCTGTATTAGGGACCCTCGCCAAGGGCGAGAAAAGCGAGTGAGCGCGGCTAAAGGAAATACGTTCACAGAGCATTATAGATCTCTAGCGGTGAGTATAGCAACAGAGTTGAAATTATTTAGTGGAAAGAACAGAGCATTGCGGTGTGTCTGTATTTCACATTTTGCCGGAAGGAACAGAGCATTGCGGTGTGTCTGTGTTCCGGGTAGAAAGTATATTGTGCAACATGGGTGCTAGGCATACGCTAGAGATTGCCAGTTTACTGCCTAAGGAAGGTCTTATTGAGTCAGCAAGATTTCTCATGTGTGCAAAATATGGTGCATACGCAACTGTGTATTGTGACACGTGGGTCGAAATGACCAAAGATTGTGATAGGCCTTTCCCAACAACAGGGAGTTTTAATGCAGAGGTGCTAAATACCGTAAAAGATAAAGTACGGTTGATTAAGTCAACGAAAGTGAGAAATGCACATAATCATTGTTTAAAATCGTGGCAAATGGAAGGTAACACGTGGCAGAGCAGCGAACGCACAGCGGAAGTGAGTGTAAGGAAAAACACGTGTTCAGCGGAAGTAAGCGTACCGGAAACAAGCATTCCGGAAGTGTGCGTTGCAAAGCGTGGCGAACTGAGCGCAAACACGCCCCCGATAAATTCGGTCGGGGCGGGAAGTACAGCCAATACCAAAAATGTAAAAACTGTAACTAGTAACTTGTATGTTGTTTTAAGTAACGTTAAAAGTAATGTTTCAGGACAAAGAAGAGGAACGGTCCCACCAGCAGGGGCAGCTGCTGAAAGTGGTGAGAGTAATGAAAAGGTTAACACAGGGGGAGACATCCATTTTACTGCAGCAGCAATTTCAGCAACTAGTTTCAGTGATTTGGTAGACTTACATCCTGTCTGCACAGCAGCAGTTCCCAATGGGAAAGCAGACAGGAATAGTGATGTTCCCTTAAAACATGTAGCAAAGCATGATACATGCACTAGGTCTGAAACATTTTCAATTTTGTCTGATTTCCCTGATCCTAGGAAAGATTTGACCAAATGTCAGCAGTTTATTAGATATTATGGTAATGTGTATGAGCCAACTAATAAAGATTGGCGAGTATTATTGAAGGCCTGTCTTCCTCTCAATACTGATATACAAAAGTTCATTAATGATTGTATGTTGGAGGAGGATGAATCCTTAACCGAGGATGATAATCAGGACAATATTAGAAATATAATCACACAGTTGGCCACATATTTCCCAGTGATAGTGGACTGGAGTAAAATTTTTAGTATCCAGCAAAAAGATAGTGAAAATGCAGCAGACTATTTTTGCAGAGCTTTGATAGCAATGGGCAAATATACTGGGGTACCAGACATAAAAGATAATCCATATTACAGAGAGGTTGCTGTTAAAGTTCTAATGGATGGCCTCAGGGAAAACTTAAAAAGAAGGGTGCAAACTTCATTACCATACTGGAAAGGAACCACTGTAAGTGCTCTCAGGGAGTCAGCTATAGAACATGATAAAAGTATAAACAAACAGAAAGAGACACTAAGTGATAGGGTAATGATGATAAGTATCCCAGCACTAGAGGGACTGCACACACGACCACCAGAATACAACCCACATAACAGGAAACCCAGAATAGTGAGATGTTACAATTGCAGAGAAGAAGGACACATTAGGAAAGATTGTAAAAAGGAAGAGAAACAACACGAGTTGAGGAAGTGTTTTCAAGGCAATAAAATAGGACACCTAGCAAAACATTGTGCAGACATGACAGGGACGTGCTTCTACTGCCATAAGAAGGGACACATGAGTAGGAACTGTGTAGAGAGAAGAATGAATACCTGGGTTGGAAATCACATAGACATCCACAAAGGAGGCGTACACTTCTCTCAGAGGTTCCCCTTTAATTGATTGCACACTCTGTAACAACTAATATTCTGGGGGAGAAATATAGCCGACTCTAGAGTTAATCTGTGGTGAGCATTAAGGTGCAAAATGTAGAAAGAAACTTATTTTTTTTAAAAGTAATCTTTGTTGATTTTGTTTGTTCGTTTTATGTTGTCACATGTTTGTTTTCCTAAATCGCTAGCCGACGGCAAAGAATAGAAATGTTTGTTTTGTTTGCTGTTTTAAGATAACTATCTTGTTTTTCTTTTCACAGATAAAAGGGACACAAAAGAAGTATAGACAAGTGTTTAAAAGGGGTGAGATAGAGAAATAGAAGAATTACTCTTGAAAGACTAATTAACAATAGACAATTGGAACACTCTTTTGTTTTAGGCTGCAGTGACTCATGATAATTTGTTTGGCTGAGAATCATTATCCAACAATGAAGTATGTACATACTTTGCTCCAAAATATCGTTTTATGTATTTCAGAGAAAATATGAGACACTAAGAGTACATTTTAACATTTCTCTATTATAAGTTAGAAAAGTCTGTTGAAAAGGTATGTAGTCAATGAGATACCGAGTTCTTAATGAACAAATGACGGACGACACTGGATTGCACTGTTAAGAACCCCTAGTCAAGTATGGGGAGGGGTCATAGTTAGCAAATAGCTAAGGGGAACAGTGGAATGAATACAGCCATTTCCCCATAGAGTCAGAGTCCAATCCAGCTGTCATTTTGTTGTAAAAAAAAATCTCCCTTTCTACATGTATATTTGTATTCAAACCTTTGTATTCCCATCATTCATTGCTTTCCTATCTCTCATTCTTTACACAAACGCTAGTCTCTCCCCCTACCTCTCTCTCTCTCTACCCTCTCTCTCTCTCTCTCTCTACCCTCTCTCTCTCTCTCTCTCTCTCTCTGCTCTGGTAGAGATAAAATCTGACAGTCTCAACAATGGGGCTAAAACATATTTTTATGTTTTTACATAAGACAAATTCAGAGATACACACATTAGATTGATATGAGTTACAGAAACAGTCAGGGGTTTTGTTTTCATGTGTATAGAAACTGCTGATTTTAAGCAGAAAGGTTCTGTTGTGGAAATACGATTCATGTGTTATAGATTGCATATCTGTTTTGTTTTTTTTTTTGTTTTGGCTCGTGCCTCCTGTACAAAAATGTGCCTTTTTATGGATGCACAAAGGGTGGAGACAGGAGATTGCTAGAGGATAGGCATACAGATATGCATCTCTGTGTAGAACATTGGAGTAGGATTTTTACCACAAGATACGACATAATGTGAAACCCTAGAAAATGTAGAATTTTCATGTTTTATAATTTTCACTGTTAGACAGGCATGTACTGGATACTGTTATATTTGAAGAAAGTGTTATAGAAAGAGACCCCTTTGCCTTTTCCCACTTAGTCAAGTAGCTGAATATGAGGTACTGAGAATGACATGTGAGTTGGCAGAGGGAAAATCGATTGATATACATTGGTCTTTAGCATTTTTTCTAGTCTAGAGGGCGATGTTGAGGTGACTAAGAAATCGTTTTATAGCAATACCAGCACATGATTAGGACACTACATAGAGGACTTTATACAGTGACACAGTTACCAACTGAAGTAGCTGCTAGTAAGGTCCACACTTACACGCACAACCATACAGGGCTGTCACACCAGGGAGAACATAGCTGTCAAATAGACAACAGGGTTTTATGTGACAGCTAACAAATCTATGTTTTGTTTGTTTTTCGTTGTATTGTTTTAGTTTTAAAAAGGTGAACACACATGCACGCATACACATATTGGTTAATATAGGAAGATTTGTGTTACCCAAGGGATAAACTGTCTGGAAGGTGAAGAGATGTGGTGAGGAGTCTGGTGGACTCTGGAGAGATGGACAAGGTAGACCAATAGAGCCATCCCATATCCCTCCTGCTGATGGGTTTTCCTCCAGGTAAAACAAATACACGTCATCCAATTACCACCATGCAGGATCCTCAAGTATACACAGGTGTACCAATGAAATATGTCTAGGTAGAGGTGTATTGAAATGTGTCTAATGTATTACTGTTTCATACTCAAAGCTTTTGTTATTTAATGTGATAGTCCTAGAGTTATAATAGATGATAGGGGTATTCATGTTATTGATAATAGATGTATAATGTATGAGTAGTGGTAACAAATCACATACTTTCAGTTAGCCATAAACCAGTGTGAACATAAAGTAGTGGTACTCGGTAGAATGAATTGAATAGAATAAGAGTTGGAACTTGATTGAAGTGCCACTAGTCCTTTCCCGCTACTAAAAGATCACCCCTGGGCAGACTCCTAACCTGTCGGTTTTTGAAATGTTCTTGACCCCTCGTGAGATGAGATTGTAACTGGGAGGCTAGGTTAGACCTTGAGAGAAGGTAAATAGTGAGACAGCAACCGAGAACGTCCAAAACACTGTTTCCTGAAAGGTCACACTAACTGTCAGGATGTTGGATCAGGAGAGTAAGTTGTGGAGCAGTAATTTCTTAAGCTTAGGTTATTTGCCAGACAGGTACCAGGTGTAGGCTACCAGCATCACGGCTTCAAGGGTAGCAGAGACACACTGGTGTCCATACCACCCACTGCAGAGGGGCCAACACTCAGAGAAGGGTCCAAGGGCACTCATGAGTCTGTACTGAAAGGCCTCGAATGCAGTTAGTAGCACCTGAGCCAAAGGCTAAGACTGTTGTCCAGCATGAAGTTGTAGTTTATCCTCTTTTGTGTTCTCCCATTTCACTCTCTTCTCAGGACGGTTAATTCTTTTGATTATTAGCAGGTGACAGAGACTGGTTCAGGTAATGATAAGGAGGTGTTGGGGAGGAAGAAGTTAGTAGCATAATCAGTCCGGCCAATTACTCTATTCAATTCAGGGGTAAAGGAAAATTTGGAAACCTTGGAGCTTGGAGAAAGTGCGAGGGGCTATTGTCTGAGTAGCATTACGTCCGTAAGTACGGCGACCCCATGGTTAGAAAAGAGACACACCCAGCGATGCCAGTCCAGTAATATTCGGACTTGAGCAGGCATCCTTGAGAATAATTATCATTCTTGGGAGGGTAAGGTTTTAGACCAAACAAAGTGCTGGGCGTGCTCACACGTGCCTCAGTGATTATATCAAGTAGGATTAGTTCTCTTTCCACTAAATATTCTTGAGGTACCTGAACTATGGGTGGGAGGTCACTAGGGGAAAAAGTAGGACACCTAGGTCCCTTAGTCTGAAGTCTCCCAATGCTTTGCAAGCCGATCACTGTTAAATCTGAGCATTGAGAGACTGGGAAGAACGAACAGACAATAGCCCGCCCACAAGGGTTGATGAAAAGAACTGGTGACATTATTAGATGTGTGTATATTAACGCAAGCTGAAGGAGATTGCATATGACATTATTGATAGACATAGGATGATGCTATTGATGAACATGAAGTGTTTAAATGTATTCTGAGCTTAAAGACATGCGTTGGACAGAAGAACCTGTTAAACTTGAAGAACTGTAGTAGAGAATTCTGTATAGCTGATACACGTTCTACTGTACCATGTACCTTTCCAAATAATGTATTAAGTGTTTTATTGCACCCTTGAAGGGCATACAAAAAGTTATCTCCAAGCTCCAGAAGTGTACGGTTTATAGTAAAAGAAGAAGTCGTTTAGAGGATTAAGACTCTCTCTTATGATAACTTGTTTTGATCTACAAACAGTGTGGACATACACCAAAGGGGATTTGTATTACATAACAATGAAACGTGGTACTGAGATCCTGCTTATAACATCTTTAAGGTGATAGTTTATTGTACTATCAAAGGGTGGACTGTTGAAGTCGTATAATTGGATGAACGAAAGTATATTGGTTTAATATTGGTTTGCCGTGCGTATTGCGAAGCGTACGCCACATGTTACGTGACGTGGTGCATTCGCACGGTAAAATACGCACGCACACACTCGCATTACAACAGTTAGTTATTTATATCATTTCATATTGGTTCTGTTACACTGTAATTCAGGAGCAGATAGTATTCGGTTTATTATTAGTCTATATATATATATATATATATATAGATATATATATATATATATAGTGATTATATGTACATTGTAGTGTTATTAAAGGTTTAGGTAATAGGAAAGGTGTCATGCCTGATATCATATTGAAGCCCTAATCATCAGCAGCTGTCCGGTGCAATCGGCGAAGAGATCGCACATTGCATACTTTAGTTATTGATATTAGAGAGTAAAACCTTTGTATGATACTGGCTATGAAAAGGAGCAGACCCCCTGGAGAGAAGACCCCCACCTTTGGATTCCTTAGATTGAATCAACCTATTACCTGTCTGGCCTGGACCCACCCAACGTCTGGACCTATAGAAACAATCTACGTCATCTCTATTGTTCACAATGAAACACTGACTGTATATATATTAGCTGCATCTCACTGGGGCTCAGTCAACTCTGACACAATATTCTATACAGAATATTGTCCATCGGGTCCCGTGGGTGCGCAAGCGAGCGCAAGCGATTGCATTGGTATGTACTTATCTTTTGGTATTGGCTGTGCTGTACTGTACTTTATCATGATATAATAATGTATTAAATTATTGACTATTTACATCTGTTAAAAATAAATCACTTTGTGCTTTGGACACACATTCAATTGATTGAGCAATGCTTATTTTAAAACGATAGAATTACTTTAATAGTGCTATATCAAATTACAAATCGGTCAAATACAAACCAATATGAAGCATAAAGAGTGTTTTCTATGTGAAGAGTGTTGTTTGTAAAAAGCAGTGGTGACATTAAAGACAGAAAGTTATGGTAAGTCAAAGTATGCTGTCTTTAGGAAAAAAATAAAATAAAAAGGACCAACCATTTTTAAAATTTTTATGCTGCGTCGGTTTATAAACAAATACTTGTTTAATTCTGTACTTTACTCAAACAAATGAAAAATGCTAATTATATTTTGGGACTCTTAATGCCTTTGGTATTATAGTCATGTTTATTTTTTGGGCACCGTATGGGAAAAAATGCAAGGTTTTGTGATTCTTAAAAAAATCAGGCGCTCACCTACACAGTATAAAATTAATACTACCAAACTCCCGATAACTGCTCAGAATATATCAGAATGGATTACTGCTTCTTAGCAGGAGATTATTATTTCTCCAACAATTCTCGGGGAAAAAAGTATATTTAAGCCTGGATCTTTAGCTGGTAATAGATATCTACTATAAACAAGTAGTGAAGCCATTTGTTGGTAACTATAAGAGGCCAGGTCTAAGTTATATTACACTGATAGCCTGTATAAATTTCCTTGAAAGGCAACCTGAGGCATACATTTCTAAGAGGCGGAATTAAAGTGCAGAGTCTAATGTGTTACGTCTTATGTGATACATTATCTGGAGGCTGCAACGGATCCAGAATGGGGAGCTTGCTCCCTAGTAGCACACTACATACAATTGCTTATTGGCCGAGAGGCAGGCAGAGGATCCTGCCCAACTGCTCCTATTGTTTTGTAAACACAATCAGAGCAGCAGTTTAGCACCCTCTGCCTGTTTCTCAGCCGCCCAGTACAATCAAAGAGAAGGAGGTGGTGGGGCCCACAAATCAAAGTGAAGGAGGGTCAGGGCTATGCTAAATCAATGCCCATCCCTAAAAAACAGTTTAGGTTCGCCCGTGTCTGAAGGTGTAAGTGTCAGCGGATCCATTGATTGGTGGTGATTGTGACAAGAGCTGTAGGGGGACAAAACTACCAACTACCAACAGATCTACCAATGAGAAACCTTGCGAATAATAGTCAATTATCTGTTTTATAGATTTATCCAAAAGGATTTCTGTTGGACAGAGGGCTCAGAAGTTTTCTTTTTTGGAGGGTTGTCCTTAAAGACTTGGGATTTGGTTTAAACGTGACACAATTTAATATTGATTATAATTTCTGTGTTTCATTGGGAAATTGATTACCAGGTAATATAACGATCCAGTTTGTGTTGTTTCATGAAACTATGTTTATAAAATGTTTTTGAAATTGTAAAATTTGGTGTCAGATCACTGGTATATTAAAATGGTTTATGCTTACTAATCAGATTTTGATTTTGCACTACTTTATTTAACCCCTTTTTCTATGATTCTTCTCTCCATTGTGATGCAGGGGACACAGTGGATACCTGTAAGATTGCTGTCCCCATGTGTTCAGGGAAAGGTCAGATGTCCCAGTTGCCTGTTACCAAAGAATTTATGGCAATGGGTGTCCTCCACTTACTATTATCTTAAATCTTATGGTGGTGGCACTCAAAGGGCAAATACTCATTTTCTGGGGCTGAAAAAGTATAGACAATACTAAGAAATTAGGTAACATTTGTAGGCTAGTGTGGAACTGTGGATGGCTTTGGAAGTTAAAAATGTGTAAGAGAATTTTACAGATGTTGAATAGTACAAACAACTCAATGTTTTAGCTAGGAACAGGATTTGCTGAGAATAAAATGAAATAAGTGTTGTCAAAAAATATTACATCGCATTGAATATATCAATAAATAATGATGCTATAAGGGTTATTAATGAACCACAAAATATACAGATGATAACCCATTTCATTTTGCACAAAGAAGCCTAGTGAATTGCTTTGCACATAAGGTGTACATCCAATTCCTGCATTCTGGGAACTGTCCCCATAAAATCATTCTATATAGACTTTTTATGGGTCCAGATAGCACATGATGGAAAAAGTAAGGATATCACTTTAAACTATGGCCTATGACTTTAGGCCCACCCCTGCATCAATATCAATGTTTTTTTTTCTCCTAAAAATACTACTTGGATGAGTTTCATTTATGTCTTGTTTTTACATGTAGTGCAAAAAATGTAGTCGTATTCAGCAACCAACGTCCCAATCCGCCTTTCTCCACTCATTAGAAGATACAAACTTTTGCAGTCCTCATAAATTAAACTAATTTGACACACAAATCTGTACACTTCCCATAAAAATAGGCACATTTGCGAATAAAATAAGAGAATGATATCACAAAACTATAATACTGAATGTTAAATGAAATTAATATCATGGAAAGTATTGTTAAATATTGAAAAGCTACATTTAGATTTATATTCAAATAATTTTATTAAGTACATTCATGATAAGAATAATATGAACCAACTAAACCTTTAGCAATATCGTATTGATGAAGAGCAATGTAAAGACCAAAGAATTTTGGGTCAGGGGCAATTAATGTTATCAAAATAGCAATACAATAACATGAGATCAGCATACTAAACAAAATATCCATGTTGAAATTCAACCAGGCAACAAAGTTATCCAAAAAAAGGTAAACCTATTGTGTAGTCTTTCATGTAGTGTAAAATATTCAGTGCATAATCGACTGTTGACATGACATGCACCTTGATTTGTGCATGTGCATCGAGATTTTTTCATCATCATCATCATCATAATTTATTTATTTATATAGCGCCAACATATTCCGTAGCTCTTTACAATTGGGGACGAAAATACTAAACTAATAAACAAACTGGGTAAAATAGATAAAGAGGTGAGAAGGCCCTGCTCGCAAGCTTACAATCTATGGGACAATGGGAGTTTGACATATGAGGTTAAGTCTACATTTTGCATTTCGGCCCAGCCAGACTGCAAAGGTAAAAGTGACTCATTAGCTAAATGATCCTGTCACTCAACAATGTTGGTCAGGGGGTAGTTGTCTTGTGTGAAATGTGTAACAGGTGGTAATAGGGAAATGTAGTGAGGTTAAGAGGGTGGTTGAGGAATATTATAAGCTTGTCTGAAGAGGTGGGTTTTCAGAGAAAGCTTGAAAGTTTGTAGACCAGAGGAGAGTCTTATTGTGTGAGGGAGAGAATTCCATAGAGTGGGTGCAGCCCGAAAAAAGTCCTGTAACCAGGAATGGGAGGATGTAATGAGGGTGGATGAGAGACGTAGATCTTGTGCAGAACGGAGTTGCCGAGTTGGGAGATTTTTTGAGACAAAAGAGGAGATGTATGTTGGTGCAGCTTTGTTGATGGCCTTGTAGATTAGTAAAAGTATTTTATATTGGATTCCGTAGAAAACAAGCAACCAGTGTAGAGACATACAGAGTGATTCAACAAAGGAATAATGATTTGCAAGGAAAATCTATCTTGCCACAGAGTGCAGAATAGATTGTAGGGGTTTGAGTCTGTTTTGGGGAAGACCAGTAAAGAGGGAATTGCAATAGTCAATGCGGGAGATGATAAGTGCGTGAAATTAAGATTTCCACCAATGTGCAAACGTTTGTGGTGCAAGATGCCAGTATTTGCCAAGGAGCACCACTTATGAAAGAGTTAACTTGGTTTGTTCAGAAAAATATTGTTCAGGTTTCGGGCCTACAGCTTTGCAAGTCATAATAGGCTTTCATTTTACGGACATGCAAGAACTGCAACTATGATTTGTAACAGTTTTGTCCAGTTTCACAGGACATGTATATATTTCTTTGTTTTTTGTAATATTTGTTGATGTTGGATTTTGTGATTCACGCTTGCGCAGTGCTTAAATGTCTACGTGACTAAAACATTATATATAGATGATGATTTGTTTTGATACACTCAGAGCATATACTACACTTTCCCTGTGCGTGGAATTATTGTCTCTCCAACTCTTATGATATATCTAATCTGATTATTGACCACTTAAAAAATATTGCTATAATCAAAGGAGGTCTCACCGAGATATACAGACTTTCCAAGGGGCACTGACAGTGGCACTGTTGGCCACTGGACGACAGAAGTACAAAAGACTGCGGCTAGTAGAACTCTTATCTATTTGTACTTTCTGTCCTCCTGTGTCTGGTAACCAGTCAGTCCTCAAGGAAAGCTTGGATATTGGAGTAAGTCTCAGTGATCAGGTTTCTGTTTCTCTGTGCTTTAACTGCCACTAGGCGTTTAATTGTGTGAGCGTATGTGATTGTGTTGAATTTTGGCGTATGAGGCGATCTTGTTAAAACTAAGAGTGTGGACTTCTTGGGCATTCCGTGGTTGATATTGGCAGTTTGCCCTAGGTGGCCCCTAACTCTCTCGTGATATTTGAATGTCACTACCAAGATTGACAGAAAGAAGTGATGGTTTAAAAACCCTTGAGTCTGGTCAGAGGCCCTTGCATTTCTTTGCTGTGACCCAGTGGGTGCACATAGTCAGGGGATTGTTATTTATTTGTCTGTCCTCGTGAATTCTAGTCATATATGTGAGATTGATTTTAAGTGGGTAGAAATAGACTGTACTGAGGGATCTGTGTCATTAGTTGCCCGGATAATACTTTTTGCAATAGCCCTAGTATATTGCACAGGAGGAAAAGCAAGAAAGAGGCACACAATACTAGTATTTATGGAATAATGGGCAGCACGGTGGCTCAGTGGTTAGCACTTCTGCCTCACAGCGCTGGGGTCATGAGTTCAATTCCCGACCATGGCCTTATCTGTGTGGAGTTTGTATGTTCTCCCCGTGTTGCGTGGGTTTCCTCCGGGTGCTCTGGTTTCCTCCCACACTTCAAAAACATACTGGTAGGTTAATTGGCTGCTATCAAATTGACCCTAGTCTGTGTTTCTGTCTGTCTGTGTGTGTATGTTAGGGAATTTAGACTGTAAGCTCCAATGGGGCAGGTACTGATGTGAGTGAGTTCTCTGTACAGCGCTGCGGAATCAGTGGCGCTATATAAATAAATGATGATGATGATGATGATGATATAGTATACACAGTCAGAAATGTATTTATACTCATTTGGTGGAGTAGTATAAAAATCATATAAAATAGGCACAGAAATTTATCTGTGTATTTTCTGTAATTTTAAGGCACTAAAAACAGCTTTGGGCAAAATGTGGGAGGAAATATTACAAGATACTAACCTATTGGCAGACTGTAAACTGTAGATTGTTAATGAGTTGCAGGGAATGTGTCTGCACAGTTCTGTTAGAAAAACGCTCAAACTAAAATCTATTTAACTGAAATTTGACATCGGGTCACTCCATTTACTGCATATCAAATAGGGTCTGTTGTTTTTATAACACATTGCTGTCATTTTAGTGCCACTTACAAAGGATATAGGGTCAAGGTGGATAGATATTTTGACAGAAATCAGATTACCAGCTCACAGTATAATTTCAGTGAACCCCCTTAGATCCCGGATATTGATAGTCAAAGGTTATTGACTATGAGGATCACAGATAGCCACCCCTTAGATAAGAACTTCTCAGAGTGCCATAGATATGCGTGCACTAAATTGCAAGCAGTTCTGAAGGGAATGGACAAATGATTTAAAAGGGCAGGACTCCCCTTTCGCAAAGGGATAATAATGGATCCAGATAAATTAAGAGATACAAGAAGGTGGTCACATAAAATATATACAGAATAAAGATCTAGAAAGACTGGAACCCATACATACACGCGTGATCAGTGGCTTGAAACTGCAGAAAGATTGGTATATGAACTAGAAATGGATGAGATAAAAGAACAAATGTGCAGCATGAGCTTTGCAACAAGTGGAACAGTCATAGTCAAATATACATAATTGTTATCACTAAAGTCCTAAGGTATTTTGACTAGAGGTAGTAACAATAGTACAGAATCTGAAATTCCAGGAATGTCTATAGACATAATGGAATATATCCATGGCAAGGAATTTAGTGTAGGAATGGGTGGATTGTTTAAGAAGTTTGGTTTGACCAAAGATGGTAGTTTTGATCCAATTAGGATACAACACATGATAAAGAGTATGTCTAAATATATTGACAAACATAACTTAAGAGATAACTTAAAATGTGAAATGTGGCTGGATACCACAGAGAAATTGATTTATGAACTTGAATGTGCAGAGATGACAGATGTAATGGAAGGAATTGGCTATATGAATGGAGAAACAAGGGTGTTGCAAGTATTCATTGGACAAGAACAAAAGGGGTATTTAGTCCAAACCCCAAGAGATTGTTTTAAGTGGCAAGGGAAAGTTAAGAGATATGGGAAATCGAAATATATGTGGAGATGCAAATGTGAGGGAGGACTGAACTGTTGAAAAATGAGAAAATGTGTAAAATGTGGAATGCTGCAGGGGAAAGTATGTCAAGAGCCATAGAAAAATTAAGGACCCAAACAGAAGATTTAAATATTGTGACTAGCATTAAGTTCTGTGTTTTATGTAAACAGTTTGATGAATGAAAGTCATATAATCTGTGATCTCTAAGCTGTAAGAGAGTAAGCATTACATCCTGTAGATGTATGCGTATGGGATAAAAATGACACAGTGCGTGTGTGTGAGACTGCACAGCTGAGCGAATGGAATGTATCTTCCCTTTGCTGTGTCTGTGTTGAAAGAAGAGGGGGGCTATTGCAGCAGTGGGGGAAGCTGCAAATCTCTCTCCCCCTATCTGAACAGTGTGAAATAAATCTTTGAAAAAACTACATAAGCATAATGATAGAAAAAGTTTTTCAAGTATGCTTCAATAATTCCAGAGTATTTGAAATGTCTCTGGAATGGTAACAACACACTGAAGCTGATTGGTATTTAATTTAATAAGCTATTTCTTTTTTTTTTTTTTAGTGAGACACTGTTTAGGTACTGTGACTGTATAAGATAAAGATTATTTCAACATACCAATCACGGGATACTATAGTTCCAATCTGCTATATATTGCAAATTTAATCTTGATAATGCATAATTGTCTGTTGTTAATTTATACATTTATTTCTCTATTCCCATAGATAAAGGGAGTCAAGACTTATATTTTCCTCTACAGGCGCTTGCAATTTGTTTAAACCAAACTTTTCAGAGGATTCATCAATAGTTCACCATTTTAATCAAAAAAAAACTGATAACAGTGTTACCCTGTCTTCCAAAGTTGGTTTAATTCTGATTCTATATGTTGATAACCTTGGGCCTTATTCATTAAGGATCTTAAATGAAGCGGTATCTTATTTCAGTCTCCTGGACAAAACCATGTTACAATACAAGGGGTGCAAACTAGTTTTCTGTTTTGCACATAAGTTAAATACTGACTGTTTTTTCATGTTGCACACAAATATCAACTTTAAATTTCAGTGTACAAATAAGCTATCAAGTATTTGTGTGCTACATGAAAAAACAGTCAGTATTTAACTTATGTGCAAAAAGAAAACTATATTGCACCCCTTGCATTGTAACATGGTTTTGTCCAGGAGACTGAAATAAGATACCTCTTCATTTAAGATCCTTAATGAATCAGGCCCCTTATTTGTTCACCTAATTTTGCAACTTCTTTTACAGATATTCAAGAACTGTTCACATACCTTGGGGGCTACCCGAGAAAGAGTTACATATATTGGTCACTGTCTATCACTAGATTCACAGATAGCAGCCCAACTGTATGACCTTACAAAGTGCACAGCCCCAGATCCAGTCATATACACAGAAAAAAAGGAATATTTTTTGCTGCATTGAAACATGCACTATAGAGTTTATCTGCACTGGATATCCCAACATATGACAGTTACTGTAATCCCTGATGAGTAAATGCGAATCTACTGATTTTATTCAATTCCCAGTGAATAGAAGGTTGCAATATGGTTTGGAGCACAGCCACAGGAAACATAAGTAGACACTAGAAGGATTTAAGTGATATAGACTCTGCTGAGTAATGATTACTGTGTTTTAGAGAAGACGACTTAAGACTTTATGGGCTATTATCTGTGCTCCTGCATTACCACTTCTGGAATATAGCAAGCCATTTGCACTCTTTTGTTATGAAATTTCAGGTCATGCTCTAAGGGTGCTGACCCATTAACATGGAAACAAACAAAAGTCATTAAGATATTATTCCTTACATTTGGAATCACATGGGCTCCCTCTTTTGTGCGAACTGTAGTTGTAGAAGCCACACTTATAGACAAAGTTGTAGACATTATGGGGCATATTTAATAAAGCACGATAGTGCTTTTAACGGGTCATTAAGGTCCCACAGTGTCCTCCGCAAATTTATTAAGGGGGCATCGCAGCAGATATCATGGATATCTGCTGCTTTGCACTCCTCTTCGTTTTTGGGAGCAGTCACCATTCAACAGAATGGTGACTGCTCCTGGCCGCAATCTAACAAGTCCCGAAAAAAACATTTTTTTCGGGAACTTGTCATGTTAATGTACGCCAGCTGAAGCTGGCGTACATCATCGGAATTGAAGAAATCTAATGCTGTCAGCTCTGCTCCGGAGAGCAGAGCTGGACAGCGCATGTGTGGAGGGATCACATGATCCCTCCCTGTCACTTAGCGCTCTCTCTCTGCAACTATCGTTGCAGAGACAGAGAGGGGATCTGTGTGCGCATGTCCAGTTCTTGGAACTGGACATGCGCAATTGAAGAGTGAAGAGAAGACCCGAAGACAGCGCTTCCGAAGAGGGGGGTAAGTATGATTTATTTTATCACTGAAACAGCAGTTTTTCGAACGGCTGTTTCTGTGCAGGGCTGTACATAAATGTGAGAAGTAGTACAATCGTTATCATTGCGATAAGGATTGAAAACTACTTTTCACTTTATGTGAATATTGATAAATGTGCCCCTATACCTGTTAATCATTCAGGTATCTCATTTTGTCACAGAGATCCTGAATCAAGCCCAAATCAGACACTTTATTATAATATGGAATCGCGCTCTCCTCCCAAGGTTTGTGAGAGCTGCACCTGCTAAGGGTATCCCTCTCTTTAGAATAGATCAAGAATTTTATAGTGCTGGGCGCTCATCAAATGTTTTACCTAATAGTGCAGAACCTAGTACTCCAATGATGTTATAAAATCATTAAATAGTAGCTAACATTTATTAAAATACAATAAAAGATATGATCATGTGTTACCATGAATAAATGAATAATTGAATAAATGATATGTACATTTTTTTTTTAAATCAGGTAAAATTTTATTGCATTTTCCTTTTTTTTTTTATAACATTTTAAACAACAAAAAAGCCCATAACATTGGGCTTAATCCCCAATTATAACCCACACAGTGTTACAGGTATTATCAAGTAACCATACATAATAGTATCACAAAAGAAAAAACATTGACATTCAGATATACAAGCCAAGGTATGTACACCTCCCACCATTTCAAGAAGCAATGAAATAATATTACAGTTTTGATAATACAGAATATAATCGTTGACCTTAATGACTCAACAATAGGCGGCTGGATGTCTGCCCCGAGCATTCATTAGGAGAGCTCCACCTCCCTCAACCCTTCTGTAACATATGGGGATATCCTCCACCTATACCATATTCTTTCATACTTATCCACTAGGTTCCTGCTGGTGTACATGAACCTTTCATGGCCGACTGTATCGTTAACAAGGTCAATCCAGCTACTCAAAGTCGGGCCTTCAGGTGCCATCCATTTTCTAGCTATCACCACCTTTGCCAACATAAGTAACGTGTTGATAAGCAGTCTAATAAGTCTACGGGTTTTTTTGTTTAAGCCCAAACCGAATATAGAGAGTTTTGGAGTCAAGGCCACCACTCCCACCTCCAGTCTTTTAATACAATCCTCCACCTTTCCCCAAAAGGATGAAACCAGCGGACATTCCCAGAGCATATGCCAAAAATCTCCTTTTTCACTCTTACACTTGGGACACAACACCCTCTGACCCCCACTAAACTTAGAAAGCCGAAGAGGGGTGAGATACGCTCTGTGTAACAGAAAAACTTGGACCTGGCAAAATCTGACTGATGCAGTGATCTCTTTCGGGCTACACAACACTATATCCCATGCCTTGTCACTAAGTCTCCCCAAATCCTCCTCCCACCTGCATCGCAGCTCCGGCAAGCCCCCTTCACCAGATCCTTCCACCAATATTGAATACAAAAAAGAGATTTGCCGTCTTTGGCCCAACCTGGACAGTTGCACCCTTAAGGAGTCTGCACTAAAGATTGGGGCAGCTCCCCGGAACTGCGAGGCCAAAGCATGTCTTAACTGCAAGTATCTATAAAAGTAACCCCTAGGTAGCTCATATAACCTCTGAAGTTGCTCAAATGAATATAATACCCCATTTTCATACAGTTGCCCAATCTGTATTATATTGTAGATTCGCCAGGCTCCAGCTCCCTCCATCCTAATCATTTCTCCAAAATCCAAATTATCCCAGAGTGGAGTGCACGGATCTAAATCCAATCCACCCCCAATCTGGGCTGATAGTCGCCAAACCTTCATGGCCTGAATTAACAGGGGGGGGTCCCACCCAACCTTTCTTCCAGCCAGAAGAAACTGCACACGTGTATGATTAAATCCTGTCTCAGAGACTAAAAAGTCATGCAAATCTACACCCAACCGCGACCGGAACAATACCACAATATGCGTTAACTGGGAAGCAAAATAATAAAGCCGTAGATTCGGCAAAGCCAAACCCCCCGACCCTCGAGAACGATATAAAGTAGTAAGCTTAACTCTTGCTCTCCTGCCTACCCACACCAAAGAAGCCATGAGACGTTCAATGTATCGAAATGTGCTATGAGGAATATACACCGGTGACTGCTGCAAAACGTACAAAAACTTTGGTTGATTATCATTTTGACCAGGTTAATTCTATCTGTGACCGACAGTGGCAGCTGCTTCCATACCCCAATCCGGCTCCTAAGATAGTCAATCTGAGGTTGGACATTACGCTGGATATATTGACCCATATCACTAGATATCCATATACCAAGATATTTAAATACTGGGATCCATTTAAGAGGAGTCTGCAAAACTTGACCCATAGGGCAAGCACCCTTAATCGGAGTTACACTAGATTTGTCCCAATTAATCAAAAGCCCCGAGTACCTGCCAAACACTGAGACCACACTGAGTAGAGTTGGCAGCGATTTATCAGGATATGACAAAAAGAGCAGCATATTATCTGCATAAAGGGCAATCTTGTCCGTCCTGCAGCCCATCCTCAATCCAGTAATATCTGACTGCATTCTAATCATACATGCCAATGGCTCTATGGCCAAGGCAAATAGAGTGGGGGACAAAGGGCACCCCTGTCTGGTACCTCTGCCCATAACAAATTGACGGGACACAAAGCCATTTACACAGACTCTAGCTGTAGGGGAGGAGTATAGCAGTCGAACCCATTGAATAAAAACCGGACCAAACCCAAATTTCAACAGCACCGCCCACAGATACCTCCACTCCACAGAGTCAAAGGCCCTAGCAGCATCTAACGACACCACCACCGCCTCCTCCTCCACCGGGTGGGGCAACTGCAGATGGCAAAAAAGCCTACGCAGATTTATAGCCGTAGATTTCCCCGGCATAAAACCAGTTTGGTCAGGATGTACAATCTCACTAATTACCCGATTTAAACGTGTCGCCAAAATTTTTGCCAAAATCTTAATATCTGTTGTCAATAGCGATATAGGTCTGTATGATTCTGGAAACAAGGGATCCTTTCCCGATTTAGGGATAAGAACTATAAGGGCTTCAGACATAGACGGAGACATACATCCCTGATCTCTAAAGCTTGTAAACATATCTTTCAAGCGAGGCACAAAGAACCCCAGATGCTTCTTATACAACTCTATGGGTATCCCATCTATGCCCGGAGCCCTGCCATTTGGAAACGAGGCTATCGCAGCTACAATCTCCTCATCAGTAATTGACAGGTCCAAACTTTCTCTACCATCTGCGCTCAATTTAGGTAAAGAAACAGCCGCCAGATACGTGTCTAAATCAAAGTCTGAGTACTCAGCTCTTGACACATAAGCATCTTTAAAATATACATAGAAAACATCACTGATCTCTTCGGTCAAGGTATGCACAACACCCAAAGTATCTGTAATCCCCGGCACTACAGCCGCCGCCCTTTCTGACCTTGCTAAATACGCTAAAAACCTACTACATTTATCCGCTTCAAAGTATTGAGTATGTTTAGCAAATAACAGCTTACGCCTTGATTTATCTAACAAATAGTCCGACCATTTTCTCTGTACCGCTAGCCAAGCCATCCTATCAGAAGCCACACGAGAAGAGAGATACACCTCCTCTAACCGCACAACCTCTTTTTCCAATTTATCACCTCTCAACCTAGACTCTCTTTTGAAACAATTAATACTTCTAATTAAGGAACCTCTTAAAAAAGCCTTGAATGAATCCCAGACAAAAGGTGTGGCTGCGGTGTCCACATTGGTAGCAAAATACTCTTCCCATTGGGATTCCGAGGTATTTCCATCCTGCAACAATGTCAACCAAAAGGGATTAAGTCTCCAAAATGCTTGACCTCTAGAAACATTAAGTTTGACTGTTAATACCAACGGAGAATGATCTGAAATCCCCCTTGGTAAATATGCAGCATCCGAGACAGCCGGCAATAACTCCTTTGATACAAGTCCTAAATCAATTCGGGAGAAAGCATTATATGAAGTGGAACAGCAGGAGAAACAGACCTCCCCCGGATGTCTCAGACGCCACACATCCACCAAACCCATCTCTTCCAACAGATCAGCGAATTTCGTTTTTTTTAGCATGTGTAGTATCCCCCACCTCCCTCCACCTATCAACATTGGAATCCAACACATTATTGAAATCCCCACAGCAAATCACAGGAGTGTCCGGGGAGAGAGAGACAAAATCACTACATTTTTTTAAAACCTCACTACTATACGGGGGAACGGACATAGACTGACAATAGGTTTATACGCTTGGAATCAAAAATGCCCCTTACAAAAACATATCTACCTAATGGGTCCGACTCCACCATTTCCAAAATAAAGTTTACTTTTTTACGTATAAGGAGAGATACCCCTCTAGAATGACCCGTATGAGTAGCATGATATACCCATCCAACCCACGGTTTTTTAAGGGCCAACACTTTACATCCCACTAAATGTGTTTCAGTTAGACATATAACATCCGCTTCATACTTTTTTAATCGGGATATGACCAAAGACCGTTTAATTTTATCATTTAGGCCACGAACATTCCAAGTCAGGATTTTAATAGACCCCCTATTCATTTTTCCAGTCGCCATAACACAAGGGAATACACATAAGACATTTCTGCATAAGAATCAACCCCCTCCAGCCCAGGCAGACACCCAGCCACCAGTCAACCATATTAGCATATACCAAAATAGTCAGTCTCATCATCTGAAAATATTTGCATAGAGATAAAATACCAAACCTGTCACTGCATTGAAAAACCCTACCCCTCCCTACCCTATTCAAACCGCCCCCCTCCCCGTATATCCATCCCCAACTTAGACATACCTGGATCCCCTTATAACTATCCCGCATCCGCTTAAACAGCACACACAACTATCTCCACGTACTTATGGAAATACCCGTATGCACCGAAAAAAAGGGAGGGAGGTCGCGACCCTTTAAGCAAGGGAAGCCCCCCAGCCCACAAGTTCACCCTAATACTCCTCCAACCCTCCATACCCACCCAGACCCTTAGCACCTACTGTAGGATCCAACAATCTCAAAAAATATCACCCCATAACTGACATTTTCAAAAGGATCCAAATAACTACAATATTAACCAAAGTATTTCAGTCATATATAGTCAGAAATCAAAGTGATATATATTGACAGAGCATATCTCAAACATTATGACTATCAAAGGCACACAGTCTTGGTATCATCTCAGTTCAGGAGACCAATACATCACCAAGAGTATCTTCAGTCCGGACGAAGACCACTTGGAGCTCTCCTATCCAACCAGTGAGTCGCCTCAGATGAAGATCCAAAGAAAAGGGTAGTTCCATCTGCAATCACTCTTAATCTTGCCGGGAAAAGCATAGCATATGGCAGTTGCATTTCACGAAGACGACGCTTCACCTGAATAAATTGAGCTCTGCTTTTTTGTACATCCACCGAGAAATCAGGATATACAGCAACTCTCTGATTTTGGTACATCAGTGGGCCCTTAATCCGAGCCAGGCGCAGAATAGCATCCCGATCCTTATAATGCAACATCTTGGCAATAAATGTGCGCGGCTGTGCACCAGGAGGTGGTCTTTGAGTCGGAATCCGGTGCGCCCTTTCCACCGCAAACTGGGCCGTGAACTCCTCTCTGCCGAACAGCTGGATCATCCAATTCTCCAAGAATGTCTCCGGAGCATCTCCCTCTGCCTTTTCAGGGAGACCTACCAGTCGAATATTACTGCGTCTGAGGCGGCCCTCCATATCTGACATCTTCTGTTTAACCGACACCATCTGAGCCTCCAAACAAGCAATTTTCTGTGGCAAAGGGACTGTAGTATCAAGTATAGAGATGCGGGCCTCCGTCTCCGACACTCGCTCTCGAATTTTCTGAAAATCCTGCCTCATCAATGACAAATCAACCTGCACCTCTCCAATTTTATCCATTACCTGCTTTTCAGAGGCAGCGATGGCTTTCAGGACCTCCCGAAGAGTAGAATCAGCAGGTGTGTCTGCATCTTTAGAAGACTGGGGTACTTGCAACTCAGATGCAGGAGCTCCCCCTGTGTTTGTAGCAGGATTAGAACGAGCATATTTCTCCAGCCTGCTAGCAGCAGAATTACTTGTAGAGTGCTTACACATATTAGCACCTGCTACACACAGATTGCTACAGATACACTGTTATGATGTATTATACAAGTCCACTGTAGTGAATGCTCAATAAAGACACCACCTGCACGCAGATAATTCACAGAGGGAAAAAAGTCACCAGGCAGCTTCAGATGACACTGTATATAATCTCCTTACTGTGCCATAGATAAAAATCTCAATGCTTTTAACAGGCACCACTGTAGAACAGGAATGTGACCGCTATGCCTCCAATACAGAGTGACTGCATATGTTCTGTTCTCCCCCGACACTACCTTTCAAGATGGTGCCGCACCTCTCTTCCCGGCTGGAGCACCCGGGGACCGACACTCTGCTCTTCACTTTACCCCAGCAGCCAGATGACCTCCCTCCACACGGCTCGCTCACACAGGGCAGGTAATTAATGACTCACAGCGCCTTCACCGACCCAGGAACTCCTTCCCCGCCAGCGCGCTCAGGCTCATCCACGCTCCGGACACCAACACTGACTGTATCTCTCCCGAACCTCCAACAGAGACACCAGCTGGACCAGGACAGGCAGGGGCAGTTCTTACACCAAATTATCCCCGTTAGAAGGAGCCGGTAACACAGCAGGATATCGCTACAGGATATTTAGGCTGGAGAGCTTCAGTCAGCACAGCCTACTCCATGCTCCGTCAAGCCACGCCTCAAATGATATGTACATTTAGATGGAAATTAATACCACTTTATATAATTATGTGATCTACACAATAATGTATAAGTTACCAACCTAACTGCATAGAAAACAGATAAAAAGCAATTGACAATTAATAACAATAAATAATCCAGGGGATTGCATAAGAAGAATCAATCTCATCAATATATGATCTCTATCAAAAATCGTCCATGAATCACAGTTCTAATTATCCGGATTGATGACGCGTGCTGCTGAAGATAAATATCCTATATAAATAATAAAAAATATATAAATATAAATATAAATAAATATTATCAGTCCTCATGAAGGTTATAAACTTCCGAATCAAAGAGAATCCGTCACGCTTAACATCAATATATCAACAAAGATGAATGAATCAGCCTACTAGTTGTGTGGTTCCATGCATTTTTTCCAATACAACAATGTCTAACTCCGTGTTTTATGATGATATGATACTTGCGGTTTGAAGTTAAACGAGTGTAAGGTCCAAACTTGGCAAAAAAATCCAGTATATGGTCCCGATGATACACAAAAACAGCTTGTCCCAAATGGAAAAAAGAGAGAGTTCAGCAGCGGGTGATCACGCCGCTGCTGTTAGCGGCTAACGGTGCGTTCCACTGTGGAACGCAAACGCACTTCCGGTATTGACGTCACTTCCGGATAGTGCTTTAGGCCAATAGAATAATAATGGGGGGGTCGCCGCAGGGGGGTGGAGGGCTCGACGATCAAAAGCATTGGTGGTCAGTGGTTAGCAACACACAGCCAATCGCCAGGCTGCCTGTTGCCATGCAGCAGACAGGAAGCAGGACGTCTTCACTTCCTATCTGCTGATCTGAGGAGAGGAGCGACGCTGGCACAACTACAGGTAAGTGAAGGGGGGAACTGCCCTGCATATCTATAGGATGGGGGGGAACTGCCCTGCATATCTATAGGGAGGGGAACTGCCCTGCATATCTATAGGGAGGGGGGGAACTGCCCTGCATATCTACAGGGAGGGGGGGGGGACTGCCCTGCATATCTATAGGGAGGGGGGGAACTGCCCTGCATATCTATAGGGAGGGGGGGAACTGCCCTGCATATCTGTAGGAAGGGGGGAACTGCCCTGCATATCTATAGGGAGGGGGGGGGAACTGCCCTGCATATCTATAGGAAGGGGGGGAACTGCCCTGCATATCTATAGGAAGGGGGGGGAACTGCCCTGTATATCTATAGGAAGGGGGGGAACTGCCCTGTATATCTATAGGAAGGGGGGGGAACTGCCCTGCATATCTATAGGAAGGGGGGGAACTGCCCTGCATATCTATAGGAAGGAGGGAACTGCCCTGCATATCTATAGGAAGGGGGGGAACTGCCCTGCATATCTATAGGAAGGGGGGAACTGCCCTGCATATCTATAGGAAGGGGGGGAACTGCCCTGCATATCTATAGGAAGGGGGGGAACTGCCCTGCATATCTATAGGAAGGGGGGGAACTACCCTGCATTTCTATAGGGAGGGGGGAAACTACACTGCATATCTATAGGGAAGGGGGGGAACTACCCTGCATATCTATAGGGAGGGAGAGGGGGGACTGTCATGCATATGTATAGGGAGGGAGAGGGGGACTATCATACAAATCTATAGGGTGGGAGGGGGGCCTGCCATGAAAATCTATAGGGAGGGAGAGAGGTTGATATGTATGAAGGAGGGCAGAGGAGGGGGGCTGATATGTGACTGGGGGAGTTTTGATGTGACGGGGGGGGATAACTACAGAGTGGAGGTAAGGAAAATAGCTGCAAGGGGGATGGTTGCAGGGTGGGAGGTAAAGAAAATGGCTGCAGCAGGGGTTAAGGAAAATGGCTGTGGGGGGGGGGGGTTGTGGTTAAGGAAAATGGCTGCAGGGGGTATTTAAAAAATAGAGCAGCTTTGGGGGGCAGAATCTCATGATTGCTTATATATGCCTGTCCAATGGGGTACTTTTAGCTGGCCATAATGGAGTGTTTTGTTTTAACTAAAGGGCCTAATCATTCAGGGTTTGCATTATAATACATTTTTGCATTTTCAAAACAGGACGCCAACTTTCCAGAAGCCAGCGAGAGGATAACAAAGTTGCAAGAGAGAAGAGCAAGAACAGGTAAGAGACAATGGCACAATCTGTCTAAATTTGAATGCTGGAGAATACACCTGAACATTCATATTCAGGAGTGTTCCTATACACCTATATATTCGGAGAAGGGGGGGGCGCTGCAGCCGTATTAGCCTAGGGCGGCCAGAACCCTTAATCAGGCCCTGGGGGCATGTGCTAAATGGTAGGCCCCACATGCTGCTCATATATTCCAGATAGTTTCAATGATCCTGTTGCTGACCATATTACTGAAATCCCCAGATTAAAAGACGAGTTTAGGAAAAAAAAATATGATGATTCAGAGGAATTAGACTGGTTATCATTAAAGATGATCAGGCTCTCTTCCTCGGAATCCGAGCACACCTGAACCTAGGGGATCCGAGTACCGAGCCGAGTCGCTTTTTCGCACTTTTTCAGATTCCAAAACGAGGCAAAACGCCATTGTGACGTTGTCGGATCTTGGATCTCGCGAGTTTTGGAATCCATAAATACCGCCCTCCACGGCGATCTAGCACCATTTGAGAGAAGGATACAGAAAGGGTAGCATAGAGTGTAGAGCAGTTGGGCAGGCAAAGTTAGAGAATTGAAAGAGGAGGGTGGTAGCAGTGTTAAACAAAGTAATCAGTGACATTCAGGAAAGCTCCATAGCTCCAGTGTTAAATCTCATTCCAGAAAAATACAAATACTAGTGCTGCTGGCAGGGTTGGTGTAATTCTGCAGTCCAATTCTACTGTGTTATATAGGTAACACACAGATAGGAGAGCTCCTGTGTTAAATCTCATTGCAGGAAAATTAAAATAATAGTGCTTACAGGGTCGATGTAATTCTGCAGTCCAATTCTACTGTGTTATATAGGTAACAAACAAAAAAGAGAGCTGTGTTGGTAATTCTCATTGCATAAATATAAAAAAAACTAGTGCTGTCAGGATTGGTGTACTTCTGCAGTAAAATTCTACATTGCTATGTAGGTAACACAAAAAGGAGTGCTGCGTTGCTAATTGTCATTGCTGAAATACAAATACTAGTCCCTGCAGGCTTTTTTTCTGAATTTGCACCAAAAAGTGTAGGGTGTTATATACTTCCAAAGACAAGAGCTCCATTGCTAATTGTCATTGCTGAAATACAAATACTAGTCCTTGCAGGCTTTTCTTCTGATTTTGCAGGCAAATTCAGAAGTGTTATATAGGAAACAGACAAAGAGGATTGCTCCATTGCTAAGAGTCATTGCTGAAATACAAATAGAAGGGCTAGCAGGCTTGTCTTCGGAATTTGCAGGCATATTCTACTGCATTATATAGGTAACAGACAAAGAAGAGTGCTCCATTGCTAAGAGTCATTGCTGAAATAGAAATTATAGGGCTGGCTGGCTTGGTCTAAATCTGCAATTACATTTTACTATACTATAGCTCACTCAGAAACAGGAGAGGTGGCAGGGTTCAGTGCTGAAACAGAAATTGTAATAATTGGACTGTCAGTGTTCTTCAAAGTCTCCAGTGACATTGTATTGTGCCATAGCTCATACAGAAACAGGAGGGGTGACATTGTTGTTGTCACTCTCCAGTCTCAGTCATGATGATACTAATCACTCTACCTCATGTGCTAAAGCCTATGTTCAAGTGCATAGTGGTTTTATGTCAGGGAAACAGAAATGTAAATAAAAAGCTTGCACCTTTTTAAAGAAAAAAAACCTCTCTAAAAATGGTGACAGTTTACTGTAGAAAAACATAAAATGGCCAAGATCCCATTCTAACCAAAATACTGTATTACCAGGCATAACAGCATCAGGTAGCTCCCTTCCTAGATTTCAGCATCTGCAATCTACATTGTCATCATATTCACCCTCATCATTGTGTACATCTTCCTCAAACAATACTAATTCACCCCTGCTGGAATTCACCATTATAGAAGCCTGTGTACTTTGATGTAATTGCCGATAATGGCCTCCCTCATGGAATTTGTAGTTCATTTTATGGCAGAGGTGTCACAATTTTTAACAGCAGAGCAAATGTCAAAATGTTGTGCTTACTCATCTGCATCACCACTGGGTGTCTTGGGAAAACTAAGTTTTTTCCAAGAAGCAGTTGCTAGAGAAACTGAAGGAGGTGACGTCATTACAAGATGTTGATAGCTCTTGGATCCTGGCAAAGCGAATTAAGTCCTAGATCTACAATTACAATATAGTTAGGGGAATTGCTTAGTTTAATTTAATCCTTCAATTTCTTTAGCTGCTTCTCAAAAAGTATATATAAGGCAATCACTTGACTCAGGCTAACCGTGTCTGCACTCTCTTCACAGGTGACAACTTTGCTGGACTAAAGTACATTCCCCTTCAAATGCTAATCTTCTTGCAGCTGCTGCTTTCTCTTACATGCTGTTGCAGAATCCCGAAAATGACCCTACATTTTTCGGGACACAGACAGCATCTCCTGCATGTCATTGTCATTTTTTAAAAAGTTCTGTAACACCAAGTTGATTGTGTGAGCAAGACAGGAAATATGTTGGAGATATTTTTATTAAGTCTTGCAACATAAGCATACAGTAATATTACAAAAAGGTGGCACCACTTTTTTATAAAATCACAAACCACAAAGTAAGGCACTGGAAATCTGTTATCAGAGCTCAGACACAGTCCGCAATATAAATAGGACTATAAATACATATATATAAAAATATAAAACCCACATAAAATAGAAAAGGTGCCACCACTAAACCATAACACATCCAAATACAAATTCACAACCACACTACCCACCGCAAAGAAGCAAGCTGTAGGTGCATGCTAAGCCATACTTGAAAAAACATTTAACCACCAAAATCTAGGGGGTGAAACAATAGGAAGAAAAGCCATTTAGAAAGGAGAAAGCGCCGGACTTTGACCTCCCTACGGAGGCCTCAGACCCCGCCAGAGTCTGAGCCAGTTGGCATTGTTCATCCGACGTCTCTCCATATCCCTCAACTTCCACACCTCGTGGAGAATGTCACCCACCACCACTTCACAAGGAAGGATTTTGTGTCTGATGGACACCTGACAACGTGCATTCAACGTGAAATATCTAACCACTAAACTAACTAAAAAAAGGGTACAGAAATCAAAAGCCCTCCACCTGTCCTTGAATGCCCCGTAGACCCATTCAGGGTAACTAAGCCCTGAAAGGCAGGGGATCCCCAAGAATCCTGAGACTCTTATATAAACCTCTACGTTAAAGGTACACTGAAGCAAGAAATGGTCCATAGTCTCCTCCACCCCTAGACACTCCTCCCGTGGGCAGCCACGATCATCAGCATTTCTATACTTGAGATTCCCTTTCACGTAGAGTCTCCCCTGAAAGGAGAGCCAGGCAATATCCCAATGCTTCAATAGGATTCTCCCTGAATTGATCAGAGAAAGCCCTGCCGAACTCACATCACCCGGGCAGTCCCTCAGTGACAGCGGGACCCAGAAATGGGAGCGCAGGACTCTCTTCTCCAACTCCCTTCTAGAAGGGCTCATGACTTCCCCCGCCCCCAGGCCCCAATGCCTTGTCACCTTCAATCCCAAGGAAACGTAGGCCGGGAGATACCCATGCCGGACCCGGAAGCTTTTCACCATGCCCCCCACCATACCATGCACTAAGGAAGGGATCCACCCAAACCCTGAAGCCATCCATCCACCGAGGAGGGGTCTCAACTAGGAGACTGATCAGGTGCAACTTTAAAAAGGTTATGATGAAGAAAAGCACTGGGTTAATCATGCCCAGGCCACCATCCCTCCTCGGCCGATAGGTCACAGCCCGCCTGACCAGGTTCAGCCTATTCCCCCAGAGTAACTGGAAGAAAACTGCGTAAACCCTAGACCATAAAGACTCTGGCAAAAGGCACACATAGCTGATATACAAGAAAACCGGGATCCGAAAGGTCTTGACAAGGTCCACCCTTTCCCTGAGAGAGTGTTTCCACCTCTTCCAGCTCTCTACCTTCCGGGAACCTTCCTCCAGCCTAAGTTCCCAGTTTTGCTTGGCATAATCGCCAGGGCCGAATTGAATTCCTAAGATCTTGATCTTGTTACTAGCCCGGGGGAGACTGTCTGGAAGGCTGAATTCACAACCCTCCTCCCCCATCCAGAAAACTTCACTCTTTTCCTGGTTTACCAATGAGCCACTGGCCTCGGAATACCCGCAGACCAGAGTTGCAACCTTTATTGCTTCAGATGGACTCGACAAGACAACAGTAACATCATCGGCGTAGGCCATGACCTTCAGAGGACACTCCAGACCCAACAGCACCCCTCCTATCCAGCCGCCTTCAATACTTCGAACGATACACATACAGGAGGAGGCTCAGGGGGCAACCCTGCCTTACTCCAGAGCTGACCCCAAAGGACGGACCCACCTAACCATTCACAAGAGGGAAGCTCTCAGCCTGCTTGTAAATAGTACGAAGCCAATTCACCACCCGGACTGGAAGACCATACCACAGAAGCAGACCCCAAAGGTACTCATGGTTTACCCTGTCAAAGGCCTTTGACTGGTCTAATGCTAAAAGGTACTTCCCCCACTTCTCAACACGACACCGCTCGATGGCCTCCCGCACCCCCAGGACAGCACTAAAGGTTCTTCAACCCTTCACAGTGTACTGCTGAGAGGGAGAAAGCAACTGGCCGGAAACCTGTATCAGTCTATTAAAAAGTACCTTTGCCAAAATCTTCCTATCGGTATTGAGAAGAGCGATGGGGCGCCAGTTCTCAACACACGATTGATCCTTCCCCTTGGACAACAAAATAAGGACGAAAACCCTCATGAAGGGAGGCAATAAACCTCTACCCAGGCTCTCATTAAAGACCTCCGCAAGGCACGAGGCCAAGATGTCCCCAAAGGTTTTAAAAAACTCAGATGTCAGAGCATCCAGGCCCGGGGCTTTCTTGATAGATAAACCATCTATCGCCATCCTGACCTCGTCCTCCATTACCTTACTGCCCAAGGACTCAAGCAAGCCACTTAGGTCTCCAAGGCCAGGGGTTTCCCTCAGGAACTGGTCCATCTTTTCTCTGTCAAGTGACTTCTCTGACAAGAGATCAGAGTAGAAGGACTGCACGACACCAAGGATGCCCTCCTTATCCTCCCTGAGCACACCCCCAGCATTGCGCAAGCCCCTCACCTCCTTAACATTTACCGAGTTCCTACAGCTCTGGAAGGGGTCAGGCGAATGGTACTTCCCATAGTCCCTCTCCAGAATCAAGTAAGGGTACTGGTCATATTGTATCTCTCTTATTCAGATAAGAGAGATACAATATGACCAGTACCCTTACTTGATTCTGGAGAGGGACTATAGGAAGTACCATTCGCCTGACCCCTTCCACTCTGGAGATTTCCCCACCATCCCCTGGCCAGAGATCAAGAATCCTAATTTCCTTCTCAGTGCTAGGTAGGTAATCTCTTTTAACAAGTTATTTCGGCCTACCAGTCCACGGAAAAAACCCCGGGTCCTCTTTTTAAGCGTCTCCCACCATTCAGACCTACTCCAACCCGCCTCCAAAAGTGTTTCCTGGTATTCAAAGAAGTCCCTAAAGGACTGTCTCCTCCAGGAGCTTAGAGTTCAGGCGCCAGAGGCCCCTTCCCTTCCGAAGAGTCTCCAAAGCATTCAAAGACACAGAGAGGTAAACGTGATCGGAGAACTCTACTGGCCTCAGCTCAGGAGCCAAGGTTTTCGAGCCCTCCTTAACAAAAAACCTATCTATCCTAGACCTACAGCTACCTCTAAAGTAGGTGAACCCTGTGTGGTCCGGAAAATGGCGAATATGCACATCCACCAGACCAGCCTGCCTAATTATGCTAGCTAAAAAATTGGAGTCATAGCCCAGAGAAGTCCTTGAACCTCCCCTGTCTTTAGTCCTAATGACAGTGTTAAAGTCACCACCAAAGACTATCTGCCGGGCTAAAAAAAGGTACGGCTTTATCGCACCGAAAAGGCACTTCCTTTCCCACCTGGATTGGGGACCATAAACATTAATCAACCTCAGGTCGTGCCCTCTCAGATTGACATCCAAGATCATGCACCTACCTACCTCTAGTTCTATAACTCACTGGAGGGTTATCATGCCAGTAAAAAGCACCGCCACCCCACCGTACGGCTCGGCCGCAAGAGGCCAGTAGGAGGGCCCACGCCTCCACTCCCTTTTGGCTTTATGAAGGTCAGCCAGCTGACTCAAACTGGTCTCCTGCAAAAATAAAAAATCAGCCTGAACCGTGCTGAAAATATCAAAGCCCATATAACGAGCTCGCTTGGAACGTATAGATGCCACATTAATGGTGGCAAATCTAATGTGCTGGGAAGCCATCTTTCAGAGCTATAAAGTAGGAATCAGCTCACTTCTTTTTTACCTGTTTTGCAGAGTCCTCATCCGAGGACCCATACCTCTTGCAACTTAGGCTGGCAAGGCCTCCCCCTCCTGAAGAATAACCTCTTCACCAGAAGGGGGGGCCCCACCAAACCCAACACTGGCCACCACAACTGACAATTTAGCCACCAAAGTTGGGGTACTAGGAGGAATATTAGCGGGCAAGACTCCCGACAACACTGATACCTGACTCAGAGGAGCTACAAGGAGGGGGACGGGATGAACAGGGTTGGGAGGAGGAGGAAGGAGAGGAGGGACAGGAATAGAAGTCAGGCTATGGGAAAGGACCAAACAAGATGGAGAGGCAGGGACGGAACCTGAACCGACAACCAAGAGAGATACCACCCGAGCCGACCCAGAAGGGATCAGAGTAGACGTAGAGGCAGGAGAAAAAGGAAGGGGGGCCGGATCAGGGTCAAGGTCGGAAATAGGAGCTGGGGCTAATTCTTCCACAAAGGGGAAATGTGAGGGGAAATGATTTAAGAAAGGCCCTCGGGGACTTTGATTTATCTATGGGCTTCTTATAGGCTGCTATATCACCTAGGACAGGGCCGGTACGCTTCCTTCTCTTGCTGCTAGTACTTGCTAGTCACCACAGCGGTGGCACATCCTCGGCTGACCTGGATAAAAGCACTGAATCCTGTCCCTCCCCAGGAAGGCAGCACTTGGGATATGGGCCAGGCCAGCCTCCATGCACCGCAGGTCTACCATGGCGGACCACCCACCACCCCAGACACCATGGCTTGGATCAGGCACCTTCACAAGTGGGGACACCAGGCATGTGTACCACCCCACCCAAAAGGCTAAGTCAGCTACGGGGATAGACTCGTTTCTAACCAGGATGGTAATCTTGACCCTTTCCTGTCTGGTGACAGCAATAGCTTTAAATTTTGCCCACGGATCCTGTCCCCTACATCCACCCCATCGGCCCCAGAATGCCTGCAGCCCCTGATATGTCATAAAGCTGACATCATATTCGGGGGTCCAGATGGGATGGATGCAGGCAAAAAGATCCGCTGGGACGAAACCAAAGGAGGGAAAAAAAACGTTCAGAAAATCACCTCTATTTGGGGGTTCTTTCCCCATGTACATTAGCTGTACAACATTTCTTCTCTTGGGGGGTTGGCCTGTGAGAGACGGGCCCCCAGACTGAGGACCCCTAGGAAGAGGGCCACCGGAAGGAGGCGCCACAGGTCTTTGTGCACCCGATACCACCCAGGCATAAGAAATTGGCCCCGAAACTGGACCTAATGGACCCTGACCATACACCGGGGGCACCAGATTAATTGAGGGGCAAACAGTGGTGACCGGCCCGGGGCCAATCCTGACATCAGGGTTATGCCTTACTACGGCGGGCGAATTTGGACCCACCAACTCCCCTCTAGCGCTAATTCTGGACTTATCTTGATCCCCCAGACCCCCCTGGAACCTCTCCGCATTTTCCCTGGTCACTTGGTCGATTAGAACAGCAGCCCACTCTGTCACCTGGAGGGGCCCGTATATAGTATCAATAATTTTTGATTGTGCCAGGCTCAAAGGTATTCCAATACAGTTGCTAATAGTGGGGATCCGCCTGCGGATATAGAAACCTCAGCATCAGGGAGAGGGGAGCTATTGCTAGCAAAGACAGGAGTATATAATCCACCAGTATTAATCCCTGCACCAACCTCTAATGCTGTAGTAGCAGGGAACAACATATCAGTGCCTATTTTGAACTTAGTGGAGACAATATCAACAACAGATATGGCATCAGAGATCCCGCCTTCATCAACCGATCTCACTGGCATTACATTACACATCTCATTCATACCTGCCTCCTGGAGAAAGGAGCCTGATGGTACTGCATCTACCCTCAGCCTCGGAATACCCGGATCAGGACTGCCAGCCCTGACCAGAAGTGATGCCAGAGGTAAGACCGCTGAACCAGCCACAGTAACTACGGCCGATGCAACAACCACCCCGGCATCAGCTACAGCCCCCACGGGTTACTACACAGGTGGCTCCCCCTTCTGCCTCCTGATTTTATCATACAGGGAGTCTACCCCCGCATCAACAGGAGTACCCATCACTGGGTTATCAGGTAAACATGATTGATCACCGGCCGAGGCATCCACAATACAGGACTCCATGTGTTGTAGTTGCTCAGTCAGGCGTTGCAGATTTTGTTCTTTCAGTAACAAATTAGCCAAAAGTTCCTCTATCTCCAAACGCATAACTACTCTTTCCCTGCTAAAAGCCCGATTGCTCTTTTTTTTCAGTGCAGATATTTGTCTATTCAACCTCGCTATATCAGCGATCAGCCCCTCATGACGTTCCCTGGTAATTGGCTCTTCGACCTCCCCCTCCGATTCAGATAAGTCAATACTACCAGGATCCACATCAACGACAAGAGGTTTCTCTCCTCGGGACATGGCGTGATCCACTGACAGGCTGTCCTGGATTTCTGCTTGCGGTAACTCCGGATCGCCCGCACCAGTTGTAATTTCACGGGTCTCATCAGGCGGTGCCACGGACGCTGGGGAGTCCGACTTGTTAGACTGCACAGACGGGTCTCCCACGGTCCTCGGTTGTGTAGACACCGGGACTTGCTTACTTGCACCACTCGGAGAAGAGTCTGACATGTTAAATGGCACAGAAGGGCCTCCCACGGTCCTTGGTTGTGTAGACACTGGGACTTGTTCACTTGTACCACTCGGAGAGGAGTCCGACATGTTAAGCGGCACAGACGGATCTATCGCGGTCCCCAGTTGCATAGTCACTGGGACCACATTGGCTTCATTCGCTTTCCCCACCATGTTTAATTTCACAGGTGGGAGTTCAATGCCGGCACCTAGTTGCCTCACTAGGTCCTGTACATGGGATGGGTCCTGAGATACAGCCTCCCCTGAATTCAAGTCCATGCAGGGGGAGCATTCTTCACCCAAGGTCATAGCCAAAGGCCCCGAGATCTCCCCCGTGATATTGCTTGGGGGGGAAACATCAGCAATAAGGCTGGAAGCTTGACTGTGGCTTTCCATGCTAGAGGGGTCATCAACCATGCTGGCTAAGATGTTTTGAGGCTGCAGAAAGGAATAATTTACCCTAGAGATCACACTTTCTGCAGGTGGAGTAGGCCTGGAAACCTGGGGGCTTTCCACATCGCCTCCCCCAGGATCCTCCATCCTTGCTGAATCAAACAAAAGTACTATTCTTGGTCTGCAGGAGCTCTCCAACACACAACCTACTCGATGGAATTCTCCCGCTGTAATGTTCTAACAATATTGGTGGCGTTATCAGAATTCACATATCCTCAGGAGAATCTAAGCAGGATTAGCCATGTTGCAATGACATCCCTTAGTTTTTGTAACAGATTGTCAGCTATATGCCTCTTAGTGAAGCCGTTGATACAGAGAAGCCTACTTCTGAAAACTGTGACGTACTTGGTTACATGCTGCTATTGTTCCTACTGGTGAAGGCGAATCACTAACCCAGTGGGCTGTCACAGTTATATAATGTTTAGTTTGCCCAGTTCCGCTTGTCCCCATATCTGTGGTTAAGTGTACAGTGGGTAGAAATGCATTTTGTAGCCCAATAATTAAATTTTTACAAACTTTCTGGTAGAGGTGATGAATAGCTTTTCTAGTACAATGGTGTCGTGATGGAATTTGGTAATAGGGGCAGAAGTAACTGTCTAAAACCAGCTACATTAATAGTGGATATTGGAATCAGATCTAATACTAGCATAGTCCCCGTGGCGTCTGTGATCTGCTTTGCAACTGGGTGACAGCTTTCTTACTTTCTTCCTCTAGCAAAGGATTGCTTAACAGTCAATTGTTGTAAACTACTAGTAGTATTCTTGTGGGTTGAAGACCGACACAGAGCAGCAGCAGCGGCAGCAGCAGCAGCAGCAATGGGGCTAATGCTTAATAATTCTTCAGAGGAATCATGGTTAGTGGAGGAGTCATCTAGTCTTAGCAACTTAGATGCAGGACTAACTCCCATCACTTGTGAGGGTATTGATGATGAAGGTGTAGGGGGTGTAGATTGCAGGTGCTGGGATCTAGATGGGAGAAGTGAGGTAGATGATGCTGGACTGTTTGTTGTTATTTTTTTTACCATAAGTTTCTGATTTTCCCAACAGCTTTCCATAAACTTGCTTCAAATGCTGTAACACAGATGAGAATCCTAGATGGTTAATGTCCCTACCTCTACTAAGTGTGGCTTTTACAAATGTTACAAATGACTAAACAACTGTTGTCAGGATTTGTGTAAAAATAATTCCACACATAAGAGGTGGATTTTTGGTCTTATGCCCAGGCATGACAATGGTCTTTTTCTCATCACTGGCAAGAACCGCTGCAATCTTTGTTTGAAAGTGTATGAAAATAATATTG
Source organism: Mixophyes fleayi (assembly GCF_038048845.1). Taxonomy (NCBI): domain Eukaryota; kingdom Metazoa; phylum Chordata; class Amphibia; order Anura; family Limnodynastidae; genus Mixophyes; species Mixophyes fleayi. Next base: position 85,305,575 of record NC_134409.1, read on the forward strand.
TGACCTGTGAGGTGGTCAAAATTGACTGCAAATGACTATAATTTAGTGTTTGTGAGGTTAATTATAACGTAGGATCAAAAAAGGAGCAAAATTATGTGATTTTAGCATATTTTAGCAATTTTTCTATAAAAATACAGATCCAAAACCAAAACCAAAACCAAAACACACGAGGGTGGTTTTGCTAAAATCAAAACCAAAACACGAAGCTAATCCAGATCCAAAACCACTTCACGGGGGTCAGTGAGCATCTCTGGTTATCATGGTTAAACCCTGCAAATTGGTTTAAGGGTATTGGAGGACGGTTTACAGGTATTTTGCAATCATTAACTCATGTGCTGGACATGTATATCTTTCTTTGTTCTTTGTAATATTTGTTGATGTTGCATTTGTGATTCACACTTGCGCAGTGCTAAACTGTATATGTAACTAAAACATTATATATAGATGATAAATTGTGAGTGTAATTATTGTCTCTCTGGCCGTTATGATATATCTTATCTGATCACTGACCACTTAAGAAATATTGCTATCACTTTCTACAAGCCAAGGGAAGAAACTGGGCTTGATTATTGACATGAGATAAAGGTTTGGAGAAGGTACATTTTTAGGGGCAGTCTGTATTGTTTCCGCAAAATAAATTTTACACCAAAATGTGGCGTTTTTCGTGTGTGATCTGTTACAAGTTGCATGCAAAAAAAATTATTTCTAGACATACTTGCAGTAAGGCAATATGCATATAATGTTTCTCAAACACACACACACACACACACACACACACACACACATACACACACACACACACACACACACACACACACACAATTTACACATGCAATAACAAGTTCTGATGTCCTTTCACTCTCAAGATTAATTTAAAATACAAATGAGGCTAAAATGAGCAGTATATTACAAACTTGCCAATTTTTCCTTGTTGGATTCAGGGACATCCAGGAGGAGGTGGGCGTGCCACATGATTGGGTCATTAAGTCCCACCCCTTATCTATTGCGGGGGCAAGAACTGGTTGGTTGCCCTGAGGTCTCCCAGAAATGTGGGGATCCCGGACATTCCAGGAGAGTGGGCAACTATGCGTTAAAGAAAAGCAGCTAATGAATCTCTAGAGACTGAAGTGTCTTTTACATTTCTGTCTCCATTACTGAAGTCATGTTGTCTTAACTGTCAGTCTTTGATTAAATCTTGGTTTCCATGTAAATGGCCACCTCCATAGGCATCAATACATGGACATAGGACACAATTTCTGAACTGTGTCATCATGCCATCATGCCACACATGCCACGTCTTGAACTGGCTCAGAATCAGGGAGAATACTAGACTCATCAGGGAGTGAGGGAGATCACCCCTATTTCAGGGAGTCTTCCTGACATTCAGGGAGAATTGGCAAGTATGGTATTGGCAAGGAGAATATTATAAAAAGCTTTATTTAATGAAAGTGAAGCTTCTATAGTGGTAGAGGGCTGGACTTTGAAGTAGAGATGGGCGGGCTCGGTTCCCTGAGATCCAAACCCACCCGAACTTTGCCTATCAGAGTACCGAGTCGATCAGGCTCGGTACTCTCCCGCCCGTTCGGAATCGAAATTGAGGCAAAACGTCATTGTCACGACGTCGGATCTCGGAGCTCGGTTCTCGTGATATTTGAAATGCATAAATACCCGCCTCCACAGCAATCCATCGCCATTTGACAGAGGGAGAGAGCAGGGTTAGGTCACATGCTGTATTAGAGCAGGGACAGAGCAATAATTGTACAACTTATTCTTGTTATTGTTATTTAAATTCTATTCTATTCAATTCTATTATTATTACCAATTCTATTAGCAATTGTTAGAGCAGTAAGAGAGCAGGAAAGAGGAGGAATTTTTTCCAATATTTTGCACTACAAGTGCTTTGGGGTGTCCTATAATCCCCAGTGTGAAACAATCATTTTTCTGGCTGCCAAAAGTCATATTTAGCAGCAGTATCTATCTATGCAATATTTTGCACTACAATTGCTTTGGGGTGTCCCATATTCCCCAGTGTGAAACAATAAATTTTCTGGCTGCCAAAAGTCATATTTAGCAACAGTATCTATCTATACAATATTTTACACTATAAGTGATTTGGGCTCAATAAAATGGAATAAAAGCAGTCCACATATGAGCAGAATCAGCAAGCAGGTGCTGGCACCAGTCCTGATGGTAGTGTTCCCAGTATGTCATCTGGGAAAGCCTATGTAAAAGTGCATAGTCTTTTTAAATCAGGGTAAAAAACACACACCAAATTTTTTTTTACCGTGTTGAAGCGAAAAAGAAGCGCAACTGAGGAAAAGTTAACTGCCGATAAAAATAAATTGCCAACATGCCATTCTACACACGCAGTGGCAAAGAAAGAATGAGGCATTCTCCTTTCTCTATTAGTGGCAGATCAAAAAATGGTACTGAGCCTTCTTCTTGTATGGTCACTCGTGACCAAACAAGACCAAGTAATTTGGAGTCTAAAAGAGGCGGACAACTACTGTTACGCGTTAAAGCCGAGCAGCAAGAAAACAGTAAGGCATTAGAGGATAATGTATGCTCTGAATCAGAAATGACACCAATCCCTGTGGAGAGTCCATCCACCAGTGATATGTCTAATCACGAGCATTCTGATAATATACCCATAAAGAAGGGCCCTTTCAGCAGTTCTGCTGATGTGTGCCTGAACAGCCCGAGTGTAGCCAGGGATACACCAATTGAGGATGCCACTTTGGAATTAGAAGAGGATGAGGTGGAGATTTGTGTTGGCGACAAGGGCGCTAATGATGATGTTGATGAGGATGATGCATACAGATACAAAATTGCCTTTCTCAATTTCTATTTATATTCTACAGTCTATAACAGCTGAATTTTTTACCATTTTCTACAAGTGGAGGGGGCCTATAGAGACAGAAACCTAACTGCCTTTGTCCATTTCAATTTATATTATACAGTCTATAACGGCTGAATTTTTTACTATTTTCTACAAGTGGAAGGGGACCTATAGAGACAGAAACCAAACTGCCTTTGTCCATTTCAATTTATATTGTACAGTCTATAACGGCTGAATTTTTTAGTATTTCCAGCAAGTGGAGGGGGGCCTATAGAGACAGAAACCAAACTGCCTTTTTCCATTTCAATTTATATTGTACAGTCTATAACGGCTGAATTTTTTTAGCATTTTCAACAAGTGCAGGGGGACCTATAGAGACATAAACCAAACTACCTTTGTCCATTTCAATTTATATTGTACAGTCTATAACGGTTGAATTTTTTACTATTTTCATCTAAAGCGTTATGGAATTTGCTGGCGCTATATAAATAAATGTTGATGATGATGATGATAATGAAATGGAGGGGGGCCTAGAGAGACAGAAACCAAACTGCCTTTGTCCATTTCTTTAGATATTTAACTATATGTGTAGGGTGTAATATACACCCAAAGACGATGGCTGCATTGCCAATATGCATTGATGGAGAGGAAGACAATCTGGTTTGTGTGTAGAATTACACGGCCTACCAGGAATTAAACTGTTTTTTTCATAATTTATTAGCTTTGCAATTACATTACTTATTCAAGAAACAGGTGGAGCACTAAATTCGGTTATTTTATGCCCAAAAACATTGATTTTTAAACAAAATTGAAAAACAAAACCAAACCAAACCAAAACCAAAACCAAAACACGCAAGGGCGGTTTGGGAAAACCAAAACACGACGGTAATCCAGATCCTAAACCAAAACCAAAACCAAAACACAGGGGTCAGTGAGCATCTCTACTTTGAAGTGACATTTATATTTTTCTGGAGTGCATCTTAGGAGATGCACCTTGATGTGTGCTAGGGGCCTGATTCATAGGTCACGTATTCCGAGTGCAACCCACACTCAGAATTGCACGTCCATATTTAGGCTTTGCATGTACCTAAATTCATCCAAGTAGGACCTCATGATCCATGCCCTGTAAAATTCGGGCGCAGGGCTGCTCTACTACAAAGGACGCTGCAGGTACGTATGTAGACCTAGTGGATCGGTCGGCATTACAGCACAAAAGAAAAAAAAAATGTTTAGGGTTCCCCAGTATTAACCCTGGTGCTGTTAGCTTACTTCTGGATTCCACAAAATCAGACGAAAAACTGTGTGGGGTCCCTCCAATTTAAAAAACAGGACTAGGCAAACCAGCTGGGGTTGGTGGCAGTATATTAGGGGGACACGCAGCGGGAATCCCCGTGCCATAATGAAAATCCAGCCCCAAGCTCTTCAGCATGGGGCTGGATTCCCTAGGGAGTAGGGTCCACAAAAACTTGTGTGGGCCTCCCCTCTAAGGAGACCCAGCCCTGTGCTGAAAGCATTAGGACTCTTCTTATACCCCTAGGGCGGTAGGTACAGGGTAATAAAGTGTTTAAAAAAGGAAAAAAGTGTAAAACACCATTTAACTTTGTGGAACTACAAGTTCCAACCAGCCTGGGTTGCCATTAACAGTCTGGGCATGCTGGTGATTGTAGAATTACAAACACCAGCATACCCATGGCAGCATGCTGGCACTTGGAGACCACAAGTGCCAACCTGTCCTGACACCCAGGGTAAGCTGAGACATATAGTCCCACAAAGTCAAATTAAAATAAAACACACACCCACCTTGTTACAACCACATTATTTTATTAAAAATAATAAAACCCCTAAAATAAACCACATACCGCTTTAAAACCACATATATGAATTTACAATAATAAATCTTCATATACTTACCATGTAATGTCTTCAGCTGGAAAGGATCCAATTTTTTAAGCTTTTTCTCCAATAATGCTTGAAACCAACCATAAAAAATATAATATTCCACATGTCCTGGATTAGTTCAAAAAAAAGTCCTGGGGGTAAGTGGCTTTAAAGACAAAACTTACCTTTAAAGCTATTGCGGCTTTAAATTTACCATGCAGAGTCGCCGGATATTGGCTATTTGCAAAAATCGCTATTTGATACATTTACCCCCTGGAGTGGTTAAAAAAAAAAATAACCACCCCCCCCCCCCCAAAAAAAAAAATTCAAAATGGTCTTGGAAATAATCTTTTTTTCTTCAGTCTAAAAGACCCCATAAAACCCCAAAGGATCCAGCTTGGCAAAACGAAAAACCATTAAGAACGACTGCACTATGATCATACATGAAATCTATTTATACGGTAAGGGGTTTCCCAAGCTATCATGGTGGGTTGTGTGTTTTATTTAAATTTTACTTTGTGGGTCTACATGGCTCAGTGGGTCCTGGGTGTCAGTGCATGCTGGTGCTTGTAGTTCTACAAACACCAGCATGTCCAGACTGTTAATGGCAGCTCGGGCTGGCTGAGACTTGTAGTTCCACAAACTAAAATGGTGCTTTACACTTTTTCTTTATTTTTTAACACTTGACCCTACAACCACTGCCCCAGTTGTGTAGCAATAGTGTTTACACCCCACTCAATTTTTTTGCCGACCCCACTCCTAGGGAATCCAGCCCCGTGCTGAATAGCTTGGGGTTGGTTTGTCATTACGGCAGGGTGCTGAATGTCCCCCAGGGTCATTCCACATCAGATCACCCAAAAAAACATGAAATGTCCACCACCCATCTCAGATTTTTTTGAAACTTTTTTAGTTAAAAGCGGATGTCAAAACAACTATTTCTGCCAATTATCTCGACTGTCTGCCAATTAGTTGATTAAATATTGATTTTTCAATTTAATAAATAATTTACTAATCGCGGCTTCTTTATCCAGTTTATTTGAAGTATCACGGGTATTTATTAAGGAATCAACACAAAATTTGGAACTCTAAGGTAACTCTTCCTCCCGAATCCAAAAATTCAAACCAAATTACTTTATCTGCCTCATGTTTTGCGTTACGCCAAAAACGCATGTTTTTTCGAATATAATTAAAAACTCTAGATTCAATTGACATTAGGGATCCCATTTTTGGGGGGTGTTTAAAAAGGGTATAAGTTACTACCACAAAAAAAATCAGTGGGTACTCTCTTTAGTTATGGCATACTGGGAACATCACTTTATATTGGATATGTTGGGGGCGGGTCTGGTGTTCTGGCACAGATACATAGACAATGTTTTATTTTTTTGGAAGGGAAGTAAATTCTCTCTAGACATCTTCTGTGCCAGTCTAAATACCAACCAGTGGAACATCAAATATACTTATAACATTAGCCAAACTATAGTCCAATTTTTGGACTTGGAAATTTATATTCAAGATGGATCAGTACATACAAGATGTTACCGTAAACCTACAGATGTTAATTCATTTATTCCTTGCAGCAGCCAACATCATGCTAATTGGCTAAGGGGTATTCCCTATAGTCAATTTTTAAGATTAAGAAGGAACTGCTCAGAAGATGGTGTTTTTAATTCACAATTGACAGATATGTACAAAGAATTTGAAGAACAAGGATATGAACATTCCAATTTGGATAATGCAAAAGAAAAATTGAACACAATTAGCAGACTGGACTTATTACAGAATAAGAGAAAAGAAAACAATAAAGAAGGAGAAAAGAATTATAATTTCTCCTTTCTCTCAAGATATAGCCAGTCTTCAAAACAACTAGAAAAGATAATTAATATGCATTGGCATATACTCACCAAAGATCCCTATTTATCGTCCATCATTCCCAAAAAAACTAATTTTATTTATAGAAGACCACTTAACTTAAAGGATAAACTTGTTAAGGGTCCTACTTCTATACCAACAAGGAGAATATTGTCTAAAGGTTTCTATAGGTGTGGGACTTGTATAATTTGCAGGAATGTTCCGTGCGAAAAAAATAAACTCACTGAATTTACTGTAAATAACCAAGTCTTCAAAGTTAATCATTTTATAACCTGCGATACAATTTTTTTTATTTATTTATTAGAGTGCAGATGCGGCTCATTTTATGTAGGGAAAACCTCACGATGTCTAAAAACACGTTTATATGAACACTGCAGAAATATAAAAACAGGTTTTGAATTACACTCTGTATCCAAACACTTTAAACTTTGCCATAATTCATCATTAATGGGGTTAAAGAGTTTTATGGGCATAGATCTTATAGAAAAAAATTGGAAGAATAGGGACATTGACAAATTCTTATCCCAAAAAGAAATGTCGTGGATTTTTAAATTAAATTGTTTAATACCAGAAGGACTGAATAAAGATTTCGAGATCAAATGTTTTCTATAATAAAGATTTTGAGATCAAAAGCTTTCCATAGTTTATATATGTACAGTTTATAGATGTATAACATATTTATATTTATTTTTATATTGCCTTCCTTTTTGTAATGCATTGTTTTATTTTGCTTTTTTCGGGATGAGTTCTAATCAAGATTGAATGAATACCAACAAAACAAGAAACCTTTATGGACTGTACCTTGATACACTAGTTATACATGTATCCATCGATTTTCGTTTAGTGTATCATTCGTTTACAACACCATAAAATACCATAGTAAGATTATTGTGTGTGTTTTTTTGAACTCTATATAGGAACCAATTTCAGCTTTAATTCTACCTTATATCGGGAATTTATTGAATTTTCTTTACAGATTTTTGTAAAAACATAACGGGTTGGCTAATACCTACCCGTATTCATACTTAACTATTCCTAAAAGGATTAAAGTTCCTCTTGCAAAGGTTCTTTATGTAGACATAAAATTCCGAATCTATTAATGTGTGTAGTTTTTTCGTGTATATACTATTCATACATTGAAGGTAGAGGCTGAGCTGATTCATATATAGGGTTTTTTTTCGTATTGATGTACAATTCTGTGTTTTTATTATCTCTCTTCTTCTATTGGATCATCATGTATATCTATCCACGATCAGTACAGACATCGTTAGAAAAGCATTCATTTTACAAATATGTTGTTTTTTGTATGTGTAACAACTTCAATATGATGACATAATGTGATTTCGTTTTATGACATACTTCATCTTATTATATTTGCAACTTGATAATAGACCCATCCAGATATGTACGGTACATATTTTATTCTATTTTTTATGTTATTACTGAGGAACTAAACCGATCCCACTGATTAGTTACTTATATTATAGAGAAATTTGTATAAGAATATGCTTATATATATATGAGAACATCAGGGGTTACTTTTATTTTCTCTATTTCATGTAAGACTCAGTGGAGGTTCTCATATATCAAAAATGAGGAACCTTAGACTTTTCGTTTCGTAACCACTAGCATTTTATTTTATTTTATTTCATATTATGTTTACAAACACCCGTAATTAGAGAAAGCTGTGACCATCCACACCCAGCTTTTTCACTAATTGTTCACGTTAGAATGTATCTTATTTTTTATGAATTGAATCTGTTCCATCTTCCGTATAATTGAAGTATTAGTGATGTATTTGATCTGTGGATTTATTTGTTAAAATTCGGGAGGTATATTAGATGCATATACGATTTTAGTATTTTTTAAGAACGCTAAGTTCGGGGGCGGTCCTTCATGAGAACACTGAAGTTCCGTACAATGTACAGAACTAAAATAGTGGATACTCTTAAAATCTGTATTTTATACATGCAACATTTTTTGTATACGTATCAGGACATGGTGTACTGTGTATTTTTATGAATTGGACATGTGAAAATGAATTTTAGTACGTAACATTTGCTCCGTAATATAAATCAACAACTTCCGGAGAAATCAATCACCTTGAGAAAGACTTTATTAAGTTGAAACGCGTCGGTGAAGTTCGGACAGGAGAGCTCCATTGCCCTATCCATGCAGTGGTGATTATTTCATCTTGGCTCCAACCGCTGAAGTTTATGCTTCATACTTAACTTCTTTGAGATTGATACCCATTCACTATCTGGTACGGGCAATTGGATCCCGGTCTGATGGGTTTTATGTATTTTAATAAATTTGTGTTTTAACGTACTACACAAGCATGTCCTTTTCTCTTCTCTCATATACCACTCATTTCCGTTGTGGAGAGATGAAGATTGAATAAATCATCAGCTGCTGAAAATTTAAACGTATATTCAAGTTTGATCTACGACAATCTACATTCAATAACTGGGAGAAAGCGGGAGACCTTCCCCATACAAGTAACAGCTACGGGAACGCCAAACACTATAAGACTGTAAGTTTATTTCCAATAGATCGTGATTAAGAACACTCCGTATAATCTTCAATGATTACTGTTATCTTACGAAGTCAGCAGGTGTTTGAGCATTTTGTTTTAGCTTTCTGATAAGGCTTAAATGACCTTATTCCTACACTACTTTTCCCTTTTCTGTAATAGTGGAAATCCGGTAGCGCTGCAATCATTCCCTCTTCCATTATTTGTATCAATATTTATTCTACAACATATGTGCAGTTGTGTTGGGACTGATTAAGTGCTGCAACTGGCGTTCTAGCGCTTAGTGTGGTTCTATATTTGTTTGTTACTCTCTTTCTTAGTGGAGAAAAAAAAATAGTGAAGTTGATGCTCGATTACTGCTGTACAGCATACATAATTTACACATTGTTAAAAACCATACCAAAAAAGTGAACTAAACTGGGACAATGGGATAAAACTCCCATACAGGAAATGAAACAAACAGAAACTGATGGGAAGGGGATTCCCATTAGACAGACCAAAAATGAAACTTTTTAGATAAATAGAGAGGGAGACACAGAAAGAGTCAATCATGGCAGCTGCTCATTTGATAGTCTTTTAAATACGGACTCAAAAACCATTGGATTACATAGCTGGGACCACTGTATATTTGACATTAGGGATCCCATTTTTTTGGGGTGTTTAAAAAATGTATATATTACTACCACAAAAAAAATAAGCAGGGTACTCTGTTTCATAGTGGAGAAAAAAATAATGAAGTTGATGCTCGATTACTGCTGTACAGCATAATTAACACAAGAAACCATGAAATTTAAAACCTTTAACATAACTTAAATCCTTAACTAAAGTTGACTCAACAATCTCATTATTTTTCCCTTGTTTGGAACTTGTTGTAACGGTCTGTAATTTTCCTTAAAGTGTCAGCAGAAAGTGTATACTGCCTTCCAGTACTTCCTTGGATAGTAGGCACTTTCGTTATACAGAGGACGTGAATAAAAGGAACAAAACACTTATCTCTTGAAGGCCAGGACAGCACATTTGTTGATTGGTTTTGTTTCATTAAGTGTATCAGCACATCTTGTTCCTCCTCATTACATTGAATGATAAACCCAATGTACCAGATGTTATTATACTGCTGGGATGTATGTTCCAGGCTGCAGATCACTTTTGTCAACATTTTTTGTGACTGTCGTCATAGTGACACTAACTTTGGTTCCTCCTGTCTTTATGTCGTCTGATGACAATCGATATATGTGTAACTCATCATTACTAATAGGCCACAATCTGTGATGAGAACGTGTTCCTGCCACAGTGTTTGCCGTTTCTAGACGGCTATGCAGCTTGGTTTTGCAGTCTTGTATTTCGTTTTGTGACACGTAAAAAAACTTTATGCCATGTACATTTTCATTTGCCCAGGTCCAAAGGCGTCAAGATGTGATGGGTTTCCACTGCTTGCAGACTGGTGCGTGTGGCTAGACGTTTAACTGTCTCTCCAATACCATCACATGGACTCTTACCATGAGATGTGCCAAAAATTTCATTCTACTTGAATGTTGAAGTCATCCTCATTGAAGCATAAATTAAAAAAGTTTTTGCAGTTCTTGTATTGTGCACTAGCACCATCACTGAAGTAATAAACATACTCCAATTTTGACAATAGTATCGCTAAGTGTTTCATAACTACCGCAATGAAGGCATGCACAGTTATGGCTACATGGTCACGGGTACCACTAATAACGCACAGGCTCACACAGTTTGAAGAGTCACAATCATCTTGCCTAAAATATTCAATAAGTTGATAGTCACCATGGGCCTTATTCATCAAGGTACGCAAACGCATACGCATCTGCTAATTGGTTCTGCGCATGCGCGAAACGACACTTGAGATGCCCAAAACGACACTTGAGATGCGCAAAATGCCACATGCGCTACACAATCACGGCAGATACTACTCTCAAAGTCGACGCAATCTAAAAGTCCAACGCAAATAGATTTGAGATGGCTGCTGACCACTTGAGAACAAAGGGATGGGAATGGGCGGAGAGTAGGCGCGGACTGGGCGGAGATGAGACATCATTTGAGTAAAGTAGGCATTATGCTTTTTCACTTGAGAACAGTAGGCGTTCCCTCTGTCCAGTTGAGTGAAACTGACGTCACTCCTGTCTCAAATCTTACACAAATGTTAAGGAAAGCCAGGGTCATGTTTAAATCCAAAACACCTAGCGCAAACATCTGTTAAAAGCTTTTAGAAGCATACTCTGCGTATAAAAAATATTAAAAAAAATATGCTAAACAAACACACATATTAATATTTGGTATTTTACTCAGAAATGTAAAAAAAAATAAAAAATTATAATATAGCCACTATGCTGCTTGCTGCCTCTTCAGTAAAGAGGCCTGGCTTTTATGGGCCTCTACACTGCAGTTTGGTATGGTAGGCAGATATATTTTCTACTATCACTCCCTATCCATTGTGGCTTCCAAAATGGAGTGCCCACTCCATTCCCCATTCATGACAGTTTCCAAAATGGAGTGCACACTCCATTCCCCATTCATGGCACTTTCCGGAATGTAGTGCACACTCCATTTCCCATTCATGGCACTTTCCGGAATGGAGTGCACACTCCATTTCCGATTCATGACAGTTTCCAAAATGGAGTGCACACTACATTCCCCATTCATGACAGTTTCCAAAATGGAGTACACACTCCATTCCTCATTCATGACAGTTTCCAAAATGGAGTGCACACTCCATTCCCCATTCCTGGCACTTTCCGGAATGGAGTGCACACTACATTTCCCATTCATGACAGTTTCCAAAATGGAGTGCACACTACATTCCCCATTCATGACAGTTTCCAAAATGGAGTGCACACTCAATTTCACATTCATGACAGTTTCCAAAATGGAGTGCACACTACATTCCCCATTCATGACAGTTTCCAAAATGGAGTACACACTCCATTCCTCATTCATGACAGTTTCCAAAATGGAGTGCACACTCCATTCCCCATTCCTGGCACTTTCCGGAATGGAGTGCACACTACATTTCCCATTCATGACAGTTTCCAAAATGGAGTGCACACTACATTCCCCATTCATAACAGTTTCCAAAATGGAGTGCACACTCAATTTCCCATTCATGACAGTTTCCAAAATGGAGTGCACACTCCATTCCCCATTCATGGCACTTTCCGGAATGGAGTGCACACTCCATTTCCCATTCATGACAGTTTCCAAAATGGAGTGCACACTACATTCCCCATTCATGACAGTTTCCAAAATGGAGTGCACACTCCATTTCCCATTCATGACAGCTGCTGGAATCGAGTGCACAGTGCATGGCTAATTTTCTAAATTGTGTTAAACTGTTGGCCAAACATTCGACTTTATCTTAAATATTTATTATAAATCTCTTTTGATTCTCATCAACTAACGATTATCATTAGTCTCAATATGTAACATGGATGATTTCACAGTTGTTGATGGTGCATTTTCAATATAATAATACACATATAATAACTGTACATTCTTTGTTGGAATTTACATACATTATTTTTGCTATTGTAAATGAAGTGTTCGATTACCACAGGGAAAGTTTTTACACCAACACAAATATTGTAAGGATATTAAGGATCCCTAAGACACAAGTGAATTAGTGAAGTCTTGAACACACGTTTATAAGCTTCAAAGGTGGATTGGCTAACTGCTACGCCACTGTACAAGTGGTGATGAGAACAAAATAGAATAACAATGAAAGATGAGCAGCAACTTCTATCATAAGTTGGTGTCCTTAAAAGATGGTGAAAACTCCAAATATTTTCACATATTATACACTGTAAGAATTGGTATATGGTGAGTAAAAATGTATGCATATTGAAATATATCCATGTTCATAAATACAAATCAAAAGTATATTAATATTGCTACCATTTTTGTGTTGTCTTTTTGGGGTAAGCACTTAGCTTTTTCTACTTCTGCCAGTACAGATTTACTATGTCTTTGCAATAAAGTCTTTTGCAACAACTCCTTTGATGTGTTGTAAGTGATCACACTGTTCAACATGACATATAGGCAGATTACACACCAAACCATATACAAAAGCACTCTTAGATAAGTCACAGAGTGGAATAAATACACTCAAACATTGACATAAACAAAGGTAAGCCACATACATGCATGAATCGGGGGTCAAACTCATTACCTTATCATTGCAAGGTTATTTCTTTATCCACTAAGGTATACTTCAGATTGAAAAACCCACACCAAACTACACAATAACTATTTCGGTCAGCTGAATCGCTGTCTTAGCTCTGACAAATCTGGCAGGTTGCATTTATTGTTAACGGCATGACGGATAACGTGCTATTAAAATCATAACCCTACATACAAACACACAACTAAAAATAATTGCTTGTCGAATGCATCAGGACCTTGAAAGACTTCACGTTAAAAAAATAATAATAATAATTATAGTCCAAACAATTTTTACCTTAATATTGCCACAGCACTAACAGCTAAGCGCATGATTTACATCTGTAATAATAGTTTAAATCTCGACTTACCGTACATTGAATCAACTTTGCTAACATGGCAGGTGACTTTTAGGCAAAAACACACTTGATTAATTCGTACGCACCTGTGTGCTCTTAATGACTTCTGTCCGGCATACTCTCCGGCGTACTCACTGGCATTTAATTAACTAATTACAGTGGTAGTTAAAAATACCTTGCTGGCATTTCTGTGTTGTTGGGAGTTTCACAGTTCTGGGTAAGTAGACTGTAGATGGTCAAATGTTTTTTAATCTGATGTTTACTGCTGTACCTTGCTCAGCACTCAGTATGTTTAAATATTTAACTATATGTTGGTGAGTTAGAAATCTCTATTGCTGCAGAAAGGACTTAATGTACTGTGCTAGTGGTTTTTATGTTGAAGGTTAGTGGAAAAGTGTTTGGTTAGCTGCGGAGTTTTAATATTTAGGCCACTGTGTATACTTAGAGACGGAACTGCATACAGTCCTCTAGAATGTAGTGAAATGAATAAATATTAACCCTTTTCATTGCTTAATTTTTGACCTGTTTACCCTCCCCCACAGATATCGGTTCTGCTGCCGAGTTTGGTTCTGTCATTGTTTGGGTTCTGTGGCATATAAAGACAATCTTGTCTGTTTGTGTGGTAAGTAGAAACCAGATATTGTTTCTTACATACCCCTTGTTAAAACACCTTGCAGTAAGAATGGCCATGCTTTTTTTATTTTTTTATTTGTGCTCTAATCACTTTTATTGATGTGGTGTTTTTTGGCCCTACCTTAAAAACACATTGACACTCTGTATTTAGTGTTTCACTCCCTTCACATTTGTACGCCAGATAAAGTTGAATATACCTAATCTGAATTGTGAAAGGGTCTATGGTGATGGTAAGTATCACGTTTGCAAGCACTTTGGTGGTGGTTCTATATGACTATATGGTGTTTGGACAATGAGTAGGGTTTGTTTCTCTAATTTTGCTCCTAATTTTTTTTTTTAACAAACTCACCCCCACATTACTTTCATCTACTTATGGACTGTCCTTTTACACCATTAAGCGAAAGCATGAATAACGACATCATTGTAAGTATTGGTTGTGTCATTTGTGGCAAAGTCAGACAATGCAAAGTCTAAACGTTTCACCTAAGTGCTGGTTTGTGACCTCTTCCTTTTGAAACACATACAGGCACTTCTGGAGTTGGAGTACATTATGCATCACAAGGGGCCTGCTCCTGTGCCCCGTCCTAACCAGAAACTACGCCGACGTCGCCATCCGAGGGAGCGCATCTTCAGGCCACGTGTCAGCCTCTTTGGGATGTCAGATGCGGAGATTGTCTGTCGCTATCGGCTTCCTCCACATGTGATCTTGGACACCCTGCACATTGTGGAGCGTGACCTTGAGCCAATGCGCGTCATCCCGACAGCAGTACCGCCTTTGACCAAACTTGTGGCGGTACTGCACTTCTGTGCTACTGGTTCATTCCAGTTCACAGTCGGGGTCGCGGCAGGAATGTCCCAGGTGACCTTCAGCCGTGTGCTGGAGGTTGTACTGAGGGCATTTCAGTCACGGCTCCGGCAGTTTATCCATCTGCCACTTGAAGAGGAGTCTCTTGTGCGGATCAAGCAGAAGTTTGCCTCCATAGCTGGCTTTCCAAACATCATAGGGGCTGTAGATGGGACGCATGTGGCACTGGTGCCGTTGAGTGGAGATGCTTCGGTTTACATGAACCGGAAGCATTTTCACTCAATAAACATCCAGGCCATATGTGACCCATCTCTCCTGTTTCGAAACCTGGTTGCGAAATGGCCTGGGAGTACCCATGACTCCTATGCGTTTCGTAACTCATGGTTGTGGCCTAGATTGCAACAGAGGCAAGGGGGTGTCACTCCACACAGAGATGCGTGGCTTCTTGGTAATTATGTGCAAATAATGGTTCCCTCAACTATAAATTTTTAGTAATATTGTATGGCAGACATAGATTGTTAAAGTATAATATAGTACTTGATATTTTCCTGTTACACAATGTGTAACATAGTGCATGTGCCTTGTATTTATAGATTCCGCTACTATAGAGTGATTGTATCAATGTTTTGAATAGTAAGAGATATAATGCTAATGTAGCCGTATAACTGAAAGTCACCTATTAGTAAAAGGTATGTGTCCTGTGAATAGTGGACTCCGGCAGGTGTGTAATTATTAGTTAGGTGTACTTTGCCAATCTCTAATGTGGATTTACCTTTGTTTTAGAGGCATTAAAAGACATGGCTAGTTTTTTTAGGATGCTAATTATACAGTATTAAGACATTGTAACCTTACTATTTGGGCTAGAATGTAGTTTGCCCTCATATATTAGAATGTTAGCATTACATTTTTATCACGTATACTTGTACTCTTAAAAGGTATTAATTTTTTTCTTTTTTTATTTCCTCTCTTCCTACATAGGAGACAATGCGTATCCCTCCTGCCCTTGGCTCCTCACTCCTATATTGAACCCACACACAGAGCAGGAGGAGGCCTATAACTCAGCTCATAGGGCCACCAGATCGGTCATAGAAAGGACCTTTGGACTTCTGAAGGCTCGATTTAGATGCCTGGACCGGTCTGGTGGCGCCCTGATGTATGAGCCGAGGAAGGTGTGTAGGATAATCGCTCTCTGTGTGTTGTTCCATAATATTGCCATCAGGAGTGGGGCACCAAAGGTCATGGACGAGGTTGCTAGGGTGGATGAGGCAGAGGAGGAGGCGGAGGAGGCGGAGGAGGAAGATCAATTCCCCCCCCCCCCCCTTGTGAAGCAGTGCGTGGCTCCAACTTCAAGAGCTATGTTGTCGGTCGTTATTTTTGAGGTAATTTATTTGTTTGCACTTTTTCAAACTTAAAATTGTGTGGTCAAATCATCTGCAAGCTTATTCAAGGTTAGATGATATAAGGTATGTTAAGTTCAAATGTCAATATGAATCGACATGGACTGGTGTGATAGTGAAATGTCTAATATGTGTAATCATTTAAAAACATTATTGATTTTTGATTTAAATGTTTGCTACTGTTTGCCCAGTCCAGACTTTGCACACTTGATGCTTGTATTAGCTAAGTCACAAAAGGCACTAATGGTCTAGTATGTCGATGTCCCCTAGTGTCATAATGTGTTTGCTAAATTGTGACATTTTAAATGTACCCTAACTCTGGTCCTTTATCCATGTGAGGTTTATAGGTTATTGTTTGGCACATATAGTGTGTTGTAGTGGTCATTTTTCACACTTTGTTTGTTTTTCTTATATCTACAGGCTGTATATTACACTTGGCCTGGAGTGCTGGTCTTTGTGGCATTGCACTTTCCTTTTGAGTTGGATTTTGGAGTGGTGCAATTCGTGTCTCACTACATGTTGAAGTATTTCTCCAGAGCTCAAAGCCTGCTTATGTCTCTCTTCAGTCTGGCCACATTGTCATCTCTTCATCCAAGGATCTTTGCCACACATAGACCATTAACTTCTTTGCTATGTCTCAGGCCAAGTGCAGAAACAGTTCAAGTTGGTTTTGCGTTTTGGAGTTGTGCAATTCGTGTCTGACTACATGTTGAAGTATTTCTCCAGAGCTCCAAGCCTGCTTATGTCTCTCTTCAGTCTGGCCACATTGTCATCTCTTCATCCAAGGATCTTTGACACACACAGACCATTAACTACTTTGCTATGTCTCAGGCCAAGTGCAGAAACAGTTCAAGTTGGTTTGCGTTTTTAAGTGGTACAATTCGTGTCTCACTACATGTTGAAGTATTTCTCCAGAGCTCCAAGCCTGCTTATGTCTCTCTTCAGTCTGGCCACATTGTCATCTCTTCATCCAAGGATCTTTGACACACACACAGACCATTAACTTCTTTGCTATATTTTTGTTTGCACGTTTGGATTCATATATGTAATAAATATATCTTATCCTGCAAATGACTCTGCAATCTGTTGTCATGCCGTTTTGTACCATTACTATAGTGCAGTGATTTCTCTTTTAATACACATAAATCCATGTGTATTGTTTTCCTAACTATTGTGGAACAGGTATACTTGGTAAATATATTATTTCAATGTGTGGTTCTTTTGTCCTTTGCCACAGACACACCATAGCCTACAAACACAAACTATGGTGTTAATGTTCAGTTATAGAAATTGAGTTTAGTTTGGAGGTTTGTATGTGTATTTGGTTGCTTAGTAGTTAATTTCTTGTACACTTTACAGCTTTTAGAGGGAACATGGTATGTGCATAGCAATATAGGCATTTTAAAATGTGTAACGCATACAAATAATACTAAAATGTTACCGGTGTTACGTCCAACACTATCAACTTTTGGCCCTTGCACAAACAGGATAACAATCTTTCGCCAGTGCTAGTGGCACTTTGTTTCAAAGTGGCCCAACACCCACATGGCACACACAAACCCAACACTAACAATGATGGGAAATGCGTTAGTGTCCTAAGATAGTGTTGTCTTGCTACAAGGGCAGATTAACATTATGTGTAACCCACCTTTGGAACAGCAAATAATCCAGTATACACCCTTTTCATGGTGTATTTACAATGTTTCATTGTTGTGATAAGTAATACTTCACCTAGTTTGCTAATAGCTCCAGTCTGCGAAATGTCAGTTTACGGCCAACAAACTTATTCCAAATTAGCACTAGTTACATTAGTCTGATTATACACATTGTTTGGCAGCAGTCACTTGACATGTTTGGTGCCCCTGACAATGTATGTTTATATTTTTATTGTGGTGTATAAATGTGTAATTTTTAGACAATCCAAATATCTGTTAGATTTCCCTCTGTAAATATAACATATCGACAAAAGGCACATTCCAGCTGGGTTTGACTTCAAATCATATGTCAGTGTGTGTGTAAATAGTTAATTATGTTAGTTTCATACCAAATGACTCATCATAATAATTTGCACGTGATGTCAATTAGCTTGCCCTTGCTTAAATTAAATCCACCACTGGAAGGGAGCAAAAACCTAGTGTCATGGCCAGTATAGCAATGAATGAATCAGTGTTCATAAGTAAATAAACTATAAGGTCTGTTTAGAAAAATAAGGTATTAAGGCTTCCAAATTGTTTTGAACTGTCATGCAAGTGTGGAATCAGACCATAGAGTTTAGTAAAATAACGACTGTATTGAGCAATTTGGGTGACAAACTACCTCTTGGATATCCATCACTAGGTGATGTAGATAATGTGGTGTCTACTTAATTGGATTAGAGGGTGTGTTTATTTGCCAGAGTAAACCATAATCAAACTGCCATGTTTTTAGTGTCCTTCTTACATGATTAGCCATGCACACAGCAAACAGCTCACACAAGACTACATACACCCTTATATAGTGTAAAAATGTCACGGTCATCTGTATTTCTTGATCCGATTCTGGACCCTTGGGACTAGCTGGAGCAGGACTGAATAAGAACCTAGCAGACTGGATCATCTTTCTGCTCATGTTCTTGATGATTGTCGAATAAAGCAGGGGAATGACCAGTCTGCAAATGTGGTCATAAACTCTGCTTTTGTAATGCAGGCCAGAACACTGGAGCCAAGACCTATACTCTGGCGAGAAGTGTGTTGTTCGGCCAATGAACAGATCACAGCAGCAGATTTAAATAGGGTGTCCAAAACAACTATTGGCTTATCAGTTAATGTTTTCTGAGCTGGTAATTCTGGTTGGTCTGGAATGATCACCTGACTGCATCCAAGCTGCCCATGCAGCAGAACAAACAGTGTGTGTTTTCACATGGAGGTGTGGAGGACGGGAAGGTTGCAGACGACCAGAAGGGGCCAAGGTAGCCGTTATATGACAGCGGTGGATCGAGTAAGTGCGCCTAAGATCCCAATTTGAGTCACTAACTATATGTGCTTACTGCAATGAGGACATTAAGTAACATTTAAACAAGCGTAATGCTAAAGGGTGACCGGTGTACCACACACTGTGCATTAGCACTATTCTTAAAGGCAAATGCCTTATTAGATATGTTGCAAATTTCTACATTCAGAACAGTTCTGAATAGTAGTTAACAATACTTGACCTGTGGCATTATGTCAAAAATTGTAAGGAGTATTTTGATGCCATTTGCACCTGTTTTTTGCAGCTACTTTGTGTCAGCTTACAGTGTACAAATGCAATACTTCCTTTACAGGATGATTTTGGCAACCTATAAAGGGCCACTGTAGTAGTTGCACGCTTGTTTTAAAAACATTTGCTATCACAAAGAAAGAAACACTGAGGCAAATTCATTCTGAAGCTTAGCTTGATAAACTTCTTGTTTAAGTCTTCTTGACCAAACCATGGGCCTGAATCATCCTGTAAAGTTGAGGCAAAGTAACTAAGTCAGGCAAAAACATGTGGCATTGGAGGGGTATGTATTAAAAATTGAGCTTGCTGTTTCTTATGGGGGGTAGGAGAGGTTCAAGATGAACTTAACCTTTCCGTGTTTAAATAAGCTAACAAGTATTGGTGTGCTATATTAAGATACAGACAGTATTGAACTTAAGCAAAAAACGATTGCTAATTTACTACCCTTGCATTATTACATGGTTTCTCCAAGAATATTGTAGTAAGGATCCTCTTCATTTATGAACCTGAATCAATCTGGCACTTCCTTTTGGACACCACACTGAAATTAGATACCTATTCTTTAAAGAACCTTAATGATTCCGGCCGTGTGTTCTGAGTTAATACTTTACTTAGACTTGATAACAAGTATTGCTTAAAAGAAACCATAATAGATTATGTAATAGTAAATCAAGAAACACATACTTAGATTAATAAATAAAATTTTAATTGTAAAACAAAATTACATATTTTGTACCCAATGTATTACATAAGGTTTCGTAAAAAAAGGAAATTTTTTTTTTCTTTTGGGCTTTTTGTATGGAGTCGGACTGGACTGTGCCCAACTCCTACTTCTTGTCACCCGTGATGTAGAGGAGTCCGAGGAACCAGCCAAACCTGAATGGGAAACGGATTGTGTCCGACGAGGTGAAGGTACAGCCTCATGGACAGAGGATTGGGAAGGGACCACGACAGGGGATTGGCCAAAGCCACGGGCAAATGCTAAACACATAAGACGACATAGGTTTGGGTCAAGGGAGGAGTCAGACACAACAAGGAGGGTGGACGCAACAGAAACAACAGGGAGGGAGGAGTCAGACACAACAGGGAGGTTTGAGCCACCAGCCAACTGGGTATGGGGGCTGGTGAAATAAAAATCTGAACTGGGTGAAGAGAATGTGCCGGAGGTGCGTTGGGAGTGGGCAAGCAAGAGATCACCCAGGAGTGTTTCGATATGTGACATTGCTCTATTTAAAGTTTCCATTTGGGTGGTGTGTGTAGTCATTAAAGAGTTGTGTGTGGTCATTAAAGAGGTGTGTGTGCTCATGAAAGTGGAGAGTGTGCTATTGAGACTGGTAAGTTGTTGATCCGTGTGTTGGACAGTGCTCGCTATTAGTGCCAGGTGAACATTCTGGGCTTCTGTGGCGCTGTAAAGTCTTTGGGATGCGTGTGAGAGTGACCGCTCCCATACATCTTCAGCTGGATCCACCTGAGCCCCCTTCACATCACGGGCAACTTCTTCAACGGGTGCAGTGGGCTGCTGCTCGGAATCTGTAGAGAGAATAAATACAAACACTAAGATATTCTATAAAAACATTTCGGAACAATAATGTTATTTTTACACATATTGAGGTACCCCTGATGTAGCATTGGTCAAGTCTGAAATGACATTTAATGTGCTTGCAGCCCTTCACAGTCACCAAAAGCAGACATTACCACATATTTTTTATTTTACTTACGCACAAAATTGTACATATAGAGATTTTTTTTCTTCAGTGTCTACATTACATTTCCTCCAATCTGATAGGCTAAGACATTGTGCAATCAAAGTGATCCTTCAGACACATCCTGAGAGTTTACACATTTGCTCAGACAGATAGAAACCTTTACAGACATTAACTAAGCACTCTCATCATTGTAGTCTAGTGGACCGGAATCTCCTGTTCGGGGTGGGCTATAGCCAGTGTCTATGTCGCCCAACCCAACAATCTCCACCAGAGCAATTGCTGCCCTTGCACGCTCCTCAAGGGGGTTCAATGAAATATCCATGGGTGGCCCACCCCCAGTCCCTTGGGCATGACGGTGTTGGCTTGCTTTTGAGTCTTGCTTTATAGTCTGCCCAGCTGCGGAATAGACAAACATTTTGGCGTCAAATATCTGCCTTTTTGTTCCAAAAAAAAGAAAAAAAACGTTATCAACAATTTTTAATGGCACATTGTACACTAATGTCTTTGGATTTTTAATCGTGGTTAATGTGCACAACTGATTATGTAAATGTGGACAAGGGCCATGCTGCTTTTAAACATCACCTAAGCCCCTGATAGGGAAATACTTTATAGACACAAGGCTGGTTTTACATCACAGTTGCCTAAGTAATACTAACACACAATCTACATACATATCTATATCTATATCTATATCTATATCTATATCTATATCTATATCGAGAGAGAGAGAGAGAAACAAAAGCAAAGAAATACTACTCAACACAGTCATTCACATTCTCTAGGCCTTTTTGTCAAACATTGGCTTAGTACCATTTCTGGACCTCATGCAGTTTTCGACCATGGGGCGAGATATCATTTATAGCTCTTGTTATGAGCTCCCAATGGCGGTGACGCTCAGGGCCAGTAATCTGGCGCTCTTCCGAGTGAAATCTCTGTAATACCTCGGTCACCAAAACCTCAAGTTCTTCATTGGTGAAGTTTTTTTTGCGCATACTTGGACGCCCGGGTGCCTGCTCGCCACTGGGGCGTGGCTCAGACATATTCCTATTGGAAAGGTAATGAGATTAGGTTTTGCCAATGCAAACAGTCAGGTGCCAATACAGATTGTATGCCCATCCACCCTCTTAAAAGGTTTCATTTAGGAAACTACTACCTAGGTATAAAACACATGGCCCTTATTCTAATCAACATTGTTGCTTCTATATTGAACCAACATTGACTTTGTCCACTGTATTTTTACATTAATGGTCGACAAATACTACTTAAACATTCAGCTACTACTACCAGTTGCCACTTTTAAAAGGCTAACCTTGGTTAACAGGTTAGCCACACACCTAAATTAATGATATCACATTAAGTTTGTTGGAGTAGCAAACCCTATATAGTGCTTGCAATATTACTTTTCAAAATCAAATCAGTCACCAACACACTAAAGTGTGTACTACAAATGCAATTTGTTATGTAAGCGTCCAAATACATTGAAACATTTTGATGCATGTGTCCCTCAATGCAATAAGTCAGTTATTAGTGTGTGGGATATGGATAATCTAACAGTACTTAGCATAGTGTAAGCTACTAATGCATTCTTTCCCAGTTAAATGTGAGGCCAAGCCCACTTCTGGTCACACTCTCATTACAGCTATGACACACATATTTGTGCATACACAGATGGCTAAATGAGCAGATACAAACTATTGGTATATACTACAATATATCTGACCTATTTATACTTACTTTTATATATTTGCACACAGAGAACAAAAGAGGAAAATTGACAGTGTGTAATGCATGGGGTGGGCTGCAAAACAACAAATAAAGTTAATTAAAATGCAAGGTAAGGTTATGTTATCAACAATGCTAACATCCAAATTTTATTGAGTGCAAGATTGATAAGGTTAAATATCTTAGCTTATTGTAGGCTAATATAGCATTATTGCCATGTTAAAATGTGATGGCAAGGCCCCTTTTTATAGCAGTTTTATTACAGCTAGGACACACATATTTCATACAAAACAGAAGGCTACATTAGAAGATACAAACACATTGAATATATTACAATCTCTGATTTACTTTTGTACTTACTGTTTGTTGTTTGCTTATTAGGCAAAGCATGAAAATATCATACAAAGTAAAATGTGTCCTGTCCAGCCAAATAAGCTCATGAACAGGCAGTAAAGCAAAGCACAGGTGGGTTTAAATGGAGGTTTGGTTTAATAAACCAGGTGTACACTCTTCTTCCTAATTGCAGCGCACAGAGTACTCGTCTCATCATAGGGGATGTTCTTGATGGGAGAGACAACCATTACACACACAGGTGTCTTAAAGATCCGCATGTGATGTGCCCACGCCCATACGTGCTCTGCGAACCTATCGGAGCGCAGAGCCCGCCATTTTGAGTGAGAGATAGCATTTCAAAATAAGGGCTTCAATTTTCAGTTGCAGCGAGTTGAGAGTCCTCACAGAGGCCATGGATAATGTGCCCTCTGGAAGGTACGTCTTAAACGAGATTAAAATGCGGGCCTACCAAAGGGTCCGCAGATACCTCCGCGTCAGCCCCAGCTGCTCCGCGAACTCAGGGCGGAAATTATAAGAAGTGAGTTCTCTATTATTCTGCAACAGCACGTGTACACATATATATTTGCTATATGTTTGTAAATATGTTCACCCTTATCACCTGACATGGCCTACATAACAATGTGCAAGCACACTATAAAGGTCATGCCCCTTCCAGTACACCCTAAATGTTTTCCCTCCTGTCTCTTACATTTGTCTGCTGACAATTTACTGTCCTAAATGTTTTATTGTGAAAAATCTGACCATTAAGGGTGGTTTTTGAAATCAGGCATTCTAACTCTTGACCCGAGTGCTGTAACTTGCTGGTCTAACCTTAAAAACATTTTGGAGTGGCAGATGTGTTGTCATTATTGAGCAAAGATTTAAAAGGCACGTTTCAAATTCCAAACACCTTAGTGTATAGACTAATTTTTAAAATGCTCCCATAAGATGCAAACAGATTACAGAGTGTACTAGATATAGCTAATTAATCATTATTTAACTGCCTATTTAGACTATTTTAGACTGTGAGGTAGTCCCAACAAAGGGTGATTTCCAAAGTATACTCAACATTCAAAGATTTTGAGATCCATCCACTAATTCAGTGGTCCTGTAAAGAGAGAACTAATTGACATCATTACCAGGCCCATGGGAGTTTGCAGACGTAAATTTACCAACATTAGAAAATATACTACTGGCAATTTCTCCAAACAACAAACTACCCGGACAGTAGTATGTTTGGGGAGTGTGGTAGACAACACATGCAAATATGGAGCAAGCCGGCACACTCCACACATATGAAACAATAATCAGGGACTTGAACTCCTGACCCCAGTGCTGTGAGAGCAAAGTGCTGACCACTAGGCCACTGTGAATTTCAACATCTCTGTGGAAAAGAAAAACATTTGTGACAGGTCATGTGAAATACTTTGTGTTCATCATTTTTAGCTCCTTGCTTTGGTAGTAGCTAATATTTCTGTCTGCAGCCAATGCAAAGTTTATGAAACATGTATGATTACCTGATTGTCATAATACTATCAGTTTTTTAAGCTGGTGATTGTGTTAACATGCCCATTTTTAAAAATTAGCTTTTTTCCAACAGACCGGGCACGCTGGGAACGCCGGCAACGCCGCCGGGCAGTGATGGAGGCGCAGGCAACGGAGGAGGCAGTGGAGGAGGAGGCAGTGAAGGTGGAGGCAGCGGAGGAGAAGGAGCAGGAGGAGGAGGAGCAGGAGGAGCCGGAGGAGCAGGAGGAGCCAGAGGAGTAGGAGGAGGTGGTGGAGGCGGAGGCAGAGGCGGAGGAGGAGCAGGAGGAGGCAGTGGTGGTGGTGGAGGCAGAGGAGGAGGAGCAGGAGGACGACCAGCTGCGTCTGCCGGCGGTGGTGCTGGAGGAGGAGAGTCTGCAGGAGGCAGCATCGGCCTTCCATGAGCCAGAGGCCTTTGGAGATAGTAAGTATTTGCTATAAGTGCTGGACATAATTGGATAACATTGAGATGTCCATTATCCTTGAAAAAAAAACCTGTTTTCGCACATGTTGATTTAATGGTAACCTAAATGTCACACGTTTAAATGGCCCTACAAATGTCAATGTCTTTAACCACTCAAACCACAGACAGAGCCATCATAACACATGGCCAGATAGCCTTTCAACGTGTCAGTATATGAATAGGTTTTTGTTTAACTTCAAATCTAAACCAAAAAATATTGTAACTTCCTGTGAGTGGTTGTGTAGATAGTGGGCCACTGTAGTGCTTTGCCTTGGGGCCTATAATGCTGTTATGACCACCCTGTCCACGGGCCTCTACCCGGGCCACACCAAATGTAGAACATCTATCCAAATGCAACACCAAAGCCTTATCAACGTCTATTGTGCGGCCAAATGCATTAACATTTGAAAGTAATGTAATAGTAGGCATCTCTAGTAAATCCTGTCTGTTTGTCAAAATAGGTATACATGTATTGATTTTTTTTTTTTATTTGATTCAGCACACATGGAGGAAGCTGACAATTGGCCTCCCCCCCCCCACCAACCTTGTCAGAGTTGAGGGCTGACATTTTTGCCTTGTGGAAAAAATTAAGGACCTCCAAAAAGAGCAGGAGCAACACATGGAGGACATTGAGGCCAAACTGGTCTATTGTTGTGCTTTGTATCAATATTTTTTTTTTATTTTTTTTTAAATTTATATGTAAATTGTTTAAAATAATAAATGTACAAAGATGTTTCTGTTTGTAAATATGTTAAAAATATATAAGTTTAAGTAAAAGAAACTTGGTGTGTGTGTGTGTGTGTGTTTATTCATATATTTATCCTACATGTGGTTGTAAGGATAAAAGAGAATATATATAATAAGCCGAAAAGAGTAACATTTCAGCAAGATGGTTTTTGGCTAAAATAATTTCTCTAGCAGAAAAGATGTTGATTTTCTGTATGCATTTCATCCAAAAGGAACATGTGCCCTCCACCAACAAGCCACCCCTCTAAGAGGTATGGCATCTGTAGGCCCTGTGTGCAAGATAAATTCCCAAAGGTCAAATGCCCTAGCTAGTTTACAATTTCCCCAAATCATGTATCATTGTAGTGATAGTCCAAAGTTACGTTCAAGTGTCAGGGCAAAGCCAGTCACACATTGAAGAGAACATATGGAAACTGTACCCAGAAGTGGCGTAAGTGGTGTAAGGCAGAAGTGCAAGCGAAGCTAATCTCCATGGTACTGGAGTGTGGTAAGCGGTCTGTTGTGTTTTGAAACAGCTGAGTACATGACATAACGTGTACGGCGTGGATCCAGATGAAAGTCGAAAGTCAGATGGCAGCCAATGTAGCATTTAACTCAAAGAAGGCTGTCCCCTACAAATCCCCCCCCCTCTTAGTCCATTTGTAGTAATAAATATCAGCATGCACATAATAATATGCCTGTGAACTGTGGGTCCTGAGCCACTGTTGAAAGTTCCCACCAAAAATAAATTTTATTACAATACAGGATAATTAAGAAGGCATTTCTAACAATGTAGTACAAATCAAATCTAAAAAAAAAAAACCATTGTGTGAAGTTCCTGCGTTTCTTGTTAGCATAATCTTTCCAGTCCACACAATAGTTGTGGATAAGCTTTATATTTGAACTCATGTCTGCTGAGTTGTGAGTCCAAAGTGCTAACCAGTGAACTACCTGTAAGATGGATGTTTTGTGAGTAATTTGTGTGAATAATGAAGAGTAGTATTAAGTGTCAGTTGCCTGTGTAGCACGCATGCTGTATGGTTGGTGCTGTCTGGGTTTTTTCAAATCTCAGGTTGGCCTAGTGGCCGAGTCACTCATGAGTTCTAATCCAGACAGAAACCCTTCCTCTGTGTGGAAGTTGTATGTGTGTATCCTTTATGGAAGAGTATGCTATGCATTTTGCAGAAAAGGCAAGATATATTTATACCACATACATTTTAATGCATTCGTTATTCATGTGTTTTTAATGTAGCTAGGGGCATGCATTTTGCGTACTATACGGAGAGTTGAAATCCTAAACTCAGAAAGATCGTGAGCAATGTGTTTGTTACAAGTGTGTATTACGCTAATTAATAGCAACGGAAAAACGACAGTTCAGAGTGATGCACATCATTGTAATTTGTGAGCGATTAATGAGTAAAGAGCTATCTCGTAAAAATAAACCCCAGGCATTTGTGTTGGTGTTGTGTATAAACAAACTGTTGGCCCCTCCCACAGTGGGCGTGAAGTATACATTGCTTAGCTTGACGTCAATCAGTTGAAAGCCGTCGCTTGTGCTTGTAGCATGTTTAAAGATCCGCAGGTGGGTGTGTTTTCTAACGCTTTCGCTGCTTACTTCCGTCACTTAGTTGTAATGGACCACAAGGGGGTGTGTTTTTGCTATTTGAGAGACTTATTTTGATCGCAAGAGTGCTTGCGTCACTCAAAGTATGCAACGCAGATGCGTGTGCGTTTGCGTACCTTGATGAATCAGACCCCATGTTCTTTGGTCCACTTCAGTGACATAACTTTTAAGCTTTCTCTGGCTCCTTTTTTGTGAGACAAGAAAGGATTACAGCAGGCCTGTCCAACCTGCGGCTCTCCAGGTGTTGTGAAACTACAAGCCCCAGCATGCTTTGCCAGTAGACAACCTGTTGATAGCTGGAAGCGCATTCTGGGATTTGTAGTTTCACAAAATCTGGAGGGCCGCAGGTTGGACAGGCCTGGGTTACAGCATGTTTTCTGAAATTCTTCATATCTTAGCAGCAGAAGCTTTTCATGATGGTAGCAGACTTAGGTTTCAGGATCATTAGTGCTTTTGCAACTACAGTTCTCAGAATCAAAAGTTCTTTTTCTTCATCTGTAAAGTGGTCCCAGCTATGTAATCCAATGGTTTTTGAGTAAATAGTAATATGGCAGTCCGTATTTAAAAGACTACCAAATGAGCAGCTGCCATGATTGACTCTTTCTGTGTCTTTCTCTCTTTCTCTGGAAAGTTTCAGTTTTGGTCTCTCTAAGGGAAGTGTGTCCCTTAGACGAAATGCAGTTAAAATCATGCAGGTGAGTGACTTGCCAAAGAACCTATGATATGTGGATTCCTGGAATTTCAGCCAATAGGAGCAGGAAGGGGATGGGACTTATACACAGTTATAAGTCTGTGCTCAGAGGTTACAGTCCTTCCTGCTTCCGGATTCCTCCCTCCCTGTAATTATGAGATATCTTGTATGGTTATTGGTTAGAGTAGGAGAGCAGTGCAGTCTGTAACTGTGCATATGGTGCTCGGGTGATCTTGTCATAGGTCACTACCACTCTGTGGTTATGGTGTCATACCATGGTTGGTCCGTTTGTTAGGAGGACCTTTGGGCCAGTTTGTATGGCTTATACTGGCGGAGTTAATTAGGGGGCATAGTCTTGCCATTGGACTTGATCTTAGCACCGGCCAATAGATAAGGTATGATCCTGGATTGGTGGTACTATGGTCTGACCTTTCCACCTTATTGGTTTTGCGTTCCTGAATGCCCTGCTCTCGTCCGCCTTACAGTCCTATTAGTTTAAATATAAATAAATACCGTCATTCATTCCAACTTTAATTTGGTGTCCGTGTCTTTATTTGGTTTGGTAAAAGGTAATGTCACAAGTGTGTTATTTGGGGAAAACTTCCCTGCTATGCACTTTAAGGGAACCCCCTTCCCATCAGTTTCTGGTTGTTTAATTTCCTGTATGGGAGTTTTATCCCATTGTCTCAGTTTAGTTCACTTTTTTGGTATGGTTCTTAACAATGTGTAAATTATGTATGCTGTACAGCAGTAATTGAGCATCAACTTCATTATTTTTTTTCTCCACTAAGAAAGAGAGTACCCAGCTGATTTTTTGTGTGGCAGTAATTTATACCTTTTTTAAACACCCCCCAAAAAATGGGATCCCTAATGTCAATTAAATCTAGAGTTTTTAATTATTTTCGAAAAACGTGCGTTTTTGCCGTAACGCAAAACATGAGGCAGATAAAGTCATTTGGTTGGATTTTTGGATTAGGGAGGAAGAGTTACCTTAGGGGTCCAAATTTTGTGTCGATTCCTTAATAAACACCCATAATACTTCAAATAAACTGGATAAAGAAGCCGCGATTAGTAAATTATTTTAAAAATTGAAAAATCAATATTTAATCAACTAATTATCAGACAGTCGATATATAATAAATAAATAGTTGTTTTGATATCCTCTCTTAACTAAAAAAGATTTGTAGAAATCTGAGATGGGTGGTGGACAACCCTGGTTGAACTGACATGGAATGACCCCACAGCTATAGTGCCATCAACCCTGGATGGTTTTTGTGAAATCAGGAGGACCCCACGCTTTTTCCCCCCAGATTTTGTGGAAGCCAGCAGTAGACTGGCAGCACTAGGGTAATAGCATTAGGAGGGGGGACCATGCGCTTTTTTTTTATATCTAATTTTTACACTGTATAAAGCCGGCGGGTCGGCCGGCTGTAATGCCGTCGGTTCAACTTAGACTAGTCCCAGAGCTGGAGCAAGATATACAGCAGAAGTGGATGGTTACTTCCAGAGCTTGCTACCACCGTGGAGTGCATTTGAGTTTGGCACGCCACTTCTGTACATTGACTAGGGGAAAATGCCCTTTCCCCGTTCAGGCTGCAATAACTGCCCTTTCAGTGCATTATCGCATGGAAAGGGGTTGATTTACTGACTGTATCTGCCGGTTCTGAGCCTTGATGATACATCATCATCATCACCATTTATTTATATAGCGCCACTAATTCCGCAGCGCTGTACAGAGAACTCAATCACATTAGTGCCTGCCCCATTGGAGCTTACAGTCTAAATTCTCTAACATACACACAGAGACTAGGGTCAATTTGATATCAGCCAATTAACCTACTAGTATGTTTTTGGAGTGTGGGAGGAATCCAGAGTACCTGGAGGAAACCAATGCAAACATAGGGAGAATATACAAACTCCACACAGATAAGGCCATGGTCGGGAATTGAACTCATGACCCCAGTGCTGTGAGGCAGTAGTCCTAAGCACTTAGCCACCGTGCTGCACAGCATAATCCAAAAAACCCTCAATGAATTAATTAAAGATAACCTAATATATAATCAGAGGGGGTGCACTCACACTCTAACAATGATGATTTCAATAAAAAGAATAAAAGGGGGAGAATGTGTATAGCTGAGTCATGCATTCAATGATACATTTTAAATGATAAAATGTCAATCTTTATTGATATACGTTAAAATCCTGGGGCGTGATTGAAGGTCAGACTTCCAATGGCGCTGTCCTTTTCTCTTGTGGACGGATTCCAATCATTGCCAGAACTAATCATTGGTATCTGTCCGCAAGAGAAAAGGACAGCGCCATTGGAAGTCTGACTTTGTCTGTTTCCACTAGACTTCATATGAAACATTAGAAACCGATCATCAAGTATTTACTTATACATACATTCTCGCTATATTATGTATCAAACACGCATATGTGGTCCATTATTTGCTTCTGACTATTGGCCGCTGTGACCTTCAATCACGCCCCAGGACCAATGAATGGCACTTATACAGTCTATCGCCCACAAAGATTATCTCTCAGCACCATTGGATGATAAACTTTGAACGAGAACCAATAGGAAGCATGAGAAGTGAACCTATCACTGAGAAGGGCGCCCTTTACAAACCCCTTAGTGAGATCATGGGCCATTATCATTATCCCTGAAGAAGTCTGTCGGTGAAACGCGTTTGTAACACGCTTTATACTTACATTTCCAGATCGTGACGGCTATACCGCTACGAGGAAGGATCTTTTAACTTCAGCCGCATGCGCATGCGCATTTGGACCGGGTTGCGACCTCATCCCTACTAACGATACTACTCATCGTTTCACTACCATCTACATTGCTGGACACAGCTAAGACTTTGAAAAAGGAACCAGACATCATCCCTATTAAGGGTAAGTCCTTTACCTTTTGTACCACAAACTCATACTCCCGGATTGACCGCATCCGCTCCACTGGATCATTATTGGATGCCCAGGGAAATTCAGTGCTGTATATCGGATCTACCCTCCCAATGATATACAGAGACTTTATCCCTATGAACTTTAAAGCACTTTATTAGTGTGTATACCGGAGATACAGATGGTCAGTTTTTCTGTTTGGTTGTGTTTCAATTCAGCACTACTTATGGTCTATGATTTTATGCATCATCCTTACCAATTATGAGGAGTTATGTTTACAAATTGTATATTTATCTACGATTAAACCTATAGCAAGGTACCTGTTTATCCATCAACACAATACAACAGTCTCAGCACCCTCATCTACCCTTTGTCACGAAGGAGGTATCAGCACCTGCAAGTATTGGCACAACTACACAAGGAGGCGCGGAGTCTAACACGCCGCTGGTTTTCACCAGGGACCCCCGCAAGGAGGTTTGGACTTCGAGGCGAACGACGTGCAGGTCGCGGCCCTCCCAGGTAGCTACTTGCGAGATGGCGGAGATATTCGTAGCCGTACAGGCTGGAGTCAGGAACCAAGCGGGCAGATAAGGTACCGAATCAGGAAGCAAAGAATAGTCAACAGGCCGAGGTCAAACCGGAGAATACAATGCTGGACAGAAGGGAGGATCCAAGAGCGAGGTCAGAGAGAGCCGGGTTGGTAACAGGAATCAGACTGGATAAATATAATATATAACAGGTAATGCTGGAGGCTAGATAACTAGTTGCTCTGGCACCCTAGTGGTGTCAGAGCAGGCTATTTATAGGAAGTGGCCATCCCTAATTGGTGGGTAGTGGTTCGGCGGTCAGATGCGCTGACCGCCGACAGGAAGCTCTACAGCGCGTCCCGTTGCTATGGCGATGGGCGCGCACGCGCACCATGCCGCCGGAAGAAGCGTCTCCGTTGCTTAGCAACGGGGCACTCTGATGAAAGCAGACATCCTTCCTTGCTTAGCGAGGAGGGGCGGGGACGGCATCTGATAGTACCCCCCTCCTCACAATTGTGGGAAACATCGGCTAACAATCTCGCTGCATGCAAGTCTTCTTTAAAAACCCAAGACCTCTGCTCCAGTCCGAAGCCCCTCCAGTGCACCAGATACTCAAAAAGTCCTCAGAATTTGCGTTCAGCAAGGACTTGACTAAACTCATATTCATCCCCCATAGTGGTTGGAATAGCTTGAGGAACAGAAGTGGCATGAAAAAATTTGTTGAGTACCAGGGGTTTAAGGAGGGAGATATGAAAGGTGTTATGGATCTTCAGCGCAGGAGGGAGTTGGAGTCTAACAGTAACTGGATTAATCACTTGAGTCACCGAAAAAGGACCAATAAAGCGGGGTGCTAGTTTCATGGAGTGAACCCGTAGTTTCAGATTTCGAGTGTACAACCACACCTTGTCCCCAACCTGGAGGACCGGCACAAGTCTTCTATGGTAATCAGCGGAAGACTTATAATGACGTCCGGATCTTAGAAGGTTCTGCTTCATGGAAACCCATAGTTTAGCCATATCTTGAGTCAATGCATGGGCGGCAGGAACGGTGGGAGGTGGGGAAGAAAATGTGGGAAGAATAGGATGGGTCCCATACACAGTGAAGTAGGGAGAATATCCAGAAGAAGAATGACTATGATTTAATGGGCAAATTCAGCCCAAGGCAACAGGAGACTCCAATTGGACTGGTTGTGTGAGGAAATGCAGCGGTGAAATAATTCTAAGTCTTGATTTACCCGCTCTTTCTGGCCGTTGGTCTGTGGGTGATACCCAGAGGAGAATTTAAGGCCAATACCTAGATCTTTGCAAAAGGTCCTCAAGAAGCGAGAAATGAACTGGACGCCATGGTCAGAGATTATCTCCTGAGGACAACCGTGGAGGCGAAAGATCTCTTTGATAAAGACTTCTGCTAATTTGGATGCAGATGGAAGACCATTTAGTGGAACAAAATGGGCCATCTTGGAGAATCTGTCCACTGTGACCCAAATGGTGTTGAAGCCACTGCTGGGTGGCAAATCAGTGATGAAGTCCATCAAGATGCTAGACCATGGATGATCAGGAATTGGAAGAGGTTGTAACAGTCCTGCGGGAAGTTGCCTAGGCACCTTATTCTGGGCACAGGTAGTACACGTGGCTACGAACTCCGGAACATCTGTACGGACAGTTGGCCACCAATAATGCCGAGATAGCAGCGAGAGGGTCTTCTCTGTACCGGCATGACCAGCAAATTTAGAGGCATGTGCCCAATGGAGCACCTTCAGGCGTAGGTGTGGTTCCAGAAAGGAGCAACCGACAGGGGGTGTACGAGTGATAGCCACAATACATGAAGGTTCTATGACCAGTAGAGGTTCAACAGTAGGTGGAGTATCAGAGATGTCAAAAGAGTGAGAGAGAGCTTCAGCCTTGGAATTCAGAGTACCAGCACGGTAGGTGAGTTTTAGATTGAACCGAGCAAAAAATGAGGACAGCTGGCTTGACGGGGATTTAGACACCGGGCATCCCGAAGGTAGATGAGGTTCTTGTGATCGGTAAAGACAGTAACTGGGTAGCAAGCGCCCTCCAGAAGATGACGCCGTTCCTCAAGCGCAGACTTCACTGCGAGTAACTCTTTATCTCCAATGCCGTAGTTAGACTCGGAGGGGGAGAACCTCCTAGAGAAGAAACCACAGGGGAGTAGTTTCCCAGAAATAGACTCCTGCGACAGAACTGCCCCGACACCAACTGAGGAAGCATCAACTTCGACTAGGAATGGTCTGTTCTGATTGGGCTGAGCAAGCACAGAAGCAGAAGAGAAGGCTTTCTTAAGTACTTCAAAGGCGGAGACAGCCTCCGGAGACCAAGCCTGAGGGTTAGCTGATCTTCTGGTCAGGGCGGTGATGGGCACGATGATGGAGAAGAATTGTGATATGAACTGTCGGTAGTAGTTGGTGAAGCCAATAAATCTCTGTATAGCTTTCAGTCCCATAGGTCTAGGCCACTTGAGGATCTCAGATAACTTTACAGGATCCATCTGCAGACCGGCCCCCGACACAATGTAGCCCAGGAATGGAATCTTTGGCACCTCAAAAACACACTTTTCGAGCTTGCAGTAAACCTTATTAGCGCGTAAGCGAGATAGGACCTCTCTTACATAACAACGATGGTTGACCAAGTCAGAGAAGAAAATCAAGATGTCGTCTAGGTAAGCTACCACCGAAACGTAGAGGAGGTCTTGAAAAATCTCGTTAATAAAAGACTGGAAAACAGCAGGAGCATTGCACAATCCGAAGGGCATTACTAGATATTCGAAGTGACCTTCTTTAGTACAGAAAGCGGTCTTCCACTTGTCTCCTGAGCGTATACGAATAAGATTATACGCCCCCCGCAGGTCCAGTTTAGTAAAGATCTTTGATCCAGCGATTCTGTCTAAGAATTCAGAGATAAGTGGCAACGGGGATCTGTTTTTGATGGGGATGGCATTCAATCGTGGTAGTCAATTCAAGGCCGTAAGGAGCTATCCTTTTTTTTAACAAAGAAAAATCCTGCGTCAGCGGGAGAGGTAGACTTCCTGATAAACCCACGCTGTAGATTCTCAGATAAATAAGTAGCCATAGCAGAATTCTCGGGAAGAGATAATGGATAGATTCTGCCTTTAGGGAGCGGTTTATCTGGTAGTAGTTCAATAGCGCAATCCCAGGGGCGGTGAGGAGGAAGGGTCTCTGCTGCGGCCTTGCAAAACACATCTTGGTAGGAGAGGTATGGAGATGGTAAATCAATTTGAGGAGACGTCAAACGACAAGGGAGAGAGGACTGGCCAGGTTTTAGGCCAGACAGGCAGGACTTGAATCATCGGAAGCCCCAAGAGGTAACCATCGCACGATTCCAATCAAATTGGGGTGAATGAAGCTTGAGCCAAGGTAATCCTAGAATGACTGCATTAACAGAGCGAGGGAGAACCAGGAACTCGATGACTTCAGAATGTAGCACCCCTACCGTCAGCAGAATAGGAGAGCAGATATGGGAAACCGACCCGTTAGAGATCCATTTCCCATCCACCGCGGTGAGAAATAACGGCTGAGGCAATTTTAATGTAGATAATTGGAGTTGCGATGCCAGTGTGGCATAGATGAAATTCCCAGCAGAGCCGGAATCCACAAAGGCTAAGGTCTCAAAGGGGCCGACAGGAGTATCTAAGGAGATGGGCATGAGACAATCAGTGCCAGAAGCAGAGTAGGGAGTAGTAACCCCAACTCATAAGTCGGCCTCCCTGCCACCGACTAGGAGGGGGCGTTTCCCGGTCTTTTGGTGCAAGAAGATATAACATGACCAGGATCCCCGCAGTATAAACAAAGATTTTGCTTGAAGCGTCGCTGACGTTCCTCAGGGGAGAGCCGGGACCGGCTGATTTGCATTGGTTCCTCCAAAGGCGCCGGGTTCTGGAACAGGGGAGCAAGGCGAGTAGAAGTCCGTCTGGTGGCGGAACGTTCCAGGGTACGCTCCCGAAAGCGTAGATCTATGCGATTGCATAGAGAGATCAGGGAATCCAGATCCGTAGGAAGTTCTCGTGAGGTTAACTGTTACGATACTTACCTTTCCACGCTCCCCCGCCGCTCTGTCGGACCCGGAAGCCGCACTTCCGGGTTCAGCGATCACGTGACCGCTACCTAGGACGGTCACATGATCACCCAGGGCAGGGAATTCAAATGGGACTCTGCATAAATACCTAGCTCTGACACTTGGAGAGTGTCAGAGCAACTTACCAGTTCCTGGCTCCTGATTCCTGTGTCCTTCCTTGTTCCTGCTTCATGTGTATTGACTCCCAGTGTACCGACCCGGCTTGTTCACTCTTCTGGATTCCGTTGTCCTCTGTGTACCGACCCGGCTAGCTGACCTCGCTTCTGTTCTTGTGACCCGTGTACCGACCCGGTTTGATTGACTCCGAGACCGCTTCCTGATTTGCCTGCCTGTGTACCGACCCGGCCTGTCCGACTACTCTCATTTCGCTCCTGCTCCGCTGTACTACACCTTGGGGCAAACCTGAGGACCGCGACCTGCGACTCCTGGCAGCAAAGCTTATCCCGCCTTGCGGCGGTTCTTGGTGAATACCGGGGAGATCGTTAGACTCCGCACCTCAGGTAAGCCAGCGTTAATCAAGGTTAGTAGTGAATCCAGTAAATCCGTTACAGTTTGCTCTGACCATGGATCCAGCGGTTAAAGATCTACTGGAGCATTTAATGGGTAGAATGGATAAACAGGAGGCGAACCAAGAGCAACTTTTAAAATTCCTTCAGAGCTTATCTACCCGGCTGGACGTTGTTCAGAACACCTTAGTGGCTACCGGACCTCCAGCACCAGTGAGTGCGGCTCCAGACCCCCCTCCTGCAGCAGCAGCTTCTTCCTCCCAAATTCGGATGCCTAATCCGCCTAAATTCGATGGAGACCCTAAACTTTGCAGAGGATTCCTGAACCAATGCTCCATCCACTTTGAACTGTTGCCAGGGAATTTTCTTTCTGAAAAGGCTAAAGTGGCCTATGTGATATCACTGCTCTCTGGTCAAGCCTTAGCGTGGGCATCTCCATTATGGGAGCAGAATGATCCTATTCTGCATAGTTTATCCACCTTTTTGTCCACCTTTAGGAAGATTTTTGACGAGCCCGGATGGGTTCCCAATGCCGCTGCTGGGTTATTGCGTCTCCGCCAAGAAAACCAGTCTGTGGGTCAGTATGCGGTCCACTTCAGAACTATGGCCTCGGAACTCCTCTGGAACGATGAGGCTCTTGTAGCTACATTCTGGCAGGGTCTTTCAGATCGAATTAAAGACGAGCTGGTGTCTCAGGAACTCCCTGCATCTTTAGACGATCTCATCTCCCTCTGCGTTAAGATTGACTTACGTTTCAAGGAGCGTAGTTCTGAGAAGGAACAGTCCCGACGCAGTATGATCCGTCTAGCTCCCAATTTCCAAACACCTGTTCTACCACCCGAGGAACCGATGCAATTGGGAAGGACCCGCCTATCGGCCGAAGAGAGAGAGAGAAGATTCCGAAAAAAGTTATGTTTATATTTTGGAGAGAGCGGGCATCTTCTGAACTCTTGTCCCAAACGTCCGGGAAACGACAGGGCCTAACGTGTTCAGGAACTGTGTCGTTAGGCCTCCTTATTTCTTCTTCCTCAGTTCCTTATAATAATGATTGTGTCACTATTCCCATTTCTTTACAGTCTGGACAACATACCTTTTCTCAATCCGCACTCCTTGACTCCGGAGCAGCTGGGAATTTCATTTCGGCTGCCTTGGTAAAGCAATTCTCTATCTCCACACTAGCCCTAGAACAACCTATCTCCCTTTTAGCCATCGATGGGGGAAGAATCCCTGAAGGATCTATCTTTTTACGCACCTCTCCTCTTCGTCTTCAGATTGGAGCCCTACATCAGGAGAGTATCTCCTTCTTCGTCATCCATAAAACTACCAATCCTGTTATCCTTGGACTTCCGTGGCTCCGTCTCCATTCTCCTAACGTGGATTGGCAGTCCGGTCATATCTTATCCTGGGGACAACATTGCTTTAATCATTGTCTATCAAAAGTAGTTCCCAAGGACAGTCCCAAACGCCACAGGAGGGTACCCTTGGCACTGCTTCCTGAACCCTACCAAACCTTTTCCGATGTCTTTTGTGAACAAGAGGCCACGAAACTCCCTCCACATAGAATTTGGGACTGTAATATAGATCTTATTCCTGGCAAACCAGTACCCCGAGGCAGAGTTTATCTACTTTCCGTTCCCGAATCTAAGGCCATGGAGGATTATGTCCAAGACAATCTCAGAAAAGGCTTTATCTGGAAATCCTCTTCTCCTGCTGGGGCAGGATTTTTCTTCGTAAAAAAGAAGGACGGGGGCCTCCGCCCTTGTATTGACTATCGAGGCCTTAATGCCATCACCGTAAAAAATCGGTACCCTTTACCATTAATCTCAGAATTATTTGATCGGATAAAGGGGGCTACCATCTTTTCTAAATTGGACCTCAGAAGGGCCTATAACCTGGTGCGCATTAAGGATGGAGATGAGTGGAAGACCGCCTTCAATACCCAGGATGGTCACTTTGAATACTTGGTCATGCCGTTTGGGTTATGCAATGCCCCAGCTGTTTTTCAAGACTTCATGAATGAACTCTTTCAAGACCTATTATATCAATGTGTGGTCATCTACTTGGATGATATCCTCATCTTCTCCCAAGACTTAGTATCACATCGCAAACATGTCTTGGAGGTTCTGTCCCGCATTAGGAAGAATTATCTTTATTGTAAATTAGAGAAGTGCATCTTTGAACAAAGGCAAGTTCCCTTCTTAGGCTATATCATCTCTGGCACTGGATTGCAAATGGATCCTACCAAGTTAAAAGTCATACTGGATTGGCCTCAACCCTCGGGCCTTAAGGCTACACAGCGGTTCCTGGGATTCTCCAATTAATACCGCCAGTTCATTAAAGGATACTCTACCTTGGTGGCTCCCATCACTGCCTTAACCCGTAAGTTTGCGAATGCCATAATATGGTCTGGAGAGGCCATACAAGCCTTTGCTACCTTAAAATCCTTCTTTTCCTCAGCACCCATCCTCCAGCAACCTGACTGTTCCCGCCCGTTCATTCTAGAGGTGGACGCATCCTCCGTAGGTACAGGAGCAGTTCTTTATCAACGAGACACTACCGGAAAACTCCGTCCATGCGGATTCTTTTCCCGTCGTCTTCTTCCTGCTGAGAAGAACTACGGTATCGGGGATAAGGAGCTCCTGGCCATCAAATTGGCTCTTTTTGAATGGAGGCATCTTCTAGAAGGAGCCCAGTTCCCCATCACCATCTACACTGATCACAAGAACTTGCTATATCTACGTACGGCACGCTGCCTAAATCCTCGACAAGCAAGATGGTCCTTATTCTTCTCCCGATTTGACTTCAACATTTCCTTCCGTTCTGGATCTAAAAATATCAAGGCAGATATTCTCGCTCATTTGATCCTGCTGACTCGGAACCCTTGGAGGAGAATAAATTTATTCTGGACCCTAGTCGTATATTGGCAGCAACCCATATCAAGAAAAGCTGTCCTCCAGGCAAAACCTTCATTTCTGCACCTCTTCGCATCAAACTTCTACGATGGGCTCATCGTTCCCTCTTCTCGGGTCATGCTGGCATTCGCAAGACTTGGGCCCTGTTATCTCGCAATTACTGGTGGCCTTCCATATGGGAAGATGTAAGGAAGTTTGTGTCTTCATGTTCCATATGTGCCCAACACAAGACCCCCAGGAGGAGGCCTTATGGTCATCTACTTCCATTACCAGTTCCTGAATACCCATGGTCACAAATCTCCATGGATTTTATCACTGACCTACCTCCCTCCAAGTCTTGTACTGTGGTCCTAGTGGTCACAGACCGCTTTTCGAAAACTGCTCACTTCATTCCATTGAAAGGTCTTCCATCCTCCTCCTTGTTGGCTGATATTTTCATCAAAGAGATATTCCGCCTTCATGGTTGTCCTCATCACATTGTCTCAGATCGAGGATCTCAGTTTATATCCAAATTCTGGAGATCCTTTTGTCATAAATCTGGGATCAAGCTTGATTTTTCCTCTGCATATCACCCCCAGTCTAACGGTCTCACAAAGAGAACCAACCAGGAGTTGGAGAAATTTTTAAGAATATTCATATCTGCCAATCAAGACAACTGGGTGGACCTCCTTCCATGGGCTGAGTTTGCCCATAATAACCATTTCCATGAGGCTCTCTCTAATTCTCCTTTTTTCATTCTCTATGGCTGTCATCCTAGATTACCCACCTTTTCCCAAATTACTGCTTCTGAAGTCCGAGCAGTGGACGTATTATTTCGTAACTTCGCACATATCTGGGAACAAACCAAATCAAGTCTCAGAAAAGCCATCTCTCGTTCGAAGGAGTCTTATGATAAAAAGAGAGGAGCCAGCCCTAATCTCTCTATCGGGGATAAAGTTTGGCTATCTACACAGAACATTCGGTTAAAGGTTCCCAGCAAAAAATTTGCTCCCAGGTTCATTGGTCCATTTTCCATCTCAGAGATCATCAATCCAGTAGCATTCAGATTAAGCTTACCACGTTCTCTACGTATCCCAGATGTTTTTCATGTATCATTGCTGAAACCAGTGGTTACCAACAAGTTTTCCACCCCTCCTAGGGCTCATCCCACTGTTATTATTCAGAATCAGGGTGAATATGAAGTGAAACAATTAATGGATTCCCGTAAAAACAGAGGTGGTGTATAATTCCTAGTAGACTGGAAAGGTTACGGTCCCGAGGAACGCTCCTGGGTAAGAGCAGTTGACCTTCATGCACCCCGTCTACTCAAACTCTTTCATAAAAGATTCCCCTGTAAACCTGTATAGGTGTTCGGAGTCCACCTTTAAGGTAGGGGGTCCTGTTACGATACTTACCTTTCCACGCTCCCGCGCCACTCCGTCGGACCCGGAAGCCGCACTTCCGGGTTCAGCGATCACGTGACCGCTACCTAGGGCGGTCACATGATCACCCAGGGCGGGGAATTCAAATGGGAC
Source organism: Mixophyes fleayi (assembly GCF_038048845.1). Classification (NCBI taxonomy): domain Eukaryota; kingdom Metazoa; phylum Chordata; class Amphibia; order Anura; family Limnodynastidae; genus Mixophyes; species Mixophyes fleayi. The sequence continues at coordinate 85,346,565 of NC_134409.1, forward strand.
TCTGCATAAAAACCTAGCTCTGACACTTGGAGAGTGTCAGAGCAACTTACCAGTTCCTGGCTCCTGATTCCTGTGTCCTTCCTTGTTCCTGCTTCGTGTGTAATGACTCCCAGTGTACCGACCTGGCTTGTTCACTCTTCTGGATTCCGTTGTCCTCTGTGTACCGACCCGGCTAGCTGACCTCACTTCTGATCTTGTGACCCGTGTACTGACCAGGTTAGATTGACTCCGAGACCGCTTCCTGATTCTGTCTGCATTGCCTGCCTGTGTACCGACCCGGCCTGTCCGACTACTCTCATCTCGCTCCTGCTCCGCTGTACTACACCTTGGGGCAAACCTGAGGACCGCGACCTGGGACTCCTGGCGGCAAAGCCCATCCTGCCTTGCGGCGGTTCTTGGTGAATACCGGGGAGATTGTTAGACTCCGCACCTCAGGTAAGCCAGCGTTAATCAAGGCTAGTAGTGAATACAGTAAATCTGTTACATTAACTCATCTTTGACTCGATCTGCCAGTCCTTGCCAAAATGTCGCCACTAAAGCTTCATTGTTCCATCTGAGCTCGGAGGACATGGTGCGGAACTGAATTGCGTACTGACCGACTGTCAGTGATCTCTGGTGGAGGTTTAAGAGACTGGAGGCAGCATAAGATACACGACCGGGCTCATCAAAAACTTTTCGGAAGGCCTCAATAAAGGAAGAGGCGTTAGACAACATTGGGTCATTCCGTTCCCACAGCGGGGAGCTGCGGCAACCGAAGTCGTCACGGGAACGGCCTGAGCCGATGTCACTGACGCCTGAAGGGATTCGAGGCGCGTTGCGACTCCTTGAATACATTGAAGCAACTGTGCCTGCTCGGACTCCTGTTTTTCAACTCTGTGAGCCAGGTGGAGTGGAAGTTCTCGAGCAGATGGTTCGCCAGGTGTTTCGGTTGACATGGCCAGAGCAAGCTGTCACGAAGGAGATATCAGCACCTGCAATTATTGGCACAACTACACAAGGAGGCGAGGAGTCTTACACGCCGCCGGTTTTCACCAGGGACCCCCACATGGAGGTTTGGACTTTGTGGCGAACGACGTGCAGGTCGCGGCCCTCCCAGGTAGCTACTTGCGAGATGGCGGAGATATTCGTGGTCGTACAGGCTGCAGTCAGGAACCAAGCGGGCAGATAAGGTACCGAATCAGGAAGCGAAGAATAGTCAACAGGACGAGGTCAAACCGGAGAATACAATGCAGGACAGAAGGGAGGATCCAAGAGCGAGGTCAGAGAGAGCCGGGTTGGTAACAGGAATCAGACAGGATATATATAATATATAACAGGTAACGCTGGAGGCTAGATAACTAGTTGCTCTGGCACCCTAGTGGTGTCAGAGCAGGCTATTTATAGGAAATGGCCATTCCTCATTGGTGGGCAGTGGTTCGGCAGTCAGACGCGCTGACTGCCGACAGAAAGCTCTACAGCGCGTCCCGTTGCTATGGCGATGGGCGCGCATGTGCACCACACCGCCAGAAGAAGAGTCTCCGTTGCTTAGCAACGGGGCGCTCTGACGAAAGCAGACATCCATCCCTTCTTAGCGAGGAGGCACGGGGACGGCGTCTGATACCCTTTCTGCGCCATAGGGGACCATTCTCTCCATTTATCAAGTTACTTTTAAGGGTTGGGACTACCCTTTTGCTCCGTGTCCCACTCGGCAGCAATATCTATTCACATAGCCAAATGGGAGCGCGGTAGCCCACCCCCCATTTTCTACTAAACTGGCAGAATGAACTGCCAACCACGTTACTGTCGTAGATTATTGGTGTGTATCACACAAATTCATGAACCAATAATCATTTGCTAAGTTGTAATAACATACAAAGCTGTAACTTTATTGACAAACACCACTAAAATATTATATATCTTAAAATTCTGTGTATTAATTTATTATATCTGTTTCATTGGTTGTCATAAAGAGATAAATAGCAAATTCAAGTAGTTGGTCAGGTAGAGTAATACCTATATAGATAGATCATTAATAATATTCCATTTCTACTTTTCTCTCTCATCACAGTAGCCCTATGTTATAATAAGAGCTACTCCTGTATTCAGAAAATATAGGGATAAGAATCTCATTTCATCCCCATATAATTCATCTAATATCTGGTACTGACAATTGTGTTAAGCTGAAAAGAGTTTGATTTTAATGTGAGTATTAATTCCCCAGAGAAAGACACACTGGGTCCGGGGAGCAGGTACCCCTGCTACACCTACTGATGACCTAACTCCAATTATTTATATAGAATCACAATATTAAGCTATAGTATGTATATTTGATGCAGAGTGACAGCGTACCTGGCAAGATGGGACGTGCGTTTCGCTATAGGCTTAATCATGATTAAGCAGTTTTATGAATTTCTCTTATATGTGACTGAAAGAATAGTGAGGTATTCTGGACAGTTTCTCATATATATAATTCAGTCCCTGCTCTCTAACTAATTTCACCTATACTAATCCATGTTAATATTATCTCAGTCCAGCTAAAGGGTTTCTTTACATTTCAATGTTCAGACCTCCCCACCTAGTCCCTATCTGACTATTGGTACAATACACTGTCCCGGTAAATCAATAATCGAATAACAAGAGATTACTTATCCATATAACCAACTGCCTTTGAGTCCAAGATGGCTTTTTCCAGTCAGGACTCCAGTTGTCTCTCTCTTTTTTACTTCAATAAATTTTTATTGAGTTTTGCAAAGTTAAATGGGGTACAGAAAAAAAGAAAGGGTAACAAACACAGTTGAAGGGACAAACAAAAGGGTAACAACAGAATAATAAAAAAAAAAAGGGGGAGGGGGAGTCACTCAATTGGAACAGCGATCTTATAACATGCACGTAACTTTAAGAAGCAGAAATAAAATATACACATTGGTCTTTCTCATAATACCCCAGATGAGGGCATATTAATACCTAGGTGCTCAAATGACACACAGGCAGAACCTAATCATTAGGTTGGGGATCCTCTATGAGGGCTGTTGGGGAGGGAGGGGGTGAAATACTTGAGGCTACTCGTGCTCTGCCGGAGCCCACTGTGACATATTCGTGCCAACTAAACCATTTGAATATTGGATTGGAGGCTGATGACGTATAGGGCACATTCGTTGTTTCCATTTCGAAACTATACTGGATCTTAGACACGACCTTAGTGATGCTGGGGGGAGCAGGGGACTTCCAGTTCTGAGCTATTGCTGCTCTAGCGGCTATTAGTATGTGTCCTAATACATAGCGCTTATAGCTAGGGATCACAGACTGGTATCTATGTAAGAGGGCTGCCTCCGGGTCAAGAGTGACAGAAACTCGCAGGACCTCCGAACTCAAAACGGATATCTCACCCCAGAACACCTGGATCACCGGGCATGTCCAGAAGACATGGTAAACATCTGCTATCTGACCGCATTGACGCCAGCAAAATTTAGTCTGACTAGGCCATATCTTATGAAGGCGATCCGGGGTGAGATAGAGCCGATTGAGGAGCTTAACATGCATTTCGGTATGATTGATGCATCTAGACATGCGATGCGAGGAAATATAGATCTTTTCCCACTGCTGGAGGGAGAGAGTTATCCCAACGTGTCTGAGTCGGGGTCTTGGAGACTGGGTCCAGGGACTGGAGATAGCGGTACCAGAATGTTATTCCTCCCCTACTACCCGCCTTTGTTAATCTATCTAAAACTTGAGCTGGTAATGTGGATAAAGCATGGGGGGTTCTGGAGACTGCCCCCACCCAGTGTCTAATTCTCATGTATTTAAACAACTCAGACTGAGGCAGATTGTATTTATTTCTAAGCACGTCGAAAGGGAGGAAAAGGGTCTGCGCAAACATATCAGCCAGAGAGACTATCCCTCTATTTTTTCATACCGTAATATTAATATCCGGCATGAGTTTCGACAATGCTTGGAGGGAAAGATTACGGGAAGGGAGTACAACGTCCTTGTGTGACCTAATAAATTTATCCCATACTCGTAAGGCATCTGAGATGGAGAGTAATTTACGGGCACCCGGTGGGCGGTTCGGCCCAGGGGTCCAAAGGAGATCCAGCAAGGGGAATCCTGCATATAGAGCCCTCTTGATATCAACCCACGGCTTAGCTGCATGAGGTAGCGACCAATCTCGGAGGCTAGTCAAAACACAAGCATCCTGGTAAAGTGTTAAGCTGGGAAGCAATAAGCCGCCTTTTGATTTTGGTAAAGACATACGTTTGTATGTAAGGAGGGGGCGTTTCTGCCTCCAGACATATGACATCATCAGAGTGTGGAACCTATCCATCATTCGTTTTGGTATGATATAGGATATGGTACGGATGATATACATAAGTTTTGGTAGCAGCATTATCTTAAAAGCCGCAATGCGCCCCAGCCAAGAGACCTCAAAATCAATCCAATTCTTAGCCAGTGAGGAGAGGTGAAGATAAATCGGGGAAAAATTAACTTCAAACACCGCAGATAAATTTGCCGGGATATGAATATCTAGATAAGATAAGGAGTCTTTAACCCACACAAAAGGAAATTTCTTTTGTAAGTTTGAAAGGGAAGATTGCGGTATATTAATGGGAAGGGCTTCGGATTTTGTTATGTTCAATTTATAAAATGAGGCTTCGCTGAACCGGTCTAGAATGTGCTTCAAAGTTATCAATGAGGTCTCCGGGCTGGTTACAAACAGAAGGACATCATCAGCAAATAGGCATACCTTCTGTCTATATGGAAGGATGTCAATACCTGGGAAGTTATCTGCCTGCCGGATTGTATGGGCCAGTGGTTCTATAGCCAAGACGTACATTAAAGGGGAAAGGGGGCACCCCTGCCTCATGCCATTAGTGATGGGAAATAGAGATGATAGGAAACCGTTACTGAAGACCTTAGCGGAGGGGCCTTGGTATAGTGCTAGTATGGAGTGGAGAACTCTTCCCTGTATACCAAACTTGTGCAAAACCTCCTTCATGTACTTCCAATAAAGTCTGTCAAAAGCCTTTTCTGCGTCTAGAGAGAGCAAAATAACTTCCTCCGGGGACCCAGAGAGGAGGTCCACGATATTTAATATGCGCCGAGTGTTATCTGAGGCCTGGCGGCCTACTACAAAGCCTACCTGGTCCGGATGTATCAGTTGTGGTAAGAGGGGGTTCAGACGATCTGCTAGCAATCTAGCGTACATTTTCAGGTCTGTATTGAGCAATGCTATTGGTCTATAGTTCTTACAGTCTGAGTGGTCCTTGCCTGGTTTTGGTATCGTAATAATCTGTGCTTCCAACATCTCTGTTGGGAAGCCTCCGCCCTCTGAGACACTATTATACAGGTTAGTAAGGAGAGGGGAAACTTCGGTCCCGAAGACACTATAGAATGCATTAATGAAACCATCCGGGCCTGGAGCCTTATCTTTTGGGAGGGATTTAATGATTCCCTCAACCTCTCCCCGGGTCCAAGGAAGATTAAGCAATTGTAAGCTATCGGCATCTAACACGGGAAGGTCTAGGTGTTGGAGGAATGTGGAGGTGGAGGCCTCAGATGGTTTGAAAACATTATCGTCATCCTGGAGGTTATAAAGTTTAGAGTAGAAATTGGCGAACTGGTTAGCTATGGCCTCTGGGTTATATATCTTGTTACCTCTAGGACCATGCAATACTTTAATGCGATTCCTAGCTTGCTTGCCTCTTAATTTACGGGCTAGGAGACGACTGGCCCTATTACCCATTGTATAGAATTTTTGCCTCAACTTGAGTAAAGAGGATTTCATGCGAGATATGAAGATGTTATTTAGCTGTTTCCTCACCTCATTTATTTCTCTTTGTAAGGTTTTAGATGGGCGTGTTTGGTTTTGGAGCTCTAATCTCACTATGTCAGACTCGAGAGTTCGCTGGCGTAGGAGGTATTGCCTCTTTAACCGGGCCCCGATTTGGATAGCAGCACCCCTAACCACCGCCTTCAGGGCACACCAATGTGTCGAAAGGGAAGTGTCAACTGGGTTGTTTAACTGAATATATTGGGACAATGCCTCCGATAGAGCAGTCCTAGCCTCCAGTGAAGTGAGTAAGTAGGCCGGCATACGCCAAGGTCTTGGAGGGGCTCTGGCAATACATAGACTCCAGGACCACTCGATCGGGGCATGATCAGACCACGTAATAGGGAGGATATTGATGGAGTCAGTATGCTGGAGTGTCCACTTATCCGACAAAATCATGTCTATTCTAGAGTAGGTGTTATGGACCATTGAGTGAAAGGTATATTCTCGAGCACCCGGACACTGCGCCCGCCAAATATCGTAAAGGTCGTATTCCGCCAAGAGCTTACGGAAAGCAGTGGAGGGGCCATGGGTAGGGTCAGGACCGGAATGTCTGCTGAATAGGGAAACAGCATAGCTCTGAAGCTCGGCATTTGCAATAGATTCCGGTGTGCCCCTTATCATAATGTTATTTCTGCGAGAGCGATCCTCCAGATCTGCAACCTTTTCTCTTAGGGACAGGACTTCGCTTTGTAGGGAGTTATGCGAAGAGCTAAGAGCGTTGTGTGAGGAATAGAGGTCGTTATGCAAAGAAACCAGTTCTCCCATCTTCGTCTCCAAATGGTCTGTTCGATCTCCCAGTTCTGTCACATCAGTTTTCAAACCGCCGATCGCTGCCTTCACCTCAGAGGTCAGGTCCGCCCTTAGTGCAGTCAGCATCTAATGTAAGGCACGAACTGTCAGTGGTGCATCAGGGGCTGTGTCAGGGCCCTGGTCAGGCAGTGCAGCGCTCAGTACGGAAGCTGCCGGCTCTGATGTCTGTCGTGATGGAGACGAGCCTTTTGATGTAGAAGGCGAGGTCGTTATCGATTTCGGTTTCGGTTGAAATTTGATCGGAGGGGCCAAAGCAGTAGTAGTAGGTTTAAGCTTTTTAGGAGGCATGGTTACCTAGGCACCGCCTCAGGACCTCAAGATCTGTAGATACATTTTGCGTAGATGGAGTCTCAAGAGGGTACCCCACGGGTGGGAAGGTGCTGAAACATTTCAGAAGGCCTCCATTGGACTGCACAACCCTGTCAGGGTCATAGAGGGGAACTGTCACGATTTGCACTCTGCAGCTGCTGTCTACAGTGACTCTATTGGATTTGGTATGCTTTCCACTTGTAGTACCACTGCCCACCAAAGGGGCCACTGTGCTACTTGATTATTCTCCTTGATCACTGGGAGTTGTTTCAGCTGCATGAGGCCTATTTATACCTGCCTGCTTCAAACAGTCTGGGCCAGATCATCAGGTCATTCCGAGGAGCATTCCCTGTGCTCAGCTTCTATCTGCTATCTGGACTCCTGCATATTTCTTCGTTAAAATCTACTATTTGCTGTTACCTGTGTCCTGGACTCCTGCATCTTTAACCATTATACCTGGTACTTGTAGTTCTACGCTGCCTGTTGAAATCTACTATTTGTTGTTACCTGTGTCCTGGACTCCTGCATCTTTAACCATTATACCTGGTACTTGTAGTTCTACGCTGCCTGTTGAAATCTACTATTTGTTGTTACCTGTGTCCTGGACTCCTGCATCTTTAACCATTATACCTGGAACTTGTAGTTCTACGCTGCCTGTTGAAATCTACTATTTGTTGTTACCTGTGTCCTGGACTCCTGCATCTTTAACCATTATACCTGGTACTTGTAATTCTACGCTGCCTGTTGAAATCTACTATTTGTTGTTACCTGTGTCCTGGACTCCTGCATCTTTAACCATTATACCTGGTACTTGTAGTTCTACGCTGCCTGTTGAAATCTACTATTTGTTGTTACCTGTGTCCTGGACTCCTGCATCTTTAACCATTATACCTGGTACTTGTAGTTCTACGCTGCCTGTTGAAATCTACTATTGCAGTTACCTGTGTCCTGGACTCCTGCATCTTCAATCATTATACCTGGTACTTGTAGTTCTACGCTGCCTGTTGAAATCTACTATTGCAGTTACCTGTTTCTCATCCGCACTTTGAACTGTCTCATGAGTTACCTTGTCATCTCTGTTTGTTAATAAACTCATTATAACCACTTATCTCCTCTCCGTGGTCATACCTGGGAAATCCTGACAGTATGATCTGGCCATAAAACTAACCCTGCTGCTGCACGGCTTTCATCTCTTTTGGAACGGATTTCCAGGGAAGTGACCTACTCCGTTTTCAACATTAAGACCATGGCTGCTATTTCCTCAGAAAATTCCCTGTTCCAGTTGCCCCAAGTGGACATTCTTCAACTTCGCACTCAAATAGCGCAAGTATCTTCCTTGCTGAACCAAGTGCTTAAGCAACTTCCAGTTTCCACCCCTAATACATCCTGCTGTAAGGAGTCTAACTATTCTGCTAACATTTCATTACAAAATTTGTCTGCCTTTGACTCTCTGCAAGCAGTACCTCCCAATATTCCTGTAACAAATTCCAGGTTTTCAGGTGCTCCACGCCCTCACCTGACCGAAGAGGAGCGATGGCGCAGGATGACCTACAAACTATGTCTTTACTGTGCCAGTGATGTACATTTTTTACAGGATTGCCCGCTCCGTAGACTCCGACCATCTTCAACCTCTATCTCCAGCTCTAAATTACAAGCTTCTGTCTTCATTCCAGACATGTTATCTGCTCCCATGAGAACCCAGGTTCCCCAGTTCAAGCCAGAGGGGGCGCTGCCCTTAAAGTCTGCTCCAGAGGGGGCGCTGCCCTTAAAGTCTGCTCCAGAGGGGGCGCTGCCCTTAAAGTCTGCTCCAGAGGGGGCGCTGCCCTTAAAGTCTGCTCCAGAGGGGGCGCTGCCCTTAAAGTCTGCTCCAGAGGGGGCGCTGCCCTTAAAGTCTGCTCCAGAGGGGGCGCTGCCCTTAAAGTCTGCTCCAGAGGGGGCGCTGCCCTTAAAGTCTGCTCCAGAGGGGGCGCTGCCCTTCCAGTCTGCTCCAGAGGGGGCGCTGCCCTTCCAGTCTGCTCCAGAGGGGGCGCTGCCCTTAAAGTCTGCTCCAGAGGGGGCGCTGCCCTTAAAGTCTGCTCCAGAGGGGGCGCTGCCCTTACAGTCTGCTCCAGAGGGGGCGCTGCCCTTAAAGTCTGCTCCAGAGGGGGCGCTGCCCTTAAAGACTTCTCCAGAGGGGGCGCTGCCCTTAAAGACTTCTCCAGAGGGGGCGCTGCCTTTCCAGTCCTCTCCAGAGGGGGCGCTGCCCTTCCAGTCCTCTCCAGAGGGGGCGCTGCCCTTCCAGTCTTCTCCAGAGGGGGCGCTGCCCTTCCAGTCTTCTCCAGAGGGGGCGCTGCCCTTCCAGTCTGCTCCAGAGGGGGCGATGCCCTTCCAGTCTGCTCCAGAGGGGGCGCTGCCCTTCCAGTCTGCTCCAGAGGGGGCGCTGCCCTTCCAGTCTGCTCCAGAGGGGGCGCTGCCCTTCCAGTCTGCTCCAGAGGGGGCGCTGCCCTTCCAGTCTGCTCCAGAGGGGGCGCTGCCCTTCCAGTCTGCTCCAGAGGGGGCGCTGCCCTTCCAGTCTGCTCCAGAGGGGGCGCTGCCCTTCCAGTCTGCTCCAGAGGGGGCGCTGCCCTTAAAGTCTGCTCCAGAGGGGGTCCTGTCCCTCCAGTCTGCTCCAGAAGAGTTGCCAGTCCATGCGGTCCAGCCCGAGTTGCCAGTCCATGCGGTCCAGCCCGAGTTGCCAGTCCATGCGGCCCAGCCCGAGTTGCCACTTGGTGCTGTCTGCCCTCAGGGTTCTCAAAGTGCTGTCTGCCCTCAGGGTTCTCAAAGTGCTGTCTGCCCTCAGGCTTCTCAAGGTGCTGTCTGCCCTCAGGCTTCTCAAGGTGCTGTCTGCCCTCAGGCTTCTCAAGGTGCTGTCTGCCCTCAGGCTTCTCAAGGTGCTGTCTGCCCTCAGGCTTCTCAAGGTGCTGTCTGCCCTCAGGCTTCTCAAAGTGCTGTCCCTGCCAGACCTGCCGCCCAGTCCGGGCCTGCTCCCAAGTCTGCGGCCCAGTGAGGGCCTGCTCCCAAGTCTGCCACCCAATCCGGGCGCCCTGCCAAGTCATCTGCCCAGTATGGATTGTCTTCTGCCAAGGGGGTCCTACCCAAGTCCCAAGGGATGTATGTTCAACCCGAGCTGGCCGAGTCTCATGCTAATTTGAATTCACCTCCTGTTCAAGTCTTCCAACCACCTACCTTCAATGGGGATATTCAGCAATTTCGTGCTCTTATTAAATTCTGTATATCCTATTTTTCCTCTGTATCCAACCTCCTTGATACTCAACGAAAGCAAGTGTTTTACATGTTGGCCAACTTTACAGGGGAAGCTCTGGAATGGGCAGAGCCCTTAGTTGAAACCCAAGATCCCATTCTGTCTGATTTACAGCTTTTTACTGAGGCCGTGATCAAAGAATTTACACCAGCACCTGCTATTCTCACTCCCAGTGCTTCATCTATGCCACATGTTCTATCTCCAGCTACTCCCACTTTGAGATTATCGTTTTCTTCACTCCGTTTCCAGCAACCCTCTAAAAACCATAAAAAGAAAGTGAAGAAGAAGAAGAAAGATTCTCCTGGATCTCAACTCCCCTGTGGTGTGGTTTCTATACCCTTCCCGTCCTTGCATGAAGACTTCTCAAATACATGCCCAATTCTGGACTATGACTCTGACTTTTCTGACCATTTCTAGTATTTGGGCGTCTGGAATCCGCCCTTTAAGGAGGGGTTACTGTCACGATTTGCACTCTGCAGCTGCTGTCTACAGTGACTCTATTGGATTTGGTATGCTTTCCACTTGTAGTACCACTGCCCACCAAAGGGGCCACTGTGCTACTTGATTATTCTCCTTGATCACTGGGAGTTGTTTCAGCTGCATGAGGCCTATTTATACCTGCCTGCTTCAAACAGTCTGGGCCAGATCATCAGGTCATTCCGAGGAGCATTCCCTGTGCTCAGCTTCTATCTGCTATCTGGACTCCTGCATATTTCTTCGTTAAAATCTACTATTTGCTGTTACCTGTGTCCTGGACTCCTGCATCTTTAACCATTATACCTGGTACTTGTAGTTCTACGCTGCCTGTTGAAATCTACTATTTGTTGTTACCTGTGTCCTGGACTCCTGCATCTTTAACCATTATACCTGGTACTTGTAGTTCTACGCTGCCTGTTGAAATCTACTATTGCAGTTACCTGTGTCCTGGACTCCTGCATCATCAATCATTATACCTGGTACTTGTAGTTCTACGCTGCCTGTTGAAATCTACTATTGCAGTTACCTGTTTCTCATCCGCACTTTGAACTGTCTCATGAGTTACCTTGTCATCTCTGTTTGTTAATAAACTCATTATAACCACTTATCTCCTCTCCGTGGTCATACCTGGGAAATCCTGACAGGAACATCTCATAACAGAGGGAGCTCACTGACTGGCTCGGCTTATGCTCTGTCTGCAGCCAAAGGGGAGAGTCGGGCTGAGGTGGCACTCCTATTGCCTGAAACTTTATCAAGCACTCCTTGGTGATGTAGGAGGAAAGAGGCAAGCAGACAGTTAACTTGGTGGCTCCTTAACTCACAGCAGTCGCTGGCCGGAAGTTCACCACTCCGCCGACCGGAAGTTAGTGCCCTGGAGCTCTGGTGAACAAGCAACGTCCCCCAGGATTGAGAGAGGCTCCCCGGGTCCGCCACCGCCTGCTGTGCTAGATTCTGTTGGGTACCGCTGAGTTCCGCTGGCCAGGATGGACAGAAACAGCCTGTCTCTGCTGCCGCTGCCTAGTTCGGAAGTACGGGCACTTCCGGTTTTCGTGAAAACACGATCCGGAGGCTCCGGTAAGTGTAAGGGGGTGTTAGGTGGCTAGGGAGGGCCCCGAGGTGTTGGCAACGGCCCGTAGAGGGTCCGGCTACCGTGCGGTTGTCGTGCCGTTTCTCCAGGTGTCACTCTAAGCGGGAATCTGATGGGGGGAGACTCCGCTGCAGCCGCTGGGTTCCAGTGAAGCTCTGGTTCCTAATGATGTTGCCCAGTGAGTTTCCCCACAAATCGTGAGGTCAAGGGAGAGCTCCAGCAATTCCCGACCTTCCAGGATGGCTGCCAAACCACGCCCCCGTCGTCTCTCTCTTTTAAAAAATAAATTTTCCTTCTTCTCAGTGTGTCTCTAACTCTCTGGGGTATTTCTTTTACTCCAGGCTTTTACTTTCAAACAATTGACAGAGATGTACTCCCCTCATCAACAGCTACCATAAACTGTATAGAGCGGTGTCATGAACATAGAGAACTTACAGTTATTTATAATGGCTAAATCATAACTGCAGGGTAAATATGTTATAGCAAATGAATCCATTGATAAGTTTAGCTAAAGTGTAAAATGTGAAGACAGAGACTGATGTAAATGTATTTGATGGCTTTGCACATCCCAAAGATAACCATGTCACCTGCAGCAGCTTCAAAGAGCTCTTGCTGTTAGTCTTGAACTCCTGAATAGACTTTGTGGGGCCGGTTACAGCTAGACATCCTTGCAGCCCAAGGCAGCGTTTTGCAGGCTTATACAAGTATAAAGAAATATGAGCTTCAAAGGAAAAATGCCTTCATAATTCATATTTTGGGAAATCCGGGTGTACTCCATTACTGAGGAGCAGAAAGCACACCAGGGGGTAAATGTATCAAGCTGAGAGTTTTTTGGCGGGTTTGAAAAACCAATCAGATTCTAGCTATCATTTATTTAGTGCATTCTACAAAATGATAGACAGAATCTGATTGGTTGCTATAGGCAACATCCCACTTTTCAAACCCGCCGGAAAACTCTCAGCTTGATACATTTACCCCCAGGTTTGTAAATGACAGGTACAGGTGGTATCCGTGAACAGCGAAAATCACATATCTTTAGAAAAGGTATGTCACATTGTCAAAATTCCATCATGTTTGGTATTTAAATGTGCGGGAAGATATGACTGGTTTATTGAAGGGAAAGTTATGTCTCTGGGAGATATCTGACAAAAGCTAAGACAGGTCAAAACTTAGGAATAGTTTTGAACAAGCCTTAGGTGACACCCAAGGAACATTTCCGCCCCAACATTAGCATTCACACTGCCTTTGTATAATAAATCTATAATTTAATATGTTGCGTCCTTGATACTGTAACAAATCCATTAGGATGTTAAGAAGAGGGCTCAACCAAGTTAACCCTTGGAATGCCAGTGTGTGATTTGTTGATACATTTGATTAACAAGCTGTGTGTGCTTGCATTTACATTTGTGTAATAGTCTGGAGGTGTGAAGAGGTAACCCTTTGCTTACTGGTGTGGGTCTTGCTAGTCTGTGGATAGCTAGAAGCCTGTGCGCCAGTGTGGGACAGTATTTTGGGGTCCTATTGCCTGTTTTCAGTATGTGGTGGCAAAGCTGAAGTGTCTGGGGATGTGAGAGAGCTGTGTTTGGGACGATTCCGTAGGTCTATAACCTGTGTGATAGGTAGAGAGAGACTGCGGGCTGAAATCGTGTGTGACCTCATACAGCGAACACCCCAAAGTCACGGCAGCTGGGAGCGTGTTCGTGACAAGGGGTCTAATAAATAAATACTGCTACCTCTTATTCTCAGACTTCTCTCCACTCCTCTTTCTGACCTCTGGTACTCTCGCAGGGTCTCTATCCTGTCTCTCTACTCCCTCTGATTGACTCCCAAGCAATATTACAGGGGTACACTACCTTCTCAGTCGGCTTTATTGTTATTGCTCTCTCTCTCTTTATGCAGTCGGCTCAGCTCCTCCCTCAACTGCCTTAACAATCATTTGTTTTGTGCATGACCTCTTCAAGGTGTAGTCTCACATCGGCAGCCATGGACACTACTGCGCATGCGGGGACAGACATGTCCGCCGGCGCTACACATGTAAATTAGGCATATGCAAGTCCGTATTAAAATACAAGCGGATCAGAAGAAATGTCTCTTATTGAACATAGGTCTAGGTAGGCTCTGCTCTGGCATACAAGACACGGCAGGATACGATCGATACATATGTGGAAAATAAAGAACAAGTTAACAGTAAAGTAATTAATTTAAAAAAAAAATCATTCCCCCCATGAAATATATTAAGCAGGATGTTATTAAATGTCTACTGTACATAAAATGCATTTTTAAAAGTTGCTCTTGATTGCAAACACATATTCTAGTATGCGCGTGTGACCGTCATCACTATCACTCGGCACTTACACCAGACCTGTAGCTGGTGACAGTGATATCACTGAAAATCAGGTACCCTAGAGCCCAAAGCTTGAATCAGACACTGTTGTGTGCGGCCGAGCATGGCAAGCCATTACTGTACATTGACTGCATATTTCCTCCCAGTTTCACCCATTAAATGAACTTTGTCTTAATTGTCTTTTGCACTTGAAGATGAATTGCATAATCTGCTTCTGGGCATGCGCAGTGTAATTAAACGCAAAATATGGCAAGTATTAACAGCTATGCTCTTTAATGAATCAGGCCGCAAGTGTACTTTGTCAATGAAACCTAGAGAGTGACAATAAAACATTTTTCTCAGTGCAATAAAAGTGGCTGCTGGATATCAGAAAAGCTTAAGAGTTCCAGTGACAGAACAAACTAGAAGAAACTTCCTTAAAAAGCATGGCATTAAAGCACAAAACTAGAGATGTTCACTAACCCCCGTGTTTTGGTTTTGGTGTTGGACCTGGATTAAGTTCGTGTTTTGGTTTTGGTTTTGGCAAAACCGCCAGCGCATGTTTTGCTTTTGGTTTTGGCTCTGTATTTTTTAGAAAAATAGCTAAAATATGCTAAAATAATTTTGCTGCTCTTTTGTTCTTATATTATTATTAACCTCAATAACATTAATTTCCAGTCATTTCCAGTCAATTTTGACTACCTCACAAGCCACAATATTATTTTCATAAACTTTTGGACAAAGTCTGCAGCGAGCTCGCAGGATTCTAAGCTTCAGAGCAACAACGCAAACACACGGCAGCTCATAGCATATCTAGAAATCATTACCATACAGCAGTGGCAGAAGAGGAAAGTGGAGCAAGATTGAATTGTCCTTGGGCCTTCCTACCCACCCTTATGTGAGATATTGAAAAGGACATGTACAATTTTAGAAACCAAGCACTCCAGCAACAAGCAGTGCCACTTTTGTGGCTGAAGTGCTTGGTTTGTTTGGGTCCCCACAAAACAAACTACAAATAGCTTAGCTGCCTTAAGCCTAACAGCAGGGCTGCCATGAGAAACTGTGGGGCCCAGTACTAATTAATCTGGCAGGGTCCCCCCTCCCCATACATGTGCCCCCCTCCATCTTTGCCATACATGCGCCCCCTATCCCTCATCACAGTACATTCCCCCCACTCCCTCATCACAGTAAATGTTCCCCTCTCCACTCCACAGTTAATGTCCCCCTCCCCCCCACACAGTTAATGTCCCCCTCTCTCCCCCCAATCACAGTTAAGATACCCCTCTCCCCACCCACAGTTAAGGTCTTCCTCTCCCCCCACATTTAAGGTCCCACTCTCCCACCCAATCACAGTTAAGGTACCCTTCTCCCTCTCCCCCTCTCCACAATTAAGGTCCCCCTCTCCCTCCCTACTCCACAATTAAGGTCCCCCCTTCCACAGTTAAGGTCCCCCTCTTCTCCCCTCTCTCTCCACAGATCAGATTCCCCCCCTCCATAATTATTGTCCCCCAGGCTCTCCCCCCTTTCTTCACAGTTATGGTCCCCCAGGTCCCCCGGTCCCTCCCTCAAAAAAATAAAATAGCTTATTTACTTACCTTCTCCTCCGCGATGCTGCATCTCTGCCTCGGTCACTGATACACTGGGAGTGACCTCATCACCGCGCCGCGCTCCCAGCTTATCATAGTCTGGGAGGCAGAGATGCAGCATCGCGTAGACGGTAAGTAAAAATATAAAAAAAAGGGGAGGCACGGTCAGTGACTGCGGGGCCCGGACAGTCCAGGAAGTCTGGACAGACATAGAGGTCTGTCGAGGCCCACTAGTCTGTCCAGGCCCCTCACAGCAGTACTGGCCGTACCCCCCTGATGGCGGCCATGAGTGTAGGTGTCACTATTTTGAAGGGTTGAGGTGTAGTACAGGTGTCATCATAGTGTATCAGTATTGTGCATGGTGGTAGTGTTTTGTAGCTTGCAGAACAGTGGAAGTCAGTACTGAATTTGGTGCAATGTAGATTTTTGCATAGTGTGGGTGTCAGTATGGTATGTGGTTGCAGTGCAGATTACAGTTTAGTGTGGGTGTCAGTATGGTATTTGATGGCAGTGCAGATTACAGTTTACTGTGGGTGTCAGTATGGTATGTGGTGGCAGTGCAGATTACAGTTTAGTGTGGGTGTCAGTATGGTATGTGGTAGCACTGCAGATTACACCTTAGTGTGGGTGTCAGTATGGCATGTGGTTGCAGTGCAGATTACAGTTTAGTGTGGGTATCAGTATGGTATTTGATGGCAGTGCAGATTACAGTTTAGTGTGGGTGTCAGTATGGTATGTGGTAGCAGTGCAGATTACAGTTTAGTGTGGGTGTCAGTATGGTATGTGGTAGCACTGCAGATTACACCTTAGTGTGGGTGTCAGTATGGCATGTGGTTGCAGTGCAGATTACAGTTTAGTGTGAGTATCAGTATGGTATTTGATGGCAGTGCAGATTACAGTTTATTGTGGGTGTCAGTATGGTATTTGATGGCAGTTCAGATTACAGTTTAGTGTGGGTGTCAATATGGTATGTGGTGGCAGTGCAGATTACAGTTTAGTGTGGGTGTCAGTATAGTATATTGTGGCAGTGCAGATTACAGCTTCTTGTGGGTGTCAGTATGGTATGTGGTAGTACTGCAGATTACAGTTTAGTGTGGGTGTCAGTATTGTGCTATTTGTAGTACAAAGTGAATGTCCTTTATTTTTGAAGTAGAGGTGCATTGTTGGATGTAGCATAATGTAAGTGGTGTAAGTATTGTATAGGGTGACAGTATAGTGTAGCTTGTATTGTGGTGAGGGAGTACTGTGTGGCCAGGATGCAGTGTAGTTTTGGTGGAAGCAAAGAGTTAGAATCTGTACTTTGTGGGTGTACTAGGATAACTTAGGCTGTAGCACAATGTTTGTGTCTATTGTGCAGGGGGGGGCAGTGTAAAGACATTGGATACACAGTGCAGGTGTCAATATTGAGTGATAGTAGCAAACTTCCCAATAGGAGGGTAAGAGGTAGGAGTACCAAGCAACGAGGAATTGACTGCATATATATGAATGTGCTACATAATGATGCCGAGTGATGTTTTCAGGAAAGACAGAGAAGGACAAAACTAATAAAACAATCATAAAGTGTGGTATGGTGGACCATGACCTGTGGAGACTTATGGTAATAGGATGACAGTGTAGAGTGAGGATGTTACTGTAACAGGTTGCCAATTCCAGCAAGGGGTCATTTTTAGATTGTCATATTTACAATTTGCATTGAACAATGCTACACTTGTTACCTCAGAATTAATAGTACACATAAAATATTAACAAATAATAATTTACAGAAGTTTCACAACATTTTGGTAGGAGGTGTAGTTGTATCAATAAATCTATATTAAAGCAGCAGTCTCATGAAAAAAAACATTTATGGTCCTCCAGGGCTCTCCCTCTCCATCCCTCAAAAAAATGAAATAGCTTATTTAATTACCTTCTCCTCCGCGATGCTGCAGCTCTGCCTCCGGTCACTGATACACTGGGAGTGCGGCGCACAGTGATGATTTTACCTCGTCGTGCTCCCAGCCTATCAGAGTCTGGGAGGCAGAGCTGCACCGTCCCGGAGAAGGTAAGTAAAAAAAAAAAAAAGGGGAGGCACGGTCGGTGACTGCAGAGCCTGGACAGTCCGGGAAGTCTGGACAGACAGAGAGGTCTGTCCAGGGCCCCTTAGTCTGTCCCTCACAGCAGTACTGGCTGTACCCCCCTTATGGTGGCCCTGCCTAACAGTGCTGTCAATGAGCTCTACATTATTAAACTATGTCTGCTTGTGCTGCATCTTTAATCTAATTCTCCTCTGTGGATTCCTCCCTCTCATCCCTAAAGAACTGCCAAACTTATGTAACATAGTAACATAGTAACATAGTTGATGAGGTTGAAAAAAAGACACCAGTCCATCAAGTTCAACCTATTTTGGATCTCCTGCGATCCTGCACTTATATTTGAAATTAATCCAGAGTAGGCAACCGCCCATCTGTTTCAATTTTGAAAATCCCCCCAGACTCAATATTGCAATCCAATTTTTACCCTATATCCACTACTATCCTTTATTTTAAATTAACGGTCGTATCCCTGGATACACCTTTCCACTAAAAATTTGTCTAACCCTTTCTTAAACATATCTATTGAATCTGCCATCACAACCTTCCCTGGCAATGAATTCCATATCTTGACTGCCCTTACAGTAAAGAACCCCTTCCTTTGCTGGTTGTGAAATTTCCTCTCCTCTAACCTTAGGGGATGACCACGTGTCCTGTGTATGGTCCTTGGGGTAAAAAGTTCCCATGAAAGCTCTCCGTATTGACCCCTAATGTATTTGTACATAGTAATCATATCTCCCCTTAGACGCCTCTTTTCTAAAGTAAACATGCCTAAACTGGCTAACCTTTCCTCATAACTTAATGACTCCATACCCTTTATCAATTTTGTCGCCCTTCTCTGAACCCTTTCTAGTTTCAAATTATCTTTTTTATAGAGTGGTGCCTAGAACTGTACTGCATATTCAAGATGAGGTCTTACCAACGATTTATACAGTGGCAAAATTACACTGTCTTCCCTTGCATCTATGCCCCTTTTTATGCATGCCAATACTTTGTTTGCCCTTGCAGCTGCTGCTTGACATTGAGCACTATTGCCAAGTCTACTGTCTACGAGCACTCCCAAATCCTTTTCCATTATAGATTCTCCCAAATTAATTCCATTTAATTTATAGATGGCGTTCTTGTTTTTGATCCCTGAATGCATAACCTTACATTTATCTGTGTTAAACCTCATATTCCATTTAGCCGCCCAATCCTCCAGTTTATTTAAGTGCCTCTGTAGAGAAGCTACATCTTGCTCTGATTTTATTACCTTACAGAGTTTAGTGTCATCTGCAAAAATAGAAACTTTACTCTCTAAACCATCACCAAGGTCATTAATAAATATATTAAAAAGGAGTGGTCCCAGCACGGAACCTTGAGGTGCTCCACTTAAGACCTTTGACCAATTAGAAAATGTTCCATTTATCACAACTCTCTGTTCCCTATTCTCTAACCAGTTTTTGATCCAAGTACAAATTTTGATTTCTAGACCCAGTTCCCTTATTTTGTAAACCAACCTCTTGTGTGGCACTGTATCAAAGGCCTTTGCAAAATCTAAGTAGACCACATCTACTGTCCTGCCCTGGTCTAAGTTCCCACTAACTTCCTCGTAGAAACTAATTAGATTAGTTTGACATGACCTATCCCTCACGAATCCATGTTGATTCCCGCTAATAATTTTATTGCGTACCAAGTAATCCTGAATACTGTCCCTTAAAATACCTTCCAGTAGTTTCCCCACTATTGATGTCAGGCTTACAGGTCTATAATTCTCTGGTTGTGATCTCGTCCCCTTTTTAAACAACGGCACCACATCTGCTATTCGCCAATCCCTTGGTACTGAGCCTGATGAGATTGAATCTCTGAAAATTAAGAATAGCGGTCTAGCTATTTCCGAGTTTAACTCCATAAGGACCCTTGGGTGTATGCCATCTGGACCTGGAGCTTTATTTATCTTAATAAATGTAGACACAGGAATGTATATAACAACTGGAGTGGCATTACATCTGCTTCAGACATGACTGTGACACGTAACATGTGGGCAGAAGGAATCTGTCATGTTGGAATACGCTGCATTGAACAGAGATTTAAAGCAATATAGAAACGCAGTTGAGGAGACCATACTTAGATTAAAACATAACCCACTGGTTGAGATCCCGGATTTAAGAGGGTTTGTACACTGCACTTCAGAAGAATAATAAAGAGGAGGCCCTGAGGCAGGACGATAAATATGTCCAGTTTAAAGAACAGCTAAGAGACATTAGAAAACAAATGGGTGTGTCACTGGCGCCTGCAGACTAAGCTTTGGAAGATGAAGACGAGGAGATCACCGTCACCCAGAGCACTCCAATATCACAGTTGGAGATGGTATACCCAGTGAAAAACAAAGTATGTGGTCACACATATGAGAGAGAAGCAATTGAAAGGCTGATTAAAAACAAATTTTAGAAGGGTAAATCCACCAGGTGTCCAAAAAGTTTTTGTTGTCACTCTGACGTGAGTATATCGGATCTTGTTCCAGACAATGCACTAAAAAGACCATTGAAATTCACAGCAAAAAGCAAGGTCATCACTGAGCTTCAAATCAGCCTCAACCTGTGATGTAAAGTGCAGATTACAAACACTTTGTGCAATACTCATGAAATAGCAGCAAAGTGGAAGGTTTGAGTAATACATATACACATCTATTTAGACATCCATGCTTACATTACTTCTGCAAGCAACGTTGTTCTTTGTTAATAAAACTGTTGTCTTTATATCGTTCAAAACAATTATTAACAATCCTCCACCATTCTTTAGATGTTGATAGTTGATAGTAGGATCAGGTGGAGTTAAAGCAGAGGTGTCACTAATTTTGGTCAATTCTTTTACAGTAGACCAGACCAGATGTCAAAATGTTGTGCTGGGTCATCTGAATCATAAATGGCGGTCTTTGAATTTTGCAAAGCACACAAAAGTATATAGCACATGTAGGTAACATTGGCACATAGCTGTAGCTGAAAGGAAAAGTGGTGCAAGATGGGATTGTCCTTGGACCCTCCCATCAACCCTTATGTTAAATTTTTAAAAGGACATGCACACTTTAACAAACCAAGCACTTCAGCGACAAGGAGTGCCACTTTTGTGGCTGAAGTGCTTGGTCTTAAGGCACCTTAGCTAACAGTGCTATTAATGAACTCTACTGTAGCAAGATGCTGTTGTCAACGTCCTCAGCCTCATCCTCACCCTCATCAGTGTGTACATCATCCTCACACATTATTAATTCATCCCCACTGGCATCCACCATTACAGAAGTCTCTGTACTTTGATGTAATTGGAGGGAAAGGCCTTCCTCGTGGAAATGGTAGTTCATTTTGATGAACATCATGTTTTCCACATTTTGAGGAAGTAGCCTCCTACGCCAATAGCTGTGCCGAAAACTCTTCCCGAGTACACACTGGAGGGTGGGCAGCTTAGGTAGTGCAAAGCAAGTTGGTACATGGGTCTCCAAATTCCCTTTTTTTTCCTCTATGTATGTAAAGGGACTGTCTGATGTGTTTATTTCTATGCTGCCATTAAAATAATCCTCCAACATCCTTTGGTCAAGTGGAGTTAAGACATAGGTGTCACATTTTTTGGTCAATTATTTTAGACCAGACCAGAGGGTAAATGTATCAAGGTCTGATTTTTTCAGCGTTTTAAAATTTGGGCAAATCACAGGTGATAACCCGCAATTTTAGTCCTCAAGTCGCCAGATGCATTAAACTGCGAATTTTACTTTGATATTGAAAATCTCTGGTCATCTCTGGTGATTTGCTGCGCTGTAAAACACTCAGGTGTTGAGCTAACTCTCCTGTGTTGTCCTCATCAAGCTGCATGTTTAGTAAACACATCACTGATACACTGTTCCTGTCTATAGGTCCCTGTGGCTGTCAAAAGTGTAAAAATGGTTAAAAGTTAAAAAAAAGTGTGGGCTCCCCCCTCCCGGCCACTATTAACCCTAGTGCTGCCAGCCTACTGCTGGTTACATGAAAATCGGGGAAAAATTTGCGTGGGGTTCCCCCGATTTTCACATAACCAGCACTACACGCTGTCATGGGAAAACTCCTTATAAAATAAATAGACCTCGCGGCAGAGCTAAGTTCATTGCGTATCGGAGTTTTGCAGTATCTCTCATTTTTTAAATTTTTTAACCAAGCAAGTTCCAGAGTGGAATACAAATATGGGGGCCCCTACTGGGATTAAGATAATAAGACTGCAATCAGCAAGGTGTAAGGAACTCCCAAGCCAGTACAATGAAACTTGGGGACTACTCTGAAGGCCCGGTGTTCGCTGGAGCCCCTAGTGGTGGGGACAGACTTGGCAGCGGGCCGACCGAGGGTCGAGTAACGTATACTGACTTTAAGGAGAACCCAGGAGAGGAGTGATTGGCAGACAGTAGTGAGCAGGAGAACCAAGGTCAGAGGTCACAGGCACAGGTACGAAATCCAGGGACAAGCAAAAAGGTCAGATGCACTAGCAAAGGAGCAGAATCCGGTATTCAGGCAACTGGTCAGGGTCAAAAGCGAAGGTTCAATGGTCCAGGAACAAGCAAAGGTCATACACGGGAAGTCAATCAAAGGTAACATTCACCAAGCAGAGAGAGAACAAGCAGGCAGCAGAACTGAGGACAGGAAGCTATAACCGGCAATGAGGCAGCAGTCCTCATTGCCTTAAATGCAGCCAAGAGCCAATCAAAACCTGCCCCTAACAGAGCCACACTTGCAGGCTAATTGTCAGACACTAAAAGGCCAATCAGGGCTTAGCCCTGAACTCCCCACCTGCAGGCTAATGCCTGCTATTTCAGCCACAGGCTGAATCTGACAGTTTGCCCCTAGTGCGCAGGCGCGCCCGGCTGCCAAGACGTGATGCTGAGGGGACGTCCGGCCGTTGCCTTGGGAGCTGGAGGGAAGTGACGTCCCGGTCGTCATGGTGACAGCTGAGACACTGGGGCAGACAGGAAATGAGCCGCGGCGGCTGTGTGTACCGCCGCGGCTCGTGACAGTACCCCCCCCTTGAGGAGGGCTTAAAGAACCCCGACATCCAGGTTTCGTGGGAAACTTTTTAAAAAACTCTTTGATGAGCCTTCCAGCGTGAGGGCGCCTCTGTGGTATCCAAGAACGCTCCTCAGGGCCATAACCCTTCCAATGTACGAGGAATTGAACTTGGCCTTAAACCTTCCTTGAGTCAAGGATTCTTTCGATATTATATTCGTTGTCCCCGTTCACCATCAGAGGCCTGGGCCTGTTAGAGAGAGGCCGATTAAAGTTGCTGGGAGCGGCGACTTTCTTTAGAAGCGAACAATGAAAAGTAGCAGGTATTTTTTAGGAAGTTGGTAGTTTTAACCTAAATGCCACTGGATTAATTTTTTTTTCAATTGGAAATGGTCCAATGGGCCCCAACTTCCTGCAAGGTTGCCGCAACCTGATGTTCTGTGTGGATAACCAAACCCGATCCCCCACTTTCAATGAACATGGTCTATGATTGCGGTCAGCGAAGACCTTGAATTTTTAGGAGGCTTGCCCTAATGCAGAGTGCACCTTTTTCCAGACAGACCTCAACCTGGCAGTAAAAGCTGGTGTTCCAAAATCCCCACAGGGGATGGTAGTAGAGAACGAGTTGGATTTCGGGTGAAACCCGAGGTTGCAAAAGAACGGGGATGTATGTATAGCGGAATGGCAGGAATTGTTGTACGCAAATTCTGCCCAGGGCAAGAGAGAGGACCAGTTGTCGTGGAATTTAGAAACGTAGATGCGCAGAAACTGTTCTAAAGCCTGGTTAGTACTCTCTGTCTGTCCATTCGACTGTGGGTGATACGCCGAGGACAGACTAATAGAGATCCCGATGGACTTACAAAAAGATCTCCAAAATCGGGCAATAAACTGGGATCCTCGATCTGAGACGATGTCTTCGGGAATCCCATGGAGACGAAAAATATGTGTCAAAAACAATGTGGCCAAGGTTCTGGCATCAGGTAACTTGGGCATGATATAAAATGTGCCATCTTACTGAACCGATCCACGACTACCAAAATGGTGTTATGTCCTGCCGATACTGGTAGGTCAACAATGAAATTCATCGACAGATGGGTCCAAGGCCTGCTTGGAGCAGGCAAGGGTAACAACAGACCAGAAGGACGGTTTCTATCAGATTTATTTCTGGCACAATCAGAACAGGCCCGAACGTAAGTCTCCACATCATCTGATAAGATGGGCCACCAAAGCCAACGAGAAAGAACTTCGATTGTCCTACGAATTCCCGGATGACCAGCAGAGCGATTGTTGTGACCTTCCATGAGGACAGATTTCCTTAAGTGAACTGGGACAAATAATTTGTTGACCGGTGTCTGAACTGGAGCGATTCTCTGGAAGTTTCGGATAGTAGCTACTAGATCCTGGGTGAGTCCGAGATGAACAGTAGTTGCAGGAACAATAGGCATCGGGTCAGAAGACTGAAGATGATTGGCCAAAAAACTTTGGGACAAGGAATCGGCCTTAGTATTTTTAGAACCTGGACAGAATGTAATAATGAACCTAAATCTGGTGAAGAATAAGGCCCAGCGGGCCTGCCTGGTGTTCAGAGTTTTAGCGGTCTAGATGTATTGGAGGTTTTTATTGTCCGTGAAGATGGTAATGGTATGTGCGGCTCCCTCTAACCAATGTCGCCATTCCTCCAATGCCAACTTAATGGCCAACAATTCACGATTTCCGACATCAGAATTACATTCAGCAGGCAAAACTTTCTAGAGAAAAAGGTACAGGGATGTATCTTTTTGCTCCGTGGGTCTTTCTGTGAGAGGATGGCGCCGGCACCGACATCCGAGGCGTCCACCTCTACAATGAATGGAAGTTCTGGGTCAGGATGTCTCAGCACTGGAGCAGAAATGAAAGCAGCTTTGAGTGCTGAGAAACTTGCCAATGCTTCCGAAGACCACTTTGCTGGGTTAGCTCCTTTTCGGGTGAGGTTAGTGATAGGAGCCACTATCGATGAAAATGAGTCAATAAACCTACGATAATAACTGGCAAACCCAAGGAATCTTTGGATCGCCTTCAGGTTAGTAGGGAGGACCCAATCCTGGATTGCCTGAATTTTGGCAGGGTCCATTGCGATTCCTGATGAGGAGATGATGTACCCCAGGAACGACACTGTGGACACCTCGAATTCGCATCTCTCCCTTTTTGCATATAGATGATGTTCCCGTAATTTCAGTAAAACCTGACGAACATGCTGACGGTGTTGAGGTAAAGATTCGGAACAGATTAAGATGTCATCCAAATAAACAACCACTGTTTTTCCCAGGAACTCTCGTAGAACATCGCTGATCAGGTCCTGGAAGACCGCCGGAGCATTGCATAGCCCGAATGGCATTACGAGATATTCGTAATGTCCCGACTGAGTATTGAAGGCGGTCTTCCACTCATCCCCCTTCTTAATTCGAATAAGGTTGTAAGCCCCTCGGAGGTCAATCTTCAAAAATATAGTAGCTGTTTTCAATTGTTCAAACAGAACAGAAATCAACGGTAACGGATACGTATTCTTAATTGTGATGTTATTTAGTCCACAGAAATCAATGCAAGGTCTAAGACTGCCATCTTTTTTTGAAACAAAAAAACAACCTGCGCCTATGGGAGATTTAGAAGGACGAATGAATCCTTTCTTCAGGTTTTCCTCTACGTATAGCTCCATGGCCTGAGTTTCAGGAATGGACACAGAGTATAAACGCTCTTTGGGCAACTTGGAAACTGGTACTAAATCAATTGCGCAGTTATATTCTCGGTGTGGTGGAAGTGAATCAGCTTTCTTTTTGCAGAACACATCACTGAAGTCCTGGTAGGGTACCGGCAACAAGTCTGGACTAGGCCGTAGGATTCTAAGCGGCAAGGTCAAGCAAGACGTAGAGCACTCGGGACTCCAACGGATAATCTCTCCACTTTTCCAGTCAATAAGGGGGTTATGACTGCGAAGCCAAGGATAACCCAGAATCAATGGAGCAGAGGGACAGGTAATAAGGTAGAAGTAGAGTTTCTCCGTATGAAGGGCTCCTGCAGACAACCGTACCATTGGCGTCCTAGCGAGAATTCTTCCCCCAGGCAAGGGGTTACCATCCAAACCACATGTGGTGATGCTTGATCCTAGCTTGATATGCAGAATATCGAGCGTCAGAGCCAAATGTATATCCAGGAAATTACCAGCCGCACCACTATCAAGAAAAGCTGTCAGATCCATGGATTTTCCACGGAAGGCTAAACGTCCAGGGACTAATAAGGAATTTTCTGAAGAGATAATCTGAAGACCTAAGCGCACCTCTTCACCTGCACTTAGGCTTTGGAGTTTCCCGGTTTATTAGGACAAGAACGTACTAAGTGGCCCGGTTGGCCACAATACATACACAGGCCTAATGAGCGTCTTCTAGAGCGTTCTTCCGGAGGCAAGCGGTAAGCGCCCAACTGCATGGATTCAGAGGAATCGGGCAAAGTGGTACCGGAGCTAAAGGATAAGTCCATAGGAACAGAAGATTCTCGTTCAGTCTTCCTTTCTCTGATCCGACGATCAATTTTAATGACGAGTTGCATCAACTCCTCCAGTGAGTCGGGTACTGGATACTGGACTAAGGAATCCTTAATCTGCTTGGTAAGACCTACGCGAAATTGACTTCGCAGTACTGGATCGTTCCAGGCACTATCGGTGGACCATCGCCGGAATTCCGCACAATATTCTTTAGCGGAGCGACGTCCTTGCCTCAATGCTCGGAGATGAGACTCAGCTCAGGCCACCCTGTCTGGGTCATCATACAGTAACCCCAGAGCTTGGAAAAAAGCATCCATGGTCTGCAAGGCTGGACTCGTTGAAGGCAATGAGAAGGCCCAAGACTGAGGGTCGCCCTGCAGTAGGGAGATAATGATCCCTACCCTTTGTTGTTCAGAACCAGTGGAGCGTGGTCTCAGGCGGAAGTGCAACTTGCAACTCTCTTTAAAGTTACGGAAGACTGACCTGCTTCCCGAGAATCGGTCCGGCAAGTTCATTTTGGGCTCTGGTGTGTCACCAGCGGGGACTTGCTGAAGCTGCAGGTCTCTGGAAGCCCCCTCTTGGACTGCGAAGCGCTGGAATAAATTATGTACCACTTGGGAAATCGCCTGTATCTGACTCGCCAGGATCTGGGCTGGGGACAGATTCGGTTCTTCGTTGTCCATGGCCGACTAATACCAATCTTCCTTGGCCGGTTATAATGTAAGGAACTCCCAAGCCAGTACAATGAAACTCGGGAACTACTCTGAAGGCCCGGTGTTCGCTGGAGCCCCTAGTGGTGGGGACAGACTTTGCTGCGGGCCAACCGAGGGTCGAGTAACGTATACTGACTTTAAGGAGAACCCAGGAGAGGAGTGATTGGCAGACAGTAGTGAGCAGGAGAACCAAGGTCAGAGGTCACAGGCACAGGTACGAAATCCAGTGACAAGCAAAAAGGTCAGATGCACTAGCAAAGGAGCAGAATCCGATATTCAGGCAAATGGTCAGGGTCAGAAGCGAAGGTTCAATGGTTCAGGAACAAGCAAAGGTCATAAACGGGAAGTCAATCAAAGGTAACAATCACCAAGCAGAGAGAGAACAAGCAGGCAGCAGAACTGAGGACAGGACGTTATAACCGGCAATGAGGCAGCAGTCCTCATTGCCTTAAATGCAGCCAAGAGCCAATCAAAACCTGCCCCTAACAGAGCCACACTTGCAGGCTAATTGTCAGACACTAAAAGGCCAATCAGGGCTTAGCCCTGAACTCCCCACCTGCAGGCTAATGCCTGCTAATTCAGCCACAGGCTGAATCTGACAGTTTGCCCCTAGTGCGCAGGCGCGCCCGGCTGCCGAGACGCGATGCTGAGGGGACGTCCGGCCGTTGCCTTGGCAACGGTCGGGAGCTGGAGGGAAGCGATGTCACAGTCGTCATGGTGATGGCCGGGACGCTGGGGCAGACAGGAAGCGAGCCGCGGCGGCTGTGAGTACCGCCGCGGCTCGTGACACAAGGGGACTCTCCTGGCCAGAAGAACTGAAGATTTTTTCAAGCAGGGACTTTGGAATACAAATTTATTTGGACTTTTCAAGCAGGGAGGAATACAAATTTATTTGGACTTGGTTTTCAAGCATTTTTGGATTAAAAGATGCTGACGAAAGAAGAATTCTGATTGGTGAGTATTTTTTTATTTTTTTTTAATACATTTTTGTGATATGAATGAGGGTGTGTATTGTTTTTATTGGGGGTTTATTATTTTTATGAAAATTATGTGCTTGTAAACAGGGTGTTGTGTTTATTTCAAATTTTGTTTTGTGGAACTACAGGTTTCAGCCAGCCCTGGGTGTTAGGGCATGTTTGCACTTGTGGTTCTCCAAGTGCCAGCATGCCCTGGATGCCATGGGTATGTTGGTGCTTGCAGTTATACAAGCATCAGCATGCCCACACTGTTTATTGCAGCCCGGCCAGGCTGGGACTTATAGTTCCACACAAAAAATAGCGTCTGTTTTTTTGTTTACATTACTTTTGTCGTTATTACCCTACACCCATTGCCCAAAAGTGTAGGAAGAGCCCTAGTGCTTTCAGCACTGGGCTGGGTGTCCCTAGTAGGGGGTCCCGCTCGTTTTTTTCAGTGGATCCCACAACCTAGGGAATCTAGCCCAGTGCTATAGTGCCTCCTACCCCGGCTGGTTTGCCTAGTGCTGGTTATGTGAAGATCGGGGGGACCCCATGCATTTTTTTTAAACTGTTATCTATTTTTAAACTTTTGACAGCTGCGGGGAGCTGCGGGGACCTGCGGCTCCATAGACAGGGACATTGCAACAGTGATGTGTTTACTAAACACGCTGTTAGGATGAAGCGTGTTGTATCTGGCGATTTTCCAAGAAAACTCAGGAGAGATTGCTTAATCACAGCTTCATACATTTGAGACTTGTATAGCTAGATTTGCAAAGAGTCGGAACTTTGATCTCTATCGATTTTGGAATTAGCAATTTTGACATAAACACATCTCTGGCGATTTTACATGAAATCTCAGTTTCATACATCTGCAAGTTTCAACGCTCCCGAGAAAATCGCTGGATTTGCACAATCGCACATTGATATATTTATCCCATAGTTCTGAAACCTAGGATCAAGCACAGTCGCCAAAATGTAGTGATCCGATTTCAAGATTTTGATAACTCTTGGATCCTTGCGAAGCCATTAATGTACATGATCTACAAGTCCGACATATTTAGTGTAATTGCTTTGTTTCATCTTATCCTTCAGTTTCTCAAGTTGCTTTTCCAAAAGTCTAATTGAGGGAATCACTTGGCTCAATCTAGCAGTGTCTGAACTCACTTCCCAGGTGACAACTTCGAATGGTTTCAGCACCTTGCACAGCACGGAAAGTATTCTCCACTGCGCTTGAGTAAAATAAATTCCCCTTCTTTCCCAATGTCATGGCTTGTGGAGTAAGCGTGGATGGATTTTTGCTGTTCCTCCATCCTCAGAAGCATATACAAGGTGGAATTCCACCTTATTGCCACCTCTTGCTTCAGTTGGTGGCAAAGCAAATTAAATTGCTCTTGTAGCTGCTGCAATCACCTACATTCTGTTGCCGTATGCCAGAAATCTCCAGATTTTTATGGGCCATGGACAGCATCTTCTGCACATCCCTTTCATTTTTTAAAAAGCTCTGCACCACCAAGTTTATTGTGTGAGCAAAACAGGGAATGTGATGGAATTCACCCAGCTGTAATGCTCTCACAATATTGGTGGCGTTATCAAAAATGACATATCCTGAGGAGAGTCCAAGCGGGATAAGCCATGTTACAATGACATCCCTTAGTTTTGTAACAGATTGTCAGCTGTATGCTTCTTAGTGAAGCCGATGATACAAAGTAGCCTGCTGCTGAAAAATGTGACATACTTAGGTACATGCTGCTGTTGTTCCTGCTGGTGAAGGCAATATAACAGTAATATAATTGTCACGGGCACTAGGAGTTCTGCCCAGGATTCACCAGTTGACTATGCTTACCAGAGGGGCGGAGTTTGCACAGCGGTCCTCTGGCAGTAGGGTGGATAGTGGAACGTATATAACAGCATATGGAGAGAGGATGACAATGGAATTGATGATAGTCAGTGACTTGCAGCTATACTGGTAGATGAGTCAGCGACTTGCAGCTATATTGGAAAGACAGGTTTCAACCACGGAGAGCAGAGTGGACGTGAACAGGTGAAGGAAGGTAACGGGAGAGTCAGTGGTCTGCGGATAGCAAGTTGTACCACTGCTGTGATGGGAAGACTTGTCCAGGTGCAGGTAGGTAGCGGGAGAGTCAGTGGTCTGCGTTCAGCAAGTTGTACCACTGCTGTGAAGGAAAGACTTGTCCAGGTGCAGGTAGGTAGCGGTAGAGTCAGTGGTCTGCGTTCAGCAAGTTGTACCACTGCTGTGAAGGGAAGACTTGTCCAGGTGCAGGTAGGTAACGGGGAAGTCAGTGGTCTGCGTTCAGCAAGTTGTACCACTGCGAGTAGTTGAGGACTGAAAAGGGTAAATAATTGTATGAAGACAATGAGAGCACAGAGGAACTTGTTACAAACAGATATGCAGCGTTTACAGCTAATAGTCTATAGCGGTATGTATACCGCTGCTGAGTAGAGAGGCTTGTCCAAGCGGATATGCGGGATAATAACTGATAGTCAATAACAGGTATGCATATCACTGCTGAGTAGAGAAGCTTGTCCTAAGCGGATATGCAAGATAGCAGCTGATAGTCAATAACAAGTAAGCATACCGCTGATGAGTAGAGAAGCTTGTCCAACGAGGATATGCAGGCACAGCAGGAGCGCTGGAAGGCTGTAGCGGGTATGGGAACTGCAGGTGAGCAGAGCAGGTAATCCAGCAGACAGCTGAGGACACGAGCAGGACACAGGAGTCAGTAGCGGGAATGGGAACCGTCGATGAGCAGAGCAGGTAATCCAGC
Organism: Mixophyes fleayi; assembly: GCF_038048845.1. Taxonomy (NCBI): domain Eukaryota; kingdom Metazoa; phylum Chordata; class Amphibia; order Anura; family Limnodynastidae; genus Mixophyes; species Mixophyes fleayi. The sequence goes on from NC_134409.1 coordinate 85,377,278, forward strand.
AGACAGCTGAGGACACAAGCAGGATACAGGAGTCAGTAGCGGGTATGGGAACCGCCGATGAGCAGAGCAGGTAATCCAGCAGGAAGCTGAGACACGAGCAGGACACAGGAGACACCTTCAGAGACTCACAGGGAATGAGACTCAAGATCAGGCAACGATACAATGAGCACAGGTGCCTTAAATAGGGAGAGGTGCTTGACCCAACAATTAGATTAAAAGCAAAGGTCATAAGAGTTCTTGGATGCTGCGCATGCGCAGTCCATCAAGATGGCGGACGGCCGCGGCTCAGGACAGGCGCCGGCAGGAAGGATAGAGAACCACGCACCAGCGCAGAGGCACTCACGGTCCGGTGAGTGACAATAATCTTTAGTTTGCCCAATTCCGCTTGTCCACATATCTGTGGTCAAGTATACAGTGGGTAGAATGGCATTTTGTAGGCTAATAATTACATTTTTACGAACCTTCTAGTAGAGGTGAGGAATAGCTTTTTCAGTAAAATGGTGTTGTGATGGATTTTAGTAACAGGGACACAAGACTTCAATTAACTGTCTAAAACCAGCTGCATTAATAGTGGATATTGGACCCAGCTCTAATACTAGCATAGTCGCCATGGCGTCTGGGATCCGATTTGCGACTGGGTGACAGCTTTCATTCTTGCTTCCTCTTGCAAAGGATTGTTTAACAGTTAATTGTTGTAAACTGCTAGTAGTTTTCTTCTTGGTCTGCTTCTGGGATGAAGATCCCCCCCCAGCAACAGCAGCAACAGTGGGACTAACGCTCAAGAATTCTTCTGAGGAATCCAGGATAGTGGAGGAGTCATCTAGCCTTAGCAACGTGGATGCAGGACTAACTCCAATATCTACTGAGGATAGTGATGAGGAAGGTGTTGTGGGTGTAGATTGTGTTACGAGCCGCGGCTCCCCAACGGGCCTCCGCGGCTCACTTCCTGTTGTCCCAGACGTTTTGGTCGTCTCCATGACGACCGGGACGTCACTTCCGCCCACCGCGTCCCGGTTGCCTGGGCAACAACCGGGACGCTCTGTCTCTTCTGCCGCAGCGCCCTGCCAGCTGTCCTATAGCCGGGAGCATGCGCGCAGAAGGAAGTAATATCTTCTTTTCCAGTGTTTGTCTCCAGCATACTCATTGTTTGCATGGCAATGTGTTAGATGTTCCAAGATAGGGGAAGCTGAATTGATATTTAATTTAGTCATGGCCTTACAGACTGGTTATTGTAAAGTGGAAGGAGTCTTGCTTGCACTCTGCTCCAATTGGTTTCCCTCACTACTTAAGGCAGTGAGGACAGAGCCTCACTGCCAGTTATAGCTCCCAGTGTAGCTGGGCTCCCTGTTCCTGTTTCTGCTCCTGCTCCTTGATTGTTTTTGCTGGACCTGATCTCCCGTGTATGACCCTTGGCTTGTTTCTGGACCCTGTTGTATTGCCTGTGACCTCTGACCTCGGCTTGTTTTTGGACTCGTTGTCTGCTGCCGGCCCTCGACCCTTGCCCGTATTTCACTCTGCTGTTTTATTCTACATTGCTGGGTTCTCCCCAGTCAGTGCTCATCTCACGACCCTCTGTTGTCTGCGGCCAAGTCTGTCCCCACCACTAGGGGCTCCAGTGAACACCTGACTTCAGAGCAGACTCCGGGTTTTGAAGTACTGGCTGGAGGGTTTCCTAACAGATTGCACGTGCCTGATTATTGCTCGTTCCTGCTGCATAAGATCTCCATACTAAATGTGGAAGGCTGCTAGCTGATAGTGACCCTTCTTGAAAAGAATCACAGCATTTAAAGACAGCAGTCACGCAACCTCTCCGTCAACCTGTATATCGGGGCCTACTCCTCTGCAGAAGCCAGGGGCCTAAATTTGGAATCCAGGCCGAAAATCATCATCATCATCATCAACATTTATTTATATAGCGCCAGCAAGTTCCTTTACAATTGGGGAACAAACATTAATAAGACAATACTGGGTAATACATACAGACAGAGAGGTAAGAGAACCCTACTCGAAAGCTTACAATCTATAGGACAATGGGAGTTTGAAACACAAGGGAATGTGCTACATCATATTGCACAATGGACCAGCTAGAATGCAAAGGTAAAAGTATTGAGTGGGCTGTGTGTGTTGCAATGTTGGTCAGAGGGTTGTTGTCTTGCGTTAGCAGTGTAGAGGATGGTAATATGGTAATCTAGGGAAATTAAGATGGTGGTTGAGCAATATCATAACCTTGTCTGAAGAGGTGGGTTTTCAGTGAACGCTTGAAGGTTTGAAGACTAGAGGAAAGTCTTACTGTGCGTGGGAGGGAATTCCACAAAGTAGGTGCAGCCCGGAAAAAATCCTGTAACCGAGAATGGGAGGATGTGATGAGAGTGGAAGAGAGACGTAGATCTTGTGCAGAACGGAGGTGTCGAGTTGGTAGATAGTTTGAGACAAGTGAGGAAATATATGTCGGTGCAACTTTGTTGATGGCCTTATATGTTAGTAGATGAATTTTATATTGGATTTGTTGAAATACAGGCAGCCAATGTAGAGACTGACAGAGTGGCTCAGCAGAGGAATAACGGTTTGCAAGGAAAATCAATATAGCCACTGAGTGCAAAATAGATTGTAGGGGTTCAAGTCTGACTTTGGGAAGACCAGTAAGGAGGGAATTGCAATAGTCGATGCGGGAGATGATGAGTGCATGAATTAATGTTTTTGCGATGTCTTGTGTCAGATATGTGCACATTCTGGAAATATTCTTTAGGTGTATGTAACATGATTTAGATATAGAGTTGATGTGGGGAATAAACGACAGTTGTGAATCAAGGATTGCAAAGAGCTTGCGGGGTGGGATTTATGGTCATGTTATCAACAGAAATAGAAATGTCAGGCAGGAAGCTTCTGTTTTTGGGTGGGAATATTATTAATTCAGTTTTTGAAAGATTGAGTTTGAGTTGGCGAAAAGACATCCAAGATGAAATGGCAGAAAGACAGTCAGTAACGCGAGACAACACAGATGGTGAAAGATCAGGAGAGGATAGATAGATTTGTGTATCATTCGCATAGAGATGATACTGAATCTGGAGGGTCAGCGTGGTACTCGCGTGAATGTGGTCCAGCCGGAGGAGGTAGCCTTTCTGACTGGGACTGGGACTCCCTGCAGCTCACTACAATTATCAGCTATGCCAGTGTGAGGTGGGCGCTGCAGTCTCCTGGAGGCAGGAATCGATTTTGCCCTAACGCTATCCCTGGTACAGAGGTAAAAGGAGCCTATTTATTTCTAAGCACTCTTTCTGGGCTGAATCCGGGAATTATATATACCCTGAAGACCTAGCTCTGCTGGCGCCAGGTTTCGCTGGCTCCTGTGGTAGAGTGACTGCCATTTTGTTATTCGGCTGCATATGCTGTGTATGCTGCTGAATGCTTATTTGATTTAATTTGCTCTACAACTTTGCAAAGTTTGCAGAAATATAACTGCCTGTCAAAATCTAGTATCATTGACACTTTGAAGTAAAAGCAAAGCACGATAATATAAGGTGCCCATCTTAAAAAACCTCTGCAAAGAGCATCTGCATAATACTGGCTTGGCATTCTGCATAATATCTTAATAAGTTCGGGAATATCCTACCCGGATCTTGCAAGGTGATACTCTTTCATAATACGCTCTACTGCCAATCTGAAATATGGGAAAACATGGGCAAACACCTGATACCAGGCTTGAGCGATTTGCCCGTCAATCATCTTCCTCTTCATCGGGGATGTGCAAACTCCCCCGACTGGTGCTCAACCCCCTTCTGATACCACCCAGCAGGATCGAGCTGACTCATCTTCTATCCAACAAAGCTATCTGCCATTACACCTTCGGAAAAAAGAGACACAGATAAGATTGGCGAAGTCCAAGCTGATATTTCTATGCTGAGGCACGAATTGCAAAAAATATGTGAAAGGGTTGGTGAAACTAAAAATCGGATTTCTACTCTGGAGGATGCATCTGCAGCAGAGAAGGGAGAGCTGCAGAACCTAGCTGTCCAGGTCTCTCAATGTAAAACCAAATTGCAAACTGGTGGATATGGAGGGCCTCTTGAGGCGAAGCAATCTCCATTTTGTGGGTCTGCCGGAGAGGGAAGAGGGAAACGGCCCCGGAGAAATTCTTAGAGAAGTGGTTGATCGAGCAGTTTGGTAAAGGTTCCTTTTCACCCCAGTTTGCAGTGGAGAGAGCGCATCGTATACCATTTCAAGCTTCTCCACCTGGGGCACCATCAAGGAAATTTATTGCAAAGCTCCTTCATTTAAGAGATAGAGATGCAGTCCTTAGATTGATTCGTCAAAAAGGCTCTTTGAAATATAATAGCATCAATATCTCAGTGTTTCCGGACTTTGCACTGGACATCCAGAAATCCAGATCTCAATTCTCCACAGTTAAACAGAAGCTGAGAGATCTTGGACTGCCGTACTCTATGATGTTCCCGGCCAGGCTTAGGGTGGAGGCACAAGGCAGATTTCATTTCTTCGTTTCAACACAGGAGGCGATGACATGGCTGGACGGACTTCAACAGGAGAGAGAAAGAAACGTGTCTTAATTGTATATGCTGAAGTCCATGATTTTTGCCTTACAGGTCTGGCAGTGGAGGACCAGCTATTACTTTTTCTAAAGGAGGTTTCATGCTATTTATAGTTAAATTGGTGTAGCTCCCAAGTTTGTTATAGTTTAGTGAGCTTGTTTAGGGTAAAAGTATACTTTAGTTTCAGGAAAGGGGGTATACGGGGTGGGGGTTGTGAGTTAAATTGTTACAAATGTATTTTTGGATTATGTCTATTTTTTCTATTGTTTTTACCACAATGTTTTTACATTTATCTAAAACTCAGGAAATGGTTCTTGCCTTGGTTAGCGTGGAATGGGTTTCCATTGTCGTCCTTCCAACTAAGTGCTCCATCCTTTTGATGTATATTCAATGTTTTCCAGTGGGGTATGACCGTACATTTCCGTAAGTAGTTCTGGTGGGGAGGGGCCCCGGTTACTAACATGGAATGTAAGGGGATTGAATGAAAAGATCAAATGCTCTCTGGTGTTAAACCAGCTTCGAAAATATAATGTAGATATAGTATGTTAGGCCAAGACACATCTCTACGGCAGTAAAGTTTTAGCCTTAAAGCATCAGTGGGTAGGGTGGGCATATCTTTCAACGCACACTGCTAACTCTAGAGAGGTTTCTATCCTGATTAGGAAATCATTGACCTTTACTTTAGAACATGTGGAAATTGATCCATATGGTAGATATGTGTTCTCAAGGGCAGTTGTTAACTTTTCCCCACCTATTATTCTGGCAATATATATTCCACCGCCATATAATAATGATGTTTTGTGTAAAGCCTCCTTGTTCATGGCTCTATCTCCGGCTACCCCAGTGGTATGTCTGGGTGATTTTAATAATGTTCTACACGCAGCTTTAGATAGGTGGCAGGAGTCAGGTGTACCTTTACAAGGTGGTCCCACCACTTTCTCTCGTGTGGTTGAAGAGATGGGTCTGGTAGATGTATGGAGATGTAGAAATCCCAGTAAACAGCAATTTTCATGTCATTCAACTAGTTATAACACCCTTTCCAGGTTAGATTTGATCTTACCCTCCCTGTCGCTGTCCCCTTATGTAATTTTGATTGAATATTTGTCCAGAGGTATCTCAGATTATTCCCTGGTGCTTGTTGGTATAGACTTGTCAAGTAATAGAGGAGTGAGATTTTGGAAGCTAAACCCATGCTGGCTGAATACGATGGGTACGGGAATAAGCCTTACAGTTCCTTGGGAAGGGTATTTACTTACAATAAGGGGTTAACGTATATGAATATTCTTTGGGATGCATTCAAGGCCTTCTTGAGGGGAACCCTAATTAAAAATATTGCTGAATTCAAGTAGGAAAAAAGAGTCTGATTTGGAACAGCGCTGTAGAGATCTGGAATGTTTATATATAAGTTCTCATACTCCTGATGATCGTCTACACTGGTTGAGGGCTCAGGTAGAATGGAGAGATTATCTGCTAGACAAATCTAAACATCGGCTTTTATTTTCTCAGCATAGGGAATACACAGAGGCGGATATGAGTGGAAGCTACTTGGCCTGCCTTACAAGGGATCAACAGTCTAGTAGAGTAATTTCAGCAATTTATAATAGTCAAAACGAAAAACTTTTTAGAGGTGGTGAAAATGTTGATACTTTTTATTAATATTATAAAGAAACTTATACCTCGAAGGCCAAATATTCTCATACTCAGCTGTCGGGTTACCTGGACTCCATTAAACTACCCTGTCTTTCTCAGAAATCGGCATCTCTTTTGAATGCGCCTAATACGGTGGAGGAAATAGATGTTGCTATAGCCTCATTCCCTGGTCATAAGGCACAGGGAATTGATGGCCTCCCTATAGAGTTGTATAAAAAATTTAAAGACTTTTTTATTTCCCAGTTGCTGGATCTGTACAATGGTCTATTTGAACTGGGCTCATTACCTTCATTTATGTCAGAGGCGCTAATAATGGTCTTGCCGAAACCTGGAAAGGAACCCTTATATCCCGAGTCTTATAGACCCATTTCTTTACTCTGTACTGATGTTAAGATACTGGCTAAGATTTGTGCCTCTATGCTTAATTTAGTTATTTCCGAAACAATTCACCCTGATCAAACGGGTTTTATGCCCGGTAAATCTACCGTTTCAAATCTAAGACGTCTCTATACTCACATACATTTGCCCCATGTGGCCGAGGAGGGGGCAGTGGTGGTGTCCTTGGATACTGCCAAGGCCTTTGACTCGGTCAAGTGGGTGTATCTGTGGGAGGTACTGCATAGATTCGGGTTGGGGCGGAGCTTATTAAATGGATACGGCTATTGTATCCTGAACCAACGGCAAAAGTTTCTGTAAATGGCTACACATCTCCCTCCTATAGTTTGGGACAAGGAACCAGGCAAGGCTGTCCCCTGTCTCCAGTATTATTTGCGTTGGTCATAGAGCCCCTTGCCTGTTTAATTAGGGATCATCCGCTAATTGTTGGGCTCCCAGCGGGAGAGGTATGTGATTATATAGCTCTCTATGCTGACGACATGTTGCTGTTTTTGTCAGACTCGGATTCCTCGTTGAATTGCCTTTTGGAGGTGGTTAATAAATTTGGAAAATTTTCAGGTGTATTGATTAACTGGGATAAATCTTATATATTTCCCCTTCATGGTGTAATTTCCTCTGAGGACAGGTTTAGACACTCTCTTAGATGGACCAAAAAGTTTAAGTATTTTGGTGTCTGGATATTCATTATGGCTAGTGAATTTGTTTCTCTTAATATTGATCCGGTTATAGAATATTTTAAATTAAAATCCCATATTTGGAAAAGACTTCCCCTTACGGGGAAGGATTAACCTTTTTAAGATGGTAAAACAGCCTAAGTTCCTATACAGTCTTCAGCAATCCCCTATATATCTCCCCCCAGCACTGTTTAATAAAATAGACAGGCTTATTTCCTCATTTGTTTGGGCAAAGGTAGAGCACGTATCCGATTGTCTATTTTGTTCAGATCTAAGGCTGATGGTGGATTAGCGCTTCCGAATTTGAGAATATATTATTATGCACAACTTGCCCATTTGGTTAATTGGGCAGGAGATCAGATTCCTCTGGATTTGTTGGGCTTTCTGGGTGAGCAAGCTGAGGCATATCCTTTGGGTGGTGTACTCTTGTTACCTATGGGGATATTACTTAGGGGTTAATACTTAAGAAGGGTGGCCCCAATAGTTAAGCAGGCTGTAGAAATCTGGCATATTTCTCAAAATATAGTGGGAAATCAAGGTTATGATTCTTTTACTCCTTTATGGCATAATCTCTCCTTCCCGGAACTTAATACATTGAGAGAGTATAATGTTTGGCAGGTGAATCTGGGTCAGCTAATGGAGGAGGGATGGTTTCACATGCTTATATCTCTTCGTAATGCTACATCCTGCCTCCTGTACTAACAAATACATTTATATATATTTCACAGAGTTTATCTTACTCCATCTGGTTTGCATCGTATGGGTCGGAGAAGTGATTCATCTGGTCCGAAATGCAGTTTTTCCTCTGCAGATTTCTGGCATATGTTATGGGAGTGTCCAGTAGTAAGTGCTTTCTGGAAGAAAGTGTGTGATTGATACGGTTCCATTAGCTCCCCATATGAATCCCAAAATCTGTCTTTATGGGATATCGTTAGAAGATCTAATGGATAAATATCCAGCTGTTTATATTTTCAATTTAATGACACTTGCTAAAGTGGTGATTTCCCAGACATGGTTGGCACCAGATCCACCTTATTTCCATAAATGGAGAACAGTACAACATGAAAGATATGTATATACTAGTAGAAATGCTAAAGCTAAATATCATAAAATTTGGTCTATGTGGTATACATCTAAGTACCAGGTTTGCTCGAACGATCTGGTGTCCTTGGATTGATGCTTGAGTTATGGATGGAGGGGTTGGGTGTCTGGGGGGGAGACTTGTTCCGCGCAAAAAACTAAAAAATGTATAAAAATTATTAAAAAATTATGAAAATTATAGAAATGTACAATGTGGGGATGTTAGAGTGTAAACTCTGCATTAATATGATGTTAACATGCAATGTCTAATTGTCAGATCACTCTATAATATTTCTATTTCTATAGTTATAAGGTCATGGATGGTATAAGTTATAAACTTTACCTCACTAATGTCCTGTTCATAATAATTGGAATGAGATTAAATTCCAAATACTGAAGGTTGCAAGTATTGTTTTTAGCTTGTTCCATGTGTAACTATGTTTGAAGAGAGCTATTGTATCTGAGAAACACTTCATGGTTAAATGTGGTGTATGTTTAATTGTTTTTGTTTGGTCACTTTTTTGTTATGTGTGACTGAAAACTCAATAAAAAAGTATCTGATTTTAAAAAAAAATAATAATTCCACACATAAGAAGTGGATTTTTTGGTCTGATGCCCAGCCATGACAATGGCCTTCTTCTTATCACGTGCAAGAACTGCTTCCACTGGTGCAGGGTTACACAAACAACATCATCCTCATCAACATCCTCATTAGTGCCGTCGTCAGCTACACAAATACCCCCCTCATCCTGTTGCAATTCCAAAGTGGCATCCTCAATTTGTGTATCACCGGCTACACTTGGGCTGCTCATCCACATATCTGCAGAAATGCTGAAAGGAGGCTTCTTTATGGGTACAGTATAAGAAAGGTCAGGCTTACATAAAACACTTGTGGATAGACTCTCCCCAGGCATTTGTATCATTTCTGAATCTGAACATATATTTTCTTCTAATGCCTTACTGTTTTCTTCCAGCTCGGCTTTCACACATAAAAGTATTTGGGCACCACTTTTTGAGTAAGAATGACAAGGACTGACCTTACAAGAAGATGCCTAAGTGACAGTTGCAGAACTAGCACTCATAGAGAAAGGCGAAGGCCTCATTCTTTTCTTGCCACTGAGTGTGTAGAATGGCATGTTGCCAATTTTATTTTTTCTGCAGTTAACTTTGCCTGGATTACATGTCTTTTTTCTTGACCAAGGTAAAAGTTGTTTTTTTACATTTTTGTTTCCCTGATTTAAAAGCACTATGCATTTTAACATAGGCTTTAGCAGATGACATAGAATGATTACTATCATCATGAATGGTGCCAGCAGCTGCTTGGTGCTCCTGGTCTTCTGTGTACTGCTGTGAATCCATTTTGATAGCATAGTACAATGTGACTGCGAATTTTGAAGAACACTGACAGCTTATTATTTCTATTTCAGCAATGACAATTAGCAATGGAGCAATGCCACGTAGACTGTAGACTGGCAACAAAACTGGGAACTCTCCTGTTTCTGTGTGAGCTATAATAACATAGTACAATGTGACTGCAGATTTTGAAGTACACTGGGAGCCTTATTATTTCTATTTCAGAAATGACAATTAGCAATCGAGCAATGGACCTCTTCTGTTTCTGTGTGAGCTATAACTCAGTAGAATGTCACCGGAGACTTTTAAGAAAACTGGCACCCCTCCGCATTCTGTTTTAGAAGCTGCTCAACTACACTAGAGACTGTCAAGAACCATGCTACCCCTTCTGTGTCACTGTGAAATGGCGCTGGTTCGCCATGAAGGGCGGTACTTATAGGATCCAAAACTCGCAAGATTTGATAACGCGAGGATGACGTTTTGCCTTGTTTTCACTTCCGAGGGCGAGCGAAAGTACTGACACTCGAATCGGCGAAGTTCGGGTGGCCTTGGTTCTTGGAGAACCGAGCCCAAGCATCTCTACGCAAAACTCTTTATCAGCATACAAAACAAACACACAAAAGTTAATTATACTCAACTGGTATATCCAAACCAGTGAGCTGGTGGTACTCGGTTGTTTAGTGTTTACTGAAAACAAGTTTTACCTATTTGTGTAGTGATAAGCGAATTTTCTGTAAAATTTCAAGCAAACTAAAATTCATGGTGGAACAGACAGTTTCACCGGGGTATGAATTTCCTGCAATACAATATTCGAATACCACTTTAGATTTGCCATTACGCACTGCATTTGTAAATTGCATGTTCTCTGGTATTTATAGTTTATAAATGTGAATTCATCCTGCTTGGTAGTGTGGTTTGAATTCCTGGTGGAGCGACAATGATAGTAGGAAATTTAGGTGGGAAACATGCAAAATTATGTAGCCAAATGCTAAGTGATGCGGAAAAGTTATGAAAATTTGGATGAAAATGTACAAAAGTACATAGCACATTTAGTAAGGAAAGTTTTTGTTGAATATTGCTTTTCAATGATCAGAATGACCAATCCACTGTTCTTTATCCTGTTGATAACCAGTGGCATGTGATGGAAAGCAAGTTAAGTTAGTTTTATAATATGACTTAACTTAAAACTGTTTAGAGTAAATTTTTTAACAAATGCCCTCAGAAATAATCTGTTACTTTATAAACAGAATGGCTTGTCTATTGGTAGAGATGGTTAGAACTAAATGTTGGGCAACTTTTATGAATTTGAGGCAAAGGTAATGTATGTAGAACTTGCTAGTGGAGGTGTTTACCTATAGGAACTGCCTTTCAATAAGTGCGTAATGTGTTCGCTCATAACCAGATACCCCAGGACTCCAGTACTGCAAACTTACTTAAGCAGGTTCTTAGTTTATATAGCCACACTAGCATGCAAAAATTATAACATTTATGGAAACAAACTGTGGCACATCCAGAAGTAAAGGTCTTGGAAACTCAGGCACAACAAGAGTGCTGTTGCTTGCTGCTGTAGCTGGATGAATAGGAGCATCCTTCTAATGTGAATAACAGCAAGTAACCAATTAACTAGAGCATGCTGTCAGAGAGTTTAGCAACAGCCGTGCTAATGGTGACAGACTCCACAGAGGAAATGTTCAGTAAACTACCATGGAAGACAGAGGGAAATCCCAGTTACAGTCACTGTCAGTTTTCAGAAGCAAGTCAGAGATTGCAAAATTTATTAAGTAAAACAGAGTTTACTTGTAAATGGAAAACAAGAAAAGTTTGCGGTACAAACCAAAGTCAGTTTGACAGGCATAAACAAAATTAAATCTGTTTTCTAAAGCAAGTTTTGTGGAGAGGCAGGAATCAAGGGGTTCTCTTTTTCCAAAGCAAACGCAGGTTCAACGCAGCTGAGAGTCCTCGTACCAGAAGGTCAGACTATCACCAGCACTGAAGCGACAGTGAGACCAGAATATATAGTGCTTCATTGAAACATCTGTCTCTCAGCTGCAGGTACTAAATATTCAAATACGGTGACATGCAAGGCAGAAGCCAACATTATCCATAGTAACAGAAAAACATTAAACAGCTCAGAGAATTGCACATCTTTGCAGAAACCGAGATCTAGCATTGATCAGCCATGTCCTGAGCAGTGCCGTGCCTGCCATGGCTTCTAACACCAACCAAATACTGCTTGTTATCTGCTCATGCAATTTAAGTTGGTTTAGCTATTAGTGTAGAAAAGACTATAGAAGGAGGAGACCTTGTGATCATATACAGACTGCTGGCTAGACACGCACCCTGTCATGGTGGGTAAATGAGGAGCCCACATGGAGCACCTATTAACCAGCAATTATTTATTTTAATTTTTTTCAAATTGTTTTTATTGATGATACTCTGAAGCAAAGCAATACAAAATATAAAATTGATATACATGGTGAACAATTATTTTAAACCTAACATTGAACCACATGTAGTATAAAACAGGTAGCACTCAACTATACATTTTATTACCTGCACTTCATACAGGCAACTTCCCACTCTACATATGTTTGTAGGATTAATCTCACGAAAACCAGGTAATTAGATTTCCCACTCAAGATATGATCATTGTACTGTTCAGAGGCGTATATAGTTGACTAAACATTCATGCCACAACAACCTACAGGTTGCGCATAGTTGGTCAGTAATTAAGGGCTAATCAACAGTTAATTGAGTGCATGCCAGCAAAGGAGACTGAAGCTATTTAAACAGTATTACCACAATCTACATATTTATATATATATATATATATATATATCTATATCTATATCTATATCTATATCTATATCTATATCCTTATCGGGAGACAAACTGCACATATCTCCTTATCCAGCCAGAGAGCAGAATTATAAATTATTCCAAACTGGCCTTTTAACGGATTTAGAAAATAATGCTTAGATCAGGGCAAACACAACAGAATAAAAGACACCTGGGGGTAAATGTATGAACCTCCGGATTCTTCCACTCCGGCGAGTTCAGCGTCTTCAGCGCTTAAATTTAAAGCGGCGCTGCCTTGTAAAGGGAAATACATTTAACCCCTGGCCTCTAAGGGGTCAGTAAAGGCTTGAGTCTGGATAGCAGAAGCACCACGCTATTACTACCTATATATTGCAACATACAAATGTTTGTTTGTAAGCGTATTTAATATCTTTTATATTGTATTAAGGCCAGCATGGTGGTTTAGTGGTTAGAACTTCTGCCTCACAACACTGGGGCCATGAGTTCAATTCCCAACCATGGCCTTAGCTGTGTGTAGTTTGTATGTTCTCCCCGTGATTTTATGGGTTTCCTCTGGGTTCTCCAGTTTCCTCCCACACTAAAAAATCACATATTTTTGCTTTTTTTTCCCCTCACTGGTCACAATATTATTTTCACTTTCAAACAAAGACTGCAGATTTAGTAGAATGTGACTGCAGATTTACAGTTTTACACCAAGCCTGCCAGCCCAAGTATTTGTATTTCAGCAATGACAATTAGCAATAGAGTAAAAAAAAAAAAAAAGCATGGGTCCCCCCTCTATTCATGCTTAACCATAGTGCTGCCAGCCTACTGCTGGTTCCGTGAAAATCGGGGAAAAATTTTGCGTGGGATCCCCCCGATTTTTATGGAACCAGCACTAGGCAAACCAGCCGGGGTTGGAGGCACTATAGCAGAGGGGACACACGGAAGGGGTCCCCCTGCCATAATGACTAACCAACCCCAGACTGTTCAGCGCTGAGATGGATTGAGTGGGGTCCGCCGAAAAAATGTGCGGGCTTCCCCCCTAGGGACACGCAGCCCAGTGCTGATTGCACTAGGGCTCTTCCTACACCCCTGGGCGGTGGGTGTAGGGCAATTGCGGCGAAAAAAGTTGTAAAAAAACAAACAGACGCCATTTTGTTTTCTGGAACTACAAGCCAGCCAGGTTGCCTTAAATATTGTGGGCATGCTGCTACTTGTATAACTACAAGCACCAGCATACCCACGGCAGCCAGGGCATGGTAGCACTTGGAGAACCACAAGTGTCAACATGCCCTGTCATCCACAGCTGGCTGGGACCTGTAGTTGCACAAAATAAAATGTTAAATAAACCACCACTCTCTTGTTAAAACCACTAACATTTAATAAAAATAATAAACCCACAATAAACACAGTAAACACCCTCATTTACACCAATTTTTTTTATTAAAAATAATAAATTCCCTGATACTCACCAATGAAGTTTTCTCCTTTTGTCAGCAGCTTTCAATCCAAAAATGGCTGTAAACCAAGTCCAAAATAAATTTGTATCCAAAGTCTGGCCTGCCCCTGTCCATGCTTGACAAAGTCCAATAGAAATTTGTAATTCCAACAGTCCGGCTTGCCCGTCTCAAACATATTTGTACTTCCAAAAGTCCTGCTTGAAATCTGTTCCCATCTTCTGCCCAGGGTGATTTTCCCATGCTGGTGGGAAAATCCCCTAATACTATAAATAAATCTACTGCAATGAACAAAGTTCATTGCGTATCGGACCTCCTACACAGTAGGAGCTCCGATGAGCAATGTAGCTGAAGGTCTCCAGCAGTCGTCCCTCTATACCCCGCTCATATCCAGTATTTGTGTGTGTTGATCTCTAATGACCTGATCTGACTATTTGATCTGAACTTGGGCCCTCTTATAGCAAGGCTCCAAGCTAATCTGAAAGGGTGGAGGGTTGAGGTCTTCTCCTGGATACGATGGGTTAACATAATTAAGATTATTGTCCTCCCATGCATCCTATACCTCCTAAAGATGCTCCTAATTCATATACCTGACAAATGGTTTGCTGACTTACAGAGACTGTTAAGAGACTTCGTGTGTGTGTGTGTGTGTGGAGGGGGGGCACATCTTACACAACGACCTGTACCAGTGTAGACACCTGGGGGGACTCCAACTTCTACATATCATAGGGAAGTCATGTTGAGGAGGATTGTGGAGTGGACAACTTCAGCAGGTGAGAAATAGTGGATTGACATTGAAGGTACATATATACCCCGTGGTTAAGCAAATGACCTACTATTAAGTATTACACGGGTCGGCCAGATGATTAGTTCCTTGGGTGTGTCTCCCTGTGAAATAGTCCAAGCTTAATGGAAACTACCGAACTCGGAAATCTGGAGATTTCTATAAATTAAACATTTTCTAACTTCGGGGCTCCCTCGCAAAGATGTTTTCAGCGATCTCATGATATTTGAATTGTTGTGTCAGGTCGCCGTGTGCACTCCCCATCTCCTCTCTACAATCTATAAACTCATCATTGAAAATCTATATAACTTACTACCTAGATTCACCAAACCATGGAAACAAGACCTGGGTGACTGGGTCCAGGAACCAGATTGGCCAAATATTTTAAAAAAAAACACAAACCTGCTCCACTAGTGTAGCAGCTGTGGAAGCACACTACAAGGTCCTGTCATGTTGATACAGATGCCCAGCCCAATTAGCATGAATATATCGGGGGGTCCCGGATGTTTGCTGGAGATACCAGTATGTTCAGGGTACCCCGCTTCATATATGGTGGAAGTGTTCAGTGATCCAACCCTTCTGGACCCAGGTTATAGCGGTCTCTGCTGATATATTTGGAGATGAGGTCCCCGACAATCCCGCTTTTTGGCTGCAAAATAAGACTAACTTTCCGATCTCCAGTTTTAAAAAATCAATTTTGAATGACCATATATCAGCTGCCAAAGCGGTGATACCTATTTATTGGAGGGCTCCTACATCCCGTTGATTAGGGAATTGCTTCAGAAAATAGTATTCTACAGATCAATGGATAAATTAATATTTTCCTCAGCCGATAAATTTGCAGATTACTATGCCACATGGTGTCTTTGGTTCACATTTCAGGAAGTAGGAAAACTAAGGCCACTGATAAACTCATCTCCTACTTCTCCAGTGGGAAGTGCTCCTTCTTAATCACACCCAAAATCAGAAAGCTCCATCTCCACCTCCTCTGACCCTCACCCACCATCTCTCTTGTTCTTTCTTGTCCCTACTAATGTTGCCCAGGTGGTTGTGCTTTTCACTTTTTTTCTTTCCTCTCTCTTTTCTCTCTGCTAGTCTTAATCTACATCTCCAAAAAACATTGTGAAAAATCATATTCATTTTAGATACTTTAACTTGAAAATGCATATGTAACCCACTAGTGTAAAAATAACACAATTTTTTTTTTTTAACCAAAGTCCTAGTCACCAACTTATTCCACATTGCCATGTAGTCACAACACATAATAAAGGACCTGATTCATTAAGGTACTTAAATTAGGAATTTCTTATTTAAGTCTCCTGGACAAAACTATGTTACAATGCAAGGGGTGTGTCAGGCGTCGTCTCAGCACTGACACTTGGTGCAGGAGACGGATGCCTGCACCTTCTCAGCAACCACATCCTGTTGCCTAGTAGCAGGACGCTATCTCTGCTCACCTGTCTGCAGGCAGCATGTCATACCGCCAAAAATCTCCCTAACCCAATCAGGAGGCACCTTAGGGTATTTATAGCAGCCTCTGACACATGTCTAGTGCCAGAGTATTCGGTCTTCAGCCTTGCTCCAGCGTTTGTTCCTGTGTTGCTGTTATTTGGATTCTGACCCCGGCTTGTTCCTGACTTCTCCTTTGGTTCCTGATTCTGGCTTAGAGTGATATTTGATATTGACCCGGCTTCCTGACCATTCTCCTGCTTCTGATTTGGCTATATCCGTTCCTCTGGTTTTGACCCGGCTTGCTGACTACTCTTCCATCCTGCATCCTGGTGGGCTGTCCGCTGCCTCAATTGTTACCTCACCAGTTGACTGATACTGAGGGCCGCGACCTGCACGTCTCTTGCAGCGAAGTCCATGCCTCCTCGCGGGGGTTCCTGGTGAAAACCAGGGGTGTGTTAGACTCCGCGCCTCAGTGCTCAGTAGCGCCAACTGCTGGCAGGTATCATCAATTCCACCTAGTGATTCTGACAGTATACTCTGGCCATGTAAAATGCCGAAGGCACCGGTGATCTCTCTGCTATTGACCTCCTGCAGCACCTGACTCGCCAAGTTGATCAACAAGAGGTTAACCAGACTCAGCTCCTGCAGTGCCTTCAGGGACTGGCTACACGCATGGATACCCTCCAGAGAACCCTGACTCCTCCCGGAGAATCTGTTGCTCCTGCACCCCCCGTTGTCGGCTCTTTTGCTTCAGCTGCACCTAATCCTGCTGGAGGGATTCGCATCCCACCTCCCCACAAATTTGGTGGTAATCCGAGAAAGTGCAGAGGGTCTCTCAACCAATGTGCTATCCAGTTCGAGCTAAAAGGAAATTTTTCTTCAGAACGAGCCATGGTGGCATATATTATTTTGTTACTCACGGATCAAGCGCTTGCCTGGGCCTCTCCTCTCTGGGAGTGTGATGACCCCTTGTTACAAAATTCATCTTCCTTCATACAAACCTTCAGAAAAGTATTCGATGAGCCTGGTCGAGTTGCCTCTGCAGCCTCCAGCATTTTGAAGCTACGTCAGGGAAGCCTTCCCGTGGTTCAGTATGCGGTTCAGTTCAGAACTCTCACCTCAGAACTGAACTGGAATAACGAGGCCCTTATAGCTACCTTCTGGCAGGGGCTGACAGATCGGATCAAGGATGAGTTGGTCTCCAGGGATTTACCAGCTACCCTAGATGATCTGATCTCCTTATGCATCAAGGTCGATATCCGATATTTTTAGCGTATTCAGGAACGAGAACAATCTCGCCGGGCTAGTCCACGCTTGGCCCCCACTTTTCAGAACCCACCAATTTTACCTGTGGAGCCCATGCAGATCGGGCATTCTCGTCTAACTGTGGAGGAGCGGGGACGAAGGTTTAAAAACCATTTATGCCTCTACTGCGCTGACCCCCTCTCACATTCTATCACAGTGTCCCAAGAGACCGGGAAACGCCAGATCCTAGTCGGTGCCGGGAAGGCCGGTCTAGGACTGAGTACATCTTCCCCTTATTCTCCAGACAAGACGGACTTTTTGATGCCCATCATCATCCATGCTCCCCAGGGTCCGGTCTCCCTCCAGGTCTTCGTGGATTCAGGGGCAGCTGGAAACTTTATTTCTGCATCGTTAGCAGCTAACCTTCATCTACCCCTGGAATCATTATTGCAACCCTTGGTTCTGACAGCGGTGGATGGTGAATGGATCTATCTCTCAGGCCACCTGGCCGATCCGACTGCAAGTTGGTCTCTATTTTGAATGAATTTCATTTCTAGTCCTTCCACAGACTGTTAATCTGGTAATATTAGGACTACCCTGGTTAAGGGAACATTCACCCCAATTTGATTGGCAACATGCTCAGGTAACTTCCTGGGGTCCGCTCTGCGCTGATCGATGCCTCAATAACCTACCTATTAGACGTTTGCCATCTGAATACGCTGCCTTTGTAGATGTCTTCAGTAAGACTGCCGCTGAGACTCTTCCACCCCATCGTCCTTGTGATTGTTCCATTGAACTTATTTCTGGAGAAAGGATTCCTCGTGGCAGAACATACTCTCTTTTCCTCACTGAGACTCAAACCATGACCGAGTATGTATCTGAAAACGTTGAACAAGGATTTATTAGAAAATCTTCCTCACCTACCGTTGCAGGATTTTCTTTTATAAAGAAGAAGGTTGGTTCTCTAAGACCATGCATCGACTACAGACTACTCAATGCCATTAACGTGAAGAACAGGTACCCCATACCCCTGGTTTGCGAGTTATTCGATCGGATCAAAGGTGCCACAATATTCACCAAACTAGACCTCAGGGGCACCTATAATTTGAATAGGATTCGTGAGGGCGATGAATGGAAGACCGCTTTTAACACTCGGGATGGCCACTATGAATACCTGGTGATGCCTTTTGGCCTATGCAATGTCCCAGCAGTCTTCCAGGAGTTCATTAGCGACATCTTCCAAGACCTACTCTATCTCTCAGTCGTTGTCTATCTGGATGACATACTTATATTCTCCAGGGACTTAGAATCCCATAGAGGTCACGTCAAGGAGGTTCTCTCTCGACTACGTTCCAACCACCTTTACTGCAAGCTGGAGAAGTGTGTCTTTGAAGCCTCTCAGGTCCACTTTCTGGGATATATTGTGTCCGGGGCTGGTCTTTCCACGGATACTGGGAAAGTGGCTGCCATTCTCAATTGGCCACAACCATTGGATCTGAAGGCGATACAATGCTTTATTTGGATTTGCCAATTATTATCGGCACTTTATCCAAGACTTTTCGACTCTCATTTCTCCCATTACTGCTCTCACCCGCAAGGGAGCATCAAATTCATGGTCTGCCGAAGCCCGCAGTGCCTTCCACCCCTATTTTGCTACAACCTGACTTGTCTTGGCCTTTCTTTGTTGAAGTTGATGCATCCTCCATTGGCATAGGAGCCATTCTTTCACAGAAAGATTGAGATGGAAAGTTTCATCCCTGTGGTTTCTGTTCCAGAAGATTTTCCTCCAGCAAATTAAACTATGGTATCAGGGATAAAGAATTATTGGCCATCAAAACAGCCCTAGAGGAGTGGAGACATTTGCTAGAGGGGGCTGAGCATCCTGTTACTGTCTACACAGACCATAAGAACTTAACGTACTTGCAAACAGCTCAGTGTCTGAACCCACATCAGGCCCGCTGGTCCTTGTTTTTTGCCCGTTTTAATCTCATTTTGACATTTCGACCCTGGATTAAGAATTTCAGGGCGGATGCTCTCTCCCGGTCATTTGATGATAAAGATCTTCAACCCGCCCCCACCCCCAGAACCATCTTGGATCCTACTACTATTGTGGCCCTCACCAGAACTTCAACCAAGGTTCCTCCTCCTGTTCGCTCCTTTCTCACTTCCAGGCTTCGGCCCAAGGCTCTCTAGTGGGCCCATGATTCTCTGTTTGTCGGGCATGCAGGTGTCAAGAAGACCTTCTCGTTGATTTCTAGGCATTATTGGTGGCCCTCTATCCAGACGGATGTTAAGGCCTATGTTGCCGCTTGTGAAATCTGTGCCAGACACAAGACACCTAGGCAGTCTCCTGCAGGACCCTTGGTACCACTTCCTATTCCAGAGAGACCATGGACTAGTATTTCTATGGATTTCATCACCGATTTACCAGCTAGCCATGGATTCAATACTATCTGGGTGGTAGTGGATAGATTTTCCAAGTTGGCACATTTCATACCTCTCAAGGGACTTCCTTCAGCTTTAATCCTTGCTAACCACTTCATCAAGGAGATTTTCCGTCTTCAAGGCTGTCCCCAGGATATTATCTCGGATAGAGGAGTATAGTTCGTGTCCAAGTTCTGGAGATCATTCTGCAAAGAGTTGGGGGTCAATCTAAAGTTTTAATCAGGGTACCACCCTCAAACCAACGGCCAAACGGAGAGGGTCAACCAAGACTTGGAACAATTTCTCAGGACCTACTCTTCGGGTAATCAGGCTGAATGGAGTCGTTTCTTGTGTTGGGCAGTATTTGCTCATAATAACCAGGTGCATGTATCTACTGGTTCGTCTCCATTTATTCTTACCTATGGGTTTCACCCTCTCCTTCCTGAACTTTCCCAACCTGGTTCAGTGCTTCCGGCCGTGCAGAATCTCATTCAGGACTTTTCTCAAATATGGTCTCAGGCGAAGTCCAAATTATTGGAATCCTCCCAACGCTACAAAGCTAGCACCGATCGTCGCCATAGACCAGTCCCCAGACTTCGAGTTGGGGACAAAGTGTGGTTATCCACAAGGAATTTAAGACTTCGAGTTCCCACCATGAAGCTCGCACCCCGTTATTTCGGACCTTTTCAAATCACTCAAGTTATAAATCCCGTGACATTCAAACTCCTTCTTCCTCCATCACTCAAGATCCACAATGTGTTTCATATTGCTCTACTAAAACCCCTCGTTCTCAACAGATTTGTCAAAAGAACCCAACCCCCGGTCCCAGTAAAGACTGATCATGGGGAGGAATATGAGATCATTCAGATTCTGGATATCTTGTTGACTGGAGGGGTTATGGCCCCGAGGAGAGATCTTGGATCGATGTACAAGAGATACATGCCCCTTGCTTATTGGCCAAATTCAAGAAGGAGAAAGAGGCGACCTTGCAAGCCCTAAAAAAGAAAAAAGGAGAGAGTACTGTCAGGCGCCGTCTCCACACTGACACTTGGTGCAGGAGACGGATGCCTGCACCTTCTCAGCAACCACGTCCTGTTGCCTAGCAGCAGGACGCTATCTCTGCTCACCTGTCTGCAGCCAGCATGTCTTACCGCCAAAATCTCCATAACCCAATCAGGAGGCACCTTAGGGTATTTATAGCAGCCTCTGACACATGTCTAGTGCCAGAGTATTTGATCTTCAGCCTTGCTCCAGCGTTTGTTCCTGTGTTGCTGTTATTTGGATTCTGACCCGGCTTGTTCCTGACTTCTACTTTGGTTCCTGATTCTGGCTTAGAGTGATATTTGGTATTGACCTGGCTTCCTGACCATTCTCCTGCTTCTGATTTGGCCATATCCGTTCCTCTGGTTTTGACCCGGCTTGCTAACTACTCTTCCATCCTGCATCCTGGTGGGCTGTCACCGCTGCCTCAATTGTTACCTCGCCAGCTGACTGATACTGAGGACCGCAACCTGCACGTCCCTTGCAGCGAAGTCCATACCTCCTTGCGGGGGTTCCTGGTGAAAACCAGGGGTGTGTTAGACTCTGCGCCTCAGTACTCAGTAGCGCCAACTGCTGGCAGGTATCATCAATTCCACCTAGTGATTCTGACAGGGTGAAAATTAGTTTTCTGTTTTGCACATAAGTTAAATACTGACTGTTTTTTCATGTAGCACACAAATACTTGATCACTTATTTGTACACTGAAATTTAAAGTTGATATTTCTGTGCTACATGAAAAAACAGTCAGTATTTAACTTATGTGCAAAACAGAAAACTAATTTTCACCCCTTGCTTTGTAACATGGTTTTGTCCAGGAGACTTAAATAAGAGACTTATTTTTTTAAGTACCTGAATGAATCAGGCCCAAAGAATTAACCTCTATGTTTATAACATATTAAATAACCTATCCCTACAATATATAATCTATAAAATCCAATCAAACCATTGAAAAGAAATGGAACATGTCCTTTACCAAATAACCTCATTACACTATAACACTTCCACAAAAAAACTGTTCTTATATACACTATATGGACAAAAGTATTCAGGCTCTTATCCATTACGACCAACAGGGACAGTAATCACATTGGGCCTTATTCATTAAAGAAAGTAAAGCAAAAAAATTTGCAAGTTTTCACCTGGACAAAACCATGTTACAATGCAAGTGGTGCAAATTAGTTTATTATTTTGTATATAAGATAAATACTGGCTGTTTTTCATGTAGCACACAAATACTGGATAGCTTTATTTGTACACTAAAATTGAAAGTTGAGCTAGAACATTCCTTACCCAAACTATAAATCTGCCATTACATTTTAAATTTACCTCCTCCTCAAATGCAACATGGTTTTGCCCAGGTGCAAAGTTGCTAATTTTTTTGCTTTACTTTCTTTAATTAATCAAGCCCATTGTATTCAAATACATATACATATATTTTAAGATGGAGTTAGTCCCCCTTTTGCAGCGATAACTACTTCCACTCTTCTTGGAAGGTTTTCCACAAGATGTTGAAGTGTTTCTGTGCAAATTCGTGCCCATTCATTCTGTATAACATTTATGAAGTCAGTATCATGCATCTCACCGGTTTAGTTCCATTCTGATCCTTGTGTACATGGGTTTTTCATGATTTCTCCTATCTGTTGTACAGCCTGGCTGTACAACAGTAAGTATTCTGCACATGCGCAGCCCCGGGAACCTTTTAAAATCCTTTGCTCCACGGTGATAGGACAATCACCAGACAGTTCCCTTCATAAGGGTCCTCCTTCTTTGCATGAGTGTCAGATCATCAGTTCTCCCTACCTGATAGGAAGCATCTTCTCTGACTCCTGTTCGTGCTCATACCTCTGTTCCTGTTTTCGCGAGTTAGGCCGTTCATTCATCGACTGCAACTTCACTCGTCTTCGGTCATGTTCCAAAGTTAGAACACCTGTGTGGATCTCAGTGCATCCTGTTCAGCTTATTACACAGTAAAGACCTGTAGCCCCACTGCAGAGTATCGCTCATCATCGGTCGTGTTCCAGAGTTATACACCTGTGTGGATCTAAGTGCTTCTGCTCTCCGTAGTTCATTGCTTCACAGCATTACCTGTTCAGCTAATTCCACAGTCAAGAGCTGTGGTCTCACTGCAGAGTATCGCTCCTGTTCCAGAGTTATAAAACCTGTGTGGATTGCTAAAACTGAACTCATTGTCTTTCCTCCCTCTCGTACCTCCTTCCCCTCTGACCTCTCTATCACTGTTGACAACTCATCTATCTCCCCTGTTCCCCAACTCCGCTGCTTAGGTGTCATCCTCGACTCCTCTCTCTCCTTTGCCCCTCACATTCACTCTCTCGCCAAATCCTGCCGTTTCTTAGCTTTGCAACATTGACCGCATTCGGCCCTTCCTCTCCCAGGATGCCACCAAATCTCTCATCCACTCTCTGATTATCTCCCGCTTGGACTACTGCAACCTTCTCCTTATCGGCCTCCCCCTCTCTAATCTTGCTCCCCTTAGATCTGTACTTAACGCCGCTGCTAGGCTTATTTTCCTCTCTCGCCATTCCACCTCTGTATCCCCACTCTACCAAGCCCTTCACTGGCTCCCCTTCCCCTACAGAATCCTTTTCAAGCTCCTCACTCTGACTTACAAGGCCCTCGCCAACTCCACTGCTCCCTACATCTCTAATCTTATCTCTATTCACACTCCCTCCCGCCCACTGCGATCGTCCAATGATCGTCGCCTCTATTCCCCTCTGATTACCTCCTCTCACGCACGTGTCCAAGACTTCTCCCGCGCCACTCCCGTCCATTGGAACAAGCTCCCCCTCTCCATCAGAACTTCCCCTAATCTGTCCTCTTTCAAACGAACATTAAAAACCCACCTTTTCCTTAAAGCCTTCCAGTCTCATGCCTAAACTCCCACCAGTCGGCTACCTCTCTTTCTCATCACTTCTTCCCTTCTCCCCCTTCCTCGACTCCGTCTCCATTTCTCCCGTCTCTCCGTCTCATCCATGTGTCTGTCTGTCTTCTCCTCCCTTTAGATTGTTCGCTCCTTTGAGCAGGGCTCTCCTACCTCCTGTTTCCATCACTTTTAACTGCGCTCTCCAGCTACTCTGCTCACCTCCTCTCGGTCCCTCTGTCTCCTCTCGCTTCGCTCCGCTCCCCTCAGTGACTCTCAACCTGTCATCCGTGCCCACCCTCTTGGGCCATAGTTACCTGCCTATACTCACTTTTCCCCTCCCTCCCTCTCTTTCATGCTGTGCCTGAGCCCCCAGAGTTATAGTGCTTACTGTTACTTGTACTGTGCTGTTTCACGTTGTACTGTGCCATTGTTTGTCCTTGTACGGCGCTACGATACTTTGTGGCGCCCTATAAATACAAATTAATAATAAAGTATAATAATATGGATCTTAGTGCTTCTGCTCCCCGCAGTTCACCATTTCCCAGCAATACCTGTTCAGCTTACTCCGCGGTTAAAACCTGTGAATATACTGCATTGCTCAGCATCCGTCCTGTTCCTGAATTCCCATACAACTGAGGCTACAGTTCATTCTACCTTACAGTTACTTGGTGGTTCTTATCATTATCTGCTCTGCGCCCCCTAGAGGACCGCAAACCTGCTGTTGAGAGCAGCTCAGACCATATTCCTTTGCGGGAATCCCTGGTGAATACCACTCCTCCGTTAGACTCTGCACCTCTCTGGGGGTAAGCTGCCACTCAAGCAGAGATCAAGACCATTCCAACTGTCTGGCTTTCGTGACAGTCAGGTACTTATGTTGGACAAGAAGGCCTGGCTCGCAATCTCAGTTCCAGTTCATCCCCAAGGTGTTTAATGGGGTTGAAGTTAGGGCTCTCTGCGGACGAGTCTGTCACTCACCGGACCGTGAGTGCCTCTTCACTGGTGCGTGGCTCTCCAGTATTCCTGCCAGCACCTATCCTGAACCGTGGCCGCCCGCCATCCTGATGGTCTGTGCATGCGCAGTTCCTAAGAACTCTTCTGACCTTTGCTTTCAGTTAATTGGTTGATCAGGCAATGCTCCCTATTTAAAGCACCTGTGTTCATTACCTCGTTGCCTGATCTTGGAGTCTCATTCCCTGTGAGTCTCTGAAGGTGTTCCTGTGTACTTCTCCGTGTCTTCAGCTTCCTGCTGATTCCTGCTCAACTCATTGCCAGTTTCCAGACCCCTTCAAGTCTCCTGTGTTCTACTATGTCTTCAGTTCCCTGCTGATTCCTGCCGGTTTCCAGACCGCTACAAGTCTCCTGTGTTCTACTATGTCTTCAGTTCCCTGCTGATTCCTGCTCTAATCATCTGCGGCTTCCAGTCCGCTATTACTTCCAGTGTTCTACTCGTGTTCGCTATCTCCAGTGATTCCTGCATTGCTCATAGTTGTTCTACTCGTGTCAAGTTCTCTGCCTGTGTGCTGACCCGGACCCTGATTACCGCTACCACTCACCTGTGGTTTCTTTACTCGTGCTGGCGTGCAGCCGCTCAGCTGTTCCTGTATCCTCTCGTGGACAGCCTGCTCAACTGAACCGCGGTATGCTTACTTTCTATTGACTGTATTCGTTTACTGCATATCCGCTTGGACTGTTCTCCACTTACCACGGAATCCTCTATCTCCCTGAGACTGTGTTATCACTCCGCATATCTGCTGGGAAGTTTACCTCTTTGTTCAGTCGTGAGATACATATGCTAATTGACCTTCTGCTATTAGCCTGGATTCCAGTAGTGAATTAGTCTCTGTCAAGCAGCGCCTGCCACACCAACATAGACTTGTGCATATTGTTTGGGATCAAGTTCCTTGTGCTCTCAGTGTCTACATTCTATGTTTCCACTCATCAACACTTGTACACCTCCTCACCTATTAAGCAGTGGTACAACTTGCTATACGCAGACCACTGACTTCCCAGCTGCCTACCTGCACCTGGACAAGTCTTCTCACCATAAGCAGTGGTACAACTTGCTATACGCAGACCACTGACTTCCCCGCTACCTACCTGCACCTGGACAAGTCCTCTCACCATAAGCAGTGGTACAACTTGCTATACGCAGACCACTGACTTCCCCGCTACCTACCTGCACCTGGACAAGTCTCTTCACCATAAGCAGTGGTACAACTTGCTATACGCAGACCACTGACTTCCCCGCTACCTACCTGCACCTGGACAAGTCTCTTCACCATAAGCAGTGGTACAACTTGCTATATGCAGACCACTGACTTCCCCGCTACCTACCTGCACCTGGACAAGTCTCTTCACCATAAGCAGTGGTACAACTTGCTGTACGCAGACCACTGACTTCCCTGTTACCTTCCTGCACTTCTTCACGTCCATCAAGATCCTCGTGTTCATATCTACCTAATCATTAACCAGATTGCTGCTAGTCATTGACTTTTCTATTTGTATCCTCTCACCATCTGCTGAATCATATGTTCCGCTAGTCACCCTGCTACCAGAGGACCACTGTGTAACCCACACTACTCTGGTAAGATCATCATCTGGTGATATCCTGGGCAAAGACTCCTAGTCCCCGTGACAGAGTCAAGTTCTTCCACAAAAAACTCATCAAACCATGTCTTTGCTTTGTGCACTGGGGCACAGTCATATTGGAATTACCACACTAACTATAAAATCATGGCCAAAAGTTTTGAGAATGACACAAATATTATTTTTCACAAAGTCTGCTGCCTCAGTTTTTATGATGGCAATTTGCATTTACTCCAGAATGTCATGAAGAGTGATCAGATGCATTAATTAATTCAATTGAAATTAATTGCAATTGTCCCTCTTTGCCATGACAATGAACTTTATCCCAAAACAACATTTCCATTGCATTTCAGCCCTGCCACAAAAAGTCCAGCTGACATCAGGTCAGTGATTCTCTATTTAACACAGGTGAGAGTGTTGATGAGGACAAAGCTACAGATCACTCTGTCATGCTGATTGAGTAAGAATAACAGACTAGAAGCTTTAAAAGGAAGGTGGTGCTTGAAATCATTGTTATTACCCTGTTAAATATGGTTCTCTGCAAGGAAACACCTGCAGTCATCATTGCTTTGCACAAAAAGGGCTTCACAGCAAGAATATTGCTGCTAATAAGATTGCACCTAAATCAACCATTTATCGGATCATCAAGAACTTCAAGGAGAGAGGTTTAATAGTTGTGAAGAAGGCTTCAGGGCACCCAAGAACAAGCACCAGGACTGTCTCCTAAAGTTGATTCAGCTGCGGGATCAGGGCACCACAAGTGCAGAGCTTGCTTAGGAATGACAGGCAGGTGTGAGTACATCTGCATGCACAGTGAGGCGAATACTTTGGAGGATGGCCTGGTGTCAGGAAGGCCAGCAAAGAAGCCACTTCTCTCCAGGAAAAAGCACCAGGGACAGATTTCTGCAAAAATTACAGGGATTGGACTGGTGAGGTCATTTTCTCTGATGAATCCCCTTTCAGATTGTTTGGGGCATTTGGAAAAACACTTGTCCGGAAAAGAAAAGGTGAGTGCTACCATCAGTCCTTTGTCATGCCAACAGTAAAGCATCCTAAAACCATTCAGTTGTGGGGTTGCTTCTCAGCCAAGGGAGTGGGCTCACTCACAATTTTGTCTAAGAACACAGCCGTGAATTAAGAATGGTACCAAAACATCCTCCAAGAGCAACTGTTCCCAACCATCTAAGAACAGTTTGGTGACTAACAATGCCTTTTTCAGCATTATGGAGCACTTTGCCATAAGGCAAAAGTGATTACTAAGTGGCTCGGGGATCAAAACATCAAAATTTTGGGTCCATGGCCAAGAAATTCCCCAGACCTTAATCCCATTGAGAACTTGTGGTCAATCCTCAAGATGCGGGTGGACAAACAATAACCCACAAATTCTAACAAACTTCGAGCATTGATTAGGTAAGAATGGGCGGCCATCGGTTAGTATGTGGCCGAGAAGTTGATTGACAGCATTCTAGGGCGAATTGAAGAAGACTTCAAAAAGAAGGGTCAATACTGCAAATATTGACTCTGCACAAACTTAATGTAATTGTCAATAAAAGCCTTTGACACTTATGAAATGCTTGTAATTTTACTTCAGTATACCATTGCAACAACTGACAAAAAGATCTAAAAACACTGAAGCAGCAAACTTTGTGAAAATCAATACTTGTGTCATTCTCAAAACTTTTGGCGATGACTGTACACAGACATGCATACGCATAACCCTGAAGAAGCCCCAAATATAGAGGAGTAAAATGCATTGGTGTCAGCCACAGGACCCACTGACCACCTGGCTGGGGTCCGGCGCTCCCACCTTCTTCTGACCGTCACTCTCCTCTCTAAGTGGGTCCCCTTGGCTTGCTCTGGCGGGGGCCCTCTTGCCTGTCTGAACTGCACATGTGCAAAACCAGCCCTTTTCAAAACTCCTTCCATTCACCTGATTGATTGATTGTCTGTCAGCCCTGTCTATTTAAAGCACCTGTATCCTTACCTGCGTGCCAGATCTTCAGGTCTCCTTTCCTGTCTAGCTCCTTTTCCTCTACTGCTGCTGAGTACTATCACCAATACCTGCTTTCAGCTACCTGGTTATCAGCATTCACCTGCTGCAGTGTATTACCACCTTTACCTGCTTCCAGCTCTCCAGTGTTACAGCATTATCCTGCTGCAGAGTGTTACCACCTACACCTGCTCCAAGCTCTCCGGTGTGTCAGGCCAATCCTGCTGCAGTGCGTTACCACTAATACCTGTTCTCAGCTCTCTAGTGTTACAGCATCATCCTGCTGCAGGGTGTTTCTACTAGTCTCCATCTCCTGCACATCAGTGCTTCTGTTTGTTATCTACCTGCAGACCATCGCACTTCCTCATGATCCTGACCCTAAGGGCCTCCTAGCTCCACAGGACCTCTGTGCCTCATCTACCTGCAGAATAGATTCCTCATTATTACTCCTATCAGCAACCATCTTACTCCTGTGACTTGGTTCTCCTCCTGGTTTTGCTTGTAACCCTCCTTGAGAACCGCGACCTGCGGTTAGGGAGCTGCAAAGTCAAAACTCCTTTGCAGGGGTCCCGGGTGACTAGATCCGTCTCCGTTAGACTCATCGCCCCTTTTGGACGGGTAGCAACAACTCAAGCAGCCATAGGGGTTCTTCTAGACCCTAGAGCGTGACAATTGGACTATATGAGATCTCGAACAGGTTGCCTTACCAGATCTCAACCCAGCAATAAAGACACTATTTTCTAACAATCCCGAGCATAAATGCAGAGTGCCCTGCACTTCTATCTTTCTGTGCTCAGGCAGAACCTGTTCAAACACAAGGATACAATTTACTTGCGAGATCATCGGGACAAGTTCCTGCACTCAAGTCCAGCACCTCCCTTTTTCGGGATGGAAGACAGAAGCTTTTCCACAAAGAATCCACAACTGCACCAAGGACGATAACGGAGGCTGCAGCACCACAGAATACATGTGAACGTACCAAAAGAAACAGAAATGTTATTTAAACTTTATAACTCATATTACCTTTACAGTTTTTTACTAATGCAAAAAACTGTCACCTCATTCACCTCATAACCGATACAGGAGGACAGAATATTTTCTATGAACATTAAAAGGAGAACTTCCGGACAATATCTGTCTTCTTAAATGCTATATTCTATCCTTCTTCTTTGTTTCAATATTTCTGTGCAAACATGCATTGTGTTTATTATATTTAATGAGTAAAGCTTATATCTTTTGCACTAAAACCAATGTAAGAGATTACATATTTTAACATATCCATCTATATGCAGTCTGATTTAACAACCATCCATTTAGCCTAATTCTTTATTCATATACATAGAATACACTATGTGCCGAGGAGGTAAATTAACTACTTATTACTATTAATCTTAATGAAAGGGTATTGGGTTTCCCTTTTCTCTGCACCACACTTACCTCCCTGCAAATGGGAGCAAAATACACACAATTCTTATTCCATACTCTTTCTTGTACAGCTCTAAAACAGTCAAGAGAATCACTACAGTACTTTTATATAGTCAAAGCAGCAATCCCATGCAAAAATAAGATGTGTTGTTTCAAAATAAGTTCACTGTGGCAGGCTATGAGAAGAATGTTTGTGTTTATGATGTTTCCTTGGTTAATATTTTCAGGCTTCTGTTAATGATATATAGTTCTGCTCAGTGTCATGGACTACCATGGCAACCACAGTAACATGGAACAAGATTTAGTGGGCAGAGAGGCTTTGGAACATCCCTTTGAATTTTGTGGGGCATATTCAATTAGATTTCCCGTTTGCAGTAAAGTGCGTTACCGTGAAAAGTGTGCAATATTGACAGTAATACTGTGCCACAATAACGTGGACTTTCCTTTGCAACCCTATGGGGGTGCGCAGGAAAATCCACATTATTGTGGCACCGTGGATTGCCTTTGCGAGCCTTTCTGGCACGTCACCGGGGAGCAGAAACCTAACTGAATACCCCTCTGTGTACTGTTAAAACCTCAACTTCCTTCTCCCCACTTTGCCTTCTAATGACATGCTGAGAGCTGTGAGTCTGTGTAACTGGTAGTCATATTCTTTACAACCTCTCAAGAGATTTTGAAAAGGTGATAATTTTTTGTAATAGGTCAGCTAAGAAAAATCAATCAGATGCATGGTTAAAAGGTACATAACTTGCTATTAAAAAATAAGCGTATATAAATATAAATATATATTTATATATTGTGGCAAAGAGGCTTATTTGTCACATCTCTCCTATAAAAACTCAGCTAGTCTGCAGAAAGAGTTAAATTAGCCCTGGGTTCTTCTTTTAGCACATACACGCACAGGTGTTCCACATAGGTGTAATTGATTTGTTATTTACTGTGATTGGTTTGTAGTGCTTGGGTAGAGGATAAAAGCACTGTATTTGTGAGTGGGACAAGCGACACCAGTTAGTGGCCGGCTCGTAGTGAGGGAACAACTAAATAGCCAGACGTAGGGTTGTGGGAGAACTGTGATGATTTACTGGATATGTCTGCTGTAACCACTGAGGAAACTGTTTGCTCTTTCCTGAAAACTGCCAATAAACAGTGAAATGGTTCAACCAAGCAGTGTGAGACTCCACTGAATGCTGTACTTTATCACTATATATATATATATATATATATTGTAACAAAGGGAGGCATTTTTCTGACAAGAGGCAGAGAAAGTATACAAACAGAATAAAACATTGGCACAGTTATGCACCTAGGTGGAGATTAAACCAGGTAAAAACGTATGTGTAGTTTAAAGTTTGTTAACTTACATGATTTCCTCTCAGCAAACAGACAGGGTGTGTCTGTGCAAACAGAGCCACTGATGGGTGTTTTCTTTTAAAGAGAAGGTGGGTGTGTCACCTGTCCATCAAGCTAAGGCTAGGGGAGGATTAACATGTATAAAAGCTTGTTTGTGCCATTTGTTCAGGAAGATCAATGCTGGGGAAGCTGGCTGGTCTTGAGAGAGCTGAGCTATGTCTAGCTAGCGTTTAGGGTCTCCAAGAAATGCTATGAAAACTGTACGGTGTCAAAACATTTACCATCCTGACAATAAAACTACATAAAAAGGAAGAAGTTGTTCGCGTGTGCTTCTGCAGCAGCGGACTTTTGCCACAAGTGGTGTCAGAAGTGGGATGCTCCGGGAAGCAAGTTTCCGCTACCCAACCCGCGCAGACGTCAACGTGGAGGAAGTACTGAGAACCCTTGTGAATGTGGCCGCTGCACAGCAAGAACAGCAAGCTCAGATGCTACGAGTTGCCGAGGCACAGGTGGAAAACACAAGGCTCTTAAGAGAGGCATGACAGAAATGAACCACTTGGTCCTGTTCTCCAGAAAATGTCGCCAGGTGATGACATAGAAGCATATCTGGTGTCCTTTGAGAGACTTGCAAAAAGAGCAAAATGGCCTCCTAAAGACTGGGCTGAGAGGCTGGCACCATATCTAACTGGTGAAGCTCAGCGAGCTTATATGGATCTAGATGAGGAACTGGCCTCTGAATATCTGTGCCTAAAGTCTGAGATATTGGCTCGCATTGGAGTTTCCGGGCCAGGCCGATCCCAGCGCTATCACCAAAAAGAAAAACCGGTCAGAGCGCAAGTGGCTGAGCTTTCTAAAATTTTAAAGAAATGGCTGCAGCCTGAGGAGAATTTGCCTTCTCGGATTATTGAAGTTCTGGCGATAGATCACTGCATCCGGGGGCTGAACCGCGATTTGCAAAGGTGGGTTCTGCAATCAGACCCACAAACTTATGAAGAGCTTGCCACCATGGTAGAAAGATTTTGTGCGCTACAGCAAATGACTAAAGAACCTGCATTTGTGCCAAAGCTGCTGCCACACCAAAAGCCAGGTTTGACAATCCTTGCTACAGGGCCCAATGGCAAAACTGCTACGGACAGAGGGCCAGGTGCAAATCTGTCTAATCTGAAGTGTTTTGAATGTGGTGAGCCAGGCCACTTTAAGGCAGAGTGTCCTAAACTACTGGAACCCATGGACTGTTCCGTGGCACATATTGGGCCTGCTTTTCCAAGCTGTTTTACCATAAGTCCCACATCAGGAAGTCCTTGTTTGTTCCGGGTGACTGTGCTAATCAACCAAAACCTTGTTCTGGCCTTGGTTGACTCGGGGAGTGAACTCTCATTGGTTTCCAGCTCTGCCTTACCCGAAACCATAACTTCTTGGTTGCCCAAGGTGAAGGTTCTTTGCGTACATGGCATGACAGAGGAGTACGAAAGAACAATACTACCAGTCACACTCAAAGACAAAACTGTTATGGTGGTAGCTGCCATAGCACCTAAACTCCCATATCTACTCATTTTGGGGCGAGACTTCCCACTGTTTAATGATGTCCGCGGTGAGCGGATCCGGCAGGACATGACGGCAATTGATGCAACGGTCGGAAGCCCGGTCTTAAAGGAACCGCCTAAGAATGCACAACATCTGGGCATCGATCTTTGGGAACCGCCAAACCGGAATGCCATCCTGGGAGTCACAGCAGGAGTTCCACAAAAGCATCCACCTGCGGGGAAACATGGACAGTCCAAACTAGCATTGGTCGGTGATGTCGCAGATGAGAACACCCCGCCTGTCAGTGAGGATACGGACTGGTCCGCAATACCAATTTTGTTTCCTTTGCAGGACTTTGCTCGAGACCAACTTAATGATGCCACTTTGGAACATGCCTTAAAAAGTGTGTCTGAGGTACATGGGGTAGCAAAAGCCGCCCAGCCTGCAGAAGGTATACCATATTTTATTGTTAAAAATAATTTCCTGTATAGAGTTGTTACTGTACAGGGGGATAAAGTAGAACAATTAATGGTTCCTCAGGTCCATGTACCCCTAGTTTTAAAAGCAGCACATACACATGTCTGTGGGGGACACCTAGGGGAGGATAAAACACGGGAACGAGTTCTGCTTAGGTTTTACTGGCCCGGTGTACACATGGCAGTGAAAAAGTATTGCCGGTCCTGTCCCATTTGTCAGAGAACCTGTCCCAAACCCATGTACAGGGCACCTCTCATTCCAATTCAAATAGTACAAGTTCCCTTTGAACGGATAGCTATGGACCTTGTGGGGCCACTGGAAAAATCTGCACATGGGCACCATTATATTCTAGTGGTGCTTGACTATGCAACCAGGTATCCAGAGGCAATTCCACTACGAAACATAAAGTCCAGCACTATAGCTAAGGAACTTGTATTGATTTTTACACGCTTGGGAATACCCAAAGAAATTCTCACAGATCAGGGTACTCCATTCATGTCTAAACTGATGAAGGACATGTGCCAGTTGCTAGGGGTTACAGCGCTTCACACCTCTGTGTACCATCCACAAACAGATGGCTTGGTGGAACGCTTTAACCGCACATTAAAGCACATGCTCAGGAAAGCAGTGGCTCAAGAAAAAAAAGATTGGGACACTTTTATTCCCTATTTCATGTTTGCCATCCGTGAGGTACCTCAAGCTTTAACAGGGTTTAGTCCCTTTGAGTTATTGTTTGGGAGACAGCCCAGGGGTATCTTGGATATGTTAAAAGAAGGGTGGGAGCAGCAAGGTCCCAGGGAGCCAAATCTGGTACAATTTGTGTCACAAATGTATGAGAGGCTAGGAAAGATAGGGCCCATTGTGCAGCAACATGTAAATGAGGCTCAGGAACGACAGAGAAAAAGTTATGATAAAAGTGCTGTTGTTCGATCTTTCAAGCCTGGGGACAAGGTCCTAGTCCTGGTTCCCACCCAGAAAAGCAAACTTTTCGCCCATTGGCAGGGTCCATATGAAGTTCTAGATGCTGTCGGTCCTGTCAATTACAGAGTGAGGTAGGAGAAGGGAGGAGCAAATATACCATGTTAACCTCCTTAAACCTTGGCATGATGAGGAAACCTCTCCTCAGGTAGTGAGTACTGCCATTGAAAAGTCTGAAGTGCCCATAGAGCCAGCTTTGTCCATTCAGCAGAGACAATAGACTGAAGAAATGATTCGCTGAAACAGGGATGTCTTCTCTTCCATTCCTGGGCGCACTACCTTAATCGAACACGACATTGTCACTGCGCCAGGAGTCATTGTAAAGCAGAAGCCTTATCGTATTCCAGAAGCCTGATGGGTGGACGTGAGGAATGAGGTCGAGAAGATGCTCCAGTTAGATGTAATTGAAGAGTCCACTAGTGAATGGAATAGTCCCATTGTGCTTGTCCCGAAACCCAATGGGACAATTAGGTTCTGCAATGACTTTAGGCGCCTAAACAGTATGTCGCAGTTTGATGCCTATCCGATGCCACGTGTGGATGAACTAGTGGAAAATCTTGCTGGTAGCAATTATTTAACAAACCTTGATCTAACAAAGGGTTATTGGCAAGTTCCCCTGACTTCCACGGCCAAGCCAAAGACTGCATTTTCCACCCCTGATGGTCTCTATCAATATAAAGTCCTACCCTTTGGGTTGTATGGGGCACCTGCCACCTTCCAAAGGGCCATGAATAAATTGCTACGACCTCACACAGCTTATGCAGCCGCTTACCTGGACGTTATAGTGATTTATACCCCAGACTGGGGATCACCTTTAGCCAAAGTTGAGGCGGTCTTAGCTTCATTAAGTTCGGCAGGATTAACAGCTAACCCAGAGAAATGTGCCATAGCCATGAGAGAAGCCAAATATTTGGGGTACATTGTTGGTCGAGGGCATGTAAAACCCCAGCTAGACAAAGTGGAGGCAGTCAAAAATTGGGCAAGACCAGAAAAAAGTTAAGAACCTTTTTAGGCTTAGTAGGTTACTACAGGCGGTTTGTAAGCCACTTCGCCACTAGAGCTGCTCCACTTACGTACATGTTAAAAAAAAAGTTGTCCAGATAGATTAACCTGGTCTGACTCTGCAGAAACCTCCTGGTCTGATCTTCGGTTAGCTCTTTGTTCCTCTCCAGTTCTACAAGCACCAGATTTTACCCGGAGGTTCTTCCTCCAAACTGATGCTTCTGGTGTTGGCTTAGGTGCAGTCTTATCACAGGAGAAGAATGGAGTATAAAACCCTGTCCTGTACCTAAGTCGGAAGTTGCTTCCAAGGGAACAAAAATATGCCACTTTGGAGAAAGAATGTCTCGCCATAAAATGGGCTACAGAAGCTCTGCGCTATTATCTCCTAGGCAGAGAGTTTACCTTAATAACAGACCATGCACCATTAAGATGGATGCAGAACAACCGGGAGGTAAATGCCAAGGTAACCCGCTGGTTCTTGGCACTGCAACCTTTCAAGTTCTCAGTAGAACATAGACCTGGGATTCTGCACAATAATGCATTGTCATGAAAATATGCGCTCCTCGCGAAGTCCGCGTCTCCCTACTTGGAGACGCTAGGGGGAGGGATGTGTAACAAAAGGAGGCATTTTTCTGACAAGAGGCAGAGAAAGTATACAGGAGGATTAACATGTATAAATGCTCGTTTGTGCCATTTGTTCAGGGAGATCAACGCTGGGGAATCTGGCTGGTCTTGAGAGAGCTGAGCTATGTCTAGCTAGCATTTAGGGTCTCCAAGAAATGCTGTGAAAACTGTACGGTGTCAAAACATTTACCATCCTGACAATAAAACTACGTAAAATGGAAGAAGTTGTTCGCGTGTGCTTCTGCAGTAGCGGGCTTTTGCCACAATATATATATATATATATATACAGTCAAGTCCATAAATAAATGTTGTGAAGGGGGTTTTCTTCACCAGGGGAAAAAAATTTCTGTCATTCAACCCAGTTGTTTTCCGTGGTCTTCCGGGTCATTTGGTGTTGCTGAGCTCTCAAGTGCGTTATTTCTTTTTAAGACTGTTCAAAATTTGGCCACATCTAATGTTTTTGCTATCTCTCTGTTAGCTTTGTTTTGATTTTTCAGCCTAATGATGGCTTGCTTCACTGATAGTGACAGCTCTTTGTATCTCATTGCCAGGAGCCGCGGCGTTGCTATTGGCCTCTCCTCCCCGCTTTTCCGATGCCCCGGTCGTCTCCATGACAATTGAGGCGTCACATCCGGTTTTGCAGCCCCTACTGTTGCCGTTGCCACCGTTGTCTTCGAAACTTCTAAACAGCGCGCCCCGGCATTACAGAGCAGCCAGGCGCATGCGCTGCAACAAGTACAGCCTGTGGGCTGATTAAATTAATTAATTAAGGTCCTACTACTGTGGTCTGTTACAGGGCAAATCCCTGATTGGCCTATGGCACTATTTAAGGCAGGGAGGGCTTAGCCTTCCTGCCGGTTATAGCATCCTAGTTTAGTACTTGTGCTGACCTACTCTGATGTACTGCAGGATTTCTGTTGTGACCTTTTGCCTGTTTACTGGACCTTGCCTTATTGCCTGTGACCCTGACCTTTTGGCCTGTACCTTGGATTCTGCTGATCTGCTCGTGACCCTGACCCTTGGCGTGTTTTCTGACTATTCTACTCTGCAAGTGACCCCTGACCTTGGCTTTCGTCTGACCATTCATTACCATCTGCACTGTCTCCAGGCCTGTGCTGCGGTTAGTATAACGAACCTACACTACATTGGACTTAAGTCTTGGGGGCATCCGAGTACCTGTGAGCGCATCTAGCTCTACGGGAAAGGCGGCTGCTATAGGCAAAGAACTCCGCCAGTCCGTTCTGCAGGTTCTTTATCTGACCACTAGCAGCCTAACATTATAACCGGCCAGTGAATTCTGAGGAGGATTCTTCATGAAAAGTAACGGGACGAACCGCTCTTCAGCTCAAGTCAGTAGCAGTTCCGGAACCTAAATTTAACCTGCCAGACCGTTTTTTCCGGGGAAAGGTTACTGTTCCGCAATTTCAAGGAAAGCTGAAAACTTTATTTCCGGTTAAAACCCCGTTCCTCTGAGTCAGAACAGCAAAGGGTTGGTATTATTATATCCCTTCTCCAAGGTTACCCTCAGTCCTGGGCATTTAGTCTTCCTCCTGCAAGCCCTTCACTACTCTCCGTTGATGCGTTCTTTAACGTTTTGGGCCTACTGTATGATGATCCGGAACGGGTGGCATCAGCCGAGGCTCACCTTAGGGCTCTGAAACAGGGCCAGCGTTCCGCTGAAGAATTCTGTGCCGAGTTCAGGCGTTGGTCTACCGACAGCGAATGGAAGGACCCTGCATTACGCAGTCAACTTGGTTTAGGTCTGTCGGAAGAGATCAAGGACACGTTGGTACAGTATCCTTCGCCAACGTCATTTGAAGACCTGATGCAACTCGCTATCAAAATCGATAGGGGGATCAGGGAGAGAAAGGCAGAGAGAGAGACACCATCTGGTCTTCCATCTATCTTGGCTTCTGCACCTTTGGAGCCAGAAGAGCCGATGCAATTAGGAGCGTATCGCCTCTCCATGGAAGAAAAAGCTATAAGGCAGACTCAGGGACTATGTCTTTACTGTAGCACCAAAGGACATTTTTCCCGTACTTGCCCTAACAAGCCAGGAAAAGATTTGGCCTAGGAGTTATAAAGGAGGTCCACCTAGGTCTGAAGATTATCTACTCAAAAAATTTATTATTGGTTCCCGTGCTATTCAATTGTGGTGGCCAGTTTGTCAATACCTCAGCCTTTATTGATAGCGGTGCCGCAGGGAATTTTCTGGATATCGGATTTGCTAAAGCTTCAGGAATTCCTTTCCGGAATGTCAGTACAGTTATTACTGTATGCAGATTGGATAGGGAATCACTTCCAGATGGCAAGTTGGTGTATGAAACTCACCCGTTACGTTTATCAGTAGGAGCACTTCATACTGAAAGTCTGACTTTCCTTCTGATTAACTGCCCATCTGTACCGGTGATATTAGGGCATCCCTGGCTGTGGCTTGATAATCCGGTAATCGATTGGGCATTAGGAGAGATAACCCAGTGGAGGCCTTCATGTTCTCAGTCTTGTTTAAGGTTGCCTCTTCGGATGTTACAGCCCACTTCTGAATTACTACCTTCGCAGTACCATATATTTCGGGATGTTTTCTCTAAAAAAGCTGCTGACACCTTGCCTCCCCACCGGGATTTCGATTGCGCCATCGACTTATTGCTATAAAAAAACTGCTCAATTGCCTAAAGGAAGGCTGTACGCACTCTTCGGTCCTGAAATCAAAGCCATGCTTGAGTATGTCAAAGAAAACCTACAGAAAGGCTTCATTATGCCTTCAAAATCGCCAGTGGGAGCTGGTTGTTTCTTTGTCTCCAAAAAACGATGGTGGACTATGTCCTTGCATTGATTATAGGGGTCTCAACAAGATCACTGTTAAAAATACCTACCCGCTTCCTCTTATCTCAGTACTGTTCGACCAGCTCAAAGGTGCTACCATCTTCACCAAAATTGACCTACGTGGGGCATATAACATCATTCGCATTAGGGATGGAGGCGAGTGGAAAACAGCTTTAAATACCCAGTCTGGCCACTACAAATATTTAGTTATGCCCTTCGGTCTCTGCAACGCACCAGCGCTCTTCCAGGATCTTATTAATGAAGTACTTCGGGAATTCCTCGATCAGTTCGTCGTGGGATAACTAGATGATATATTGATACACTCGCATTCATGTCTCAACATCGGCTTCATGTCCAACAAGTACTCCGCAAGTTACGGGACAATCATTTATTTGCCAAGCTTGAAAAATGTGAGTTTGAAGTCCAAAGTGTATCCTTCCTGGGATATGTCATATCTTGCTCCGGTTTTTCTATGGACCCAAATAAGGTGCAATCTAATTTGGATTTGGTGCAACCCATTAATCTGAAAGCCATACAAAGATTCTTAGTCTTCACCAATTACTACTGCAGATTTATTCAGGGGCTTTCGGATTTGGTAGCTTCTATTGTGGCCCTCACCAGAAAGGGCGCAGTTCCTGATAATTGGTCTTCAGTTCCTTTGAGGCGCTAAAAAAAGCATTTATATCTGCTCCTGTCTTAAGGCATCCTAATCCGGAGCTGCCTATTGTTGTGGAGGTGGACACCTCTGACATTTATGCGGGTGCTGTACTTTCTCAGAAGGATCCTGGTAACCACAAACTGTTTCCCTGTGCCTTCGTCTTCCGTAAGTTCTCTTCCGCAGAGGCCAACTATGATGTTGGTAATCGAGAACTTTTAGCCATCAAATGCGCGTTTGAGGAATGGTGTCATTGGCTGGAAGGCCCCGTCCATGTCATCTCAGTTATTACTGATCATAAGAATCTGCAATATATTGAAACAGTAAAGCGATTGAATCCAAGACAAGCTCTTTGTTCATTGTTCTTTACCCGCTTTCACTTTGATATTACTTACAGACCAGGATCCAAGAACATTAAGGCTGATGCGTTATACAGAAGCTTTACCGCTCATCATGCATCAGTTACTAAACCGCTGCCTATCTTACCACCTTTGGTTATTCATGCCGGTCTAGCTCAGGACTTGAGGGTATCCCTTCTCAGGTTCCAAACATTGGCGCCCTCGGAGACTCCTGCAAACAGCGTATTTGTACCAGTCCATCTCCGGAAGGCTGTCCTCACTGAGGTCCACGACCACAAAACCGCTGGACATCCAGGTATCCGGAAAACCATAGAAAATCTCTCACGCTCTGTTTGGTGGTCCACTATGTCTTCGGAAGTTCGAGATTTTGTTTTGTCATGTGAAATTTGTGCTAAAAACAAGACCCCTAGGAGCCGTCCTTCCAGCCAGCTTATGCCTTCGTCTGTCCCTACTAGAACGTGGACTCACTTGTCGATGGGCTTTATTGTGGAGCTCCCTTCCTCAGCAGGCCACAATACTATCTGGGTAGTGGTCGACCGCTTCAGTAAAATGGCCCATTTCATACCTCTAACCAGACACCCTAGCGCACAGACCTTGGCCTCACTTTTTGTTCAACACATCTTTCGGCTCCATGGTTTACCGTTGGATATTGTTTCTAACCGCGGTTCCCAGTTCATTTCTCAGTTCTGGAAGTCCTTCTGTGGTCTCCTGGGAATAAACATCAGTCTCTCCTCAGCATATCATCCACAGTCTATTGGACTGACTGAGAGGGTCAATCCGTCTTTAGAACAATTTTTACGGTTATACACCACTGAGTTCCACAACAACTGGTCAACTCTGTTACCCTGGGCGGAGTTCACCTACAACAATTCCTGTCATTCCTCCACTTGTAACTCTCCGTTCTACAGCAACTTTGGGTTTCATCCTAGATCCAACTCACTGGCTGTGCTTGACTCTTCTGGACTTCCTGGCATTCGCTCTACGGCTACGATTCTGAAGAACAATTGGAAAAAAGTTCACACTGCCTTAAAACAGGCCTCTTTTTACTCAAAAAAAATTTCAGATCAACACCGTAGAGGCTGCTCTTTGAAAGTGGGTCAGAAGGTTTGGCTCTCCACCCATAATATCAGGCTTAGACAACCTTGTAAAAAGCTTGGTCCCAGATTCATTGGTCCCTTTTTCATTATCAAACAAGTAAATCCGGTGGCCTTTAGATTGAAACTCACACGCTCCTTGAAAATTCCAAATACGTTCCACTGCTCCCTACACAAACCTGTAATTTTCTCTAGTAAATTCAGACGTGTTCACCCTCGGAGACCTCATTCGGTTAATGTGGAAGGACACCAAGAATTGGTGATACCAAAAATACTGGATTCCAAGAAAGTCCTGGGACAAATTCATTTTCTAATTCAATGGAAAGGCCGTGACTTGGAGGAACGTTCTTGGGCGCCACGGAGGTGTCTACATGTGGATAGACTTATTAAAGAATTCTTCAAAAAATTTCCTAAGAAACCAGGATGTCGGGGTTCCTTAACCCCTCCTCAAGGGGGGGTACTGTCAGAAGCAGATGCGGCCATGGGCACCGCCGCGACTCTCCTCCCCGCTGTTCCGACATCCCGGTCATCTCCATGTCACTTCCGGTTTGCGGCTTTTTTAGATATTGTTTGCCAATCTCTAATCTGGTCTTTCTGTTTTTGTGGCTCACAAATGGTTTACATCTTGTGGGGAACCCTTTATATTCACTCTTGTGAAGTCTTCTCTTGATTGTTGACTTTGACACATATACACCTACCTCCTGGAGAGTGTTCTTGATTTGGCCAACTGTTGTGAAGAGGTTTTTCTTCACCTGGGAAAAAATTCTTCTGTCATCCACCACAGTTGTTTTCCGTGGTCTTCCGGGTGTTTTGGTGTTGCTGAGCTCTCCGGTGCGTTCTTTCTTTTTAAGAATGTTCCAAACAGTTGATTCGGTCACACCTAATGTTTTTGCTATCTCTCTGATGGGTTTGTTTTGATTTTTCAGCCTAATGATGGTACCACAGAGGTGGCTTCGGTACCTGCAAGTATTGGCACTACTACACAAGGAGGCGAGGAGTCTAACACGCCGCCGCTATTCACCAGGTACCCCCGCAAGGAAGTTTGGACTTCGCAGCGAGCGATGTGCAGGTCGCGACCCTCCCAGGAAGCTACTTGCGAGGTGACAGGCAAATCCGTAGTCGTGCAGGCAGAGTCAGGAACCAAGCGGGCAGATAAGGTACCGAATCAGGAGGCAGAGAATAGTCAGCAGGCCGAGGTCAAACTGAAGTAACACGACAAGACAAAGGAGAATCCAAAGGCTAGGTCAGGAAGCCGAGTCAGTTACAGGAATCAAACAGGTAGACTGTAATATATATCACAGGAACGCTGGAGGCTAGATAACTAGTTGCTCTGGCATCCTAGTGGTGTCAGAGCAGGATATATATAGGAAGTACTTAACTCTCATAGGTGGACAGTGATTCGGCGGTCAGACACGCTGACCGCCTACAGGAATCTCAGCAGCGCGTCCCGTTGTTATGGCGACGGGCGCGCATGCGCACCACGCTGCCGGAAGAAGCGTCTCCATTACTTAGCAATGGGGCGCTCAGAGAGAGACAGACGTCCGTCCCTGCTTAGCGTGGAGGCGCGGGGACGGCGTCTGACAGATGGCTTGCTTCACTGATAGTGACACCTCTTTGGATATCCTTGTTAGGAGCCGTAGCGGATACAGGCACCGCCGTGACTCTCCTCCCCGCTGTTCCGATGTCCCGGTCGTCTCCATGACAACCGGGGCGTCACTTCCGGTTTTGCAGCAAAGGCAACGGTCGGACGCCAAAACTTCTAAACAGCGCGCCCCGGAATTACAGTGCAGCCAGGTGCATGCGCTGCAACAAGTACAGCCTGTGGGCTGATTAAATTAATTAATTGATTAAGGTCCTACTCTTGTGGTCTGTTACAGGGCAAAGCCCTGATTGGTCTATGGCACTATTTGCCGGTTATAGCGTCCTAGTTTAATACTTGTGCTGACCTGCTCTGATATACTGCTGGATATCTGGTGTGACTTTTGCCTGTTTACTGGGCCTTGCCTTATTGCCTGTGACCCTGACATTTTGGCCTGTACCTTGGATTCTGCTGATCTGCTCATGACCCTGACCCTTGGCGTGTTTTCTGACTATTCTACTCTGCAAGTGACCCCTGACCTTGGCTTTCGTCGGACCATCCATTACCATCTGTACTGTCTCCAGTTCTGCGCTGCGGTTAGTATAGCAAACCTACACTACATTGGAGTTAAGTCCTGGGGGCAGGGGCGGATTGGCCATTACCTTTACCGGAAAGCTCCCCAGGAGGCCGATGGCCTAACGAGGCCGCCTTCTATTTTTTTTTTATTTTTTTATTTTTGTGTCACCCGCCGAGGTCGGAAGGAGGGCAACAATACAAAAATTGGTGGTCAGTGGTCAGCATCGCGAGGCTGCCTGGTGCTGCAGCACTGTGGGTCCTACAGCAATGTGCACCGATCAGACAGGAAGCAGGAAGTATTCACTTACTGTCTGTCTGATCAGGTCTGCGGAGCAATGCTGCGGAGCAATGCTGCAGAGCGCGCCGGCCCTGATACTTAAGGTAAGTGAGAGGGGGCTACATATGTGAAAACTATATGTGAGGGGGCTACATATGTGAAAACTATATGTGAGGGGGCTACATATGTGAAAACTATATGTGAGGAGGCTACATATGTGAAAACTATATGTGAGGGGGCTACATATGTGAAAACTATATGTGAGGGGGCTACATATGTGAAAACTATATGTGAGGGGGCTACATATGTGAAAACTATATGTGAGGAGGCTACATTTGTGAAAACTATATGTGAGGAGGCTACATATGTGAAAACTATATGTGAGGGGGCTACAGCTTTTTTCCAGCATTGCTTTAGAAATGACCCACTGTGTATTAAGTCATCATATCTAGGTTTTCCTAAATGTTTCCCCAACCAAATTCCAAGTTCTAAATCCCGCCTACTTTTGTGTTGGCCCCACCTACATTTAAGTTAGCCCCACCCACATGAGGCCACTTCAATAATTTTTTCCAGGGCCACTTTAAGTTCCCAATCCACCCCTGCCTGGGGGCATCCGAGTACCTGTGAGCATGTCTAGTTCTACGCGAAAGGCGGCTGCTATAGGCGAAGACCTTTGCCAGTCCGTTCTGCAGGTTCGTTATCTGACCACTAGCAGCCTAACACTCATATTGAGAGTCCACAGCAACAGATTTCAAATGCAAATGTCACACCTAGAATCAACCCCAGAACTTTTACCTGCCTAATTGATAATGAAATAACGAGGGAATAGCCCACACATGTCCATTGAATAGCTTTTGAGTCGATTGTCCCATTACTTTTGGTCCCTTATAAAGTGGAAGGCACATATAGAAACCGTTGTAATTCCTACACCGTTCACATGATTTGGATGTAAATACCCTCAAATTAAAGCTGAAAGTCTGCAGTTAAAGCACGTCTTGTTAGTGTCATTTCAAATCCATTGTGGTGGTGTATAGAGCCCAAAATATGAGAATTGTGTCCATGTCCCAATATTTATGGACTTGACTGTATATATATATATATATATATATATATATATGTATATATATATATATATATATATATATATATATATATTGTGAAAAGCATGCAAACAGATGGCTCATCGCACAGGTTTGACATTTTGACATTTATTTACTTGTCACGATGGATAAATAGTCTTGGCACTGTCTTCAGCAGCCAAATCAATCATATTCACAGAAAAAAACATAGTCCCATAGTCCTAAATGCTGGCTATCTCAGTTAGGTCTCTACCTGGTCACTGGCACCAGTCTCTCACCCACAACACAAGTTAGCTATTTATGCCTACTCCCCAGCACTGCTCAAGCTGATTCCTTGATTGCTAAGACCCAGGTGCTCCACCTGGTCTCGTGTGTATGTGTGTGTGCAGATTTAACCCTCTCTGCACCTTTAGGTTATCAACATCACTCTTTCCTCCACTAGAAGGTGGCAAAGTATCCCAATTGCCACATATCCCTCCCCTTAACTTCGTCCAGCTATAAGAAGCGGACTGAAATAAAAGGGCTGCAAGGTCAAGAATCAATGGGTCACTGTGGCATTGACCTCCCAATTTACCTGCATCCATTTTATTGGAGTATGGTCTGTCACTAATGTGAACTCCCTACCCAGAAGTTGCATATTTCTTT
The DNA here is from genome assembly GCF_038048845.1 of Mixophyes fleayi. Classification (NCBI taxonomy): domain Eukaryota; kingdom Metazoa; phylum Chordata; class Amphibia; order Anura; family Limnodynastidae; genus Mixophyes; species Mixophyes fleayi. The sequence goes on from NC_134409.1 coordinate 85,422,104, forward strand.
TCTCTTGGTAAGAGTTTGCGACTTAGATACAGAACGGGTTTTTTCAGTCCTTTTGCTTTTTGTGACAACACCGCGCCCATATCCACAGCCGAGGCATTGGTTTGCAGATAACATTTCTTAGTGAAAATGGATGCTTGTAATACTGGTGCTGTACACAAAGCCATCTTTAGGTCTTCCCAAGCAGTTTCTGCAGCCCCAGACCAGCTTAACTTGTCAGGACAGGCTTTCTTGAGATGTTCTGTCAGTGGTGTAGCCCGAATAGCAAAGCTTTCTATAAATTGACGGTAGTATCCTACCAAGCCCAGAAATGTCCTCAACTGGGTTTTTCTTTCTGACTTGGGCCAATTCTTTACGAAATCTACCTTGTCGATCTGGGGTTTGACCTTCCTACGTCCAACTATTTATCCCAGGTATTTTGTCTCTGGCATGGCTAATGTACATTTTATCGGATTGGCCGTAAGGCCATGTGCCCTCAAAGACTCCAACACTGCTTCCACTTTGGGAAAATGTGACTCCGAATTGCGAGTAGGCATATGCTCTATGGGGTTTCACGAGTTTATTATTAACCCTCTGGAATGTGGCAGGTGCCCCATGCAGCCCAAAAGGCAACACTTTGAACTCAGTTTTTGGCTTGGCAGAGGCTGTTAGGGATATTTGCCAATAACTCTTACTGAAGTCTAATGTGGACAAATACATACTCCCAGCTAAATTCTCTACCAATTCATCTATTCCTGGCATGGGTTACATGTCAAATTGGGAGACCTTATTTAACTGTCTAAAGTCGTTGCAAAAACATATCATCCCATTGGGCTTTGGGACCAACACTATCAGACTATTCCACCTCCTGGGGGATTCTTCCACAACTCGCAATTGAAGCATGTTTTCCACTTCCTTCTTCACCACCGCTCGTCTTGCCTCGGGTATATGGTAGGGTCATTGTTTAAATACCACCCCTGGGGGTGTGACTATATCATGCTCTATCAGAGCGGTACGCCCAGTGACAGGAGAATAGACATCCCTGTTTCGAGCCACCATCTTTACCACTTGTTGCTTCCAAGGTGGCGTCAGAGAGGTCTCAATGGGTACCTCACAGACCTCTGTTTTAACAGCTAGCAATGAAGGTCCAGGATTATCCTAATGCTAAGCTTTTAGTAAATTGACATGGTAAATCTGTTCTTCTCGTCTTCTACCCAACTGGCAGACCCTATAGTTTACCGGGCCAACAGCCTCTTTGACTTCATAAGGTCCCTGCCAGTGTGCAAAGATCTTGCTTTCCTGCATGGGAACAAGAACCAAAACCTTGTCACCTGGGCTGAATGAACGAACTACTGCCTGAGAGTCATAATGCCTTCTTTGACGCTCTTGGGCATCCTCTAAGTGTTCTTTCACTATAGGTCCTATTTGTCTCAACCTTTTATACAGGTGGGCAACAAACTAAACCACATTTGGCACTTTGGGTTTTTGTTGTCGTCCATACAAGAGTTCAAATGGACTAAACCCCGTTGACTAAACCCCGTACCGCCAACATTATAAAAGGGGGTAGTGAATCTACTGGATCCATTCCTATTCGTTCAAAGAGTACTTGAATGACTGAAGTGGGAATTAATGGGGCACTATAATCAGGTTTTGGGGAGGTTTTTTGACATACTGGACAGGTTAAGCAATACCTTTTCACTGCCATACATATTCCTGGCCAGTAAAATCATAGTAGAATCCTTTCCCAAGACTTATCCTCTCCCAAACGACCCTTACAAAGATGTGTGTGTGCGGCTTCCAACACTAAAGGTACGTGTACCTGCGATATTAACAGTTGTTCAACATTTTTCTCCTGAACAACCCCGGCTCTTTACAACAAATCCCCTTTAACAAAAAAATAAGGTGCACCCTCTGCTGACCTAGCAGCTTTTATCACACCATTAATTTCCCCAAAAGATTTAAATGCATTTTCTAGCGAGGCATTGTTAAGCTGATCTCGAGCAAAGTCTTGTAATGAAAACAGCCTTGGAATTGAGGACCAGTCCTCGACTTCGTCTGGTGGCTCTGCATTTTCCACGACAGAGTCACCTAAAAATGATTGTCTCAATGGCTTCTTTTGTTTCCTTATGTGAGACTTGGGACGAGTAGAGGTCGTGGACCTGTATTCAGCATCCATATGCGACAGTTCTGTTGTCTATTTCCCAGGCCCAGTGAGAGCTGGACTGGTTCCATAAAGATTGGAATTTCAGCCGGTGTATCAGTTGCCAACATGTCCAGCTGGATCCAGTCACGAAGAGCCTCCTGGAACATGGAAAACTCTTGCCCAAGAATAAGGGGATATGGTACTTTAGGGGCTACGGCAGCCACTACCTCAATTGTTTCGCCTTTTATGGTAATATGAAGGAGAGTCCGCTCATATTCCTCAGTCGCTCAATGGATGCATAACACCTTCACCTTAGATAACCTTGCTGTTACATCTTTCGGAACCACAAAACTGGAGACCAATGTAATCTCACATCCTAAATCTACCAGGGCCAAAACAGCATGTTAATTTATTAAGACAGTCACCCAAAACATTACCGTTTTCCCTGTGGAGGGTACAACTAGGAAAGGTTGGTCCTAGCTGTAAAAGAACAATTCACAGGCTTCTGTTGCTTTTGACATTCAGCATGGACATGCCCAGGTCTGCTATATTCAAAGTGCCAAGGCGAAGAAGTTTCCCTTACTGGCTCTGCTCGCCCTGGCGACAACTTTGGATTGGTCTACAGATTTGGATTTCCATCTGGAGCCTTAGACATGTATTGCAGGGCCAAATAATGATCTATCACCATAGCAAGTCCCTCATAAGACTGTTGATCAGCTTGTAGCACCCATCTCTGTAAGCTACTCTCCAGCCCACGGACAAAATGGTCAATTGCCAGTATCTCCACCATATGGCCAGGTGTATTGGTATATGGCTGCAACCAACTCTATCACTTTAGAGAGATCAGCCATCTGTGAGCGAATTGATTTTCCTGGAAGATAAAGCCAGTCATGGTAGCGCTGAGCTCTCCACATTCCGGTCACACCTATCCGGGCCAAAATTTTCAGCGTTACTTCCTGATAGAAAGCAGCTTGCTCATCAGATAAATCAACATAAGCACGCTGAGCTTCACCGCTCAAATACGGTGCCAGTTTCTCTGCCCAAGTTCCTGGCGCCCATTTTAGTTTTGTGCGGACTTTCTCAAAGGCTAAGAGTTATGCCTCCACATCATCTGAGGCAGTAATTTTCAGCAAGACAGGCACATCAGACACATCACCTGCCTCACCTGTGCTAGCTCTTTGTGGAAGAGCGTAGCATTCTCTATATGTGTCACACGCCGGTCCCATAGTTAGGTGCCGGCGCTATGACTTTCCCTTTAAGAACCATGATTCTGCTTGCTTCTGCCTCAGAGACATTACTTTCACAGGTGTTCCTGGCTACTGTGATCTGGACCTCCTCCTGAACCTCATTGCTCCTGGAGCACTATATTAACCTCCCAAGGTTATAGGCTCATTGCCTGTTCTTCGTGTTACTCTGGTTGCATTTGGATCAAGCTGCAAACTCCTCACTGCTGTTCATCTGCAAGCTGCAAACTCCTCACTGCTTTTCACCTGCAAGCTGCAAACTCCTCACTGCTGTTCACCTGCAAGCTGCAAACTCCTCACTGCTGCTCACCTGCAAGCTGGAACTCCTCTGCGCTATTCATCTGCACGCTGAACGAGTATCGTGAGTTGCTGCTAAACCTGTGCCTTATCTATTGGTTCACCTTTACATCTGGCTGGCTAGATCGCTGAATCTCGCTGTAGAGCTACTATCAAATTACTTGTCACCTGTAGTTCCACATCTGACACGGGTTATCCTTTCTCTGCTGTTACCTGTTTACTGGACTGTTTACTGGACAGTGATTCACATTCATCTGCTGTGTGGTTCTTGGATCCTAGTGTTCTTGTTTATCATCACTGCGTTGAACTGTATATAATTTCATCTCATGCTGTTGCCAAGGGTTACCGACTATGAAGTAGCATATGTGATTAATGTCTGCATTACAATGAATTGCTGTGTATTCATCTTTGCCAATATATATATATCTAATTCCTTCCATTCCTGTTGTACCAACATTCAATATAATACGTTGCAGCACTACTACTTTCTCCTGTGTTATTATTGATGCTTGTAAGCCATGAACCTATTTTATGTATATTATTGTGTTCTGCCTCCACCATCCTCTATAATAGAGGCAAGGGATCTGCAGAACACCCTCAGAGCCGTGACAGTAAGAACATGCCAAAATGTCTGGTCCCCCGGTGGAGCCTTCCGCGAAGGATATGCTACAGCATCTAATTGCTCGAGTTGATAAGCAGGACAACACACAGCGTCAGTTGCTACAATGTCTTCAGACACTTGCTGGGCGTCTGGACACACTTAAAAAAAAATCAACCACCAGTGCCTGTTTCTCCTCCTGAGCAACCTTCGGACATCAGGCCTCCCTTGTGACTTCCTCTACGCTCAGGTTACCTACTCCGGCCAAGTTTGATGGAGACCCTAAATTATGTCGTGGCTTTCTCAATTAGTGTTCAATTCACTTTGAGCTTCAACCGCAAAATTTTCCCACTGATAGAGCTAAAGTGGCCTATGTGGTCTCGCTACTAATTGGCCAAGCCTTAGCCTGGGCCTCCCCACTGTGGGAGAGGGATGATCCGCTTCTTTCTAATTATGCATCCTTTTTGTTGACGTTCCGTCAAATTTTCGATGAACCTGGCCAACTCTCCTCGCCTCCATGGCTATACTCCGTTTACGCCTAGGAAATCATTCAGTGGCATAATATGTCATTGAATTCCGCCCTCTATCTTCTGAATTGTCTTGGAACGATAAAGCATTAGTGGCTGCTTTCTGGCAGGGGTTATCTGACCGCATAAAACACGCATTAGCCGCCAATGAACTTCCTACTACACTGGATGTCATAATATCTTTATGTAATAAAGTGGATCTACGCTTCAGAGAGAGAACGGTGGAGAAGGAGGTAGCTCGTCGCCTAATCCATAGGCCCGTGCCACATCCTGTCTCACCTTTTTCTATAATTGATGAGCCCATGCAAATTGAGAGATCCTGGCTGACCCCTGAAGAACGTGACCGCAGACGCAGAGACAAGTTATATATCTATTGTGGTGACTCGGGTCACTTCTTAAATTCTTGTCACAAGAGGCCGGGAAACGCCAAACCCTGATCTTTTCTGGGGAGGTCAGATTGGGGCTTGAAGAAACCTCTTCTTCTGCTGCTTGTACCAATCCTGTTTCTCCACTATGTGACTCTAAAAGACACTCTACCCAAGCTTTAATCGATTCTGGTGCTGTTGGGAACTTTATTTCGCATGGTCTAGTTACTCAATGGTCCATTCCCTTTGTTCCTTTAGAAACTCCTGTCGTCATTACAGCTATTAATGGATCTCAGCTTTCAAAAGGGGTAATTCGTACCCGGTCCAAGCCTCTTCTCCTCGGTGTAGGAGCGTTACATTCTGAAAGTATCTCCTTCCTAATATTGCCTTGTACCTCATCCCCAGTCATCCTGGGCCTTCCATGGCTCCAACTCCACTCGCCACAACTAGATTGGAATACGTCTGAGATCATATCCTGGGGTCCTCGGTGCCATTCAGATTCTTTACCCAAAGTAAGACCACTCCGTTCGTCTGAGGTCATTTCACCGTCAGATCCTTCTATATTGCCTCCTCAATATCAATCATTTGCTGAAGCTACGTCCATCTATGTCAAAGAGAACCTCCAAAGAGGCTCTATAAGACCATCTGTCTTACCGGCTGAGGCTGGCTTCTTTTTTGTAAAAAAAGAAAGTCGGCTCGCTTCGTCCCTGCATTGACTATCACGGCCTTAATCTGGTGACCATCAAGAATCGCTATCCTATTCCTCTAATTACCGAGCTATTCGACCGAATTAAAGGAGCTAAGATCTTCACGAAGCTGGATCTCAGAGGCGCCTATAATCTAATTCGTATTCGGTCCGGAGATGAGTGGAAAACCACTTTCAATACCCGCGATGGCCACTACAAATATTTGGTGATGCCATTTGGACTTTGTAATGCCCCAGCCATTTTTCAAAGTTTTATTAATGAGATATTTCGAAATCTTCTCTACTCCTACGCTGTTGTGTATCTAGACGATATTCTCATTTTTTCTAAGACTCTGGATACTCATAGGGAGCATGTGGCCGAAGTACTAACTAGGCTTCGCAGGAATCATCTGTGCTGCAAGTTGGATAAATGTTCATTTGAAGCAGCTTCTATGCCTTTTCTAGGTTTCATCATTTCCGGATCAGGTCTACAGATGGAGCCAGAATAGGTTCAGTCCATTCTAGACTGGCCACTGCCAGCTACACTCAAAGCCATTCAACGATTTCTAGGCTTTGCAAATTACTACCGACAGTTCATCTTAAATTACTCCAGCATAGTGGCTCCCATTACAGCCCTCACCAAAAAAGGGGCTAACCCAAAGAAGTGGCCAGTGGAGGCCTTAGAGGCTTTCTCTTATTTCAAAAAGGCTTTTTCTTCAGTGCCCATTCTCCAAGAACCAAATCTTTCACAACCATTCTTCTTAGAAGTGGATGCATCAGCAGTTGGTGTTGGAGCAGTCCTCTCCCAATGGTCATCTACCAACCGCCTGTTGCCGTGTGCTTTTTTCTCTCGAAAGTTTTCACCAGCAGAACAAAATTACACCATCGGTGACAAAGAATTTCTAGCTATGAAGTTTGCATTATCTGAGTGGCGATACTTCTTGGAAGGGGCTCAACAAGTAGAAACGATTTTCACTGACCATAAAAATTTGCTGTATCTACAAACAACACAATGTCTCAATCCTCAGCAAGCTCGATGGTCTCTCTTTTTCTCTCGTTTTAATCTCCATGTCACTTTTAAACCTGGACATTTGAATATAAGAGCGGATGCTTTGTCTCGAGCCTTTGATACTTCAGCAGATTCAGATCCATTTACTAATCGCCCCATCTTGGATCCTAAGTGCTTGCTAGCTTCTACTCTGCCTCAATCTCCTCCTCCTGGTAAATATTTCATTCCAAAAGCACTCCAGAAGAAATTATTACGTTGGTACCATGCTTCTAAATTTTCTGGCCATGCAGGGTTTCAGAAAACATACGAGTTAATTTGCCACTCCTATTGGTGGCCATCCATTCGTGGTGATGTTAAGGACTTTGTTGCCTCCTGTGATGTTTGTGCACAGCACAAATCTTCTCGCCTGGCTCCTATGGGACCTCTGTTACCCCTTCCTATACCTTCCAAACCATGGACTCACATCAGCATGGATTTTATAACTGACCTCCCTACCAGTAGAGGCCATAATACAGTCTGGGTCGTGGTGGACCGCTTTTCAAAGATGGCTTATTTTGTACCACTTTTGGGCTTGCCTTCTTCCTCAATCCTTGCGCAACACTTCATCCAAGAAATTTTTCGACTGCATGGGTGCCCTCAAGAGATTGTTTCTGACAGAGGAGTGCAATTTACCTTTAAATTCTGGCGAGCTTTGTGTAAGGCACTAGGAGTCCAGCTCAACTTCTCATCCAGATATCAACCACAATCTAAAGGGCAGACAGAGAGAGTAAATAAAGACCTTGAGACCTTTATTCGTATGTTCTCTTCTGCTTCACAAGATAACTGGATGGATCTCCTACCATGGGCAGAGTTTGCTCATAATAACTTGTTTCATGAATCTACTTCTTCCACTCCATTTTAGCTAGTGAGAATTCTTCTAAGTGAAATTCTTACAAGTGTATTAACTAGTATAGTTAGAGATATACAAGAGATGTTTTACCTGCAAACACTGCTACATGAGGACAACATTCAACAAACTGCCCTGAGCTCTGATTTTCTCCACCACCTGGATTGTTAACTGCCTGGACTCTCCCTGCTGAACTAATTCTCACACTTATTCAGGCCTGCAGCAGTATTATCACTTGGTGATTCCTCTTATGCTGCTTGGATTCACACTTTTAAACCACACTGTTGCTCCACTTAGCTTGAACTTTGAACTGGCTCCCTCTTGTCCTGTGGATTTGTATCACCAGCTTAGTGCACCTTGCATTATGCCTTGTTTTATACTATTGCCTTCCAATCATGCCTGATGTTCCTGTTTCACATACCTGTTTTTTCTAAACCCACCCATCTGCTATCTCTTTTGTCCTTTCTGCTTCTTATTCCCTGACTCATACTTTACATCTCTTCTTCCTCTTTTCTCTCCTTCTACCTTTGCATTCTTTTTATTCACCTCTTGTGCTCTCACTATTTCCTCACTACACTTGTAAGCCCTTACCATTCTTGCTTTCTGAATTCTTTCAACTGTATATTCCACACCTTCTATAGCTTTATCATGATTTACTCCTCCTCCACTTCTGTCCTCTCCCTTTATCCCCCTGCTTCCCATGTTCAACCTTTCCATATTGTTCTTCCTCCTCACTCCCCCTTCTCACTTCCCATCCCCCTCCCTATTTCACTCCTCTCATCTCTTCTGTGCCATTGGGCCCCTGATCTAACATGCTGCCCCCTCTTACATCTTTTCCTCTCTCCTCCCTTTCCCCACTCACACCCTTTCCCTCTTGTCCCCTTCGCTGCTCTTCTCTCAGTGTCAATCTGCTCCTACCTACCTCCTCCCTCTCTTTCCCCCCAACTAATCTTAACCCTCACGTCACTCCTACCTTCTGCCTCTCCCATTCATAAACCCCCTTATCTGCCCCATCTCCACTCCTCCCCTACCTCTTGCTCCCCTGCCCCTCATCTCCTGTCTGCTGACAAATCCCCTCTTATTTCTGCGTCTCATCCAATTCCTACCCTCTCTTCCTGTCATTCCCCTCGCTCCATATCTTACTCACCTTTGCAGACAAGCAACCCCAACAATCTCATCCACATCTCTCCTCTTCCCTCTCTTCCACTATCCTGTGGTCTCTGGAATGCGAGATCAATCTGCAACAAATTGACCTCTATCCATGATTTCTTTATCTCTAGATCCTTCAACCTGCTTGCCATCACTGAAACCTGGCTATCCCCTGAGGACACTCCCTATCCTGCTGCTCTCTCTTTCGGGGGCTTGTCCTTCTCCCACACACCCAGACCTGGGGAACGGCAAGGTGGTGGCGTCAGCATACTTCTCTCCTCCTGCTGCTCTTTTCGGGTTCTTCCCCCTGAACCCTCCCTCTCTTTTTCCTCCTTATGGGTACACTCTATCCGCCTATTCCACCCAGTCCACCTTCGTTTTGCTGTTATCTACCGTCCTCCTGGTCCTGTCTCCCAATTTCTTGATCACTTTCTCTCCTCTGACCTTCCCTTCCTGATCTTGGGGGATTTTAATATCCCTATTGACAATCCCTCAGACCCTGCTGCCTCCAAACTTCTCTCCCTCTCCTCCTCCCTTGCTCTCTCTCAATGGACCAACTCTCCCTCCCACCGCAGTGGCCATTCCCTAGATCTGTTTTTTTCACACCTCGATACTGTCTCTGACCTCATTAATTCACCTTTACCTCTCTCGAACCACCATCTCCTCTCTTTTAGCATCTCTTCACCCCTCTCATCGTCCCCGGCCCCCAAGGTTACTCTCACCAGGCGTAATCTTGACACAGTTGATCCTACCACTTTCTCCTCCCTGGGCTCGCTCCTCTCCCCCATCACCACTTTTTCTTGCCCTGATAAGGCTGTCTCCTTCTACAATCGCACTCTTACTGCTGCACTTGACTTTGTCGCCCCGGCTGTCACCGCCAAGCTTCGTCGGTCCCCGCCACAACCGTGGCACACTAAACTTACCCGCTATCTTCAAAAATGCTCCCGCAGTGCAGAACGGCTTTGGAGAAAGTCACGCACTTATGCTGACTTCCTCCACTTCAAGTTCATGCTTGCATCTTATAGTTCGGCCCTTTCCCTCTCTAAACAATCTTTCTTCAAAGCTCTCATTTCTTCTCAATCCTCTAACCCCCGTCGGCTTTTTGCTACCTTCAACTCCCTCCTCTCCCCTCCCCCTCTCCCACTCCCCACCACACTCTCTGCTGTCGACTTTGCTACCCACTTCACCTCCAAGATTGAGTCTATACGTCATGACATCTCCCAGCAGTCCCTTCTTACACCACCCTCTCCCCCCTCCATGCCCATTCTGTCCTCCTTCTCACCCTAATCTGCTGCTGCTATCGCCTTTCTCCCCTCCCCTCCAGCTAGCTCTCCCTCCTTCTCTTCCTTCACTCCGGTATCTGCAGATGAAGTCCATACCCTTCTCTCTTCCTCTCCCCCCTCCACTTGCACACAGGACCCAATCCCCTCCCACCTTCTCCGCTCCCTCTCTCTCGAAGCTTGCTCCCACCTTGCACACCTCCTCAACCTCTCCCTCTCCTCTGGAATCTTCCCCTCCTCTTTAAAACATGCTCTTGTCTTCCCCATACTCAAGAAACCGTCCCTTGATCCCGCCTCTCTCCCTATTTCACTTCTTCCTTTTGCCTCCAAACTCCTTGAACGGGTTGTCTACAACCGTCTCACCTCCTTTCTTTCCTCTCACTCACTACTTGACCCGCTCCAATCTGGTTTTTGCCCCCTCCACTCCACAGAATCTGCCCTCACTAAGGTCACTAATGACCTTCTGCTCGCTAAAACCAATAGACACTACTCCCTTCTTATCCTTCTTGACCTCTCTGCTGCCTTCAATACCGTTGACCACGCACTCCTTTTGCAAACTCTCAAATGTTTAGGCCTATGTAATACTGTCCTCTCCTGGTTTTCCTCTTACCTCACCAACCGCTTCTTCTCAGTCTCTACTCATGATTCTACATCACCCCCTCTTCCCCTACCCGTTGGCGTTCCTCAAGGCTCCGTTCTTGGCCCCTGCTTTTCTCCCTCTACACCTCCTCCCTTGGTGTCCTCATCCGCTCCTCTGGCCTCCAGTACCACCTCTATGCTGATGATACCCAAATCTATCTTTCATCCCCTGACCTCTCCCCTTCCCTTTTGTCTCGTGTCTCCTCCTGTCTCTCGGCCATCTCATCTTGGATGTCCCAAATTCCTTAAACTCAATATTCCAAGACCGAGCTTATAGTCTTCCACCCTGCCAGGACTCTCCCACATACCCCCTCTCTATTTCTGTTAATAACACTACCCTCATTTCTGTCCCCCAAGTCCGATGCTTTGGGGTCATCCTTGATTCCTCCCTCTCATTTAAGCCTCACATTCTGTCCCTCTCTAAATCCTGTTACTTCCACCTTCGGAATATATCTAAGATACGTCCCTTTCTCACCACGGAAGCCACGAAAACCCTTGTTCACTCGCTTATTTTCTCTCGCCTTGACTACTGTAACCTTCTTCTCTCTGGCCTACCTGTTTCTCGCCTTGACCCTCTTAAGTCTATCCTCAATGCTGCTGCCCACCTCATTTTTCTCTCCCGCCACTCTATCTCTGTGGTCTCCCTTCAACAGTCACTACATTGGCTCCCCATACCCTACAGAATTAAATTTAAACTCCTCACCCTCACCTTTAAAGCTCTTAGTCAATCTTCCCCTTTCTACATCTCCAATCTCATCTCTACCTACACTCCTACCCGCTCCCTCCGCTCTGCCTCTGACCTCCGCCTCACTACTTCACTGATCACCTCCTCTCACTCTCCTCTTCAGGACTTTTCCCGGGCTGCTCCCCTGCTGTGGAACTATCTTCCATGTTCCATCAGGTTAGCATCTACTCTCAAAGGCTTCAAGCGTGCCCTTAAGACTCATTATTTTATTCAAGTCTATCAGTCCTCCTAACTTTCTTGTCCTGGCTCTCTCCCCTAGTTAGTACCCCCATTTATGTGTCTCCCTCTTTCCTTGTGTGCTCCTTCTACTGTTCCTTCACCCTCTGTACCTCTTGGCCTGCTTCGCTAGCCCTGTTTTCCCTGTTTTATTAATCTTCGGCCTTCTTCTTGCTGATTTATACTATCCCTTTCTCTATCTGTCAGATGTAATCTGATTTGCTTTACCCTGTCACCTGTGTTTGTATATATTTGTGTATCATGTTGTGTCTTGGTTCTGTTTTCTGTATATGAAATGTACGGCGCTGCGGACCCTTTGTGGCGCCTTATAAGTCAAAGATAATAATAATAATAATAATAATTGTATTGTTACACCCTAATTTGCCCAAGTTTTCAGACCTCCCTCCCACTCATGTTCCTGCTGCCACAGAACTCCTGCGGAACTTTTCTTCTACCTGGGGCCAAGTTATATCCCAACTCAAGAAAACTTCTGCCCGCTATAAGACAGCGGCAGACAAGAAACGCAGGGTCGTACCGGCTCTTAAAGTGGGTGATAAAGTCTGGTTATCTACCCGGAACATTCGTTTTAAAGTTCCTTCAATGAAAAAAGTTACGGGTCTCTGTTCATTTGCTTCATACTACAGCATAAACAGTAAAATGACAAAGACTGATTAATAACACTAATAATTAAAATCTGCCATCCCCATTACATCAAATAGCTAACCATAAATAACAATCCAATCCCCATCCCCTGCCCAAATCCCCCTCCCCTCCCAGAATCACATTGGATAACACACAGACAAGCAGGAATAAAAGGAACAACACATCCACATACCAGCCATATCCCTGACGAAATCCACGGACGAAACGCGTTGGTAAAACAAGCACAGCACAACCCAAAGGATCTCCCTGGAAAACCCAGCAGACTCCTGTACTCAGATCACCAAAAGGACATCACCCTCACCAGCAACAAAACCAATACACCCCGAGAAAAAGAAGAACAAACGCAGAGAAGAACACGCTGCAGTGGAACGCACAGGCGTCTGTGCGCTCCACCTGAATACTGGAAGTTCGGCAGTTGGAACGCATATGCATTCCAAGTGCCGTAGAAGGAAACCGCTCGGCCACCAGCTACATTGATCGCTCGGCCAGCGCCATGAATACCAAAGGAAAAGCAGCCCTCATCCGCCCACCACGATAAAGCTGCCCAGACACCAGCACCAAAAGGTCGCCAATAACCCGTAAAACTGCTCTTATAAGAGCACAAGAGCAAAACATCAACGCATATTAACACATCATTACACTTTCATAAAATAATTACAAACTCACGGATACACACATACCCCGGAGAACACGTGGATAACAAATATCATTCATTACACCAGTTTCCCAATTGGGCGGACCCTGCTTAACAGGATACAAGCACCACACATCTACTATTACCCACATCACTCTTACCACCCACCACTACAGTGCCAAAGAGCAAAACTTACTGAGCTATAAACAGAAAGCAAATTTTTGAGCCCCTACAACGGTGAGCTATAAACTGAGCTGAATTCAGAGCTTTAAACACCCCTACCCAACTTAAAACCCAGAGCTATAAACTACTGCCCTAATTCGCACAGTGTAACACCACAACGATATACACTGCAATAGAGCTATAGACTAAGCAAAAGAGCTATAGACGCCAGGAAGACAGCAAAATAAGCTATAAACAACTGCTAAATCCCAGAGCAAAAAGTATATTGTCTGTATTGTGTTTACTGTGTTCTCCCACACACCCCCAAACTTCTACCATCCCACCCCCCTCTTTTTTCTAATCCCAGGTTGCGCCACGGCAGAAACTATGAAGAATCAAGCAAGCCCGGAAACTGGAACGCCCGGATCACCCGTAACAGCAGCAACAAAATTCAAGATGCACACATCAAGCACAGACGACCAAGGTAAGCTCCCTCAAAAGAGTCCCTACCACCTACACCCATATATATAAATATTGGACTGCACCCCTCTCTGTGCATAAAGTAAATATTAATACAAATTTACAACATGATATGATGATCTACACTTTATAACCACCACTTTTTCATTAATTTCATGTTTTCCTAATAACTGTTTGGTTTTGCTTGGGACTCTCTTATCACATGTGTCACTTTTGTGTGTTTAACTGTCATTATTATATAGTGGGAAGTATGCCTAGATATACATCCCATTGATAATATGGGATGAGTCCTGATCTCATCTACCTCTGAAGTAATAGAACAATAAAGTGCATTCTGAAGGGAAAAAGGCTTTTTTCCTCTCCACCCTCATTAAAATAATCTCTTCCCTCAAGAAAAGCTTGTTTGGGCATGTGGGCGCAAAAGTATGTGACGTCATACATCTAATATGAATTCAATAAAGACCACCTCCAATCTACTGAATCCCTTGTAGTAGAGGGTACAAACTAACACCCCCATAAAGTTAATCATTTTGAATCTTGTTGGTATTAGAGATGAGCAGGCTCGGATATCTGAAATCCGAGCCCACCCGAACATTGCCGATCCGAGTCGGATCCGAGACAGATCCGGGTATTGGCGCCAAATTCAAATCTGAAACTGAGGCTCTGACTCATAATCCCGTTGTCGGATCTCGCGATACTCGGATCCTATAAATTCCCCGCTAGTCGCCGCCATCTTCACTCGGGCATTGATCAGGGTAGAGGGAGGGTGTGTTAGGTGGTCCTCTGTCCTGGTAGATCTCGTGCTGTGCTGTTTAGTTCTGTGCTGTGCTGTTTAGTTCTGTGCTGTGCTGTGCTGTGCTGTGCTGTGCTGTGCTGTCCTCTGCAGTATCAGTCCAGTGGTGCTGTGTGCTGTGCTCTGTCCTTCTGAGGTCAGTGGTGCTGCTGGGTCCAGTGCTGTGTCCTGTTCAGTCCAGTGGTGCTGTGTCCTGTGCTCTGTGCTTCTAAGGGCATAGTTATTTCCCCAATATTCCCCTGTGTTTAAAAAATTAAAAAAAAGTTATTTAAAAAAATACCAAAAACTAATTTAATTTTTTTTAATTACCACAAAATTTGCACAACCAATCCTGCAGTATAAGCCCATTGGTACTGCAATATTACCAAGTTCACACATTCAGCAGTAAAAGTCCAGTGGTACTGCAATATTACAAAGTTTACACATTCTGCAGTATCAGTCCAGTGGTGCTGTGTGCTGTGCTCTGTCCTTCTGAGGTCAGTGGTGCTGCTGGGTCCTGTGCCGTGTCCTGTTCAGTCCAGTGGTGCTGTGTCCTGTGCTCTGTGCTTCTAAGGGCATAGTTATTTCCCCATTATTCCCAAGTTTTTAAAAAATTAAAAAAAAAGTAAAAAAAAAATTACAATTAAAAATTAAAAAAAATAAATATATAATTATAACCAAATTTGCAAAACCAATCCAGCAGTATAAGTCCATTGGTACTGCAATATTACAAAGTTCACACATTCTGCAGTATCAGTCCAGTGGTGCTGTGTCCTGTGCTCTGTCCTGCTGAGTTCCGTAGTGCTGCTGGGTCTTGTGCCGTGTCCTGTTCAGTCCAGTGGTGCTGTGTCCTGTGCTCTGTGCTTCTAAGGGCATAGTTATTTCCCCATTATTCCCAAGTTTTTAAAAAATAAAAAAAAAGTTAAAAAAAATAAAAAAAAAATAAAAAAAAAAATATATAATAATTATTATAACCAAATTTGCAAAACCAATACAGCAGTATAAGTCCATTGGTACTGCAATATTACCAAGTTCACACATTCTGCAGTATCTTGTGCTACATATAATGGAGACCAAAAATTTGGAGGATAAAGTAGGGAAAGATCAAGACCCACTTCCTCCTAATGCTGAAGCTGCTGCCACTAGTCATGACATAGACGATGAAATGCCATCAACGTCGTCTTCCAAGCCCGATGCCCAATCTCGTAGTACCGGGCATGTAAAATCCAAAAAGCCCAAGTTAAGAAAAAGTAGCAAAAAGAGAAACTTAAAATTATCTGAGGAGAAACGTAAAGTTGCCAATATGCCATTTACGACACGGAGTGGCAAGGAACGGCTTAGGCCCTGGCCCGTGTTCATGACTAGTGGTTCAGCTTCACCCACGGATCTTAGCCCTCCTCCTCCTCCCCCCCCCCTACAAAAAATTGAAGAGAGTTATGCTGTCAGCAACAAAACAGCAAACAACTCTGCCTTCTAAAGAGAAATTATCACAAATCCTCAAGACGAGTCCAAGGGTGTTGGTGGTTGTCAAGCCTGACCTTCCCATCACTGTACGGGAAGAGGTGGCTCGGGAGGAGCCTATTGATGATGTAGCTGGCGCTGTGGAGGAACTTGATGATGAGGATGGTGATGTGGTTATTGTAAATGAGGCACCAGGGGGGGAAACAGCTGATGTCCATGGGATGAAAAAGCCCATCGTCATGCCTGGTCAGAAGACCAAAAAATGCACCTCTTCGGTCTGGAGTTATTTTTATCCAAATCCAGACAACCAATGTATGGCCATATGTAGCTTATGTAAAGCTCAAATAAGCAGGGGTAAGGATCTTGCCCACCTAGGAACATCCTCCCTTATACGTCACCTGAATAACCTTCATAGTTCAGTGGTTAGTTCAGGAACTGGGGCTAGGACCCTCATCGGTACAGGGACACCTAAATCCCGTGGTCCAGTTGGATACACACCAGCAACACCCTCCTCGTCAACTTCCTCCACAATCTCCATCAGATTCAGTCCTGCAGCCCAAGTCAGCAGCCAGACTGAGTCCTCCTCAATACGGGATTCATCCGAGGAATCCTGCAGCGGTACGCCTACTACTGCCACTGCTGCTGTTGCTGCTGTTAGTCGGTCATCTTCCCAGAGGGGAAGTCGTAAGACCGCTAAGTCTTTCACAAAACAATTGACCGTCCAACAGTCGTTTGCCATGACCACAAAATACGATAGTAGTCACCCTATTGCAAAGCGTATAACTGAGGCTGTAACTGCAATGTTGGTGTTAGACGTGCGCCCGGTGTCCGCCATCAGTGGAGTGGGATTTAGAGGGTTGATGGAGGTATTGTGTCCCCGGTACCAAATCCCATCGAGATTCCACTTCACTAGGCAGGCGATACCAAAAATGTACAGAGAAGTACGATCAAGTGTCCTCAGTGCTCTAAAAAATGCGGTTGTACCCACTGTCCACTTAACCACGGACATGTGGACAAGTGGTTCTGGGCAAACGAAGGACTATATGACTGTGACAGCCCACTGGGTAGATGCATCCCCTTCCGCAGCAACAGCAACAGCTGCATCAGTAGCAGCAACTACAAAATGGCGGCTCGTGCAAAGGCAGGCAACAGGCTTTAATAAGAGGCACAATAAGAGGCACAGTGCTGACAACATATTAGAGAAAATGAGGGAAATTATCTCCCAGTGGCTTACCCCACTTAGACTCTCATGGGGATTTGTGGTGTCAGACAATGCCAGTAACATTGTGCGGGCATTAAATATGGGCAATTTCCAGCACGTCCCATGTTTTGCCCACACCATTAATTTGGTGGTGCAGCATTACCTCAAGAGTGACAGGGGTGTGCAGGAGATGCTTGCGGTGGCGCGCAAAATTGCTGGACACTTTCGGCATTCAGCCAGTGCCTACCGCAGACTAGAGGCACATCAAAAAAGCATGAACCTGCCCTGGCATCACCTCAAACAAGAGGTTGTGACGCGCTGGAACTCCACCCTCTATATGCTGCAGAGGATGGAGGAGCAGCAAAAGGCCATTCAGGCCTACACAGCCACCTACGACATAGGCAAAGGAGTGGGGATGCGCCTCAGTCAAGCGCAGTGGAGACTGATTTCCGTGTTGTGCAAGGTTCTGCAGCCATTTGAACTTGCCACACGAGAAGTCAGTTCCGACACTGCCAGCTTGAGTCAGGTCATTCCCCTGATCAGGCTGTTGCAGAAGCAGCTGGAGAAAGTGAGGGAGGAGCTGGTAAGCCATTGCGATTACACCAAGCATGTAGCTCTTGTGGATGTAGCTCTTCGTACGCTTTGCCAGGATCCGAGGGTGGTCACTCTTTTAAAGTCAGAGGAATACATTCTGGCCACCGTGCTCGATCCTCGGTTTAAAGCGTATGTTGTGTCTCTGTTTCCGGCGGACACAAGTCTACAGCGGTGCAAAGACCTGCTGGTCAGGAGATTGTCCTCTGAAGAGGACCGTGACATCCCAACAGCTCCACCCTCATTTTCTTCCACATCTATGGCTGCGAGGAAAAAGCTCAGTTTTCCCAAAAGAGGCA
This sequence comes from Mixophyes fleayi, assembly GCF_038048845.1. NCBI lineage: Eukaryota > Metazoa > Chordata > Amphibia > Anura > Limnodynastidae > Mixophyes > Mixophyes fleayi. The sequence continues at coordinate 85,440,126 of NC_134409.1, forward strand.
CTGGCGGGGATGCTGATAACATCTGGTCCGGACTGAAGGACCTGCCAACCATTGCAGACATGTCTACTCTCGCTGCATTGGATGCTGTCACAATAGAAAAAATTGTGGATGATTACTTTGCTGACACCATCCAAGTAGACATGTCAGACAGTCCATATTGTTACTGGCAGGAAAAAAAGGCAGTTTGGAAGCCCCTGTACAAACTGGCTCTATTTTACCTGAGTTGTCCCCCCTCCAGTGTGTACTCGGAAAGAGTTTTTAGTGCAGCGGGGAACCTGGTCAGTGAGCGGCGAAGGAGGTTGCTTCCTCAGAACGTTGAAAAAATGATGTTTATAAAAATGAATAATCAATTCCTCAATGAAGTACAGCACTGCCCTCCAGACAGTACAGAGGGACCTGTGGTTGTGGAGTCCAGCGGGGACGAATTGATAATGTGTGATGAGGAGGAAGTACACACTGTAGGGGGAGAGGAATCAGAGGTTGAGGATGAGGACGACATCTTGCCTCAGTAGAGCCTGTTTAGTCTGTACAGGGAGAGATGAATAGCTTTTTTGGTGTGGGGGCCCAAACAAACCAATCATTTCAGCCAAAGTTGTTTGGTAGGCCCTGTCGCTGAAATGATTGGTTTGTTAAAGTGTGCATGTCCTATTTCAACAACATAAGGGTGGGTGTGAGGGCCCAAGGACAATTCCATCTTGGACCTTTTTTTTTTGCATTATATGACCAATCAACAGTCGTTTGCCATGTTCAAAAAGTAAAACCAAATTTAAAAAAATACAAGAAATTAAACCAAAAGTAAAATGCCGTGTCATAATTTAAAACAAGAGGTATTGACGTGCTCTAAAACTACTGTATTGTTGTTTATATTTTATAAACACTACACTTGAAAGCTTGAGTCTTTCAATAAAAAAGTAACTGTCCATTGCACGAATATTTGCAACAGGGACAATTTTAGGGTTAAGAAAGTCAACTAATAACACTTCGACGCTGTCTGTCTTTATAAACACTACACTTGGAAGTTGGAGGAGGTATTGTGGCCCCGGCACCAAATTTACTACCGGGGCCACTCCACTGTGCAGTCCATATTTAGGTGTATCAGATATTAAACAACGGTGACAGTTGATGCCCAATTTTTTTATTATATTGTGGCCTCGGTACCAAATTGTGTACCGGGGCCACCACACTATGCAGTCCAGATACTTGTTTGGTGGAATTCAGACCAGTTGAGGGTTTTATTATTATTATATTGTGTGGACCACTCTATCTATACCACACTACAACTCTATATACCACTCTATTTCATACTTTAATTCTATTTAATACTTTAATTCTATTTCATACTTTAATTCTATTTCATACTTTAATTCTATTACTAATTACCATAAAGAGGAACAAAATAAACCAATTTTACCAAAAGTATAATATGACTTAGACTTACAAACACTACACTTGAAAGATCGTGCCTTTAAATGAAAAAGTCAGTCTTCATTGCACGACTATGTGCAACAGGGACAGTTTTTTGGGTTTACAAAGTCAAACAATACCACTTTGACCCTGTCTGTCTGGGATCTCAATGACGAATTGTCTGTACCATGTTTGGAGGAGGTATTGTGGCCCCGGTATCAAATTGGGTACCGGGGCCACCCCACTATGCAGTCCAGATACTTGTTTGGTGGAATTCTGACACGTGGAGGGTTTTTTAATTATATTGTGGCCTCGGTACCAAATTGTGTACCGGGGCCACCACACTACGCAGTCAAGATAGATAGATGCGTATCATAGATAAAGTACATTCAGTGGTGTGGGGCAAATTGAAAAATATTCAAAATGCACTGACATTATCAAAAACAAGAGGTTGTCACACGCTAAAACTCCAACATGTATATGATGGAGAGGATGGAGGAGCAGCCGTATGTGTAGTGTAATGCAGATCTGTTGAAGGTTTTTTATATATTTTATTGTGGTGCCCAGTGCCCACTCCTCTACGCAGTCCAGGTACATTTATTGGTGCGATTCATAAAAGTTCAGGGTTTTTAAGATATTGTGGTGACCCACTCCTCTACGCAGTCCAGGTACATTTATTGGTGCGATTCATAAAAGTTCAGGGTTTTTAATATATTGTGGTGACCCACTCCTCTACGCAGTCCAGGTACATTTATTGGTGCGATTCATAAAAGTTCAGGGTTTTTAATATATATTGTGGTGACCCACTCCTCTACGCAGTCCAGGTACATTTATTGGTGCGATTCATAAAAGTTCTGGGTTTTTAAGATATTGTGGTGACCCACTCCTCTACGCAGTCCAGGTACATTTATTGGTGCGAATCATAAAAGTTCAGGGTTTTTAATATATATTGTGGTGACCCACTCCTCTACGCAGTCCAGGTACATTTATTGGTGCGATTCCTAAAAGTTCTGGGTTTTTAAGATATTGTGGTGACCCACTCCTCTACGCAGTCCAGGTACATTTATTGGTGCGAATCATAAAAGTTCAGGGTTTTTAATATATATTGTGGTGACCCACTCCTCTACGCAGTCCAGGTACATTTATTGGTGCGATTCATAAAAGTTCAGGGTTTTTAAGATATTGTGGTGACCCACTCCTCTACGCAGTCCAGGTACATTTATTGGTGCGATTCATAAAAGTTCAGGGTTTTTAATATATTGTGGTGACCCACTCCTCTACGCAGTCCAGGTACATTTATTGGTGCGATTCATAAAAGTTCAGGGTTTTTAATATATATTGTGGTGACCCACTCCTCTACGCAGTCCAGGTACATTTATTGGTGCGATTCATAAAAGTTCTGGGTTTTTAAGATATTGTGGTGACCCACTCCTCTACGCAGTCCAGGTACATTTATTGGTGCGAATCATAAAAGTTCAGGGTTTTTAATATATATTGTGGTGACCCACTCCTCTACGCAGTCCAGGTACATTTATTGGTGCGATTCATAAAAGTTCAGGGTTTTTAATATATATTGTGGTGACCCACTCCTCTACGCAGTCCAGGTACATTTATTGGTGCGATTCATAAAAGTTCTGGGTTTTTAAGATAATGTGGTGACCCACTCCTCTACGCAGTCCAGGTACATTTATTGGTGCGATTCATAAAAGTTCAGGGTTTTTAATATATATTGTGGTGACCCACTCCTCTACGCAGTCCAGGTACATTTATTGGTGCGATTCATAAAAGTTCAGCATTTTTAATATATATTGTGGTGACCCACTCCTCTACGCAGTCCAGAAAGATACCTTGTTGCAACGTTTTGGACTAATAACTATATTGTGAGGTGTTCAGAATACACTGTAAATTAGTGGAAATGCTTGTTATTGAATGTTATTGAGGTTAATAATAGCCTAGGAGTGAAAATAAGCCCAAAAACTTGATTTTTAAACTTTTTATGTTTTTTTGCAAAAAAATCCGAATCCAAAACCTTAAATCCGAACCGAGACCTTTCGTCAAGTGTTTTGCGAGACAAATCCGAACCTCAAAAATAACGAAAACATGGATCCAAAACACAAAACACGAGACCTCAAAAGTCGCCGGTGCACATCCCTAGTTGGTATCATGACTCAAAACCCTAGTTAATCAAACAGATATACATTTATGAAATGTGATATCAGGGATGACTTTGCATGTGTTATTCTGCTCTAGTGTGTGCCAGTATCCAGCAGGGGAAAGAGTAAAGTTTTAAAGAACCTCTAAAGTGGACTATGTCCTGTCACTGGAAAAACTTTTGATTCCTAACAAGACATCAGGGCTTCAGCTCAGTGGAGGAATTGCCATCCGCACACAAAGGGGATACGTGGTCTAAGAACACATGGAAGTTTTCTATAAACTTATATTGGAAACATCTACTTCCTCTTAAATTTATCTCCAGTAATTCATATAAATAGTGACCAAACATATATTCATAAATAGAAATATGAACGCCAACCCATATGTCAAATAAAGCTTTCAGTCCCACAGGGAATGGGAGGAAGTGAGTATTGCTTCAACTGATCAACTTTACATAGCCTTACTTGGTGTCTAAACATTAGTAAATGTATACTGGACTGATTTATGATAAAACTGAGGTTGCATGAAACTCACCAGAAAAAATCTGGTAATTATAAGCATTGGGGGTTACAAAGCGAGTTGTAAAGGTGAGGTTGTAAAATTAATCTAGCAGACTAATCCCAGACCTCCACACAATCAAATTGTAAGCTGTTCATCTTTCCTGCCACTCCCAAATGCCATATATATAACTATTTATAGTCTACATTTTCTCCTTTAATTTTATAGTTGTTTTTGCTGTATGTTATGTCATTTTTATCAATTGTTTTCATATTTTGTAAGATTTGTACCCTTTTTTCATATATTAAATGTCTATTTACTAAGTTGATGTCCTTATTGCTCTAAATAAATTCAATACATTAAATTTACAAGAGATAGATTGATTGGCTGTGTTAATCCTTTAAACACAAGTGTGGGTGTGTTAATTTTAGCTATCAGAATGCAGAGTGTGCGCAGGTGAGCAGTTAACTTACAGGCTACTATTGGCCTTATACAATAGATGGTGGCAGCTATAGGTGTGTATGGATGTGAGTGTCTGCGCTGAGGAGGGATCCAATTACATTTGTAGTCTATAAGTACAGTATATGACAGGTTAAAGTTACTGAGGAGTAGTTTCCTGACAAATTAGAGAGGATAATTTGATAGGTCAGGACTCACGAAAGCCTGTGCCCTGACATTTCCCCTTAACAAAATGTTAATTATAGCAAAAATCACATAACAACATTTCATCGGCAATTTTTTCTCTATTGTAATGTTAAGTAACTAATTTGGTGCATTTTGGACTACTCATTTTGTCCTTTTTGAAGTTCCATCCTGACAACCAGTCTGTTTACCAACTGTCCTGAGAGCAATACAACAGCAAACCCTTTTATGTGAAAAATATTCAGTAATTTGATTTGTCTCACCTTTGACCTGAGCATAATGTCGACTTCACCTCCATAGCTAATCTAATGAATGAGGCAGAAGCTGTAAAAGAGTTGAAAGGGATTAATAGTTACAATTAATTTCTGCCCGGAGTAGTGGAAAAAATTCCTGACAGTGGAACAATAAAATAAGTATGAAATGCACATCAAACTTGATTTTTTGTCATCATTTTATGAAATGCAGTTCCATAAAATATATAAAACATATTATTTGTAGTGTTATATTTAATGTATAACTGTTAAATGATAAATGTAGTGCGTCCTCATAATCAATATCTTACATACAGGGTCGGACTGGGCCCCTGGGAGCCCGGGCTATCCCCCTGTAGGCCCCGACCCTGAATCGCTCCCCTCTTCGTTGGTGGGGGGAGCGAGAAACTTTAAAAAATAACTCACGTGACCGCGGCGCCGACTCCGTTCGCACTGAATGTCAGGCGTGACGTCATCAAGCCCGACAGAAGAGAAGAAAAGGAAGAAGCAGATAGAAAAGGTAAGTGATATGGGAGCAAGGCAGAGTGAAGGGGGAACATGGCAGAGAAGGGGGAACATGGCAGAGTGAAGGGGGAACATGGCAGAGTGAAGGGGGAGCATGGCAGAGAAAGGGGAGCATGGCAGAGAGAAGGGGGAGCATGGCAGAGAAGGGGGAGCATGGCAGAGAGAAGGGTGAGCATGGCAGAGAAGGGGGAACATGGCAGAGGGAAGGGGGAGCATGTCAGAGTGAAGGGGGAGCATGTCAGAGTGAAGGGGGAGTATAGCAGAGAAGAGGGAGCATGTCAGAGTGAAGGGGGAGTATGGCAGAGTGAAGGGAGAGCATGGCAGAGAAGGGGGAGCAAGGCAGAGTGAAGGGGGAGCATGGCAGAGTGAAGGAGGAGCACAGACAGCATGGCAGAGTGTGAAGGGGGGCCAGGAGCAGGGGGGAGCAAAAAAAGCAGCAAGGCACAGGGTGATGAAGGGGGGAGCAAAAGCAGCATGGCACAGGGTGATGAAGGGGGAAGCAAAAGCAGCATGAAGGGCGCAGCGTGATCATAAGGAGGCACAGCATGGTGATGAAGAAGCACAGTAATGTGTGTGTGATGGCACAACGGGCTTGTGGCAATGTAATGTGTGTGGTAGGTGGTGGCTAAATAATGGGTGTTATTTTCTTTGTAGGGTGAAGATGGGGCAATTTAATTTTATAGTGGGGACTATTAATTTAAGATGGGGTGGTTTGGGCTCTATTGATTGAATGCGGGGCTGAGTTTGAGGAGTATGAGATATATTTATTAAATGTGAATATGAATTATTTACTCTTTTAATTTACTAGTTAATGACTCTTTGGGATGCTCATAAGGCGGTAATACGGGGTCATCTTATTGCTCTGGCTTCTGGGTCTAAGCGATTTCGTCTGGCCAAAACTATCCAACTGACGGACTCGTTGAGAGCCATACAGTAACGTCACAAATTGAATTCTGATCCCCTAGTTCTCCAGGAAATTGCTTCAGTCGAGGTGAACTGAAACTTTTATTATCCCACCAGGTTGCCAATAAGCTGAAGTGGCTCAATCAGCGCTTTTATGAAAAAGGGGACAAGGCCGAAAGATTGCTGGCCACCAAACTTAGAGCTAAGATAGCGGCCCGGAATCTCCTGGCTGTCAGGGACTCCGATGGAGTTTTACATTATGACCCTCAGCGAATACGGGCTGCTTTCCAATCCTACTATACTGACCTTTATAACCTTCCTCGACCTTCTGATCCCTTAATCTCCCCACCACACTCACAGTTGATCGATTCTTTTCTTTCTTCTGCTAAGCTTCCAAAACTCTCTCCACAGGCTAGTGCTCTCCTGGGAGCAGAAATTACTTGGGATGAGGTTGAACAGGTTGTAAAGTCTCAGAAGGCCGGTAAGGCCCCGGGCCCTGATGGCTTCACTGCTGTCTACTATAAGAGGTTTGCTGGGCTCCTGGTCCCCCGTTTGCGCACTCTCTTCAATTCAATCCGGGCCGGGGGTTCTTGGTCCAGGGATACTTTGGAGGCTCCGTTATTCACCCTGCTTAATACAGATGTTAAATTATATGCTAAAATTTTGGCTAATAAATTCAGTCCTTCCCTCCGTTGTACATTACAACCAGGTTGGCTTCATACCTGGCCGTCAGGCCATAGATAACACCAGGAGAGCCGTTGATCTGATTCATATCATAAATACCAGAAAGGCTCTGGCGATTATTCTCTCTCTTGACGCTGAGAAGGATTTTGACAGGATCTCCTGGAGCTTTATGTCCCGAGCCCTGTCGGCATTTGGAATCACAGGTAGCTTCTTTACTGGTATTCAAGCCTTGTATTCTCGACCCTCTGCAAGAGTTATGATTAACGACTCTCTGTCTGACCTTATTTCCATTTCCAATGGTACTCGCCAAGGTTGCCCTCTTTCCCCTCTCATCTTTGCCCTCATTATAGAGCCTCTTGCTGCTTCCATCCGAGCCTGCCCTGATATACAGGGTGTGCAGACGGGGGACCTGGAGAGTAAGCTCTCTCTCTTTGCGAATTATGTCATTTCGACTCTCCAGCAAACAGGGAAGTCACTCTTCAAGATTTTACACCATTATGGCTGCCTCTCTGGGTATAAGATTAATGTTGCTAAATCAGAAGCCCTTCTCCTAAATATTTCCACCCGGGAGAGGCTAAACCTCACCTCCCATTTTAACTTTCGGTGGGAAAAAAGAAAATCAAATACCTAGGTATTTTTATTACCGACTCCTACGACTCCCTGAACCGGGCCTTTTTGCTAAAATCAAGTCAGAACTTTTATCCTGGCATTCGTTGATTATCTTGTGGCTGGGCAGGGTCATTTCTGTCAAGATGAACCTCCTTCCTAAGCTTCTTTATTATTTTCAGACTCTTCCTGTTAGAGTCCCCCTTTCGGAACTCTCCTCTATTCAAAAGTGTCTTTCTAGATTTGTCTGGAATGGTTGGTCTCCCAGGATGAAGCTGGCTCTCTTAAAGAGACCCACCAAGTGTGGTCGTAGGGGCTTTCCAGATTTGAAGATCTATTATTGGGCAGCTCACTCGAGACAGATTGTAGCTTCCTTTGCCCCCCCCGGTGGCACTGTCGTGGATTGACATTGGATCCGTCTATCTTAAATTTCCAATTCTCTCCTGTGTATGGGGTCTCTCCAAACAAGCTAGATCTCCCCTTATCTGTCGATGCCCCACTTTATTATTCTTAGGGAGACCTGCCAACCCCATCTCAATGTCCCGATTTCTTCTCCTCCCGTTCTGCCTCTTTGGGGTTATCCTGCCTTTCCTCCTGGGCTCTCCCCTGCCTTTTATAGGACCTGGTCTAATGCGGGTGTTCGATTTGTTGGAAATCTATTATATCAAGGTGCCTTTATCTCCTGGGATGATCTGCGCTCTAAGTACCCAAATCTCCATCCTAAATTCTATGAGTATTTTCATTTGTGACATTTTGTGGGCTCTCTCCTCGGGGGTACTCCTCCCTCCCCCTCTCTTGTTTCCCTTTTCGAAACTTTATGTCTCTCCTCACCTTTGGGTAGGGGCACGATTTCCTTTATCTATAGCTTAATTCTTGATGTACTTTTACCTCCCGGTGGTAGACATGAGAGGGAATGGGAGGGGGATCTGGACCTCCCCCAGAGGAGGACTATTGGGAGATCATAAGAGAGCAGGTTGCCACCAGCTCTATTTCCACCTTGGCTAAGGAGAACGCATATAAAATATTCTATAGGTGGTATTTCACCCCAGACAAACTTACTAAAATGTTCCCCTCTAGTTCTCCATTATGTTGGTGGGGTTGTGGTGAGATAGGACCCTTTTTACATATCTGGTGGACCTGCCCCAAGATATCCTCCTTTTGTGTCCCGTCCAGAAAGACCCATGGTCTTTTCTTCTCTGTTATCCTCTGATTGATATCGATAGACAGTCTGCGAAATTAGCTTCCCATATTCTTGCTGCTGCGCGATGCCTAGTGGCTAAGTCATGGAAACAAGCTGAACCCCCACTATGGCGGCAATACGCTCCTATATTTGGTTTATTGCCCAGATGGAACAGATCACATACCATCTACACGATAAGGATGATAAGTTCAACCAGATTTGGGCCCCTTGTCTTTATATATAACCCCTTAACTCTTGCACCAGCTCCTTCCTGTTACGTGAATTTCCTAGGTTCCTTTTTAGCGAATAGCTCATGGGCGGTCTGACTTTTGAAGTTGTTCCCCTTTCCTGAGTGTTTGGGTAGTATTAGCTTCTGCACTTTTAAAAAAAAAAAGTAATTATTTACTACGTTTTCTCTTGGTGATGACCGGTGTCCCGGTGTCCCCTCCCCCTCCCCTCTCCCTTCTCATATTGTTAGAAAATATTATAAAATCTTGAATAATTTATACAACAAATGTTTACTCTCCTGTCTGATCTATGACAATTTGTTGTTGAGTTTTGATATTTGTTATTCAGATATCTCCATTAACATTGTTATCTATCTATGTTTTGTTTATTTTATTTTTATTTATTTTATTCCTCTATTCTTGCAATGTACTAATTGCTGATTCTTGTCTGTATAACAATGCTATTTTACAAAATAAATAGTTAAAACAAAAAAAAAAGACAATGCAGGAATAAAATTCGGTTTTTGTAGCAATGTAGGATATAACAGTCTATGTGGAAATGGAGAAATTTAACATTGCCTCTGATGAAATGCAGGGATACAACACAGTCTTTGTGGGTCACTGCAAATGCCCAACAGAGAGAGCAATTATTATTACCACAGTTCATGCCTGAGGATACTGTAAAGAACTATATGAATAGCGTGCTGGTGAAAAGCCAGATATCAGGAACCATGAAATTACAAATTGTAAAGGCTGCATACAGGTGAGTGGTCTCTTAGTCCTAACTGACATGACCTTTAGCAAATTGCTGATTGTAGTAAGTGAAAAAGAATGAGCAACTGTCAATGTTGATGGTGCATTTATACATGTCAACTATAACTGGTACTGCAGAGGATCCTCACACCCATCCTGGGTTCCAACGCAAAAATAAAGCATCTCATATTAAGGGCATCATTTAAAGCTGCAACTTTGTGGTCCAAATGTAAACTAAACAATTCAGCAGCTGGCTGACATTCTAATCAGCAGCATTTTGTGTCTTCTGCTTCCAGCATTCGATTGTCAAAACATTGACATTGCAGACTAATTGCTTCCTGAGTAACCCGAACTCCCACTTTATACGACTGTACTGTTCTCATCTCCTTCACACAACCTAATCTGATCCTGACAGATGAGGACTTTCTCCAGAGCTAGGCTGTCACTTCACGCCACAGTTTAATGCAGCAGAACTGGCAATTATAGCTTGAATAACTCAGGAAGTCACAAATGGTAACACAGTTCATAGAGACAGTAGAGAGTAGCCGGATACCAGACTTAGCTCATAGGCTGGAGAAGCAGAGTGTCACACGCCGGTCTCCTACAGCCGCCTCTGCTTTCCCCAACTCCGGCGCTCACGCCAGAAATGGTCCTGTGCCTGCGCAAACCGTTTCACCTGTTCTACCTGTCTGGTGCTTCCATTGGCTGCTCCCCTCGGGCGCTCCTTTATAAGGCTCCTCCCCTCATTCCTCAATGCTGGCTCTTCACGTCAGTCTCCTGGTCTGGAAGCAGCTCCCTACTCCTCGATGTGTTCGATCTCTACATCTCTGTGTACTACCCGTGATCTCCGCTTGCCTGCTATACTCGTCAGTGGTACCTGCCGTGGATCATCGCTCTACATCTCTGTGGACTACCGCTGACCTCCGCTTTCCTGCTCCACTCGTTATTAGTAACTGCAGTGGATCATCGCTCTCTACATCTCTGTGCACTACCGCTGATCTCCGCTTACCTGGTCCACTCGTTAGTGGTAAATGCCGTGGATCATCGCTCGATACATCTCTGTGGACTACCGCTGATCTCCGCTTACCTGCTCCACTTGTTAGTGGTAACTGCAGTGCATCATCGCTCTCTGCATCTCTGTGCACTCCACTTACCTGCTCCACTCGTTAGTGGCAAATGCCGTGGATCATCGCTCTCTACCTCCCTGTGTACTGCCGCTGATCTCCACTTACCTGCTCCACTCGTTAGTGATAACTGCCTTGGATCATCGCTCTCTACCTATCTGTGTACTGCCGCTGATCTCAGCTGATCTGCTCCTTTTGATGGTAACTGCTGTGGATCATCGCTCTCTACCTCTCTGTGTACTGCCGCTGATCTCCGCTTACCTGCTCCACTTAGTAGTGATAACTGCCGCAGATCATCACTCCCCATATCTCCAAGTTTGTGGTCGTAATTCACCTTTACCTACTCCATCGATTGATTTTAACATATGTAGTGCTCCACGTGTTATCTATCCTTGTGCACTGCCTTTGCCTTCATGATCATCTACTCCTTATTGGTTACCTGGGGCAACTCTCATCTCTTGTGTCTGTTCTCTATCACTTCATACTGGGAACTTCCCTGGAAGGCTGCAACCTGCAGGTTGGAAGCTGCAAACCCCAAATTCCCTTGCAGGATTCCCTAATGAAAACCTTCTGCTCTGTTAGACTCCACGCCTCTGGAGGAGTCCTGCCAATCCCAGTCCTTACCAACAGGATCCCACTCATCCTAGCGGATTTGTGACACAGAGGAGGCTGAAGGTGTAGGATACTTGGCCTCAACTGGCTCCTCTTGTGCCTGGTCTGTTTACCCTCCCTTAGGATGTAAGCTCGTATGAGCAGGGCCCCCTCCCCTCCTGACTCCATACCTGTTCTTCCGCTTTGTTTTTACTGCATATGACTAGCCGGAGTTTCTGAAGTATTGGTACTTTTTGTTCATTGTTCTGTATGGTTTCACCCTGTATAGTCTACTGTTAGTACTGCGTGCGGTGCTGCGGATACCTTGTGGCGCCTAACAAATAAATGATAATAATAATAATACCTGGTTTACTCTGGAGGCACGAGGTACTGGGTGAACCACGGATGGCAGGATACCTGGTTTACTCATGAGGCCCGATGCACGAGGTACTGGGTGATTCACGATAGTCAGGACTTGAGGTACAAGGCACTGGATTGATTCATAGGTGTCAGAGTAGAGGAGGATCAAACAATCCAAAGGGTCAAAGCCAAGAGAGCCACAAAAGTACCAGAGAATGAGCTGGCACATAGTCAAGAACAGATCCAGGATCTGGGTCAGAAGATAAACAGCAAAACCAAGGAACAGACAGGGGTTGATGCCTGAATGTCAGTTTGGAACTGGACCCAGGATACTCTGAAGAATCAGCAGCAGCAGGCAAGTCAACAATGAACTTCCACAGATTACTGGAAGAGGGAGTCTTATAAAGGCAGTGAAACAGGTGTGGGTGCTGATTAGGAAATGAGGTAACTCCTGCTAGCAAGGTGGAATGTGCAATGGTGAGACAGCAGCACAACCATCTCTTTTATTTAGATTTTGGTAAAGTTGATGTTAAAAATATATTTTTTATAAGTATAAATTTAAAAACACTTTATAGCGAAATATTAAAAAAAAAGGAAAAGATGGATGATAAATATACCAGATTGAAAAAATCTGTTAAAAGGTAGTGAAACTACCCTGCTGTCTCGCTGTTGTAATTTACTTGTCAAATTCATAAACTGATTTTGTTTAATGTTACGGGGGTCTGGATTCTAATGAGTAAGTATATAACTTAATTCCCTCATTCAATAGGATTGTTATACTGTGCAACAATGTATTCAAATTGAAATCAATTATATGAAACACTATGATTGATATGTATCCACAAAAGTAACTAAAAGAGAGAGCACCCCATAAGGGAACCCTATTAAAATTACAGGGTTCTTGGGGGATTGTGAGTAATTTTCACTGATTAAGGTCTCACAGATTAGCAGAGTGTTAGTGGATCTTACATTGAGTTTTGTAATGTTGATATCAGTAGGAGGAAAATAATTTGAAAATCCTCTATTGATCAATAATGTATCACTCAGTTTAATTTTTCATTATGTAGATAAATATAAGATACATTATATTAGCTATATGTCAGCAAGATTTGCTGAATAGGGATACCCCCTTGTGAGAGCCCGGTTTACATTAGCGGCATCATTGGTAGGCATGTGTATATTTTATATTATCAAAATCGTGCTTGATATTTGCGTATGGTAAGCCTAATGTTGTAATTTAGTAAGCTGTCTGCATAGAGAAGAGCTTAAGACCTGCTATTAAGTGGTTACATCTCCCTCAGTTAGAAAAACAGCTGGCTATATTTTTATATATATATATATATATATATATATATATATAATATATATATATATATATATATAAGACAATCGTATGATAATCTCAAGAATGAGTTGGATCAATTGGAGAAAATATTGATTGGAAAAAAACTTATTAAGTTTACTCGGGAATCAGAAAGAAAGAGAAAACAAATGGAGGAACAGGAAGTTCCCTATACTCCTCTGAGGAATTACAGATGGACGAGGCTTTAGAGGATGATTTACGAATAATAAACCTTTCAGATAAACATTTAATTCCCACTCAAATTAAGCTCCTAAGTAAAGGTTTATCCTTTTCTCCATCTCAGAGTTTTGACAGATTTGAGTGGGAAAAGGACCTTATGCTCTTTTCCAGGAAATTATTGTTGAAAAAATTATTTTCTAATCAATCCAATGCTACTACTAGCTCTAATAACTCCCAATATGGGGAAACAACGTCAGATCTATTTGATAAAGAAGAAGAAATAAATGCACTTCTGATGTTGGAGGAATTGAATATCACAAGTCATTCTTCGACAACTGACACTGCAGTTCCAAAATTTAAGAAAAAATCCACCTTTCTTCCTGATATCTCTATTTGTCCCATAGATTGTAAGCTTGCGAGCAGGGCCTTCTCACCTCTTTGTCTGCTTTATCCAGTTTGTTTATTAGCTTACTGTGTTTGTCCCCAATTGTAAAGCGCTATGGAATATGTTGGCGCTATATAAATAAATGATGATGATGATTTGTCCTCAGATTAGGATTTTTAGAGATTTGGTTTATAAAGACCTTGATAAACTTCACCTACAACCCCTTAATACAAACTTATGTGACGGGAATATGAGTAGAACTGAAAAATCAGTATTAAAGGAGATTCGGATGTGGGATGACATTATCATCAAACCCTCAGATAAGGGGGGAAATATTGTTCTCTGGCCTAGAGCACAATATTTAAAAGAAATTTACTGACAGTTAGACAACACAGATTGTTATTGGCGTCTGATATTCAATCCTACCGCCAATTACCTTTCACTCTATAACAAACTTATCAGACAGGCCTTTGATGATAGAACAATTTCTAAAGGGAACTATGATTTTTTAGAGGTTCTAAATCCTAAGTTACCAACAATCTATATTGTTCCAAAAATAAACAAAAATAAGCTCAACCCCTCAGGAAGACCGATTGTATAGGGGTAGGCAGTCTTGCTGAGAACGCAAGCAAATATGTAGATCAACACCTTCGCAAACATGTAACAAGCCTGGATTCATACATCAGGGATACTCTGGATGTGTTATCTTAAGTCAATAATATGACAGTCAATGCCTCTACCAAGTTGGCTTCCTTTGACGTTTAACCGTTATATACCAACATTTTACATCAACAGGGCATTAGAGTTGTACGTTACTTCTTGAATATGGAGAATTCCAACAACTTTAATGAATTCCTTGTATTACTGTCACAGTTTCTATTGACCAAAAAATACTTTACATTTGAAGACAAATTTTTCTTTCAAATACGTGGGATGGCAATGGGGACAGCCTGTGCCTCCACATATGCAAATTTATTTTTGTGTTGGTGGGAAAGGGAATGCATCTTTAATTCTCAGAATGAAAAATACACAAGCCATTTAATTTTATGGCTACGTTATATAGATGACGTCCTCCATTTATGGGACGGTCAAGATTCCCTATCTCATGAATTCACCATGATTCTAAATACCAACAAAATAAATCTCAGATTAACTTCAGAAATAAATGATATTAAGATTAATTTTCTGGATCTCACTATCTCAAAGACTGCAGACGAAAGATTGAATACGGATATTTACCATAAAAAAATGGCAACTAACAGTCTCTTATATTTCACAAGTTCACATTATCCCCCGATCATCAAGGGGGAGTTATTGAGGATGAAGAGAAATTGTTCTGATGAAATGGTCTTACAATGGTATACAAAGATCTAATGAACTTAAAAAAAGATGTAATAGAGGCTATAGCAGAACGGTGATTAGACAAGCTGAGAAAGCTGTTAACTTAAAGGACAGAGAATCTCTCATTTAATCGTCCTCGAAAAAACAAAATAAGATATCAAACTCAAATAAAAGAATGAAAGTTACATTCTGTACAGAATGGAAAGATATAACCAAAATTTTCCAACAACACTGGCATATCCTGATGCTTGATGAGGACTTAAAGAAAACTCTACAGAATAGGGTATCCATCACATGGAGACGCACCAAAAAATCTCAGGGATCAGTTGGTCGACAGTTCTCTCAAACCACAGAGGAAACAATTATCATCAAGGCCAATTGGCTTCTTTAAATGTGGACTCCGCAAGGCCTGTCAGTATGTAGTACAGACCAAAGAATATACAGATAAATTCTCCAGAGTTTGGTAGATAGAGCAATTTCTGAACTGCAATACACCAAATATAGTGTACTGTTTATCATGTTTTTGTCAACTTCACTATATAGGGATGACTAGTAGACCATTTAAAAAGAGAATCCTAGAACATGCGGATAACATCCGCAATGCTACTAGAGATAGTGCTAATTTCACTATCCTGCCTGGAGTTTCTGAAGTACTGGTACTTTGTGTTTATTGTTCTGTACTGTCTTACCCTGTATAGTCTACTGTTTGTACCATGTACGGCGCTGCGGAAACCTTGTGGCGCCTTACAAATAAACGATAATAATAATTTCAGACCACCAACCACAGTAGCTAGACATTTCCTCAAATATCATAATAGTGACCCAAAAATTTTAACAGCATTTGCTATGTAACAAGTAAATTTGGGTCTTAGAGGAGGGGATTTACAGACTGAGCTCCTTAGGCATGAGACAAAAAATCTTCCTTATGGGAAGTCTAATTCCCCAAGGTTTGAACGACAAAACCAACTATATGGTCTTTCTTTAACAATTTGTTATGATGTTTCTGTTATGAGACCTTAACGAACAGGTACATAAATTAAGGATCAACATCACCACCACATTTATACTTTTTTTATAGTATGCATAATATATCACTACAACATTTACATGTTTCATAGTTGCAATCAATAATTCATACTGTAGGATTACCTGAATGCTGACAGGAACAGTGCACTTTGTAATGCTGACAGGAACACTGCACTTAGTAATGCAGACAGGAACACTGCACTTAGTAATGCAGACAGGAACACTGCACTTAGTAATGCAGACAGGAACACTGCACTTAGTAATGCAGACAGGAACACTGCACTTAGTAATGCAGACAGGAACACTGCACTTAGTAATGCATACAGAAACAGTGCACTTTGTAATGCTGACAGGAACACTGCAGTTTGTAATGCAGACAGGAACACTGCAGTTTGTAATGCAGACAGGAACACTGCACTTTGTAATGCAGACAGGAACACTGCACTTAGTAATGCAGACAGGAACACTGGAACCTGGAGCCAAGAACTATCCTCTGGAGAGAAGTGTGTTGTTCTGGCAATGAACAGATCACAGCAGCAGGTTTAAATAGGGTGTCCCGTGCAACTATTGGCTGATCAGTTCATGTGATCACAGCTACTGAATCTGGTTGGTCTGGAATGATCACCTGACTGCATCCAAGATGGCCACGCCCATGCAGCAGAACAAACAGTATGTGTTTGTTTACAAACGGAGGTGTGGAGGACGGGAATGCTGCAGACGACCAGAAGGGACCCAGGTAGCCGTGATATGACAGCGGCGGATGAGGTAAGTGCGGCTAAGATCCCGATTTGTGACACTTCTTAGTTGGCTTAAATGTTGTAACTTAACAACAGACAATGCGTATTAAGAAAGTTACAGGTTCCTTCTGTTTCTCTTGTTTGGCTTTTTTTCCTTCTAGGTTACTAAGTTATGCAGATCTGATTAATTTCCCACAAGTTGTTTCTGCTGAGAACTTCAATCTTCTGTAAGTCCAGTTTAGCCATTGTCCTAATTTGCTTTTCTATGCATTTTTCTATACTGATCCATACTTACCTACTTTTGAGACCAGCTGTCCGGGAGGGGGTCTGTCGAGGGGGCGTGGCCATGCGGGGTGCGCCGCTAGGCCCCGTCAATCTTAGGAAATTCTGGCCAATCATAGCAGGGGGCGGGGCCACAATGCAGCGGTTAGCCCCGCCCCCACCATCTACAACAACGAGGAGATGCTGCTCTCTCGGGAGTCCGGGGGAACTCCCAAAAATTCGGGAGTCTCCCGGACATTTCGGGAGAATAGACAACTATGTACTGATCTTTAGAGTGGATGCTTAGAATACTCTCCCGGTCCAACATCCTGACAGTTAGTGTAACTTTTCAGAAAAAACGTTCTCGGTTGCCGTCTCACTGTTTACCTTCCCCTCTCAAGGTCTAAACTAGTCTCTCAGTTACAAATTCATCCCAAGGGGGGTCAAGAACATTTCAAAAGCCGACAGGTTAAGAGGCTGCCTAGGAGTGATTTTGATAGCGGGGAAGGACTAGTGGCCAAAGCTATCAGCCACCTCAATCAAGTTCCAACTCTCATTCTATTCAATTCGTTCTAATTAGTACCGTTACTTTATGTTCACACTGGTTTGGGGCTAATCAAAAGTATGTGATTTGTTACCATTACTCATACATTATACGTCTATTATCAATAACATGTATACCCCTATCCCCTATTATAACTCTAGGGCTATCACATTGAATAACAAACGCTTTGAGTATGACATAGTAATACATTAGACACATTTCAATACACCTTTACCTAGACATATTTCATCAGTACACCCGTGTACACTTGAGGATCCTGCAAGGTGGTAATTGGATGACGTGGATTTGTTTTACCTGGAAAAAATTCTTCAGGTAACCCAAATCTTCATACATTAACTAATATGTGTATGTGTGTGTGTTCACATTTTAAAACAAAAACAATACAACGAAAAACAAAACAAAACATAGATTTGTCAGCTGTCACATAAAACCCTGCTGTCTATTTGACAGCTATGTTTGCCCTGGTGTGACAGCCATGTATGGTCGTGCGTGTAAGTGTGGACTTTACTAGCAGCTACTTCAGTTGGTAACTGTGTCACTGTGTAAAGTCCTCTATGTAGTGTCCTACTTATGTGCTGGTATTGCTATGAAAGATTTTTCAGTCAACTCAACATCGCCTCCTAGACTAGAAAAATGCTGAAGACCAATGTATATCAATCGATTTTCCCTCTGCCAACTCACCTGCCATTCTCAGTACCTCACATTCAGCTACTTGACTAAGTGAGAAAGACAAAGGGGTCTATTTCTATAACACTTTCTTCAAATATAACAGTATCCAGTACATGCCTGTCTAACAGTGGAAAAATATAAAACACGACACTTCTACATTTTCTAGGGTTTCACATTATGTCGTATCTTGTGGTAAAAATCCAACTCCAATGTTCTATACAGAGATGCATATCTGTATGCTTAACCTCTAGCAATCTCCTGTCCTCCCGACCCTTTGTGCATCCATATAAAGGCACATTTTTGTACAGGAGGCACGAACCACAAAAACAAACAAACAAAAAAAAAACAAAACAGATATGCAATCTATAAAACATGAATCGTATTTCCACAACAGAAACTTTTTGCTTAAAATAAGCAGCTTCTATACACATGAAAACAAAACCCCTAACTGTTTCTATAACTCATGTCAATCTAGTGTGTCTATCCCTGAATTTGTCTTATGTAAAAAATATGTCCTAGCCCCATTGATGAGACTGTGTCTGTCTTTTTTTTTATCTCTACCAGAGCAGAGAGAGAGAGAGAGAGACAGAGATACTAGCATAGATGTAAAAAAATGAGAAATAAGAAAGCCATGAATAATAGGAATACAAAGATTTGAATACAAGGGTTTGAAAACAAACCTACATGCAGAAAGGGAGATTTTACAGCAAAAATGACAGCTGGATTGGACTCTATGGGAAAATGGCTGTATTCATTTCACTATTCCCCTTAGCTATTCACCAAACTATGATCCCTCCCCCTACTTGAATAGGGGGTCTTACATCAACCGTGCAATCCAGTGTCGTCTGTCATTTGTTCATTAAGAACTCGGTATCACCATAACTACATACCTCTGCAACAGACTTTCCTAACTTATGATAGAGAAATGAAAAATTTACTTTTAGTGACTCATATTTCTCTGAAATACATAAAACAATATTTTGGAGCAAAGAATGTACATACTTCATTTTTTGGATAATGATTCTCAGCCAAACAAATTATCATGAGTCACTGCAGCCTAAAACGAAGAGTGTTCCAATGGTCTATTGTTAATTTGTCTTTCAAGAGTAAAAAAAAAAAAATTATTTTTTTTTCTATCCCATCCCCTTAAGCACTAAGTCTATATTTCCTTTGTCTACCTTTATCTGTGAAGAAAAGACAAGATAGTTATTTTTAAGCAACAAACAAACCAAAAATTTTCATTCTTTACCATCGGCCAGCGATTATGAATGCAAACATATGATACATAAAACAAACAAGCAATAACAACAAAATATACATTTAAATCAGTTTCTTTCTTTGTAAACCTGCACACTAATACCACAGATTTACCTTTACCTTGCCTGGTTGTAGGACTACAGGTCTGACCTAAACTCTAGGGTTGGCTATAGTTCTCCCTCAAGGCATTTGCTGTTATGAGGTGCGCAGGCAACTGTTGAGAAGCCTCTGAGACTTGTGTGCGCCGTCTCTGTGGGTATCTGTGTGATTCCCCCTTAATTGGGCCAAGTCTCTTTGCTTGCGCTCTTGTCATTGTACAGTCCTTTGCATGGTGTCCCGTTTTAGCGCATCTAAAACACTTCCTCAACTCATGTTGTTTATTTTCCTTAAACCAGGTGTTATTATGCTGTGGTTGTGTGTGCCATCCCTCTAGTGCTTGGATACTCACCATCATTAACCTATCACTTAGTGTATCTCTCTGTTTATTTATATTCTTATCCTGTTCTTTAGCTGACTCACTGAGAGCATCTACAATGATCCCTCTCCAGTTCGGTAATGAAGTTTGCACCCTTGTTTTCAATTTTTCTCTGAGGCCATCCATTAGAACTGAAACAGCAACCTCCCTGTAGTGTATATTATCCTTTATGTCTGATAACCCAGTGTATTTGGCCATCGCTATCAGAGCTCTAGAAAAATAGTCCACTGCATTTTCACTATCCTGTTGTTTGATAGTGAAAATTTTACTCCAGTCCACTACCACAGGAAAGTATATGGCCAACTGAGAGATTATGCGTTTAATATTTACCTGATTATCATCATCTGTTAAGGACTTCTCTTCCTCCAACATACAATCCTTAATAAACATTTGTATATCAGTACCGGGAGGAAGGCAGGCCCTAAACACCACTCGCCAATCTTTATTAGTTGGCTCATGTGCATAACCTAAATCTCTAACAAATTTCTTACACTTGGCTAAATCTTTAATAGGGTCTGGGAACTCAGATATAATTGCACGCAGTTCAGATCTAGTCCATGGACAATGCATTTCTACATGTCTTATGGGAACTACGTCATCTCTGTCTACCTTCCCATTGGGAACTGCTATTGTGCGGACAGGATGCAAACCTACTAAATCACTACATTCTGAACTAGTTGCTGGAATTGCTGTTGCAGTATAATGGATGTCTCCCCTTCTATTAATCTCTACATTATTCTCACCAATTTCAGCCGCTGCCCCTGCTGGTGGAACCATTCCCTTTCCTTGTCCAGGTGGTGCCTCTTGCATGTTACTAGCATGGGCAGTGGCCGAAATGACGGTGGGTTCACCTTCTTTCCTTGATAGCTTATCCTTAACGTAAATTATAGGATACAAGTTACTGGTTAGATTGTTAACATTTTTGCTATTGGCTGTACTTATCACCTCAATCGTATTTGGCTGCGAGGGCGCACGTGCGCTCAGTTCTCCATGTTTCTCAACGCTCACTTCCGCTGTGCGCACGTTTTTCGCCACGCCTACTTCCGCTGTGCACTCGCTGCTCTGCCACGTGTTGCCTTCCATTTGCCACAATTTTAAACAATCATCATGTTTAAATCTCGTTTTTGTTGATTTAATCAACCGCACTTTATTTCTAACATTACTTAACACCTCCGACTCAAAACTACCTATGTTTGGGAAAGGTCTCTCACAATCCTTGGTCATCTTGACCCACTTGTCGCAATATGCCGTTGCGTATGCACCATATTTATTATGCATAGCATACCTTGCCGAACTAACCGGCCATTCATTAGGCAGCACAACATGAACTATCTCTAGCGTTTGCTTCGCATCCATTGTGAAAACAACCTATTTCTCAACGCTACGCAAAAATACTTTTTACCTGTTCTCCTTTCAAACAGAACCTACTAGAGATTTTTTATCCGTGGACGGTTTCACAGGCTACGCCCTCACACCTCCTAACACAGAAATATCACTGCGGACTAAAGGGCTATCAGCTCCTCGATACCCTTGACTCTCCAGCAAAATCTGTTTTCACTTTATACCTTATATACTACTTATTCAACTTCTTCAATACACCGTATGCTACTCAAAATACCACATACTACCATAAAACCACACCATATACTTCTTAAAATATTGCATATTACTTATAACAACATCGTATGCTACATAAAATACCACATACTACTTACAATAACACTGCATGCTACTCAAAATGTCGCACACTACTTAAAACAACACCGCACCATATACTACTTAAAATACTGTATATTACTTATAAAACTGCATCGTATGCTACTCAAAATACCACATACTTCTTAAAATAATGTTCTTTTTCAAACACAACCTTGCCTATCCAGTCCACCTCATCAGGCAGCAACCGATATTCCTGTCTTTTCAATAGTGAATCACCTCTTTGTCTGTCTTCAACCCTATGCAAATTCTTCCCTTATCTATCTCTTTTCAACAGTATGCCAACTCTTCTCTTATCTTTATGCATACCATTCACATACAACCTTTTGTTTTCCGCACAGAAAATAGATTTCCCAAACAATGGTAATATTTTTCAAGGTTTTAAGAAATGCTTATACTATACATATATAACCGACTATGAACATGATTGTTTAAACACGTGGTAACAATACCGGAAGTTTATACACGCTAAACAGGAAGTACACATACACTAGGCAATGCAATACCTTTTAAAACGCAAAACGACAATAAAAAGAAACATTTTTCTTTCTTGTCCCTAGATTCTAGTTAGCATTCCTTCAGATTATGCAACAATGGACATTCGGTTTCTCAACACAGAATGGACAACAGGTTTTGAACACATCACGTTCTTTCCCGTATGTGACGCGTCTTCCACCCTTTGGTGAGGAACCGAATTCCGTCAGCGTTGCATACCTTCCGGCAATGTAACCTCTAAACTCAGAGCCCCTAAATTATTAAAGTAATTCTATCGTTTCCAAATAAGCATTGCCCAAGCGATTGTATTGTGTTTCTAACGCACAAAGTGATTTATTTTAGCAGATGCAAAGTTTAACAGTTCAATACATGATTATATTATAACACAGTACAGAACAACCAATACCAAAAGATACATACATACTGCGCTCGCTTTGCATGCGCTTTGCTGCGCTTCCATGGGTCCCAGTGAACAGTATATCTGTTTAGAATACTGTGGTCAGAGTAGTGTTGAAGTTGTATAATTGGATGAACGAAAGTATATTGGTTTAATATTGCTTTGCCGTGCGTATTGCGAAGCGTACGCCACGTGTTACGTGACGTGGTGCGTTCGCACGGTAAAATACGCACGCACACACTCGCATTACAACAGTTAGTTATTTATATCATTTCATATTGGTTCTGTTACACTGTAATTCAGGAGCAGATAGTATTCTTTTTATTATTAGTCTATATAAATATATATATATATATATATATATATATATATATATATAGTGATTATATGTACATTGTAGTGTTATTAAAGGTTTAGGTAATAGGAAAGGTGTCATGCCTGATATCATATTGAAGCCCTAATCATCAGCAGCTGTCCGGTGCAGTCGGCGAAGAGATCGCACATTGCATACTTTAGTTATTGATATTAGAGAGTAAAACCTTTGTATGATACTGGCTATGAAAAGGAGCAGACCCCCTGGAGAGAAGACCCCCACCTTTGGATTCCTCAGATTGAATCAACCTATTACCTGTCTGGCCTGGACCCACCCAACGTCTGGACCTATAGAAACAATCTACGTCATCTCTTTTGTTCACAATGAAACACTGACTGTATATATATTAGCTGCATCTCACTGGGGCCTCAGTCAACTCTGACACAATATTCTATACAGAATATTGTCCATCGGGTCCGGTGGGTGCGCAGCGTGCGCAAGCGATTGCATTGGTATGTACTTATCTTTTGGTATTGGCTGTGCTGTACTGTACTTTATCATGATATAATAATGTATTGAATTGTTGACTATTTACATCTGTTAAAAATAAATCACTTTGTGCTTTGGACACACATACAATTGATTGGTCAATGCTTATTTTAAAACGATAGAATTACTTTAATAGTAGACTGAAGACTGGGAGCACAGCTATGATTATATATACATTCAGAGTTACAGAGTGAACAATAGAAAACACGTGGCTTGCTTCTATAGGTCCAGACTTCGGGTGGGTCCAGGGTAAACAGGTCATAGGCTAGTTCAGACTAAGGGATCCAAAGGTGGGGGTCATCTCTCCAGGGGATGTGCTCCAGTTACAATTAGTCCATTAGCATTTTACAGTCTGATATCAATCTGACAAGATATTGCCTAATATCAATAACTAGAATATGCGATCTCTTCGGCAATGGAACCGTACAGCTGCTGATGAATAGGGGATTAGAATGATATCAGACATGACACATTTCCTATAACCTGAACCTTAAATAACACTGAGGTGTACATATAATCATAATATATAAACTGATAATAAACTAAATACTATCTGCTCATAAATCACTGTAGAATGGAATCAATATGAATATGAAATATATAAATAACTAAATGTTGTAGTGCGAGTGTGTGCGTGCGTATTTTACCTTGCGATTGCGTTATGCATTGTGCGATTGCATACTGAATGCATTCGCACAATGAAACAATATTAACCAATATACTTTCGTTCATCCAATTATACGACTTCGACAGTACACACTGCAGCGACATTTGTGGGGAAATGTATGAGATACCGAAGACATTAGCATAAAGGGGCGGGCCCTGCACTATAGTTAACTCCCAAAACAGCTTAAAAACAGTCCCTTCATTCATTCCCATTTGTAAACGTACAATGGCTACAGAACAAGAACAAGCAGTTGCATTTCTCATGCTTGCTGTGGGAAGAAAACTGGTGGTACGGAACCAAAGAGAAAGAAGGAGAAAGAATAGATCTTGTTGGAGCAAAGAGTGGTTCAAGAGGAGAGACACGTTCTGTCATATGCCCCTGCTACAGGAGATACGGGATAACAACCCCGATGATTTCAAGAATCGGTCGTATGTCGGCTGTTTGAGCCACTTATTGGACGAAAACAGTGTAGTGTGTACCCAGCTTAGGTGTCACGGGCACTAGGAGTCTTTACCCAGGGATCACCAGATGATGGACTTACCAGAGCAGTATAGGTGGTAATATGGTACTCTGGTAGCGGGGTGATCACGGAACAGGAGACAGCAGATGGTAGAGAATGCTCGTGGAAAGTCTATGACTAGCAGCACTGGTAATATGTAGTAATAGTACACGAGGAACTGAATGGACAAGGGAAACGTGAGGGTAGTCAGTGGTCTGCGGATAGCAAGTTGTACCACTGCTATAGTGAGGAGGAATGTCCAAAAGTAACGAGGAGGTGATGAGAGTCAGCGGTCTGCGTTAGCAAGTTGTACCGCTGTCTAGGTGAAGGAATGGGATCCAGGTGGAGGTATCCGGGAAGTCAGTGGTCTGCGTTAGCAAGTTGTACCACAGCTATGTGAAAAGATACTGGAGACAGGTGACTCAGGAAACAGGGAACAGTGGTCTGCCTCTAGCAAGTTGTACCACTGAATATATATGTGAGGAGGAGCACGGGGAGAGAAATGCAATGCAGAGTATACATGGGCACACTGAACTTGATCCCACGATGATATGCACAATATAGTAATGACTGAACAGCACTGCACAATAATACAAAGTCACAGGAACTATCCAGGCAAAAGGTAACACAGTCAAATGATGGCAATAGTCTCAGCGGATAGTAAACTCCAGAGGAGAACAACTCAGTCCAGCAAGATATGCATTACACCAGCACAGTCAATGAGAAGTATGCATACCGTGGTTCAGGAGAGCAGGCTGTCAGACATAAGTGCAGAGATACCTGAACGGCGGGAGGCCGGCAGGATGCGAAGTCCCAGGAGGGTAGAAGCGGTAATCAAGTAGGTGCAGCGCACAGGTAGGTAGACCAGCAGGGATAGAAACAAATACTCAGGAAGCAGTAGTATAGAACTGGACACCTGGAGAACACTGAAGAGTAGAGATGGTCTAGACGAGATGAAAGCAGCGGGGAGTTGATCCGATGCAGACAGGCGAGTTGACACAAGCGGAGACACTGTAGAAGCACGGAGAGCGGATCAGCTGGCTGCAGACACGAGGAGTACTGGAGGGTTGCGATGAGAAGGAAACTGCAGATACACGGAGGCAGCGGATGGGAATCAGCTGGAGCAGTCACGATGAAACACGGGAGAGTTGAAGTGAGCAGGATACTGTAGATACACGGAGGCAGCGGATAGGAATCAGCTGGTGCAGTCACGATGAAACACGGGAGAGTTGAAGTGAGCAGGATACTGTAGATACACAGAGGCAGCGGATAGGAATCAGCTGGTGTAGTCACGATGAAACACAGGAGAGTTGAAGTGAACAGGATACTGTAGATACACGGAGGCAGCGGATAGGAATCAGCTGGTGTAGTCACGATGAAACACAGGAGATGAAGTGAGCAGGATACTGTAAATACACGGAGGCAGCGGATAGGAATCAGCTGGTGTAGTCACGATGAAACACAGGAGAGTTGAAGTGAACAGGATACTGTAGATACACGGAGGCAGCGGATAGGAATCAGCTGGTGTAGTCACGATGAAACACAGGAGAGTTGAAGTGAACTGCAAACTGAAGTAGCACGGAGGCAGCGGATAGGAATCAGCTGGTGCAGTCACGATGAAACACTGGGAGATGAAGTGGTCTGGGAACCACAAACGAACAACAGGAATCAGCAGGAGCTGAACACACGAGGAAACACAGGAACACCTTCAGAGGCTCATGGGGAATGAGACTCCAAGATCAGGCCACGAGGTATGGAACTCAGGTGCTTTAAATAGGGAGTGTTGCCTGATCAGCCAATTAACTAAAAGGAACATGAACAGAAGGTTTGAAAGGGCTGCACATGCGCAGACCCTCAGGATGGTGGACGGCCACGGTTCCTAAACACACGAGAAGTAGCACTCACAGTCTGGTGAGTGACATTAGGCTTATGTCCATGCTTATATGACCTAGCCATGAGGAACACAATCAAAATTATCACACTCAACATTAAGGGACTGAACATCCCAGAAAAGGTCCAGATTGCTTTGAGACCTCCAGACAGATAAGGTAGACATCGTCTTTCTCCAAGAAACGCTTTTTAAACATGGTTCAGCACCCTCTTTACATAATGGAGACTTCCCCTACACATATTTTAGCAATAACAGTGGAGGGAAAACCTCAGGCATAGCTCTACTCTTTTCCAGATGGTTAACATTCCAAGGGGTAAATTAATCAAGCTGCGAGTTTGAAAAAGTGGAGATGTTGCCCTAAGCAACTAATCAGAATCTAGCTGTTATTTTGTAGAATTTCCTAAATAAATGATAATTAGAATCTGATTAGTTGCTATAGGCAATATCTCCACTTTTTCAAACCCACATCTTCATAAATTTATCCCAATAGGTTTGCAAACACATATTAGCGGAGTGTAGAGGGTTGCTGTTGAGATGCAAAATTTATAATCAAACTTACACCTAACGTAAACATTTATAAACCTAACCGAGGAGAACATATTTTTCTGTTGATCATGTATCAAATAGACTCGCTAAAAGATGGGCTTCTGGTGATTGGGGCTAATTTAATTGTATGCTCTATCCTGCACTAGACACATCCACCAAGGCTGACAGGTACTCAGGGAAAATATATCCTCCATGAACAATAGCTGGTTGACACATGGAGACATCCCTCAGACTATTAATTTTTTCTACCACGCACATGGAGTTTACTCCAGAATTGACTGTATATTCCTATCCCAAAGACATTTACAACTGATTAGCAACATCACCATAGGTCAGACTACTTGGGCCTATCACACTCCGGTTTTTATGACGCTCCACTTAGCTCAGACACATTCCAAGCCCTACACATAGAGACTTAATGATCTTTTCGTACAGGGCAGCTATTGTAAAACACAGCTGGAAGCTGTATTATATGAATAAATCTCACTGAATGACCTGTCAGTGTCATAATTGAGGGACTGTTCCAGCTGACGCTACCCTCCTAGAGGCACAGAGTCTAACGGAGAGGGAGGTAATCGCCACGGACTCCCACAAGGGAGTTTGGACTTGGTGGCTCCCTAATGGCAGGTCTCGGTTTTCAAGGAGGGCTACAAGCAAGACCGAGAGGAGAACCAGGTAACTGCAGCAGGATGGACGCTGATAGGAGAAATTGGGAAGAGATGTGAGATTGTCTGGTGGAGCATGGATCTCCAGAAGGATATGGAACAAAGGTCTTGTGGAGTGGGAAGCCTCTGGAGTCAGGATCTCGATGAGGTGTGATGATCTGCAGCTAGAAAAGGCACAGAGGTCCAGGAGAGCTGGAAAGCCCCTTGAGTCAGGATCACGAGGTGCCATAATCTGATGGTTGGTGTGACACAGATAGTAACCAGGATAGTAAACTGTATCACCAGTGAGCAGAGAACAGAGACTGGTAGTAACACTCTACAGCAAGTTAATGAACTGTAGCAGTGGACAACAGGAAGCAAAGACTAGTAGTAGCACTCTGCAGCAGAATAATGACTGGACTGTTACTCTCTCCTCTGATGTGCACTGTCCTATTTTGATACCATACACCTGCTGCCTTATCTTCTCCACCATATTGCTGGACTGTTCATTCTATGCCATATTTGATTACATGCTGATTGTTCTCATTGCATATGATATTGCCGGTGGCTCTGCTCACCTTTTACTACTCTCCTAGTGTCTATATATATATATATATATCGAGACTTTCTTGTTATTCATCCAGTAATCATTAAACCGCTGATTGTACTTTTATCCTGCATCTGTCATCTATTTACACTCTGGGTACTACTACCACTTGCCAGTGTGTTATAATACTATCACTCTCCGAGGATCCGTTCCTCTAACATCTGTTGAACGGATCCAGAGTCCAGAATACCAAACCGTGACACTATCGTTTATTCCCCACATCAACTCTATATCTAAATCATGTTACATACATCTAAAGAACATTTCCAAAATACGCACATATCTCACACAAGACACCGCAAAAACCTTAATTCATGCACTCATCATCTATCGCATCGACTATTGCAATTCCCTCCTTACTGGTCTTCCCAAAGTCAGACTTGAACCCCTACAAACTATTTTGCATGCAGCTGCTAGAATTATTTTCCTTGCAAACCGTTCTTCCTCTGCTGAGCCACTCTGTCAGTCTCTACATTGGTTGCCTGTATTTCGACGAATCCAATATAAAATTCTTCTACTAACATACAAGGCCGTGAACAAAACTGCACCAACATACATTTTCTCACTTGTCTCAAAATATCTCCCAACTCGACACCTCCGTTCTGCACAAAATCTGCGTCTCTCTTCCACTCTTATTACATCCTCCCATTCCCGGTCACAGGACTTTTTTCAGGCTGCACCCACTTTATGGAATTCCCTCCCTCCCAAGGTTAGCCTATTACCACCCTCTACACAGCTAACACAAGACAACAACCCTCTGACCAACACTGCCACACACACAGCCCACTCAATACTTTTACCTTTGAATTCTAGCTGGTCCATTGTGCAATATGATGTAGCACATGCCCTTGTGTTTTAAACTCCCATTGTCCCATAAATTGGAAGCTTGTGAGCAGGGTTCTCTTACCTCTCTGTCTGTATTACCCAGTATTGTCTTATTAATGTTTGTTCCCAATTGTCAAGTGCTACGGAATTTGCTGGCGCTATATAAATAAATGTTAATGATGATGATGATGTGATACTTGTCCACTGGAGATTCTCTTCTCCACCATCTATAAAAGTGCTAAAACTCTCAACTGCGATATTCCCTTCAATCCCCATTTGGCACAACCGGGTGTTCCCTCCTAGATCTGGCACTATGACACACAATAACTGGACTTGTGCAGATTGTAAATTTCCAGTGCATTTACCCAAACAGGGCCATTGGCTTTCCCTTGCGAATCTCCAACTCCAATCCCTGTCCTAAATCCTCAGTCCCTTTGAATTCTTTCAAATTAACCATTTCTTGCGATCCCTACAGCCAACCTATGTTCTTAGGGATCTCACCCCTTTTGAATCTCTTTGTAGACGACATCCCTTGGACAAGGGCATGATTTCTCAAATATATAGTATTAGTCTCACTTTTGCCCTTCCCTCTCCAAATCCTTATGAGGACAAGTGGGAGACCTTGGTCCTCCCCCGGATGAGAAGGCTTGGGAGGACATGAGTCTAGGGATAGCTAAATGCTCTATATCAACTTAACTCAAGGAAACCTCCTACAAAATGTATTACCGTTGGTATTACACCCCCACAAGACTCCATAGAATGTTTCCCTCGCTCTACTATTGGCGGGGCTGTGTCCACAGGGGCACGATGCTTCATATTTGGTGGACTTCTGGGTCTCAGTCCATAGTTTCTTAAATTCCCTCTTTGAAACCAACATCCCAAAAGATTCTTGGGCATTCCTTTTGTGTTACCCTCCCCAAGACCTGCACAAATTCTCCAAGAAACTAACTGCCCAATTCCTAACAACAACCAAATTACTCATAGCCCTTAATTTGAAAAATACCTCATCCTCGTACCTTTTGGCCTTCAAAAAGCAGATCTGGCATGTGGCCGCCATGGAGGAGATCACGTACTATCTCCATGATAGAGACCACATCTTCAACCATGTTTGGGCTCCATGGATAAGCGCGGAGAATGCCTTTACTTCTCAACCTGACGATTCCTCCAATCTGGCCCATGTGCGATGACCATAGCTCCTCCGGACATGCACCCCTCCCTATGCTCTTAGCTCGTTACACCCTAAATACCCTCTGAACACTCACATTGCTTATGTTCGTGGTCCCCCATCTAACCTTCTCTAATGTTTTCTTTGTATTCAATACATCACAATAACTGTTTTGGTTTTACTATGTATGTTACACAGTATTATCGTTTTGCTGTCTGTATTTTCTTAATTGACCATTGAAAATAAAAAATTATAAAAAAAAAAATGAGAGTGCTGACTAATCTGTCTTCTGTGTTCTCATAACATAGTGTAGGTCAAAATATAGTGTAAAAATGCAGCAGCATCAAGACAGTCACAGTTTCTCTAACAATAGGAGGGAATAGTGAAATGTGAAAAGCATTAAAAGGTGACAATATTTAAGAAACCTCAGAATATATTTGAATAACTATTATGATTATACAAATTTAATATGGCAATTTTAAAACTTTAAACTGTCAAATGTTCTTCTTTTACATAAATCTGTCGCAGTCATTAAATGCCACGCTCACAACAGTGGTTCTGATAATATGAGTACCACAAATCACCAGCACGCAAACATGGCTGTTAAAATTGCAGCTCTTGAAACAACACTTTAACCGTTTTACTTCCAGCAGATGTAAATGTACCCAATCATGTGCACATGACATATGATTTAGCATATGCAGTTTTTTTTACAGGATTCTGTTGACCAGGCAACTAAAGCTTCCTGTGTCCTTGGGGATTATATATAATAATCTTCAAATGTCTTAATGAACTGCTGAGTAGGTGAATGATAATCTATTAATCCCATTCTGCAGCTATTAGCCCATTTACAGGAAATGTTTTTGACCTCCAAGCTCAAACTTTTGCAGGAGACACAGGACAGAAGCAAGGTTCAGGGCCATCTTAACAACATCATGGTCCCCCGGGCAAAGCCGTGCACTAGGGGCCCTACCTACAAAACCTCTCAGAGACATACAAATGTAAATTATCAATAGAATTAAGCTTTTATTTATTTTGCTTGCAACAAAATCAGTGTTTAAACATTGAAAAACATGCTGTACTAGAGAGATTAATCCATATAAACTTTTTTTATTATATACAAAACTAAAATAAACTATGAATTATTATTAATCAAGTGTTCAACACAAACAACATTATTCTGCTATTCGAAGTCATATAATTGCATGAACGAAAGTATATTGGTTAATATTGTTTTGCCGTGCGATTGCGATCAGTACGCCACGTAAAACGTCGCATGGTGCGATCGCACGGTAAAATGCGCACGCACGCACACGTACTCAAACACTTAGTTATTTATATAATTCATATTCATATTGGTTCCGTTATACAGTGATTTATGAGCAGATAGTATTTAGTTTATTATTAGTTTATATATTATGATTATATGTACACTTCAGTGTTATTTTAGGTTCAGGTTATAGGAAATGTGTCATGTCTGATATCATTTTAATCCCTTATTCATCAGCAGCTGTCTGGTTCATTTGGCGAAGAGATCACACATTGCATACTCTAGTTATTGATGTTAGGGAATAAACCTTTAATGATAAAATGCTAATGGACTAGTTGAAACTGGAGTCTTGGCGGGAAGATTGGAGCACATCCCCTGGAGAGATGGCCCCCACCTTTGGATTCTTTAGTTTGAACTAGCCTATGATCTGCAACCCCCTGGACCTTCCTTATACCTGGACCAATAGAGGCAAGCCACACCATCTCCATTGTTCTCACTGTAACACTGAGTGTATATAATATAGCTGTGCTCCTACTGGTTTTCAGTCATTCTCTGACCACAGTATTCAAGAGTGAACTACTGTCCACTGGTACCCATGGGAGCGCAGCAAAGCGCATGCGAACGCAGCGGTATGTATGTATCTTTTGGTATTGGCTGTACTGTACTGTATTATAATATAATTATGTATTGAACTGTTAACTTTTTACATCTGCTAAAATAAATCACTTTGCGCGTTGGAAACACAATACAATCGCTTGGGCAATGCTTATTTGAAAACGATAAAATTACTTTAATAATTTGGGGGCTCTTAGCGGAGGTTACGTTGTCTGAAGGTACGCAACACTTGCGGATTACGGTTCCTCAACAAAGGGTGAATGGACGCGTCACAAACGGGAAAGAATGCAATGTGTTCAAAACCTGTTGTTCACTCTGTGTTGCGAAACCGAATGTCCGCAGTTGCGTAACCTGAAGGACCGCTAACTTGAATCTAGGGACAAGAAAGAAAAATGTTTCTTTTTATTGTCGTTTTGCATTTTAAAAAGTAAAGCATTGCATAGGGTATTTGTACTTCCTGCCTTGCATATGTGTACTTCCGGTAGGTTTTCCACGGGGTTAAACAATCATTTTGATAGTTGTTATATACGCATAATATAATCACTTGTGAAAGTCTCTGCAACGTTATTACTATTCTTGGGAACTTTTTGATTTTCTGCGCAGAAAAGGTGTATGTTGTGTGATTTTGTGATTTCAATACACTAAAGTTGTGATCTATTGTTGAATAGAGTGTCAGTTGTTATCTGACGAGGCAGGTGCCCAACTGGTGAACGGTATATTAGGCAGATATACCGAAGGCAAAAACAAAAGAGGTTTTCGCCAAGCGCGCCCAATAGATCGGATGGTTTACTGATAATTAGTATTAGTAGGCAGTGCAATCTGACCGCATGGTAAGGACAACCGTGATTGTGAATTGGGAGAGCAGTTTGGAGGAATTATACTGGACAGGCAGGTTGATTGTATCGAGTTTGTGCTACCAGTGATAATAAACTCAACAGATTTTGTGGTAGAGCCGGGGTATTGAGGAGCTGATAGCCCTGGGGCCCACAGTGATATTTCTGTGTTAGGGGTCCTTGCCTGGGGCGAGAAGAAGCGAGTGGACACGGCTAGCGGAAATACGTCCACGGCTATAAGAGATCTCCAGCGGTATATTGTTTGTAGCTAAGGGTTGAAAGTATATGAGGAAGAGACAAAGTATTGCGGTATATTTGTGGTCCACATAGATATTAGTACTGTTCAACATGGGTGCTAAACATACGCTAGAGATGGCCAATGTACTGCCTAAGGAAGGCCTTATCGGATCAGCATGGTTTCTCATGTGTAAGAAATATGGTGCATACGCAACGGCGTATTGCGACACATGGGTCAAGATGACCAAAGATTGTGTTAGGCCTTTCCCAACAATAGGGAGTTTTGATTCAGAGGTACTGGATAACGTTAAAGATAAGGTGTGGTTGATTAGATCAACAGAAGTGAGAACTAGACATGATGATTGTTTAAAATTGTGGCAAATGGAAGGTAACACGTGGCAGAGTAGCGAATGTACAGTGGAAGTAAGTGTGGCAAAAAGCACGTGCATAGCGGAAATAGCTGTTGAAAAGCGTGGCAAACTGAGCGCAAGCGCGCCCCCGACAAATGTGGTCGGGGCGGTGAGTACAGCCAATACCAAAAATGTAAAAACGGAAACTAGTAACTTGTATGTTGTTTTAAGTAATGGTAAAAGTAATGTTTCAGGACAAAGAAAAGAAACGATGCCACCAGCAGGGGCAGCGGTTGAAAGTGGTGAAAATAATGAAAAGGTTAACAAAAGGGGAGACATCCATTGTACTGCAACAGCAATTTCAGCAACTAGTTCAGAACACAGTGATTTTGTAGGCTTACATCTTGTTTAATCAACAGCAGTTCCCAATGGGAAGGCGGACAAGGATGGTGAAGTTCCCTTAAAACATGTAGCAAAACATGATCCATGGACTAGGTCAGAAATGTTTTCTATTCTGTCTGAATTCCCTGATTCTAGGAAAGATTTGGCCAAATGTCAGAAGTTTATTAGATATTATGGTAATGTGTACGAGCCAACTAATAACGATTGGCGAGTAGTGTTGAAGACCTGTCTTCCTCTCAATATTGATATACAAAAGTTTATTAAAGATTGTATGTTTGAGGAAGAGAAGTCTTTAACAGATGATGATAATCAGGAAAATATTGAGCGCATAATTTCTCAGTTGACCATATACTTTCCTACGATAGTGCACTGGAGTAAAATTTTTACTATCAAACAAAAGGGATAGTGAAAATGCAACAAACTATTTTTCCAGGGCTCTGATAGAAATGGCCAATGACACTGGGGTATCAGACATAAAGGATAATGTACACTACAGGGAGGTTGCTGTTTCAGTTCTAATGGATGGCCTCAGGGAAAACTTGAAAAAAAGAGTGCAAACTTAATTACCAAACTGGAAAGGAATCACTGTAAGTGCTCTCAGGGAGTCAGCTATAGGACATGATAGAAGTATAAATAAACAAAAAGAGACAATAAGTGATAGGGTAATGAGGGTAAGTATCCCATCACTAGAGGGACTACACACACGACCACAGTATAATAACATATAATAACACCTGGTTTAAGGAACAGAGACAATATGAGACAAGAAAGTGTTACAACTGCCATAAAGAGGAACACATAAGGAGATACTGTAAAGAGAAAAGATCAAAGACACACACAAAGAAGGCTTACACAAGTCTCAAAGGTTTCCCAACAGTGCCTGCATACCTCATAGCAACAAATACTTTGAGGAAGAACTATAGTCAACTCTAGAAGTCAGGTCATATCTGTAGTCCTACAACCAGGCAAGGTAAATGTTAAACTGTGGTAAGTATTAGTGTGCAGGTTTAGAAAGAAACTGTTTTAAAAGTAATACTTTGTTGATGTTGCTTGTTTGTTGTATGTTTACATTCCTGATAGCTGACCAATGGTAAGGAATGAAAATGTTTGTTTTGTTTGCTGTCATAAGATAACTATCTTGTTTTTTTTCCTCACAGATAAGAATAGATGAAAGGAATATAGACTTAGTGCTTCAGGGTGGGATAGAGAAATAGAAAAATTACTCTTGAAAGACAAATTAACAATGGATCATTGGAACACTCTTTGTTTTAGGCTGCAGTGACTCATGATAATTTGTTTGGCTGAGAATCATTATCCAAAAATGAAGTATGTACATACTTTGCCCTAAAATATCGGTTTATGTATTTCAGATAAATATGAGTCACTAAGAGTAAATTTTCAACTTCTCTATTATAAGCTAGGAAGTCCGTTGCAAAGGTATGTAGTCAATGTGATACCAAGTTCTTAATGAACAAATGACGGACGACACTGGATTGCACGGTTGATGTAAGACCCCCTAGTCAAGTATGGGGAGAGGCCATAGTTTAGAAAATAGCTAAGGGGATTAGTGGAATGAATACAGCCATTTTCCCATAGAGTCCAATCCAGCTATCTTTTTTGCTGTAAAAATCTTCCTTTCTGCATGTCTGTTTGTTTTCAAACCCTTGTATCCAAATCTTTGTATTCCTATTATTCGTTGCTCTCCTATTTTCTCATTCCTTACATCTATGCTAGTATCTCTCTATCTTTTTTTCCCCTCTCTCTCTCTCTTCTCTTGTATAGAGATACGAAAAGAGATAGACACAGTCTCATTAATGGGGCTAAGACATTTTTTTTACATTAGACAAACTCAGGGATATACACACTAGATTGACATAAGTTACAGAAACAGTTAGGGGTTTGGTGTTATGTGTATAGAAGCTGCTAATGTTAAGCAGAAAGTTTTTTTGTGTGGAGGTTAGACATACAGATATGCATCTCTGTGTAGAACATTGGAGTAGGATTTTTTCCACAAGATACAAAATAATGTGAAACCCTAGAAAATGTAGAATTTTTGTGTTTTATATTTTTGCACTGTTAGACTGACATGTACTGGATACAGTTATATTTGAAGAAAGTGTTATAGAAATAGACCCCTTTGCCTTTCTCACTTAGTCAAGTAGCTGAATGTGAAGTACTGAGAATGGCATGTGAGTTGGCAGAGGGAAAATCGATTGACATTGATCTTCAACATTTTTCTAGTCTAGGGGGTGATGTTGAGTTGACTGAAAAATCTTTTTTATAGCATTACCAGCACATAGGTAGGACACCACATAGAGGACTTTATACAGTGACACAGTTACCAACTGAAGTAGCAGCTAGTAAAGTCCACACTTACATGCACGACCATAAATGGCTGTCACACCAGGGTGAACATAGCTGTCAAATAGACAGCAGGGTTTTATGTGACAGCTGACAAATCTATGATTTGTTTTTCGTTGTATTGTTTTTTGTTTTAAAATGTGAACACACACACACACATGCACGCATACACATATTGGTTAATATATGAAGATTTGTGTTACCTGAGGAATAAACTGTCTGGAAGGTGAAGAGATGTGGTGAGGAGTCTGGCGGACCCTGGAGAGATGGACAAGGTAGACCAGTAGCTCCCAGAGTGTATCTTGCAGACCTAGCGGAGGCAGCACATGGCTTGGCTCAGATGGGTACAGAAGGTATGCGCAAGCTGGTAAGAGCATATTGGGGTGCACCAGACATTTCTTCTCAAGCTAGTAGGAT
The DNA here is from genome assembly GCF_038048845.1 of Mixophyes fleayi. Classification (NCBI taxonomy): domain Eukaryota; kingdom Metazoa; phylum Chordata; class Amphibia; order Anura; family Limnodynastidae; genus Mixophyes; species Mixophyes fleayi. The sequence goes on from NC_134409.1 coordinate 85,477,065, forward strand.
GGCAATGTCCTATCTTGACTAAGAGAATGTCAGGAAAATGATACCAATAGAGCCATCCCATATCCCTCCTGCAGATGGGTTTTTCTCCAGGTAAAACAAATCCACGTCATCCAATTACCACCATGCAGGATCCTCAAGTATCCACTGGTGTACCAATGAAATATGTCTGGGTAAAGGTGTATTGAAATGTGTCTAATGTATTACTGTGTCATACTCAAAGCTTTTGTTATTCAATGTGATAGCCCTAGAGTTATAATAGGTGACAGGGGTATTCATGTTATTGATAATAATAATAGTATAATGTATGAGTAGTGGTAACAAATTACATACTTTCGATTAGCCCCAAACCAGTGTGAACATAAAGAAACGGTACTAGGTAGAACGAATTGAATAGAATAAGAGTTGGAACTTGATTGAAGTGGCTGATAGCTTTGGCCACTAGTCCTTCCCTGCTACCAAAGATCACTCCTGGGCTGCCTCTTAACCTGTCAATTTTTAAAATGTTCTTGACCACTCTTGGGATGAGTTTGTAACTGAGAGGCTAGTTTAGACCTTGAGAGGGAAGGTAAATGGTGAGACAGCAACCGAGAACGTTCAGAACACTGTTTCCTGAAAAGCCACACTAACTGTCAGGATGTTGGACCGGGAGAGAAAGTTGTAGAGCAGTAATTTCCTAGGCTCAGGTTATTTGACAGACAGGTACCAGGTGTAGGCTACCAGCATCACGACTTCAAGGGTAGCGGAGACACACTGGTGCCCATTTCACCCACTGCAGAGGTGCCAACACTCAGAGAAGGGTCCAAGGGCACTCATGAATCTGTTCTGGAAGGCCTCAAATGCAGTTAGTAACACCTGAGCCAAACGCTAAGACAGTTGTCCAGCATGAAATTGTAGTTTTCCTATTTTGTGTTTCTCTCATTTCATCCTCTGCTCAGGACAGTCAATTCTTTTAGTTATTAACAGGGGACAGAGGCTGGTTCAGGTAATGATATTGAGGGGTTGGGGATGAGGGAGAAGTTAGTAGCACAATCGGTCCAGCCAATTACTCTATTCAATTCAGAAGTAAGGGAAAATTTGGAAACTTTGGAGCTTGGAGAAAGTGCGAGGGGCTATTGTCTGAGTAGCATTACGTCCGTAAGTACGGTGACCCCATCCATAGTTGAAGAGAGGTACATCTAGCTATGCCAGTCCAGTAATATTCGGACTTGAGCGGGCATCCTTGAGAGTGATTATTTTTCTTGGGTGAGTAAGATTGTAGACCATAAAGTGCTGAATGTGCTCTCCAGTGCCTCAGTGATTATATCAAGTAGGACTAGTTCTCTTTCCACTAAATATTCTTGAGGTACCCGAATTATGGGTGGGAGGTCACTAAGGGAAAAGTACAACACCTAGGTCCCTTAGTCTGGAGTCTCCCAATATTTTGCAAGCCGATCACTGTTTCACGTACAAAGAAACCTTAGTATTGGGAGACTGGGATGAACGAGCAGACAATAGCCCACCCACAAGTGTTAATGAAAATAACTGATAACATTATTAGAGTATATATACCAACGCAAGCTGAAGGAGATTGTATATGACATTATTGATAAACATAGGATGATGTTATTGATGAACATGTACAATCTAAATGTTGTCTGAGCTAAAAGACGTGCTTTGGACAAATGAACCTGTTAGACGCAAAGAACTGTACTGTAGTAGAGTATTCTGTATAACTGATACATGTTCTATGGTACTCTGTACCCTTCCAAATAATGTATCACATGTTTTATTGTACCCTTGAAGGGCATACAAAAAGGTTATCTCCAAGCTCCAGAAGTATACGGTCTATAGTAAAACAAAGAAATTGTTTTGAGGATTAATACTCTCTATTATGATAACTTGTTTAGATCTACAGACAGCATGGTCATACACCAAGGGGGATTTGCATTACATAGCAATGAAACGTGGTACTAAGATCCTGCATATAACATAAATCGTGGCTCCTCTTGTTGTGCTTCTCACTGAGAATGTCATTCAGTGCGAACGCAGCATGGAAGAGGAGAACAAGGAGGGAGCTGGATTGCCACCGTGGCAATCGCAAAGTATGGGGCCCATTGGGCCCGATACTCAGGGGAAAGCGTGCCCAAGCGTGCCCAAGGGGAAAGACAGCTCTGGCAAGGTTGCTCTCATAAGTGGCACCTGCATTGGAACACCTGCGCTATCATAAACCTTTAATTCTTTTCTGTCATGCAAAACAAGTTTTTTTGCTGTTCTACACAGACACGTGTAAAACACACTATCACAATTAGGCCTGGTCTCCCTTATACAATTCTAGTTTTGAATTTTTGGTTGCTGGGTCTTGCTCTTATGATATAGCAAGATGCATGAAGTCTAGTTACAACACATAAGGAAGTCACTTCAAGTCAAATTATAGACCAGACTAGTCTGGTAACATCTAGACTGATTCAAGGTATCCTTTTGGAGTATACATATTTATTTTAAATTATATTAATTCATCACTTCTCCTGGTAATACTGTTAAAAATTTTCAATATGTTTCTACGTTTTTGGATGCTTTGCTACTTCCCAGCTCATAATTAGTAAGTAATTAAGTATCTTCTTGTATACTACTAAGGGGCACATTTATCATTCATCGGCAAAAATGAGAAATAGTTATCAATCCTTATTGCATGGATAAGGATTGAACTATTTCTCAAATTTATGAACAACGGATCACAGAAAGAGCAGTTCCGAAAAACTGCTGTATCTGTGATAAAAAAAAAATTACACTTACCCCCCTCTTCGGTGTTCTTCATCCTTCAACTGCGCATGTGAAGTTCGAAGAGCTGCACATGCGCACAAAGATCCCCTCTCTGTCTCTGCAATTTTAGTTGCAGAGAGAGAGCGGTGAGTGACAGGGAGGGATCATGTGATCCCTCCACACATGCGCTGTCCAGCTCTGCTCTTCGGAGCAGAGCTGACAGCATTGGATTTTTTCATTTATGATAATGTATGCCAGCTTCAAGACAAGTTTCCAACTTGTTAGATTTGGGCTGGGAGCAGTCACCATACTGTTGAATGGTGACTGCTCCCAAAAACGAAGAGGAGTGCAAAGCAGCAGATATCCATGATATTGGCTGCAGTGCACCTTTACTAAATATGCGGAGGACACGGAGGCACCTTAATTACCCGGTAAAAGCGCTATCGTGCTTTCTTAAATATGTCCCTAATATACTCCATAATATAATAGAATTTATGCTCTAAGTAATTATACAAGAATTCCATGTTTATATATATATATATATATATATATATATATATATATATACAAGTTAACACGTGCATGATACACATGCATTCTAGTCAAATCAAGCTACTTAAGGTCTTAAAAAGGTTCTTGTCATGCATTTGGGCCTAGCCCAGGCCTCCTCAGGGGAAGAGTGTTACTTTCCGACGCAAGCGCCCTTTTTAATGTGTGTTCATACGGGTAAAATTACCTCACGTAAATGAGTTTGACCCCTCAACTCGTAAATTTAGCCTTTACTACCCCTCCCACGGGGGGAAGGGGGGATGATGGAAGTTAACTGACTTCACTATTCTAATTTTTTTGTCAAATAATGTCAGTATACCAAATTTCAGGTCAATTGGATGAGCCCTTTCTGAGAAAATATTTTTTCCACACACTAACACACGCCGCTAGGCTTTTACTTTTATATAGTAGATAATGCTAAGAATTTAGTAGGTCAGTGTAGTATATAACTCCGCCCAGCAGGTGGCGCTGCAGCTTGAGCACTCTGTCACCCGGTAGTTTTTTCCACACACAGACTAACACACGCCGCTAGGCTTTTATATTATATATATATTTATATATATAAATATATATATATATGAAACCAAACCCATCCGAGTACCGAGCCAGTACTCTCGCTCCTATTTGAATTCCAAAAGGAGGCAAAACGTCATTATGATGTTGTCGGATCTCGGGAGTTTTGGAATCAATAAATACCCGCCTCCACGGCGATCTTGCGCCATTTGAGAGAGAGACAGAGAAGGGTTAGGTCACAGTAGAGCAGGCAAAGTGATAGAGTAGAAATAGGAGGGTGTGTATTTTTCTGATTTTGCACTACAAAGTGTTTGGGGTGTCATATACCCCCTTATAAAAAAGCTGTATTTTCTGAGTCCTGAAATCCTAATAGCACTGGATTTTTCTGAATTTGCATTACAAAGTGTTTGGTGTGTCATATACCCCCTTATAAAAAAAGCTGTATTTTCTGAGTGCTGAAATCCTAATAGCACTGTATATTTCTGAATTTGCACTACAAAGTGTAATGTGTTATTAAAACGGATAATAGCAGCAAACATATGAGCAGGAGCAGCAAGCAGCTGCTACCACCAGTCCTGATGGTAGTTTTCCCTGTACGTCATCTGGTAAAGCCTATGTAAAAGTACATAGTCTTTTGGAGTCAGGGAAAAAAATTATACAAAAAATACCTTTCACCGTGTTGAAGAGAAAAAGAGCTGTAATACAGGAAAAGTTAAATGTCAATAAAAAAAAATTGCCAGCATGCCATTCTACACACGCAGTAGCAAAGAAAGAATTAGGCCTTCGCCTTTCTGTATGAGTGCGAAATCGAAAAATGTTACTAAGGCTTCTTCTTGTAAGGTCACTCGTGACCAAGTAAGACCAATTATGTATGCTGTGAATCAGAAATCAGAAATGACACCAATTCCTGAGGAGAGTCCATCCACGAGTGGTATGTGTAATCGTGACCATTCTGATAGTGTACCCATAAAGAGGGGCCCTTTCAGCATTTTTGCTTATGTGTGCCTGAACAGCCCAAGTGTATCCGGTGATACACCAATTAAGGATGCCACTTTGGAATTGGAAGAGGATGAGGGGGATATTTGTGTAGCCGACGAGGGAGCTAATGAGGATGTTGATGAGGATGAGGTTGTTTGTACAAGTCCTGCACCAGTGGAAGCAGTTCTGGCACATGACAAGAGGAAGGCCATTGTCATGCCTGGACATAAGACCAAAAAAGCCACTTCTTATTTGTAGAATTATTTCTACCCAAATCCTGACAACAGTTGTCTAGCCCTTTGTAAAGCCACAGTCTGTCGAGGGAGGGACCTTAACCATCTTGGAACCTCATCCAAGTTATGCCATTCGACGCGAGTTTATGGCAAGGTGTTGGGAAAAGCTGAAAGTTATGGTAAAAAATAACAACAAGCAGTTCATCATTAGCTAGGACCTTTCTCTAGCCTACATCCCGACGCCTGCAATCTACACCCACAACACTGACCTCATCAATATCCTCAGTAGCGATCAGAGTTAGCCCTGCATCCAACTTGGTAAGGCTCGATGACTCCTGCACTATAATTGATTCCACTGAAGTATTCTTGAGCATTAGTCCCACTGCTGCTGCTGTTGCTGTTGCTGGGGGTGAATCTTCCTCCCATAAGCAGACAAGAAAAAGAGCACTAGTACTTTACAACAATTAACTTTGAAACAATCATTTGCTAGAGGAAGCAAGTATGACAGCAGTCACCCAGTCGCAAAGCAGATCACAGACGCCATGGTGACTATGCTAGTGTTAGATTGGTATCCTATATCCATTATAAACGCAGCTGGTTTTTTCAGAGTTAATTGATGTTTTGTGTCCCTGTTACAAAATTCCATTGCGACACCATTTTTCAAGAAAAACTATTCCTGAACTGTACCAATTTGTTCGTAAAAAAAATGTACTAATTGGACTAAAAAATGCCATTCTACCCACTGTACACTTAACCGCAGATATGTGGACAAGTGGAAGTGGCCAAACCAAAGATTATATGACTGTGACAGCCCACTGGGTTGGTCATTCGCCTTCACAAGCAAGAACAGCAGCAGCATGTACACCACTGGGGCAAGCGAATGAAGCCAATGTGGTCCCAATGACTATGCAACTGGGGACCGCTATAGATCCTTTTGTGCCGTTTAACATGTCGGACTCCTCTCCGAGTGGTACAAGTGAACAAGTCCCAGTGTCTACTCAACCGAGGACCGTGGGAGGCCCGTCTGTGCCGTTTAACATGTCGGACTCCTCTCCAAGTGGTACAAGTGAACAAGTCCCAGTGTCTACTCAACCGAGGACCATGGGGGGCACGTCTGTACAGTCCAACAAGCCGGACTTCCCAGAATCCATGGTACCGCCTGATGTGACCCGTGAAATTACAACTGGTATGGGTGATCCGGAGTTACTGCGAGCAGAAATCCGGGACAGCCTGTCAGTGTCGTGACCTGTGGAGAGAAACCTCGAAGCTGATGTGGATCCTGGTAGTATTGACTTACCCGAGTCGGAGGGGGAGGTCGAAGAGCCAATTACCAAGGAACGTCAAGAGGGGCTGATCGCTGATATAGCGAAGTTGAAAAGACAAATATCCGCACTGAAAAAAAAGAGCAATCGGGCTTTTAGCATGGATAGAATAGTTATGCATTTGGAGATAGAGGAACTTTTGGCTATTTTGTTACTGAAAGAGCAAAATCTGCAACGCCTGACTGAGCAGCTTCAATGCATGGAGTCCTGTAATGTGGATGCCTCGGCCGGTGATCAATCATGTTTACCTGCTAACCCGGTGATGGGTACTCCTGCTGATGCGGGATAGACTCCCTGTATAATAAAATCAGGAGACAGGAGGGGGAGCCGCCTGTGAAGGAACCCATGGGGGCTGTATTTGGTGCTGGGGTGGTTGTTGCATCGGCTGTAATTACTGTGGCTGGTTCGGCGGTCTTACCTCTGGCGTCACTTCCAGTCACGGCAGGTATGAATGAGAGGTGTAATGTAATACCAGTGAGATCGGTTGATGATGACGAGATCTCTGATGCCATATCTGTTGTTGATGTTGTCTCTACTAAGTTTGAAACAGGCACTGATATGTTGTTCCCTGCTACTACAGCATTAGAGGTTGGTGCAGGGATTAATACTGGTGGATTATATACTCCTGTCTTTGCTAGCAATAGCTCCCCTCTCCCTGATGCTGAGGTGCTTGCTGATGTGAGCAGCAAAACTGTATGTACAGCTAGCCCCCTTGAGTCCAGTAAGGATTCTATACCCACACGCCGTATCGCCCCTATTAGCAACCGTATTGGAATACCTTTGAGCCAAGCCCAAACAAAAATTATTGATACTATATACGGGCCCCTCCAGGTGACAGAGAGGGCTAAAAAAGCTGCTGTTCTAATTGACCAAGTGACCAGGGAAGATGCGGTGAGGTTCCAGGGGGGTCAGGGGGATCAAGCTAAGCCCAGTATCAGCGCTGGGGTGGAGTTGGTGGGTCCAACTTTGCCCGCCGTGGTAAGGCATAACCCTGATGTCAGGACCAGCCCTGGGCCGGTCACCCCTGTTTGCCCCTGAATTAATCTGGTGCCCGGTGTATGGTCAGGGTCCATTAGGTCCAGTTCCGGGGCCAACTTCATTTGCCCGGGTGGCAGCGGGTGCACAAAGACCTGTGGCGCCTCCTTCCGGTGGCCCTCTTCCTAGGGGTCCTCAGTCTGAGGGCCCGTCTCTCGCAGGCCAACCCCCCAAGAGAAGGAAAGTTGTACAGCTAAGGTACATGGGGAAAGAACCCCCAAATAGAGGTGATTTTCTGAAGGTTTTTTTTTCTCCTTTGGTTTCGTCCCAGCGGATCTCTTTGCCTGCATCCATCCCATCAGGAGAGTATGATGTCAGCCTTATGACATATCAGGGGCTGCAGGCGTTCTGGGGTGGATGTAATGGACGGGATCCGTGGGCAAATATTAAAGCTATTGCTGTCACCAGACAGGAAAGGGTCAAGATTACCATCCTGGTTAGAAACGAGTCTATCCCTGTAGCTGACTTAGCATTTTGGGTGGGGTGGTACGCGTGCCTGGTGTCCCCACTTGTGAAGGTGCCTGACCCAAGCCATGGTGTCTGGGGTGGTGGGTGGTCCGCCATGGTAGACCTGCGGTGCACAGAGGCTGGCCTGGTCCACATCCCAAGTGTTACCTTCCTGGGGAGAGACAGGATTCAGTGCTTTTATCCAGGTCAGCCGAGGATGTGCCACCCCTGTGGTGTTTTCCGCCACCTCAGCGCCAATTGCCTGCATCAAAAGTGTGGGCACTGTGGGGACACCGGGCACGAAACCCGTTCCTGTAGCATTATTAGATGTAACTTGTGTGGGCCAATTGGCCATCCCTTCAGTAGATGCCCCCATGCATTCCATAACACAGAAATAGCTGATGAGCTGTTGGTACAGGCCGCTGAGGGGATAGAAGAGGCGCAGAGGGGTGAGGGTGTGGTGAAACCTGTCGATCCAGTCTCCACTGTGCCACTGAAATCTGTACCAATCCCCCCCATCCTGAGCAGCCTGGCCCTAGTACCAATGTTTCATCCACAGGCAAGGAATGGGTGGAGCCAAAAAAGAGTATTAGGCAGAACAAATCAAGAAGGGAAAAGAACCTGGTTTTGTCTAATAAGTTCCAGTTCTTGTCTAGTGAGGGGGAGGAATCAGAGGAGGGAAAGGCCTTGCCAGCGGAATTAAATTGCAAGAGGTATGGGTCCTCGGATGAGGACTCTGCCAAACAGGTAAAAAAGAAATGAGCTGATCCCTACTTTATAGCTCTGAAGGATGGCTTCCCAGCCCATTAGATTTGCCCCCATTAATGTGGAATCTATACGTTCCGAACGAGCTCGCTATATGGCCTTTGATTTTTTCAACGCGGTTGAGGCTGATTTTTTATTTTTGCAGGGGACCAGATTGGGTCAGCTTGCTGACCTTCATAAAGCCAAAACGGAGTGGAGGCATGGGCCCTCCTACTGGTCTCTTGCGGCCGAGCCGTACGGTGGGGTGGCGGTGCTTTTTACCGGCATGATAACCATCCAGCGAGTTATAGTACTAGAGGTAGGTAAGTGCGTGATCTTGGATGTCAATCTGAGAGGGCATGACCTGAGGTTGATTAATGTCTATGGTCCCCAATCCAGGTGGGAAAGGAAGTGTCTTTTCGGTGCGATAAAGCCGTACCTCTTTTCAGCCCGGCAGATAGTCTTTGGTGGTGACTTTAACACTGTCATTAGGACTAAAGACAGGGGAGGTTCAAGGACTTCTCTGGGCTATGACTCCCATTTTTTAGCTAGCATAATTAGGCAGGCTGGTTTGGTGGAAGTGCATATTTGCCATTTCCCGGAGCACACAGGTTTCACCTACTTTAAAGGTAGCTGTAGGTCTAGGATAGACAGGTTTATTGTTAAGGAGAGCTCGAAAACCTTGGCCCCTGAGCTGAGGCCAGTAGAGTTCTCCGATCACGTTTACCTCTCTGTGTCCTTGAATGTTTCGGAGACTCTTCGGAAGGGTAGTGGCCTCTGGCGCTTAAACTCTAAGCTCCTAGAGTAGGAGGTGATAACACAGTCCTTTAGGGACTTCTTTGAATCGCAGGAAACACTTTTGGAGGCGGGTTGGAGTAGGTCTAAATGGTGGGAGATGCCTAAAAAGAGGATCTGGGGTTTTTTCCGTGGACTGGTAGCCCGAAATAACTTGTTAAAAGAAAGTACCTACCTGGCGCTGAGAAGGAAACTCGGATTCTTGATCTCTGGCAAGGGGGACGGTGGGAAGATCTCCTGAGTGAAGGCTCAGATGAGAGAGATACAATATGACCGGTATGCTTCCTTGATTCTGGAGAGGGACTATGGGAAGTACCATTCGCCCGACCCCTTCCAGAGCTGTAGGAACTCAGTAGATGTTAAGGAGGTGAGGGGCTTGCGCGATGCTGGGGGTGTGCTCAGGGAGAATAAGGAGGGCATCCTTGGTGTTGTGCGGTCCTTCTACTCCGATCTGTTGTCGGAGAAGTCGCTTGACAGAGAAAATATGGACCAGTTCCTGAGGGAAACCCCAGGTCTTGGAGACCTAAGCGGCTCGCTTGAGTCCTTGGGCAGTAAGGTAACGGAGGACGAGGTCAGGATGGCGATAGATGGTTTATCTATCAAGAAAGCCCCGGGCCCGGATGGTCTGACATCTGAGTTTTTTAAAACCTTTGGGGACATCCTGGCCTCGTGCCTCGCGGGGGTCTTTAATGAGAGCCTGGGTAGAGGTTTTTTGCCACCCTCCATGAGGGGTTCCGCCCTTATTTTGTTGTCTAAGGGGAAGGGTCAATCATGTGTTGAGAACTGGCGCCCCATCGCTCTTCTCAATACCGATAGGAAGATTTTGGCAAAGGTACTTTTTAATAGACTGATGCATGTTTCTAGCCAGTTGCTTTCTCCCTCTCAGCATTGCACTGTGAAGGGTCAAAGCACCTTTAGTGCTGTCCTGCGGGTGCGGGAGGCCATTTAGCGGTGTCGTGTTGAGAAGTGGGGGAAGCACGTTTTAGCATTAGACCAGTCTAAGGCCTTTGACAGGGTAAACCATGAGTACCTTTGGGCTCTGCTTCTGTGGTATGGTCTTCCAGTCCGGGTGGTGAATTGTATTATTTACAGGCAGGACGAGAGCTTCCTTCTTGTGAATGGTTGAGTGGGTCAGTCCTTTGATGTCAGCTCTGGAGTAAGGCAGGTTTGCCCCCTAAGCCCCCTCCTGTATGTGTTTGCAATAGATCTCTTCATTCGAAGGATTGAAGGCGGCTCGATAGGAGGGGTGCTGTTTGGTCCGGAGTGTCCTCTGAAGGTCGTGGCCTATGCCAATGATGTTACTGTTGTCTTGTGGAGTCCCGCAGAAGCAATAGAGGTAGCAACTCTGGTCTGCGGGTATTGCGAGGCCAGTGGCTCGTTGGTAAACCAGGAAAAGAGTGAAGTTTTCTGGATGGGGGAGGAGGGTTGTGAATTCAGCCTTCCAGACAGTCTCCCCCGGGCTAGTAACAAGATCAAGATCTTAGGAATTCAATTCGGCCCTGGCGATTATGCCAAGCAAAACTGGGAACTTAGGCTGGAGGAAGCTTCCCGAAAGGTAGAGAGCTGGAAGAGGTGGAAACACTCTCTCAGGGAAAGGGTGGACCTCGTCAAGACCTTTCTGATCCCGGTATTCTTGTATATCAGCTATGTGTGCCTTTTGCCAGAATTTTTATGGTCTAGGGTTTACGCCGTTTTCTTCCAGTTACTCTGGAGGAATAGGCTGAACCTGATCAGGCGGGCTGTGACCTAACGACCGAGAAGGGAGGGTGGCCTGGGCATGGTTAACCCAGTGCTTTTCTTCATCACAACTTTTTTAAAGTTGCACCTGAGCAGTCTTCTAGTTGAGACCCCTCCTCGGTGGGTGGGTGGCTTCAGGGTTTGGGTGGATCCCTTCCTTAGTGGAGGGGGGCACGGTGAAAAGCTTCTGGGTCCGGCATGGGTATCTCCCGGCCAACATTTCCTTGGGATTGAAGGTGACAAGGCGTTGGGGCCTGGGGGCGGGGGGAGTCGGGAGCTCTTCTAGAAGGGAGCTGGAGAAGAGAGTTCTGCACTACCATTTCTGGGTCCCGCTGTCACTGAGGGACTGCCTGGGTGATGTGAGTTCGGCGGGGCTTTCTCTGATCAATTCGGGGACAATCCCATTGAAGCATTCGGATATTGCCTGGCTCTCCTTTCAGGAGAGACTCTACGTGAAAGGGAATCTCAAGTATGGAAATGCTGATAATCGTGGCTGCCCACGGGAGGAGTGTCTAGGGGTGGAGGAGACTATGGACCATTTCTTGCTTCAGTGTCCCTTTAATGTAGAGGTTTATAAAAGAATCTCCGGGTCCTTGGGGATCCCCGGCCTTTCGGGGCTTAGTTACACTGAATGGGTGAGGTGCAAGAGATGCTTTCGGTGGCCGGTAAAATTTCGGGACATTGCCTACATTCTGCCACAGCATGTAGGAGATTGCAGCAGCTCCAAGAACAATTTAATTTGCCCTGCCACCAACTTAAGCAAGAGGTGTTAACAAGGTGGACATCCACACTGTACATGGTTTAGAGGATGGAGGAACAGCACAAAGCCATACAAGCATATTGCACAAGCCATGACATTGGGAAAGGAGGGGGAATGTATTTCAGTTTTGCACAGTGGAGAATCCTTTCTGTGCTGCGCAAGGTGCTGAAACCATTTTAAGTTGTGTCATGTGAAGTGAGTTTAGACTCTGCTAGCTTGAGCCAAGTCATCCCCTTAATTCGACTTTTGGAAAAGCAGCTTGACAAACTGAAGGAGGAGATGAAAGAAAGCAATTCCACAAAGTATGTTGGCCTTGTAGATCAAGTACTACTGATACTTCCCTTTACAAGGCAGCGCCGCTTTAAATTTAAACGCCGAAGACGCCGAACTCACGGGTGTTGAAGAACCTGGAGCTTAATACACTTACCCCCTGGGCTGGTTTGAAAGATTTTACCAAAAAAAAGTGTGACCTCGGCCATAACTCCATCCAATCCTGCTATTAACATGCAAAGAATGGTGGAGGATTATTTTCAAGAGTTAATTGATATGGAAATGTCAGACAGTCCCTTTCCATACTGGGAGGAAAAACAAGCCATTTGGAAACCCATGTACAAACTTGCTTTGCAACACCTAAGCTGCCCACCCTCCAGTGTGTACTCAGAAAGAGTATTCAGCACAGCCGGGAACCTTGTCAGTGATCAACGTAGGAGGTTACTTCCTAAAAATGTGGAAAAGATGATGTTCATCAAAATGAACTACATCTTCCGCGAGGAAGGCCTTTACCGGCAAATACATCCAAGTACTGATACTTCTCTAATGGCGGATTCCAGCGGAGAAGAGTTAATAGTCTGTGATGATGATGTACACACTGATGAGGGTGAGGATGATGCTGAAGATGATGACGAAATCATCTTGACAGTGTAGAATTCACTTCACATCACTGTTGGTCTAACATGCCTTTAGGCCATTGATAGCTGTTTTAGTGGAGGCCCAAACAAACCAAGCACTTCAGCCACAAAAGTGTCAGCCCTTGTCGCCGAAGTGCTTGGTTTTTTAAAGTGTGCATGTCCTTTTTAAGATCCAAAATATGGGTGGGTGGGAGGGCCCAAGGACAATTCTATCTTGCACCATTAATCTTTCCTGGCACTTATGTGTGTTTCTGCCATTACTCTAACAAGCCGATTGTTATCTTGTTTAGGGAGGGCCATGTTGGACTTGCACTTCAGCCACAAAAGTGCCATTCTTTGTGGATGAAGTGCTTGGCTTTATGAATTGTACATGTTACCTTTCCTAATCGTGGGTGACATTGTTATATTGTTTATTGAGGGCCGAAAGAAAATAAGCACTTCAGCCACAAAAGTGCAACTCCTTGTGGATGAACTGCTTGGCTTGATTAATTGTACATGCTACCTCCACTAAAATTGAATGGAAATCAATGGAAATTAGTGTTAGTGAGGTTAATAATAATGTAGGTACAAAATAATAATGAAATTATGTGATTTTACCCCCAAAAATTAAATTTAATAAAAAATAGCTAAACAAAACCAAAACCAAAACCAAAATACAGAAGGCAAGACCAAAACCAAAACCCGAAGCTAATCCAGATCCAAAACTAAAACCAAAACACGGGGGTCAGTGAGCATCTCTAATATATATATATATATATATATATATATATATATATATATATATATATATATATACACACACAAAAACAGACATAGGTCCTCTGCACTCACCATGTACAGACTAGGGTGCAAGAGGGGGTTGCCCACATTGTATAGACGAGAAAACAGGAATACTCTGCACTCTGTTTTCCTATATATATATATATATATATATATATATATATCTATATATACATGTCACTCTGCTATCATGCTTGATTGAAGGATCGATATCTTGAATGAATCTTTAATGATACCTTGAAAATGTCCAGCAATTTCAAAACACGAAACACCAAATTCCTCCAGAGAAGTGTGCAAATTCCGCACTTGAATTCATGTATTGAATGTAGCTAATATTCCATGGAACCATTTAGAAAATGTTGTTCTAAAAAAATCAAGTCATAACAAGTACTAGTGTAGCCCTGCCCCTTAAAAGCTCACATTACATGATTCAGCCCTGGATGTTTTCCCTCCTGTGGTCTGCCATGGTATGTGAGACCTGTGGGTAAATGTATGAAGCTCCGAGTTCTTCTACACCCGCGAGTTCGGCGTCTTCAGCGCTTAAATTTAAAGCGGCGCTGCCTTGTAAAGGGACGTTTCCCTTTACAAGGCAGCGCCGCTTTAAATTTAAGCGCTGAAGACGCCGAACTCGCGGGTGTTGAAGAACCCGGAGCTTCATACATTTACCCCCTGATCTGATTTGACTCAAGGTATCTCCTAGGATTCGGCTCCACCCCCTCTGCTGTCAAGTGTCACTAGTGGTGTGAAGAATAGGAGAAGTGCACACATTTAGTAAGCATCATGTAAATTTAGGTAGCTTTTATTTATTCTTTTATAACTATAAAAATATTTATTTCTTTATTATATGTATATTATATTACCATGCCGTTCTGATTGCATGTTAAATTTTGAACATCATAAGCCAATTTACCATTATGTTGATGGATATAATGCCATATTCCTCTTTGGCTGCAAATACCCATTAAAATGTTATGAGGAGTCTTTTTACTCCATGTAAAAAATGTAGTGTGCTCTAGATCTAACATATGATGTTCTTGCTTAGAAGTTAACCAAAACATGTCTTCACTGACAGGTTGAGCTAGCCTGGAATTGCAGGTCATTGTGCAAGAAAATAATCTGTATGAGTAATTCAAGTGGAACATACCTAGTTTCACAGAAAATGTTTCTTTCATACTAGGTACAACTTCAAATATATCAGTAAGTAGCAAAAAAAATATCTCCATTGTGGCTGCAACTGGTGTGCACTCATAACATCTCTGTATTAACAAAAATGAAATTGATTAGTGGTGAAGAATACAGCGATTACACATGTATAATGTAGCTTAGTGGTCGAAGTGGACATTTAGAAATGGCAGTATGGAAATTTAGAAGTGGCAGTATGGAATATGTAATGGGAATGTAAGTGAATGAAACTTCATAGATTTACAGTGAGACAATAGGAAAAGTGATGATATGGCATACCACCGTACACTCCCACTTCGACCACTGAGCTGCAAATTACATTTCATATCTGTAGTGTCCGAGATGGCAGTAACCGCCGGTATGTGCCAGGAGGGACTGTATTAACAGCTGATGCCTATTTTGTCCTCTGTGTGTACATAGTTGTTGCAATGACCTTGATGCGGTAGTGAGTGCGTTTACAGCTACCGCTGGTGTGGAGGCTCATTATTTCTGGTGTCTGGTCTCAGGTGGTCATATCCTCAGCCACTCCGGGCACTGCACTTAGCGAACTACACAACCCACCATATCCTTCCCAGCAGCAGCCATAGGCACGCATCGGGATCACCTGAGACCAGACACCAGATCCTCCACACCAGCGGTAGCTGTAAGCACACTCACTACCGCATCAAGATAATTGCAACAACTGTCTACACACAGAGGACAAAAGAGGAAGAGATTTCTATAGCAGCCAGTCTAGCATTTACCATGCAGTGAATGCTTCTAACAACACCACAGGTAATACTTTTTTTTACAACATGTAAATAACCTTCATTTTTATTTTTGTGCAAATTCTAATTTTGCTTTTTTGGCGTATTATGCCCATGTGAATGGGCACTAAGAGTAATCTAAAAGATGGAAAAATGAGGGCCATCAGAACAAATGCTGTTTTGTGACATCATGAACATTTTGCACTTTTGCATTAATTTTGAAAGTGCATGGATTAAGACAACTGTTTGGCGTGCAAGTTTGTTCCTACTGATGAGAAGAGCTGGATAGTTTGGGGCTTTACTTTCCTTTATAAATATGGGCTAGACATAACAGATTTTGTAGTGCAGGATTAGTTATTTAAATCATCTTCATGGGATGGAAATTGCTCCTTTTGTGGGGAGAAAATACAAATAATAAGCAATGGACTGCGCTCCTATCAATTGCCGCTTCCCACTCAATAAGAATCACACATAAAATCTAAAATGAATATAATAAAATAATTATTAATAATATATAAAAATAAAAATAATTTCTGCACTATTGATCGTATTCTCACAGGATAAATAAATGCAAAAATAGTTTAATTTTTGTGAATTGAAAATCCTTCCTTCGGTACTTAAGAAGTCAGGCAACCAGACGCGGCGGAGGACACGGAAGGCTTCCGGCTCTATTGCCGGCTCCACTACGCAGGCGCGTCCCATTGGACGCTACTCGG
This sequence comes from Mixophyes fleayi, assembly GCF_038048845.1. Lineage (NCBI taxonomy): Eukaryota > Metazoa > Chordata > Amphibia > Anura > Limnodynastidae > Mixophyes > Mixophyes fleayi. The sequence continues at coordinate 85,493,249 of NC_134409.1, forward strand.
ATCGCCCATGGCGGCAGATGACATCATGCCGCCGACATTTCATTGGTTCCCAGCAGCATATAGGGCAGACACTGACACCATGCTGGTGCCAAAGTATTTTGTCTTCCTTGCTCCAGAGTTCCCTGTGTGTTTCCCGGCTTGGCTCCTGACTATTCTCCGCTCTCCTGTTTTTCCATTGACCCAGCTAGCCTGACTATTCTTTTGGATTCTCCTGTGCGCCGTTACCTCCTGCATCGCTGACCCGGCTTGATCGACTATTCTTCTAGATTTCCCCTTGCATCATCTGCTATCAGAATGTTACTGAACCGGCTTACCTGACTACCCCGTAAGGGACCGCGACCTGCGTGCCCCAAGCAGCGAAACCCATACCTCTTTGCAGGGGTTCCTGGAGAAGACCAGGGGACGCATTAGACTTCGCACCCTCTATCTGAGCTGCGTCAATGTTAGCAGGTACCCCTTGTGAAGATACCGGGTTTATCTGGCCCAGTGCTACCCAGTACCTTCTAGGATTCGTATGGTCACTCAGGCAAAATGCAGTTATAAAAATACAACAGTATATTTATTGTTATACAAACAACACTAGAATATTATATACACACAGTAAATAAATGCCAGTCAGATTTACCACATCATCTGTCCCTTACCCCAATAACTTAAGGAGATATAGTCACCTGCTGTCCAGACTTCATGACCCATGGATCCCTCTCAGCTGCATATATAGACTTGAGTTAGAAAACGACAATTCAAAACTCCATCTTGCACCTTCCTGAATGAAATCCAAGCATGAGCACCCCTCCCCCCTGGAGTTGTTCCTTATATATCACAGGTCTAATTTCCACAGTCTTTCCCCTCCCTGGACAAACCCCTGCATCTATTCTACTTCCCCATTGGCCAGTGCAGGACTAGGGGGTTTGGACAGGGCAGTGGAGATGAGATGTCCTTTCACAGAAGCCCCCTGCTGGGATGCAGACAGAACGTCTGGACTAGTCCTAAGGAGAACAATTGATGCTTAATTGGCTTCCCCTACTTCCAAGGATAAGGTAGCAGTGAGCCCCTCCTAAAATTAACCCCTTACACTACTTTGTGATGTCACAGGGTCCCCAGCTGTTCCATGCTTCCTGTAGAGGAAGGAGGGGGGAGAATGAATGCAGCTCAAGCCCTCTCACCTGTATCCTAGACACCACCTGATCTTTACCCATAACCCTCCTGGCTTCAGTTTAAGGACAATGAATAACATTACTTCAAGTCATCAATATATAATACAAAATATACATATTTAAATTGAATTACAATGTCCCCTTAACCACATGTAATTGGACAATGCAGTTGTAGTCTGATGAGCTGGGGAAACAAAAGAAGGGCTATACAAAGTATTTGCTATAATTCACATATCACACTCGTTTTGTCACATTCCTCCCCTACTTTTTTAGCCCTTGTTTCCCAGTGGCTCCCTAGCCCCAAGTAATCATTTCTTCCAAGTCCAAAGTTTCTGGCCTGCTGTGGTTTCTCCTGGGTCTGATGGCAAGGTAGACAGCAGTACACAGTTCCTCAATCTCCCACCAGGGTCCCATGGCTGCAGGCATATCTTCCCACTCAGCTGGAGTGGGGGTTTATGCTGCCCTGTGTCATAAGATGAGACAACAATAAAACTGGGCCACTCCTGTGCACACATCCATGGTAGGAGAGTTGTAGTCCAACATCCCTTGTGTGCCTTATCCACCCTTAATTGCCCAACTGCAAATAGTCCCTTGGCCTGTCCTCTGTTTCTGGAGACCATGCTCCCCTCCCCCACATATTCAAGTGAAAACTGCCAAGTGGCAGGCAAACTTTCTGGCTCCTTGTCCGTTTGTTTCTGGCAAAGATCCAATCCCCCCTCCCCCAAACACTCAAGGGACAACTGCCCAGTGGCAGGCAAGCGTGGGGGCTCCATTAATTCTTTGCTTATGGGGAATCCTCTGTCCCCCTCCCAAACCACATGTGGGTGCCCCTGTAAGTATGTTTGTGTGCATCTCCCCTCCCCTGCTACCACATCCAACTGTTGCACTACTTCCCTCGCCTCTGGCGCATCGGGGTAGTGTGAATCCTCATTGGACACAGACTTGTCCTCCTGGCAGCAAAGCAAAGTGGATGGTCCAGTGCAGGCCTCTGGTATTGGGTCCTGGATTCCCAGATTTGGAGCTGGAGTGCGATGCATCAAAGCTGGTGGGGCTGGTGAATCTTGCTGTACTGGTGCCCTCTCAGACACCCACTCAGTCAACATCTCCTCATCTGCCAATTCTGCATAGGGGAAGGCATAAGTGTAATTTTCCCAGGGCCCCATGGTAGTGGCCTCTGACATGACAATTCCTTTATCCTCTCCCATTAATTCTGTCCTACAGTCTGTAAACATGATTTCTGCTGAGATCATATGTTGCGCAAGTTTATGATTCTCTTCTGTCACAATTGGGTAAAGCTGTACATCACTTGCCCCGGAGAGCACACATGCGGTATCCTGCGTTACTTCATTAAACAAATTCTTTTCAGGCACAACAGGGATGGATAACTGGTCTTTTCTGTAATTCTGTTCTAACTCAGACACAGTCTCAGGTTCCAATAACACTGGCAAATTATCAGAAGATGCTACTACATGGTACTTACTTGGTAGCTCTTTTCCATCCAAGTCACCAAATGGGAGAATTTCTCCTAATCCTTTCTGAGTAGTCAGAGGTACAACATCCTCACCAAGCAGTTCTTCTCCAGTCTCCCCCAAGATAGTAGCTTGGGCAACTGTATTTAATCCACTGGGATGGACCTCCCCCTGATTAACAGACTGAGCAGCCATCTTTTTAGAGTGTGATAAAAGATATTCCAATTGGCATTTTTCAGTATTCACTCGATAACACTGATCCTGCCACATTTCAGTGTCCGTAAATCCTTGCCGCCATACCTCATCCTCTGCTTCTTCAAAACTCTGTTGCAGACATTGCATTTGTTCCCAGAGACGTATGTGGGGACCTAAAGTGAGCATCCATTTTCTATAAACACTAAAGGCATTGATGGGATTCTCCTGATCTTTTAACAAACGTTTCAGGATATCCATGTGTGTGCTGTACAGGTAAGGTACACCCCGGATCTGGCATTCCACTATCAGCTCCTCCATACTCATTGTCTCTAGTGGATCTGTAGAATCTGCTAATGGGACAGATTCTATTAATACATTTGCAGGGGATTCATCAGGCATGTCCCTGTGCTGTAATAGTCCATTTACGTCTTGTTTGTACTGCTGATTATTGTTGTATCTGGATTCTCCCTTGGCCAGATTCTGCATAGTACAAATAACTTCATGTGTAAAATCATCCCATGCTGGTTCATCCTGAAAATTACAGGCACTTGCCTCCTCTTTCAACATTAGGAACACATCCAACAGGTTCTCCAATTTCTCCTGTAGACTGGCTCCTTCCCACATAATAATCTTTGGGCACTCCTCATCCCAATAATCCAAAATGTGCTGCATTGTGGTGGGGTGGTGCAACACATCCATATCCCCATCCTGCAGACACTCCCACAGTCCTTCATCCCAGTACACCTTTCTCCTGGTTGTACTGGACTGCTTCATCCCTTCCTTTGGGAACTTTTTCAACACTGGGCTGTGATCTGCTCTCTTGTTCCTAGAGCTCACACCCATTTTACTTCCAGGGATCACCTCACTGTGATTTCCTCTCTTTGAGACACGGTTCCATCTTCCGCTCTCCTCTGGCGGGGTGCGCTTCCCCTTATCAAATCGGCACTTAGACGGCATCTTCCCTCGCCTAAAGCCCACAACGCTTTTCGTGACACTTTCTACCTTAAAGCCTTTAGGAGTAAGTTCAGGATAATGTGGTAACTGGTTTCTAGTGCTAACTGCTTTGCAGAGCCCTGGAATGTATCACGATACAGTTCCCCTGCAGCTCTACCCAGATAGGACCTGGGACTGAGTGACCCCACTGCTTGCCACCAAAAATGTGAAGATACCGGGTTTATCTGGCCCAGTGCTACCCAGTACCTTCTAGGATTCGTATGGTCACTCAGGCAAAATGCAGTTATAAAAATACAACAGTATATTTATTGTTATACAAACAACACTAGAATATTATATACACACAGTAAATAAATGCCAGTCAGATTTACCACATCATCTGTCCCTTACCCCAATAACTTAAGGAGATATAGTCACCTGCTGTCCAGACTTCATGACCCATGGATCCCTCTCAGCTGCATATATAGACTTGAGTTAGAAAACGACAATTCAAAACTCCATCTTGCACCTTCCTGAATGAAATCCAAGCATGAGCACCCCTCCCCCCTGGAGTTGTTCCTTATATATCACAGGTCTAATTTCCACAGTCTTTCCCCTCCCTGGACAAACCCCTGCATCTATTCTACTTCCCCATTGGCCAGTGCAGGACTAGGGGGTTTGGACAGGGCAGTGGAGATGAGATGTCCTTTCACAGAAGCCCCCTGCTGGGATGCAGACAGAACGTCTGGACTAGTCCTAAGGAGAACAATTGATGCTTAATTGGCTTCCCCTACTTCCAAGGATAAGGTAGCAGTGAGCCCCTCCTAAAATTAACCCCTTACACTACTTTGTGATGTCACAGGGTCCCCAGCTGTTCCATGCTTCCTGTAGAGGAAGGAGGGGGGAGAATGAATGCAGCTCAAGCCCTCTCACCTGTATCCTAGACACCACCTGATCTTTACCCATAACCCTCCTGGCTTCAGTTTAAGGACAATGAATAACATTACTTCAAGTCATCAATATATAATACAAAATATACATATTTAAATTGAATTACAATGTCCCCTTAACCACATGTAATTGGACAATGCAGTTGTAGTCTGATGAGCTGGGGAAACAAAAGAAGGGCTATACAAAGTATTTGCTATAATTCACATATCACACTCGTTTTGTCACACCCCTCATTCAGAATTGCAAGAGTATACTATGGCCATGTCTACTGAGAGTACAGGTAAACCTTCGACCCGTGATCTTCTCCTTCATCTAGCTCAAGGGGTAGAGCAACAAGAGACTGATCAAGCCTGGCTGCTACAGTGTGTTCAAGGGATAGTTACTTGTCTGGATGCCCTGCAGAGCTCTCTGACAGTCCCGACAGCAGCAGTTTCTACTACGGCTACATCACCCACAGTGGTCGCAGTCTCCACTTCCTCACCTTCCATTTTGCTTATTCCACCTCCGGAAAAATTTGATGATGACCCTAAAAAGTGCAGAGGCTTCCTAAATCAATGTGCTATTCAATTTGAATGCAATCCCAGGGCTTTTCCTTCTGAACAAACAAAGGTAGCCATTCTAATCTCCCTTTTAAATGGACAAGCACTTGCCTGGGCCTCTCCTCTCTGGGAACGTAATCATCCTCTTCTTGGGAACTCTGCGTCCTTCATTGAAGCTTTTAGGAAGGTTTATGACGAACCTGGGAGAATGCCTTCTGCAGATTCATGTCTTTTGAATCTCCCCAAGGGTAACCTCACTGTGAGTCAATACGCAGTGCAGTTCTGCATGCTGGCATCAGAATTAAAATGGAACAATGAGGCCTTAATAGCAACCTTTTGGAAAGGATTAGTGGACCGAATCAAAGATGAGCTGGTCTCTCGAGAATTACCCTCGGATCTTGACACCTTATATCCTTGTGTGTTAGAGTGGATTTGCGTTACCGAGAGCGAACTCTGGAATGATCTTCCTCCAGACGTTTTATTCCCAAGATGGCTCCTCAATTTCAGAATCCGGTGACCCCTCCTAAAGAACCCATGCAATTTGGGTGATCCCGTCTATCTCCTGAGGAACGAGAGAGGCGATTCAAGCAGCGACTCTGCCTGTATTGTGGTGATCCTGGTCATCTTCTTAACGCATGCCCTAAGAGACTGGGAAACTTCCTTTCCTAGACAGTAGAGGAGAGGCCGCTTTAGGAGGTGCTATATCCGCTCCCCTTTACATGCCCGAGCCTCTTATGGCTGTCACTCCCACCATGGCTTTTGTGGATTCCAGCTCTGCTGGAAACTTCATTTCAGCGGCTCTCGCTTCCTGGATCCAGATTCCTTTACAATCTTTGCCTCAGGCGCTCTCCCTTACAGCAGTAGATGGCAATCGTGTCAGCTACAGTTCCATCTCCTACATTACTTCACCTGTTTGGCTGATGGTAGGAGCTTTACATAGAGAGTCGATCCAGTTTCTAGTACTACCCAAGTCTATTAATCCATTTATATTGGGTTTACCGTGGCTTTGTATGTATTCTCCTCAATTCGACTGGGGTTGTGCCCAGGTTACTGCCTGGGGTCCTGAGTGTTCGCACAGATGTTTGCCCGTGATTTCTGCTCCAGCAGCTCGTATCATTTGTCACTGCATTTCCACTGACACCACCCTTCCTTCTATGTATGCTTCCTTTCAAGACGTTTTCAGCAGAACTGAAGCGCCCTTCCTCCTCATCGTCGCTGGGACTGTTCTATCAAATTAATTCCTGGTAAACAGATTCCTAAAGGTCAGGTCTAATCCTCTTTCTCGGCCTGAGACTCAAGCTATGTCCCAGTATATTGCTGACAACGTGTTAAGTGGATTCATCAGGAAATCTTCTTTTCCGGCTGAGGCAGGGTTCTTTTTTGTCAAGAAGAAGGACGGTTCTTTGCGGCCTTGCATTGATTATCGTCCACTCAATCATATTAAACATTATCCTTTGCCTCTTACCGACTAGTTTGATAGAATCAGTGGATCCCAAATCTTTATAAAACTGGATCTTTGAGGTCCCTTTAATTTGATTCGAATAAAGGAGGGTGATGAATGGAAGACGGCTTTCAACACTTGAGATGGGCATAATATCTTGTGATGCTTTTTGGTCTCAGCAATGCTCCAGCGGTCTTCCAATCCTTCATCAACGAGATCTTTCAGGACTTATTATATACCTCGGTAGTGGTTTATCTAGATGATATCTAGTGTTTTCCAGAGATCTCTCTTTCCATCGTACTCATGTTAAGGAGGTCCTATCCAGACTACGCAAACATCGCCTTTATTGTAAATTAGAGAAATGCATGTTCGAGTTGTGTCAAGTTCCCTTCTTTGGATTTATTGTCTCTGTAAAAGTTTACAGATGGATTCCGCTAAAGTCTCTGCTATTCTGGATTGGCAGCAACCCCAGGGCTTTAAGGCAATTCAAAGATTTATTGGGTTTTCTAATTATTACCGGCAATTTATTCAGAACGTAATATCAAATATTCAAGTAAAGGAGCACTTGGGAAACAGTGATCATAATATGGTCTCATTTGAAATTAGTTTCCAGAAACAACAGTATAAGGGATCAACTAGGACTTTAAACTTTAAAAAGGCAAATTTTAATATGCTAAAGGAGTCTATAAAGAGCATAGACTGGGACAAAGCCTTTGAAGGAAAAAAAACGGAAGAAATGTGGGCTGTCTTTAAAATGTTGTTGGAAACATACACAGATAAGTTCATTCCTATGGGAAATAAATGTAAAAGAATTAAGTCTAAACCAATGTGGCTAAATAAAAAGGTAAGGGAAGAAATGCAAAGGAAGAAGCGTGCATTTAAATTGTTTAAGTCTGAAGGGTCAGAGGAGTCCTTCCATAGGTACAAGGAATGTAATAAAACATGCAAAAAGGAAATTAGATTGGCTAAATTAGAAAATGAAAGGCACGTTGCAAAAGAAAGTAAGACAAACCCCAAAAAGTTTTTTAAGTATATAAATGGCAAAAGGATTAAAAAAGATAATATAGGACCCCTAAGAAGTGAGATGGGTGAATTGATAAAAGATACTAAGGAAAAAGCAGAGATATTAAACACGTTCTTTTCTTCAGTATTTACCAGAGAGGAACAAATGGCAGGAGTAATACATAAAAATGGAAATTAAACCATGCCATTAATTAATACTTGGTTGTCAGAGGAAGAAGTCCAAAGGCGACTGAAGAATATTAAGATAAATAAAGCTCCAGGTCCAGATGGCATACACCCAAGGGTCCTTATGGAGTTAAACTCGGAAATAGCTAGACCGCTATTCTTAATTTTCAGAGATTCAATCTCATCAGGCTCAGTACCAAGGGATTGGCGAATAGCAGATGTGGTGCCATTGTTTGAAAAGGGGACGAGATCACAACCAGAGAATTATAGACCTGTAAGCCTGACATCAATAGTGGGGAAACTACTGGAAGGTATTTTAAGGGACAGTATTCAGGATTACTTGGTACGCAATAAAATTATTAGTGGGAATCAACATGGATTTGTGAGGGATAGGTCATGTCAAACTAATCTAATTAGTTTCTACGAGGAAGTTAGTGGGAACTTAGACCAGGGCAGGACAGTAGATGTGGTCTACTTAGATTTTGCAAAGGCCTTTGATACAGTGCCACACAAGAGGTTGGTTTACAAAATAAGGGAACTGGGTCTAGAAATCAAAATTTGTACTTGGATCGAAAACTGGTTAGAGAATAGGGAACAGAGAGTTGTGATAAATGGAACATTTTCTAATTGATCAAAAGTCTTAAGTGGAGTACCTCAAGGTTCCGTGCTGGGACCACTCCTTTTTAATATATTTATTAATGACCTTGGTGATGGTTTAGAGAGTAAAGTTTCTATTTTTGCAGATGACACTAAACTCTGTAAGGTAATAAAATCAGAGCAAGATGTAGCTTCTCTACAGAGGGACTTAAATAAACTGGAGGATTGGGCGGCTAAATGGAATATGAGGTTTAACATAGATAAATGTAAGGTTATGCATTCAGGGATCAAAAACAAGAACGCAATCTATAAATTAAATGGAATTAATTTGGGAGAATCTATAATGGAAAAGGATTTGGGAGTGCTCGTAGACAGTAGACTTAGCAATAGTGCTCAATGTCAAGCAGCATCTGCAAGGGCAAACAAAGTATTGGCATGCATAAAAAGGGGCATAGATGCAAGGGAAGACAGTGTAATTTTGCCACTGTATAAATCGTTGGTAAGACCTCATCTTGAATATGCAGTACAGTTCTGGGCCCCACTCTATAAAAAAGATAATTTGGAACTAGAAAGGGTTCAGAGAAGGGCGACAAAATTGATAAAGGGTATGGAGTCATTAAGTTCTGAGGAAAGGTTAGCCAGTTTAGGCATGTTTACTTTAGAAAAGAGGCGTCTAAGGGGAGATATGATTACTATATACAAATACATTAGGGGTCAATACAAAGAGCTTTCATGGGAACTTTTTACCCCAAGGACCATACACAGGACACGTGGTCATCCCCTAAGGTTAGAGGAGAGGAAATTTCACAACCAGCAAAGGAAGGGATTCTTTACAGTAAGGGCAGTCAAGATATGGAATTCATTGCCAGGGAAGGTTGTGATGGCAGATTCAATAGATATGTTTAAGAAAGGGTTAGACAAATTTTTAGCGGAAAGGTGTATCCAGGGATACGACCGTTATTTTAAAATAAAGGATAGTAGTGGATATAGGGTAAAAATTGGATTGCAATATTGAGTTTGGGGGGATTTTCAAAATTGAAACAGATGGGCGGTTGCCTACTCTGGATTAATTTCAAATATAAGTGCAGGATCGCAGGAGATCCAAAATAGGTTGAACTTGATGGACTGGTGTCTTTTTTCAACCTCATCAACTATGTTACTATGTTACTATGTTACTATCATTGCTCCCATTACAGCTTTAACCAAAAAGTCTGCTAATCCTAAGAGATGGTCCCTGGAGGCGTTATCAGCATTTCTTGTCTCAAAGAAGGCGTTTTCCTCTGCTCTTGCACAAACTGACCAGGAGCAACCCTTTTATGTTGAAGTAGATGCCTCATCTATCGGTATTGGGCTCTACCAAAAATCAGCTATTGGCATTCATACTCCTTGTGGATTCTTTTCTAGACGATTTCTTCCCAGCGAGAGTACTGATTGGACACAAAGAGCTCCTGGTGGTGAAATCCGCACTGAAAGAAAAACAGCATTTATTGGAAGGGGCTCTCCATCCTGTCACCATTTTCACAGACCACAGAAACCTTCACCCAGGAGGCCTGCTGTCTGTCACGGGCACTAGGAGTCTTTACCCAGGGATCACCAGGTGATAGGCTTACCAGAGCAGTATAGGTGGTAATATGGTACTCTGGTAGCAGGGTGATCACGGAACAGGAAAATAGCAGATGATGAGATGCTCAGGAAAGTCTATGACTAGCAGCACTGGCAATATGGAGGTAGTAATACACGAGGAACTGTATGGACAAAGGACACGTGAAGGTAGTCAGTGGTCTGCGGTAGCAAGTTGTACCACTGCTATAGTGAGGAGGAATGTCCAACAGAAACGAGGAGGTGATGAGAGTCAGCGGTCTGCGGATAGCAAGTTGTACCGCTGTCTGAGTGAAGGAATGGAATCCAAGTGGAGGTATCCGGGGAGTCAGTGGTCTGCGTTAGCAAGTTGTACCACTGCTATGTGAGAGGATACTGGAACAGGTGAAACTGTAAACAGGAGTCAGTGGTCTGCCACTAGCAAGTTGTACTACTGAATATATATGTGAGGAGGTGCACGGGGAGAGACTGCAACACAATATATACACGGGCACCTTGACTTTGATCCACAGTAATATGCACAATATAAATGTATAAATGACTGAACAATACTGCCAATATAGAAAGTCTCTTGAAGCAATCCGGCATGAGATAACACAGTCAATGATGGCAGTAGAGTCAGCGGATAGTACACCCCAGAGGAGAACCAACACAGTCCAGCAAGGTATGCAATACACAGCACAGTCAATGGGAAGTATGCATACCGTGGTTCAGGAGAAGGCAGTCAGACAGGAGTGCAGAGATACCTGAAGGGCAGGAGGCCAGCAGGATACAAGTCCCTGGATGGGTGAAGCAGGGGTCTATCAGGTGCAGCGCACAGGTAGGTAGACCAGCAGGGAACACAGGAAGGCGTGGAGAGCGGATCAGCAGTAGATGGATGAGTAGTGCTGAGAAGTAACAGCAGCGGGTCTCTGCGGGAACACGGAGGTAACCAATAGCAACCAGCAGGTGCAGAAACGATGGGACACCGGAGCAGAGTTGAACTGGAACAGATGATCACGGAGAGTAGCGGGTAGCAATAGTGGCAGCAGACTCAAGGAAACACGGTAGAGTTGACAAGGACTGAAGACTGAAGCGCACAGAGGCAGCGGATAGGAATCAGTTAAACAGTCACGATGAAACACAGACGGGTTGCAGGTTGAAGACTGTAGTGCACGGAGGCAGCGGATAGGAATCAGCTAGCAGTCACGATGATGAAACACAGACGAGTTGCAGGTTGAAGACTGTAGTGCACGGAGGCAGCGGATAGGAATCAGCTGGCAGTCACAATCATGAACAGGTGAGTGGATGTGGTTGAAGCCTGTAATGCACGGAGGCAGCGGATAGGCATCAGCTAACAGTCCCAATGATACATGGTAGAGTTGAAGTGATTAGAAGACTGTAGTGCACGGAGGCAGCGGATAGGAATCAGCTCACAGTCACGATGATACAGTAGATGGTAGAAGTGGTATGGGAACCACAGTAGCAGAAGTGGTTTGGAAACCACAGAGGTAGAAGTGGTTTGGAAACCACAGGAATCAGCAGGGCTGAATAAACAAGGAAACACAGGAACACCTTCAGAGACTCATGGGGAATGAGACTCCAAGATCAGGCAACGTGGTGTTGACCACAGGTGCTTAATATAGGGAGGTTGCCTGATCTGCCAATTAAGTTAAAGGAACATACACTGAAGGTTTGGAAAGGGCTGCGCATGCGCAGTCCCTCAGGATAGAGGACGTCCACGGTTCCTAATAGTCCGGGAAGAAGCACTCACAGTCCGGTGAGTGACAGTACCCCCCCTTTTAAAGGTGGGCACAGAACGCCTGGAACCGGGCTTGTCCGGATTTTTGGAATAAAACTTCTTCAGAAGGGCAGGAGCATTAAGATCTTCAGCTTTGATCCATGAACGCTCTTCAGGACCAAAGCCCTTCCAATGAACGAGGAAACGGAGGACTCCTCGCGAAATTTTTGCATCCAATACCTCAGTAATCTCGAAATCCTCCTCCTGATGAACTTGAACTGGCTGCGGTGCTGAGGGAGGAGTCGAGAAACGATTGATAATAAGAGGTTTGAGTAAGGACACATGGAAGGCATTGGAAATCCGAAGATTCTTAGGAAGAAGAAGTTTAACACATACTGGATTGATAACTTGAATGATCCTATATGGACCAATAAAACGAGGGGCGAATTTCATAGATGGAACCTTCAAACGAATATTTTTGGTAGATAACCAGACACGATCTCCAATTTTTAGTGGTGGAATAGCCCGCCTCTTCTTATCTGCGAAAGACTTATATTTGTTAGATGTCTTCTTTAAACAGGTTTTGACCTGAGACCAGATATTTTTGAAGGTTTGACAAGCAGTCTCCACAGCAGGAACTTGGGTGGGCGGGAGGGCAGGAAATTCCGGAAAAGACGGATGGTGACCGTAGACCACAAAGAATGGAGTTTTGGATGATGACTCATGGTACATGTTGTTATGGGCGAATTCAGCCCAAGGGAGCAATTCTACCCAGTTGTCTTGGTTGGCTGAAGAGAACATCCTAATAAAAGTCTCAAGATCTTGATTGACTCGTTCCGTTTGTCCGTTAGATTGCGGATGGTAAGACGATGAGAGTGCTAATCGTATGCCCAAGGTTTTACAAAGGGCCCGCCAGAATCTGGAAACGAATTGTACTCCTCTATCCGACACAATCTCAGACGGACATCCATGGATGCGGAAGATTTCTTTAATGAAATGTTCAGCCAGAGTAGACGAGGAAGGTAAACCGGACAGAGGGACGAAATGGGCCATCTTCGAAAATCTGTCTACCACTACCCAAATAGTATTGTGATTCTTACTTGGTGGCAAATCAGTAACGAAATCCATACTAATATGGGTCCAAGGCTTGGACGGAATGGGTAGTGGTCGCAGCAACCCTGCTGGAGTTCTGCGGGAGGATTTGAACTGAGAACATAAATCACAGGAAGCAATAAACTCTTTGACGTCTCTCCTCATTGAAGGCCACCAGTAACTACGAGAGAGAATCTCAAAGGTCTTGTGTTCACCGGCGTGTCCAGAAAAACGAGAGGCATGGAACCACGAAAGGATTTTCCTCCTCAGAGTAGGAGGCACAAGGGTCTTCCCAAATGGTAGCATTTTGGTGGATGAAGCAGCCAGAGAAATACATTTGGGGTCTAGAATAGCATGGTTGGGAACCTCTTCTACATCAGAGGACGTCACAAAAGCTCGAGATAGAGCGTCAGCTTTCTTGTTCTTAGCAGCTGGTTTGAAGGTTATAATTAATTCAAAACGGGAAAAGAAAAGAGACCATTTTGCTTGACGAGGGTTCAAGCATTGAGCAGATTGCAAATATGACAAGTTCTTATGATCCGTGAAGATCGTCACCGGATGGCGAGCTCCTTCCAACAAGTATCTCCATTCCTCTAATGCAGCTTTGATGGCCAGCAACTCCTTGTCCCCGATAGTATAGTTTTTCTCTGCGGGCAGAAGACCCCGAGAGTAGAAGGCACAAGGATGTAATTTTTGTTGCTCCGAGCGTTGGGAGAGAATAGCTCCTAAGCCCACATTAGAGGCATCTACTTCTAGGAAGAAGGGGAGTGTCACATCAGGTTGTCGCAGAATGGGAGCAGACGAGAAGGACTCTTTGAGGATTTGAAAGGCTTGGAGAGCCTCAGATGACCATTGCTTAGTATTAGCCCCTTTCCGAGTTAAGGCCACAATGGGAGATGCAATGGATGAGAAGTCTTGAATGAAGCGTCTATAGTAATTGGCAAAACCTAAAAAACGCTGGATGGCACGAAGAGTAGTTGGCTGAGGCCAATGTAGTACAGCATTTACTTTGTCTGGATCCATCTTCAGGCCAACTCCGGAAACTATATACCCCAAGAATGGAATCTGGGGTAACTCGAATGAACATTTTTCCAATTTACAGAACAACGAGTTTTTCCGTAGTCTGGAGAGGACCTCTGCCACATGTTGGTGATGAGAAGGCAGGTCCTGTGAGAAGATCAATATGTCGTCCAGGTAGACAACGACACATACATATAATAAGTCCCGAAAGATCTCATTGATGAAACCCTGGAAAACCGCGGGGGCATTACACAGCCCGAAGGGCATTACTAAATATTCGTAATGCCCATCTCTGGTGTTAAACGCGGTCTTCCATTCGTCACCGGAACGGATTCTAATTAAATTGTAGGCACCACGAAGATCCAACTTAGTAAATATCCGAGCTCCCTTGATGCGATCAAATAGCTCAGTGATCAGCGGAATGGGATACCGATTCTTGATAGTAATGGCGTTGAGTCCACGAAAATCTATACAAGGGCGTAATGATCCATCCTTCTTTTTGACGAAGAAGAACCCAGCTCCAGCGGGAGAGGTGGAAGGTCGAATGAACCCACGCTGGAGATTCTCCTGTATGTACTCAGATGTGGCTTGAGTTTCAGGCAACGAGAGAGGATAGACCCGACCCCTGGGAGGAGTCTTGCCAGGTAGAAGGTCGATCGGACAATCCCAAGAACGATGAGGAGGAAGACGTTCAGACTGAGCTTTATCAAACACATCGGCAAATGAAGCATACTGAGGAGGGAGTCCCGGGGAGGACGATGAGATGGAAGATTGCTGTACTTTAAGAGGAATAACTTGAGAGAGACAACGATGGTGACATTCAGGCCCCCAAGACGTAACTTGAGGGGTGCGCCAGTCAATCTGGGGAGAGTGACATTGAAGCCATGGAAGGCCTAAGACAATCGGACTTGTCGTAACAGGAAGAATTAAAAACGAAATTTCTTCATGGTGTAGTACACCAATCTGAAGGGTTACTGGAGACGTACTCTGGGTGATGAGACCATTGATGAGACGTGATCCATCTATAGCCGTCACAGTAATGGGTGTTTTTAAAGTGATCACTGGTAGGGACCATTGATTCACTAGTGATTTAGAAATGAAATTTCCTGCTGCTCCGGAATCAATCAATGCCTGTGACTCAAAGGATTTGGTAGCAAAGGAAATCGTAACATCGAAAGCGCAGACTTTAGATTTCATAGACAATGGAGAGGACTCCAGGGACCCTAACTTCACCTCTCCAGAACTAGTTAGGGCCTGGCATTTCCCGATTTCTTAGGGCAAGAACTGAGCATATGTGTGGAATCAGCACAATAGATACAGAGTCTATTCTTTACTCTTCGTTTCCTCTCTTCTAAAGATAATTTGGAACGTCCTATCTCCATGGGAATCACAGAAGGTGAAACTGGACGAAATTGAGGGTTTAAACGAAGAGGTGCTTTAGCAGAAGTTGTTTTCTCAGATTCTCTTTCACGAAATCTCATGTCTACACGATGGCAAAGAGAGATCAAATCTTCTAGTGACGAAGGAAGCTCTTGGGTAGTCAGTGCATCTTTAATTTTATCGGAGAGCCCCTGCCAGAAGGCGGCAACTAATGCTTCAGTGTTCCACTGAAGTTCAGAGGCTAAGATCCTAAATTGAATGACATACTGTCCTACTGTATGGGAGCCTTGTCGCAAACGAAGAATGCTGGAAGCAGCGGAGGTCACACGACCTGGTTCATCGAACACACTTCGGAACGTGGAAATGAATTTGGCACTATCTTGTAGAATTGGATCGTTTCTTTCCCACAGAGGGGAGGCCCAAGCCAGGGCTTGTCCAGAAAACAATGAGATAAGATAGGCCACTCTGGAACGATGGGTAGAAAAATTTTGAGGTTGGAGTTCAAAATGGACTGAACATTGGTTAAGGAAACCTCTACAAGTTTTGGGGTCCCCGTCATATTTTGACGGAGTAGGCAGGTGAAGCGTAGGAGCTGTAGACACCTGGGATGGCACTGGGGAAACGGAGGAAAGCACAGGAGCTTCAATACTAGCTGTAACAGTCTGTCCAGATGTTCCTTGGGAGGTTAACGATTGGTAACATTGAAGTAACAGCTGTTGGCGAGCATCCTGTTGCTCCACACGGCTGACCAGATGCTGCAGCATCTCCTTAGCGGTAGGTTCCGTATCTGGGTCTGTCATGGCCTGATCTTACTGTCACGGGCACTAGGAGTCTTTACCCAGGGATCACCAGGTGATAGGCTTACCAGAGCAGTATAGGTGGTAATATGGTACTCTGGTAGCAGGGTGATCACGGAACAGGAAAATAGCAGATGATGAGATGCTCAGGAAAGTCTATGACTAGCAGCACTGGCAATATGGAGGTAGTAATACACGAGGAACTGTATGGACAAAGGACACGTGAAGGTAGTCAGTGGTCTGCGGTAGCAAGTTGTACCACTGCTATAGTGAGGAGGAATGTCCAACAGAAACGAGGAGGTGATGAGAGTCAGCGGTCTGCGGATAGCAAGTTGTACCGCTGTCTGAGTGAAGGAATGGAATCCAAGTGGAGGTATCCGGGGAGTCAGTGGTCTGCGTTAGCAAGTTGTACCACTGCTATGTGAGAGGATACTGGAACAGGTGAAACTGTAAACAGGAGTCAGTGGTCTGCCACTAGCAAGTTGTACTACTGAATATATATGTGAGGAGGTGCACGGGGAGAGACTGCAACACAATATATACACGGGCACCTTGACTTTGATCCACAGTAATATGCACAATATAAATGTATAAATGACTGAACAATACTGCCAATATAGAAAGTCTCTTGAAGCAATCCGGCATGAGATAACACAGTCAATGATGGCAGTAGAGTCAGCGGATAGTACACCCCAGAGGAGAACCAACACAGTCCAGCAAGGTATGCAATACACAGCACAGTCAATGGGAAGTATGCATACCGTGGTTCAGGAGAAGGCAGTCAGACAGGAGTGCAGAGATACCTGAAGGGCAGGAGGCCAGCAGGATACAAGTCCCTGGATGGGTGAAGCAGGGGTCTATCAGGTGCAGCGCACAGGTAGGTAGACCAGCAGGGAACACAGGAAGGCGTGGAGAGCGGATCAGCAGTAGATGGATGAGTAGTGCTGAGAAGTAACAGCAGCGGGTCTCTGCGGGAACACGGAGGTAACCAATAGCAACCAGCAGGTGCAGAAACGATGGGACACCGGAGCAGAGTTGAACTGGAACAGATGATCACGGAGAGTAGCGGGTAGCAATAGTGGCAGCAGACTCAAGGAAACACGGTAGAGTTGACAAGGACTGAAGACTGAAGCGCACAGAGGCAGCGGATAGGAATCAGTTAAACAGTCACGATGAAACACAGACGGGTTGCAGGTTGAAGACTGTAGTGCACGGAGGCAGCGGATAGGAATCAGCTAGCAGTCACGATGATGAAACACAGACGAGTTGCAGGTTGAAGACTGTAGTGCACGGAGGCAGCGGATAGGAATCAGCTGGCAGTCACAATCATGAACAGGTGAGTGGATGTGGTTGAAGCCTGTAATGCACGGAGGCAGCGGATAGGCATCAGCTAACAGTCCCAATGATACATGGTAGAGTTGAAGTGATTAGAAGACTGTAGTGCACGGAGGCAGCGGATAGGAATCAGCTCACAGTCACGATGATACAGTAGATGGTAGAAGTGGTATGGGAACCACAGTAGCAGAAGTGGTTTGGAAACCACAGAGGTAGAAGTGGTTTGGAAACCACAGGAATCAGCAGGGCTGAATAAACAAGGAAACACAGGAACACCTTCAGAGACTCATGGGGAATGAGACTCCAAGATCAGGCAACGTGGTGTTGACCACAGGTGCTTAATATAGGGAGGTTGCCTGATCTGCCAATTAAGTTAAAGGAACATACACTGAAGGTTTGGAAAGGGCTGCGCATGCGCAGTCCCTCAGGATAGAGGACGTCCACGGTTCCTAATAGTCCGGGAAGAAGCACTCACAGTCCGGTGAGTGACACTGTCTCAGCTCTCGACAAGCTCGTTGGGCATCCTTTTTGCACGTTTTAATCTGGTCCTTACTTTCTGTTCCGGAGCAAAGAACAGCCATGCGGATGCACTATCACGTTCCTTTGACAATTCCTACTGTTTGGCACCTTTGGAACCTCAACTCATCATGATCCCTCTAGTATCGTTGCTCTTACCAGAACTAAAACCTGTACTCCTCCTCCTGGTCAGTCCTTCTTGGAATACCATTTGAGACTTAAAGCTCTACGTTGGGCCCACTGTTCTCGTATTGCTGGTCATGCGGGAGTTAAGAAGACTACTGCTTTGATATGTCGTTGATTTTGGTGGCCTTCTATTCACTCTGATATCTACCAATTTTTTGCTGCCTGTACCACGTGTGCTCAACACAAAATGTCCAGAAGAGTTCCTGCTGGGTTGTTACATCCTCTGTATATTCCTAACTCTCCGTGGGAAAGCATTTTCATGGATATCATCACGGACCTTCCATCCAGCGCTGGATATAATACCCAATACTCCAGAAGTTTTCTCTCATTTGGTCTCGGAAGAAAACTAAATTGCTGAAACCCAATCAAACTCGAAAAACTTTTGCTGAAAGACGCCGAAGATCCATGCCCATCAATTCTGTAGGGGACCAGGTGTGGTTATCAACCAAAAATTTAAAACTCAAAGTATCTTTAATGAAGTTTTATTGGACCTTACCCCATGTCACAGGTTATCAATCCTGTATGTTATAAGTTGTGTCTACCTGCCTCTCTCAAGTGCCATAACACCTTTCATGTCATCCTGTTATGACCACTAGTGCTCAACAAGTTTTTCCAGCCTCCTTCTCGTCCTGCTCCCATTCAGTCTTCCTCAGAGTATGAGGTCAGTTGAATCTTGGATTCCCGCATACTGCATAGTCGTCAACAATTTCTAGTGCACTGGAAGGGTTTTGGTCCTGAGGAGAGGCCCTTGGTGAATAAATCGGACTTTCACCCTCCTCGATTACGCAAGGAATTTCGTAGACAACGGATTGAGAAAAGAGGAGGGTATACTGTCAGGCGCCGTCCCTCCGCTCCTTCAGGATAGGCACCTTCCGTGTCCTCCGCCGCGTCTGGTTGCCTGGAGCCTTCCGGCTCTATTGCGAGCTCCAATACGCAGGCACGTCCCGTTGCTAGGCAACAGGACACAACTCGGATTGCCGACGCCAGCAGATGACATCACGCTGCCGACATTTCATTGGTTCCCAGCAGCATATAGGGCAGACTCTGGTGCCAGAGTATTAGGTCTTCCTTGCTCCAGCGTTCTCTGTGTGTTTCCCGGCTTGACTCCTGACTATTCTCCGCTCTCCTGTGTTCCCATTGACCTGGCTTGACTGACTATACTTCTTGGACTCTTCCTGTGCATACTATTACCGACCTGGCTTGCCTGGCTATTCTATTGGATCCTCCGATGTATTGTTACCTCCTGCAGCGTTGACCCGGCTTGATCAACCATTCTTCTGGATTTCTCCTTGCATCATCCGCTGTCAGCACATTACTGAACCGGCTTACCTGATTACCCTTGTACCTCGCTATACGGTTCTGTAAGGGGCCGCGACCTGCGAACCGCCAGCAGCGAAACCCATACCTCCTTGCGAGGGTTCCTGCCGAAGACCAGGGGACGCATTAGGCTCCGCATCCTCTATCTGAGCTGCGTCAACGTTAGTAGGTACCCCTCATTCAGAATTGTGACAATCTACAACACAAATGTTTTCTCTTCCATCTGTTAGGGAGTCTCTAGTACCTATTGATGTTCCAATGTTTTGACTTTGATTTTAAAAGTACGAATATTTTTGTGAAGGAAGAAGATTATCACTGACTAAAGAAGGAGAAAGAGCACTTTAATAAGGCTCATACATTTATATGTCTAATAAGTTTGATCCCATCAGGGGACACGGATTAAAGAATTTAATTAAGATCTACATATATCATTACTATTGTCATTTTATTATATATATTTAGTATAAGGCCCTGGATTCAACAAGTTTTTAGTCAGTACCATGAGAATGGACGCTGAGTGTCCTTATTTTGATTGAAGGATTACCATTTTCAGGTCTGCAATGTTCTTCAGTCAGCTTTATAACCAATTTTACATACTCTAACATTAACTTTTATTCTCATACACAAATATTAAACATCTGTAATGACATGAGGACTCTTATTTCTTCGAAATTGACACTGGGCACATAGTCTAATGGCCCTCCTTGTTTTACCATTTTCTAATGCAAAAGAACCACATGTGACAGCTGTAAAGGAATTTTAATATGAGACTGCTGACTAACAAATAAGCTAAGTACCAAATCATAAAGCCATCAGAAATACAAGACAAGTCAAAGATGTAAAAGGCAGCAGCAAAGGGTAGTCATGAATAGGTCAAGGACAGAGCAGGCAGATAGCGGGTGAACGCAGGCAATGTAGTAGAGGTCAGAATCCAGTACAAGGCAAGCTAATGTTTAGGCACTTTTCTACAGTAGGTTCAGGGCCGGCGCCACCATTAGGCAGCCTTAGGCAGCTGCCTAGGGCACCGGCCTCTGGGGGTCGGCACTGTGGCCGAGGAGACAATCATTATTAAAAAAAATAATAATAATCTGTTAGGTTTAGGCGGGTGGCCCAAACGCCCAGGGCGGATCGCCCGCCCGCATTATAGAGTTCCTGCAGACCTAAGCAGTGCGGCACTGTAGAAGCAAATCTGCCCGGTGCCTGACTGCGTTGTGACGTCGCGCCACTGTCAGTGTAGAGGAGTCGTCAGGAGTCAGGCAAAAGTGAAGACAGAGGAAAGAAGCAAGAAACAAGAGGCGGACAAGAAGAGAAAGGAAGAAAAGTGAAGAAGCGAAGGTGAGTACAGAAAAGGGGGCGAGGGGGTAATGAAAGTATGCAATAGATAAATGGAGGGGAGGGTGAGAGAGAAGCATGCTGCAAAGAAACGGGGGGGAGGGGGTGAATAGTTGCTGCAGTAAACGGGGGAGAGTGGATGCTACAGAAAATGGGGTGGGAGGGTGGATGCTACAGTAAATGGGGGAAGGGGGAGATTGGATGCTACAGGAAGTGGGGGGATGGATGCTAAAGAAAATGGGGAGGGGGATGGATGCTATAGAAAGTGTGGGAGGGGGAATGGATGCTACAGAAAGTGTGAGGGGGAAATGGATGCTACAGAAAATTGTGGGAATAGCTGCAACAGAAAATGGGGGGATGGGTACTACAGAAAATGGGGGGGAATGGATGCTACAGAAAATGGGGGAGGTGGATGCTACAGAATATGGGGAGATGGATGCTACAGAAAATGGAGGGGGAGAATGGATGCTACAGAAAATGGAGGGGGAGAATGGATGCCACAGAAAGTGTGGGGGAGAGAATGGATGCTATAGAAAATGGGTGGGGGAGAGAGGATGCTACAAAAAATGGGTGGGGGAAAATGAGTGCTACAGAAAATGGGGAGCAGGAGAATGGATGCTACAGAAAACAGGGGGGGAATGGATGCTACAGAAAACGGAGGGGGAGAGTGGATGCTACAAAAAATGGTGGGGGGAGAATGGATGCTACAGAAAATGGGGGGGGGTGGATGCTATAGAAAGTGTGGGAGGGGGAATGGATGCTACGGAAAGTGTGAGGGGGAAATGGATGCTACAGAAAATTGTAGGAATAGCTGCAACAGAAAATGGGGGGGGATGGGTACTACAGAAAATGGGGGGGGTGGATGCTACAGAAAATGAGGGGGTGGATGCTACAGAATATGGGGGGGAATGCATGCTACAGAAAATGGAGGGGGAGAATGGATGCTACAGAAAATGGAGGGGGAGAATGGATGCTACAGAAAGTGTGGGGGAGAGAATGGATGCTACAGAAAATGGGGAGGGGAGAAAGGATGTTACAGAAAATGGGTGGGGGAGAGAGGATGCTACAAAAAATGGGTGGGGGGAGAATGAGTGCTACAGAAAATGGGGAGCAGGAGAATGGATGCTACAGAAAACAGGGGGGGGAATGGATGCTACAGAAAACAGAGGGGGAAAGTGGATGCTACAAAAAATGGTGGGGGGAGAATGGATGCTACAGAAAATGGGGAAGGGGAGGAGGCTGGAAAAAATTGGGGGGGGGGGGGGGCAGCGGGACTACACTCGGAAATGTCCTTGAATTATAGACTATGGGGGTCTATGTTTTAAAATAGTGCGGTGACAAATTGCAGAGATGCATAATGAAGCACTGCTTTAATTTACCTTTAATTTAACTACTCTTAGATAGTTGAGAAACCATTTATGTTTTTTAGTATTTGCCCCCTATTTGGCTGTCCTTTCGTGCTTTCTATTAGTATAAGTACTTTTACATCTGCAGAATACATTAGCAAATGCAAATAAATATAGAACGGTCTAGATTATCTGTCATTTTGATTACCTTTCTCTATTTATTTGCATGTATGAGGCTCTTAGCTAGTGAGAATTCTTCTAAGTGAGATTCTTACAAGTATATTAACTAATTTAGTTAGTACAGTTAGAGATATACAAGAGGATGAACAAGAGGAGAACAGGAGGGGAACCTTTCACCTGCAAACACTGCTACATGAGGACAACATTCAACAATCAGCTCTGAGCTCTGATATCTTTCACCACCTGGATTGCTAACTGCCTGGACACTCCCTGCTGAACTGTTCCTCACACTTATTCAGGCCTACTGCAGTATTATAACTTGGTGATTCCTCTTATGCTGCTTGGATTCCCACTTCTAATCCACACTGTTGCTCCACTTAGCTTGAACTTTGAACTGCCTCCCTCTTGTCCTGTGGACTTGTATAACCAGCTCAGTGACCTTTTATTTAGGGATGTGCATCAGCCACTTTTCGTGTTTTGGGTTTTGGGTTCTGATTACCTTAAGGTTTTGGGTTCTAATGGGTTTTGCCAAAACACACCCACTCAAAGTTTTGGGTTCTGATTTTTTTTTTAAAAAGCAGAAAAACTGCTAAAATCCTGTTTTTTTGTTTGTTTTCACTCCTACGCTATTATTAACCTCAATAACATTCATTTTCACTCATTTTCAGTCTATTCTGAACACCTCACACCTCACAATATTGTTTTTAGGCCAAAAGGTTGCACTCAGGTAGCTGGATGACTAAGCTAAGCGACACAAATGGGCGGCACAAACATGTGGCCCATCTAGGAGTGGCAGTGCAGTGGCAGACAGGATAGCAGTTTGAAAAACTAGGCCCCAAAGAGCACATAATGCCAAAAAAAGAGGTGCAAGATGGAATTGTCCTTGGGCCCTCCCACCCACCCTTATGTTGGTGAAATAGGACATGCGCACTTTAACACACCAATCATTTCAGCGACAGGGCCAACAAAACTGTGACTGAAATGATTGGTTCGTTTGGACCCCCACAAAACGAGCTGGCAAAGAAAAAAAAGAGGTGCAAGATGGAATTGTCCTTGGGCCCTCCCACCCACTCTTATGTTACGGAAAAAGGACATGCACACTTTAACAAACCAATCATTTCAGCGACAGGGCCCACCAAACTACTGTGGCTGAAATGATTGGTTTGTTTGGGCCCCCACACAAAAAAAGCAATTCATCTCTCCCTGTACAAAGTAAACTGGCTCTACTGAAGCAAGATGTCGTCCTCATCCTCATCCTCTGATTCCTCGCCCCCTTCAGTGTGTACTTCCTCATTCTCACACATTATCAATTCGTCCCCGCTGGACTCCACAATCACAGGTCCCTCTGTAGTTATTGGAGGCCATTGCTGGTCTTCATTGAAGAATTGATAATTAATTTTGATGAACATCATCTTCTCCACATTTTGCGGAAGCAACCTCCTTCGCCGCTCACTGACCAGGTTCCCCGCTGCACTAAAAACTCTTTCCGAGTACACACTGGAGGGGGGACAACTCAGGTAAAATAGAGCCAGTTTGTACAGGGGCTTCCAAACTGCCTTTTTTTCCTGCCAGTACAAGTAAGGACTGTCTGACATCTCAACTTGGATGCTGTCAGCAAAGTAATCCTCCACCATTTTTTCAATGGTGACAGCATCCAATGCAGCGACAGTAGATATGTCAGCAATTGTTGGCAGGTCCTTCAGTCCGGACCAGATGTTCTCAGCATCCCCGCCAGCGGGTCATTTAGGAAATCTCAGCTGTTTCCTCGCAGCCACAGGTGTGGAAGAAAATGAAGGAGGAGCTGTTGCCATGTCACGGTCCTCTTCAGATGACAATCTCCTGATCAGCAGGTCTTTGCACCGCTGTAGACTTGTGTCCGCCGGAAACAGAGACACAACATACGCTTTAAACCGAGGATCGAGCACGGTGGCCAGAATGTATTCCTCTGACTTTAAAAGACTGACCACCCTCGGATCCTGGCAAAGCGTACGAAGGGCTTTATCCACAAGAGCTACATGCTTTGTGGAATCGCAATGCAGCTCCTCCCTCACTTTCTCCAGCTGCTTCTGCAACAGCCTGATCAGGGAAATCACCTGACTCAAGCTGGCAGTGTCGGAACTGACTTCTCGTGTGGTAAGTTCAAACGGCTGGAGAACCTTGCACAACACGGAAATCAGTCTCCACTGCGCTTGACTCGGGCGCATCCCCACTCCTTTGCCTATGTCGTAGGTGGCTGTGTAGGCTTGAATGGCCTTTTGCTGCTCCTCCATCCTCTGCAGCATATAGAGGGTGGAGTTCCAGCGCATCACAACCTCTTGTTTGAGGTGATGGCAGGATAGGTTCAGGTGTTTTTGATGGTGCTGCAGTCTTCGGTAGGCAGTGGCAGAATGGCGAAAGTGTCCCGCAATTTTGCGGGCCACCGCAAGCATATCCTGCACACCCCTGTCACTTTTAAGATAATGCTGCACCACCAAATTTATTGTGTGGGCAAAACATGGCACGTGCTGGAAATTGCCCATATGTAATGCCCGCACAATGTTACTGGCGTTGTCCGACACCACAAATCCCCAGGAGAGTGTAAATGGGGTAAGTCACTGCGAGATGATTTCCCTCAGTTTCTCTAAGAGGTTGTCGGCGTTGTGCCTCTTACTGAAACCGGTGATACACAACGTTGCCTGCCTTGGAACAAGCAGGCATTTCGCAGATGCTGCTACTGATGCTGCTGCTGCTGTTGCTGCAGAAGGCGATGCATCTACCCAGTGGGCTGTCACAGTGGGAGGTCCCACCTCCCTCTTCATCGACATCTTCGCCGCCTGGCTTCCTCACCACCTCTTCTCTGACCTCCCCTCCATCATCCTCGGCGACTTTGACTTCCCTATCGACCACCCCTCTGACCCTGCGTCCATTAAGCTGCTCACCCTCTCCTCCTCTCTTGGCCTCACTCAATTGACCTCTTCCTCTACCCACTGCCTTGGTCACTCCCTCGACCTAGTCTTCTCCTCCCTCTGTAATCTCTCTGACTTCTCCATCTCTCCCTTTCCTCTATCCGACCACCACCTTCTCTCTTTCTCTCTCTCCTCCCCTCCCGCTCCCCCCTCCCCACGCTAATTCCTACTCAGTCCAGGCGCAACCTTGACGCCCTCGATCCTGCTACCCTGTCTGCTACTCTCGATACTCTCCTTTCCCCCCTTTCCTCCCAGGCCTGCCCCAACCTTGCGGTCTCCCTCTACAACAACGCCCTCACCTCTGCTCTTGATGCCATCGCCCCGGCCCACTCTGTCAACCCCCGTTGCTCCAAACCCCAACCCTGGCACTCCAAATTCACCCGCTTCCTCCAAAAATGCTCCCGTACGGCTGACTGACACTGGAGAAAATCCCGCTCCCTGGCTGATTTTCTCCATTTTAAGTTCATCCTCTCTTCCTTTAGCTCCGCCCTCTCTCTAGCCAAACAATCTTTCTTTAAATCCCTCATCTCCTCCCAGTCCTCCAACCCCCACCGCCTCTTCGCCACCTTCAACACTCTCCTGTCCCCCCCCCCTGCCCCTCCTCTCCCCTCCTCCCCCACCGCCACTGACTTTGCCTCCGTCTTCACCTCGAAAATTGAGGCCATCCGACTCAAAATCACCTCCTCCCCTCTTCCCCCCCCCCACTCTTCCTCCCTCCCCCTCCTGCCACCGCCCCCTCTTCTCCTTCCGCCCCACTACGGGTGAAGAAGTACACTCTCTTATTTCATCCTCCCCTCCGTCCTCCTGTCCCCCGGACCCCATCCCCTCCCACCTCCTTCACTCCCTTTCCCCCGCCACCTGCTCCCACCTCGCCCACCTCTTTAATCTCTCCCTCTCCGCCGGCATCTTCCCCTCCTCCTTGAAACACGCCCTTGTATTCCCCATTCTTAAGAAACCTAACCTTGACCCCACCTCTCTCTCTAACTATCGCCCCATCTCTCTTCTCCCCTTTGCCTCCAAATTACTTGAGAGGCTCGTCTGCAGCCGCCTCTCCACCTACCTCTCTGACCACTCCCTCCTTGACCCTCTCCAATCTGGCTTTCGCCCCCTCCACTCCACTGAAACTGCCCTGGTCACAGTCACTAATGATCTCCTCTCTGCGAAAGCTAGGGGCCACTTCTCCCTTCTCATTCTCTTGGATCTCTCAGCGGCCTTCGACACCGTTGACCACCCGCTCCTGCTCCTCACACTTCAATCCTTTGGCCTCTCCGGCCCGGTCCTGTCATGGTTCACCTCCTACCTTGCTGACCGTTCCTTCTCTGTCTCCACCTCTGGATCACTCTCCCCACCCTCTTCCCTTCCAGTAGGGGTCCCCCAAGGCTCTGTTCTCAGACCCCTACTGTTCTCTCTTTACACCTTTTCCCTGGGGAAACTCATCAGCTCTTTTGGTCTCCAGTACCACCTTTATGCCGATGACACCCAACTCTAACTTTCCTCTCCCGATCTCTCTTCCTCCCTCCTCTACAGGGTGTCCGCCTGCCTCTCTGCCATCTCCTCCTGGATGTCCTCTAGATTCCTCAAACTTAATCTCGCTAAAACTGAACTTATTGTTTTTCCTCCCGCTCATTCCCTCTTTCCATCCACACTCCATCCCGCCCTCTGCGTTCGGCTAATGACCGTCGCCTCTCCTCCCCCCTGGTTACCTCCTCCCATGCTCGCATCCAAGACTTCTTCCCTCCACTGGAACCAGCTCCCCCGCTCCATCAGAACATCCCCCAACTTGTCCAGCTTCAAACGGGCCTTAAAAACCCACCTCTTCCTCATAGCCTTCCAGTCCCCCACCTAACCGACCTCCTTCCAGCTTCCCACCTACCGCCCTCCCTACCCTGCCCTCCTCCTGCCTCCCTCCTCGTCATTCTCCTCTCCACCCTCTCCCTCTCTGCGTTCTCCCCCTTTCCTCCTCCTAACCTTGTGTCTCTGTCCGTCCTACCCTCCCCTTAGATTGTACGCTCCTTCGAGCAGGGCATCCTCTCCTCCTGTTCTCCACCACCTTAACTCTGCTCTCCAGCTCCTTCTCTCCTCCGTGATGTCCTCCTGCCCTTCTGCCCCTCTAGCTACACCACTGGGGGCTCTCACCTCTCATCTAGATGTACATTGAGTTTCCGAGTTACTGTGCTTTTTGTTAACTGTTCCGTGCTGTCTCTCCCTGTATCGTGTTTCTGTCTGTCCCTGTACGGCGCTACGGATACCTAGTGGCACCTTATAAATAAAAATTAATAATAATAATAATAATAGTCCAATTTGCCCTGAACCACTTGTCCACATGTCTGTGGTTAAGTGGACAGAGGGTACAACCGCATTTTTCAGAGCACTGAGGACACTTTTTCGTACTTCTCTGTACATCCCGGGTATCGCCTGCCTAGTGAAGTGGAATCTAGATGGGATTTGGTACCAGGGACACAATACCTCCATCAACCGTCTAAATCCCACTCCACTGGATGGCGGACACCGGATGCACGTCTAACACCAACATAGCTGTCAAGGCTGCAGTTATCCGCTTTGCTATAGGATGACTGCTGTCGTACTTTGTGCTCATGGCAAACGACTGTTGTACGGTCAATTGCTTAGTGAAAGACTTAGTGGTCTTATGACTTCCCCTCTGGGAAGATGACCGACTCCCAGCAGCAGCGGCAGTAGTAGGCGTAGCGCTGCAGGATCCTCCGGAAGAATCCCAGATTGAAGAGGACTCAGTCATGCCGGTGACATGGCCTGCAGGACTATCTCCGATCTAGATCGAGGAGGAAATTGACGAGGAGGGTGTTGCTGGTGTGGATACAATAGCACCAAGGGATTTAGATGTCCCTGGAATGCTGACGGTCCTAGCCACAGTTCCTGAACTAAACACTGAATTATGAAGGTTCTTCAGGTGACATATAAGGGAGGATGTCCCTAGGTGGCCAAGATCCTTACCCCTGCTTATTGCAGCTTTACATAAGGTACATATGGCAATACATTTGTTGTCCGGATTGGAATAGAAATAATTCCAGACCGAAGAGGTGGATTTATTAGTCTTCTGGCCAGGTATGACAATGAACTTTTTCATCCCATGGACAACAACTGTTTCCCCCCTGGTGCCTCATTTAAGAAAACCACATCAGCATCCTCCTCGTCAAGTTCCTCCTCAGCGCCCGCTACATCAATATACTCCTCCTGGTGTACAACATTGACACCTTCATTATCCAAATCTGTAACTGCACTGTGGGTGATCCTTCCAGCATATGCAGAGGGCGTGCTGCAAATGGTGGAAGGAGCCACCTCTTCCCGTACAGTGATGGAAAGGTCAGGCTTCGCAACCACCAACACCCTTGGACTCGCCTTGGGGATTTGTGATGCCATGTCTTTAGAAGGCAGAGTTGTTTGCTGTGTTTTTGATGACAGCTTAACTCTCTTAAATTTTTTAGAGGGGGGGGAAAGAGCAGGGCTTAGATCATTGTGTGAAGCTGAACCACTAGTCATGAACACGGGCCAGGGCCTAAGCCGTTCCTTGCCACTCCGTGTCGTAAATGGCATATTGGCAATTTTACGTTTCTCCTCAGATGATCTTAATTTATTATTTTTGATCATTTTAGTGACCTTTGGCTTTTTGGATTTTACATGCCCTCTACTATGACATTGGGCATCGGCCTTGGCAGACGACGTTGATGGCATTTCATCGTCTATGTCATGACTAGTGGCAGCAGCTTCAGCATTAGGAGGAAGTGGTTCTTGATCTTTCCCTACTTTCTCATCCAAATTTGTGTTCTCCATTATATGCAGCACAAGAGAGCGTACCCCTAAACCACACACACTCGGCAAAGGCTTTAAAAATTATATGCGGCACAGGAGAGTACCACTGGACTGGAGTTATACAGCAGTAACAGTGGACTTATACGGCAGGATCAGTGGAGCTATACAGCACTACCACTGGACTTATACGGCAGGGTCAGTGGAGTTACACAGCAGTACCACTGGACTTATACGGCAGGATCAGTGGAGTTATACAGCGCTACCACTGGACTTATACGGCAGGATCAGTGGTGTTATACAGCAGTACCACTGGACTTATACGGCAGGATCAGTGGAGTTATACAGCAGTACCTCTGGACTTATACGGCAGGATCAGTGGAGTTATACAGCAGCACAGGACAGCACCACTGGATTTAAATGGCTGTACCACTGGAC
Organism: Mixophyes fleayi; assembly: GCF_038048845.1. NCBI lineage: Eukaryota > Metazoa > Chordata > Amphibia > Anura > Limnodynastidae > Mixophyes > Mixophyes fleayi. The sequence goes on from NC_134409.1 coordinate 85,522,705, forward strand.
TGGACACAGGACAGCACCACTGGAATTATGGCAGCACCACCACTGGACTGAGCAGGACAGAGCACAGGACATCACCTCTGGACTGAGCAGGAGAGCACCACTGGACTGAGCAGGACAGCACCACTGGACTGAGCAGGACAGAGCACAGGACACCACCACTGGACTGAGCAGGACAGAGAGAGGAGGTGTTTTGTTTTAGCTCTGACTTCCAGAAGCCTGCAGGGTAAAGTTCTGTGCCTAGCCCAGCCTTGATGGAGGATCCTGGGGGGGGAGTGGAGGAGAGCCCCCAGGCTCCTGGGCCTACTGAGTCTAGTATGAAAGCTAGCATCTCCTGCCGGCCTTATATCAGCGTGGCCACGGTTCTGGACCCTGCATGTGTGGAAAGATGCCCTGAAGCTATGGAGGTGACCCCCCCAGATATGGAGGATGGAGTCCCAGGGCCTTCTGTTACTGTCAGCCCGGCATTTCCCTGTATGGAGAATAATACAGGGGGTCATATGAAAGAGGCCTGTGTCCCAGCTCTAGTGAGGCAACTAGGGGCTGTGGAAGGACTGCCTGTGATATCTAACAGGCAGCCTCATGCAGTTAATCAGGTCATCCCAGAGCCTGTGTCATCGCAGCAGGCCGGGGTAGAGGGGTCCCATATGAATACTAATATGGGGCCTGAAGAGATCCAGCCGGCTTCTGTGATGATACAACAGAAGTCAGGCGTGGGAGCCGAGATCCGGAGGTGTAATGTGCCCAGAGATGAGGTGGATCCGGCGTCAGTCGGTCTCCCGGATACAGAGAGTGAAACGGAGGAGTCAGAGACTGGGCAGCGGGTGAAAGAGCTGGAACTCGCCGTCGCATGCCTTGAGAAGCGGATAGCTGCAAGGAAGAAAAAAAGAAATCGTGCTTTCAGTCGGGACCGGGCGATTATCTCAGTGGAAATTGAAGAACTGATCGTCTCCCTGAAAGAAAAGAAAAAATCATTAGCAAAAGTTAAAGCGCTCCAGCGCGCTGTGCTCCTGGAGAACTCGGAGCCTCTGCCTCCCAATGTGGCGGGCGGATCAGATGTGGTAACCGAAGAGTTGTGCCTATATGATAAGATCCGGGACATGGAGGGGGAGAGGTCTGTGAAGGGCCTGGTGGACGCGGAGGGTGTTCCCGGTGGGTATTCAGTCCAGGCCGCCGTCTTGGTGGCTGACTCGTGTGCCCAGCCGCTAGCGGTACTTCCGGCGGACACCGGAAGTGATGTACCTGCCCGGAGACTGGATGTTGTGAGCGACCCCTCCGTGAGTAAAAATGATAATGTTGATACTGTAAATATAGTGTCTGGTTCAGCTAGTTGTATGGGAGCAGTGCCGTCCCCGGTGGCAGTGTCTCCCTGTCAGGCGGACCCGGCTGTTTCTAGCAGTCTGTCCACGGGTCATGCCATTAATCCTGATATAGTAGCTGGTGATATAGTAGCTGGTGATATAGTTGCTGGTGTTGTATATGGGGTAGATATTCCTGCAAAGCTTGAGCCGATGAGCAGGAGAGTCTCGGTCACTGTCCCTGGAGTGCTAGTGGGCAAGGGATCTGAGAGGTCTGTGGATAAATCTGCAGCTACTGACCCAGCCCCCACAGGAGACCTGGTGCTTGAGACCTCTCTGGGAGGCACATTAGTCAAAAATGATAATGCTGACAAAGTTTGTGGTGTTAATAATAATGATGGACCTAATCAAGTATGTAATACTGTTAATGTCAATGTTAATGTTGTTGGTTCTGCTAATAATAGTATGAATAAGTCTATAAGGGAAGAGCTCAGCCCAGTCCAGGCTCATGTTATAGATACCATCTATGGGCCCCTGCACATTACAGACAGGGCAAAAAGGGCTGCTGTTTTGATAGAGGACGTCTCAAAAAGAATGCCCAACATGTTGGCCCAAGGAGATGTTAGGTTGGATAAATCAGCCCCCCAAGCCAAAGCTCCCCTAAAGACTCATTCTATATCACAGTGTGATAATGATCCCAGTGGGGAGGGTAATAGTAGGGTGAAGGGGAATGCTTCTGTCCAGAGCCCAGTTGTAAGATCTGGCCCTCTCCCTGGTATAATGTCATATGCGGGTATAGTATCTGGGACAAGCGCGGGGCCTGGGGTGAATGCTCAGAACGTTATATCAGCTCCAATGGGGGCTCAGCCCTTTAAACGACGTAATGTTGTTCAGTTTAAATATGTAGGAAGGGACCCCCCAAACAGGGCGGATTTCCTTAAGATATTCTTGGACTCTTTCGGGTTTGTTCCAGCAGATCTCTTTGCTTGCATCCACCCTGTTAGTACTGCAGAATACGATGTAAGTTTCATCTCTTACCAAGGGCTACAGGCTTTTTGGGGCAGGTGGGGTGGGTGCAAGGGAAAGAGATCCATGGAGGGATTTCAGAGCAATCCCTATAACACGTCAAGAGAGGGTGAGGATAAATATACTTGTTAGGAATGAGTCCATCCCGGCCGCAGATTTGACCTTTTGGGTCAGGAGGTTTGCTAACTTGATATCCCCATTGACAAAGGTCCCTGATCCGAGCCACGGTGTCTGGGGTGGTGGGTGGTCTGCCATGGTGGATCTCAGGTGCACGGAGGCTGGTCTGGTGCATTTACCATCTGCAGCATTCCTGGGGAGGGACAGAATTCAGTGCTTTTACCCAGGTCAGCCGAGGATGTGTCACCGGTGTGGGGATTTCCGCCACCTCAGTGCCAACTGCCCCTTGCAGAAGTGTGGTCATTGCGGGGATATGGGCCATGAATCTAGAACTTGCAGTCGAATCCGGTGCAATCTATGTGGGGTGATAGGGCACCCTTTTAGTAAATGCCCGCATGCGGCCCACAATTCTGCTATCACAGATAAAGAGTTGGTGAGGATAGCTGAGGGGGTTGAGAAGGGTGAGACAGCAAGGAGTTTGGTTGTCCCTGTTAGTGTGATTTCTGTCCCCCCACTTCCCCCACCCCCTGTTTCTGAACCACCTGGGGTGTCGTTGTTGGTACCCGCAGATGACGATTCAAATCAGTGGGTCAAACAAAAAACCAAGAAAAAAAAGAGTAGAACAGAAAGGGAAGGGATTGTTCTGTCCAACAAGTTCCAGTTTTCAACAAGTGAGGAGGAGAGTATGGAGGAGGGCGAGGTTATGATGACGGAGGAGGGAGACTTAGTGCAGAAAACGAAACCAGGGAGGAAAACAAAGAAGTCCAGGGACCTTTCAGTTTTGGGAGAGGTTGCGAAAATTTCAAAAAAACCAAAGGGAAAGAGAACAGCTAGGTCTTTTCTAAAAAATCCAGAGTTACTTCCATCTGGCCCTCTCTCGATAGAGGACCTAGTACCTCCCCCCATCCGTGACCCCCCTCCCACCCCTCCCTTAGACGCCGGCCCCTCCGGTCAAAATTTGGAGGTCCGTCCTTTGGAGACGGGGGTTTTGGCCTCGGTAAATGACCCAGTCCCCACTTCCCATCAAGCCCTTTCTATATGTTCTGACTCCACAAGTCCCATCCCCCCTCCTGTCCCTTCTGACACTTCCCTTAGTTCTCCTTCTCCTGATCCAGTCCATGGCCCGTTAGGAACATCAGTGGCTAGGTTCCCGGATAGGACTATTCCTAATGGCTCTGTGAGTGAGGAGGATAGGTCGGGCGGGGTCCCTCCCTCTGGGGAAGAGGTTATTCTTCGGGGGGAGGAATCCCTGCCGGCAGGCCTGAGCTATAAGAGATTCGGGTCCTCAGATGAGGACTTGGCGAAAAAGTTTAAAAAGAAGTAAGTTGTTCCTACTGTCTATAGCTCTGAAGGATGGTGTCACACTTCTGGTATCACAAACGAACCCAATAGCCAGGTATTTCTGAATTCAAAAGGATTTATTTTGGTATACAAATAAATCTCCAGTGTCCAACAAATAAAGTCCAAAGTAACAAGAGTATAACGGTCTGGTGGAAGTATCAAGTACTTGTAGTCCAAATCACAAGGAGGCAAGGTTCTGTGGAAGCATCTAGTTCAGATACAAACACAATACTCGTGCAAAGGCTTCATAACAGGAAGTGCCTTTTCTAGGCCCAAACAGGAAATGGGATCCAAGATGGAATCTTCATGAGACAGTCCCGGCCATCTTGGATAAGGGCTATTGTAAGGGCAAGTTCATAACAGAGATCCAAGATGGAAACTTCATGATACAATCACGGCCATCTTGAATGAGGGCAAAACTAAGGGCAAGTACACAACAGATGGCTTCCCAGCCCATTAGATTCGCTACCATTAATGTGGCATCTATAAAATCCGAACGTGCTCGTTATATGGCCTTTGATTTTTTCAGCACGGTTGAGGCTGATTTTTTATTTTTGCAGGAGACCAGACTGGGTCAGCTTGCTGACCTACATAAAGCCAAAAGTGAGTGGAGGCGTGGGCCCTCCTACTGGTCTCTTGCGGCCGAGCCGTATGGTGGGGTGGCGGTGTTTTTTACCGGCATGATAACCATCCAGCGAGTCATTGAGCTTGAGGTAGGTAGGTGCATGGTGCTAGATGTCAACCTGAGGGGGCATGACCTGAGGTTAATTAATATTTACGGCCCTCAAACAAAATGGGGAAGGAAGTGCCTCTTCATTGAGATAAAGCCATACCTTTTTACAGCCCGGCAGATAGTCTTTGGTGGTGATTTTAACACCGTCACTAGGACAAAAGACAGGGGAGGTTCAAGGGCTTCTCTGGGCTGTGATTCCCTTTTTCTAGCAAGTATGGTTAGGCAGGCTGGTCTGGTGGATGTGCACATTCGTCATTTCCCAGACCACACGGGTTTCACTTTTTATAGAGGTAGTTGTAGGTCTAGGATAGATAGGTTTTTTGTTAAGGAGAGCTCGAAAACCTTGGCTCCAGAGCTGAGGCCGGTAGAGTTCTCTGACCACGTTTACCTATCTATGTCCTTGAATGCTTCGGAGACTCTTCGGAAGGGTAGGGGTCTCTGGCGCTTGAACTCTAAGCTTCTGGAGGAGGAGGTGATAAGACAGTCTTTTAGGGACTTATTTGAATCCCAGGAATCACTTTTGGAGGCGGGTTGGAGTAGGTCTGAATGGTGGGAGATGCTGAAGAAAAGGACCCAGAGCTTTTTTCGGGGCCTTGTAGCCAGAAATAACTTGTTAAAAGAGAGCGCCTACATGGCACTGAGGAAAAAACTTGGATTCTTGATCTCTGGCCAGGGGGATAGTGGGGAGATCCCCCGGGTGAAGGCTCAGATGAGAGAGATACAGTATGACCGGTACGCATCCTTGGTTCTGGAGAGGGATTATGGGAGGTACCATTCGCCCGATCCTTTCCAGAGCTGTAGGAACTCGGTAGATGCTAAGGAGGTGAGGGGCCTGCGCGATGCTGAGGGTGTCCTTAGGGAGGAGAAGGAGGGCATCCTTGGTGTAGTGCGGTCCTTCTATTCCGATCTCTTATCGGAGAAGTCACTTGACAAAGAGAGGATGGACCAGTTTTTGAGGGAAACTCCTGGCCTTGGTGATTTTAGCGGCCTGCTTGAGTCCTTGGGCGATGAAATAACGGTGGACGAGGTCAGGATGGCGATAGATGGTTTATCTGTCAAGAAAGCCCCAGGCCCAGATGGCCTTACATCTGAGTTTTTTAAAATCTTTAGGGACATTCTGGCTCCGCGTCTCGTGGAGGTTTTTAATGAGAGCCTGGGCAGAGGTTTATTGTCTCCCTCCATGAGGGTCTCTGCCCTTATCTTACTGTCCAAGGGGAAAGATCAGTCATGTATTGAGAACTGGCGCCCCATCGCTCTTCTCAATACTGACAGGAAGATTCTGGCGAAGGTGCTTTTTAATAGAGTGATGCAGGTTTCCGGCCAGTTGCTCTCTCCTTCTCAGCACTGCACTGTGAAGGGCCGAAGCACTTTCAGTGCTGTCCTGACGGTGCGGGAGGCCTTTGAGCGGTGCCGTGCGGAGAAGTGGGGGAAGTACCTTTTAGCCTTAGATCAGTCGAAGGCTTTTGATAGGGTAAATCATGAGTACCTTTGGGCTCTACTTCTGTGGTATGGTCTTCCAGTGCAGGTGGTGAATTGGCTCCGTACCATTTATAGACAAGCCGAGAGCTTCCCTCTTGTGAATGGTTGGGTGGGTCAGTCCTTTGAGGTCAGCTCTGGAGTAAGACAAGGTTGTCCCCTGAGCCCCCTCCTGTATGTGTTTGCCATAGATCCCTTCGTCAGAAGGGTTGGTGGTAGCTCGTTGGGAGGTGTGCTGTTGGGTCCGGAGTGCCCCTTGAAGGTAGTGGCCTACGCTGATGATGTTACTGTTGTCTTGTCGAGTTCCGCGGAAGCTGAGGAGGTAACGACTCTGGTCCGTGGGTATTCTGAGGCCAGTGGCTCATTAGTAAACCAGGAAAAGAGTAAAGTTTTCTGGATGGGGGAGGAGGGTTGTGAATTCAACCTTCCAGACAGTCTTCCCTGGGCGAGTGAGAAGATCAAAATTTTAGGGATTCATTTTGGCCCTGGTGATTATGCCAAGCAAAATTGGGAATTAAGGCTGGAGGAAGCTTCCCGGAAGGTAGTGAGCTGGAAGAGGTGGAAACACTCTCTCCGGGAAAGGGTGGACCTGATCAAGACCTTCCTGATCCCGGTATTCCTGTACATCAGCTATGTGTGCCTTTTGCCGGAGTCTTTATGGTCTAGGGTTTATGCAGTTTTCTTCCAGTTACTCTGGGGGAATAGGCTGAATCTGGTCAAGCGGGCCGTGACCTACCGACTGAGGAAGGATGGGGGCCTGGGTATGATTAACCCTGTGCTGTTCTTTATGTCAACCTTTCTGAAGTTGCACCTTAGTAGTCTCCTAGTTGAGACCCCTCCTCAGTGGGTGGGAGGCTTCAGGGTATGGGTGGATCCCTTCCTCAGTGCATGGTATGGGGAGGCACCGTTAAGAGTTTCCGGGTCCGGCATGGGTATCTCCCGACCTACATTTCCTTGGGATTGAAGGTGACAAGGCGTTGGGGCTTAGGGGCGGGGGAAGTTGGGAGCTCTTCTAGAAGGGAGTTGGAGAAGAGAGTCCTGAACTCCCACTTTTGGGTTCCGCTGTCACTGAGAGACTGCCCAGGTGATGTGAGTTCGGTGGGGCTTTCCTTGATTAACTCGAGGAGAATCCCGTTGAAGCTTCAGGACATTGCCTGGCTCTCCTTTCACGGGAGACTTTATGTAAGAGGGAACCTTAAGCACAGAAATGCTGATGATCGTGGCTGCCCACGGGAGGAGTGTCTAGGGGTGGAGGAGACTATGGACCATTTCTTGCTCGAGTGTCCCTTTAATGTAAAGGTTTATAAAAGAGTCTCCAGGTCGCTGGGGATCCCCTGCCTTTCGGGGCTTAGTTACCCTGAATGGGTCTACGGGGCATTCAAGGCAAGGTGGAGGGCTTTTGATTTCTGTACACTTTTTTTAGTCAGTTTAGTGGTCAGGTATTTCACGTGGAACGCACAGTGTCAGGTCACCATCCGGCAGAAAGTCCTTCCCTGTGAGGTAGTGGTGGAAGATATTCTCCACGAGGTGTGGAAATTGAGGGGCATGGAGGGTCGCCGGATGTCCAATGCTAACTGGCTCAGGCTGTGGCGGAGTCTGAGACCTCCTTAGAGGGTCAAAGTCTGGTGCCTCTCCTTTCTAAGTGGCTTCTCTTGCTGTCCTTTCACCCCATTAGATTTTGTGTGGTGGAAAAAATTTTCAAGTATGGCTTACATGCACCTACAACTTGCTTCTTAGTGGGATACGGTGATGTATATGAGTTGGGTTTGTTGTTTGTATGGTGGCACCTTCTTGTTTTATGTGATTTTATCCTTTTATATTTACTGGACTTATGAATTGGGCAAATAGCCCTTCTGGACTTTCGGTTAAGTTAGGCAAATCAGCCTTTGATTTCAGTTGGTCTTTTTTAATATAGGTTGGTGCCACCTTTAGTAAAGTTTATTGGTTTTATTGTTTCATATGTAATGTTATGTTGCAAGTTTTAAATAAAAAAACATTAGCAGGACAGAGCACAGGACACCACCACTGGACTGAGCAGGACAGCGCACAGGACAGCACCACTGGACTGAGCAGGACACCACCACTGGACTGAGCAGGACAGAGCATAGGACAGCACCACTGGAATGAGCAGGACAGGGGACACCACTAACACACCCTCCCTCTTCGCTCTCCAATGCCCGAGTGAAGATAGCGGCGGCAAGCGGGGACTAATATGAATCCGGATCTCGCAATATCCGACGGCGGGATGATGACGTTTTTCCTCGTTCTGAGTTTTGCGTCGAACACCCGAACAGTGCTCGGATCAGGCTCGGATCGGCACTGTTCGGATTACGAGAATCCAAGCCCGCTCATCCCTACTTTTATTATGCCTTATGTTATACTATTGCCTTCCAATCATGCCTGATGTCACTGTCTTATCTAACTGTTTTTCCTAAACAAACCCATCTGGTATCTCTGCTGTTCTTTCTGCTTCTTATTCCCTGACTCATACTTTACATCTCTTCTTCCTCTTTCCTCTCCTTCTACCTTTGCACTCTTTCATTTTACTCACCTCTTGTGCTCTCACCATTTCCTCACTCCACTTGTAAGCCCTTACCATTCTAGATTTCTGAATTCTTTCAACTGTCTATTCCAAACCTTCTCTAGCTTTATCATGATTTGCTCCTCTTTCAATTCTGTCCTCTCCCTCTATCCTCATGCTTCCCATTCCCAACCTTTCCATATTCTTCATCCTCCTCACTCCCCCCTCTCACTTTCCATCCCCCTTGCTATTTTACTCCTCTCCTCTCCTCTCCTCTCCTCTCTTCTGTGCCTCTGGGCCCCTGATCTAACACGCTGCCCACTCTTCCATCTTTTCCTCTCTCCTCCCTTTCCCCACTAACACCCTTTCCCTCTTGTTCCCTTAGCTGCTCTTCTCTCAGCGTCAGTCTGTTCCTAGTCTGTTGACTACTGCAACCTCCTCCTTACTGGCCTCCCCTGCTCCCACCTTGCTCCCCTCCGCTCTATACTCAATGCGGCTGCGAGACTCATCGTCCTCTCACGCCGCTCCTCCTCTGCCTCCCCTCTCTGTCTTTCCTTACACTGGCTCCCCTTCCCCTACAGAATCCTTTTCAAACTCCTCACCACCACTTACAAGGCTCTCTCTCAGTCTACTGCCCCTTACATCTCTAACCTCCTCTCCATTCACACTCCCACCCGCTCCCTGCGCTCAGCCAATGATCACCGCCTCTCCTCCACTCTGATCACCTCTTCCCACTCTAGAATCCAAGACTTCTCCCGTGCTGCCCCCCTTCACTGGAACGACCTCCCTCGCTCCATTCGTCTCTCACCCAATCTGTGCTCCTTAAAGCGGGATCTTAAAACTCACCTGTTCCTTAAGGCCTACCAACCATCCACTTAACCTCTCACCTCTTCTGGTCCTCCCCTGCCCCCTTTCTCTCTCCCCATTGCTTCACTGGCTCCCTTATGTACCTGATTCTTTTTACCCTCCCTTAGGATGTAAGCTCGTATGAGCAGGGCCCATCTTCCCTCCTGTCTCCATACCTGTTCTTCTGCTCCGTCTCTACTGTATCTGCCTGCCTGGAGTTTCTGAAGTACTGGTACTTTGTGTTTATTGTTCTGTGCTGTCTTACCCTGTATAGTCTACTGTTTGTACCATGTACGGCGCTGCGGAAACCTTGTGGCGCCTTACAAATAAACGATAATAATAATAATAATAATAATAATAATAACCTACCATCTCCCTCTCTTTCCCCCCAGCTAATCTTCTCCCTCATGTCACTCCTACCTTCTGCCTCTCCCATTCATAAACCCCCTTATCTGCCCCATCTCCATTTCTCCCCCACCTCTTGCTCCCCTGCCCCTCATCTCCTGTCTGCTGACAAATCCCCTCTTATTTCTGCTTCTCGTCCAATTCCAACCCTCTCTTCCTGTCATTCACCTCGCTCCATATCAACCCCAACAATCTCATCCACATCTCTTCTCTTCCCTCTCTTCCACTATCATATGGTCTCTGGAATGCCAGATCAGTCTGTAACAAATTGACCTCTATCCATGATCTCTTTATCTCTAGATCCTTCAACCTGCTTGCCATCACTGAAACCTGGCTATCCCTTGAGGACACTACCTCTCCAGCTGCTCTCTCTTTCGGGGGCTTGTCCTTCTCCCACACACCCAGACCTGGGGAACGGAAGGTGGTGGCATCGGCATACTTCTCTACTCCTGCTGTTCTTTTCGTGTTCTTCCCCCTGAACCCTCCCTGGTTATTTTCCTCCTTTGAGGTATACTCTATCCACCTATTCCACCCAGTCCACCTCTGTGTTGCGGTTGTATACCATCCTCCCGGTCCTGTCTCCCAATTTCTTGATCACTTTGCCACCTGGCTCCCTCACTTTCTCTCCTCTGACATTCCCTCCCTCATCTTGGGGGACTTTAATATCCCTATAGACAATCCCTCAGACCCTGCTGCCTCCAAACTTCTCTCCCTCTCCTCCTCCCTTGGTCTCTCTCAATGGACCTCCTCTCCCTCGCACCGCAGTGGTTAAAACCTAGATCTGTTTTTTTCACACCTCGGTACTGTCTCTGACCTCATAATTCACCTTTTCCTCTCTCGGACCACCATCTCCTCTCTTTTAGCATCTCTCCACCCCTCTCATCGTCCCCCAAGATTACTCTCACCAGGCGTAATCTTGACACAGTTGATCCTACCAGTTTCTCCTCCTCCCTGGGCTCGCTCCTCTCCCCCATCACCACTCTTTCTTGCCCCGATAAGGCTGTCTCCTTTTACAATCGCACTCTTACCGCTGCACTTGACTCTGTCACCCCGGCTGTCACCGTCAAGCTTTGTCGGTCCCCGCCGCAACCGTGGCACACTAAACTTACCTGCTATCTTCAAAAATGCTCCCACAGTGCAGAGCGGCTTTGGAGAAAGTCACACACTGATGCTGACTTCCTCCACTTCAAGTTCATGCTTGCCTCTTACAGTTAGGCCCTATTCCTCTCTAAACAATCTTTCTTTAAAGCTCTTATTTCTTCCCAATCCTCCAACCCCCGTCGGCTTTTTGCCACCTTCTACTCCCTCCTTTCCCCCCCACGCTCTCTGCTTTCGACTTTGCTACCCACTTCACCTCCAAGATTGAGTCTATAAATCATGATATCTCCCAACAGTCCCTTCTTACCCCACCCTCTCCCCCCTCCATGCCCATTCTGTCCCCTTCTCACCCTCCTCTGCTGCTATCTCCTTTCTCTCCTCCCCTCCTGCTATCTCTCCCTCCTTCTCTTCCTTCACTCCGGTATCTGCAGATGAAGTCAATGCCCTTCTTTCTTCCTCTCCCCCCTCCACTTGCACACAGGACCCAATCCCCTCCCACCTCCTCCGCTCCCTCTCTCTTGAAGCCTGCTCCCACCTTGCACACCTCCTCAACCTCTTCCTCTCCTCTGGAATCTTCCCCTCCTCTTTTAAACATGCTCTTGTCTCCCCCATACTCAAGAAACCGTCCCTTGATCCCGCCTCTCTCTCTAATTACCGCCCTATTTCTCTTTTACTTTTTCCTCCAAACTCCTTGAACGGGTTGTCTACAACCGTCTCACCTCCTTTCTCTCCTCTCACTCACTCCTTGATTCGCTCCAATCTGGTTTTCGCCCCCTCCACTCTACTGAAACTGCCCTCACTAAGGTCACTAATGACCTTCTCCTCACTAAATCTAATAGACACTACTCCCTTCTTATCCTTCTTGACCTCTCTGTTGCCTTCAATACCATTGACCACGCACTCCTCTTGCAAACTCTCAAACTTATAGGCCTATGTAACACTGTCCTCTCCTGGTTTTCCTCATACATCACCAACCGCTCCTTCTCAGTCTCTACTCATGATTCTACATCACCCCCTTTTCCCCTACCTGTTGGCGTTCCTCAAGGCTCCGCTCTTGGCCCCTGCTTTTGTCCCTCTACAACTCCTCCCTTGGTGTTCTTATTCGCTCCTTTGGCCTCAGTACCACCTCTATGCTGACATTACCCAAATTTATCTTTCATCCCCTGCCCTCTCTTCTTCCCTTCTGTCTCGTGTCTGCTCATGTCTCTCGGCCATCTCATCTTGGATGTCCCAACGCTTCCTTAAACTCAATATTTCCAAGACCGAACTTATAATCTTCCCCCCTGCCAGGACTCTCCCAACTCCCCCCTCTCTATTTCTGTTAATAACACTACCCTCATTTCTGTCCCCCAAGTCCGATGCCTTGGGGTCATCCTTGATTCCTCCCTCTCATTCAAGCCTCACATTCTGTCCCTCTCAAAATCCTGCTACTTCCACCTTCGGAATATATCTAAGATTCGTCCCTTTCTCACCACGGAAGCCACAAAAACCCTTGTTCACTCGCTTGTTATCTCTCACCTTGACTACTGTCACCTCCTTCTCTCTGGCCTACTTGATTCTCGCCGTGACCCTCTTAAGTCTATCCTCAATGCTGCTGCCCGCCTCATTTTTCTCTCCCGTCGCTCTGTATCTTCAGTCTCTCTCCAACAGTCACTACATTGGCTCTCCATACCCTACAGAATTAAATTTAAACTCCTCACCCTCACCTTTAAAGCTCTTAGTCAATCTTCCCCTCCCTACATCTCCAATCTCATCTCTACCTACAATCCTCCGCTCTGCCTCTGACCGCCGCCTCACTACTTCACTGATCACGTGCTCTCACTCTCGTCTTCAGGACTTTGCCCGGGCTGCTCCCCTGCTGAGGAACGATCTTCCACGTTCCATCAGGTTAGCATCTACTCTCAAAGGCTTCAAGCGTGCCCTTAAGACTCATTTCTTTATTCAAGTCTATCAATCCTCCTCCTAACTTCCTTGTCCTGGCTCTCGCCCCCAATTAGTACCACCCTATTTGTGTCTCCCCCTTCCCTTTAGGATGTAAGCTCTCATGAGCAGGGCCCTCTTTCCTTGTGTGCTCCTTCTACTGTTCCTTCACCCTAGGTACCTCTTGGCCTGCTTCGCTAGCTCTGTTTTCTCTGCTTTCTTAAGCTTTGGCCTTCTTCTCGCTGATTTCTACCATCCCTTTCACTATCTGTCCCAGACTAAATCTGATTTGCTTTACCCTGTCACCTGTGTTTGTATATATTTTTTTGTATCATGTTGTGTCTTGGTTCTGTTTTCTGTATATGTAATGTGCGGCGCTGCGGACCCTTTGTGGTGCCTAATAAGTCAAAGATAATAATAATAATAATAATAATAATAATAATAATGTATTAGTATATTTAATATAACATCTACAGAATTCATTAATAGACAGCAACAGAGCAGAGCCAAGTAGTGGGCAAATACTAAAAAAATCGTTGCTCAACCATTAAGCATTAAGCTGTTTATTTATTAAAATTTTGTAGACAAAAGGGTATATGAGAAAAAATCTGCTTGCAAGAGGGTATGTGAGAGAAAAAGTAGTTTGGCAGGGGAGCATTTTTTTAAAAACTTTTTATTTATAACAGCAGTATTTAACTGTACAGGGCAATAGTTGCTTTAAATATGATTGTTAGATATTACAATAAAATAAAAGATAACAAAAACATTACACAGACAACAACTGAAATTAATGATGTCTCCCTAATAAGATATTTTCCAGAATAATACCAAAGCCTAAGGACTTAACACAATTATATAGTGAGAAGAGCCATATAGCAACAATAGTGAGACCCTGTAGAGTTGGAAACATAAAAAAGAATGAAAAAGGGGGGGATTAGGGGATAAGGAGATAGGGAGACGGAGGGCCATCTCATGGAGGTGCGTCCCCATTTGGGGGGTCAACACACCCAGGTGAGATGAGGGGAGGGAGCTTAGGTAGGAGAAGAGAGCAGGGAGCGGTAGAAAAGATGGAGTGGTCCAAATTAAAAGTGAGGAGACATATATATGAGTAAAGAGAAGAATCAGAGGGTGAGAGGCAGGAGGTAAAGATGAGTAGGGGAGAGCATATGAAGCTTAAAACTTGCCAGGGGTGGTTCCGCCGTTATAGGAGTACAAAGTACTTTGTGGAATGCAGGGACTGTGTCATGGAGGAGACTTGTCACATATTCCATGGAAGCAGTGTGCCAAATTCTATTTATAACAGCCACTCTAGAGGATTGCAGGGTTTCCAATCGCAAGCTATCTGAAGTTAGCTGCGTTGTATATATGATGGATAAGCTTATCTGATGATTTGGGGATTCCCTTGGTAGGTTGACATAAAAGAACAGATAACGGACCCTTAGGCACATTGATTGTGGTAACCTGCTTTAACAATAGTAGGACGTCATCCCCGAATCTCGATACGAGTGGGCAGTCCCACCATATATGGAGAAAGGTGCCTATTGAGCCGCAATTACGCCAACAGAGGTTGGAGGTGAGGGGGTTGATAGAGTGCAATCTCGCGGGAACCATGTACTATCTGGTATAGATTTTGTAAGTATTTTCACAAATAGCTGTGCTAATGGAGGATCCTGCAACCCTTTGCAGAATGAGCAACCACCACTCCTCATCCATTCCTAATCCAAGATCCTGCTCCCAGGCCTGTTCAAACTGTTCTGTGGGAGGGGATGAGGAGGGCAGAAGGGTTCTGTACAGCCTCGTCGATATGGGCTATAGATGCAGCGGCATTCAAATGGTGTTGGAGACCGAAGCCTAAGTGATTGTGACTGGGCTTGTATAAAGCTTTCGCTTGAATATAGTGAAAGTGTAAACTGCTGAGAAAGTTATGTTTCTCTTTCAGGTCCACAAAAGATCGCAGTGCGTGTTCATCTAATAGATGTGGATGAATCTATCTAGTCCCACCTTCATCCACGGGTAAGCAAAAGCTCTGATACAACCTAGGGCGAACCCTGGATGTCTCCAGAGCAGTGTTAATGGAGAAGGGTAGGGGGCCAGTTTGTATTGCTTATTCAATATGTCCCATATCTCCAGAGTGAAACAAATGGAGGGATTAGTATGGGCTGAGGCTCATCTATTTTTCCTGGGAATCCAGGGGAGAAAACTCAATCCCACATCCGAGGACAATGCATTCTCAATATCCACCCATTTTTTAAGCGCAAAAGGTGACAACCAAGAAATAAGGTGAGTCAGCTGTGTGGCATGGTAATATTTATGAAATAAAGGGAGGCCTAGGCCCCCATTATTTTTTGTCTTAGCGAAACAGAGTCTATTGCATCTGGGTCTTTTACCATTCCACACAAATTTACCACAGAGAGACTGTATAGAGCTCAAGAAGGAATCTGGAATTTTAACAGGAAGGTTTTCAAATAAGTATAGTAATCTCGGTAGGATGTTCATTTTAATGGTTTTGTTTCTACCGAACCATGAGATGTAAAGAGAACTCCAGGTACATAAATCTTATTTGATTGTTGATATCCAGGGGAGGTAGTTAGCCTGGAAAAGAGTTTCGTAAGAGCTTGTGAGAAAAACTCCCAAGTAGCAAATTGCACGAGGGCGTCATTGAAAGTCAAAATTGAATTCTAATAAATTCTTGGTGTGAGACGGGAGATATAGAGTGAGCGCCTCTGATTTGGAGTTATTCACTTTACCAGCCACCTTCTCGTTTGGCCTGTTGATCCGGCCGAAAGCCCATCCTCCCTCCCACTAAACGTTTGGCCGGCTTTTGTTGTGACATGGGACGCGCACCACATGATAGGTGCCGTCCCATGTCAGAAGACTGCAGAGCAGAGCGTGGATAGAACAAGGTAAGTGCGGGGGTGGTATAGTGTGTGTCAGCAGCAGCATATTGTATGTGTGTCAGCATATTGTGTGTGTGTGGCAGCATATTGTGTGTTAGTGGCAGCATATTGTGTGTGTGGCAGCATATTGTGTGTGTGGCAGCATATTGTGTGTGTGTGGCAGCATATTGTGTGTGTGTGGCAGCATATTGTATGTGTGGCAGCATATTGTATATATGTGAGTATGGGGCCAGTATATTGTGTGTATATGTGTATATGTAAGTGAGGGGCCAGTATATTGTGTGTGTGTGTGTGTGTATGAGTGAGGGGCCAGTAAATGACAGCAGAGTAAGTGTGGGGGCCAATAAATGAATGCAGAATGTGTGGGGGTCAGTAAATGAATGCTGCGTGTGTGGGTGGGGGTCCAGTAAATGAATGCTATGTGTGTGTATGGGGGCCAGTAAATAAATGCTGTGTGTGGGGGGGGGGCAGTAATATTCAAAAGAATGTGACATAACCCAGCTGCACTAAGCAATCATTTTTTTTCCCATGAGCTGTGCAGTACTAGCTGGTAACTTGAATGAAATGGCACAGAAAGTTTAATGTAATGTTTTGTACTAAATCTTGAAACATAGACACCTAAAAGCAGGCACCGTAGTTATTTATTGCTATGCAAAACTATTAACCTTCATAACACTTTTTTGGCAGACACACAACACCCCAAGACCTGGAGAGAGATCAAGACGAAGGCAGCACTCCAGGGACTGATTTTCCCTTGCCTGCCAGCAGGCAGAGGACGAAATCTCAACGTCAGTCTGATTTCAGCTATCACTGGGTAGTAGAGATGCTCAGGCTCGGTTCCTCAGAAACCGAACACACCCGAACTTAGGGGATCCAAGTACCGAGCCGAGTCGACTTAGTACTTTCGCGCTTTTCAGGTTCCAAAACGAGGCAAAACTTCATTGTGACGTCATCGGATCTTGGATCTTGCAAGTTCTGGAATCTATAAATACCGCCCTCCACAGCGATCTAGCGCCATTTGAGAGAGGGATACAGAAGGTGTAGGATAGAGCAGTTGGGCAGGCAAACTTACAGAAGTGAAAAAAGAATATTGTCATTGCTGAAATACAGGCTTTTTTTCTGAATTTCCACCAAAAAGTGTAGGGTGTTATATACACCCAAAGACAATAGCTCCATTGCTCAATTTGTCATTGCTGAAATTCAAATATACTAGTCCTTGCAGGCATTTTTTCTTATTTTGCACCAAAAAGTGTAGGGTGTTATCCAAATGGATTCACAGCAGTACACAGAAGAGCAGGAGTAGCAAGCAGCTGCTGATTTTTTTATTTAGAAAAACTTGCAACAAAATACATATCTCAACAATCTTACAATAACGAAACCCCTCCCATATCCCAATAAAAGAGTCCATGCTCATAATAAATAAAGTCCATAAAAATAGAAAAGTCCATAGGCTTTCATGGCTAACGTAAACTGGTTATATGCACCATAATAAATCTCAACTTTAATGTTAAAACAAACTTTAACTGTACCAAAAGTAAAAATAAGCATAGTGGAACTAAATAGGATGACTAGACATATGCAAGCCCTTACTAAAAAAAAGGAACCAATCAAAATCTACTGGGAGGTGAAGAAATAGAAAGCCAACAGATGGAGAGGCCCCAGATTTCCATCACCCACTAAGGGGGTTTCAAGCCACAACAAAGCCTGGCCCAGCTCGCAGCATCCATCCGTTACCTCTCCATATCCCTTATCTTCCAAACTTTGTGAAGAATATCTCCCACCACCTCTTTGCAAGGGAGGACTTTCTTGCGGATTGTCACTAAACACCGTGCATTCCACGTGTAATACCTAACCACTAATGTAACTAAAAACAGAGGGACCAAATCAAAAGCCCTAAACCTCTAGAGCGCCCCGTAAACCCACTCAGGGTAACTAAGCCCCGAAAGACTAGGCGTGCCCAAGATACACGAGACCCCATTATAAACCTCTATGTTAAAAGGACACCTCAACAAGAAATGATCCATTGTCTCCTCCTCCCCTGGACACTCCTCCCGTGGGCATCCACGATCTTCGGCATTCCTTACCTTGAGGTTTCCTCTAACATAGAGTCTCCCGTGGAAGGAGAGCCAGGCAATGTCCCTGAGCTTCAGTGGTATCCTTCGATCAGTGATCAGAGCTATGCCATCTGAGCAGACACTGCCCGGGCAGTCCCTCAGTGACAGAGGCTCCCAGAAGTGAGACCGCAAGACTCTCCTCTCCAACTCCCTTCTAGAGGAGCTGTTGACCTCTCCCACCTCCAGTTGCCATTTCCTTGTCACCTTCAAATCCAGTTTCACGTAGGCCGGGAGGTAACCATGTGGAACTTGAAAGCTCTTTACCGCTCCTCCCTCCTACCCAGGAATTGAGGAATGGATGCACCCAGGCACGAAAGCCCTCTACCCATCGAGGGGGAGTCTCCAAGATGAGACTGTGCAGATGCAATTTAAGAAAGGTGAGCATAAAGCAGAGCATTGGGTTTACCATACCCAGGCCCCCCTCCTCCCTTGATCTGTAGGTCACGCTACGCTTAACAAGGTTCAGCCTGTTCCCCCAAAGCATCTGGAAAAACACTGCATTCACCCTGGCCCATAAAGATTCTGGCAAAAGGCATACATAGCTGACATACAAAAAGACTGGGATCAGGTAAGTCTTGATCAAGTCCACCCTTTCCCTAAGAGACAAATGCCATCCTTTCCAACGTACCACTTTAGCAGAAGCTGCTTCCAGCCTAATCTCCCAATTTCGCTTGGCGTACTCACCAGGGCCAAATCGGATACCAAGAATTTTAATCTCCTCGCTCGCCTGGGGAAGTCTATCCGGAAGGTCAAAATGCTGACCCTCCTCCCCCATCCAGAAAGCTTCACACTTATCCTGATTGATTCTGGACCCTAAGGCCTCAGAATATTTACAGATATCAACCGTGATGTCTTTCGCTTCATTCACATCAGAAATCACGATCGTGACATCATCTGCATAAGCCACCACTTTCAACGGCTTCCCCGGGCTCAGTTGCACCCCTCTCACTGTGTCGCCTTCCACCCTACTGATGAAGGGATCGATTACAATCACGTACAAGAGGGGGCTCAGGGGACATCCCTGTCTGACTCCCGAAGTCACAGAGAAAGTAGGACCTACCCAACCATTCACAAGCGGGAAGCTTTCGGCTTGCCTGTAGATCACTCTAACCCAATTGACCACCCACTCTGGGAGCCCATACCTGCCAAGTAGACACCAGAGGTACTCATGATTGACCAGATCAAAAGCCTTCGACTGGTCCAGTGTCAGCAAATACTTTCCCCCCTTCTCAGCACGACACCGCTCAACGGTCTCCCGGACACCAAGGACAGCACTAAAGGTGCTACAACCCTTCACGGTGCAATGCTGAGAAGGAGAAAGTACCAGGTCTGTGATCTGAATCAACCTGTTAAACAGCACCTTTGCCAGAATCTTGCGATCCACATTAAGAAGGGCGATGGGGCGCCAGTTCTCAATCTTGGATTGGTCCGATCCCTTGGACACAATACTATAAGGCAGATGTCCTCATGGAAGGAGGGAGTAAACCCTCGCCCAGGCACTCATTAAACACTTTCATAAGGCGAGGGGCTAAGATGTCGACAAAGGTCTTATAAAACTCGGATGTCAGGCAATCCGGTCCTGGGGACTTCTTCATAGACAGACTATCTATGGCAGCCTTGACCTCGTCTACCGTTATATCACCATCCAGGGTGTCAAGCGCAGCATGCAAGTTATTCACACCAGGAGTTTCCTTCAGAACTTGCTCCATTTTCCCTCTGTCAAGTGATTTCTCAGAAAGGAGGCCAGAGTAGAAAGAGCCAATGATGCCAAGAATGCCCTCCCGAGACTTTTGAAAGACACCCCGCTCATCACACAGCCCTCTCACCTCTTTAGCATTGATCGAGTTCCTACAGCTCTGGTAGGGGTCTGGCGAGTGGTATTGACCATAATCCCTCTCCAGAACTAAGGAAGCATACCGATCATAATGACACTCCTTCAACCGAGCCTTCACCCAGGAGATCTCCCCACCGTCTCCCTCTTCAGAGATCAGGAAAGCAAGTTTCCGCCTCAAAGCTGAGTAGGTATTTATTTTTACCAAGTTTCTGTGACTTACGAGTCTGCGGAAGAAGCTCCAAGTTCGCTTCTTGCAAACCTCCCACCACTCTGACCTACTCCAACCTGCCTCCAAAAGTGATTCATGTGTTTCAAAGAAGTCCCTAAAGGACTGTCTAATCTCATCCTCCTTTAGGAGCTCAGGGCTCAGGCGCCACAGGCCCCTGCCTTTCTGAGGGGTTTCTGAGGCGTTCAAGCTGACACACAGACAAACGTGATCGGAGAACTCCACAGGCCTCAGCACAGGTGCCGAAGTCCCAGAGCCCTCCTTAACAAAAGACCTGTCTATCCTAGACCTACCCCCTACCTATAAAAAAGGTGAAACCCGTGAGGTCTGGGGAATGGTGAACTTGCACATCCACCAGTCCTGCCTGTCTAACCATGCTAACTAGAAAAAGGGACTCGTAGCCCAGTGTAGAATTGGATCCTCCCCTGTCTTTGGGCCTTATAATGGTGTTGAAATCACCTCCAAAAACTACCTGCCTGGCTGTAAAAAGTAAGTTATCTCTCTGAAAAGGCACTTCCTGTCCCACTTAGATTGCGGACTGGCATAGATGTTAATTAACCTGAGGTCGCACCACTTCAGAGTGACATCCAGAATCATACATCTACCTACTTCAAGTTCTATAACCCGCTGAATGGTTACCATGCCGGTAAAAAGTACCGCCACCACACCGTACGGCTCGGCCGCAAGAGACCAATAGGAGGGACCCCGCCTCCACTCACGCTTGGCTTTGTGGAGGTCCGACAGTCGACCTACCCTAGTCTCTTGCAAAAATAAAAAATCGACCTCAAGCGTGTCGAAAAAACTATAGGCCATGTACCGAGCTCGTTCGGACATTATAGATGCCACATTTAATGGTGGCAAATCTAATAGGTTGGGGAGCCATCCTTCTAGGTTATAGAAGTAGGCCCATTTAGTTCCACTTTACTTATTTTGGCTGTGTCCCACAGAGGAGACCAGCTCTTTCCTTGACTCCTTTGAAGGAGGCTTTGAAACCTGAGTCCTCCCTCCAACACTCTTTTTGAAGATGTCAAACATACCTGGCCCACCATCACACTGTTCCTTATCAGGGGGGATGGATTTAGTAATGACTACCTCTTTAGCAGAGGCCTTAAGGGGCTTAGGAACAGCAATTGTACCCAAGGAAATGCCTGAATGAGTATTAACCTCTGGAGTCTCTACATGGGTGGGTACTTCCCCTGGCATTATAGTGTTAAGGGTCAAGGGAACTGGAGCAACTCCAAGAACAGGATCTATCCTAGATGTCGAAGGGACCACTGAGTAATCTGACTGCCTCTTCCCCCTACCCTTCCCCTTGCCTCCTCCTACCACTAACCCAACCCCTACACCAACAGGGAGTTCCTCCACCTGTAACTGAGGGGGGTTCCTAGGTAACTTCTTCACCTTCTTCCTCTGACGTTTAGGCCTAAGTTTCAAATCACCTTCTATGTCCCTAGCCACCTCTCCCTCTTCCTCCTCTTCATTGGAAATAACCATAAACCGATTTACAACCACAATGTCCCCTGATTTGCTGGACACCTGCTTTCTCCTTTTATTTTTGCCCACTAGGGTCCATACCTCATTCTCCATCTCCATTTCGGACTCTGAGACGTGATCAGGAGCGGCATGTGCCTTATTCTGAGATCTGCCTCGCACAGCCTCCTCCCTCACACACTCCAGAGTACCCTCCATGCTTTGTTGCAAGACTATTCCCTCTTCAACCACAGGGCTCACTACTAAGGGGGTCACTGTGGGAACCACAACTGAAAAAACTTTATTATGCTCCGCCAGTGGGCATCTACTACATGGGTGGCCATCCTCACCACAAAGGTTGCACTTAATTGCAGTACAATCCCTTGCAGTGTATCCTAGCCCCTGACACAGAGAACATTTCAATTCTGTACAATTATTGCTAATGTGACGAAAAGACCTACACCGGTGGCATAAACGAGGCTGCCCGGGGTAGAAACACTGGATCCTATCCCGACCTATGTAGGCTGCAGATGGAAGATGCAGAGTACGCCCCTCATTCTGCCACAGCCGTACAGTTGTGGACCAGGCCCCACCCCAAAAATTGTGTTCTGGATTCGGCACCTTACTTAAGGGTGAAAGTAGGTCTGAGTAACGTTTAACCCAAAAGGACAGATCTGCCACTGACAAAGACTCGTTACGGACTAATATTGTAATCCTAACCTGCTCTTGTCTAGTAACTGTGTAAGCTCTATATTTTAGCCAGGGACTCTGTTCTTTAACAGAACCCCATATATTCCAGAATGCTTGAAGACCCCCATAGGTGGAAAAGCTAATGTCATACTCAGGGGAGCCTACAGGGTGTATGCAAGCAAACAGATCACTAGCTACAAAGCCCAGTGTAAAAAAATGATTAAGAAAATCAGGCCTAGAGGGAGGGGGGGGGTCTCTTTACTTTTTCATTTTAATTGAAAAACATTTCGCCATTTTGGTGGCACTCCTCCTAACTCAGGATGTGGATTCATCACCCGTTTCCCTGTTAATACCCGAGCATATGACTCAAGGGCTGGCCTACCCATAGCACCTGAAGTCCCAGGTTGAGGCTCTAAAGAAGTAACTGGAGGATCAGGGATCCCCCCACCCCCAACCCTAGGCATAGCAGCAGCCACATACATAGCAGGAGCCAAAACAGATTCAGCCACACTAATTGCAATATTTTTTACACACTGAGCCCCACTGGGTAATTTTCCAATACTAACAGGCCCAAAGACTAATTGCACAGACACAGTACCAGCATTAGGTGAACTAGCAAATGCAAGTTTCTCACCCCTTATCTTAGTGTCCAAAGCACCTGGTGCCTCAGTCTCTGAACTCAGTTTATTTACACCTGTGGTAACGCTGGCTGCTGCAGACATTAGTTCTCCAAGAGACTTACTCATTGCAAGATCAATTTGAGCCTCCTCCTGCTGCACAACACAGTTAGCTGCTGACACAGATGCAACAGAGTCCATTACAGACTGCGTCATACTTCCGGTCGCAGCACTCGAACCAAAGCCGCCATCTTGGGTTTTGAATTTTACCACTGGACCACCAGGGAGAGGAGTGACCCCTGACTGAGGTACAACAGGGCCAACTACAGACCCTTCAGTGCTCTCAGCTGCCACTGACAAACCACCATCTTGGACTTCAGGTGACTCTTTTACTTTAGACACTGTAAGGCCCACTACAGACCCTACTGCACTCACGACCACTCTCTGTGATGTCACAGTTTCTTCAAATGCCCTTATGGATGAATAAAGGGCATTTTCTCCTTCCATATTTTCCATCTCTGCCACAGGGATATTAGCAGGCAGAGGGACTGATGCAGATTGTGAGCTTGTATTTACAGAGACAGGAGCCACACATTTTACAGCTTCACATGCAGGACCCACAGTCAGCTGTATCATACATTGGGACGGATCAGTAGTAAAAGCATCAGCAGATGTTAATAGCTGACTACTCTCCCTCGGATTGCTAGCATGTTGCTTGTAATATGCCCAATTTCTTATGCAACTCCTCCAGGTGAGATTCTTTATACTTTAGGTTATCCGCCAATTCATCAATAGCCCTCTGCATTTCCACTTTGTCACAGGTAAACAACTTATTTTTCTTTAGCTTCTTTTAGCAATTCTCTGTTACAATCTAGCAACTGAGGTCTCTGCCCTTTGCACTTCTTCCTGCAGATCCTCTATTTCCACTCTGTCTCCCCAGGATAGATACTCTCTGGAGTCAGGCACTGACCGGGCATCCCCCAATGCTTCAGCCTCATGACCACCCTGACTGGATGAAACAGGCGCTTCCACCCCAGGATCCAGCCCACCCCCTGAACCACTTTCTCCCTCTAATGTGGTAAGTTGAAAACAGGGGGTTACCTTTGCTGCAGGTTTCTTTTCTTCCACAGGCTGCACCGAGCCAGGAGCTTTAACTTCAGCTTCATCCTGATCACGGTCTGTTTTGTCACCCGGAGATGTTAAAGCTGGGGCCTTTCCTGCATTTTCACCAGCAGTAGCGCCACTTATCCTGGAAAGCTGATTATCTTGAATCCTGGATGAATCTGGGCCTAGGCCCGGTAGGCAGGGTACTCTCCTGGAATGCTGCCCCAGGAGGCTCCATTAAGGCTGGGTTAGGCAAAAAAAGCTACCCTGCAGGCTTCTGGAAGTCAGAGCTGAAACAAACGCCTCCTCTCTCCACAGCTGCTGCCACCAGTCCTGATGATAGTAATCTCTGTACGTCATCTGCTAAAGCCTATGTAAAAGTACATAGTCTTTTTAAGTCAGTAAAAAAACCATTAAAAAAAACCCCACTTTTTACCGTGGTGAAGAAAAAAAGAGCTGGAATCCATGAAAAGTTATCTGCCAAAAAAAAAATTGCCAACATGCCATTCTACACACACACAGTGGCAAAGAAAGAATGAGGCCTTTGTCTTTCTCTATGAGTGCGAGATCTAAAATTGTTACTGAGGCATCTTCTTGTAACGTCAGTCATAACCAAGCAAGACCTTGTCATTCAGACTCCAAAAGTGGTGTCCAAATACTGTTACATGTAAAAGTAGAGCTGGAAGAAAACAGCAAGGCATTGTTACAACTCTGTCTGTTGTTTGTACCTAGCAACAGTGCCTCATACCACCAGAGATGCTGCTGTTCTGTTCCTGAACTCTTCTACGTGCCTGAAGGAGTTAATCTTCTTGCATTATGCCTGATTAGAACTGCACCTGTTGCACTGCTTTAAGTACCTGCCTGTAGCTGTGCTCTGTGCAGTTCATCCATTTGTTCCTGGCTGCTGCTAACCTGCTCCTGTGCTGTTTGGTATATACCTGCTCGATTGTATTTCTGTGTATGACCCCTGCCTGTACCTTGGACCTTGCCTGCTTGACTGGGACCCTGAATCGTTTGCCTGTACCTTGGACAACGCTGTTTTGCCTGTTGCCCTGACCTTTTGGACAGACTTCTGGACCTCGCTTATTCGCTTGATCTCTGCTTGGCTATTTGGATTTGTTTGTCTGGTCTCTATTTGATCCCTGGACTCTGTCTGCTTTCCTGGACAGCCTTGTGCCTTCTGGACTGGGGTAAACTTATTATACTTGTTCCTGCCATTTTACTATACAGTCTCTTTTGGAACCTGTTATCCGTGGATTTCAGTTATCCTTGTTAATATATTAACCTGAATAAAGACACTTTGCCTTACACTTCCATTGCTCTTCATGAATGCACTGGGAATCATAACAGGCATTAGAGGAAAATGTATGCTCAGATTCAGAAATTACACCAATCCCTGAGGACATTCCATGCACGAGTGCTATATGTAATGTTGACCATTCTGACAGTGTACCCATAAAGAAGACCCCTGTCAGCATTTCTGCTGATGTGTGCCTGAACAGCCCAAGTGTGGCCGGTGATACATCAATTGAGGATGCCACTTTGGAATTGGAACAGGATGAGGGGGGTATTTGTGTTGCCGACGAGGGCGCTAATGAGGATGTTGATTAGGATGATGTTGTTTGTGTAAGTCCTGCACCAGTGGAAGCATTCCTAGCACGTGATAAGAAGAAGGTCATTGTCATGTCTGGACATAAGACCACAAAAGTCACTTCTTATGTGTGGAATTATTTCTACCCAAATCCTGACAACAGTTGTCTAGCCATTTATAGTGTATGTAAAGCCACAATCAGTCGAGGGAGGGACCTTAACCATTTAGGAACCTCATCCATGTTACGCCATTTGACGCAAGTTTATGGCAAGGTGCTGGGAAAATCAGAAAGTTATAGTTAAAAAATAACAACAAGCAGTCCATCATCAGCTAGGACCCTTCTCTCATCTACATCCCGACGCCTGCAATCTACACCCATAACACAGTCCTCATCACTATCCTCACTAGCGATCGGAGTTAGTCCTGCATCCAAGTTGCTAAGGCTAGATGACTCCTGCACTATCCTTGACTCCTCTGAAGAATTCTTAAGCGTTAGTCCCACTGCTGCTGCTGTTGCTGCTGCTGGGGGTGAATATTCATCCCAGAAGCAGACCAAGAAGAAGACTACTAGTAGTTTACAACAATTGACTGTTAAACAATCCTTTGCAAGAGGAAGCAAGTATGAAAGCTGTCACCCATTCGCAAAGTGGATTACAGACACCATGGCGACTATGCTCGTATTAGATCTGCGTCCAATATCCACTATTAATGCAGCTGGTTTTAGACAGTTACTTGAGGTCTTGTGTCCCTGTTACCAAATTCCATCACAACACCATTTTACTAGAAAAGCTATTCCTCACCTCTAACAGAAGGTTCGTAAAAATGTAATTATTTAGCTGCAAAATGCCATTCTACCCACTGTACACTTAACCACAGATATGTGGACAAGTGGAACTGGGCAAACTAAAGACTTATAAAAACTTATATGACTGTGACAGCCCACTGGGTTGGTGATTCGTCTTCACCAGCCGGAACAGCAGCAGCATCTACCTAAGTACGTCACATTTGTCAGGCTACTCTGTGTATCACCGGCTTCACTAAGAGGCATACAGCTGACAATCTGTTACAAAACTAAAGGATGTCATTGCAACATGGCTTATCCCGCTTGGACTCTCCTCAGGATATGTAATTTCTGATAACGCCACTAATATTGTGCGACCATTTCAACTGGGTGAATTAAATCACATTCCCTGTTTTGCTCACACAATGAACTTAGTGGTGCAGAGCTTTTTAAAAAATGACAGGGACATGCAGGAGATGCTCGTAAAATATCAGGACATTTCCGGCATTCGCAACACCGTGTAGGAGATTGCAGCAGCTGCAAGAGCAATTTAATTTGCCTTACCACCAACTGAAGCAAGAGGTGGTGACAAAGTGGAATTCCACCCTGTATATGCTTCTGAGGATGGAGGAACAGCGAAAAACCATTCACGCTTACTCCACAAGCCATGACATTGGGAAAGGAGGGGGGATGTATTTACTCAAGCGCAGTGGAGAATACTTTCCGTATTGTGCAAGGTGCTGAAACCATTTGAAGTAGTCACCTGTGAAGTGAGTTCAGACACTGGAAGCTTGAGTCAAGTTATTCCCTTAATTAGACTTTTGGAAAAACAGCTTTAGAAACTGAAGGAGGAGATAAAACAAAGAAATTACGCTAAGTTTGTCGACTTGTGGTTCAAGTACTTTATTCGCTTCGTCAGGATCCAAGAGTTATCAAAATCTTGAAATCAGATCATTACATTTTGGCGAGTCTGCTTATCCTCGCTTTTAAGACCTATGTCTTCACTTTGTTTTCAACTGACCCAGATCTGAAGAGATGCAAGGAGTTCTTGGTGAGCAACATGACAGCTCAAGTGTTACGTGACAGGACGGCGTCTCCTCCAGTTTCTCATTCAACTGCTGCTAGGAAAAAACTTAGCTTTCCCAAGAGACCCAGAGATGATGCAGATGACTCAGCATAACATTTTGACATCTGGGGGTAAATGTATCAAGCTGAGAGTTTTCTGGTGTGTTTGAAAAGTGGAGATGTTGCCTATAGCAACCAATCAGATTCTAACTTTCATTTTGTAGAATGTACTAAATAAATGAGAGCTAGAATCTGATTGGTTTTTCAAACCCCGCCGGAAAACTCTCAGCTTGATACATTTACCCCCTGATCTGGTCTAAAAGAATTGACCAAAAAACGTGATACCTCTGCCGTAACTCCATCTGTTCCTACTTTCAACATCCAAATGATGGTGGAGGATTATTTTCACAACAGCATAAAAATAGACACATCAGACAGTCTCTTTACATACTGGGAGGAAAAGAAGGGAATTTGGAGACCCATGTACCAACTCGCTTTGCACTGCCTAAGCTGCCTACCCTCCAGTGTGTACTCGGAAATAATTTTTAGTATAGCCGGAAACCTTGTCAGCGATCAGCGTCAGAGGATACTTCCTCAAAATTTGGAAAAGATGATGTTCATAAAAATGAACTTCAAAGTTTCATGAGGAAGGCCTTTCCCACCAAATACATCAAAATATTGAGACTTCTGTAACGGTGGATTCCAGCGATGATGAATTAATAATGTGTGAGGATGATGTACACACTGATAAGGGTAAGGATGAGGCTGAGGATGATGACAACAACATCTTGCCACAGAGTTCATTAACACCACTGTTACCGTAGGTGGCTTAAAGTCATTGTTACCTTGTTTTGTGGGGTCCCAAACAAACCAAACACTTAATCCACAAGGAGTGGCACTTTTGTGGCTGAAGTGCTTGGTTTGTTAAACTTTGCATGTCCTTTTTAAGATCCAACATAAGAGTGGGTGGGAGGGCCCAAGGACAATTCCATCTTGCACCGCTTTTCTTTTCTGCCACTGCTGTGTGCCAATGCAATGCCGTAACTAGACATTTTAATGCCCTGGGCGAGACAGGGTACCGGCGTCCCCCATCTAAGTGGGAGTGACATTTGGCAAGTGGGTGTGGCCAACCTAATTTGGGGGTGTGGCTAGCACTTTACTGAAGGAATTCTGTTACACCTATTTGCAAATGCACGAGATTTTATATATATATATATATATATATATATATATATATATATACACACACACACATACATATATACAGTGGTGGGATTCAAATAAATTAACAGCCGGTTCTCTGCCCTAATGACCATATAAAGTATGCAAAAATATATACCGAAAAGGTATTCTAATATTTCATGCACACAATACTCAAATAAGAACAGTAAAAGAGATAAAAGAGCAAAAATAAAAAAGAATAAACCGAATATGGAAAAAAACCTCCAAAGAGACAGTGTATTTTAGTGCTGTATCTTCAAATATTTAACTGTGACTGGTAGTCAGATGAAGGATGAAAAGGTAGAATGACATGAAAAAGAAGTGACAAGGTGTGAAATTATAGGAAGGGTGTTTTATCTTAGCAATGCAAGGCTATTATTATTTTTTTGGGTAGTTTACAATTGGACAGGAGGTATTAAGCAAGAAGAGATTGTAGGTACACTAGGTAAGTGTGCCACATTCAACAAGACAAGACGTGTAAATCATAATAGTCAACTAGGAAAAAAAAAAAAAAAAAAAAGGCAACATTTCTGTTCATAGGAAAAGAGACATGTGAAAATGAAGAGGGTAAACAGAGTAAAACAAAAACATTGAATGTCAGCTGTACCATTATCAGCTCCAGTAATAAGTGCAGAGATACTTGTTCAACTCAGAAGCTAGAGCACATATAACTAAAACCTTTGAATGATAAATATTCATACTGCCTTATTAATAAAACAGCAAAAACATTGCCTCACAAATCAAAAACAATTAGGATTTCATTCACAACTCCAAGAACAATCACAAAAACTCCACACAAAGCTAAAAAACATTTTGGCTGGAGATAGAAAGCAAATATACCTTGCATGTGTTGTTTGAGAGAGATAGAGAGAGAAACTTCAGCCTTTCACTCCATGTCAATGAACGCATATGCGTTCCACTGCGGAAGTTAAAGTCTGTATATACAGAGCCAGGTAGCGGACGGCTGCTGCGCCCCCTTGGGCTTGCACCCTGGGCGACGGCACCGCCCGCACCACCCTAGTTATGGCTCTATACCAATGTGTCATAGATGCGTTAGGAACTGCTGTGTGTTTGAGTCATTGCTCTGTCGCTTACCATCTAGCCAGATCGCTGCAGCATTTGTCCAAAAGTGTCTGAAAATAATATTGTGACCTGTGAGGTGGTCAAAATTGAATGAAAATGACTTGAAATTAGTGGTATTGAGGTTAATAATAATGTAGGATCAAAAAAAGAACAACATTTTGTGATTTTAGCATATTTTAGCAATTTTTTAAAAAAAATACAGATCCAAAGCCAAAACACGAAGCTAATCCAAATCCAAAACCAAAAGTGAGCATCTCTACTTTGTAGTGAGGCCAATTTGCTGTTTCAGATAGATGTCTTTTAAAGGTCTTCTGCAGAGTTCCAGGACCTACCGGATTGGTCTTTTTCTGTGTTTAACTTTACACAGGAAAAAATGCAGACAAGGGAAGTGTGTCCATTAGACAGAAAGAAAGTTAAAATCACGCGGGTGAGTGATTGGAGAGTTAACCAGTGAGAGATTCTATTATAATTTTATAGCCAATAGGACAGGGGAGGGGGTGTAGTCTGTGTTTATATAGAGTGCATTTTTCAGCAGCTCTGTCTCTCTGCTTCCGGATTCCTCCCGCCCATCCTGCAGTTTTAGGGGTAGGGGTTTGGTTTTGTAATGCGCAGGTAGGAGAGCAGTGCAGTCGGTAAGTTTGCATATGGTGCTCGGGTTATCTCGTCATAGGTCACTATACCCCCTTTTGGTTCGTGGTGTCATCACATGTTTGGTCCCACTGTGAAGAGGACCTTTGGCCTGTATGTTAAAGGTTATAATGGTGGTTATAAGGGGGTGTAGTCTTGCCGTTGGACAGATATTTAGCACCGGACAATAGATAAGGTATGATCCTGGGTTGCTGATACTATGGCCTGACCTTTCCACCGTTATTGGTTTTGTTGTTGCTGACTGCCCTGCTCTCGTCCGCCTTTCAGTTCTCTTTAGCTTCCAGCATTAAGTCATTTAATAAATCCTATTTTATTCCAACGTAGATTTGGTGTCCGTGTCTTTATTGGTTATTCTGGTTTATTAATTCCAGTATAAACGAAGAGAACTTCCCCGCTGTGCATTTTAAGGGATATCAGATAAGTCACTCTTGATACAATTAGGGACAAGTACTGTTCTGTCTTTCACAGAGCTTGCTTTTTAGGAGGGATCACATTACATTTACATAAATAATGCAGTCATCTGTCATTAAAGAAAGAGCTTTATCTGTGGACATTTTCAATTACAGAAATTTGGTGGACAATGTAATATTTTCCTTCTGTCTAGACTGAGACAATTGACTAATCTGGATGTGTACATAAATTAACAAAACCATGTGTTTTCACACGTTACAGCTTATAAATATAGTAATACAAGTTTAAACATCACCATAACAAATACATCATTGAAAAATTACGACAGTAGTAATTATCTATATATATAAAGTTATATCGAGGGATATGGACTAGATTTACTAAACTGCGGGTTTGAAAAAGTGGGGATGTTGCCTATAGCAACCAATCAGATTCTAGCTGTCATTTTGCAGAAGGTACTAAATAAATGAAAGCTAGACTCTGATTGGTTGCTATAGGCAACATCCCCACTTTTTCAAACCCGCAGCTTAGTAAATCTAGCCCTATGTCTCTTTTTAATGGGAACAATGATTCTTTATTTATAATGGGGACATTATTTCTTTATTTTTAATAGGAGCAATAATTCTTTATTAATAATAGGGGCAATATTTATAGTGCATACTTGGGCACTGCAAGTGCTAGTATGCACTTGCGTTCATGTTCATGCTTGTGCTTTTAGTTCTATAAGGGCTATAAGAGTGTTCTATAAGAACACTCATGGGCTGTCAGTGCATGCTGGCATTTGCAGTGCCACAAGAGCGTGCTCTATATTTTGACAGCTATACCCTGGTACCCAACAGCCAGAGCTACTAGAAGGGGTCCATTGCTAGTCAGGGTGTTACGAGCCACGGCGGTGCCCAGCCTCCGCGACTCTCCTACCTGCGTCCCGGCCGTCGCTATGGCGACCGGGACGTCACTTCCGCCCATGACCCGGCCGTTGCCGGGGCAACGGATGGACGCTTTAGCGCTGCGTCCCGGTGGTGAGAAGCCGGGCGCATGCGCTCAACATATTACAACACCTGTGGGCTAATTAATCTAGGTGCAAGGGGGCTGGGGATTATCAGAGCCAGGCTCTGATTGGCTGGGCCTACTACTTAAGGCAATGAGGTCTGCTACCTGATTGCCGGTTATAGCTTCTGTGCTCCAGTCTGCTGACCTGCTTGTTCCTGTATCCTGATACTGCTACTGATTTCCCATGTATGACCCTTGGCTTTGAATTGGACTTCGCTTGTGTTTCCTGTGACCCTGATCTTCAGCCTGTTTACCGTTTCTGCTATCTGCCTGTGACCCCTGACCTCAGCTTGTTTACCGATACTGTTGTCTGCTGCCGGCCCTTGACCTCTGCGTGGACCTCACTCCGCTTGCCTGGGTTCTCCCCAGCCGGTACACACTTCACAACCCTCTGTCAGTCTGCGGCCCAGTCTGTCCCCACCATCAGGGGCTCCAGTGAACACCTGATTGGCAGAGTAGATTCCGGGTTGTGTTGTGCCGGCTGGAGGGGTTCCTAACATTATAACCGGCCTACACACTGAGACGAGGTTGCGATGGATGGAAGCGGATCCACACCGTCTCCAGCACAGGCCTTAGCAGCCCATGTTGAGTCCTTGTATCAGATGATCCAGGGATTGGCTGAGCGTCTGTCTGTTCAAGAAGAAGCTGCAAAAACTTCTCAACCCACTCCAAGTTCCTCCTGTGAACCTAAGATGAATTTGCCGGATCGCTTCTCTGGAAATAGATCTCTGTTCCGGAATTTCCGGGAAAGTTGCAAGCTCTATTTCCGGTTGAGACCCCGTTCCTCCGGTTCAGAGCATCAAAGATTCGGGATCATCATTTCCCTCCTACAAGGTGACCCCCAGTCCTGGGCCTTTTCTTTGCCACAGACCAGTCCTGCCATGCGGTCCGTAGGCTCTTTATTTGAGGCATTGGGTCTTCTGTATGATGACCCGGATCGAGTTGCCTCCGCGGAAGCTCATCTACGGGCTTTGAAACAAGGCCGGCGGTCGGCAGAAGAATACTGCGCTGAATTCCGTAGATGGTCACCTGATAGTGGATGGAACGACCCTGCCTTACGTAGTCAGTTCCGTCTCGGCCTATCGGAGCAGATCAAAGATTCTTTGGTGCAATACCCATCTCCTAGCTCTCTGGAGGATCTGATGCACCTCTCCATTAAAATTGACAGGAGGTATAAAGAGCGGAAAACTGAAAAGGAGACATCATCACCTCCAACTGCCTTTGTTCCTGTTTCCACGGATGGTGAGGAACCGATGCAATTAGGAGCATATCGTCTTTCCCCTGAGGAAAGAGACAGGAGACGATCACAAGGCCTATGTCTTTATTGTGGCACAAGAGGCGATTTCTCCCGTTCCTGCCCAAATAAGACGGGAAACGAGCATGCCTAGGGAACAAGGGGAAAGTTCACCTAGGTCTGCAAATTGTTTCCCCGAAAAATGCCGTATTGATCCCTGAGCAGCTCACGTTCAATACCCGTTCCATGGATCTGGCAGCCTTCATTGACAGTGGAGCTGCGGGCAACTTCCTTGACATCGGGTTCACCAGCGCTGCTGAAATTCAATGGTAAGACTCAAGTCTGCTGTTACGGTTTGTGGTTTAGATGGAGCTCCGTTACCCGGTGGCAAGATTTCCTGGGAGACCCCGCCACTACAGTTGAATATCGGAGCCCTCCATTCAGAATCAATAACCTTCCTCCTTATTGATTGCTCATCGGTGCCCTTGATCCTGGGTCACCCATGGCTTTCCCGGCATAACCCTGTGGTGGATTGGATAAAAGGAGAAATTGTCCACTGGAGTTCTTATTGTGAACAGTCCTGTTTGTCACTACCGCTGCGGTTAATCCAGTCTATTCCGGGAAACAAATTCCCTCACAATACCACGACTTCTGGGACGTGTTTCTAAGAGAGCGGCGGATACCCTACCAGCTCACCGTGACTTTGACTGTGCTATCGAGCTCATACCTGGTTCCAAGTTGCCTAAGGGACGCCTGTATTCCCTCTCAGCTCCCGAGACCAAGTCCATGCAGGAGTATATTGAGGAGAATTTGGAAAAGGGCTTCATCAGGCCGTCCAAATCTCCAGTAGGAGCTGGTTGTTTTTTTGTATCTAAAAAAGACGGAGGGCTAAGACCCTGTATTGACTACAGAGGATTGAACCTCATCACAGTTAAAAACACCTATCCACTTCCTCTCATCTCTGTATTGTTCGATCAACTAAGAGGTGCAACAGTCTTCACCAAAATTGATCTCCGGGGTGCATATAACCTCATACGTATTAGAGCAGGTGATGAGTGGAAGACGGCATTCAATACGCTCTCCGGCCACTATGAATATTTGGTCATGCCGTTTGGTCTGAGTAACGCCCCTGCAGTGTTTCAGGATCTAAATAACGAAGTACTACATGAGTTTCTGGGACATTTCGTTGTGGTTTACTTGGACGACATCCTTATATATTCGGACTCGTTGTCAGTACACCAGGGTCATGTCAGACAAGTGTTATAAAAGTTGAGAAAACATTACCTCTATGCTAAACTCGAAAAATGTGAGTTTGAGGTTCAGAAGGTATCCTTTCTTGGTTATATTATCTCCTCGGAAGGATTCTCTATGGACCCAACCAAGGTCCAAGCAATCCTAGACTGGGTACAACCGAATAACCTCAAAGCGGTCCAGAGATTCCTGGGATTTGCCAATTACTACAGGAGGTTTATTGGCGGTTTTGCTGATATCGTGGCTCCCATCGTCACCTTGACCCGTAAAGGAGGTGATCCAGCTGTTTGGTCACAACAGGCAAGAACTGCATTCGAAACCCTGAAGAAAGCTTTTGTGTCTGCTCAGGTCCTCAGACACCCGGATCCTAAGGTACCGTTTTTTCTTGAGGTAGATGCCTCTGACATCGGTGCTGGGGCCATCTTGTCACAAAAAAATCCCCAGACCCACCGCTTACATCCATGTGCCTTTTTTTCCCGTCAGTTTTCCTCAGCAGAAACCAACTATGACATGGGAAACCGAGAATTACAGGCAATTAAATGGGCCTTTGAAGAATGGCGACACTGGTTAGAAGGCGCTGCATAGCAGATCTCCGTTATAACGGATCATAAGAATCTGCAATATATACAGTCAGCCAAACATCTGAACCCCCGACAGGCTCGTTGGTCGCTGTTCTTCACTCGGTTTAACTTTATTATCACCTATCGTCCTGGTTATAAAAATATTCAAGCGGACGCTCTGTCCAGAAGTTTCCTGGCACATCATGCTCCGGTCACTAGCCCAGAACCTATTGTTCCTGTGTCTATGATTTATGCTGGGTTAACCCAAGACCTGAGCTGTACTTTACAGAGGTTTCAGAGATTAGCCCCTGATAATACTCCAGTAGGATGTTTCTTTGTCCCAGTTCATCTGAGGAGGGCAGTTCTTGCTGAAGCACACGATAGTCAAACTGCCGGACATCCGGGAGTCTTTAAGACAATAGAAATCCTTTCCCGTACTGTATGGTGGCCATCTTTGTCTGCTGACGTCAAGAGTCACGTCTTGTCATGTGAGGTTTGTGCCAGAAACAAAGTCCCCAGGACCCGTCCAGTAGGTCAGTTAGTTCCTTTGGCCATTCCTGCAAAACCATGGACGCACTTGTCCATGGAATTTATAGTTGATCTACCACCTTCTGCAGGACACACTACCATTTGGGTCGTGGTAGACCGGTTCAGCAAAATGTCACATTTCATTCCACTAACCAAACTGCCTACTGCTCGGGATTTGGCCGTCTTATTCATTCAACATATTTTCCGGCTCCATGGACTTCCTACTGACATTGTCTCCGATCGGGGTTCTCAGTTCATAGCCCAATTCTGGAAATCCTTCTGTAATCCCCTTGGAATCAAGATCAGTTTATCATCCGCATACCACCCTCAGTCAAATGAGCAGACTGAAAGGGTTAACCAGTTCCTCCGATGTTATACTTCAGAGTTCCATGACAACTGGTCCTCTTTGCTGCCCTGGGCAGAGTTTGCCTTCAATAACTTATCTCACTCATCTACTCACACTTCCCCGTTCTTCTGTAACTTCGGTTTCCATCCCAGGTCTAATTCACTATATTCTCTCAAATCTGCTGGTATCCCGGAGATTCGTTCCACAGCTGCTGATCTGAGAGTAATTTGGAGGAAAGTTCAGTCCTCCTTGAGAAAATCCTCATTGTCTGCTAAAAAAAATTCGGACCGCCATCGTACCACCTGCTCATTCAAAGTGGGCCAGAAAGTGTGGCTTTCAACTCGGAATGTTAGGCTCAGACAGCCTTGTAAAAAACTAGGGCCTAAATTAATTGGTCCGTTCATGATCACCAAGCAGATTAATCTGGTAGCTTTTAGGTTGAAGATTCCTGGCTCACTAAAGATTCCGAACACGTTTCATTGTTCATTACTTAAACCAGTACTATACCCGAGTCAATCCCAGCCAACAGGGCTTTCTGTGGGAAATAGGAACACACCACAAAAATTTGTGGTCCAGAAAGTTCTTGACTCCAAAAAAGTGAATGGGCAGGTACACTTCTTAGTACAATGGAAAAAACGTGGATTAGAGGAACGATCCTGGGTCCCGCGAAGACGACTATGTGCGCCTAAAGAGTTGAAGGATTTCTTCAAAAAATTTCCAAAGAAACCTGGATGTCGGGGTCCCTCGACCCCTCCTCAAGGGGGGGGAACTGTTACGAGCCGCGGCGGTGCCCAGCCGCCGCGACTCTCCTACCTGCGTCCCGGCCATCGCTATGGCGACCGGGACGTCACTTCCGCCCATGACCCGGCCGTTGCCGGGGCAACGGATGGATGCTTCAGCGCTGCGTCCTGGCGGTGAGAAGCCGGGCGCATGCGCTCAACATATTACAACACCTGTGGGCTAATTAATCTAGGTGCAAGGGGGCTGGGCATTATCAGAGCCAGGCTCTGATTGGCTGGGCCTACTACTTAAGGCAATGAGGTCTGCTACCTGATTGCCGGTTATAGCTTCTGTGCTCCAGTCTGCTGACCTGCTTGTTCCTGTATCCTGATACTGCTACTGATTTCCCGTGTATGACCCTTGGCTTTGAATTGGACTTCACTTGTGTTTCCTGTGACCCTGATCTTCGGCCTGTTTACCATTTCTGCTATCTGCCTGTGACCCCTGACCTCAGCTTGTTTACCGATACTGTTGTCTGCTGCCGGCCCTTGACCTCTGCGTGGACCTCACTCAGCTTGCCTGGGTTCTCCCCAGCCGGTACACACTTCACGACCCACTGTCAGTCTGCGGCCCAGTCTGTCCCCACCATCAGGGGCTCCAGTGAACACCTGATTGGCAGAGTAGATACTGGGTTGTGTTGTGGCAGCTGGAGGGGTTCCTAACACAGGGTTCCTGATAACCTCCTAAAAAAAAAATTATTTCTTTAACTACTTTTTTCTTTTACTTTCTGACAGGCAGCACCGCATTAAATTAAAGCGCTGAAGACGCCGAACTCCCCGGAGTTGAAGAATCCGGAGGTTCATACATTTACCCCCAGG
Source organism: Mixophyes fleayi (assembly GCF_038048845.1). Classification (NCBI taxonomy): domain Eukaryota; kingdom Metazoa; phylum Chordata; class Amphibia; order Anura; family Limnodynastidae; genus Mixophyes; species Mixophyes fleayi. Next base: position 85,559,802 of record NC_134409.1, read on the forward strand.
GGTAAATGTGTCAAGGTCCGATTTTGCCAGTGTGTTAAAATCGCGGCAAATCGCGGGTGTTAACTCGCGATTTTAGTTCCAAACTTATTAAATGTATCAAGCTGCGATTTTTACCCTGAACTTCAAAATTGCTGGTCATCTCCGGCGATTTGCAGCGATTTCAATCACTCCCGTTTTTGGCAAACTCTCCTGTTTTGTAGCAGCGTGTTGTAAACACATCACTGTTACACCACCCTGTCATACAGCTGCCGGCAGCTATAAAAACTATAAAGAATAGATTAAAGTATAAAAAAAAAAGTGTGTGGGGTCCCCCCTCTATTCATGCTTAACCTTAGTGCTGCCTGACTACTGCTGGTTCCGTGAAAATTGGGGAAAAATTTTGCGTGGGGTCCCCCCGATTTTCACTTAACCAGCACTAGGCAAACCAGCCAGGGTTGGAGGCACTATAGCAGGGATGACACGCAGCAGGGGTCCCCTGCCATAATGACTAACCAGCCCCAGGCTGTTCAGCGCTGGGCTGGATTCCATAGGGAGTGGGGTCCGCCGAAAAAAACTAGCTGGCCTCACCCCTAGGGACACCCAGCCCAGTGCTGATAACACTAAGGCTTTTCCTACCCCCGTGGGCTGTGGGTAATATGGTAATATCGGCGAAAAATAGTGAAAAAAATAAACGGACGCCATTTTGTTTTGTGGAACTAAAGTCCCAGCCAGCCAGGTTGCCCAAAATAGTGTGGGCATGCTGCTGCTTGTATAACTACAAACACCAGCATACCCACAGCAGCCAGGGCATGTTGGCACTCGGAGAACCACAAGTGCCAATCTGTAGTTCCACAAAAGAAAATGTTTAAAAAGCCACCACACCCTCGCCCTGATTTCCCCACTAGCTTGAGAAAATAACCTAATACTGTAAATAGAGATAGCGCAATGAGCGTAGCGGAGTTCCTAGCTAGCTAGGAGCTGCTTGCGGCGGCTCCTCCATTTTGTTATTTTTCTGCAATCAAGCAAGAAGAATCGTTGGATGTACAAATATGGACCCCCCTGGGTGAAAAACTGAAGACTTCAATCAACAATGCCCCCCCCCTGGGCGAACAATTAAACAGATTACAAGCCAGGACATTTGGAAGTATAAATAACTTTGGGACTGGGGCAAGCCAGGACTTTTGGATATACAAATTGGTTTTGGACTTTGTCAAACCAGGACATTTGGAAGTATAAATAACTTTGGGACTGGGGCAAGCCAGGACTTTGGGATATATACAAATTGTTTTTGGACTTTGTCAAACCAGGACATTTGGAAGTATAAATAACTTTGGGACTGGGGCAAGCCAGGACTTTGGATACAAATTTATTTTGGACTTGGTTTACAGCCATTTTTAGATTGAAAGCTGCTGACAAAAGGAGAAATCTTCATTGGTGAGTATCATGGAATATTTTATTTTTAATAAAAATATGTGGTATCAATGAGGGTGTTTACTGTATTTATTGTGGGTTTATTATTTTTAATAAATCCTAGGGGTGTTAATGAGGGTGTGGTGGGTTTTTTAAACGTTTTCTTTTGTGGAACTACAGGTCCCAGCCAGCCCTGGGTGTCAGGGCATGTTGGCACTTGTGGTTCTCTAAGTGCCAACATGCCCTGGCTGCCGTGGGTATGCTGGTGCTTGAAGTTATACAAGTAGCAGCATGCCCACACTATTTTTAACAACCTGGCTGGATGGGACTTGTAGTTCCACAAAACAAAATGGCATCTGTTTATTTTTTTCACTATTTTTCGCTGATATTACCATACTACCCACAGCCCACAGGGGTAGGAAGAGCCCTAGTGCTATCAGCACTGGGCTGGGTATTCCTAGGGGGGGGCCCGCTCGTTTTTTTTGGCGGACCCCACTCCCTATGGAATCCAATCCAGCGCTGAACAGCCTGGGAATGGTTAGTCATTAAGGCAGGGGAACCCCTGCTGCGTGTCACCCCTGCTATAGTGCCTCTAACCACGGCTGGTTTGCCTAGTGCTGGTTAAGTGAAAATCGGGGGGACCCCACGCAAAATTTTTCCCCGATTTTCACAGAACCAGCAGTAGTCAGGTAGCACTAAGGTTAAGCATGAATAGAGGGGGGACCCCATGCTTTTTTCTTTTTATACTTTAATATATTCTTTACAGTTTTTACACTGACAGGCAGCGTAACAGTGATGTGTTTATACAACACGCTGCTAGAATGCAGCGTGTTGTATCTGGCGTGTTTAAAAGCAAACTCTCCTGAGTTTGCTTAATCGCAGCTTCATACATTTGAGACTTGTATAGCTGAAGTGGCAAACAGTCGGGAGTTTGATCTCTGACAAATTTTGGAAATAGCGGTTTTGACAGAAGCACAACTCTGGCGATTTTGCATGAAATCTCTGCTTCATATATCTGCGAGTTTCAACTCTCCTGAGAAAATCGCTGATTTTGCAAAATTGCACCTTGATACATTTACCCCCCACATGTTGTTTGAGCTATCTCGCTTTTCAGAATCTATCTTCTGACTATTCAGCAGCGGTTTTTCCATGCAGATTAGCAAACTGCCCCTTGATAAATGGGATGTTTTGTTTGCAAACCTTGCGGTTTTGTTTCATGGAATTTGATGTGCGGTTTTGCCTTTAGTAAATTGCATGGTTTACAAACCGCACATCAAATTGCATAAAATTGGTAAATTACAAAATGCAGATTGGTAAAACCGTAGTTTAGTAAGTTTCCCCCTATAAATAACTGCACTCAGTCCCGCAGTGAGTGGATGATGGCAGGAACAGTGGGGCAGATGGGATAGGCATGTTAGAGTATTGTTAGAGGCCGCTCATAAGACATACTTGTCATCTCTTCCGAAATGTCCAGGAGACTTCTGAATTCCAGGTAGGTCTTCCAGACTCCCGGGAGAGAACGCAAATCTCCCACATCCCGCCCATCGGAAAGCCTCAATGATGTGATTCACAGTTAATTGCATAATTTTTTGCCCCGCCCCGTGGCAAAATGTTAATTTTGTTGCTGGGGGTGGGGCCAAAATTATGCGATCCGGTCCACCCAGCCATCTTCCGCCCTCCCACCACTCTACCACTCCAGGATCTCCCGGAGAGCAAGAACACAAAGTCAGAAAGTAAATCATAGGATGATGCTGTCTGGGACAAGGTTCTTATCTTGCCCCATGTAAGGAACAGCCCTCATAACTAGATGAGAAATACCTTTTATCAATAAACACTTTAAATATGCAGGGCCTAAATAAAGGAAAGTAAGGCAAAAAATTTAGTAAACTTTCTCCTAGACAAAACCATGTTACAATGAAAGGGATGCAAATTAGTTTATTATTTTGCAAATAAGTTACTGACTTTTTTTTATATAGCACACAAATACTTAGTAGCTTATTTATACACTGAAATTTATAGTTGATCTAGGGCAGGGGTTGGCAACCTTTTTCTATCGGAGTGCTGGCTAAAATCTAGTCAAGCCCAGGTGTGACAGTTGTGTGTGTATATATGTATATATATATATATATATATATATATATATATATACAAATATACACATATATACACACACACATACACATACATACATACATACATACATACATACATACATACAGAGCTGCCTAGAGAAATTCATGGCCCCAGTACAGCAACTCCATGGGTCCTCCTTTATAGTTAAGCATGACTTTGCGGCGGCACAACATTTTTTTACCATAGCAGGGGCTTGCTGCTGATGGCTGCACACTGTGCAGGTCCGTTCAGCATTGACAGTGTGCTGCCCGGCTGCTCTGATTGTGTTTTAAACATGCTGGATGGACCTGCACATACTGTGCAGCTGTCAGCAGCCTTAGAAATTAGAAAGGGGGCGGGGCCTAAATAGCCCCCCCTAAAATCGCCCCGGGTAGAGCAGTTGCCAAGATCCGCCCCTGCGTACAATTGGGGGTGTGGCAGTACATCATTGGGGGCATGTCTAGGAGGTGAAAAGCACCAGACCACCCTCTTACACAAAAATGCATTACTCACACATGCCCCCTTGCTCAGCAGCTTTGCTCACATATGTCCCCTCTGCCCACATGCTTTAATCACACTTGCCCCCCCTCTGCCCAGCACCTTTAGTGACACATTCCCCTCTCCATCACCTTTCGTCACAAATGCCCCCTCTCCAGCACACCTTCTTCTTACCTTATTCTCCACTGTACAGCATGGGAAGATATCCAGCAGCCCGCCGAGTACCATGTGACCACTGCAGTCACATGACCTGGCGTCTGAAGGTACCTGAGCTGAAGGGGATTTAGCCACTTCTGATCCCCCTGCACTCAATATTTTTTTTTTTAACAAAGTACTTTTATAATGAATTTTTTTTTTCAAAATTAGGTTTTCAGAGGGGACTCGAGCCACCAAGCAGCCTCAGGCAATTTGTAGCCGCCCCCTCCCCTCTCTGCGGCTATATATATATATATATATATATATATATATATATATATACAATTATTTCTCATTTTATGAGGCTAATATATTAACAGTAAGGGGCCAGCAAAAAAAAAGTTATGCCGCACAGTAGTGCCCCATTTCACATCATACCTCATAATTGTGCCCCCAATTCATCTTGTGCCACATAGTTGTGCCCCATTTCATACCTTGCCACAGTTGCCCGCAGAAACACATAGTATGCCACAGTTGCCCCCAGAAATACATAGTATTTCACAGTTGCCCCGATAAATACATAGTATGCCACAGTTGCCACCAGAAATACATAGTATGCCACAGTTGCCACCAGAAATACATAGTATGCCACAGTTGCCCCCAGAAATACATAATATGTCACAGTTGCCCCCAGAAATTCATAGTATTTTACAGTTGCTTCCAGAAATACATAGTATGCCACAGTTGCCCCCAGAAACACATGGTATGCCAGAGTTGCCCCAGAAACACATAATATGCCACAGTTGCGCCCAGAAACACATAATATGCCACAGTTGCCCCCAGAAACACATAATATGCCACAGTTGGCCCCAGAAACACATAGTATGCCACAGTTGCCCCCAGAAACACATAATATGCCACAGTTGCACCCAGAAACACATAGTGTGCCACAGTTGCCCCCAGAAACACATAGTATGCCACAGTTGCCCCCAGAAACACATAATATGACACAGTTGCCCCAGAAATACATAATATGCCACAGTTGCCCCCAGAAACAGATAATATGCCACAGTTGCCCTCAGAAACACATAATATGCCACAGTTGCCCCCAGAAACACATAGTATGCCACAGTTGCCCCCAATACATTTTATGCCACAGTAATGTCCCCAATATCTTTTATGCAACAGTAATGCCCCAAATGACTCTTATGGCCTCAGAATTGCATCAAATTTTTTTTTAGGACACTAATAAATGAATAAAAAATGATAGAATTTTATACTTACCTGTTCTAGCCGTGAAGCGGTCCACAAAGTTGCTTGGGTGGAACTGTGCAGCCGTCCGCCGTCTAAATGACAGCCGGAGAAGAGCTGAACTGTTGCGCAAGCGCAGCAGTTCAGCTCTTCTCTGGCTGTCATTTTTAATAAATGACAGCCGGAGAAGTGCTGAACTGTTGCGCTTGCGCAGCAGTTCAGTGTCGGGGAAGGAATGACAGCCGGAGAAGAGCTGAACTGCTGCGCTTGCGCAACAGTTCAGCTTTTCTCTGGCTGTCATTTAGACGGCGGACAGCGTGCCAGGACTCAGGGGGCTGCGTGCCACCCCCGGGACGCGTGCCGGGGGTTGCCGACCCCTGATCTAGGGCATCCCCTACCCAAACTATAAATGTGCTATCACATTTTAAATTTGCCTCCCCCTCCAATGCAACATGGTTTTGCCAAGGTGAAAAGTTACTCATTTTTTTTGCTCTCCTTTCCTTAATGAATCAGGCCCGCAGTGTGCAATAGAATTAAGCTGAACTTGTATCTAAATAAGGCAGAGAACGAAAATCAAGCACAAGTTATAAGAGATGTTCACTGACCCCCGTGTTCTGGTTTTGGTTTTGAATCTGGATTAACTTCCAGTTTTGGTTTTGGTAAAACCGCCATTGCGTGTTTTTGTTTTGGATCCCTATTTTTTTTTTTGCTAAAATCACATAATTTTGCTTTTTTTCCCTTACATTATTATTAACCTCAATAACACTAATTCCAAATCATTTGCAGTCAATTTTGACCATCTCACAGGTCACAATATTATTTTTATACACTTTCAAACAAAGACTGCGGTGACCTGGCTGGATGCTAAGCGACAAGACAAACACACGGCAGTTCATAGCACATCGAGGAAAAATTTCCACACAGCAGTGGCAGAAAAGAAAAGTGGTGCAAGATGGAATTGTCCTTGGATCATGAAATCAATTAAGGTTCACTTGATCGCTCCACCCATTCCTTGGATAACTGTGGTAATTCTACATCTAATAAATGGCGAGGAGCGCTGAACCCCCCTTCCCCCCCAGGGATGCGTGTTTTTATCAGACCCAGACCAATCCAAGTGCCAGACAATGCACTAAAAAGAGCCATTATATTTCACAGCAAAAAGCAAGTTCATCACTGAACATTATAATATAGTTAGGTACCTTTGCCGTTAAGTGCAAATAACAAACACTTTGTGCAATACTGATTAAACAGCAGCAAAGTGGAAGGTAATACATATACACGACTATTTAGACATTCATGCTTACATTACTTCTGCAAGCAATGTTGTTCTTTGTTAATAAAACTGTTGTCTTTATACCGTTCAGAAAAATTACAAATAATCCTTCACAATTCTTTGGATGTTGATAGTTAATAGTAGGATCAGGTGGAGTTAAAACAGAGGTGTCCCTAATTCTGGTTTATTCTTTTACAGTAGACAAGACCAGATGTCAAAATATTGTGCTGAGTCATCTGCATCATCAATGGGTGTCTAAGATTTTTGCACAGCACAAAACAGTATATAGCTCATGTAGGTAACATTAGCACACAGCAGTAGCTAAAAGAAAATGTGGTGCAAGATATAATTGTCCTTGGGCCCTCCCACCTACCCCCCTGTTGGATCTTAAAAAGGACATGCACACTTTAACAAACGAAGCAGTTCAGCGAAAAGGAGTGCCACTTTTGAGGCTGATGTGCTTGGTTTGTTTGGGCCCCCACAAACCAAGTTAACAATGGACTTAAGACACCTAAGGTTACAGTCCTGTTAATGAACTCTACTGTGGCAAGATGTTGTTGTCATCATTCTCAGCCTCATCCTCACCCTCATCAGTGTGTACATCATCCTCACACATTATTAATTCATCACCGCTGGAATCCACCATTACTGAAGTCTCAGTATTTTGATGTAATTAGCGGGAAAGCCCATCCTCGTGGAAAGTGAAGTTCATTTTTATGAACATCATCGTTTCCCCATTTTGAGGAAGTAGCCTCCTAAGCCAATCACTGACAAGGTTCCCGGCTGTTTTGAAAAGTCTTTCCGAGTACATACTAGAGGGTGGCCAGCTTAGGCAGTGCAAAGCGAGTTGGTACATGGGTCTCTAAATTCTCTTTTTTTCCTCCCAGTATGTAAAGGGACTGTCTGATGTGTCTATATTCATGCTGTCGTTACAATAATACTCCACCATCATTTGGATGTTGATAGTAGGATCAGGTGGAGTTACGGCAGAGGTGTCACGTTGTTTGGTCAATTCTTTTAGACCAGACCAGATGATAAAATGTTATGCTGAGTCATCTGCATCATCCCTTGGTCTCTTGGGAAAGCTAAGTTTTTTCCTAGCAGCAGTTGAGTGAGAAATTGAAGGAGAAGACACCGTCCTGTCACATAACACTTGAGCGTTCATCTTGCTCACCAGGAGCTCCTTGCATCTCTTCAGAATTGGATTAGATGAGAACAAAGAGAAAACATAGCACTTGAACCTAGGATCAACCACAGTCACCAAAATGTAGTGATCCGATTTCAAGATTTTGATAACTCTTAGATCCTGGTGAAGCGAATAAAGTACTTGATCTACAAGTCCGACATACTTAGCATAATTTCTTTGTTTCATCTCCTCCTTCAGTATCTCAAGCTGCTTTTCCAAAAGACTAATTAAGGTAATCACTTGATTAAAGCTAGCAGTGCTGATACTCACTTCACAGGTGACTACTTTGAATGGTTTCAGCACCTTGCACAACATGGAAAGTATTCTCCACTGCGCTTGAGTAAATACATCCCCCCTCCTTTCCCAATGTCATGGCTTGTGAAGTAAGCGTGGATAGCTTTTCGCTGTTCCTCCATCCGCAGAAGCATATACAGGGTGGAATTCCACCTTGTCACCTCCTCTTGCTTCAGTTTGTGGCAGGGCAAATTAAATTGCTCATGTAGCTACTGCAATCTCCTACAAGCTGTTGCCGAATGCCGGAAATGTCCTGATATTTTACGGGCCACAGACAGCATCTCCTGCACGTCCCTTTTAATTTTTTTTTAAAAACTCTGTACCACCAAATTTATTGTGTGAGCAAAACAGGAAATGTGATGGAGATATTTTTATTAAGTCTTGCAACATAAGCATACAGTATTATTACGAAAAGGTGGCACCATTTTTTTATAAAATCACAAACTACAATGTAAGGCACTGGAAATCTGTTATCCAAGCTCAGACAGAGTCCTGCAATATAAATAGGACTATAAATACATATATATATAAAAAAATAAAACCCGCATAAAATAGAAAAGGGTTCCACCACTAAACCATAACACATCCAAATACAAATTCGCAAACACATTACCCACCGCAAAGAAGCAAGCTGTAGGTGCATGCTAAGCCATACTTGAAAAAACATTTAACCACCAAAATCTAGGGGGTGAAAGAATAGGAAGAAAAGCCATTTAGAAAGGAGAAAGCGCCGGACTTTGACCTCCCTACGGAGGCCTCAGACCCCGCCAGAGTCTGAGCCAGTTGGCATTGTTCATCCGACGTCCCTCCATACCCCTCAACTTCCACACCTCGTGGAGAATGTCACCCACCACCACTTCACAAGGAAGGATTTTGTGTCTGATGGACACCTGACACCGTGCATTCCACGTGAAATATCTAACCACTAAACTAAGTAAAAAAAGGGTACAGAAATCAAAAGCCCTCCACCTGGCCTTGAATGCCCCGTAGACCCATTCAGGGTCACTAAGCCCCGAAAGGCAGGGGATCCCCAAGGATCTGGAGACTCTTTTATAAACCTCTACGTTAAACGGACACTGAAGCAAGAAAGGGTCCATAGTCTCCTCCACCTCCAGACACTCCTCCCGTGGGCAGCCACGATCATCAGCATTTCTATACTTAAGATTCCCTCTCACGTAGAGTCTCCCTTGAAAGGAGAGCCAGGCAATATCCCAAAGCTTCAACGGGATTCTCCCTGAATTGATCAGAGAAAGCCCTGCCGAACTCACATCACCCGGGCAGTCCCTCAGTGACAGCGGGACCCAGAAATGGGAGTGCAGGACTTTCTTCTCCAACTCCCTTCTAGAAGAGCTCCTGACTTCCCCCACCCCCAGGCCCCAACGCCTTCTCACCGTCAATCCCAAGGAAACGTAGGCCGGGAGATACCCATGCCGGACCCGGAAGCTTTTCACCATGCCCCCCCCCCATACCATGCACTAAGGAAGGGATCCACCCAAACCCTGAAGCCATCCACCCACAGAGGAGGTGTCTCAACTAGGTGACTGCTCAGGTGCAACTTTAAAATGGTTGTGATGAAGAAAAGCACTGGGTTAATCATGCCCAGGCCACAATCCCTCCTGGGCCGATAGGTCACAGCCCACCCGACCAGGTTCAGCCTATTCCCCCAGAGTAACTGGAAGAAAACTGCGTAAACCCTAGACCATAAAGACTCTGGCAAAAGGCACACATAGCTGATATACAAGAAAACCGGGATCAGAAAGGTCTTGACAAGGTCCACCCTTTCCCTGAGAGAGTATTTCCACCTCTTCCAGCTCTCTGCCTTCCGGGAAGCTTCCTCCAGCCTAAGTTCCCAGTATTGCTTGGCATAATCACCAGGGCCGAATTGATTTTCTAAGATCTTGATCTTGTTACTAGCCCGGGGGAGACTGTCTGGAAGGCTGAATTCACAACCCTCCTCCCCCATCCAGAAAACTTCACTCTTTTCCTGGTTTACCAATGAGGAATACCCGCAGACCAGAGTTGCAACCTCTATTGCTTCCGCGGGACTCGACAAGACAACAGTAACATCATCGGCGTAGGCCACGACCTTCAGAGAACACTCCGTACCCAACAACACCCCTCCCATCGAGCCGCTTTCAATCCTTCGAATGAAGGGATCTATTGCAAACACATACAGGAGGGGGCTCAGGGGGCAACCCTGCCTTACTCCAGAGCTGACCCCAAAGGACGGACCCACCCAACCATTCACAAGAGGGAAGCTCTCGGCCTGCTTGTAAATAGTACAAAGCCAATTCACCACCCGGACTGGAAGACCATACCACAGAAGCAGAGCTGAAATGTACTCATGGTTTACCCTGTCAAAGGCCTTTGACTGGTCTAATGCTAAAAGGTACTTACCCCACTTCCCAGCACGACACCGCTCAATGGCCTCCCGCACCCCCAGGACAACACTAAAGGTGCTTCGACCCTTCACAGTGCAATGCTGAGAGGGAGAAAGCAACTGGCCGGAAACCTGCATCAGTCTATTAAAAAGTACCTTTGCCAAAATCTTCCTATCGGTATTGAGAAGGGCGATGGGGCGCCAGTTCTCAACACACAATTGATCCTTCGCCTTGGACAACAAAATAAGGGCGGAAACCCTCATGGAGGGAGGCAATAAACCTCTACCCAGGCTCTCATTAAAGACCTCCGCAAGGCACGGGGCCAGGATGTCCCCAAAGGTTTTAAAAACTCAGATGTCAGACCATCCGGGCCCGGGGCTTTCTTGATAGATAAACCATCTATCGCCATCCTGACCTCATCTACCATTACCTTACTGCCTAAGGACTCAAGCGAGCCGCTTAGGTCTCCAAGGCCAGGGGTTTCCCTCAGGAACTGGTCCATCTTTTCTCTGTCAAGTGATTTCTCAGACAAGAGATCAGAGTAGAAGGACCGCACAACACCAAGGATGCCCTCCTTATCCTCCCTGAGCACATCCCCAGCATCATGCAAGCCCCTCACCTCCTTAACATCTACCGAGTTCCTACAGCTCTGGAAGGGGTCGGGCAAATGGTACTTCCCATAGTCCCTCTCCAGAATCAAGGAAGCGTACCGGTCATATTGTATCTCTCTCACCTGAGCATTCACTCGGGATATTTCCCCACCATCCCCCTGATCAAGAATCCTAGTTTCCTTCTTAGTGCTAGGTAGGTACTCTCTTTTAACAAGTTATTTCGGGCTACCAGTCCACGAAAAAACCCCGGTTCCTCTTTTTAAGCATCTTCCACCATTCAGACCTACTCCAACCCGCCTCCAAAAGCGTTTCCTGGGATTCAAAGAAGTCCCTAAAGGACTGTCTTATCACCTCCTCCTCCAGGAGCTAAGAGTTCAGGGGCCAAAGGCCCCTACCCTTCCGAAGAGTCTCCGAAGCATTCAAAGATGCAGAGAGGTAAACGTGATCAGAGAACTCTACTGGCCTCAGCTCAGGAGCCAAGGTTCTCGAGCTCTCCTTAACAAAAAACCTATCTATCCTAGATCTACAGCTACCTCTAAAGTAGGTGAACCCCGTGTGGTCCGGAAAATGGTGAATATGCACATCCACCAGACCAGCCTGCCTAATTATGCTAGCTAAAAAATGGGAGTCATAGCCAAGAGAAGTCCTTGAACCTCCCCTGTCTTTAGTCCTAATGACAGTGTTAAAGTCACCACCAAAGACTATCTGCCGGGCTGAAAAAAGGTACAGCTTTCTCGCACCGAAAAGGCACTTCCTTTCCCACCTGGATTGGGGACCATAAACATTAATCAACCTCAGGTCCTGCCCTCTGAGATTTACATCCAAGATCATGCACCTACCTACCTCTAGTTCTATAACTCGCTGGATGGTTATCATGCCGGTAAAAAGCACCGCCACCCCACCGTACGGCTCGGCCGCAAGAGACCAGTAGGAGGACCCACGCCTCCTCTCCCTTTTGGCTTTATGAAGGTCAGCCAGCTGACTCAATCTGGTCCCCTGCAAAAATAAAAAATCAGTCTCAACCGGGCTGAAAAAATCAAAGGCCATATAACGAGCTCGCTCGGAACGTATAAATGCCACATTAATGGTGGCAAATCTAATGGGCTGGGAAGCCATCCTTCAGAGCTATAAAGTAGGAATCAGCTCACTTCTTTTTTACCTGTTTGGCAGAGTCCTCATCCGAGGACCCATACCTCTTGCAACTTAGGCCCGCTGGCAAGGCCTCCCCCTCCTGAAGAATAACCTCTTCACCAGAAGGGGGGAACCCACCAGACCCAACACTGGCCTCCAAGACTGACAATTTAGCCACCAAAGTTGGGGTACTAGGAGAAGTATTATCGGGCAAGACTCCCGACAACACTGACACCTGACTCAGAGGAGCTACAAGGAGGGGGACGGGATGAACAGGGTTGGGAGGAGGAGGAAGGAGAGGAGGGACAGGAATAGAAGTCGGGCTATGGGAAAGGACCAAACAAGACGGAGAGGCAGGGACGGAACCTGAACCGGCAATCAAGGGAGATACCTCTCGAGCCAACCCAGAAGGGATCAGAGCAGACGTAGAGGCAGTAGAAACAGGAAGGGGGGCCGGATCAGGTTCAAGGTCGGGAATAGGAGCTGGGGCTAATTCTTCCACAGAGGGAGGACCCTTTGGGGAAATTGATTTAAGAAAGGCCCTCGGGGACTTTGATTTATCTTTGGGCTTCTTATAGGGCCGGAGCGCTTCCTTCTCTTGCTGCTATTACTTTGTCTAAGTACTAGATCCCCCTTGTTTGTTCTTGCAACCTCCCCCTCCTCTGATTCCTCCCCCTCACTAGACAAGAACTGGAACTTATTAGACAAAACCAGGTTTTTTTCCCTTCTTGATTTGTCCTGCCTAATACACTTTTTTGGCTCCACCCATTCCTTGCCTATGGATGAAATTTTGGTACTAGGACCAGGCTGCTCAACACTCAGCCCCTGTTGGAAAAGGGGGGATTGGTATAGACTTCAGCGGCTCAGTGGAGACTGGATCAACAGGTTTCGCCACACCCTCACCCCTTTGCGCCTCTTCTATCCCCTTAGCAGCCTGTACCAACAGCTCATCAGCTATTTCTGTGTTATGGAATGCATGGGGGCATCTACTGAAGGGATGGCCAATTGTCCCACATAAGTTACATCTAATACTGCTACAGGAACGGGTTTCGTGCCTGGTATCCCCACAGTGCCCACACTTTTGATGCGGGCAAATGACGCTGAGGTGGCGGAAGTCACCACAGCGGTGGCACATCCTCGGCTCACCCCGATAAAAGCACTGAATCCTGTCCCTCCACAGGAAGGCAGCACTTGGAATATGGGCCAGGCCAGCCTCCATGCACCGCAGGTCTACCATGGCGGACCACCCACCACCCCAGACACCATGGCTTGGATCAAGCACCTCTACAAGTGGGGACACCAGGCACGCGTACCGCCCCACCCAAAAGGCTAAGTCAGCTACAGGGATAGACTCGTTTCTAACCAGGATGGTAATCTTGACCCTTTTCTGTCTGGTGACAGCAATAGCTTTAAATTTTGCCTACGGATCCTGTCCCCTACATCCACCATATCGGCCCCAGAACGCCTGCAGTCCCTGATATGTCATAAAGCTGACATCATACTCTGGGGTCCAGACGGGATGGATGCAGGCAAAAAGATCCGCTGGGACGGAACCAAAGGAGGAAAAAAAAACCTTCATAAAATCACCTCTATTTGGGGGTTCTTTCCTCATGTACCTTAGCTGTACAACATTCCTTCTCTTGGGGGGTTGGCCTGTGAGAGACGGGCCCCCAGACTGAGGACCCCTAGGAAGAGGGCCACCAGAAGGAGGCGCCACAGGTCTTTGTCACCCGATACCACCTCGGCATAAGAAATTGGACCCGGAACTGGACCTAATGGACCATGACCATACCTCGGGGGAACCAGATTAATTCAGGGGCAAACAGGGGTGACCAGCCCGGGGCCAGTCCTGACATCAGGGTTATGCCTTACCACGGCAGGCGAAATTGGACCCACCAACTCCCCTCTAGCGCTAATACTGGACTTATCTTGATCCCCCAGACCCCCCTGGAACCTCTCCGCATTTTCCCTGGTCACTTGGTCGATTAGAACAGCAGCTTTTTTAGCCCTCTCTGTCACCTGGAGGGGCTCGTATATAGTATCAATAATTTTTGATTGTGCCGGGCTCAAAGGTATACCAATACAGTTGCAAATAGGGGCGATCCGGCCTGCGGATATAGAAACCTTACTGGACTCAAGGGGCCTAGCTATACACATAGTCGTGCTGCTCACATCAGCGAGCACCTCAGCATCAGGGAGAGGGGAGCTATTGCTAGCAAAGACAGGAGTAGATAATCCACCGCTATTAATCCCTGCACCAACCTCTAATGCTGTAGTAGCAGGGAACAACATATCAGGGCCTGTTTTGAACTTAGTGGAGACAATATCAACAACAGATATGGCATCAGAGATCCCGCCTTCAACAACCGATCTCACTGGCATTACATTAAACATCTCATTCATACGTGCCTCCTGGAGAAAGGAGCCTGATGCTACTGCATCTACCCTCAGCCTCGGGATACCCGGATCAGGACTGCCAGCCTTGACCAGAAGTGGCAATAGAGGCAAGACCGCCGAACAAGCCGCAGTAACTACGGCCGATGCAACAACCACCCCGGCATCAGCTACAGCTCAGTCAGGCATTGCAGATTTTGTTCTTTCAGTAACAAATTAGCCAAAAGTTCCTCTATCTCCAAACGCATAACTACTCTTTCCCTGCTAAAAGCCCGATTGCTCTTTTTTTTCAGTGCAGATATTTGTCTTTTCAACCTTGCTATATCAGCGATCAGCCCCTCATGACGTTTCCTGGTAATTGGCTCTTCGACCTCCCCTCCGATTCAGGTAAGTCAATACTACCAGGATCCACATCAACGACAAGAGGTTTCTCTCTTCGGGACACGGCGTGATCCACTGACAGGCTGTCCCGGATTTCTGCTTGCAGTAACTCCGGATCGCCCGCACCAGTTGTAATTTCACGGGTCTCATCAGGCGGTGCCACGGATGCTGGGGAGTCTGACTTGTTAGACTGCACAGACGGGTCTCCCACGGTCCTCGGTGTTGTAGACACCGGGACTTGCTTACTTGCACCACTCGGAGAGTAGTCCGACATGTTAAATGGCACAGACGGGCCTCCCATGGTCCTTTGTTGTGTAGACACCGGGACTTGTTCACTTGTACCACTCGGAGAGGAGTCCGACATGTTAAGCGGCACAGACGGATCTATCGCGGTCCTCAGTTGCATAGTCACTGGGACCACATTGGCTTCATTCGCTTTCCCCACCATGTTTAATTTCACAGGTGGGAGTTCAATGCCGGCACCTAGTTGCCTCAATAGGGCCTGTACATGGGATGGGTCCTGAGATACAGCCTCCCCTGAATTCAAGTCCATGCAGGGGGAGCATTCTTCACCCAAGGTCATAGCCCGAGGCCCAGAGATCTCCCCCGTGATATTGCTTGGGGGGGCATCAGCAATAAGGCTGGAAGCTTGACTGCAGCTTTCCATGCAAGAGGGGTCATCAACCATGCTGGCTAAGATGTTTTGAGGCTGCAAAAGGGAAGAATTTACCCCAGAGATCACACTTTCTGGAGGTGGAGTAGGCCTGGAAACCTGGGGGCTTTCCTCCTCGCCTCCCCCAGGATCCTCCATCCTTCCTGGATCAAACGAAGTACTATTCTGGGTCTGCAGGAGCTCTCCAACACACAACTTACTCGATGGAATTCACCCAGCTGTAATGCCCTCACAATATTGGTGGCATTATCAGAAATTACATATCCTGAGGAGAGTCCAAGCCGGATAAGCAATGTTGCAATACCATACCTTAGTTTTTGTAACAGATTGTCAGCTGTATTCCTCTTTGTAAAGCAGGTGATACACAGAGTAGCCTGCCTCTGAAAAATGTGACGGACTTGGGTACATGCTGCTGCTGTGCGTGCTGGTGAAGTTGAATCACCAACCCAGTGGGCTGTCACAGTCATATAATCTTTAGTTTGCCCAGTTCCGCTTGTCCACATATCTGTGGGTGGTTAAGTGTACAGTGGGTAGAATGGCATTTTGCAGCCCAATAATTACATTTTTACGAATCTTCCGGTAGAGGTGAGGAATAGCTTTTCTAGTAAAATGGTGTTGTGATGGAATTTGGTAACGGGGACACAAGACCTCAAGTAACTGTCTAAAACCAGCTGCATTAATAGTGGATATTGGACGCAGATCTAATACTAGCATAGTCGACATAGCGTCTATGATCCACTTTGCGACTGAGTGACAGCTTTCATACTTGCTTCCTATTGCAAAGCATTGTTTAACAGTCAATTGTTGTAAACTACTAGTATTCTTGTTCTTGGTCTGCTTCTGGGATGAAGATGCAAACCCAACAGCAGCAGCAGCAGCAGTGGGGCTAACGCTTAAGAATTCTTCTGAGGAATCCAGGATAGTGGAGGAGTCATCTAGCCTTAGCAACTTGGATGCAGGGCTAACTCCGATCGCTACCGAGGATATTGCTGAGGACGGTGTTGTGGGTGTAGATTGCAGGTGTCGGGATCTAGCTGAGAGAAGGGTCATAGCTGATGATGGACTGCTTGCTGTTATTTTTTTAGCATAAGTTTCTGATTTTCCCAAAAGCTTGCCATGAACTCGCTTCAAATGGTGTAGCATAGATGAGGTTCCTAGAAGGTTAAGATACCTACCTCTACTGACTGTGGCTTTACAAATTTTACAAATGGCTAGACAGCTGTTGTCAGGATTTGGGTAAAAGTAATTCCACACATAAGAGGTGCATATTTTGGTCTTATGTCCAAGCATGACAATGGCCTTCTTCTTATCATGTCCAAAAACTGCTTCCACTGGTGCAAGATTTACACAAACAACAACATCCTCATCAACATTCTCATTAGCGCTCTCGTCAGTCAGCTACACAAATATCCCCTTAATTTTGTTGTAATTCCAAAGTGACATCCTCAATTTGTATATCACCAACTACATTTGGGCTGTTCATGCACACATCTGCAGAAATGCTGAAAGGGGGCCTCCTTTATGGGTACACCATCAGAAAGGTCAGGATTACACATAGCACTCATGGATAGACTCTCCTCAGGGATTTGTGTCATTTCTGAATCTGAACATATATTTTCCTCTTATGCCTTACTGTTTTCTTCCAGCTCGGCTTTTACACATAAAAGTATTTGGACACCACTTTTGGAGTCCGAATGACAAGGTCTTGCTACAAGAAGATACCTCAGTGACAGTCGCAGAACTAGCAATCATAGAGAAAGGCGAAGGCCTCCTTCTGTCCATGCCACTGCGTGTAGAATGGCATGTTGGCAATTTTATTTTTTTCTGCAGATAACTTTGCCTGTATAACAGGACATTTTTTCTTGACCAAGTTAAAAGGTGTTTTTTTTACATTTTTGTTCCCCTGACATAAAAACACTATGCACTTTAACATAGGCTTTAGCAGATGATGTAGAGGGATTACTGTCATTATGATGGTGCCAGCAGCTGCTTGGTGCTCCTTGTCTTCTGTGTACTGCTGTGAATCCATTTTAAAAACACAGTACAATGTGACAGCAGATTTAAAAGACCAAGCCTGCAAGCCCTATTATTTCTATTTCAGCAATGACAATTAGCAATGGAGCAATGGAGCCTCATCTTTGTGTGTTACCTATATAACACAGTACAATTTGACTGCAGATTTAGAAGTCCAAGACTGCCAGCGCTATTATTTGTATTTTAGCAATGACAATTAGCATTCCAGCAATAGAGCTCACCTGTTGGTGTGTTACCTATATAACACAGTACAATGTGACTGCAGAGTTAGAAGACCAAGCCTGCCAGCCCTATTATTTCTATTTCAGCAACAACAATTAGCAATGGAGCAATGGAGCTCTCCGCTTTGTGTGTTACCTATATAACACAGTAAAATGTGACTGCAGATTTAGAAGACCAAGACTGCTTACCCTATTTTTACTATTTCAGCAATGACAATTAGCAATGGAGCTCTCCTGTCTGCGTTTTAGCTATATAACACCGTACAATTTGACTGCAGATTTAGACCAAGCCTGCCAGCCCTATGATTTCTATTTTAGCAATGACAATTAGAAATATAGCAATGGAGCTCTCCTGTTGGTGTGTGAGCTATATAACACTACAATTTGACTGCAGATTTAGAAGACCAAGACTGCCAACCATATTATTTCTATTTCAGCACTGACAATTTGCAATGGAGCTCTCCTGTTTGCATGTTAGGTATATAACACCGTACAATTGGACTGCAGATTTAGACCACAAATGCCAGCCCTATTATTTGTATTTCAGTAATGACAATTAGTAATGGAGCAATGGAGCTGTCCTGTTGGTGTGTGAGCTATATAACACAGTACAATGTGACTGCAGATTTAGAATACCAAGCCTGCCAGCCCTATTATTTCTATTTCAGCAAAGACAATTAGCAATGGAGCTCTCCTCTTTGTGTGTTACCTATATAACACAGTACAATGTGACTGCAGATTTAGAAGACCAAGCCTGCCATCCCTATTATTTATATTTCAGCAATGAAAATTAGCAATGGAGCAATAGAACTCTCCTGAATGTCACTGGAGACTTTGAGGAACACTGCTACCCCTCCTCTTTCTTTTCTACCTATGACCCTGCCCAACTGCACTAGAGACTGCCAAGAACTGTGCTACCCCTTCTGTGTCGCTCTGTGAAGTGGCGCTGGATCGCTGTGGAGGTTTGTACTTACAGAATCCAAACTTGCGAGATCCGACAACGTAACAATGATGTTTTGTTTCGTTTTCAATTCAGAGGGCGCGCGAAAGTAACGAGCCGGCTCTGTTCGGTACTCGGATCTGCTAAGTTTGAGTGTATTTGGTTCTCGGGGAACCGAGCCTGAGCATCTCTATAAATTATTTGTATTAATTGAAAATAATACTAGGTACATGAAGAAAATCTGAATCATTTCAGTGATTTAAGTGATATGTAGTAAAATTCAGTTGATACAACACTGTATATTGTGGTATATGGTAGAAAAACACAAGTATTTGTACACATTAGTAACCTGTTTTCTATGTAAGGAACCAGTTGTACTGAATCCTAAATAGCACAACACATATATTTAGTTTTATGTTGGTTTAACGTTTTATTCTTTATCTAATACACTGATATGTTTATGTACAACACACTTAAAAGCCATTAGGAGATTACACTTACCAGAACAGTAGGTATGCAAAATTTGTCGCATTTATTTAACAGATAGAAAGAAAATGTCTCCACTGTATCTCTGTTTTTAGAAGACGGTGCAGTGAATGCATTATCATGAGCTGTATGATCATTCTCACAGTCTAGAGCCAATCTTAAAGAAAAAGTATCACAATTTGTCCCATTGTGTGGTATACACTTAAATATAAATGAGCTTTTAATATATCTAATTGAAAAATAAAGTGCAATTACTACATTTTGGCACTGTATGATCTCTGTGTAGTATTGTGGTTGTCTCTATTTTCTACCTAAGATTATAGGTGTCACTGTTGCTACTGTCAAAATATATTTAGCTACTGCTGCAACTGTCCAACACTTTAGCAACTCTAGTGTAGGGATGAGCGGGCTCGGATTCTCTCAATCCGAACACCCCCAAACAGTGCCGATCCGAGCCTAATCCGAGCACTGTTCGGGTATATGATCGCAAAACTGAAAACGAGGCTTAACGTCATAATCCCGGCTTCGGATCTCGCGAGATCCGGATTCCTATTAGTCCCCCCCACCCTGGGACCAACAGCACCTCCTCCTCCGCCTCCTCATTCGTAGTCGCTGCCGTGCACTGGATGTATGTCAGACCTCGGTGAATGATCTCCGCACCAACAGCCTCTGAACTGTCCCACTGTAGAGAAAAATAGGGATGGAGCTGCGGGAGAGCTGTGTTTAGATGCTGGAGGTGTGAGGAGCTGATACTGCACGCAGGTTGCTACAGGGTGAGTGTGACTTATGTCTGCACTTGTTGCTCGGCTCACTATATAGGTGTAGTGTTGTCAGCTCTTGAGAATATTTAGTAATTATAGGCTTATTATTATTTTCTGACTCATTATGTAATAATAAAGTGTACCTGTACATTAATGTATGCGCAATCTAGCGGACCTGGAGGCTCAGATAACTGGAAATAGTGAGCTCACAAACCAGATCCAGATCTCTGTTTTACTATATGTATTTTATTACAGTAATATTGTTTACTGATCACTTCCTTTTTTTTATCTGATCGCCATAAACCTGGTGGGTTGGCAACCATGTATTTATATTATGTTTACAATGTAGCGATATGTCTGTGTATATGCAGCCTGATCTGCATACAGCACATACACTTCACATACCTACCCCTTACAGAGACTTTGTATTTTAATCATCTTTATTGCATTTCATTAAATTATGGAATCATTGAATGTTCTTGTAAACTAGAACTAGAGATTTACAGATAAACCTGTGTGGAAATGATTGAGAATGTTTTTGGAAACAGTTTCCTGAAACCTGTATCAAATAATGCTAGTTATGACAATCACTGTATACAGTACTCTCATACATAACCAATGCTGCACTATGCTAGTTTCTGCTGTAGAGTTTAGTATTTGAACCATTATGATAGCACAAAAATATTGCTGTGTAATGTGTTCTTAGAAATGCAGGGCAGGTTAAATCACAGGAGTAATGTACTGTGAAAAAATAAAATAATTACTGCTGGTGCCTAACGTCTCAGGGTCCTAGATATAACTGGCTCCCAAAGTCTACTTTCTTTTTGTCTACCACTGGATCAATGGGCTGTGTAAATTCATAATTTCTATTAGGTTTTAAAGAGAGAAATAGATGTGTTTATAGATTGGTTTGTTAAAGTGCGCATGTCCTATTTCACCAACATAAGGGTGGGTGGGACAATTCCATCTTGCACCTCTTTTTTTGGCATTATGTGTTCTTTGGGGCCTAGCTTTTGAAACTGCCATCCTGTCTGCCACTGCAGTGCCACTCCTAGATGAGCCACTTGTTTGTGCTGCCCGCTTGTGTCGCTTAGCTTAGTCATCCAGCTACCTTGGTGCAACCTTTTGGCCTAAAAACAATATTGTGAGGTGTTCGGTGTTCAGAATAGACTGAAAATGAGTGGAAATGAATGTTATTGAGGTTAATAATAGCATAGGAGTGAAAAAAAAACAAAAATCTGGATTTTAGCACTTTTTATGCTTTTTAAAAAAAAAATCAGAACCCAAAACCTAAAACCCAAAACGTTGAGGGGAGTGTTTTGGCAAAACCCATTAGAACCTAAAACCTGAAGGTAATCAGAACCCAAAACGCGAAAAATGGCCGGTGCACATCCCTACTCTAGTGTGCTCATAAAGTACATATATCAAGCTCATCTCCAAATAACTCTAAGCATGGGCCCCTTTTTCACCATGCACACCAGTGCAGGCACGCTGACTATGTAATGGGTGGTCCTGACTCTCAATCATATTTTTGGAAAGTTGAGAGTTTCAACCACAGAAGTTGTGCCTTGAAACACTAATTTCTCAGATTTAGTTGACCTTTAGCACTTACAAATGAGAAGTCAAGTAACCTATGTGGTCACACAGCTGCAAATGCCACCTGCCACCAATATATATATATATATATATATATATATATATATATATACACAAGTTAATCCGTGCATGATACTCATGCATTCTAGTCAAATCAAGCTACTTAAGGTGTTAAAAAGGTTCTTGTCATGCATTTGGGCCATAGCCCAGGCCTCAACCACCAACCACTCCCCACTGTCACCCCCGGCAACCACCAACCACTCCCAACTGTCACTTCTCCTTCAAGAAATTTATATATATATTTTTTAAATGTTTATAAACACTTTTAACAATTAACAAGTTAAATTA
Source organism: Mixophyes fleayi (assembly GCF_038048845.1). Classification (NCBI taxonomy): domain Eukaryota; kingdom Metazoa; phylum Chordata; class Amphibia; order Anura; family Limnodynastidae; genus Mixophyes; species Mixophyes fleayi. Next base: position 85,581,897 of record NC_134409.1, read on the forward strand.
ACAAATTAAAAACATCTTAGTATACCAAATTTCAGCCCTTTCTGAATTTTTTTTTCCACACACACTAAGAATTTAGTAGGTCAGTGTATAACTCCACCCAGCAGGTGGCGCTACAGCTTGGTTTTATTTTTTCCACACACACACACACAGACAGACAGACTAACACACGCCACTAGACATTTATATTATAGATATATATACACACACATATATGCAAATTGGCCTCTGTGAAGAGGCCTCCATGATTACACCTAAGGTGTAATCCACAACAGGCTGATAACACTGACAGGTTGAAAATAGAAGGACACTTCCATGAAGGAACATCCTGGCAGACTACGATGACAGTCAGTTTCAAGTTCCCCACTGTCATTCACTGCTAATTGAAAGAGGCACCGGGTGTACATTGCTCTTTACAAAGTCTACAACATTGTACAGCCAGCATTTCCTTAAATTACCACCTTACTAGCCAGAATGACAGTGGGGAACTTGAAACTGATGTCATTGTAGCCTGGCTTTGGAGCTGTTTCAAGTTCAGTTTTCAATCTGTCAGTGTTATCAGCCTGTTGTGGATTACACCTTCCCTGTAATCATGTTGGCCTCTTCACAGTTGGTGACCCCATATTATAGACCTGTTGTAAAGCTGTATTGCCAACTTTATTAATTATTATTTATTATTAATTATGAAGAGCCTCAATTAGAGTAATCTCTTGATTGGCTAATTGCCTGTCAGCTCTGGCTATTTAAAGCACCTGCTTCTCTACTAAGGTGCCAGATCTTCAGGTATCCTTACTTGTTAGGACGCTGTTCTCTCTGGCACCCATCTGCACATCAGCATCCTGTGTTACCTGTTCCACGATCAAGTCCTGTGGTATTATTGCAAGAACCTCGTGCCTCATCATCGGTCCTGTCCTCAAGCTATTCGCTTTCCATGGATCTCAGTGCATCAGTTCTCTACAGTTCACAACCTCTCGGTTGGTATCCTGTGTCACCTGTTCCACGATCAAGACCTCTGGTATTATTGCAAGAACCTCGTGCTTCATCATCGATCCCATTCTCAAGCTATTTGCTTTCCAGGGATCGCAGTGCATCGGCTCTCTGCAGTTCACCACTTCTCAGGTGGTATCCTGTGTTACCTGATCAAGACCTGCTATATTGTTGCAGGAACCTTGTGCCTCATAATCAGTCCTGTTCTCAGCTATTCGCTTTCTAAAGATCTCAGCGCTTCGGTTTACTGCCATTCACCTGAACCTCTGCATTTATTGTCCAGCAGTCCTGCTCTACTCCACAGTTCCATCTCACCCTGCTCTAATCCCCCTTAGAGGACTGCAACCTGCGTCTAGAGAGCAGCTAAGTTCATATTCCCTTGTGGGTGTAACAATTGTCTCATTGGCTGAACGCAGAGGTTAGCCTGGTTTAGCACTGGCCGAACAGAGGTGTGGAGTCTAACGGGTTCTCCGATCTTCACCAAAAACCGCCACAAGGCAGGATGGACTTTAGCGGCCGGGAACACGCAGGTCGTGGCCCTCTGAACAGTCACTAGGTGTAACACTTCTCCTAAAGAAGATCAGCTAGCCGAGGACTGGTACACTGGCGGAACTCGAGGGACAAAATCAGTATGCAGAAGGAAAGTCTATCAACAGGCCAGAATCTGGTACACAGGGAGTAGCGCAGTACAGAATCAGAATCCGAGAAAGAGAGGTCAAAACAAGCAAGTAAACAGGGGGTTAACAGGAAGAAGCATTTTCCAAAAAGGATTCACAAGGAATACCAAGGACAGCAGCAATACAGCATAACAGGGAGTCAGTCTGGGTATGAAAACCTGTTGTTCTGACACTGTTAGAGTGTGAGAGTGAGCTTTATATACACTGCAGAATATGCCACCTCCCAGCCACAATCATGTGACCGCCCAAACCAGGAAGTGCTGATCTAACAAAGAGACAGAGGGAATTAGAAGCACAGGTGAGTGAGCAAGGAGGTTTGTGACAGTACCCCCTCCCTTAAGGGTGGTCACTGGACACCCTAAAAGGCTTGTCAGGAAACTTTTTGTGGAAAGTCTTAAGTAGTCGAGGACAATGTACATTGGTAGCTTTAACCCAGGGGCGTTCCTCTGGGCCATAGCCCTTCCAATCGCTCAAAAACTGCAAGGTGCCTCTGGATATGCGAGAATCCAAAATTTGTTTGACCTTGTACTCTTGTTGATTCTGGACCAGAATGGGAGGTGGAGTATTATTAGTGGTAGAGTACCGATTGGAGACAACGGGTTTCAAGATAGAAACATGTAACACATTGTGAAATTTTAAGGAAGAAGGCAACTGCAACCTAAAGGCTACAGGATTATGACCTCCAAAATCTTAAAAGGACCAATAAACCTAGGGGCTAGCTTCATACTAGGGACCCATATTCAAAGATTGCGGATGGACAACCAGACTTTGAACTCCAATTAGGAACAGCCGCCTACTTCTATCACTGACCGTTTTGTTCCGTGTGGAAGACTTATTTGAACTTTCATCTACTTGAGTCCAAATGACTGAGAAATTCCGAAAAAGAGAGTCCACCACTGGTACAACTGAGGATGGAACCTGGGGAAGGGGGGGGGGGAACTTGGGATGGCAGCTGTACAGTACAAAGAAAGGAGAGTTGTAGATGGCCTCATGGTAGTGATTATTGTGGGTGAATTCCGAACATGGAATTAGATCCACCCATTTGCTTTGATTGGCAGAAACGAATATGCAGAAATTTCTCAAGTTCCTGATTAGTTCTTTCTGTCAATCCATTATATTGTGGGTGGTAGGCTGAAGAAAAATTGAGTTTGATGCCAATAATCTTACAAAAGGCTCTCCTGAATTTAGATATGAACTGAGTACCTCGGTCGGATACAATCTCCTGAGGACATCCATGCAAACGAAAGATTTCCTGAGAAAAGAATCAGCTTAGGTAGAGGCAGAGGGAAGACCCTTGAGGCGTACAAAATGGGCGACTTTGGAAAAACGCTCTACGATGACCCATATGACTTTGCAGCATTTGGAAGGTTGTAGATCAGTGATGAAATCCATTGCCAGGTGAGACCACAAATGATCTGGAATAGGCAAAGGTACCTGTTACAACTCACCTGTCCCCGTTTCTGCGCCGCGATCGTCTCTCTCTTCCGGGTCTCGGCAGCGCTGGTCACATGATCGCACAGGGCGGGGAATTCAAAACCTGCACTATGAAAACTCTGCTCTGATGCCTGAGCAGCGTCAGAGCAACTTCCTCCATTCCTGACTTGGCGTTTCTCAGTGTGGCTTCCTCGTATACCAGATCTGCTTGCTGACTACTCTGGCTCTCCTATCCCAATGTACCAGACCCAGGCTTGTTGACCATGCATATCTCTGTGTACCGACCCGGATATCCTGACTACGCATATCTTTGGCATTCCTGTGTAACGACCCGGCTATTCTGACTACGCATATCTCTGGCATTCCTGTGTAACGACCCGGCTATCCTGACCACGGTATGGTTCATATCCATCTCCAGGCTTCAGTGTTGATCGTGAGCTACCTCCCGCATCCTTACCTCTAGAGGTAGACCAGTGGACCGCGACCTGCGATCCTCCACAGCTAAGCCCGTCCCGCCTTGCGGCGGTTCTTGGTGAACACCAGGGGGTTCGTTAGACTCTGCACCACCGGCCAGCCAGCGTTAATCTAGAGTAAGGCAAGTACTCCATATTATATTACTTTACATTACTATTTCAGTACCAAAGGACCATATGGTTTCTGTCGAGGTACCTTGTGTTGGGTACAAATGGGACATGCGGCTCTAAATTGCTTGACATTGATGCGAAGAGGTGGCCACCAGTAACTTCTATTGACCAGCTCCAAGGTTTCCTTAGCTCCAGCATGTCCCGAGAAGAGAGAAGTATGGGCCCAGCATAATAGTTTAGTACATAAATTAGGAGTAACAAGATCTTACCCAGAGGACAGAGGGTAGATCTTATGGAAGTTAACCATGCTTTTAGGTTTCAAGTTCAATTTATTCTGTTCAGGGGGGTTCAGTGTCAGAGGGATCGAAATAACGTCACAGAGCATCTGCTTTCTTGTTTGTCAAACCCGGGGGATAGGTGAGTTTGAGATTGAACAGTGAGAAAAACAGAGACCATCTAGCTTGGCTGGAATTCAGACACTGTGCCGTCTGTAAATACAAGAGATTCTTGTGATCTGTATAAATTGTTATTGGAAACAAAGCACCTTCTAGCAGATGTCTCAGAGAGAAACAATTTGATCGCTAGAAGTTCCTTATCACCTATGCCACAATTCCTCTTAGCTGGTTTGAGCTTGTGAGAGAAAAACCCACATGGGTGAAGTTTCCCAGATGAATTGCGTTGATAGAAAACAGCCCCAGTCCCGTAAGACGAGGCGTCCACTTCAAGAAAGAATTGACGCTGGCAGTTGAGATGTAGCAGGACAGGAGCCAAGGAAAAGGCCTTCTTGAGGGAATTGAAGGCTAACACCAATTCTACGGGCCACACTTTGGCATCAGAAGTTTTCCGGGTAAGTGAGGTAACCAAATCGGATTAACCCCTTATCATCTAGCGATAATAATTTGCAAAACCTAAAAAGCGTTGAGTAGCCTTCAGACCTGAAGGTTTGAGCCAGTCAGTTGGTGGGGCCCATACGGAGTCCACTGCCAGAGATAACGTAACCCAGGAAGGGTAATTGGGTTTGTTCAAAAATACACTTCTGAAGTTTGCAGAATAAGTGCTTAGTTCTGAGTCGAGTAAGAATTTCAACTACATGTATCTGATGAGACTGGAGATCTGGGGAAAAAATGAGGATGTCATCCAAATACACCACTATATATTGATAAAGGAGGTCTCGAAAAATTTAATTGATGAAACTCTGGAATACTGCAAGAGCACTACTATAAGCCGAATGGCATGACTAGGTACTCAAAGTGACCGTCTCTGGAGTTAAAGGCCATTTTCAATTTGCCCCCCTCCTTTATCCGGATGAGGTTGTACGCTCCCTGAAGGTCCAATTTGGAAAAGATTGTGGCGCCCTTGATTCGGTCGAACAGTTCGGTAATTAAAGGAATTGAATATCTGTTTTTCACTGTAATGGCGTTCAAGCCCCGGTAGTCAATGCATGGATGCAGGCCACCGTATTTCTTTTTAACAAAGAAGAACTGGCACCAGCCGGTGAGGAAGATCTTCGGATGAAGCTATGTTCTAGATTTTCTGGAAAATATTCTGCCATAGCATTGTTCTCGGGGATGAAAAGCGGGCACACTCGACCCTGAGAGGGGATTTACCAGGCAGGAGTTCAATTCCGCAATCCCAGACTCTGTGTGAAGGGAGAACAGTTGCCCTTTGTTCACAGAATACATCGGAAAAAGCCTGATCCGGGGGGGTAGAGAAAATTCTGGAGAAAGGTTGGATTTAGAAAGACGAAGTGGCGGAACATCTTTCTGGATACAATAAGAAAGGCAGTAGAAATCACAGGAAATAATCTGAGCATCATGCCAATCTAATACAGGAGAATGCAGGTGAAGCCACGGAAGCCCTAATACCACTGGGTTGATGACCCTGGAGATAACAAGAAAGGAAATAACCTCCCTATGAAGGGATCCAATATGCATAGTTAAGGGAACTGTACGAACCCAAATGACTCCACCTGTGATTTTACTTCCATAAATGGCGGTAAGGTGGAGAGGTTGTTCCAGTGGTATAATGAGAAGGGCCAAAAGAGCAACCATGGAAGCTGACATGAAATTACCCGCTGCTCCCGAGTCCAAGAATGCTAAAAGAGTGATAGTTTCTGCCAGTGAACAGAACCGAGAAGCCAAAGGTGTCCCTAGAAGAAGATGCTGGAGAGAACCTAAAGAGACCTCTTTTGAAGCAGTCAGGCCTTGTTGTTCCTCAGTCTTTTTAGGGCAGATACCCAAAATGTGACCAGGGTCACGGCAATACAAAGTTTATTCCAACGCAGTTCAGAAGCCAAAGTTCTAAATTGAATGGCATGCTGACCAACGGAGTGTGAACCCTGGTGTAAACGCAGAATCGCGGCTCCTGCATTAGAAACTCTGCCGGGCTCATCAAAAATCCTCTTGAATACGGTCAGAAAGTTAGCACAGTTGTGGAGTAGAGGATCATTCCGCTTCCATAGGGGTGATGCCCATGTGAGGGCTTGACCAGACAACAGAGGAATAAATACCACCTTAGGCTTTCCCAGGTCTTCACCAAGGACCGCTCCAAGACAGGATGGACTTTAGCGGCTGGAAACATGCAGGTCGTGACCCTCTGAACAGTCCCTAGGCGTAACACAGCGGAGAGAAATGAAAATCCGAAAGAAGGTCAGATAGCCGAAGACTGGTACACTAGCTGTAGCAAGGTACAAAATCAGTATGCACAAGGAAAGTCTAACAACAGGCCGAAATCTGGTACACAGGCAGTAGCGCAGTACAGAATCAAGATCCGAGGAAGAGAGGTCAAAACAAGCAAGTACACAGGGGGTTAACAGGCAGAAGCACTTTCCAAGAAGGATTCACAAGGAAAAACCTAAGACAGCAGCAATACAGCATAACAGGGAGACAGTCTGGGTATGGAAACCTGTTGCTCTGACACTGTTAGAGTGTGAAAGTGAGCTTTATATACACTGCAGAATATGCCGCCTCTCAGCCACAATCATGTGACCTCCCAAACCAGGAAGTGCTGATCTAACACAGAGACAGAGGGAATCAGAAGCACAGGAATATGAGCAGGGATGTTTGTGACACCGGGGATCCCTGGTGAATACCTCTCTGCCGTTTGATTCCGCACCTCTCTGTGAGTAAGTCTCTCTAGAGCGGGGCTTTGAGGTCTACTCTAAACTCAGGCTCCCTGACAGTAAGATCTGGCCAAACTAGGAATGGACCCTGATCGGGAACCCTCTGCTGCAACACCTGGTTGGTCACATTGTCTACGCAACTGTAACTTCTTCAATGCTTACAGGCCCTAGCCTCTAGCCTGTGTTACGAGCCGCGGCGGCTCTGGGCACCGCCGCGACTCGCTCCAGTCTGCTGCTGGACGTCCCGGCCGTCGTCATGACGACCGGGACGTCATTTCCGCTTTACCCCGACCGTTGCCAAGGCAACGGTCGGAAGGCTCCCCTTGTGTAGCGCCGCATCCCGGCATCCAGGGCAGCCGGGCGCGTGCGCAAACTAAGAAGAAACAGCTGGCCACTTAACTCCTGTGCCTCTGGCACTTCCTATTGGCCATTACTTGTATTTAAAGCAGGGAGGGGCAATCCGGTTATAGTTCCTGCTTCTGCTGACTAGCCTGCATGTGTTCCTGGTAGATTCTTCGTTGCTGACCTTTTGCCTGATTCCTGACTTCGTTTTGATTGCCTGTGCCCTTTTGACCTCTTTGCCTGGACTTCTACACTGCTGATTTGCCTGTGACCTCTGACTCCGGTTCGTGTCCTGGATATTCTGTCTGCTGCTGGCTTCGACCCTTGCCTGATCTCACTCTGCTATTACTCCCATCTGCTATCGCTGGGTTCTCCACGCACAATTCACGACCCTCAGCTGTCTGCGGCCAAGTCTGTCCCCACCACTAGGGGCTCCAGCAAAAACCAGACTTCTGAGCAGACTCCGGGTTTTGTGTTGCTGGCTGTGGGGGTTCCTAACATTATAACCGGCCCAAAAAAGAAGGGTTATATTGGAGTGAGTTGCACCATTTGGTCCTATGGAACCAAGCCCGGCACAAGTGCTGGCAGGACAAATCCAGACCTTGTCCCAGATGGTCCAGGAGCTGTCCCAGTGGCAGGCGGCTCAAGAACAAGCATCTAGAGCTTCACAAGTCGCTCAATCTGCTGTGGTGGGACCCAAGATGCATTTACCTTACTGCTTTTCGGGAGATCGCAGACTCTTCTGTAACTTCCGTGACAGCTGCAAGCTCTATTTTAAATTGAGACCACTCTCGTCTGGATCTCCACAGCAGAGGGTGTGGATAATTATCTCTCTCCTACAAGGGGATCCGCAATCCTGGGCATTCAGCCTAGATTCCAACAGCCCGCAGTTACAGTCAGTGGACGCCTTCTTTGAAGCACTCGAGTTGATTTATGATGATCCGGACCGAGTGGCTTCTGCCGAAGCACAGCTTTGATCCTTATCACAAGGGCAACGTTCCGCGGAGGAATATTGTTCCAATTTCAGACGTTGGTCTTCAGACTGTGCATGGAATGACCCAGCTCTTCGTTGTCAATTCCGTCTGGGCCTCTCTGAGCAAATAAAGGACTCCCTGGTCCAGTACCCTACTGCAGGGTCCCTCGAGGAACTTATGCAGCTAGCTATCCGGATCGACAGGAGATACAGAGAAAGAAAGACTGAAAAGGAAAGTTCTTCCACCTTTTCCCCTATGCTTCCGCAAGCTGCTCCTCTTGACCAAGTCGAACCTATGCAACTGGGGGCATATCGACTATCATCGGAGGAACGCATCCGGAGGCGTACTTTGGGTCTCTGCCTGTACTGTGGAGAGAAGGGCCATCTGCTCCGCTCCTGCCCCTTAAAACCGGGAAAAGACTGGGCCAAGTGAACATGGAGAGTGTCCACTTAGGCCTACAAGTAATCTCTCCAAAAAATTTGTTGCTTGTACCTGCTCAGCTCACCTTTAATGGACGTGATATTTCCGTCCCAGCCTTTCTGGACAGTGGAGCTGCCGGAAACTTTTTTGACTTGGCCCTTGCCCGGTCCTTGGATTGGATGGAAATCGTCTAGATAAGGGTGAGATACATCATCGTTCACCTCCTCTACAGTTAAAGTTGGGTGCCCTTCACTCCGAGACTATCTCTCTTTATCTGATTAACTGTCCTTTAGTTCCTTTAATACTGGGCTACCCCTGGCTGGTTCTTCACAATCCTTGTATCGACTGGACCAAGGGGGAGATCATCAAGTGGGGTCCTCGATGTTCTTCTTCATGCTTGTCTCTACCACTCAGAATTACTCAGATCTGTCCTGAACAGTTGCCTCTTCACTACCATGAGTTTTATGACGTCTTCTCTAAAAAAGAAGCAGATGTTCTTCCTCCACATCGGGAGTACGATTGTGCTATTGACCTTGTCCCGGGTTCTAGGTTGCCCAAGGGAAGATTATATGCTTTATCTATTCCAGAGACCCAATCCATGGAATCATACGTGAAGGAGAACCTGCAAAAAGGCTTCATACGGCCTTCCAAGTCTCCTGCCAGAGCAGGCTTCTTCTTTGTGGCTAAAAAAGATGGTGGGCTTAGGCCTTGTATTGATTACAAAGGGTTAAATAAAATTACCATTAAAAATACTTATCCCTTGCCACTTATTTCAGCCATCTTCAATCAACTAAAGGGAGCCAAGAGTTACACGAAAACTGACCTACGAGGGGCCTACAATTTGATACGTATCCGAAGTGGCGATGAGTGGAAGACCGCCTTTAATACTCAAACGGGTCATTACGAATACTTTGTTATGCCCTTTGGCCTCAGCAATGCTCCAGCTGTTTTCCAAGACTTGATCAACGATGTCCTTCGTGAATTCTTGGGTTCCTTCGTAGTGGTCTACCTGGACAACATCCTGATTTATTCCCGTTCATTAGAACAACACCGGGAACATATTCGACAAGTACTTCTGAAGCTCCGTCATCATCATCTATATGCCAAATTAGAAAAATGTGACTTCGAAGTCTCCAGAGTCACTTTTCTGGGGTATGTTATCTCTCCTGAAGGCTTTGCTATGGACCCCACAAAAGTACAGGCTATTCTTGATTGGGTACAACCCTCTTATTTGAAGGCCAGCCAAAGGTTCCTGGGATTCGCTAACTATTATAGGAAATTTATCAGTTCATTTTCTATCCTCATCGCCCCCATCACAGCTCTGACCCGCAAGGGTGCTGATCCTAAGGTCTGGTCACCTACTGCAGTTTCCGCCTTCAAAGCCTTGAAACGTGCTTTCATGTCTGCCCCAGTTCTAAGACATCCGAATCCAGACCTCCCATTCATTGTTGAAGTCGATGCTTCGGATGTTGGAGCTGGAGCCGTATTATCTCAGAAAGATCCTAAAGACCACCGCCTTCATCACTGTGCTTATCTGTCTCGAAAATTCTCTTCCGCTGAAGAACATTACGACGTGGGCAATCGTGAGTTACTGGCCGTCAAATGGGCATTGGAAGAATGGCGCCACTGGCTGGAAGGAGCAAGACATACTATTACCATCTATACGGACCCAAAAAACCTATCCTACATTGAGTCCGCTAAAAGATTGAATTCCAGGCAAGTACGGTGGTCCCTCTTTTTCTCCCGTTTCCAATTTATTATTACTTTTCGGCCTGGTTCAAAGAGCCTAAGAGCGGATGCCCTGTCCCGTAACTTTATTTCCTCTCAAAGTCCAGTTTCTGAGCCCTGTTCCATTATTCCTGCCTCTTCTATTTTGATTGCCTTCACGCAGGAACTGGGTAAAACCCTTCAGCAGTGTCAACCACAGGCCCCTTCTGAAACACCAGTGGGCAAACTTTTTGTGCCTGTACACCTCAGGAAGTCGGTCCTCTCACAGTGTCATAACAACAAAGCTTCTGGACATCCCGGTATTGCCAAGACCATCGAAATTGTCTCTCGTACTGTCTGGTGGCCATCATTGTCTAAAGATGTAAGAGAGTATGTAACGTCCTGTGACTTGTGCTCCAAGAACAAAGTTTCCCGGAGTTCCCCGTCAGGGCCATTACTGCCATTGCCTGTCCCAGTCAGACCTTGAACCCATGTGTCCATGAACTTCATCGTTGATTTACCCCTATCCTCTGGGTGTAACACCATCTGGGTAACCGTGGACCGGTTCAGCAAAATGGCCCATTTTATTCCGTTGACCAAGTTACCTTCTGCCCGTTCTTTGGCCATTTTATTCGTCAAATATATATTCCGTTACCATGGACTTCCGGAAGATATCGTGTCAGACCGGGGCTCACAGTTCGTCGCAGTCTTCTGGAGGTCCTTTTGCTCTTTCCTAGGCATCAACCTCAGTTTGTCGTCTGCCTACCACCCGCAGTCAAACGGACAGACCGAGAGGGTGAATCAATCCCTGGAGCAATACCTTCGACTGTATATTTCCAAACACCATGACAATTGGGCCGACCTCCTTCCCTGGGTCGAATTTGCGTATAACAACGCATGCCACACGTCTTCCCGGTGTTCTCCTTTTTATTGCAAATTGGGATACCATCCTAGGGCCAACTCCTTATCCTCTCTTTCCACCGATAGACCACCTGGAACCGGAGCCACTGGCCATCTTAGGAAGATTTGGAAGTCCTTACTTCGAGCTTCCTTTAGGTCAAAAAAAAATTCGGACTTACATCGTTCTGCTTGTTCATTCAAAGTTGGGGACTCTGTGTGGCTCTCCACTCGGAATATAAGACTCCGTCAGCCGTGTAAGAAATTAGGACCTAAATTTATTGGTCCATTTACCATTTTCAAGCAAGTCAACCCAGTGGCCTTCAAACTGAAGCTTCCGGAATCTTTAAAGATCCCCAGTATGTTTCACTGCTCTTTATTGAAACCTGCCCGATCTTCCAGAAGATTCAAACCTCAACCAGTTTCAGTGGATGGACATCAAGAGTTTGTAGTGGAGAAAATCCTGGATTCAAAGAATGTCCAGGGTCAGGTTCACTACTTAGTCCACTGGAAGGGGTATGGTCCCGAAGAACGGTCGTGGGTACCACAGAGAAACCTACACTCAGACAGGTTACTCACTGAATTCTTTAAGAGATGTCCCGGAAAACCAGGTTGTCAGGGTTCCTTGACCCCTCCTCAAGGAAGGGGGTACTGTTACGAGCCGCGGCGGCTCTGGGCACCGCCGCGACTCGCTCCCGTCTGCTGCTGGACGTCCCGGCTGTCGTCATGACGACCGGGACGTCGTTTCCGCTTTACCCCGACCGTTGCCAAGGCAACGGTCGGAACGCTCCCCTTGTGTAGCGCTGTGTCCCGGCATCCAGGGCAGCCGGGCGCATGCGCAAACTAAGAAGAAACAGCTGGCCACTTAACTCCTGCGCCTCTGGCACTTCCTATTGGCCAGTACTTGTATTTAAAGCAGGGAGGGGCAATCCTTCCCTGCCGGTTATAGTTCCTGCTTCTGCTGACTAGCCTGCTTGTGTTCCTGGTTGCTGTACCTTTTTTGATTGATTCTTCGTTGCTGACCTTTTGCCTGATTCCTGACTCCATTTTGATTGCCTGTGCCCTTTTGACCTTTTTGCCTGGACTTCTACACTGCTGATTTGCCTGTGACCTCTGACTCCGGTTCGTGTCCTGGATATTCTGTTTGCTGCCGGCCTCGACCCTTGCCTGACCTCACTCTGCTATTACTCCCATCTGCTATCGCTGGGTTCTTCCCGCACAATTCACGACCCTCAGCTGTCTGCGGCCAAGTCTGTCCCCACCACTAGGGGCTCCAGCGAAAACCAGACTTCTGAGCAGACTCCGGGTTTTGTGTTGCTGGCTGTGGGGGTTCCTAACAGCCTGTAGATTAGATTCTCTGCACACTGCCTTACCGGATGCTCAGGCACCACCAATTTCCGAGCCCAGTGAAGCTACCCAGACTGAATTATCTTCATCCCTACGTTTACATACTTCTCAAAAGTTTGATGGTGACCCTAAACTTTGTTGAGGGTTTTTGAACCAATGTTCATTTCATACAAAGGTGGTGGAAGGATGCACTGGACAGTGTAATCAGTATGAGCTGCAATTTGGACGGGGTAAACCAGTCCCCTAAATGCGTAGAATAAAAAATGATCTAACTGCACTCAATTCTGCATGGACAATGGTAAGGCAAAGAAAATTGGTGTACAGGTAACAATGTGAACGTACAAGCTAGAATCTAGGTATCGGTAAATGGATCAAAAACAATCCAGTACAGACAGAAATACAAGCCAAGACAAAAGCTAAAAAACAAAGAAAGAAATCAGAGCCCAAACCGAAAAACAAAAAACAAAAAACAATTAACAGAAAACAAAAAACAAAATCCAAACAAATCGATGGCAATAGCAATCACAATCGGATGTGTAACCGCAGGTGGCTCAGGTTAAACTATTATGGGTGTGCGGCAGTGCCGTATCGTACAGTTGCTGTACAGTAGTAGATCTAAGTCAGTGGTTGGTAAAGGGGGACCAAAACTGGAGGTGTATAAAACACGAGGTGTATAAAACACCATGTGGAGTTCACTGTAGAGCTGTTAATGGCTCAGGTATCCAGTGTTGCACACTGATGTAATTACCTTATGGTGGATGTAAATTCGCTCAGAGGTAGGTAGTGCTCTGTTGGCATAAGGTGACTGGAAGCTCCCGCAGCCCTCGCAATGTTCAATTCAGTTTGAGCTAGTCCCACAAAATTTTCCCACTGATCACACTAAAGTGGTTTACATCATATCGCTCCTCTCAGGACAAGCTCTGGCGCGGGCTTCCCCTCTGTGGAAGAGGAACATTTTTTTATTGCAGGATTGTGCTGTGTTTTCTGCAACCTTCTGAAAAATTTTCAATGAGCCAGGGCGTGTTTCCTCAGCCACTTCAAGTTTACTCAGACTCCAACAGGATTCCCATACCTTTAGTCAATGCATTATCCAGTTCCGAACACTTTCATCCGAGCTGCAATACAATAATGAAGCCCTTGTAGAAACATTCTGGCAAGGGCTGGCTAACCAAATTAAAGATGTTTTAGCTTTTTAGGAATTGTCTACTACCCTAGACGCTCTGATCTCATTGTGCCATCAAGTTGACATCTGATGTCGAGAGAGGGCTTCAGAGCATGAACCCTCTCCAGAATTATAATATTTTGTCTGCTTGTTTAATTTCCATTACCCTTCATGGTCACAGGGAATTTAAACTACTGCCAGCTTTTCTGGACTCTGGGACAGCCAAGAATTTTATTTCTTCCGATCAAGTGGAATACTTGTCACTCCCTACCACGTTACTACATAGAATTTAACGGCAGATAAGGACCGCTTGACCCATCTAGGTTGCCCATTGTTTTATTAACCTATGGTAACCTTAAAATCTTATTTGATCCCATATTCTTTATAAGGATATTCTTATGTCTATCCCAAGCATGTTTAAACTGCTCTACTGTATTAGCCTCTACCACATCTGATGGGAAGCTATTCCACTTATCTACTACCCTTTCTGTGAAGTAGTTTTTCCTCGAATTTCCTCTGAACCTACTTCCCTCCAGTTTCAGTGCATGTCCTCATGTTCTAGTACTTCTCTTTCTTTGAAGAATGTTTCCCTCATGTACCTTGTACAAACCCTTGATATATTTGAAAGTTTGCATCATGTCCCCCCTTTCCCTTCTCTGCTCCAAATTATACATATTAAGTTATTTTAGTCTTTCCGGGTAAGTTTTGTGCTGTAGGCCATGCACCATTTTAGTTGCTCTTCTTTGTACAGTTTCTAGTGTATTTATATCATTCTAGATATACGACCTCCAATATTGAACACAGTATTCTAGATGAGGTCGTACCAATGACCTATACAGTGGCATTAATACTTCTTTGTTTCTGCTACTGATTCCTCTCCCTATGCAACCAAGCATCTGACTTGCCTTCCTCATTGCTTTGTTGCATTGCTTACCTGCCTTTAAGTCACCTGAAATAGTGACTCCTAGATCCCTTTCCTCTTCAGTAGTTTCCATTATAGTGCCTTTAATACTATATTTAGCCTTTGGGTTTTTGAGACCCAAGTGCAATTATTTGTTTTACCCCTCCTGGTGTGTCTACTCTATTGCATATATTTGTGTCATCTGCAAAAATGCATACTTTCCCTTCAATACCATTTGCAATGTCTCCAATAAAGATATTAAAAAGCACTGGTCCAAGTGCAGATCCTTGGGGTACTCCACTGATAACCTTTCCCTCCTGTGAATGTACTCAATTTACTATAACTCTCTGTTTTCTATCCTGCAACCAAGATCTTATCCATTCTACCATCTTTGAATCCAATCCCAAGCTTTCAAGTTTATTTAACAGACTGCGATGTGGGACAGTGTCAAAAGCCTTAGTAAAATCTGGGTAAACTATATCTACAGCCCCTCATTGATCTATTACTTTAGTCACCCAGTCAAAAAAGTCCATAAGATTTGTTTGACATGATCTCCCCCCAGTAAATCCATGCTGTTTGGGATCCTGTAAGTTACTGGATTTAAGATATTCTACAACTCTTTCTTTCAAGAATGTTTCAATCAATTTTCCTACTACTGATGTAAGGCTCAGTGGTCTACTCACTACCTATCCCAGTGGTGCTCACAGCCTTTGATGGGAGTCAGATTCCTAATGGGAGATCTCTGACACGAACGGAACCATTGTCTCTCCAAGTTGGGGCTCTACTGTTAGGTCTGTCTGATCACGTGACCTGAGAGGCGGGGAATTCAAACTTCCCCATTATTTTGTCTTCACTCTGACACTCTCCTGTGTCAGAGCAACAAGTTTACTTAGCGTCTGGCTGCTCCTGATCCCTGTTATTTCCCTGTGCACTTCTCCCTGTGAATACTGGCTGACTGTCTGTGTACCGACCCGGCTTGTCTATTTAACCCTGCATCTGCTGAATACCTGGCAACACGCACTGGCTGACCTTCTGTGTACAGAACCGGCTACAGTTCCTGACTCCTCTTGTGTTTGTCTCCTCGTGCCTCTCTACTAGACAGCAAGGTACGTCTGGCTTCCTACTTCTTACAGTTAAGCTGTTTAATATTCAGCTAGACGAGGCCTTTTACTGTGTTCCCAGAATCGTTCACCCTACTACTATCTCTCTACCACGCCGGTGGGCTAACCTAGGGCCGCGACCTGCGGGCCTCCGGCAGCTAAAACCCTCCCGCCTTACGGCGGTTCTTGGAGAAGACCGGGGGGTCCGTTAGACTCCATGCCCTGGGAAGTCCAGTGCCAATACCGGTCGGTAGTTGTCTCCAGTGAGACGTAACATCTGCTCTAAGAAGTATCTTTCTATGTGTTGTCGCACACCTCCAGTCCGGTTATCCTTGGTTTACCTTGGCTCTGTCTGCATTCTTCTCATATTGATAGGCCATCCAATCAAGTCCTGTCATTCCAAGTGTTTGGTACATGTTAAGCCCTTACGTTCTATTGCTACTATTGAAGAATCCACCAGAAGAATCCACCAAAGCGTTTTCTCCATCCCAATACTCCTCTTTTGCTGTTGTTTTTGATAAACAGAAGTCTGAGGTCTTACCTCCGCATCATATCTGGGACTGCCTCATTGATCTCCTTCCTGGCAAGATGCCACCCAGGGGCTGTGTCTATTCGCTGTCGGTTCCCGAGACGGAGGCCATGGTAGATTATGTCAAAGAAAACCTTCAACAAAGGTTCATTTGTCCTTCCTCCTCCCCAGCTGGTGCCAGCTTCTTGTTTGTAAAATAGAAGGACAGCTCATTACGTCCGTGCATCGACTATAGGGGTCTTAATGCCATCACTCGGAAAAATCGTTATCCA
Source organism: Mixophyes fleayi (assembly GCF_038048845.1). NCBI lineage: Eukaryota > Metazoa > Chordata > Amphibia > Anura > Limnodynastidae > Mixophyes > Mixophyes fleayi. Next base: position 85,598,348 of record NC_134409.1, read on the forward strand.
ATTCCTTTGATAACTGAACTGTTTGACCAGATAAAAGGGGCCTGAATTTCAACCAAGCTAGTACTGAGGAGTGCATACAATTTAATCAAAATTAGAAAGGAGATGAGTGGAAAACTGCTTTTAACACCAGAGACAGCCATTATGAATATCTGGTCATGCCCTTTGGGCTTAGTAACGCTCCAGCGGTGTTTCAAAGTTTTATGAACGAGATCTTCAGAGACCTTCGCTACTCTTCAGTAGTAGTCTATGTGGACAATATTTTAATTTTCTCTACGGATCTGACTTCTCACAGACAACATGTTGCTGAGGTTCTCTCAAGACTCAGGGCCAATCACCTCTATTGCAAGCTCGAGAAATGTGTCTTTGAAAGTCACGGAGACTTCGTTTTCAGGAGGTATTGTTTCCGGAGTCAACTTGTGTATGGACTCTGAGAAAGTGCTACCCATCATTGAGTGGCCTATTTTATTAGACCTGAAGGCCATTCAACACTACTTAGGATTCACCAACTATTATAGACAGTTTATTCAAAGTTATTCTTCTATTGTGGCTCTGATTATTTCTTTGACCAAAAAGGGCACTGACACTAAGAATTGGTCCCAGCTGACTCTGTCTGCTTTAGCATCCTCAAGATGGTGTTCTCTACAGCTCCAGTTCTTAAACAACCTGATCCCTCTCAACCGTTTTTTGTTGAAGTGGACGCTTCAGCAGTGGGAGTTGACACAGTACTTTCCCAGTACTCCTCTGCTGGAAAACAGCTTCATTCTTGCGCATTCTTTTCACGCAAATTCCTACCGGCTGAAAATAACTATACTATCTGTGACAGAGAACTCCTAGCTATGAAATTGGCACTTTCTAAATAGAGGTATCTCCTGAAAGGGGCACGTTTTCCAGTGACCATTTTTACCGACCACAAAAACCTGCTGTATCTCCAGTCTGCGCAATGTCTTAACCCCCGCCAGGCCCGGTGGTCTCTCTTCTTTTCTTCCCACACCTCCCTGGGGGTAAGTCTATCTAGAGCGGGGCTTCGAGGTCTACTCCAAACTCAGGCTCCGTGACATAGCATTTGTAATTGGCATGCAAATGCTGGCAGTATTTTCCATGCATGCAAAAAATGCATTTGTACCGTTTGCATCACAATATAGCTTGTCCAGGTGGAAATGGGCCCCACTTAGCTGCATTTTCTCCTAACTCTAAATGAGGTCTTAAATGTTACTCATATGTTCCTTTCCCTCGCTGGAGCCCTAGGGGCTGCTCCATGCAACCTCTCTTCCCAATGCTATTACTTTTCTGACAGCTTCTATATATCTATGATCCTGTTACCCAAATGTGTTGCCCAGAAGCAAGGACACAGATAAGCTCCATACACGCTAACATGTTTAACATGTTCCTAAACAAAATCATTATCCAATTGAATTAAACCTTAGAAATGTTGGTGGATTTCATGCTAATTCAATATGGAACTTATCTTAGTGGTATGGCCCCTGGATGAATCCACCCCTAGGTCTATAACATTACAAATATAGAGGCTCCGGAAGTTTTGAATCAAATGGGTGGTCTGATCATCTACTGCAATGTCCTGCATGTGTCACCTGGTGTTTCTGGGCCACTTCAGGTAAAAAAAAATTTTACAACATAGGTTCTCTGACATCTTTGTGATGCATTAGACAACCAACTATAGTAGTTCTTATTTCAAGCACCCATATAGCTAATTGTACATGGAACTGGCTTCCAAATCAATATTGGCACAGTGTATATGGCCATACTGTACTACTAGGTGCAGCAAAAACAATTATAATGGCTATCAAAGTCCCAGGTATCCAGTTATAGCAGATCTGTATAATTCATTGACAAATGATAGTCATTACAAAGTGTTTAATCCATTTTATATGCACTAGGTAATATTTGGGCACACAACTAAATGTTTGATAAATCAATGAAGTAAAACACTTATCCTAGTAAAATTAGTTTAGCAAAAGTCACATGGATTATGTATGGATTATCCACATAAATACATGTATTGACTACATGAACAAAAGCCAACATATCATAGTTTCAACAAAAAATAGCTAAAATCTAAAATATGAATAGCTATCTTGTGTATATGATATGATATACTTTTTTTCTTTGTGGGTTTGGGTAATTTCTCATCCCAATCTGACTTTGAATCTGCCCATGTTATTAGAATTATACATAACAGGCTCCTCACCTGCAGGCTTTATGAAAACACTCCAATGCATTGGTTAGAAGTTGTCCCTGTCTTGTGATACTTCTGAGCTCTTCTCTGTTAATATTGTATTTCTGAAAATTAAATCCATTTACTGTTATATATTTATTTGTAAAGCATCAACACATTATGCAGTGTGGTACATTGAGGGAATCATGATACAAATAAATTGTGTTTTTTACAAGTTTTACACGTTTTTTACAAATTTAAAAAGTAGATACCATTAAAAGATTTTTATTTATTTTTCTAAAAAAAACTTCATTGATTACAAAAAAACTTTTTTTATGATATTCCTCTCTTATTGAAATTCTGAGATGGCAGTAGCAGAACATATATTGTACAGGCTGTGATACTTATTAAATAGGCTTCCCCATGCAAGTATTTAGAAATCCTGACTTTGCCCGTCATATCCTTCCACTACAGCAGTCAGGAAAAAGCTATTTACAAATTTTTACAGGATCTTAGATAAGGTTATAATGTAATCTTGCCTAACTTCAATGTAGTACCCAAACCTGTGCTTCATCTTCCTTTGAGATGTGCAAAATTAACTTTTATATTTATTTCCAAATTATGAACATTTCCTTACTGTATTGGGCCTATGTTAGAAGAACACCTCCATCCTGCCTCTTCAGGCACAGGCTGGCGTAAGTGGCAGAATCACACAAATTTGCATGGATGGATATGCATAAACCCACTTTCTGGGCATGAACAGAGCAAACTCATGCATGTTACACTTTTCATACTGGCATAATACTCAAGCTACACAAGCCGCAATGTGTGCATCCATAACGTAAACCATGGTTAAAACATATGCATAATAAATTCATGGGTTAAATATGTAACTGGGAAGCTGGGGGACAAAAGGGCTAAAAAGGATCCTGATCTCTGTGAGAAACGAGGTGCTTTGAATGGGGTGACAAGTTAACCCCTCATTTTCTAACAGTGATTCACACATTATTGGTTAGGGGGCTATTATCTAAGCTACAGTATGTGTTACCAGGAATGATACATTCCACATTCTTTATGAAGGTATGATTAGGACTTTCAGAAAAGAGATTTAATATATATTTTGAAATTATTTTTAAGGATAGCATTTGACACATAATGAGTATACCTAGTTATGAAGGTATAAATAATATGTCAAAGATTTTAGATAAAATATTAGTAATAATAATAATAATGAGAAACCACAGCATTAGGCAAATTAAATTAAGCGGTTAGAGCCATTAGTATTGTTACCCTTCAAAACAGAATGAGCTTAGATCTGTTATCAGCCAGCAAGAAAGAGATGTGTTTCTGGATAGGTCAAGAATGTTGTACTTTTACATCCAATAATTCTCTAAACATATTAGAATTAAACAGAAACAGGAAAATGTAAGAAGATTCTAAAATGGATTTATTTTCCATGTTTGGAGCACAGGAGACAAAATTGCACAGGTAATCATAATTTGATTTGTAAAATTGTATGCCATAATATTTTTGTTTTGTCCACTAAATGTTGTATTGACATGTAACCAGTTGGAACATGTTGATGTGTATAGGGAAAAAGAAAGTGATGAGCAAATTTAACAAGAAGAAAGAGAGTTTTTTAAATGTATCAGGTGATTAATATAGGAAATAATTGAAGGACTGCTAATTGTTGTAGTGTAATACATTAAATACAAAAGGCTCGATTCATCAAGGTATGCAAACGCATCCGTATTTGCGTTGCATACTATGAGTGACGCAGACACTTACGCAAGAGAAATAAGTACCTCAAGCTCCCAAAACACACCCTCCTGTGGTCTTCTACACTTAAGTCACGTAAATAAGAATCGCAAATGCAAAAAACACACCCACCTGCGGATCTTTAAACAAGGTACAAGCACAAGTGATGGATCTCAAGCAATTGATGTGAAGCTAAGCAATGTATACATCACGGCCAATGTGGGAGGGCCAAACAGTTTGTTCACACATAACAAAACACTATGCCTGTGGCTTATTTTCACGGGATAGCTCTTTACTGATTAATCAGTGGCAAATAACAATGATGTGGTACACTCTGAACATTATAGTCTGCACATTGTGGACTATAATCATTATGCTAAAAAGAAACGCAGAAACTTGACACAATGGTTCTGTTTTTTAAATTTGTTTGGTTCTACACGGTCAACCACATTGTAAAATATGCCCTCATATTTATCATGTTTTGTAAAAAACTCATTTTTGGGGGGGAACTTTTGAAAAGCCTCGGGGCCCACAGTTCACATGCACATTATTATGTGCATGCTGACATTTATTACTACGAATGGACTAAGAGGTGGGGGGGGGATTTGGAGGGGACAGCCTCCTTGGAGTTAAATGCAACATTGCCCGCAAACCGACTTTCATCTGGATCCACGGCATCCAGGTTATGTGATGTACACAGCTTTATCCAAACACAACGCTCACCACATTCCAGTACCATGGAGCTTTGCAACGCTTGCACTTCTGCCCTACACCACTTACGCCACTTCTGGGTACAGTTTCGATGTTCTCTTCAATGTGTGACTGGCTTTGCTCTGACACTTGAACGTAACCTTGGACTATCACTACAATGACACATGATTCGGGGAAATTGTGAACTAGCTAGGGCATTTGACCTTTTGGAACTTATCTTGCACACAGGGCCTACAGATGCCATACCTCTTAGTGTGGTGGCTTGTTGGTGGAGGGCACACGTTCCTTTTGGATGACATGCAAAGAGCAAAAGATAATATTTTCGAGTATAGAAATGATGGTGGTTTTCAAAACAAACAATCTTCCTTAAATGTTACTCTTTTCGGGTTATAATATATATTCTCTTTTATCCGCTGATTGAGTGCCTTACCTCTTGTTATTATTGGGATTCTTCATATTGCTCCAATAGATTCTAGTTAGAAGGAGCAAGTACTAGGTAGCCAGCCAAATTTGATAGGAATCTTCCTTACATCGCTCCATTAGATCCAAAGCCAGAAGGAGCAATAGCTAGGTAGTTAGCAAGACACTATATTTATTAAGTAGGCATTTATTGCAGCTGAGCTTGCATATATAACCTACCTCTAGCTGTACATTACTAGATGGGAAGCGGTTATTATACCGGAAATTTACTATTACAGTGTACAGACTTATTATTTCCCATGCAGAATGATGGCATTATAATAGTATAAGATCACTACCTAGCAATAATCCCTTATATTTATTAATATAGGTTTAACCACTCAATCGGTGGATTTTAACACACACACACACACTTGTTTTTAAATTAGTATAGTTGGAATCATTTCGCTTTTTTGTTTGAATTAATAAAAGTTAAGTTTTATGTTTATCTCTCTCCAGTCTCAACCAATTGTAAAATCAGAGAGTATTGTGCACCTGATCCATTTCTTTTTGTTTTTCGGTTTACATTATCCATTGATGGTTGGTACACCCTCTTTACCAATATAAATAATATACTATTTTTCAAGGTAATAAATGAGGTATCACTCTCTTTCACTGGTGCGACAAAACTCCTTTTTCTTATAACCCACATGTTGTGTAATGAGATTAATAAAGACACACACACCAAGGTTTTTTTTAAACAACTTATATAATTTGTAAAGGTTTAAAATAGCTAAAAATATTTACAAATATAAAATAACTTATTTACAATAAAAATAAATAAACTATTCCAACAAGGAAACCCAGTAGGCCAATGTGGCTTCCAATCGGCTACCAATTGGCCCAGTTGGTTGTGGAGGGCCTCAAGGTTTGAGATAAAGTGGCCCAATTGAGCCAACAATTGGGCCGCAGTGGGTGGTGGGGGACGTAAATCTAGAGTTTCCTCCACGGGTGCTGAAAGAAATTAAAATAATACAATAAATGTACATCCAAACCTAATTTGTCAAACAGACTGGACTTACTAGAGATGTGTACTGTTACATTACTTTCATATGTTAGGCCTCTAGCTACAAAAGCATTTGGCCGCACATTAGACGTTGATAAGGCTTTGGTGTAGCAGGGAGAGGGGCGTGGACAGAGTTGTGTTAACAGCATTATAGTCCCCAGGCCAAAGCATTACACTGAGGCCCTACCTACACAATCAATCACAGGAATTCTTGGAAAATTGGCATGAAAATTAACCTCATACTTATTGCTACCTCCAACAAATTCACTGTTTGCACATTAAAAAGTCTGCTGAACATGTGTTCCAGCAGGGATTAGTCACAAAATTTATGGACATTGTAGTGGTATCAAAATTAAAAACCTTTTCTTTTAAAGACTTACTATCTCCTAATGCCTCACCAGCTTGAGGCTCCAGCAACTGGCTGTCCCCCTTCTGGTCCTGCTGGATATCGGGGTCTGGCTCCGCTTCCGCCTCCTCCAAAGAGCACTCAGGCTGCCCAGAGGAAGAGGGGGAGGATTGGGGAGCAGGCTGGGACTCCTCCTCCACCTCGTCCTGGCCCTCGTCCTGGCCCTCGCCCTGCTCCTCCGCCTTCGTTTTTGGGTCGGCTTCGCCCTCGGGCCGGACTAGCACCTGCTGCTGCAGCTGGCCCTGCTCAGCCTCCTCTTCCACCACCGCCCGGCGGCGTTGCCGCCGTTCCTAACGTGCCCTGTCTGTTGGAAACAAGACAAAAAAAACCAGCGTATTGTTAACACAATCACCAGCTTAATAAACCAATAGTATTACGATAATCAGGTGATCATACATTTTTAATAAACTTCTCATTGCCAGCAGACACAAATATTTGCTACTGCAAAAGCAAGGAGCTAAACATGACAAACACATAGCATTTCACATGAGCTGTCACAAATGTTTGTGTTTGGTATAGGGATGTGGAATATCTCAGTGGCCTTCTGGTTAGCACTTTGCTCTCTCAGCACTGGGGTCAGGAGTTCGAGTCCTGATTATAGCTTCATCTGTGTGGAGTTTGCATGTTTGCTCCATACTTGCATGTGTTGACTCCAAAACATACTGCTGGCCTGGTAATTTGGATTTTTTAGAAATTGCCAGTAGTCTGTGTGGAAATGTTAGGTTATTTAAGTCTGCAAGCTACTATGGAGCAGGTATAGATGTGAATGAGTTCTCTCTGTACAGCACCACTTAATTAGTTGTGGGATATCAAATACTGTGGATGCCAATACTTTAGAAATCGTCCTTTGTTGGGACACCTTCACAGTGCAAATAGCCAATTGCACCTTATGGGACCTTCCACATCTTTGAAAATGAGCTAAGGTCTTTTGTTTTCCAAAGTTTCCTTTCAAATGATTTGCCATTAATAAAAACACATCTGGCACTCAATTCTGCAAATGGTTTGTAAGCTTAGGTCACCAACTTACAGCACTGGGGTCAAGAGTTGGAGAGCTTGATTACAAAACCTGCATTAATGTCCTGAAGTTTCTCAATAAATCATGTGGGAAAGTAAATGTTCAGTAGCCAAATGTAGGAGACAGGAGCCAAAGCAGGTTGGGTGCATTGGAAGGGGAATAACTTTTCCAGTGTGGAGAAAGATTGATATTTAGTGTAGTGGTAGGCCATGTCAGGTGATTTTGGTGAACATAGTTGGATACATATACCAAAAAAAATATCTTTAGACACGTTTTCGGCGATTAATAGAGAACTCACTTCTTACAATCTCCTGCCATAGCTCCTGGAGCAGCTGGGGCTGACGCCGGCGGAGATCGCATCAGCGCCGCTGGAGTTATACAATGGTGCGGTGCTTGTTGAAGCGCCGGTGGAGATATCTACGGACCCTTTGGTAGGCCCACAGCTTAACCTCGTTGCTTACATAGGGGCCAGAGGGCACGTTATCCATGCCCTCTGTCACCACTCTCAGCTCCCTACGACTAAAGATAGCAGCCCTCATTTTGGAATGTCTCAAAATTAAATCTCCAGATTTTCACAAAATGGAGGACTCTGCTCTGTGATTGGTTCTCTGAGCATGTATGGGTACGCTCACATCTCACACGGATCTTTCAGACACCTGTGTGTGTAATGGTTGCTTATCCCTCCAAAAACATGGCGGCCGTCGCAGGTGAGTCGAGTACTCTGTGCTTTGCAATTAGGAAGAGAGTGTACACCTGGTTTATTAATCAAATCATGCTTCTAAACCCACCTGGACTTTGCTTTCATTCCTGTTCATTTGTTTTTTTGTAGGGCAGGCCAAGCATATTATTGAAGTTGAGATTTTTTTGTGGTGCTTATTAGCAATCCAACAAACAGTAAGTAAAATTTGTTCTGATATATTTATACAAAATGTTTGACTCACACAATGGAGGCAGCTTTTTAGGATGAAATATGTGTTACTTTGCTTTAAAAAAAAAAATGGCCTTGGCTTCAAAATGTACTTGAAAAGTATACAATTTAATGCTACACTCTGCTAATGGGCTTCCCCCTAACAAGTACACTAATAAGTTCAATATAGCATTGATGCTCACATTACCTGAACTTGGCTTTCATTCCTGTTCAATTTCTATATTGCAGGCCAGGCCAAGTGACGTTTTAAATTGTAGTCAGTTGTGGGTGTTTTTTGTCTCATCAACAACAGTAAGTAAAATGTGATGTGATCTAATTGTAGAATGATAAAATGTTTGTCTCACATTATGGAGCCAGCTTTTTGGGATGAAATATGTATTACTTTGCAAAAAATTAAAAAAAAAAGGGGCCTTGCCCTCAAAATGTACATGGAAAGTATACAATTTAATGCTACACTCTGCTAATGGGCTTCCCCCTAACAAACACACTAAGTTGAATATAGCATTGATGGTCAGATTACTGCAAATGTATCTGTGCACTTATTTGGTTGAATCCAAAAATACAAAAAATTTTAGTCTACACTCTTAATCCTGGTGGTGGCTGTATTTTATAATCACCTTACATTTCCTATCACATTCTTGTGTTCCTGCTCAGGATTTTGAATGGGAGATAGGTGAGTTACCTGTGTTGGTAATGTCATAAACAATGTAATAAAATATAAAGTGGAGAGTGGTAGTATTAGCAGAATGTTGAATTAGTTATTTTAGCCAACTAATTTTAAAATACAGTTGCCTAAGTGACTGTTGGTTATATATAGAAATAACAATTTTTTTTTAGATTAAGATTAAGAGCCATAAGCTTAATACATAGGTTGGAGTCTGGCAAATGCAATCTGTAAGGGGGTGGGTTGGCCTACAATGTTCCATTGCTCCTGACTGTTTGCTTTTCCAATAAACACACTCCTTTTCTTTTCCAGAGCAATATGGCTGATGCAGGGCCCAGCTCTGAGCGGACCCCAGGGCTGCCAAGCCACCGAAGGCCAAATTTATCAGACGCAAAGCATGAAGTACTAGTGGATCAAGTCATCTTGCTGTTCCACAGTGATGATCGGCCAATAATGGGCTATGAACATGCTCTAAAATGGGCTGTAATCACCCTCAAAATAAATGAAATATCTACTTTCGACCATAGAACGAAACAAGTTCAAAAACGGTACAAATCTAATGTTTGTTCTAAAGCCAAATTTAGGTTGGATGACTGTAAGCATAGTACTAGTTAGACAACTGTGACCTTAACCCACCTTGTGTCTGTAAGTCATTTCTCTATCAGGGCCTTAGTTCTAATACAAATTCACCATGGGACTTTGTCTCATTAACATTTTCAGTTTTCTACATTATCCACGCTGGAAAAGGCCCACACATTTTACAGTGTATTTGTTTTGTGTGATTAGCAAAAGTACACAATGAAGTTGCTTTTCCCTTTGTAAGCTGCTATTTCACGGCATATTCTTTGTCATTTGCACAGATGGGCAGACTATAAAGACCGCCTTTAAGCGAAAATGGTGCGGGCGCACAAACATGCCCAAGGAACTGGTGGGAGTCCACCCTTGGATACATCTTTAACACCCCTAGAGGAGCGTGCAAGTGCAGCAATTGCTCTTGTTGAGATCGTTAGTGTGGGCGACATATACACTGACTCTAGCCCACCCCAAACAGGAGAGCACGCTCCCCTAGGTACATGATGAGTTTCATAATTTAATGTCTGTTAATGTTTGTGTCTATATCTGCACGTGTCAACTCTCAGGATGTGTCTTCTGTAAAACTTTAATGGCACAATGTGTTTGCCTATCACATAGTAGGAAATAAAATGTACACACTGAAGACAAAATGTCTCAATAATATGGCCTTTTAGAAAAAGGTAGCACCGTAAGTGCCAATGTCTGCTTTTGTGGACTGTCAAGGCATGTTAGCAAATTCCATGGAAGCTTAGACTTTACCAATGCTTCATCACACGTGGCTAAAAATTTGAACAAATACAGCGTTACTGTTTGGATTTAATATCTTCTTGTTTCTTTTTCTCTATCTACAGATTGTGAACAGCAGGCTGCTCCACAGGTGCAGGAGCAAGTTGCCCGTGATGTGGAGGAGCCTCAGATGGATCCGGCTGAACTTGCAAGGGTGCAGACACTCTCACTCGCATCCCAAAGATTTGAAGACGCCACTGTATCACAGAACACTCACCTTGCACAAATAGCGAGCATTCTACCCCGCATGGAGCTTCAACTCATCACTCTCAATAGCACACTCACCACTTTCATGAGCACACTCACCACTTTCATAAGCACACACACCACTTTCATGAGCACATTCACCACCCAAATGGCTACTCTTAATATCTCAATGTCTACTATAGCAATACTCCTGGGTGATCTCTTGCATGCCCATACACAACGCACCTCCAGCACATTACATTCACCCATTTCAGACTATTCATTCACCAGCCCCCAACCCCAGTCGTTTGTTCCTTCCTCCCTCCCTCCCTGGTCCGTTTGTTGCCTCACCCTCCCTGGTCCGTCTGTTGCCTCCCCACTCCCTGGTCCGTCTGTTTCCTCATCCCTCCCTGGTCCGTCTGTTGCCTCATCCCTCTCTGGTCTGTCTGTTGCCTCCCCCCTCCCTGGTCCATCTCCCCCCTTCTTGACCCGACCCTAGCCCATCTTTATTGTATGTCCTTTGCCCGTGCTTATGCCACCCCCCTTGGCCTGCCCCCTGCCACCCCCCTTGTCCCGCCCCCTGCCACACCCCGGCCATGACCCTGCACCTTCACAGCATCGGACACAATCTGTTCCCCTTGTGAGCTTTGATGCTTCCTCTGACTCCTCCACATCACGGGTAACCAGAATTCACACCCGTCGGTGTGAACCAATCCCAACAAAATAGCGGGAAAAAAATTATTTTAATTTGATTATATTTTTTTTGTTTTTTGTTTTTTTTAAAGGTATCACCAAAAAAAACATTTTGTTATGCTTCTATTAAAATTTATATTCATACCAAATTTATGTGGCTGTAAATTTGTTATCGCATTTTTTCGGATGGTTTTTAAAATTCTATACCTTTTAATACGTCTAATGACATTGTTAACAGAACACTGAGTCTACATTCCTTAATTTATTTTTTGCAACGTGTCTGACAAGACATTTATGTGTCAAATGGTAAGATTATATCTAGACTAAGGGCCTGATTCATTAAGGATCTTAACTTGAGAAACTTCTTATTTCTGTCTCCTGGGCAAAACCATGTTACAATGCAAGTGGTGCAAATTAGTATTCTGTTTTGCACATACGTTAAATGCTGTCTGTTTTTTCATGTAGCACACAAATACTTGCTAACTTATTTGTACACTGAATTTAAAGTTGATATTTGCGTGCTACATGTAAAAACAGTCAGTATTTAACGTGTGTGAAAAACTGAATACTAATTTGCACCCCTTGCATTGTAACATGGTTTTGTCCAGAAGACCTAAATAAGAAGTTTCTTAAGTTAAGATCCTTAATGATTCAGGCCCCTTATGTCTATCTCTAAATTTCAGTCTTTGACCACTAACTATTTAGTGGTGTCGTACATGACAAAGCACCCATGCCTAACATTAATTTCTCCATAGTCAACTCATTGCTAAATATTTAATGTAAACATGGCTTGGGTCTGCAGATTACAGCTCTAAATGTCACCACACATGTACATCACTAATCAGGTTTGGGAATCTCTAACATTTAAACTAGCGTCATGTGAATGGCAGCCATAATAGGTGCATTTTTAACTAATCTCATACTGGGTAAGGGCTACCAAACTCAGACATAGTTTACCCCAGATGCAGTGTCTCTTGGTTTGTGTGAGTAAATGGTGGCGAACAAAGCATATAACTACTATAGTGTTCCTTGCTAGGTAGCAAAATTCCTCCAGTCAAGGATATTTGACTATTTTAATATGTTACCTGTCAATAATATGACACAATTCACAGGTTAAAATGCAACTAATGGACTAGTTTAATTCATTCTAGGTATGCAACAAGGTCATGAATGTTAACTAAAAATATGTACCAGTATGAATATGGGCAAATTTACAATATATACAAAGCCATTAGCCTTATAGAATAGTGCTAATGCACAGTGGCTGGCACACCGCCAGGGCTTCACCAAATCACTTAGATTAATGCTAATTCCTGTCCTTATTGCAATAGGCACATATTTGGGGAAACAACCTAAGGCTGTTGTGTTGTGTGAGCTGTTTGCTGTGTGTGTGGATATTAATGTTTTATAATATAATTCACAGGGAGGTTTGGGAATTATTACCTCTGCCAAAGAACCACACCCTGTAATCCTAGTAAGTAGACAACACTTTGCCTCCATCGACTAGTGATGGATGTCCAAGAGCTCATTTTTCTCTAAAATTGCACTATCCAGTAGTGATGTAATAAATCACAATGGTCTGATCCTGGCCAACCAGGCCAAATATATACAATACGTCAATCTGTATGGCTTTTTGTCCAATTCTGCCCATTGTGTTTGTTTGCTTCTGAACACCTGCATGCATACACTTTTCTAGAGGCCAGGTCAGTAGGTTACAGCTCCCCTACAGTAGTTGCTTTAGTTAAAGCAAGGTCATGGTAATTGAAATTACGGCCAACCTCATCAAATTTTTTTTTAGGTATGTTTGGATTGTTTGATAATACACAGACAGTTACCCATTTAGCAAAAGCCTCAACTATGAAACTATCAACTATGAAGCCTCAAAATACCATTAATACATTATCTACAATATCACCCAGACATTAAATAGCCAAAGGACTAATGTGTGCTAGGGCAGACACTCTTGGATAAGATGGGGACCCTAAAGAAAATTGTACATGGGCCCTTAATCTTAAAGCCACTAACATTAAAACGTTTATAAAATAAGTTACCTTGCCCAAACCATGTCAAAATGCAAGAGGTGCATATGAGTAATTGGTTTGGCACATAAATTACATAATGACTGTTTTAGCATGTAGCACACAAATAGAATCTTTTCGTTTCATTGTACAAATAAAATATCAAATATTTGTGTGCCTCATAAAATACGAGTCAGTATGAAAGTTAGATAAGAATAATGTGATGTCTAACACTTTGAAAGTACTGGTGATTTCCTTACATTTGCTATCATGTCGAAACAGGCATAGTTGTTACTATGCCACAAAGTATCCCTAAAGATTCTTTACACACACACACACACACACACACACACACACACACACTGACAGATATGACTTGAAGAGAAACCTATCCTGAATGTGGCTTATTTTGGAGACTTGCCCCTTTCAGAGGTCAATATCAATGTAAAATGTATTTTGTACACTAACTATTTTGAGCATACATTGTGAGGGGCACAAAACATGTCCAGTGTGTGCTGGCTATCAATGTGTGTATTCAGACACATTTTTGAAGCGCCAAAAAGGAGTATCTGTGTGGGCCGTGAATGGAACATTGCATGGCTGGACCAATGATCAATATAGGCGATGTATACAATATCACAAATAGCTTACAATGTAAATACACACTGAAAAGGGTGATTAGTGGTTTATCTGCTGTTCCAAAGTTGGTTTACACGTAATGTGGATACGGCCTTCCAAAAATGCTCCACTAGCGTCTGACACAAACGCGTTTACATTGATTGCTTGTGTGGGTTTTGTGGTTGCCATTTGGGTGTGGGTTCACTTGTAAACAAAGTGGCAATTGGCGCAGAAGTCTATTTTGGCCCTGTTTGCAAAAGGTCCAAAGCTTGCTAGTGTTTGAGGCAACTCTTCTAACATTTAAGGGACATTTTGTTACATACTATATTCCTAAATTAAGAGGTTTGTGTACACATATCATGTTGACATTCAAGCTCAGAAAAAAACTACAAAATGGCTAGTTAACAAACAACCACACATACTAACCTCCTAACTAACCATAATGGCTATTAGTTTAAATCCACACAGAGAGTGGGTTTGTAGGCTACGGTGTGTCTGTGGCCAAGGACAAAAGAACCACACATTGATTCAATATATTGTACAAGTAGACATGTACCACAATGTAACAAAAGCACTACGTATGGATTGTTGTGTATGCAAAGAGGAAGCACTGCAGTATAATAATCAGCAAATACTTCCTGAGGACAGATTTGTGACACATTTGCAGGCTAACATTTATTTATTATATAGATTAATCCAAACTTGCAACCAAAAACATAGCAACGAAGTCAGTGGTCTGCGTGTGGCAAAGTTCCTTGGATGAAGAGCTGGCAATCTGACCAAACTGAAGAGATACATAAGCAGGCTTGGAGCATTGGAGAAATACTTCAAAATGTAGAGAAACACGAATTGCACAACTCCAAAACGCAAACCAGCATTGACTGTTTCACCACTTGGCCTGAGAAATAGCAAAGAAGTCAGTGGTCTCCTATCTAGGATGAGAGGAAAGACATAAGAAAAAAACAATACAATTTAAGAGTAATAATAGACCTGCATCAATATCAAAACATACTAAAATATGAGTCATAGCTTTATTCTATGCTAAATAGTAAGGGTAATAAGTCATAATACTGTATAATTACTATCCTTTGAAAACTAACAATGTCTAAGAATGGCCACAAACCAAAGTGCACTCCAGATTTTACTATTACACTTTTCACAGGACACATAACCTCAACTGTTAGGTCAGTTTGAGTAATAGCCCTACATTATCATTAATTCTCAAAATTGTGGCCAATCTTCTATAAGTACTGTATAGTTGGGCCAACTATAAATAGAAGGCACATGCACTATATAATACATTGTGTAACAGTAACATCTCATGTACAATATTATATTTACGAAAACTATCTTTGAAATACATTTTTACTAACAAATTGAACTTGACAGATCCAATATATTCTAAGAATTACCAAAAAGCTATGCATCTCCATGTGGCCTGACACCCCCTTGCCACTGTTGCAATCTAGGCCTCAACTCAGAATTACGAAAGGGATCGGAGTCATGCGTACTCCCATCCCATTTCGCAACCAAGTTCCGAATCTGGAGAGACAGGTCACATATGGTCTGGACATTGATTGAGTGGAAATGCTTGTGGTTCATCAAGCCGAAGCATTTCCACTCAACGGGACCAGTGGCACATGAGTCCCATCTACTGCCCCTATGATGTGCGGAATGCCAGCTATGGTGGCAAACTGCTGCTTAATCCGCACAAGAGACACCTCATTGAGAGGCAGATGGATAAACTGACGGAGCCGCGACAGGAACGCCCTTAGGACAACCTCCAGCACACGGCTGAATGTCACCTGGGACATACCTGCCGCGACCCCGACTGTGGTCTGGAAGCCGATAGCGACGGACAACCTCCGCATCCGTCATCCCAAAGAGGCTGACACGTGGCCTGAAGACATGCTCCCTCGGACGGCGATGTTGTCGTAGTTGGTGGTTTGGATGTGGCGGAGGAGCAGGCCCCCCGTGAAACAGATTGTGGTCCGACTCCAGGAGCCCCTGTATGCGTTGCAAAAGCCAGAGGTAACAAACCGAAAAGTAGGTGACACATTTCCACCTTGCTTTTTCTAACTTTGCCACAAATGATGCAACCAATACTTACAATATAGTGGAAATTCATCCTCAAGCTTTTTGTGGAAAAGAATAGTCCATAATTATGGATTTTTACAGAAGAAAAAAAAAAAACGTTTTTAAAAAATTAGCATTTTTACATAAAAGCTATTGAATTTTTACTTAAAAACAACACCTCACCATATAGAAACACCACCAAAGTGCATGTAAACGTGATACTTACCATAGGCAAATCACCTTGTGCAAATCACATTAGTTACATAAAAACTGTTAAGGTGTAATCAGTTATGGATTGTGGAACACAAAATACAGAGTGTTAAGCAAATAGTGTATAATAACTTTATTTGAAAAAAAAAAAAAAAAACATTGAAAACACACTAAAACACCACAATTTTTTCTGGTGTTTTAGTGTGTTTTCAATGGTTTTTAATTTTTTTTTTATACAGCATGCCCCTTATTAGTGCCAAACCCAATACATTTTTATATCTTATTAAATTTTGCCACTTTATACTTACCACACACACACAGACGCAAAGTTCTACAGATATCTCTGCTCAATAACACCAACTTCAACGAATCGGACCAAAATCCCAGCTGAGTTCAAAAATTTGTGGGGGAGGGTCAGCAGGTAACAAATCAAGGCAGGAAGAGGAATAAAAATTAGTCTATTCACTACATTATAGAGGTCTGTATACAGTCCCTCATCAAAGTATACACAGTGCCGGAAAGATTCTAACTCCAAAGTTAAACAAACACTTTACAACTAACATTCAAAAGTAATCTTCTAACACAGTGGGGCATATTCAATTAGCTTTCGGATTCGCGGTAACGCGCGTTACCGCGAAAAGTGCGCGTTCTTGTGGGTATTGCGGTACCGCATTAACGCGGATTTACGTTCGCAACCCTATGGGCTGCGAACGAAAATCCACGTTATTGCGGTAACATGTATTACGTTTCGCGGCTGTTCCGGCGCGTTACCGCGAATCCGAAAGCTAATTGAATATGCCCCAGTATGTTAACCCCTTTCAGCAGCAAGTGAAGTTACATAAAACATGTAGTATGAATGGCCTTTCTAACTCTCCAACACCTAGCAATGCTTTGATAAGTAATTAAACATACTGAAGGATGACACAGGTAAAGCAGTAAATGGCATGAAACATCATTTGTCCATCTGCAGTCTACTCACCCAGACCACTGAAACTCCCAAAAGCACTGAATTTCGACAAATGCCGATGAGTACCTCGGACATCGATTACGAGCACACAGGTGCATTCTGAGTGACTGAGTGTGTTTGGTTAGAAAAGCTATCTGGCATGTTTGCAAAGTGTATTCAATGTATGTTAAGTGTTTTTTGTAACAATTATTCACATATTTGAAAAATGAGCTTAGCCGTTTGTGTTGTTCAAAGATCATGGTTTAATGAGTGTAAATTTAAAAGGTATGCAAGAGAACATATTTTCCATTTGATGTAGACGATAGTGTGGTGGTTATGTTATTCCTCTCATCAATGCTTAGATCTGAAGTTCGAGCCCACAAGTCAACCTTTATTACAAAGTGGTATAAGAGCCTTCAGTAAGTTTCCACACAAAGGGGCATATTTAATTGATGGCGGGATCGCCGAAAATCCCGCGCTCCAAAAATATTACCGTTAATACGTTAATATCTCGCTTGATTTCAGCTCGCAGCTCCCTGAGGGATTTTCGGCGATCCCGCCCGCAATTGAATATGCCCCAAAGAATAAAAGTCAAGTTAAATACGCGATTGCTCATAATTCAGTCTAAGATTCGCATTTGCGATCATTCATTGTTTCTATTTTAGTATTTACAGCTCTGCAGGTTTTGAAAAACAGTCATTTTTGTGTGTGTGTGTGTGTGTGTGTGTGTGTGTGTAGGGTGATTTACTTGATTGCACTGGCAAATCAAGACAGAGAAGCAGCTGAACCTAATAAGTTGATTGCAAACACTTTTAGGATTCATCCACTAATGAGAGTGGTGTAATTTCCAAAATTTTCCCCAAACCCCTTTGACCCAAAAGTGTCCTAAATGGTCAATGCAATGTTTTACCCACATTTAAAATACTGGTGTGATTTAATTTTTTTACCATTACACAATGCATATCCCAAGGAGTGCCATCTCTAATCATTTATCGTGAAATGATTGCCATTATCCTTACCTATAAATCCCAATACTTGCCCCTAGCTAAGGTTGCTGGTCTGTATTTCATTCTATGCAATTGACATCATTTGGAGATCACTTGCTAATTGGTGTAACGGTTAGAGAATGCACCTTTGCAAACTCGAAACCTGAGTTCAATTCCTCCCAACACTCTTGTGTGTGTGTAATCAGTAATTTTCTACTTCGTATCTATGTTTTAAGATCAAAAGTGTCTCTATTGTAGAAGTTAGCTACCTCTATTTTCTACCACTTCTGGCGATAAAAGTGAAAATGTAGCAGTATAAATCTGAGTAGCGTTTTTTAGCAATTTGGTTTACATACAATAGGAAAGATGTGTAGATACAAGACCCATTTTACCTTGAGTATAAATTACAGATTTTGTGTTTTAGGCCAAAGTTTTCCATACATATTCTATGCTAGAACTCCATGTAAAAGTGAGAAAGGCCTTATTCAGGATACGAGAATGTTTTTGCATGTACCTTTTCCATCCATTCCGGCAGCCGGAATGGATAGAGAATGCACTCTGCACTCCAGTCCGGGAGTGAACTGCACTCAGCACTCCATTCCGGCTGCCAGAATGGATAGGGAAAACACTCTGCACTCCATTCCGGCAGCTGGAATGGATGGGGAATGCACTCTGCACTCCTTTCCGGGAGTGAACAGCACTCAGCACTCCATTCCGACAGCCAGAATGGATGGGGAATGATAGTAGAGAAGATATCTGCATAGCATACCAAAATGCAGTGTACAGGCCTATAAAAGCCAGGTATCCTTACTGAAGACCCAGCAAGCAGCATAGTGTGCTATATTAAGCTACCTAATTCCGGCATTCCGGCATTCTGGCAGTTCCGGATTTAACCCAAAGACCCAAAATATCAACAAACATCTTAAACTTGACAGTGGCATTTATTAGAAAGGTGACTGAAAGGAAAAGAAGCTTCATTTACACAAACTTACTAATGGAACATTTGTAATTTATATATATCTCCAAATAAATGTAATTTTTTTTAAAAAAAATGAAAATTCCTAAAAATGTTTGTATTGATATGTATGTATGTTGTGCATATTTCGTTGTGCATTTTAAATGCACAGGATGTATTTATAGTAGTTTAATAGTTGTTAAGCTACCTGTTTTGGACTTAAACATGACCCTGAGCTTCCTTAACTTTTAGCAAGGATTTGAGGCATGAGTGACGTCAGTTTCTCATAAATGCAGAGAGGGAGCGCCTACTGTTCTTAAGTTAAAATCCATAACGCCTACTTTACTCAAGTGATCTCTCATCTCTACCCAGTCCACGCCCACTCTCCTCCCATTCCTACCCCTTTCTTCTGAAGTGGTCAATCACCATCTCAAATGTTTGCGTTTGAGTTGCCTTTGAGTGCCGGATCTGCTCGCCGGATTAGCTGATTGAGCAGCGTATGTGGTGTTTTCCGCTGCTCAACTCCCGTTTTCACACATGCGCAGACACGACTACAGGATTATCCGCATATGGATGCGTTTGCGTACCTTGATGAATTTAGCCCAAAATGATAAAGTTGTGAAATTAATGAATCTAGGCCCTCTGGTTAAAGAATAATAGATTACAATATGGATGAAAATTAACAGACATATATATGATGATAAAGTTTGCTTGCGCAGGATGTTCTGAAAATAATCTTAGATGTAAGGTTATAGATTTTGCAAGATGTTTAAAATGATGTATGACTTCTGGTTCCGACAGGTTTTCACCCGATTGGAGGTGACATGTACCTCAGATAATTCAAAACGGTCCCCTTTTGAATGGAGAGGTTTATTTCCACAGTGATGCCAATAAAACAGCAGAGATCCCGTCCTGACAAGAAGCAAATTCAATATGACCGTGCTATCAGGTAGGAGATCAAAATTTTACCACATCTTTAGCATCAGATACTGCACCCACAGACTCAACTATCTAATGTGGGGGATATTGTAAAAACTATAAATGAAACAATGACACCCCTCATAAAAGAATAAGTAGCTGTCTTCACATGTGCGCTACAAGAAGTTAAACATCAATGCTGCAAGTAACTCAGAGAGTTAATACCACTGAATGTGGGAATCATTTCAAGATGTAATAACCCTTGAGAAAACATGCTGCTGTACTGCAGAATGTGGAATAAATTATCCAGATGAAATAATTTATGAATTGTGGGGCTGCTAAAAGTCCTGAAAGGTCCTGCCTTACAGCAGTTATTCACATCCACCATCCCAGGCCTGCTTAATGTTGCAGATGAGTGCAAAGAATTTACTATCAAAAGATTGCATTGCATAGGTCCTAGTTGGGACATCATTGAGGCAAGACCAGGGGTGGTGATATTTTGGATGCCTGTATTTTATTCACAAGGAGACTTTATGGTTTACCTCTAAGAAACAAGGTAATCTGGTTTGAGGAGGCAAAAAAATGATTCGACTAAAGTTACGAGGACTCATAAATAATTTTCTGTGATATGTGCACATTTGATTAAAGAGAGACGAAGATTTGCTCTTTTATATCTAGCCCGCTTAAGGCTGTTTGTTGGCAAGAAGAATCAAAGGCCTTTCTGCAGGAAGAATCGGAGGCACGTGAGAATGAGTAAATGCCCCTGGATTAAAGAGTCAAAAGTTTCTTATATCTAATTTCCAGAGCACTCACTACTATTTTTTTTCCATTTTTAATACAATGTCTGGTACTGACAAATGAGTTTACATGCTAAAATTTTCGTATTTCCAGTCTTCTAGGATTTAAAAACAGTCATAATACACTATAGATGAATTTTGTGGTGGTTCATATTTTCAGTATTTTTATATTACACAGTGCCTTATTTGTTTGTTATTTGTTTAAAATGTACCAGGATGCATAAAAATCTCTTTTTCCTTTTGCTCTCATCTTATTACATATTATTTTTTTATCTCTCTGCTGTGGCCAGCTGGGAGCATATACCATGGTTGCCAACTCTCCCGGAACGTCCGGGAGACTCCCGGAATACTGGGAAATCGGACACGAAAATCCCGAATTTTGAGGCCGATTTTTTTTCCTCCAAAGTGCGCATGCGCTGGTGACGTCATCGGCGTGATGACGCGACGCGTGTAATCACCCAGAAGACCCCGGCCATTGCGGAGCACAGAGCTCCCGCGCCCACGCCGTGAGTAAGTAATATATATAGGCTCTCTTACTGTAACTGTATTCTTTATGGATATATGATGTGCTTGTCAAAGTACCATTTTCACTGGGAAACAGTAGACTTTAATCAGGCGTGACATGTTTTATAGACATAGTGAGTCAATAGAAGCTGATTATTTTTAAACACTAAGGAAACACGCCATAACATTATCTCTTTTGATTTTGCATAGAATTATTGACATTTCGGAACAAAAAGGAGTTGCTTTTAAGATTAGTATGCATGTCTGATTATCATTTTTGTTTATTCATATTATGTTAAGAAACATACTCATGGCACGTTTCATGGATAAAGAGTCTTATGTCTAAATCAATGAGAGCAAGACTTTGTTTTATCAGTGCAAATCCCAGTAGAGGCACCATAATGCTTCCCTAACAAGTAAAGTGAAACCTTAAAATATTGAACCTCTGAGTAGTATTCTTCTGGGGTTGCATTGTTGAAAACTACTGAGTGCAGGTAACAACTAAGGCCATAGTGTGTGACTGTAATCACAGCCATTATGTTTGCTGTGGCTCTGACTGGATGGTGACTTATAGGAAGGACAGAGATATCAGCAAGTGCAGTAATTACTGGTTACTCCGTAATTGATCAGTGCATGTATGAACCAAGTTTTGAAATCTATAATACACTTGGTCAATATTAAAAAATGGAGAAAAATTAACTAAAGATATATAACAATTCGTAAAGATTATAACTTTTACACCAATCTGAGTCATCTATATTCAGTTTAGTGGTCTGACATTTACCAATCCATAAGAAAGTTTGAGGTCAACAATAAACATATATTTGTTTTTTCTGTTTTTCCGAGATCTTTCTGTACTAGATTTCTACAACTTAGCCTATAAAAGTGGAGAAATCTGAAAATAGTTTTAAATATAGAGCATTATTTTCTCACCTCTTTGTTCGTTTTACCCAGTTTGTTTATTAGTTTACTATGTTTGTCCCTAATTGTAAAGCGGAATATGTTGGCGCTATATAAATAAATGATGATAATGATTATTATCTATTAAAAAGTACTTTATGTAAAAAAAACTGGCTATATTGTCCTTTTAAAATTTAAACAGAAGCCAATTAACCTACATTCCCTATTATATGGATACACACACTAGGGTTAATTTACACTTTAAATTAACCCTAGTGTGTGTATCCATATAATAGGAAATATAGACTGTAAACTCCACTGGGCCTGATGTGAAAGCATTGTGTAATATATACTATGTAAATAATTTTTGCATCAACTTCGCAGTACGTGGTCACAAATATTTTCAGTTTTGAGGCTGTTAATAAAGTGTGGAGTAAATGAAAACCTGCAGAGAAAGTCAATACTCATTCAGTATTACAATAGTTTGTGTATGTTGCATACTTGCCATCTTTATATTTCTATTATGGCCCCCGTTGTGAAATAATGCCCAGTGGGCGGAGCTGGGCACGCCCAGTGGGCAGAGCTGGTCACACCCACAATGGTTTTTAGAATCTCCCTGAAATGATTTTTCAAAAGTTGGCAAGTATGGCATATACCCCTTGTTTTTAAGTTACATTTCACCTACATTATTATACGTAAGTTAACTTTACTACTAAATAACAATTTGCACCACTTCATTCGGTTCTTAAATATATTTGTTTCGTTTTCTGATTTATTTTGGTTTTCTAGACTTTATTTTTGGGCCGCTCAATTTCTTTCAGTGTTTTCTGTGACCTTCTGTACTCAGATCTGCTATGATATATGTGATTTCAAAAAGCAGGTGGAGGATATGAACTTGATCTTTTTGATTCCTGTATATGTATGTTCCTCTGAAGGGCAAAGCAATCCCTACTTATATATTTTTTGTAGCATGTCCTTATGTCAAATTTAAAGATAATTTATTGGAAGGTAGGGGGAATTAATTCTCCAGTGAAACAGAAAAAATACTCACCTATCTTAAAAAAATGAAAGTGGCTATAGCAATATTACAAGAGAAGCATTTAACTGACATGGAAGTGATAAAATGAAATATGATAAAAATGTTTACCTTGTCTTATGCCACTGACACCTACAAAACAAGAGGGGTGGTAATACCACAGAAAAAAACTTTCACATGACTGTTCACTTCAATTTAATCGACCCTAAAGGGAGATTTGTTATTAAATCAGGACAAGATATGTATTGTGTAATCTGTATGTCCCCAATATATATAGAGCAAACCCTTCTTACAGAGGCTTCTGGACAAACTATATATTCAGGCTGATGCATCCCTAATAGTTGGAGGTGATTATAATCTAACCGCTTCTCTACATATGACTAGACAAGCCCCAGGAGTAGCTAAGTCACACTTACCTAAAGTGTGGGTAAGATATTGTGCTCATCAGTTGATTTGGAGGACTCGAAATCTACTAGACATCAAATTTACTTGTCTATCAGCATCTCGTGGTACTATGGCATGGAAAGATTACTTACTGCCATCAGAAAAATTGTTACCTAATGTGATGGATGTGAAAATAGGACCCATTTGTCTGACCATGCACTGATTTATCTAAAAATGTCCACTTCAATTTATAAGGGACCCTGTAAACAGTGGAAATTTCCACATACCTATCTAACTCTCTTCAATTTAGATACATGCTAGATGCTATCTGACAAACATTTGCAACTGCTAACCAGGGCCATAAGTCGTACCCTATTTATTTTGGTAGACAGCTAAGGCAGTATCAAGATTAAATCATCTCATATGTTAAGAAACATAATGAAAATTCTCCTGTGCTTTATATGAAAGCACAGAACTAGTTAACAGACTAATAATTATATATACCTACAGAAAAAGATACATCATAATATTTTACTAATTCAAATGGGAAATAAATATTTCATATGGGGAAGACACTCCATTGGTAACATCAAAAATGTAGTAGCAGTGATGCAGGAGTTGGTCTGATCTGGAGATACAAATGTAAATGTTACTTTTTTCATTGCTGAAAAGGCTTTTGATTTAACCACGTGGGACTACCTTTTGAAATCCCTCCAAAAATGTGGGTTTCCAGAAGATTTTATTCAGGTAATACAGCATTATATTCAGAGCCTAAAACACAGGTAACTGGTAAAGGATATTTATCTACTCCCTTCCTTCCTGTAATACATACAGACAGAGAAGTAAGAGAACACTGCTCGCAAGTTTGTAATCTATAGGACAATGGGAGTTTGAAACACAAGGGCATATTGCACAATGGACCAGCTAGAATGCAAAGGTAAAAGTATTGAGTGGGCTGCATGTGTGGTAATGTTGTTCAGAGAGATGTTGTCTTGTGTTAGCTGTGTAGAGGGTGGTAATAGAGTAATCTAGGGAGATTAAGATGGTGGATGAGGAATATCATAAGCTTGTCTGAAGAGGTGGGTTTTCAGAGAACGCTTGAAGGTTTGAAGACTAGAGGAAAGTCTTACTATGCGAGGGAAGGAATTTCACAAAGTAGGTGCAGCCCGAAAAAAGTCCTGTAACCGAGAATGGGAGGATATGATGAGAGTGGAAGAGAGACGTAGATCTTGTGCAGAATGGAGGTGTCGAGTTGGGAGATATTTTGAGACAAGTGAGAAAATGTCGGTGCAATTTTGTTGACGGTCTTGTATGTTAGTAGAAGAATTTTATATTGGATCCGTTGAAATACAGGCAACCAATGTAGAAACTGACAGAGTAGCTCAGCAGAGGAAGAACGGTTTGCAAGGAAAATCAATCTAGCCGCTGCGTGCAAAATAGATTGTAGAGGTTCAAGTCTTAGTTTGGGAAGACCAGTAAGGAGGGAATTGCAATAGTCAATGCGGGAGATGATGAGTGCATGAATTAAGGTTTTTGCAGTGTCTTGTGTGAGATATGTGCGTATTCTGAAAATGTTCTTTAGATGTATGTAACATGATTTAGATATATAGTTGATGTGGGGAATGGCCGACAGTTGTGAGTCAAGGATTACACCTAGACAACGAGCTTGCGGGGTGGGATTTATGGTAATGTTATCTACAGAAATAGAAATGTCAGGCAGGAAGCTTCTGTTTTTAGGTGGGAATATTATTAATTCAGTTTTTGAAAGATTAAGTTTGAGTTGGCGAGAAGACATCCAAGATGAAATGGCAGAAAGACAGTCAGTAACGCGAGACAACACAGATGGTGGAGAGGATAGATAGATTTGTGTATCATCTGCATAGAGATGATACTGAAATCCAAAGGAGTTTATTAGTTTTCCAAGAGAAGTAGTGTAGATAGAGAATAGCAGAGGGCCTAGGACTGACCTTTGTGGTACTCCAACTGATAAAGGAAGTGGTGGATCCAGAGAAATTAACACTGAAAGAGCAATTAGATAGGTAGGATGAGAACCAGGATAGGACAATGCCTTCGAGACCTAGAGATTGTAGTGTTTGTATGAGGAGAGAGTGGTCAACAGTGTCAAATGCAGCAGAGAGATCTAGGAGAATTAGAAGAGAGTAATGGTTATTGCTTTTCGCTGTGATCAAATCATTGACAACGTTGGTCAGCGCAGTCTCTGTGGAGTGTTGAGAGCGAAAGCCTGACTGAAGAGGATCCAGTAGGTTGTTTGCTGTAAGAAAGTGTGTGAGGCATGTGTGAGGCAAGTGTAGGCAATTCTCTCGAGAAGCTTGGAGGGGCATGGGAGCTGAGAGATTGAGCGGTAATTTGCGAGAGAGTTAGGGTCAGAATTTTGTTTTTTTAAAATGGGAGTAATCACTGCATGCTTGAATAGTGATGGAAAAATACCAGTAGAAATAGATAGATTACAGATTTTAGTTAGAGGGGGAATGAGCACAGGAGACAGGGACCTATCAATTTGTAAGGGAATGTGATCAAGAGGACAGGAGGTAGAGTAGGGAGATGAGAAGAGAGTAGAAACTTTCTCTTCATTTGTGGGATCAAATGAAGAGAGAGTGTCAGAAGGTGCTACAAAGGAATGAAGCTAATTGCTTGTCAAGGGAGATGATACCATTTCAAGTCTGATCTTATCTATTTTGTCCTTGAAATAGGAAGCAAGATCCTGGGCACTGATGGCAGTTGGAGGATTTGGGGCGGGAGTATTCAGAAGAGATTTAAATGTATTGAAAAGGCGTTTGGGGTTAGAAGCCTTAGCATAGATGACAGATTAGAATTATGTTTGTTTAGCAGTGTTCAGAGCATTTCTATAGGAGTGGTAGATATTAGTGTTTGTGATGAGATCATTAGAGGAACAAGATTTACGCCAGTGACATTCTGCTTTGCGAGAAAGTTTTTGTGGAATTCGTGTTACTTTAGCACTGGCCTGTTGGTAAAGGCAGTCTTAAGAAGGCCAGAAACAGGTGATCACAATCCTGATCTGATGATGAGGACTTAACACCTTACAGGCAGTTAGATTGTATAAGAGCAGCACCTCTGGTAGCACAGAGGTACTGCAGGCCAAATTCAGACATAAGCCCTGTCAATCAGTTAATTTTATTATTATTTTCTTTGCTAACTTTCTGCATTTTTTGAGAACTAATAAATATAAAACCAGATCTATTTATATGGACTTGTTACACTCAGATCCAGAGAGAGTTTGGGTTAATAACTAGCACAAAAATGGTATT
This sequence comes from Mixophyes fleayi, assembly GCF_038048845.1. Classification (NCBI taxonomy): domain Eukaryota; kingdom Metazoa; phylum Chordata; class Amphibia; order Anura; family Limnodynastidae; genus Mixophyes; species Mixophyes fleayi. The sequence continues at coordinate 85,625,341 of NC_134409.1, forward strand.
GAAATTGAAATCTTCGGGAACACAGCTCAAATAATTTGATGGCTCTTTGAAAGAATTGCAATCTGTTATACTTTAGGAAGTTCATTTCAAAACTATCAACATGGTGAACAGCTCACAAAGCCAAAAGAGATATATGATAGGAAATAGGCAGATACATAAAGTGTAAACATTCTCATGCAACATTTATCACAATATGTGGAAAAGTGGCAAAATCAGTTCACAAGTTCTGTGATAAAGTTATGTTATTTATTAACTCAATTTTTTCTACTACATTTAATGAAAGATCCACTTTCCATGCTGTGCTCCAATTTTGATAAGTAGAATAGTTCTGTCTGGCGCTCCAATTGGGTGTGCAGCTATGTATGCCTACCGAATATCCACCAAATATTCAACGATAACATGATCAACAAATAAAGAAGAGACATACACTTGTGCTCCCCTTCATGCACAACAGGCTATTCATAGATGGGCACTTCCAAAAGAATTGTTTCCCAAATGTTGTCCTTGTCAGGACTCACATGTAAAGAAACATAATCATAGATCAAAACGAGGGTTCCACGTTGGGATCCGACATGGTAAAGAAAAGTCTGACCTGTTCCTACTGTCACAGTTCCACATGATAGGCAGGTCTTTACGATGCGAATCCTAGGGTTCGTACTATTTAGCGCTACTCCAGCAGGGCGGGGAGTCTAACGAGTAGACGGTGTTCACCAGGAACCGCTGCAAAGCAGTATGGTCTTAGCTGCGTCTGCTCGCAGGTCGCAGACCCTGCTAGAGTACTGAGCGAGACCCTTTGGGAAAGTCAGGAGACAAGGGACAGTTAATAGCGGTGAAGGGTAGATGAAATACCGGAACAGCTGATGGAATGTCAGCTCAGTAGACAAAGTAGATAGGACTGCAGGTACTTGGTTGGAGCGTCAGCTCTGTAGACAAGTGAATAGATCTGCAGGTACTTGGTTGGAGCGTCAGCTCTGTAGACAAGTGAATAGATCTGCAGGTACTTGATTGGAGCGTCATCTCTGTAGACAAGTGAATAGATTTGCAGGTACTTGGTTGGAGCGTCAGCTCTGTAAACAAGTGAATAGATCTGCAGGTACTTGGTTGGAGCGTCAGCTCTGTAGACAAGTAGACAGGAGTGCAGGTACTTGATTGGAGCATCAGCTCTGTAGACAAGTAGACAGGAGATAGGATGTAGCTACGTCTAGCACCAAAGGTATCTAAAGGAACAGCAACTGAGTGTATAGAGGAGGTGTCTTATATATTTGGTGCCAAAATAGCCTGGCCAATGGGAATGCGGCCAGAGGTTTTATATATCGCATGCGCAGACCTGAATCCAAGATGGCTTCACCCGGGATGGAGCGGACCGCCGGAGGAAGTTAAGTTTGCCAGGGGTCTGGTGAGCTGCTCGATCCCCTGGCGAGTGACAGTACCCCCCCGCCCTTTAAAGACAGGCACCACACATCTACTGCGAGGTTTCGTGGGAAACTTTTTATGAAATTTCTCCAACAGGCGAGGAACGTGAACATCAGAAGCACGAACCCAGGAGCGCTCTTCAGGACCAAAGCCCTTCCAGTCTACAAGGTATCTCAGGCCGCCTTTACAATACTTGGAATCTAAAATTTGGTTAAGTTCAAACTCCTCCTCTTGATGGAGTCTAGGAATGCCACAATGGGTGCTACGATGGTGGAGTAGCGCTGGATGAAGCGCCTGTAATAATTGGCGAAGCCAAGGAATCGCTGAGTAGGTTTCAGGCCCAGTGGAAGGGGCCATTTCAAGATTGCCTTCACCTTGTCTGGGTCCATTTGTAGTCCAGATCCTGATACAATGTAAACCAGGAACGGTAGTTGGTGGAGTTCGAAGGAGCATTTCTCCAATTTACAGAACAAATAGTTTTGGCGTAACCTGGAGGGAGAGGACTTCTGCCACATGGAGACGGTGGGTATTGATGTTAGGAGAGAAGATTAGAATATCGTCTAAATAGATGACGACACATACATAGAGCAAATCTCTGAATATTTAATTGACGAAACTTTGGAATACATCAGGTGCATTGCATAGACCAAAAGGCATTACAAGATATTCGTAACGGCCATCATGTGTATTAAATGCCGTCTTCCACTCATCTCCAGCTCTGATCCGAAAAAGATTATAGGCGCCTCATAGGTCCAGTTTGGTGAAGATTTGAGCGCCCTTGATACGATCGAAAAGCTCAGAGATGAGTGGGATGTTATACAGTTTATTTACTGTTATGGCATTCAATCCGCGATAGTCAATGCATGGGCTCAAGAATACGTCCTTTTTTTTCACATAGAAGAAGTCTGCTCCGGCAGGGGACGATGAAGGTCTGATAAAACCTCGTAGAAGGTTCTCCTTAACATACTCTGACATAGAGGAGGTTTCGGGTAATGAAAGTAGGTATACTTGACCTCAAGGAGGAATCTTCCCGGGCAGGAGTTCAATGGGACAGTCCCATGAGCGATGGGGTTGGCAGATGTTCGGAGTGAACCTTATCAAACACGTCCAAGAAGGAATGATATTGCTTGGGCAGGATCATGGATTTAGATGAAGTAGAGATGGCTCGGAGAGGTTGAACTCGAGTAAGACACTTCTGAAAAGCATGTGGAACCCCAGAAGAGAATCTGAGAAGTGCACCAATTAATCTGGGGAGAGTGCTGCTGGAACCAAGGTAGTCCCAAGATGATGGGAGTAGTGGTAGAGGGGAGCACATGGAAAATGATTTCTTCACGATGAAGCGCTCTGACTTGGAGGATGATAGGTTTGGTAAGGAGTTCCACAGTACCATTAGCTATTCGGACCCATCTATAGATGTGATGAAAACTGGAATCCCCAAAGGCACGGTTGGTATGGAAGCCTGTGAAACCAAAGAAAAAGAAATAAAATTCCCAGCTGCTCCAGAATCCAGGAGTGCAGAGGTAAGAATGTGACCAAAGGGCCCGTGGAGAGTAACAGAAAAGGAACAGATCTTGGGAGTTTGAAAGGAGGGGGAGGTTTTGGAAAGCCCTAATCTGACCTCTTCGGAGCAGGATAGGGTCTGGAATTTCCCGACCTCTTGGAGCAGGAGTTCAGAAGATGTCCTGGATCAGCTCAGTACAGGCACAATTTGTTTTTGAGTCTCCTGTCACGTTCCTCTGGGGTTAGGCGGGAGCATCCAATTTGCATGGGCTCGTCCACCAGCACCGGATGGGAAAAGTGAGGTGCAAGTTTAGTCGGGGTGCGCCGGGAGGCATCCTTCTCGGAAGATCTCTCACAGAAATGAAGCTCCACCCTGTTGCAAAGCGAGATCATGGCTTCAAGTGTAGTGACTAATTTCGGTGAGGCCAAGGCATCTTTGATTTTGTCAGATAGGCCCTGCCAAAAGGTATCCACCAATGCTTTATTGTTCCAGCGCAGTTCGGATGAGTGTTTGAAATTGGATAACATATTGGGCCACCGAGCGGGAGCCATGACGAAGGCGGAGGATGCTAGATACTGCTGAAGTGACCCTTCCAGGTTCATCAAATATTCTACAAAATGCGGAGATAAAAGCGGCACTGTCAGCCAGGAGTGGATCATCGCATTCCCAAAGAGGTGAAGCCCAAGCTAAAGCCTGGCCAGATAATAGCGATATTAGATAAGTCACTTTAGACCATTGAGTGGGAAAGTTTTTTGGCTGGAGATCAAACTGTATAGAACATTGATTCAAGAAGCCCTGGCACAATTTGGGGACCCCATCGAACTTGGAAAGAGTTGGAATGCACAAAGTAGAATTAGAGGGGATAAGTGCGACAGGTTCAGGAGGATTTGCCGCCTGGACAACTGGAGGTGCTTGTAAAGAATCAATGCGGGCCGCGAGGCTTTGAAATCTCTGTAGAAGCTGCCGTTGAGTTTAATAATGACAGAACTGTGTGAACAGTGTGTTCCGGCCGGAACAAAACAACACAGCATAAACTGTTGTAGTAAATACAATAAAATTACATACATGTAATGCAGTAACAATAATAGAACAAATGTGGAATATTAAATCTTAAATCCAACTCCAAATGATTGTGGAGCCACAGGAATATGCAGTGTAAAAATAAATATATCAGCGTGATATGAAAAAATGTCCAACAGTGCATATAACAAAGTCCGCTGAGTATAGAGATGTGATCATGGAAATAAACCTAAAACCGCATTGGTGATTACAAACTGCGGGAGTATGAGTAATCTGGGATTAAACAACGGTGGTCCCGTATTAATCCTTCTAGTAATGTCCAGTATGATAAATAAAAATGGGTGGTACTGATAAAATCAATAAGGTATACTCGTGCGTAGAAGTCTAAACAGTTACTCACTTTAGGGTGCGGGGACGGCGTAGAAGTCTAAACAGTTACTCACTTTATGATGCGGGGACGTCTAGGTGTCTTTTATACAGACAGGCACTCAGTGGCAGTCCCGCGGTGTATGGTAGTGGTATCAATTGATGGATATGAGCTGTACACCTCGCTCCGATGGTAAATCAGCACCCGACAGGATGTCGGTAAGTGAATCCAGTTATAGTCCTCCTGATTCCCGGAGAAGCCTCTCTCCTTCTTGTTAAAAGTTGAGGCTGAACAGAAACGGATGTAATCCCACTAAAAGTTTGCGTGTGTACGCTGCGTGCTGATCTCCGTAATATATATATATATACATATAGCGGAAACCGATTTGCGCCCAGTTACGCGAACCTGTTCATGGCCCATTGGGAAAATATTGCCATTTGGCACAACAATCCATATATCTCACATATTCTTGGTTGGTATAGATACATTGACGACGTGCTATGTATATGGACCGGCAATGTGGACACACTCTAAGAATTCCTTAATTACCTCAATACGAATGATTTCAATCTCAAATTTACCGCTCAGATTAGTGATATCAGAGTTGAGTTTTTAGATTTGGACATTTCCATTGTTGAAAACTCTATCCAAACCAAAACCTTTCTAAAACCCGTGGACTGTAATTCATACATTCCAGCTTCCAGTGGACATTTAAAGAGATGGCTCACAAATATACCAAAAGGACAGTTCTCTCGGATCAGACGCAACTGTTCCAACCTGGCACTCTATGAGGAACAATCCGAGATTTTGAAAACTAGATTCCTTGAAAGAGAATATAATGCTGATGTACTACATACAGAATTTGAGCAAGTCAGAAATATGGATAGAGCAGCCTTACTACCACCAAAAGCACATAAGGACATGGCAAATCAATTACCACCTGCTCTTATCACAAAATACAATTCCAATCATAAAGAACTTGAAAGAATTGTAAGGAAGCACTGGCATATATTACGAATGGATGAGCATTTGAAGGATATCCTTCCTGGACATCCAAGGATCATCTATAGAAAATCAGATTCGCTGAATACCAAACTTGTCAAGTGCTGTATTCCAAGAACAACTGTTGAAAAATACCATCAAAGCTGGCTGAAAGAGAATAGTGGGGGCTTCTATTATTGCAACAAGTGTCATGCCTGTAAAGCAACCAATCATAAGGGAACGAAACCTACCACCACTTTCGAATCTAACACCACAGGTGAACTTTTTCAGATCAAAACCAAAATCACCTGTGACACTACAGGTGTGGTGTATTTGTTGGAGTGCCCGTGCGGGCTACAGTATGTAGGGCGCACCATTCGCAAACTGCATGTTAGAATCTCAGAGCATCTCCGCAACATCAGTAACCAGTCAGATAGCCACACTGTATCTACCCACTTTCTCAAACATCATAATCATGACCACACCAAACTTCAGTTCATATGAATATGTAAAATACACAAACCATGGAGAGGTGGAGATTTTATTTCCCTCATTTCAAAAGAAGAGGCCAGATGGATTTTTAATTTAAAGACCTTGACCCCAAAAGGATTGAATGTGGATTTCGATCTGGGATACTTCCTCAATTCTTAATATATCCATCACTTTATATATATATTTATATATAATTTTTTATATATAATTTACATATTGGGAATTTCAAGCCAGCCATAGCGTTATCTTTGCCATAGTGTACATTTTTATCATACCACTTATGACTACTACCCTGTATGTACACTTTACATATATGCATGTTCTCTAATTGGTTTACCTTTATATTGATGTATATATAATGTATCCATTTATATCATTTGTTCATTACGTTTTTTGTTTACCTCTGTAATTAAATTATGACTGTTGGCCTTTTGGTGCAGCCACCAGTACTCACTGTTTGATCCTTTGATCATTCAATTATTCAATTGCCCCAATTGCCTAATTGGTTTATTGGCACATCCGGACATTACAAAGACTGGCCAGGGAGACCAGTTGGACTCCATTATCCCTGAGGAAGCCCACTGGCTATTGCCCCGGGCGAAACGCGTTGGGTATTCTCCTTAATCATCACATTAGTGCTTTGTTGGCACTATCTAGCATGCTAGGATCCTTTTACTGCTTTTTACAGACACCAACAACGGAGTACAGCTCGCAGCGTGTATACGCATCTCTGCAGCGGGACCGCCCCCCCCCTCTTCCTGTTCAGCCTGAAACTCTCAGTGAGAAGGAGAGAGGCTTTCCCCGGGAATCAGGAGGATTCAAATCGGATTTATCCATTTCATATTTATCGGCGATATACAGACTCCTGCATCACACATATATATATATATATTACGGAGATCAGCCCGCAGCGTACACACGCAAACTTTTAGCGGGATTACATCCGTTTCTGTTCAGCCTCAACTTTTAACAAGAAGGAGAGAGGCTTCTCCGGGAATCAGGAGGACTATAACTGGATTCACTTACCGACATCCTGTCGGGTGCTGATTGTCACTCACCGGACCATGAGTGCCTCTACTCTGGTGCGAGGTCCTCCATCTTTTCTACCTACACCTGTGTGGAATCGTGGCCGCTCTCTATCCTGCCATCTGCGCATGCGCAGGTCTCGCAATTAGCTTCACCTGTCCATGGAGGTGATTGACAGATCAATCAACTCACCCTATTTGAGGCACCTGCAACCCTAGGTAGGGGCCTGATCTTGAAGTCTCATTCCCAGTGAACTTCTATAGGTGTGTGCAGATCCCTAACTGCTTCCAGCTTTACTCGTTGTACAGTTTCCAAACTGTGTGCAGATTGTTCTTACTACAGCTTCCACGCTGCTCCCTTGTTCAACTCAGCGGCGGTTCCCACACCGCTACAACACTATCATCCCGCTGATCGTGTCACAGCTTCCACGCTGCTCCCTTGTACAACTCAGCGGCGGTTCCCACACCGCTACAACACTATCATCCCGCTGATCGTGTCACAGCTTCCACGCTGCTCCTGGCTCCACTCAGCAGCGGTCCTCTGACCGTTCCAACGCTGACACCCTGCTGATCGTGTTACAGCTTCCACGCTGCTTCCCTGCTCAACTCAGTGGCGGTTCCCATACCGCTACAACGCTTTATCTCCCAGCTGATTCCGGATCTACACAACTGGGTATGCGTTACTAACTATTGACTATTATCTATTCTACTCACATACCAGTTGCATCCATTGTTGTTTGTTGCGCAGGGTACAGGTACCCATATAGACTGTGTTTCCGCATAGCTCCAGTTAGGACTAGCTGTCACTCAAGCTTGTTATCTACTCACGCTACTACTTGGCGTCATTGTGCATAATCTGCTGTGATCAGCTTCTCCCCACTGCAAGGCACCATCTATATATACAGACTATTCATTGTGCCTTGCAAGACATTTCTCTACTCGCGCTGTTCCCATACAGCCACAGTTTGCCTTTCAACTTCACTCTCCTGCACCTGGACAAGTCCTCACTCCCTCCACAGCAGTGGTACAACTTGCTGCACGCAGACCACTGACTTCCCTGCTACATACCTGCACCTGGACAGGTCCTCCTATCACAGCGGTGGTACAACTTGCTACTCGCAGACCACTGACTTTCCTATTACCTACCTACACCTGGACCCGTTTCCTCACCATATCGGTGGTACAACTTGCTGCACGCAGACCACCGACTACCCTGCTACCTACCTGCACCAATCCTATTCTTCCCATCAGAGCAGTGGTACAACTTGCTGTATGCAGACCACTGACTCCTCCTCTACCTATCATCACCAATCCACGTCCACTCCTCGTGTCTACATTATCTTCAGTTTCCAGTTTACAACTCCAAGTCGTTGATTGCCTCAGACTATCTCTACTCTCCTGCTGTTGTGTCGCTCCAATCATTCACCTGCCTGCTTTGAGGTGCGTGCCATATCCCCGCCTCTCCAGCAGAGTACCATCTGGTGAAACTCGGGTAGCAACTCCTAGTGCCCGTGACACTGATTTACCATCGGAGCGAGGTGTACAGCTCATATCCATCAATTGATAAAACTACCATACACCGCGAGACTGCCACTGAGTGCCTGTCTGTATAACAGACACCTAGACGTCCCCGCATCATAAAGTGAGTAACTGTTTAGACTTCTTCGCACGAGTATACCTTATTGATTTTATCAGTACCACCCATTTTTATTTATCATACTGGACATTACTAGAAGGATTAATACAGGACCACCATTGTTTAATCCCAGATTACTCATACTACCGCAGTTTGTAATCACCAATGCGGTTTTAGGTTTATTTCCATGATCACATCTCTATACTCAGCGGACTTTGTTATATCAACACTGTTGGACATTTTTTCATATCACGCTGATATATTTATTGTTACACTGCATATTCCTGTGGCTCCACAATCATTTGGAGTTGGATTTAAGATTTAATATTCCACATTTGTTCTATTATTGTTACTGCATTACATGTATGTAATTTTATTGTATTTACTACAACAGTTTATGCTGTGTTGTATAGTTCCGGCCGGAACACACTGTTCACACAGTTCTGTCATTATTAAACTCATTTGTACCTTTTCCAAGCGGCCAGAACCTGTTTATCTCTATATATCAATATATTCTTTGGGAGTCTTAGGGGTCTCCCATTCAATCCCAGGTTCTTTCTCGGCTGCTCAACATATGTGGAGGAAGCGCACCCTATTCCCCTTTTTTGCTCTAGAAGCTGCCGTTGAATCACATCCTGTTGCTCCAGTCGGCTGAGCAAATGCTGCAACATGTCTTTCGCCGAGGGTTCCACGTTGGGATCCGACATGGTAAAGAAAAGTTTGGCCTGTTCCTACTGTCACAGTTCCACGCGATAGGCAGGTTTTTACGATGCGAATCCTAGGGTTTGTACAGTTTAGCGCTACTCCAGCAGGGCGGGGAGTCTAACGAGTAGACGGTGTTCACCAGGAACCGCTGCAAAGCAGTAAGGTCTTAGCTGCGTCTGCTCGCAGGTCGCGGACCCTGCTAGATTACTGAGCGAGACCCTTTGGGGAAGTCAGGAGACAAGGGACAGTCAATAGCGGTGAAGGGTAGATGAAATACCAGAACAGCTGATGGAACGTCAGCCCAGTAGACAAAGTAGATAGGACTGCAGGTACATGGATGGAGCGTCAGCTCTGTAGACAAGTGAATAGATCTGCAGGTACTTGGTTGGAGCATCAGCTTTGTAGACAAGTAGACAGGTGTGCAGGTACTTGATTGGAGCATCATCTCTGTAGACAAGTAGACAGGAGTGCAGGTACCTTGTTGGAGCGTCAGCTCTGTAGACAAGTAGACAGGAGTGCAGGTACTTGGTTGGAGCGTCAACTTTGTAGACAAGTAGACAGGAGTGCAGGTACTTGGTTGGAGTGTTAGCTCTGTAGACATGTAGACAGGAGTGCAGGTACTTGGTTGGAGCGTCAGCTCTGTAGACAAGTAGACAGGAGATAGGATGTAGCCACGTCTAGCACCAAAGGTAACTAAAGGAACAGGCACTGAGTATATAGAGGAGGTGCCTTTTATATTTGGTGCCAAAATAGCCTGGCCAATGGGAATGCGGCCAGAGGTTTTATATATAGCATGCGCAGACCCGAATCGTAGATGGCGGCGCCCTGGACGGAGCAGACTGCCGGAGGAAGGTAAGTTTTCCGGGGGTCGGGTGAGGTGCCCGATACCCCGGCGAGTGACAATAACTGGTAACTGGGTTCACAAATTAGGATTAGTTGAGAACAGTTAAATATCTGGTATTGCAATTTTTATATTTTAATATATGAGTTACTCTTCCTGATACTGAAAAAAGATTTGTGAGAGTCTACAAGAAATGGGGTAAATGCCTTGACCCAAACACATGTATTTATGTATTAAAAAGCTTTAACAGACTATTTGTTTTTGTACAAACAACTGGAGTGATTATTTGATGAAGTAGTGGAATGCAGGCCAAATTTACATCTAAGAAATAATTGTACTTTCTCTGCCTTGCAAGTGTGTGGTATACAGACCTTGATGTGGAAATTACGGGCATGATGTGGAGGATATGGGTCGCACAGAGAAATTGCTTTTTGTACTTTTTTATCTGGATATTTCAACTTTGACAATATTAATTATGAAACTTAAGCTATGCACCAAGTTGAGAAGCAACTTTAGTTAGTTATTGTTACAGTTTCATGTTTGATTTCCTTTTCATTTATTTTTTAATTATATATACATATTCTTTGATTATTTTATCCAATCATTTTATTATGGTATTTGTAGTAAGAATGAAATAATTTGCAAACCTGCCACTTTTTTTATTTTTAGTTGGGTGTTCATACTGTTGTTCATAATGTTCTCAGGAATATCATTTAGTGATTTAGTACGGAAAAAATATCACACGCAATGTGTCTCCATGGCCATTCCGGAGACACATTGCGCATATTTTTTTCTAAATGAATCTCACCCATATATGTACTAATAAATGATCACAAATCACATACAGGGATTTGGCTGATTTTCACTAAAGCATCAACCACGTTGATCTTTGATGTAATACATTCCTTAAATATGGCTCAATTTAGAGTTGCACGTAACTGCATTTGCGAGATGTAAATATGTGTTGATGCAAAATTGACGCACTGCAAAAATAGTATTTAGAGTAGGGGTGTGCACCGGCAGGGCCCTCTTAAGACCATCTTGGGCCCCGGGCACAGCAGTGCACAGGGGCCCTATATATAAAAAAAAAAAATGATTATATATATGGGCCCGTCGGAGGAAGCCAAAAAAAAAAAAACCTGGAAAAAGAAAAGAAGAAAATACTTACCGTGCTGTCAGCTGGCGATCCGGCTCCCTCCATGGTCTCCTCCTCCATCGCGCTCCGCAATGGATGTCGGGCGGGCGTGATGATGTCACGCCCGACATGCACTGTGAGCGCAACGGAGACTACACTATTATTAACCTCAATAACATTTATTTCCACTAATTTCCAGTCTATTCTGAACACCTCACACCTCACAATATTGTTTTTAGTCCAAAAGGTTGCACCGAGGTAGCTGGATGTCTAAGCTAAGCGACACAAGTGGGCGGCACAAACACGTGGCCCATCTAGTAGTGGCACTGCATTGGCAGACAGGATGGCAGTTTGCAAGAGTTTGCTAGAGGTGCAAGATGGAATTGTCCTCGGGCCCTCCCACCCACCCTGATAGTGTTGAAATAGGACATGCGCACTTTAACAAACCAATCATTTCAGCGACTGGGCCTACCAAACTACTGTGGCTGAAATGATTGGTTTGTTTGGGCCCCCACACCAAAAAAAGCAATTCATCTCTCCCTGTACAAACTAAACTGGCTCTACTGAGGCAAGATGTCATCCTCATCCTCATCCTCTGATTCCTCGCCCCCTTCAGTGTGTACCAGTGTGAACCTTGCACAACACCGAAATCAGTCTTCACTGCACTTGACTCAGGCGCATCCCCACTCCTTTGCCTATGTCGTAGGTGGCTGTGTAGGCTGGAATGGCCTTTTGCTGCTCCTCCATCCTCTGCAGCATATAGAGGGTGGAGTTCAAGCGCGTCACTACCTCTTGTTTTAGTTGATGGCAGGGCAGGTTCATGCTTTTTTGATTTAGCAGGAACAGTGAACGTAGTTTAATATCTGATACTAACATTTCTGCACTGCAGGAACAGTAAACGTAGTTTAATATCTGATACTAATATTTCTGCACTGCAGGAACAGTGAACGTAGTTTAATATCTGATACTAATATTTCTGCACTGCAGGAACTGTGAACGTAGTTTAATATCTGATACTAATATTTCTGGACTGCCTAGTGAAGTGGAATCTCAACGGGATTTGGTACCGGGGACACAATACCTCCATCAACCGTCTAAATTCCACTGCACAGATGGCGGACACCGGACGCACATCTAACACCAACATAGCTGTTACAGCCGCAGCTATCCGCTTTGCCATAGGATGACTACTGTCGTACTTCGTGCTCATTGCAAACGACTGTTGGACGGTCAACTGTTTGGTGAAAGACGTAGCGTTCTTACGACTTCCCCTCTGGGAAGATGACCGACTACCAGCAGCAAAATCAGCATCGGCAGTAGTAGGCGTACCGCTGCAGGATCCTCCGGAAGAATCCCGGATTGAAGAGGACTCAGTCATGCCGGTGACATGGCCTGCAGGACTATCTCTGATGGAGATCGTGGAGGAAATTGACGAGGAGGGTGTTGCTGGTGTGGATAAAACAGGACCAAGGGATTTAGGTGTCCCTGGACTGCTGACTGTCCTAGCCACAGGTCCTGAACTAAACACTGAATTATGAAGGTTCTTCAGGTGACGTATAAGGGAGGATGTCCCTAGGTGGCTAAGATCCTTACCCCTGCTTATTGCAGCTTTACATAAGGTACATATGGCCATACATTTGTTGTCCGGATTGGGATAAAAATAACTCCAGACCGAAGAGGTGGATTTTTTGGTCTTCTGACCAGGCATGACGATGGGCTTTGCATCCCATGGACAACAACTGTTTCCCCCCATGGTGCCTCATTTAAGATAACCACATCAGCATCCTCCTCGTCAAGTTCCTCCTCAGCGCCAGCTACATCAATATCCTCCTCCCGGTGTACAACATTGACACCTTCATTAGCCAAATCTGTAACTGGACTGTGGGTGATCCTTCCAGCATATGCAGAGGGCATGCTGCAAATTCCCGTACAGTGATGGGAAGGTCAGGCTTCACAGCCACCAACACCCTTGGTCTCGCTTTGGGGATTTGTGATGCCATCTCTTTAGAAGGCAGAGTTGTTTGCTGTGTTGTTGATGACAGCTTAAGTCTCTTAAATTTTTTAGAGGGGGGGGAGGAGGAGGGCTTAGATCCTTCGGTGAAGCTGAACCACTAGTCATGAACACGGGCCAGGGCCTAAGCCTTTCCTTGCCACTCCGTGTTGTAAATGGCATATTGGCAAGTTTACGTTTCTCCTCAGATGATTTCAATTTTCTTTTTTTGCTAATTTTAGTGAAATTTGGCTTTTTGGGTTTTACATGCCCTCTACTAGGAGATTGGGCATCGCCCTTGACAGACGACGTTGATGGCATTTTATCGTCTATGTCATGACTAGTGGCAGCAGCTTCAGCATTAGGAGGAAGTGGTTCTTGATCTTTCCCTACTTTATCCTCCAAATTTTGGTACTCCATTATATGCAGCACAAGAGAGCGTACCCCTAAACCACACACACTCGGCAAAGCCTTTACAAATTATCTGCGGCACAGGAGAGTACCACTGGACTGGAGTTATACAGCACTACCTATTTTTTGGTACAGCAGCAACAATAAACGTAGTTTGACTTTGAAATAGCAGTACCTATTTTTTGGTACAGCAGCAACAATGAACGTAGTTTGACTTTGAAATTGCAGTACCTATTTTTTGGTACGGCAGCAACAGTGAACGTAGTTTGACTTTGAAATAGCAGTACCTATTTTTTGGTACAGCAGCAACAATAAACGTAGTTTGACTTTGAAATAGCAGTACCTATTTTTGGGTACAGCAGCAACAGTAAACATAGTTTGACTTTGAAATAGCAGTACCTATTTTTTGGTACAGTAGCAACAGTGAACGTAGCTTGACTTTGAAATAGCAGTACCTATTTTTTGGTACAGCAGCAACAGTGAACGTAGTTTGACTTTGAAATAGCAGTACCTATTTTTTGGTACAGCAGCAACAATAAACGTAGTTTGACTTTGAAATAGCAGTACCTATTTTTTGGTACAGCAGCAACAGTGAACGTAGTTTGACTTTGAAATAGCAGTACCTATTTTTTGGAACAGCTGCAACAGTGAACGTAGTTTGACTTTGAAATAGCAGTACCTATTTTTTGGTACAGCAGCAACCGTGAACGTAGTTTGAGTTTGAAATAGCAGTACCTATTTTTTGGTACAGCAGCAACAGTGAACGTAGTTTGACTTTAAAATAGCAGTACCTATTTTTTGGTACAGCAGCAACAGTGAACGTAGTTTATATAAACTATATAACGTATTTTTATATATTGCAGTACTAATATTTCTTGACTGCAGGAACAGTGAACCTATTCATATATTGCAGTAGAAATTTTTAGAGACTTTTTATATAAATTTTTTTATCTATTTTTTTAATTATTTTTGTATAAGTTTTTTTAATTTTTTTTACATTTTTTAAAATTATTTTTGTATGTTTTTTATAAAAAAAATGATTATTTTTTTATAACTTTTTAATAATTTGGAAATAACTATGCCCTTAGCAGAACAGAGCACAGGACACAGGCAGCACCACCGAACAGTGCTCAGATTCCGTCGGATCCGCACTGTTTGGGTGGGCTCGGATTTCGCTAATCCGAGCCCGCTCATCACTAATTTAGAGTGGCTCATTATGCTTTGCTTTAGAAACTGATGTTAACATACAAGTGCCAAACAGTAAGCATGTGCAGTTGAAAGTTAAGAATGTCCCTTTAGGGATATTAATAGACAATACACCTTATTAATGGTGCTAATTATAAAGTTGATATATATGAGCAGCAGCTGTAATTAGAGGCCAATTACCAAACCCACTAGAAAATAAACAGTACCAAAAAAAAGAAAGATATAATATTCATGAAACTCAATATGCAAGCATGGAAATGCAAATGTGCAGACAAATCTTTGCTTATGCACATATGGGGCATCTTTACGTTCAACTGTAAATTAGGCTAATATTGTGTAATTGAAAGATCCAGCATATTGCCCAAAAGATGACTCACAGATGGCCTCTTCGTCAATGATGTAAGAGGAATATCTGCACAACGTTCAAATATCCTGCTGAGTAACTTCTCTAACTCATCATACTGAACTGGAATGCTGAGGTGATCCTTCCTGTGAATGAACATTAAGATAGAGATCAACATTATTTTCTAGCTTAAAAGTGGTGCTGAGCTCATCAAGATTTACCAATGAGTCTAATGTAATAATATTAGTATTGTACACTATATCTAGTTTAGTTGAGGGTCAAAATCACAAAGATAGATGCAACTTGCTGGCTGTGCTGCCAAAACAAGCCTGATAACAATGAATTTGAATCAATCAGTTCATTATCAAGCACATTGGAAAATGTGGCCGAAAGAAGAGCACTATTGTCTCCTGTATGAAGGCATCTTCTGAAGTTATCCAGTTGCTCAGCCTGTTGAGTTGGTTGGAGTTATAAACATATAAACAAATAACCCTTACATGTGTTTCCCCCCTTTGGCATTGTTATTCACGCCTACCAGTTATTGAATGTGTGGCCCCATTACTGAGACCATGACTAGGACACCAGTAATGGTTGCTTAACAGCACAAGGCTGGTGTAAGCTGATCATAACCTGCGTAAAGATATAGGGAGAGCCACAGACTCGGGAAAAAGGTGAAGAGGAGGTCCCAGGGTTCCTCTTGCAACCTGTGGAGCAAGTCCATGTCCTGCTGCTACAAGGGCCAAAGTACATCATGAGAAAATATAAGTGAAATTGGAGCAAGGTGAGTGAAATGGAAAAAATATGAGGGAGAAATTACCTCAGAATGTGGATGTATGAGTGGAAAGCTCAGTCAGTGGGTAAAGACCGCATTACCTCAGGTCAGTGTCGGACTGGGGCATGAAGGGCCCATCGGGGGAATGCAGTGATAGGGACCCACTACATTGGGGTGTATCCAACTGTAAGAGTGAGTGTGGCCAGTCAAGGGTTTGTGGTCAGCCCATGGAGGACAATTTATAGCACTATAATGTGGTCCTTAAAGAACAAAGTGGACATTGCAAATTAGGTCAGTTTCACAAGTATCATGTACAAAAAGCTATAGATAAAATATGTATTAATCAATAAATAACCTTTATTTATAGTAATAAACACATGTATGAATAAATACAAAAATATAAATTAGAACGAGAAAATTAAACAGCAGCTTTTAAATCAAAGCATATCATTTATCCATCACACAATTATGGACATCTTTCAATGTAGTTTAACACTAAGAAGGTATCATGCAAACCTAAAATATATAAATCAAGTACCTTAACATTCAAACAACAGACACAGTTTGAGTTTCAAATAACTTTAAGTAAACATGTTTATAATCTGCTTATCACAGACAGTGCAAAATTCTCCTTCATTTTTTGGAGTCGCATTGTTAAAGTTTAAGATTGAAAACGTTAACACAACAAATATTTAGTTTAACACTGAGAACATCTGACACAGCAACGCAAAAAAATATAAATAAAATTCCTTAATATTCAAACACCACACAGTTATGATTTTCAAATAACTTTAAATAAACGTGTTTCCAATCGACTACATACTTACCAAGTTTTTGTAGTTGGCATCCGGGAGCCTCCCGGGGAAGGTGGGCGTGCGGGGCTCCGAAAATCACGTAATTTTGGACCCGCCCCCCATGACATGCAGGGCCAAATGCCGCGATTCCCGGAAAATCAGGGCATTTTTGACCTAATTCACTTCACTAGGAAGTGGGCAGATGTGGGAGATTGCCATACTGTCCCGGGAGTCCGTGAGACTTACCAGAAATGCGGGAGTCTCCCGGACATTCCGGGAGAGTTGGCAAGTATGATCTACTAATCAAAGATAGTGCAAAATACCCACATATATTGCCTCCTTCATTTTTTGGATTGGTATTGTTAAAGTTTAGGACTGAGAACGTTAATACAACAACGCAAACAAATATAAATAACATTCCTTAATATTCAAGCACCAAACAGTTTTTATTTTCAAATAACTTTAAATAAACGTGTTTCAAATCTATTAATCATAGACAATGCAAAATACTTGCATATATTACCTCCTTCATTTTTAGGATTGGTATTGATGAAGCATTATGAGTAACAGAAATTAAACTGTTACAGAAGTAATTTTTGGAGAAGAGAAAATCAATGTGCAAATGTATCAATTATGTCATCAAATATGAAATTTCCTACAATACCCCTTTCAATATTAAGAAGCAGAAATTATTCTAACAATTATTGAACAATCATTGATCTCAGTCGATTTTTTACAATTTTAAGCTTTGAAATTTTTTTTCACAAGATACCTGAGTACAAGCTAATGTAAGAAGAGTTTTGTACACAGCAAACAGATTAGTATATGCAGCAGAGTGTAAATTGTGATCATATAGGAGCTGGTAGCAAGAGGTCAGGCAGTTTTCACAGGCTTAATTTATATGACTGAACGTTGTTTCTTCAATGTTTGTTTCTTCTAAACTAACACTTGTGCTCGGAAGAGAATAGGGCTTTTAAAGCACTGAATAATTCTGCACAAAATTTAGAAGCTCTGCTTTAAGCTGGACAATGTCTACCTCAGCTAAATCTGCAACAGTTCTCAGAGCCTCTGTTGGTATTTCACTCTGACCCTGTAAGGAACTCCCAAAGCAGTACAATGAAACTCGGGGACTACTCTGAAGGCCCGGTGTTTGCTGGAGCCCCTAGTGGTGGGGACAGACTTGGCTGCGGGCTGACCGAGGGTCGAGTAACGTATACTGACTTTAAGGAGAACCCAGGAGAGGAGTGATTGGCAGACAGTAGTGAGCAGGAGAACCAAGGTCAGAGGTCACAGGCACAGGTACGAAATCCAGGGACAAGCAAAAAGGTCAGGTGCAGTAGCAAAGGAGCAGAATCCGGTATTCAGGCAAATGGTCAGGGTCAGAAGCGAAGGTTCAATGGTCCAGAAACAAGCAACCGGCAATGAGGCAGCAGTCCTCATTGCCTTAAATGCAGCCAAGAGCCAATCAAAACCTGCCCCTAACAGAGCCACACTTGCAGGCTAATTGCCAAACACTAAAAGGCCAATCAGGGCTTAGCCCTGAACTAACCACCTCAACCTGGCAGTAAAAGCTGGTGTTCCAAAATCCCCACAGGGAATGGTAGTAGAGAACGAGTTGGATTTCGGGTGAAACCCGAGGTTGCAAAAGAACGGGGATGTATGTATAGCGGAATGGCAGGAATTGTTGTACGCAAATTCTGCCCAGGGCAAGAGAGAGGACCAGTTGTCGTGGAATTTAGAAACGTAGATGTGCAGAAACTGTTCTAAAGCCTGGTTAGTCCTCTCTGTCTGTCCATTCGACTGTGGATGATACGCCGAGGACAGACTAATAGAGATCCCGATGGACTTACAAAAAGTTCTCCAAAATCGGGCAGTAAACTGGGATCCTCGATCTGAGATGATGTCTTCGGGAATCCCATGGAGACGAAAAATATGTGTCAAAAACAAGGTGGCCAAGGTTCTGGCATCAGGTAACTTGGGCAATGATATAAAATGTGCCATCTTACTGAACCGATCCACGACTACCAAAATGGTATTATGTCCTGCAGATACTGGTAGGTCAACAATGAAATCCATCGACAGATGGGTCCAAGGCCTGCTTGGAGCAGGCAAGGGTAACAACAGACCAGAAGGACGGTTTCTATCAGATTTATTTCTGGCACAATCAGAACAGGCCCGAACGTAAGTCTCCACATCTTCTGA
This sequence comes from Mixophyes fleayi, assembly GCF_038048845.1. Taxonomy (NCBI): domain Eukaryota; kingdom Metazoa; phylum Chordata; class Amphibia; order Anura; family Limnodynastidae; genus Mixophyes; species Mixophyes fleayi. The sequence goes on from NC_134409.1 coordinate 85,644,175, forward strand.
TAAGGTGGGCCACCAAAGCCAACGAGAAAGAACTTTGATTGTCCTATGAATTCCCGGATGACCAGCAGAGCGATTGTTGTGACCTTCCATGAGGAAAGATTTCCTTAAGTGCACTGGGACAAATAATTTGTTGACCGGTGTCTGAACTGGAGCGATTCTCTGGAAGTGTCGGATAGTAGCTCCTAGATCCTGGGTGAGTCCGAGATGAACAGCAGTTGCAGGAACAATAGGCAACGGGGCAGAAGACTGAAGATGATGGGCCAAAAAACGTCGGGACAAGGAATCGGCCTTAGTATTTTTAGAACCTGGACGGAATGTAATAATGAACCTAAATCTGGTGAAGAATAATGCCCAGTGGGCCTGCCTGGGATTCAGAGTTTTAGCGGTCTGGATGTATTGGAGGTTTTTATGGTCCGTGACGATGGTAATGGTATGTGCGGCTCCCTCTAACCAATGTCGCCATTCCTCCAATGCCAACTTAATGGCCAACAATTCACATTTTCCGACATCATAATTACATTCAGCAGGCAAAACTTTCTAGAGAAAAAGGTACAGGGATGTATCTTTTTGAGTATTGAAGGCGGTCTTCCACTCATCCCCCTTCTTAATTCAAATAAGGTTGTAAGCCCCTCGGAGGTTAATCTTCGAAAATATAGTAGCTTTTTTCAATTGATCAAACAGAACAGAAATCCACGGTAACGGATACGTATTCTTAATTTTGATGTTTTTTAGTCCACGGAAATCAATGCAAGGTCTAAGACTGCCATCTTTTTTTGAAACAAAAAAACAACCTGCGCCTACGGGAGATTTAGAAGGACGAATGAATCCTTTCTTCAGGTTTTTCTCTACATATAGCTCCATGGCTTGAGTTTCAGGAATGGACAAAGAGTATAAACGCCCTTTGGGCAATTTGGAACCTGGTACTAAATCAATTGCGCAGTCATATTCTCGGTGTGGTGGAAGTAAATCAGCTTTCTTTTTGCAGAACACATCACTGAAGTCCTGGTAGGGTACCGGCAACAAGTCTGGACTAGGCCGTAGGATTCTAAGCGGCAAGGTCAAGCAAGACGTAGAGCACTCGGTCTCTACTTTTCCAGTCAATAAGGGGGTTATGACTGCGAAGCCAAGGATACCCCAGAATCAATGGAGCAGAGGGACAGGTAATAAGGTAGAAGGAGAGTTCCTCTGTATGAAGGGCTCCTACAGACAACCAAACCATTGGAGTCCTAGCGAGAATTCTTCCCCCAGGCAAGGGTTTACCATCCAAACCACATGTGGTGATACTTGATCCTAGCTTGATATGTGGAATATCGAGTGTCAGAGCCAAATGTATATCCAGGAAATTACCGGCCGCACCACTATCAAGAAAAGCTGTCAGATCCATAAATTTTCCACGGAAGGCTAAACGTCCAGGGACTAATAAGGAATTTTCTGAAGAGATAATCTGAAGACCTAAGCGCACCTCTTCACCTGCACTTGGGCCTTGGAGTTTCCCGGTTTATTGGGACAAGAACGTACTAAGTGGCCCGGTTGGCCACAATACATACACAGGCCTAATGAGCGTCTTCTGGAGCGTTCTTCCGGAGACAAGCGGTAAGCGCCCAACTGCATGGGTTCAGCGGAATCGGGCAAAGTGGTACTGGAGCTAAAGGATAAGTCCATAGGAACAGAAGATTCTCTTTCAGTGTTCCTTTCTCTGATCCGACGATCAATTTTAATGACGAGTTGCATCAACTCCTCCAGTGAGTCGGGTACTGGATAATGGACTAAGGAATCCTTAATCTGCTCGGTAAGACCTAAGCGAAATTGACTTTGCAGTGCTGGATCGTTCCAGGCACTATCGGTGGACCATCGCCGGAATTCCGCACAATATTCTTCAGCGGAGCGACGTCCTTGCCTCAATGCTCGGAGATGAGACTCAGCTGAGGCCACCCTGTCTGGGTCATCGTACAGTAACCCCAGAGCTTGGAAAAAAGCATCCACGGTCTGCAAGGCTGGGCTCGTTGAAGGCAATGAGAAGGCCCAAGACTGAGGGTCACCCTGCAGTAGGGAGATAATGATCCCTACCCTTTGTTGTTCAGAACCGGTGGAGCGTGGTCTCAGGCGGAAGTACAACTTGCAACTCTCTTTAAAGTTACGGAAGACTGACCTGCTTCCCGAGAATCGGTCCGGCAAGTTCATTTTGGGCTCTGGTGTGTCACCAGCGGGGACTTGCTGAAGCTGCAGGTCTCTGGAAGCCCCCTCTTGGACTGCCAAGCGCTGGGAAAAATTCTGCACCACTTGGGAAATCACCTGTATCTGATTCGCCAGGATCTGGGCTGGAGACAGATTCGGTTCTTCGTTGTCCATGGCCGACTAATACCAATCTTCCTTGGCCGGTTATAATGTAAGGAACTCCGAAGCCAGTACAATGAAACTCGGGGACTACTCTGAAGGCCCGGTGTTCGCTGGAGTCCCTAGTGGTGGGGACAGACTTCTCTGCGGGCCGACCGAGGGTCCTATAACGTATACTGACTTTAAGGAGAACCCAGGAGAGGAGTGATTGCCAGACAGTAGTGAGCAGGAGAACCAAGGTCAGAGGTCACAGGCACAGGTACGAAATCCAGGGACAAGCAAAAAGGTCAGGTGCACTAGCAAAGGAGCAGAATCCGGTATTCAGGCAAATGGTCAGGGTCAGAAGCGAAGGTTCAATGGTCCAGAAACAAGCAAAGGTCATACTCGGGAAGTCAATCAAAGGTAACAATCACCAAGCAGAGAGAGAACAAGCAGGCAGCAGAACTGAGGACAGGACGCTATAACCGGCAATGAGGCAGCAGTCCTCATTGCCTTAAATGCAGCCAAGAGCCAATCAAAACCTGCCCCTAACAGAGCCACACTTGCAGGCTAATTGCCAGACACTAAAAGGCCAATCAGGGCTTAGCCCTGAACTCCCCACCTGCAGGCTAATGCCTGCTAATTCAGCTACAGGCTGAATCTGACAGTCTGCAGACGCGCCCGGCTGCCGAGACGCAATGCTGAGGGGACGTCCGGCCGTTGCCTTGGCAACGGTCGGGAGCTGGAGGGAAGTGACGTCCCAGTCGTCATAGTGACGGCTGGGACGCTAGGGCAGACAGGAAATGAGCCGCGGCGGCTGTGAGTACCGCTGCAGCTCGTGACACTAGACCCCCCTTGAGGAGGGGTTAAAGAACGCCGACATCCAGGTTTCGTGGGAAACTTTTTAGAAAACTCTTTGATGAGCCTTCCAGCGTGAGGGCGCCTCTGTGGTATCCAAGAACGCTCCTCAGGGCCATAATCCTTCCAATGTACGAGGAATTGAACTTGGCCTTGAACCTTCCTTGAGTCAAGGATTCTTTCGATAATATATTTGTGGTCCCCGTTCACCATCAGAGACCTGGGCCTGTTAGAGAGAGGCCGATTAAACTTGCTGGGAGCGGCGACTTTCTTCAGAAGCGAACAATGAAAAGTAGCAGGTATTTTTAAGGAAGTTGGTAGTTTTAACCTAAATGCCACTGGATTCATTTTTTTTTCAATTGGAAATGGTCCAATGTATCAGGGCCCCAACTTCCTGCATGGTTGCCGCAACCTGATGTTCCGTGTGGATAACCAAACCCGATCCCCCACTTTCAATGAACATGGTCTACGATGGCGGTCAGCGAAGACCTTGGATTTTTGGGAGGCTTGCCCTAATGCAGAGTGCACCTTTTTCCAGACATATCTCAACCTGGCAGTAAAAGCTGGTGTTCCAAAATCCCCACAGGGAATGGTAGTAGAGAACGAGTTGGATTTCGGGTGAAACCCGAGGTTGCAAAAGAACGGGGATGTATGTATAGCGGAATGGCAGGACGCAAATTCTGCCCAGGGCAAGAGAGAGGACCAGTTGTCGTGGAATTTAGAAATGTAGATGCGCAGAAACTGTTCTAAAGCCTGGTTAGTCCTCTCTGTCTGTCCATTTGACTATGGGTAATACGCCGAGGACAGACTAATAGAGATCCCGATGGACTTACAAAAAGATCTCCAAAATCGGGCAATAAACTGGGATCCTCGATCTGAGACGATGTCTTCGGGAATCCCATGGAGACAAAAAATATGTGTCAAAAACAAGGTGGCCAAGGTTCTGGCATCAGGTAACTTGGGCAATAATATAAAATGTGCCATCTTACTGAACCGGTCATGGTGACTGCCGGGACGCTGGGGCAGACAGGAAGCGAGTCGCGGCGGCTGTGAGTACCACCGCGGCTCGTGACAGACCCTTCATCATTTGGTTAAACTGCCTTGGGTCAAAGTAGGTTAAATTCGAAATGATGCTTTAATTTTTTGAAAACTTTTTATCAATACTCTCTACTGCTTGATCAAGTACAACATAGTATGTCTGAATTTCGAAAGCTTTTAGAGAGTCTTCAATAGGCTCATCCTGAGATAACACATCAGGGGGTAAATGTATCAAACTGAGAGTTTTCCGGCGAGTTTGAAAAGTGGAGATGTTGCCTATAACAACCAATCAGAATCTTGCAATCATTTTGTAGAATGAACAAAATAAATGATAGCTAGAATCTGATTGGTTTTTCAAACCCAAGGCATCCTTTTTTCCTTGGTCTCCTTTTTTCTAGTAGACTTTTTTGGACTTTTGCAGTTACAGAATGCTCTTCAAGAGAACTATCAACTTTGTCAATAAATGAATTCACTAATACAATTACTTTCAAAAATGAAGGTCTAAGCTTCTGAAGCAGAGTCTTTGCAATGTCAACCATTCGCCATGCCTGTAATATCTCCAAGCCAGCAGTCTGCAGATAATCAGAAACTGGAGTTGAAATTTCAAAGATCTGAATGAACATAAATGTTACAAGTAGTGTTTCGTATCTTGTCCAGCCACGGAGTAAGTACTTTGCCTCACTAATGATTTTACTGTCAAACTGTGGTGACACTGAAATATACTTCAGGCAATAAAGCAAGTTGCTGTACAATTCATTGGATTGTTCAGAAGATAATCCAAAAATTGTACTTAATGCCCTTGGTTTGCTCCACCAGCGTGTGTCACCGATTTTCTTTAGTCGTGAAAGTTTTTCCTGCCCTTGACGCTGGTTGGAGACCCGTTCTGACCACACAAATGATGTCTTGTAAGACTCTGAAAAAAAACATGCTGTTTTCTCTAAAAGCCCAAATAATGACTTTACTGGAGTAACACACTGTGTGATATCTACAATTACCAAATTAAGAATATGAGCATAACACCACGTGTACACTGAATTACAGGACTCTTTTCTTATGTAGGCCTGTACTCCACTATAGTGCCCAATCACGTTTGCAGCACCATCAAAAGCGCAACCAATAATGTTACATATGCTCAGAGAGAACATTTCAAGTCGATCCTTTAGAACAGAAAGTAGAGCTTCCCCAGTTGTGCTTCTGACATCAACAACACTGAAGAGTCTTTTAAAAACCATGAGCCTGATTCATTAGTGATCTTATCTTGTGCAAAAGTTAAGATGCTTATTGTTAAGAAGAAACAGGGAGATAAGAGTGAAGTTAAGATGGATTTTCATCATAACTTAAGAAATTCTTCACTTACGCAGTTAATTTAGCTTCTTATCTCCCTTTTCTGGGCATGCATAGAGTGGATTTGCTTAAGATAAGCAAAAAACGGCAGATAAGATCACTAATGAATCAGGCCCCATGTCTTTGGTATACCTTAAAATGATGCTACATTGTTCCACAACACCAATATCCTGTGTACTGTCCATTTCTACACTAAATTTCATAGCATCTTTCACCTCCTGGCTTATTTTCTGTTTTACCATATTTCCCATAATTATTATGAGCTTGTTAACAGTTGTTTTGCTTAAAAATGTTAACATTCCACCCTTCCTTTACTCTTCTGATGGTGTCTTTTCCTGGCTTCACATTTTGCTACTGTTTGCTGTATGTGTTTTTGCAGTACACCATCATATTTACTCAGAACCAGAACTAACTCAAGAAAGTTGAGGTCACTATTGAGTAAAGTATGAGCACCCCCATCCTTTCCTCTGTAAGCAAGAGCTTGCTTTGCAATGTATAGCATGATAGCAATAAGGCGACTGATTACCATGCGATTGTGCGGCACTTCTCTATGTTTGCTTGCTAAATTTACATTGATTAAAGTGTATGTAACGCCCCCTAGTGGCGTTTTAGTAAAACCTTGCACCTCAGGGAATACAGGAGGGGTCACCTAGAGGGCAAGCTAGAAGTTTAAGAAAAGTTAAATAAACTTGTTACCATGGTAATAACCCAGCCCAGTCTGTGAGACTAGGGGAGAAGAAGGAGGGGGACCTGGGGGAGAAAGGGGTGGAAGCTCCAGGATCCCCCACCATTGCCTGGAAGTCTGAGCGTGGTGACTGAGCCAGGGCAAGGAATGTGAGCCCTGGATGAGGGGGAGAACTCCAAGTCACTATAGAGAACCCAAGAGAGAGGGAGACACTTTGCATGGGAGAGACCCTGGAGTAGGGTTGCAACAAGAGGCATGGTAGCTGTATTGTCAGATCCTGAGGCTGAGAGAACACAGAGTGAAGTGTCAGAGCACAGGAGACATTATCCCCGCAGAGGAGGGATGAGCTGCAGTTGAGAGGTACACAGCGTGTGTGAGAGCTGCATGGAGAAGAAGCTGCCTGCCTGTTAGCATCCATGTGAGTGCCCCTGCAGAGGAGGGTGATCTGCAATGAGTATGGAGTGTAAGAGACCTATGATTTATGTTATTTAACATCTGGATAACATTAAGAACTGTGCAGGAGGAGTAATAAGATATTTGCAACCATATTCGTATTGCTCATTAAGAACTGTGCTGGAGAGAGAAAGGAGATATATATATTTTTCTTTATTGCTGCAACCATTATGATTATCGTGCTGGAGGAAGAGGAGTGTAAATAAAGAGTTGAGTTTATTATAGAGATGGTCTGGCGCCCAAATTATTGTGACTTCTATTACACTGCACCAAAGTGACATCCCCTGTGTCCCACTAACTACAAAGAAACATCTGCATGTGCAAGGACCCCCTGATCATTTACACCCATGCCCATCAGCTAGCCAGGGCTTGAGAAGGAGATGCACTGTGTACCCTTTGCACACCACACTACACACAGTGAAAGGGGGTTACATTTCTATTTCACTTTTCCTTTCTGCAGCTAAATATGCATTGACAGCTACTTGATGTTGGCTAAATTCTTCATGTTCCCTTACTCTGTTATACACTCGGTGTTTATTAACTTGCCATCCAAAAATAAAATTACTTTTACGATTTCTACAAAATGCCATACAGGTTGAACAAAATATTTTCTGACTTTCAACACAGTAAGAGAGTCATTTCCTCTGAATGGCACTTCCTCCGGGAACAGGTCGAAAGTAGACTTTATGAGCTTGAAAAGGCAAAGTAAGCGTAGCATCTGAAGGCGGCTGCAATTTCGTAAAATTTAATTTAACTGAAAGACTGCATAATGCTTCTGGTGCAACAAAAACATTACATTTTTCAGATACAGATGGAATAGGTGAAGATCTCACTTTCTGCAGAACTGTCCGTATCTTGACCATGTGTCTCGGTGATGCCGAGCCCACAAATTTTTTCTCCTGAGCCTTCCAGTTCACTTAATACAACGGACGGACCTTTGTCTGCACTAGACACTGATGCTGCAGCAGAATTCTTCTGTACTGTGCTTTCAGAAACATGTTGAAGGCTTAAGCCCTTTGCTTCTACAGTAACATCCTTAGACTTCCATAGCTTTTGTTAGCCTGGTGCATTTCCTGTTTCTCTCAGACTCCTCTGTGACGCTTGCAATCTCTAGACCGAGCCACTTATATATTTCTTCTTTTTAGGCACTTACGCTTGGCTTTTGTCTTCTGAAACTGAACTTCTTTTCGAAGACATTTTGTAGTGCCTAGCAATAGCACAAACAATATTTTTGACATCAGTGATGCCCAATAAAGATTGCTTGATGTTCTGTCTGCAGATAGTTCCAGCTCTGTTTCCCTCAATTATGCATAACAATTTCTTAGATCTCATCCTTATCATGCTGTCCTACAATCTCTTCATTATAAACAACCTCATATATAATGATGCCAACATGGTAAGACAGCACAATTACCAAGATCTCAATATTATGCCATCCTATATAACTATGATTAACACATACACAGTATTATAAAGACAAGGCCATCTTACTTCAATATTATCATGCCACCCTAGGAAGACCATATACACATTATTATGGCCATGACACCTCACCTTACTATAATTATGCCCACCTACTTCATTATAATTATGCCTGCCTATGTCAACCATATACATGCCATCCTACTTCATTATAATCAAGCAAGCCTATGTCAACCATATACATGCCATCCTACTTCGTTATAATCATGCTATGCCCTCCAACATGCCATTCCCTCAAAATATACTAATTATATGCAATGATCACATAATTAGGAACATTATATAATCTCATGATAATGATATTCCATAAACAAAGCCGTTTTAATCATGTAATGCAAACTTATTATACATTTTCAGAGTGGCTTGCTAAAATGAAATCTTTAGAAACATTAAAAAGATTAGTATAAAGAAATGTTTTCCTACCTGTAAATAATGAGTATCTTTATCTTTGATTGATCCTGGATTCTCAATCTGGGTGCAGCTTGATTCAAGATTGGTCAGGTTTTTCAGATTATCTTCCAGTTTTCAAATGGGGCCCAGTGTGTTTTCTGCATTGTAATATACAATAACATTTTATCACATGCTTTTGCCTCATACCTCTCCCTATTTCCCTCTTTCATCCCTCATGCCTCAGGGCTCTCCTCATTTCCCTCTTTCATCCCTCATGCCTCAGGACTCTCACCATTTCCTTCTTTCATACATCTCACCATTTCCCTCTTTCATCCCTCATGACTCAGGGCTCTCCCCATTTCCCTCTTTCATCCCTCATGCCTCAGGACTCTCACCTTTTCCTTCTTTTATACCTCTCACCATTTCCCTCTTTCATCCCTCATGCCTCAGGGCTCTTCCCATATCCCTCTTTCATCCTTCATGCCTCAGAACTCTCACCATTTCCCTCTTTTATGCCTCATGCCTCTCACCATTTCCCTCTTTCATGCCTCAGGACTCTTCTCATTTCCCTCTTTCATCCCTCATGCCTCAGGACTCTCACCATTTCCCTCGTTCATCCCTCATGCCTCAGGACTCTCACCATTTCCCTCTTTCATCCCTCATGCCTCAGGACTCTCACCATTTCCTTCTTTCATACATCTCACCATTTCCCTCTTGCATGCCTCAGGGCTCTCTCCATTTCCCTCTTTCATCCCTCATCACTCAGGGCTCTCCCCATATCCCTAATGAGTATCTTTATCTTTGATTGATCCTGGATTCTCAATCTGGGTGCAGCTTGATTCAAGATTGGTCAGGTTTTTCAGATTATCTTCCAGTTTTCAAATGGGGCCCAGTGTGTTTTCTGCATTGTAATATACAATAACATTTTATCACATGCTTTTGCCTCATACCTCTCCCTATTTCCCTCTTTCATCCCTCATGCCTCAGGGCTCTCCCCATTTCCCTCTTTCATCCCTCATGCCTCAGGACTCTCACCTTTTCCCTCTTTTATACCTCTCACCATTTCCCTCTTTCATGTCTCAGGGCTCTCCCCATTTCCCTCTTTCATACCTCATGACTCAGGACTCTCACCATTTCCCTCTTTCACGTCCCTCCCCATTTCCCTCTTTCATCCCTCATGCCTCAGGGCTCTCCCCATATCCCTCTTTCATCCCTCGTGCCTCAGTGCTCTCTCCATTTCTTTCTTTCTTGTCCCTCAGGGCTTTCCCCATTTCCTTCTTTCTTGTCCCTCAGGGATCTCCCCATTTTCCTCTTTCTTGTCCCTCAGGGCTCTCCCCATTTCCCTCTTTCTTGTCCCTCAGGGCTTTCCCCATTTCCTTCTTTCTTATCCCTCAGGGCTCTCCCCATTATCCTCTTTCTTGTCCCTCAGGGCTCTCCCCATATCCCCTTTTGTTGTCCCTCAGGGCTCTCCCCACATCTCTTTTTCTTGTCCCTCAGGGCTCTCCCTATATCCCTTTTTCTTGTCCCTCAGTGCTTCTCTGCTCATTTATGTGTAAAAACAAAAATGACAGGCTGACTGGCGTGGGAGTGCACTTACTTACCTGTGACTGTGAAAAGCTCCGACATCCTGTCTTCAAGCTCCTCTGGGCAGCCGTGGCTGGAGAACAGGAACTACTCCTCCCCTGCTCATAATGAAAAACACTCTACCGTGCAGGTGCAGAAAGCCCAGATTTGGCTCTCTTGTGGTAGTGTGGTTACCTGAGCTGTCGCCTCCGCCATCGCCATTGGAATCAGCATTTCTGTAAACTCCGCCCTAACAATGGAGGGGCCAGAGCTTTAACGCGGGCAGGCCTACCGGGGGATAGCCCAGCTGCCCGGCAGACCAGTCCAAGGATGCCTCAGGTTATAATGCTATGACTGAGATACAGAGTATGTCAGTGAGTAAACTCTGAGACACTCTGCTCGGAGCAGTTAGGCAGCAAACGTGTGTTAACCCCACAGACGTGGAGTGAAAAGGGCTGAGAGAACATTAGTGTAGCACTGGCGACCCAAATAGGCCGCACATCTGCATTAGATACCTCAACTGCAGGCAGAGAACAGCATATCCCAGCATGCAGTGGGAAGGAGGAGCTTGTGAAAAAGCAGTTAGAAAACGGTAGTTGGAATTTTAAGAGGGACGGAGAGAGAGGCAGCAATTGGAAGAAGAGGAGAAGGAGCATGGAGGAGAGAAGAGGAAACAGTACTGAGCAAGGGCTACAGCAGTAATGAGAGAGACCAGCGCTGTATAGACAGAAGATAATGCCATAACAGGAGACAGTATAAGCTGGGCTGCAGTGAGAGGTCTGAACAGAACAGCAAAGAGAGAGAGAGAATCTGATAAGTACAAATGTTTCTTATATTGTTTATGTGATTGGACGTAGCCATATTTGTTAGCTAGATAGGGATAGTTAGGATGATTGAACTTACTCAAATCAAGAGAAAGCAGCAAATGTGTTCTGTTATACATGCAATACTTACAGAGAGGAGATAATTTATTTGGCAAGAAACCTATTATGTGAATTTGGACATTGTTTTGCATTTCAAGCTGCAAACTGCATTTTATTGGAGTTTAAAGAAGAAGGGGGCTATTTTCCAGCTAACTAATGATAAAGCTGCGTATCCATAAGGATATATCATACCTGCCTACTCTCCCGGAATTCCCAGGAGGCTCACGAATTTCGGGGAGTCCTCACGGACTCCCGGAAGAGTAAGCAAAGCTCCCGAAATTTGGCGAAATTCATGGCAGTGAATGGGGGGGGGGCTTGATCGTGACATTAAGCTCCGCCCCCTTATTTTAGACAGATATCTGTATACAGCATTTTATCAATACAGAGAAAACTCCCCCAACATACTGCTGTAAATAGAAGTAGCAGCTCCTTTGCTGTTTATAGCAGTGTGTTGGGGGAATTTTGCTCTCTTCATTTGTTCCTTACATTTTGTTAATAAAGTATAACTTGAATGAGCTCCTACGGCCTCAAGTACCACCTTTATGCTGATGACACTCAACTCTATCTCTCCTCTCCTGATCTCTCTCCCTCCCTCCTCTCTAGGGTGTCCACCTGCCTCTCTGCCATCTCCTCCTGGATGTCCTCTCGATTCCTCAAACTCAACCTCGCCAAAACCAAACTCATTGTCTTTCCTCCCCCTCATACTTCCTCCCCCTCTGACCTCTATCACTGTCGACAACACCTCTATCTCCCCTGTCCCCCAACTTCGCTGCCTCGGGGTCATCCTTGACTCCTCTCTCTCCTTTGCCCCTCACATTCTCTCTCTTGCTAAATCCTGCCGCTTCCAGCTGCGTAACATCGCACGCATCCGGCCCTTCCTCTCCCAAGATGCCACCAAATGTCTTATTCACACTCTGATCATCTCCCGCTTGGACTACTGCAACCTTCTCCTCACTGGCCTTCCCCACTCTCATCTCGCTCCCCTTAGTTCTGTGCTTAATGCAGCCGCTAGGCTAATCTTCCTTTCTCGCCGCTCCTCTTCTGTCTCCCACATCTACCAAGCCCTTCACTGGCTCCCCTTCCCCTACAGAATCCTGTTCAAGCTCCTCACTCTCACATACAAGGCCCTCGCCAACTCCACTGCTCCCTACATCTCCAACCTCATCTCTATTCACGCTCCATCCCGCCCTCTCCGATCTGCCAACGACCATCGCCTCTCCTCCTCTCTGATTACCTCCTCACACGCGCAAATCCAAGACTTCTCCCGCGCTGCCCCCCTCCACTGGAACAAGCTCCCTCCCTCCATCAGAACATCCCCTACTCTGTCCAGTTTCAAACGGGCTCTAAAAACCCACCTATTTCTCAAAGCCTTCCAGTCTCCCACTTAACTTCCTACCTTTTCTGCCTCCCTCCCCTCTTCCCCCTCCCCTGAATCTGCCTCCGTTCCCCCTTCTCTCCCTCTCACCCCGTGTCTCTCTGTCTGTCTACCCCTCTCCTTAGATTGTACGCTCCCTTGAGCAGGGCCATCTCTCCTCCTGTTTCCAGCTACCTTTCCTCCCACCCCTCTGGGGGTCTCCCCGTCATCCGCGCCCTTCCTCTTGGGCTCCGGCTCCTGCCGGTCTTCCCTCCCCCCTCTCTCTAGCTGTGCTCTGAGCTTACTGAGTTACTGTGCTTATTGTTTACTGTATTTTGCCGTCCCACCTTGTACTGTACTTGTTTGTCCCTGTACGGCGCTACGGACACTGAGTGGCGCCTTATAAATAAAAATTAATAATAATAATAATTAAAAAGTCTCAACGTAGAAATCCTTGTCACTAGGAACTGGTAAATCCGTTTCCACACCGGCTAATTAGTAAAACGCTGCTCAAACTTAGATACAGATACAGGGCACTTATCTAATGGTTCTGCGCCTTTCTCAGTACTGTTTATATGGCCCCTTTTTGGTACCTGTCGCCTCTGGCCTTGGCTCCAGGGAATCAGGTCCCCCAGGCCCTGCTCTCATCTTGTAATGTTATGAGGAGCGCCGCAAGACGGGGGAGGGGCTAGTGTGGTGGCTAGCCTCCTCCCTCCCTCCTGTGTGTGGCCTGCTCTGTGTCACATGGGATGTGCACCACACTGTGTGTATTATGTGTGTGTGAGGGGCCACTGTCTGTGTGTATTATGTGTGTGTGTGAGGGGCCAGTGTATATATATATATATATATTATGTGTGTGTTTGTGAGGGGCCAGTGTATTTATATTATGTGTGTGTTTGTGAGGGGCCAGTGTATTTATATTATGTGTGTGTTTGTGAGGGGCCAGTGTATTTATATTATGTGTGTGTGAGGGGCTGTTTCTGGGGGAGAAATAGGTATATTTTTTAAATGGTAACACTATTAATTTAATGTTTTGGTTGAAGGGAAGCCTACTTATAAAATGTGGGTGCTATATTGATTTAACACTGGGGCTGGTTGGAGTTCACTAAATTTCATGTACCCATTTTTTTTTATCCAAATAGGGTCTCCAACATTCCAGGATCCAGACAAGCAGCAACTGATCTAAAGACACAGCAGCCACAAGTGATGAAAGTGTCGAGAACATCTAGAAGAGAGCAGCACAGTCTGCCAACTATCCTGAATCTGGTGGGATTTATATTATGAGGAGGTCTGACTTGTTTAAATGTTGCACTATGGGATTCATGCAGAAGACTGACATATTAACATGATTATTACATTCCGGAACTTTTTCATGTTTCTGTAGGAAGAGTCAGTAACTGTAGTGGCGGACGGTCTATGACATGGTAGTGATAGGAGACTGCTGTTTTTTCATTACTGGGATTGCTAACCCTGACCTGCAGGTTCTTGACATGTTAATTATGATTAATACCTAAGTTTAGTTACAGATAAAGTACAGCTGTGGTGGAAGTGGGGTGTATATGGTAGTATGCCATACCGCTACTTCTCATACTGCCTTCATTGTAAAATAATAAAATTCCATTCACTTGTTTACATTCCCATTACATTTTTCATACCGCCACTTCTAAATTTCCACTTCGACCACTGAGCTTAATATTCATCGTATGGAGTATATGATTAGTATATTTCTAAATTCTGCTACATCCTTTGACAAAGTAAGGGGTCCATGGTCATTATTCTTTAAATGCTGGGACCACAGTGTGATGTAGTGTAATGACAAAGGAGGGCACAGTGTGATGAGAGTGACAGTAATGAGGGTCCGCAGAGTGATGCAGTGTAATGATAAAGGAGGGCACAGTGTGATGAGAGGGACAGTAATGAGGGGCCACATGGTGATGCAGGAGGAGCAGTGTGATGTGTGGCAGGACATAGCTTACCCTTCGACTTAACTATAGGGGTATATACTATGCTAAAAATATATAGTGCTATTGATTGTTTCAGGGAGGGGGGGGCAAACCAATATCTTGCCTAGGGCCCCATGAGGTCTAAATCCGGCTCTGCTCACCGCCCCTTTTTCTGTCGAAATTCATTGTTCTTCTTCCTTCCTTTCCCACCAAAATCCGAATATGCTGAATGCCGCCGCTTCATTGTGACGTCACTGAAGACAGCGACATGTACATTTAAAGAGGTATGTTAAAGTAAGGGTTAGGGTTAGGTTTATGCTGCATAAAACATTGCTCTCATTGGTGACGCCACAGTGAAGCGCCGGCATCCAGGATCTTCGGATTTTACAGCAGTCGCATAGTAGGTCTTTCGGTTATGTCCTCCATTGGTGTCAAGGTGTGTACATTTTAATTATGCAGTGATTTCACTGTTCGTGTTTTTTTTGTAAGTATAGTTGGTGTCAGTATCCCAAGCATCGGGATATGGTACCCAAACCGATCTCAGGCACACTATGCAAAGCTGTACCTGCCTGGGCACTTCGGAAGCGTTCTTTGGCTCATTGTGATCATTTTGGCGACCCGGTCTCCCTTCTACAATGTGTGTGTGTGGCCTCAGGATCTTCCTTATCCACCCCTGATACATCCCTTCTCTCTCCGGATCCCTTCTTAACATCATTATCTTCCTCTCTACCTAAAGTAGAGGCTAATAAGCCATCATAGTTTAATTCTTGTGTTGTTACCTTTCCTTAAGACAAACTCTATTTTCTCATTTTCTTGTGGAAGTGAGAAATGTTTTCTATTAGGAAGTGCTCGGTATGCCTATTATTTATCTGACTCTGATGGAAACCCATTGTCACTGTGTGTGAACCTGTGGTGCATAGGTGCGTAATGCACTTCCTCACTTGCACTTTGCTCTGTCCTGGCTTACTCTTGAGTATGGGTACAAGTTATTAGAAGGTCCCCGTGCATGCAGGTTCTACAGTAATGTCTGTGGGAACACAGGTGTTGTTACATGGTAGTGAATTGCAATAGTTGTCATAGTACTTTGGTAACCTGATCATCTCTAGATTGAAAAAAAGAGACTCTTTACTCACACTACTACACTCCAACACTTGCATAATTGCAATAATAAAGTAACTTTGTACAGTTCACATATACATCTCATGTGCCCTCCTGCGCAGATCTTAAATTAGTAGTACAATTGCAATTAACATAACTATATTAATAGGACAGTCCCTGGTAAAATGTTGCCTCACGGGAGTGATATCACTCACTCTGCTCTGGAACTATGCTTGCTAGTATTCTGTCAGACTTGCTCCCCCCTCCCTGTGATGGTAACACACGTTTGTTGCCTCTCTGCTCCCAGCAAGATGTCTCTGGGTTCACTCACTCAGATTCTGTCTCTCTTAGTTATACTGTAAAAGTTTGAGGTAATTTGGAATATTCCCCCTGACTGATCTCTCCTGTCTATCATATAGGCACATTCTGAGGCAATTTCTCCTTTAAATCTGTCCCATTTCACTCATATTCTGTCTGTCATGATGTACTTTGGCCATTGTGGCAGCAGGCAAAGGAGGATTTTTGTACTTATGTTAAATCTCTTTCTCCGAGTCCATCTGGGGGACTCTGCTACAATGGGGTTGTCTGAGGGCGCATGGAGTTGGCACTTAAATAGTTAAGAACAAACCTTGCTGCTGACTCCTCCCCTCTGCAAACCCACCTACTTCAGTAATACTAAAGTCCCAAGAAAATGGGCACAACAATGTAACTTAACAAACCAACAGCAAAAGGGAGGGAACGCAGTGTCCCCCAGTTCTACTTGGAGAAAGAGATTTAACGTAAGTACAAATAAACCTCTTTTCTCCATCATATATTCTGGGCGACACTGCTACAATGGGGACCTTCTAAAGTACCCCCTTAAGGGTGGAAATGACCTGGTCTACTGGCTTGAAAAACATTTCTGCCAAAATTGGCGTCCGAAGACGCAAAATTGTTAAACTTGTAAAATCAAGTAAAAGTATGAACAGAGGACCAGGTAGCTGCCCTACACAGTTGATCCGCAGAAGCTCCATGACAAGCAGCCCAGGACGCCCCTACCGCATGTGTAGAATGCGCCGTGAGAACTCTAGGCACAGGACGATTCATACTCATATATAGGCATGTCTAATCACATATTTAATCCAGCGAGCAATAGTTTGTTTGGTAGCTGGCCATCTTCTTTTAGAAGAATCGTAAAGCACAAAGAGAGAATCAGTTCTTCGACAAGTGGAAGTCCTTTCCACATATATCTTTAAAGCTTTAACTACATCCAGACCAGTAGATGAAGGAGTAGAAGAAGAATGTCCCAAAGAGGACATTTCTCTTAACGAAAGGCCAGAACCACTATGTCTTGATTTATATAGAAACTTGGAACCACTTTAGGCAAAAAGGAAGGAACGGTCCTGAGAACAGCTCTGTCCTCATGAAAAACTAAGTAAGGATCCCTACAGGACAAGGCTCTTCTAGCAGAAGCAATGGCTAAAAGGAAGACCACCTTCCATGTCATAAATCTGATGTCAGTCGATTGTAGAGGTTGAAATGGAGGATGCTGAAGAACATCAAGGACTAGATTTAAGTCCCAAGGAGCCAACGGAGGGACATTGGGTGGCTGAATATGCAGCACTCCCTTATGAAAGGTACAAACATCAGGTAAAGAGGCCAAACATTGTTGGAAAAAAATAGAGAGGGCTGAGACTTGCACCTTTAAAAAATTTAACCTAAGACCCGTTTCTAGACCAACCTGGAGAAAAGCTAGAAACCGGGCCAGGCTGAAAAATGCAGGGTCACAACACTTCTTTTCACACCATTGTACGTAAATTTTCCACAACCTATGATATATCTTAGCAGACACTGGCTTACGAGCTTTCATAAGGGTATCCACTACTCTCAATGAGAAACCTCTTGATCTCCAGAGACTGGCCTAAATAGCCATGCCATTAAAGCCAACCAAGTTAAGTACTGATAATGAAAAGGTCCTTGAATGAGGAGATCGGATCGGAGGGGGAGGAGCCCAACCTCTTCCTACTGCCATACGCAATATGTCCACAAATCAAACTCGCCTTGGCCAATTTGGCGCCACTAGAATTACTGGCTGACATCCTCTTCTGACTCTTCGTAGTACTCGAGGAATCATCAGGATTGGGTGAAATAGATATCCCACTACATTGACATCACATCCACCACTGCCGCCAGAGGATCCCTGGTTCTCGCGCAAAACTTCGGTACTTGATGGTTGTAACTAGATGCCATTAAATCCAGATCTGGAAGGCCCCATCTTTGAACCAGTTAATGAAAAACCTGCGATGTGGAGACCATTCTCCCAGAAGATTTGCATGTCTGCTTAGATAATCCGCCTCCCAGTTTTTCTCTCCTGGAATGAAGACCGCAGATATCTCTGGAACCCAGGTCTCTGCCCAAGACAGGATCTGTTCTGCTACCTGAATTGCTCCTGCACTTTTTGTTACTCCCTGACGATTTACATACGCCACTGCCGTGGCATTGTCTGACTGCAGACGAACCGGCTTTCTTTGAAGAAAGGATGGCGCTCTTTGAAAACCTAGCAACATGGCTCGTAATTCCAGAAAATTGATTGGCAAAAGAGTCTCCCTGATGGACCAGAGTCCCTGCATCCGAAGATGGAGGACCACTGCTCCCCAACCTTGCAAGCTTGCATCCGTAGTTACTACGATCCATTCCAATAGAGCAAAGGACTTGCCTACTCGCAGATGGTCCTGAATGAGGCACCAACCCAGAGAATCGTGAGACTTCCTGGAGAGGTGAATCATTTGAGACTCCAAATGCTTGGAAGATCCCGACCACTGATTCAAAAGATCCCACTGGAAGGCCCGTGAATGGAATTGACCGTAGGGAAGAGTCTCGAATGCTGATACCATCAATCCTAGAACCCGCATCCCCAACTTCATTGAAGGGCGGGGATGATTCCGAAGCAGGCGGACAGAGTTTTGAATTAAGCAAATCTTTTTCTCTTGAAGGAAGACTTTCTGAAGGGTCATGTCCATCAACAGTCCTAAAAACACCATCCTTTGTGAAGGCTGTAAAAAAGACTTTGGATAATTAATCATCCAGCCATGCCGCTCCAGAAAACTCAGGGTGAGGACCAGATGTTGATATAGGATCACCTCTGAGGGAGCTTTGATGAGTAAGTCATCCAGGTATGGAATTACATTTACTCCCTGGGCACGCAAACCTGCTATAGTTTGCTATAAAATGCTTATGCTCCAGTTTTGATTTTATCCCACACAGACAACAACCCCCTTGGTTCAGGGTAATGTTTTACACTAACAACTAGAGGAAGGAATGTAAAGTTGATAGCTGCAAACCAGACAACAAGGGGAAACAGATTTTAGGAGATAATAAAAATTCATAAAGACTGAAATCTCCTTTAACCAACCATATCTATGCACTAAACATAAACTTGATTGTTTCACATGATCAATGTAAAAAGATTATTCTACCTGCTAAGATTTATACAGTATTGAGAACATTATAAAATTAACCAAATCTAAAAGCCAGAGCTAACCTTAGAAATGCAGATATTGCCCTAGTGGCTTCAGTTGCGACTTCCAGAACAGGGCTGTTCACAGCCTCCTGCAGAACATGTATGGCAGCTTTGAAAATCCAAGGGTTAGCAAACAGCTTGATCTCAATGGGCTGCCTATAAGTTCACAAGAAAATTGTTAATCACGAGCTTAAAAATATATTCATGCAAAAGTAACTAGTATAGTGAACATTTTTATGTGTGTGGTATTAACATACAGATTCTAAAACCTCTAGCTGGTTAGAAAAAGTTCAACAAAGCAGAATTTATAAGGGACTATTCTTTTTTTTTCCTTTTTTTTATCTTTTTATTTATAACAAAAACAGAGAGTACAGAAAGAATAAAAGACAGAAAAACGTCTCCAATACAAAACAGAAAATACTTTACAAGATTGGGTGCATAGGGAACAATAAAAATGGACCAAAACAGAAGGGTTGACAGGAGACATCTGGCACAAGCAAAGGAGTGGGGCAGGCAGGCAAAAAAACAATAGGAGACAAAGATGGCAATGACAATAGACAACAATATGGTTTTTGCCATATGAGGTATTTATATATTACAGCAGGACCTTGGTTCAGACTTTACCTGATGTCAGGGAATTAACTATGCCACTGTGTTAACTAGGTGATCTTTGCTTAGTGCAAGAGTTGACAAAGATAACAGCTCAATGGTGCATTATAGAAATAAAATTCAATGGAATTTTTACCAAGATTTGACACTATGGGGTCTGATTCAGAGTGGAACGCAAGTATAAGAGTAACTGGTGATTCAAAAATATGCACACAAGTATGTGTATGTACGTTGCATTCAGAGTTAAAGGTACATCCAGGTCTGATAAGCAGCAGATGCATTCGCTTGACAACAGACACATCATTCACACACTTAAATTCAACTTGCGAACATGTAGAAAAAGCTTTTATTTTATATGTTACAAATGAAATAACTATGAAGTGTCATGTAATCTTGAATAACCTAATATAGCAGGAACAACTTTCCAGCAAGCATGCAAATAAAAATTATCTTTGCTAGAGCACGGTCGGCAAATTCTAATCTATAGCTGAGCAACTATTAAAAATAACGATAGTAGTCTAAACTCAATAAAGTGATGACAACTGGAATTTAGAGATGGTATAGTATGTGACAAAATAAATTAAATACCATGAATGGATATCAAAGCTTTATAACCAAAGTAGATATATCACATGTGTTACAAAATCACTTTGGGCCTGATTCATTAAGGATCTTAAATGAAGAGGATTATTTCATTCTCCTGGACAAAACCATGTTACATTGCAAGAGGTGCAAATGAGTATTCTGTTTTGCACATAAGTTAAATACTGGCTGTTTTTTCATGTAGCACACAAATACTTGATAGCTTATTTGTACACTGAAATTTAAAGTTGATATGTGTGTGCTACATGAAAAAACAGGCAGTATTTAACTTATGTGCAAAACAGAACACTCATTTGCACCCCTTGCAATGTAACATGGTTTTGTCCAGGAGACTGAAATGAGAATCCTCTTCATTTAAGATCCTTAATGAATCAGGCCCTTTATTAGCAAATTAAAACAAATCAGTGATCACAAACAATGTAGTAAAAGCAGGGATGCATTATTTGGTCATTCAGATCTGGTATGGATATAGGCAAAAAATAAGTAATTTAATCATATCCATATTTTTACCTAAAATCATTAAATTATTCTTTAGAAATCATCAACATGTTTATAAAATCCACATAGAAAGATATTTCCTCATAAAGCCAAAGAGGTCCAAGTAGTTACTAAATCATAAAACAAACTGTATTTGTTTTTCAAGTCTCCAATTTCTCTTGTTTGGCAGCTGTTCAGTTCTCAATGTATAAAAATGGGATGTAGTTGCAATGTCGACAGTCACAATATCTACACCATAAGATCGAAAGCCAGAATGTCGACATTCACAATGTCTACATGGTTCATAAAGTTTACACAGTTAAAAGATCGACATGTACAATGTAGACAGGGTTGTAAACTCTATTGATAAAATGTTGACATACAACACTATATTTAAAGCGACTATACATGTTAAAAAAAAAAAAAAGAAAAATGGAAAAAATGAAAGAAAAGAAAGACATGCCTTCCCATCTCCCCTTACAAAATCAGGGAGACAAGAAGCATGGGTTCCCTCCGATTTTACTATTACCAGCACTATGCTGGTATTTTCTTTGTGGACTCGATCTTCCTTGGGAATCCAGTCCCATGCTGACCAGCCTGGGGCTGGCTTGGCACTATGGCAGAAGGACACCATGCTGCGGGTTTCTCTGCTATAGTGCCACCAGCCCAGGCTGGAAAAGTGTAGTGGTAGGAATAGTAAAATCGGGGTGGGGAACCCCAATTTTTTTTAGTACCAGCCTAGCAGCAATAGGGTTGGTTAAGCTATTTGGGAAGGAGAGGGACACACCATTCTTTTTTAGTTACTCTCTTTTTTGTTTTGTTTGCATGTATAGGCATTTTAAATATAGTGCTTTACATCGACATTTTAACTGTCGTCATTACAACCATGTCTACATTTTACAAGTCAACCTTTTAATTGTGTCAACATTATGCTCTGTTTCGGCCATCACCGGCTGTTTTATTGAAGCAGCTCCCAGGTTTCTGGAGAAAGACGAGTCTACAAAGGTAAGTAAGGGCAGCAAATTGAGGGGCACATATACTTGCCATACTTTGTATTTGTGGGGGCAACTGTGGCATACTCTGTATTTGTGGGGACAACTGTGGCATGCTATATATTTATGGGGGCAACTGTGGCATCCTATATATTTATGGGGGCAACTGTGGCATGCTATATATTTATGGGGCAACTGTGGCATACTATGTATTTGTGGGGGCAACTGTGGCATACTATGTATTTGTGGAGGCAACTGTGGCATACTATATATTTATGGGGGCAACTGTGGCATGCTATGTATTTATGGGGGCAACTGTGGCATCCTATATATTTATGGGGGCAACTGTGGCATGCTATATATTTATGGGGCAACTGTGGCATACTATGTATTTGTGGGGGCAACTGTGGCATACTATGTATTTGTGGAGGCAACTGTGGCATACTATATATTTATGGGGGCAACTGTGGCATACTATGTATTTATGGAGGCAACTGTGGCATGCTATATATTTATGGGGGCAACTGTGGCATGCTATATATTTATGGGGCAACTGTGGCATACTATGTATTTGTGGGGGCAACTGTAGCATACTATGTATTTGTGGGGGGAACTGTGGCATACTTTGTATTTATGGGGGCAACTGTGGCATGCTATATATTTATGGGGCAACTGTGGCATACTATGTATTTGTGGGGGCAACTGTGGCATACTATGTGTTTCTGGGGGCAACTGTGGCATACTATGAGTTTCTGGGGGCAACTGTGGCAAAGTATAAATTGTGGGCACAACTATGAGGCATAAGATGAATTGGGGAAACAAATATGAGGTATGATGTGAACTGGGGCACTACAGTGCGGCATAACGTTTTTTTGCTGGTCCCTTACTGTTAATATGATATTAGCCTCATAAAATTTATATATAAATATATATATATATATATATATATATATAAATATATATATAGCCGAGAGGGGAGGGGGCGGCTACAAATTGCCCGGGCCTGCATGGTGGCCCGAGTCCCCACTGGAGACCTATCTTTGATAATACATTTTTTATTTTAAAAGTACTTTAGCTAAATCCCCTTCAGCTCAGGTATTTTCAGACGCCAGGTCATGTGACTGCAGTGGTCACATGGTACTCGGCGGGCTGCTGGATATCTTCCCATGCTGTGCAGTGGAGAATAAGGTAAGAAGGTGTGCTGGAGAGGGGGCATGTGTGACTAAAGGTGCTGGGCAGAGGGGGGGCAAGTGTGATTAAAGTATGTGGGCAGAGGGGACATATGTGAGCAAAGCTGCTGATCAAGGGGGCATGTGTGAGTAATGCATTTTTCTGTAAGAGGGTGGCCTGGTGCTTTTCACCTGCTAGACACCCCCCCAATGATGCACTGCCACGCCCCCAATTGTATGACCACTTGCATGGTAAAAAAAATGTTGCGCCATGAATTTCTCTAGGCAGCCCTGTATGTATGTATGTATGTATGTGTGTTTGTATATATAATATATATATATATATATATATATATATATATATATATATATATATATACACCATATATACTCGAGTATAAGTCGACCCGAATATAAGCCGAGGCACCTAATTTTACCACCAAAAACTGGGAAAACTTATTGACTCGAGTATAAGCCTAGGGTGGGAAATGCAGCAGCTACTGGTAATTTTTTTTTTTTTTAAAGCTCACTTCTGTTTAATTACTGTAATTTCAGTCAGAGTTTTAAACAATCAGGATAATCACAGTCTTAACAAATTATTTCATAACTCAAACATTTCTATAGGGATTCTATGCACATGGAAACACAAAACTAAAAGACAAGATGATTTGGAAATCACCTGGCAACTCCAACTAGGTAAAGAAAAAACTTTTCAAATGTGCACTGTGAAACAGGAACAACAACATAGACCAAAAACAAAAAATGAATATGATAATGGTGAAGCAAAAATCAATGTAGGGTGCTGTCACCATAACGAGGAACCCACAGGCTCTTTATCTGGGCCAACTTTTGGAGTGTGTAACCAGGGTTAACCAGCAAACACACACTGCACCAGATCACATCTTACCAGGCTAACTGCAGCCTATCATTCACCTCCAGTACCATGGAAATGGAAAAATATTTTCACATTTAAGAAAGTAAAGAATACATAAGTTTATTAATGCAAAGCACCAAGAAAGCTTTTAAGCAAGGATTAAGTTACACATGTAACATAACACATAGTACAGTACCCTTTAAGATGTGCTGGTAGCCAACCCTGGGGTATCCCTTTTTAAGGCGTAATCCTTTGTGACAGAGGTGTCACCCCACAGATCCACAACAACATCCCCAGAGATTCAAGAAGAAGAATGGAGCTTACTGGTCCTCAAAGTCCTTCACTTTATGCTCTGATTGTTCAGTCAGTTCAGCAGCAGCTGTATTCTCTCGTTAGTCCTGACATCTCTCTCTCTCTCTCAGCCCCGCAGTGGAACGCATGTGCGTTCCACATACAGGAAGTTCGGCATTTCTGTTACAAATGCAAAACTTCCTGCCAGTGGAACGCACATGCGGGGCTGAGAGAGAGAGTTAACAGCTCAGGGACCGGACACCAGGTAAGTTCATCCGTGTATAAGCCGAGGGGCCTTTTTCAGCATACAAGAATGTGCTGAAAAACTCGGCTTATACACGAGTATATACGGTGTATATATATATATATATATATATATATATATATATATATATATATATCACACCCAACTGGCACACCTGGGCTTCACTAGATTTTAGCCGGCACTCTGATAGAAAAAGGTTGCCAACCCCTGCTCTACATCATTCAAATGTGTTTCTTGAAGTAAAGCTATATCTGCTTTAGACTTATTTAGATAGGTCAGTATTTTACTCCGTTTAACAGGCGAGTTGATACCTCCCACATTCCAAGAACAAAATTTCAACTTTGCCATTTAAATTTCATATTTTTGTATTACAATTTTCAGGTAGAGAACTCTCCTAATAATATAATGTATATTACCCACTAATCCGTAGGCAATTTTCTTCTCCTCCCAAACTTGGATTTTGGTCTGACCTTTTTTTTTTTTTTTTTACCTTATAGAGAGAAACAACTATTTTTAATGAGGAATAGGGAGAGGCAAAAGGACCATGGTAATACTTAGACAAGATGTGTTTCACAATAATCCTTGTAACCCCTGAACTCACTCGGGTGAGAAGAGCTGATATGTCAGGTTGGTGTTTTGCCAGTAGGGGGGGGGGGAATCAAAAATAAAAGGAGCAACAAAAAAAAAAAACAGCATTCAGCATTAATAACTAGGAAGTGAACTTTGTAAAGGAGGGACTGGACCCACTCCGTCTATGGGGAGAAGTACTAACACAACTATAATAATATATTGTAATGAGATTAAATCTATATTATGATATCTACGTAACTTGTAGCTAAAGATAATATAATATAATATAGAAAGAGTGTGGGAGAATAACCCCAGTATCTGTGTAAAATCTAAATTCGATAAGCAATAGTACAGCAATAGCATAGCTATATCATTAGCCACAATACCTGTGTAAAGGCTAGATTTAATGAGTAAAAATACTTCAACAACATCACAACATCATTACCCATAATCCAGCATAAGATATTTTCCGGCCGGGTTTCAACAGTCAGTATCTTATTGGCCTAAATAAAACAAAGAAAAACAAACAAGAAAAGAAACAGGAAGAACCAACATAACCACCGAACATCAATACAGTATAGCAGAAAAGGCATATGTACGCGTTTTGAAGGCCAACAAACGAATTGTCTCTGTAATATTGTCCGGCTGGTAAATAACAGCGATGGTTCTAAATCTTAATCAATGCTCATTGATCTGGTGATTCAGCTTCCGCATCCAATTCTCTCAGAAAAGCTTGTGCATCTTCTGCAGTTGTAAAGTCTTCATATTCTTGACCATCGAAGATCCTCAGGCGTGCCGGGTATAGAAGAGCAAAGTTTTTTCCCTTTTTTACTAGTTGACGTGAACATGGAGAGCTTGCAGTTATTTATAAGGGATAAGTCATAACTACAGTGTAAATAGGTTATCTCAAATGAATCCAAGGATAAATTGAGCTGTTAAGTTTGGAGACATTGAGTCTGATGCAAATGTACTTGATGGCTTTGCACATCCCAGTATGAGGAGATAACCATGTCACTTGTCTTGACTTCAAAGAGTTTTGGGACACTTGAGTAGATGGTGTGGAGCCGGTCACAGCTGGAGATCCTGTTGGCAGCATGTGAAAGTCTATACAGGCATATAGAAATATGACCTTCAAAGGAAAATGTTGTCATAGTTCATATTTTGGGAAATCTGGATGCCACTTCAAACTGAGGAGGTTTGTGGGTTGTGAATGACATTTTCAGGGAACAGCTAAAATCACATATCTTTGTAAGAGGTATCTCACATTGTCATAATTCCATTCTGTTTGGTATTTAAATATGCGGGAGATTATGACCGGTTTATTGAGGGGGGTGTTATTTCTCTGAGATATATCTGTGAAGAACCCAGGGGACATCCCTACCCCCTATTAGCATTAAACACTGCCCCTGTGAAGACCATCCCATTTCATTTGGCTTAAAAACCTGTGTGTGGAAAGGAAAAATTGTCAGACTTTTGGGGAAATCAAGTTACAGTGATAAGCTGTCAATCTTCCTAGCCAATTCCCCTTGGACAGAATGCAATTCATGTAAGTGCAAATCTGAATGTAATCCTTTTTATTTTAAACTGTTTTTGCTTGTTATGTCAATATATTAATGGTTTATTCATTATTTTTTCTTTATATCTGAATGCCCTGTTTTTTTGGATATTAAATCTATAATTTAATAAGTTGCATCCTTGATACTCTAACGGATCCATTAGCCTATTCGAAGAGATTGCTCGACCAGGTTAACCCTTGGAATGCCAGTGTGTGATTTGTTGATACATTTGATTAACAAGCTGTGTGTGCTTGTATTTACATTTGTGTAACAGTCTGGAGGTGTGAAGAGTTAACCCTGTGTGTGCTGGTGTGGGTCTTGTTAGTTTGTGGATAACTAGAAGCCTGTGTGCCAGTGTGGGGCAGTATATTGGGGTCCTATTGCCCGTACTCAATAGGTGGTGGCAAACCTTGAAGTGTCTGGGGGTGTGAGAGAGCTGTGTTGGGGACGATCAGGGCCGGATTAAGGGAATGGAGGTCCCTGGGCTAAGGGGGCCTCCATTCCCCCATAAGGGCACCCCCCCCCCGTGATCCGAGCCGCCCCAAGGCATTTACCTCCTTCTCCTGGCATTGCGGTCCTTCCCCAGCGCGCTGTACGCTCTTTACTGAGATCTCGTGAGAGTGAGACTCACGAGATCTCCTCAGTAAGGAGACTACAGCGCGCCGGGGAAGGACCGCAGTGAAAGTGCTCAGCAGCATTGATCGGGCCGTGGGGCGCCCCCGCCCCCGCCCCCGACCGATCAATAATGCTGTTGAGCACTTTCCAGTAGCCCAGTTAGCCCTATGGTTAATCCGGCCCTGGGGACGATTCCGTAGGTCTATAACATGTGTGATAGGTAGAGAGACTGCGGGCTGAAATCGTGTGTGACCTCATACAGCAAACACCCCAAAGTCACGGCAGCTGGCAGCGTGTTCGTGACACTAGTGTAGAGCATACTGTAGAGAATTCCTTCCGTGCTCTAGTGACTTCTGCCGAGTAATCCTGAAAGAGTAGCAGGCGATTACCTTCCCAGCTCATCAGCCTTACTGACTTTGAGGCTGACCAAAGAGCGCTTTTATGTGTATAGTTGAGGCATTTAAAGATGACCGTGCGGGGTCGTTCCTTCATATTTTCTCTTGGCGGCCCCAATCTATGCGCACGTTCAATTTCTATATTGGTGAATTCGTCATTTATCCCCAGAATCCGGGGTAGCTCTTTTGAAACGAATGACAGTAGAGCTGGGCCTTTAACTGCTTCAGGCAAGCCCACAAGGCGCAAGTTATTACTCCTAGATCTATTCTCCAGGTCATCCAGCTTGTTCAGCATTTGCTTTTGTGTTTTATATAGGGAAGCCGTAATAGTCTTCTGTTCTTTATTTATTTTCGTGCATATTTTTTCCAATTCGCTTCTCGCTCCTCTGGACCTGTTTTACGGTTTGTGATACTTGGTCTTTAAGCTCCTGTATAGCCACTGTGAGGGTACTCATCTGTTGTTGCATTAATGGTTCCATAGTCTCTCTGATGGCTCGTACAAAAGATTCATAAGAAAGAGTTGGTGTATCTGTCGTCTTTTGGCTAGATTGTGGCGGAGATGAAGGGCTGGCTGCTGTGTTAAGTGAGTTATCGTTAGCATCTTTGTCGTTCACCTTGCTGCCCTGACCAGCATTCCTCGCTCCTCCTCTTTTGCGCTCAGATTCAGTGCGTTGCGGTTTACCACTTGTGGTTGAGTTAACATATCTATCCATTGTTAATGGTGAAGGCCTGAGACCAATGCTTTAAGCTGGTGATTTTGGTGTGATCCCAATCAATATCAGACAGAGTGGGTAATGGTCCCTCCAAGTTACATATTAACTTTACATCTCAGGCAATAGTTCCGTAGCATTTGGGGAATTGTTATGTAATTTCTATAAAATTTTGTAGAAAGGTTAGGGAATCAGGACAAGTTATTCGTCAGTGTTGTTAGCTTTTAGAAATTTTCTGTTCACTGAACACAAGTAAAAAATGTACTGTAATGATCTCTGCTGCCACTAGGTGGAGCTCAGCCTCTGCAAATCTATCTGTTGTTGAATAGAATATGGGCTGTAGAGCAGAGAGTGTTCAATGCGTGGGTAAACAGCAAACACCAAATTTTAGGTATGTCACCTTTGCTCCCTTTTTAATTTTGTTGTTTTTTTCACTTATGTATACCTTGCACTTTGCTTTTTCTCTCCTTTCCCCCTTTTCCTTCTTCTCTCCTTTCTCCTACTTTCCCCTTTTCTTCTATGGTGTGCTTTTTATCTTCAGATAACGTTCCCGCCAAAAACCCTCTGCTGCTTGAGGGCTAAAATTAATATCCAGAGTTCCCGTTGAAGGCAACCGCTGTTCTATTGGCCCTAATTCCGGCTGTATTACACAGTCGCGGCAGCGCTGAGGGTAGACAGTCTTGTTAGCGCTAGCAGCGCTTATATATTTATACACACACCTGGCAGTCTTGGTGGCTTGAGGTCTTTCAGGCCCCTCAATGGCGCCTTAGCGTGCTCCGGGGTAGATGAGCTGACCGCCAACAGCGAGGAGGCTGTCTTCAAATTTCAGGTCCCCTGTTCGTGCGGACTCATTAATGGGTGCTGGGGTTCCCAAGTCCTCTCCCAGACCTCTCGAATCGGGTCTACTTGCTAATCGCCGAACGGAGCCTCTATCAGACAAGTCCAGCCATGTTGGGTTAATTAGCCACGCCCCCTGTTCATTTCTATTTAACGTACAGTCTATGCAGGCTGGTTTTTTACTAATTAACTACAAGTGGAGGGTGTCATATACAGACAGTCACCAAACTGCCTTTGTTCATTTCTATTTAACGTACAGTCTTTAAGGGCTGCTGCTTTGTCAATTTCACTATAAGGGTAGGGTGTCATACACAAACAGACACCAAACTGCCTTTGTCCATTTCTATTTAACGTACAGTCTATGCAGGCTGGTTTTTTTCTCTTTAACTACAAGTGGAGGGTGACATATACAGACAGTCACCAAACTGCCTTTGTCCATTTCAATTTTACGTACAGTCTATGCAGGCTGTTTTTTTTCTATTTAACTACAAGTGGAGGGGGAACTATACAGACAGACACCAAACTGCCTTTGTGCATTTCTATTTTTATTGTACATTCTATGTCGACTGCCTTTTTTTCTATTTAACTACAAGTGGAGGCGGGGCTATACAGACAGACACCAAACTGCCTTTGTCCATTTCTATTTTATTGTACAGTCTATGCAGGCTCATTTTTTGACATTTATTAGCTGTAGAATTAACTCACTTATCCAAGAAACAGGTGGAGCACTAAATTAGGTTATTTTAGCCCAATAATGTTTTAATTTTTTAACAAATTGCAAAACAAAACCAAAACCAAAACACGAAGTTAATCCAGATCCAAAGCCATAACCAAAACATGGGTGTCAGTGACCATCTCTAGTTCGAAGTAGAAAGAGAGAACAATTTGATACAGAAAAAACTCGAGAAGTATAATGGGAAGGAAAATAGAATTAAAGCTGTTAACCAGGACAACCAATAGTGAGAGGGCTAAAAATCAAGATGTATTAAGTAATAAAAAAAGCCAAAAGATCTATAGCATGTATTTCAAAGTATTATCTATATCCTATAAAATTTGAAAAATGGCAGAAATGTTTTTCAGTTTTTTCCGATTAGATGAAAGTTTAACTACTTTTCTAGCAGAAAAACTTGAAGTGATTTTCAGGAAATCCAAAAATTTGAAAAACATATTGGCACCAAGCATTTTTTTAAGGAAAAACTATGAAATTGTCAGGATCTACCTTGCCTCTTCTGCAGAATTACCTCAGGAGGCTGTATCATCTTGGCAGCTCCTGCCTCTGGGACTATTTTCGACTCTGTTGTTTATGTTACTTTGCATTACTTGTGAACCACCAGAGGTCCTACTGTTCTACCTTTTCCCACTACCAGGGGTTAACTAGCACAGCTAGTTAATCATGCACACCAGATTGATTTATATATATGCATCTGATTCATATATATGCAGGGCTCTCCCTATTCCCTTTGCTGGTCATTAATGTTTCTGTGGCTGTTTATGTTTCTTACCTTGGATTAACTGCCTTGCTTTCCCTGTTGCTGTGGATATCCTTGCTTAATCAGTTCCTACTTTTCTGTAAAGCATTTGCCTCTCACTTGTATCTTCTCCTGGAGGTAAACCTGATATTTGCATTATATCTGCTAATCCCTGGAAATACCTGGAATACCTGGAAATGTGTCTATTCACTGACTTGGTCTGTGTTCACATTGCATCACCTGGACTGAGTTTTCACTGCAGTAAACAGTTTAATGTTTTCAACATATGTCTGTAATTACAAGGACCTGCTTTGAGGAACAGATTTGAAACAGAAAGAAAGAATTCTAGAAATGATAAAAGGATAGTTTGGTGAACTAATAAACCAAAGGGTTTTTTTTTAAATATGGAAAAGGTAATGTGTGCACATGCAGTCCACAAGAGTGTAGATTTCAGACTGCATGTGATGAAAGAAAAAGAAAAAAGAACGAAAATCAGACCTTATTGATTGCAGATGTGGGTTTCAATATGTGGGCAGAACCAAACGTCAAATAGGTTTAAGATTTGTAGAGCACAGTCCAGCTTGCTCAATTTGTCTTCGGTACAATTTTAATACCGCACGCATAAGGGTTCAAATAGAGGCTGAAGGTTTGGGTGTACTTTCTCTTGCCTCCCTCCCCTGGTTCCCACTCCCTGGCATCCAATTATCTCCCACTCCCTGGCAATCAGGGACTCCGTTGCCCAAAAATATAGCTTATCCCTCCCAGATAATTCCACTCTTTAACTCTCCACATTTTCCCCTGGGATTAAAATCGTTGATGTTTCATCCTTAGCACTTTCATAGTGTGAGATACCTGAGCAATTTGGCTTGTAATGAGCTATTCCTCTTATTCTCTGAAATTCAGAATAAATTTAACATTCCCACAAAGTCCTTTTACCAATATCTGCAACTAAAAAACTTTCATAACACAGCCAGATGGGTTTCTGCCCCATTCATTTACCAATTGTTGAAACCCTGTGCCTCTGACAGTCATCTACAATGGTTCTTATCTCTACTATCTACTCATAACTCACCCGATCTACTATGGCTGTGTGTGAGACTCCTATGAAAGTGCTTGGGAACAAGGCCAGAATGAGACTTTAGATGAAGACGACTGATAGGAAATATGGGGGGACGCTGCCTTCAGCTCCATATGTGTTAAGATTAAAGAAAATGTACATAAAATCCTGTTTCGCCTTTACTATGTCCCAACTCGAGTTGGGACATTCCCACCATATACAAAGTAATGTAGGCTGACAGGAATCAGGAAGTATTTTTAGAAAAATACTTCCTGATTCCTGTCAGCCTACATTACTTTGTATATGGTGGGAATGTCCAAAACTTGCTTGACTGTAACTTAATATTAAGACCCTGGTTTCCACCGTCCTCCAAATTAACATCCCCATGTAACCCAAATACTTTCTTCTCCCCCTGGGAGTCCCTGCAGCCACTCGCCACCAAAATAAGCGGATTAGGTATATAATCTCAGTATCACGCATCTCATCAGTTTAGTTCCTTTGTGATCCTTGTATACATGGGTTTCCCGTGGTTACTCCTATCTGTTGTACAGCCTGGAATTCGCCTATCCTCGGACGCCATCTTGCCAAGTATTTTGCACATGTGGAACCCCCGGGAACTTTTAAAAACCTCTGCTCCATGGTGATAGGAGGATCAGTAGCCAGTACCCTTTATAAGGGTCCTCCTTCTTTCTATGGGTGTCAGATCCTCAGGTCTCCCTACCTGATAGGAAGAATCTGCTCTGACTCCCGTCCGTTCTCATACTTAACATTGTTCCTGTCTTCGCGAGTTAAGCCGTTCGTTCATTAGCTGCAGCTTCACTAATCATATGTCCTGTTCCAGAGTAAGAACACCTGTGTGGATCTCAGTGCTTCTGCTCTCCGCAGTTCATCGATTCACAGCATTACCTGTTCAGCTTATTCCACAGTCAAGACCTGTGACCTCACTGCAGATTATTACTCATCATTGGTCCTGTTCCAGAATTAGTACACCTGTGTTGATCTCGGTACTTCTGCTCACCACAGTGCATCGCTTTACAGCTATACCTGTTCAGCTTATTCTACTGTTAAGTCTTGTGACTATACTGCATCGCTCAGCATTTGTCCTGTTCCTGAATTTCTACACTACTGTATACCTCGGTTCTTCTGAGTCTGGCAGCTCATTGCTTCACAGTACTACCTGCTCAGCCTATCGCATTATCGAGACTACATTTCATTCTGCCTTACAGCTACTTCGTGGTTCTCTGTATTATATGCTCTGCGCACCCTACAGGACCGCGACCTGTGGCTGAGAGCAGCTAAAACCATATTCCCTTGTGGGAATCCCTGGTGAATACCTGTCCTCTGTTAGATTCCGCAACTCTCTGGGGGTTGGTGTCACTCAAGCAGAGATCAAGATCAATATAACTCTCTGGTTTTCGTGACACTCGGCCACTACTTGCCAAATTGCAACGGACTGGAAACAATTCTTCCCCCTCCCCTCCTCACTTCCCTCTATTCTAACCAGAATCTGGTTGAAATTTATGACCAGCATACTTAACAACTCCTCTAAATCCTTCAACAAGATTTGGGACCCATGGTTCTCCTTTTTTCAATTTCGCTCTCCTTTCACTTAAAGGCTTTCCCCTTCCTCTTCCTCTCTACCAATATTGGCCTTCCCCTTCCTGTTTCTCTTTTTTTGATGATCCTAGCCACAACGTTTCTTAACCTGCCCTTTTCTTATTACATTCCTCAAAAAACTTGGTCGATCAGTACTAATGTTGCTATCGGGTTGTTTTCTGTATTGTCCTTCACACTGGTTTTATTCCATGTTTTGTATTGTGATTCTGACCTTTGGAAAAATATTTACAATATAAAAGATTTGCAGAGCACAGGCAGAATATGCAAAATAAAAATAAGATCCATTGTCTGTCAAAACATGTTACACAATGCCCTTTGGGAAACAGAATCTTTGAGAGTAAGAGCTACTGAAAAAGAAAGAATAACAAAAAGGGGAGGAGGAATTCTGGATCTTTATATGTTAAGAACACTGGCCATACAAGGTTTGAATGAAACTAATGAGTTACATGACATCTGATATATGAGATAAATTGGATCCTTAAAGACTTTGAGGTTAATATAAATGATATTTATAAAAGAATATTATTGCTCCATGTTGTTACGAATCAGCATTATGCTGATAAGTAGTAAATTGTTACAAAATTCCATTTGGTGCATGTAACAATAAATGGAGATCAAAAACTGATGAGACTTCCATCACACTAGAAGGCTATCTGGAAAAGTGAAATAAATTTGTTTTACATATGAAAGGAGGGAACTAGAGATGCTCAGCCTCGGTTCCCCGAGAACCGAACACACCCGAACTTAGCAGATACGAGTACAGAGACGAGCCGAGCCGCCTCGATACTTTTGCTCGCCCTTGGAATTGAAAACGGGGCAAAACGTCATCA
Source organism: Mixophyes fleayi (assembly GCF_038048845.1). Taxonomy (NCBI): domain Eukaryota; kingdom Metazoa; phylum Chordata; class Amphibia; order Anura; family Limnodynastidae; genus Mixophyes; species Mixophyes fleayi. Next base: position 85,678,054 of record NC_134409.1, read on the forward strand.
TCACATCGTCGGATCTCGCGAGTTTTGTATTCTATAAGTACTGCCCTCCACGGCAATCCAGCGCCATTTCACAGAGGGACAAAGAAGGGGTAACAGAGTACTTGACAGTCTCTAGTGCAGTTGGGCAGCGTCATAGGTAGAAAAGAAAGAAGAGGGGTAGCAGTGTTCTTCGAAGTCTCCAGTGACTTTCAGAAGAGCTTCATTGCTCCATTGCTAATTATCGTTGCTGAAATAGAAATAATAGGGCTAGCAAGCTTGGTTGTCTAAATCTGCAATCGCATTGTAGTGTGTTATATATGTAAGACACAAAGAGGAGTGCTCCATTGCTAATTGTCATTGCTGAAAAAGAAATCATAGGGCTGCCAGTCTTGGTCTAAATATGCAGTCACATTGTACTGTGTTATATAGCTAACAGGCAAACAGGACAGCTCCATTGCTAATTGTCATTGCTGAAATAGAAATAATAGAGTTGACAGTGTTATTCAAAATCTGCAGTTACATTGTACTGTGCCATAGCCACCCAGAAATAGGAGAGGTTGCAGTGTTTAGTGCTGAAACAGAAATTCAAATAATAGGGCTTGCAGTGTTATTAAAAGTCTCCAGTCACGTTTTACTGTGCCATTGCTCATACAGAAACAGGAGGGGGGGCAGTGTTCTTGTCACTCTCCAGTCTCAGTCATGATGATACTAATCCCTCTACCTCATGTGCTTAAGCCTATGTTCAAATGCATAGTGTTATTAGTCGGGGAAATAAAAATGTAAATAAAAAGCTTGTACCTTTTTTAAAGAAAAAAACCATCTCTCTAATAAAGGTGACAGTTTACTGTAGAAAAATATAAATTTGCCAACATGCCATTCTACCCAAAATATTACCTAGCATACCAGTATCAACTAGCTCCATTCTCTGAGCTAGATCTCAGCACCTGCAATCTACACTATTATCATATTCACCCTCATCATCCTCAAACAATACTAATTCATCCCTGCTGGAATCCACCATCACAGAAGTGTGTGCTTTGATGTAATTGCTGGTAATGGTCTTCCTCATGGAATTTGTAGTTCACTTTACGGAAGAGCTGTCATAATATTTGGGCAATTATTTTAGACCAGACCAAATGTCAAAATGTTGTGCTGACTCATCTGCATCACCACTGGGTGTCTTGGAAAAGCTAAGTTTTTTACAAGCAGCAATTTCCAGACAAACTGAAGGTGGAGACGTCATTGTGTCTGTTACGACCTGCGTCCCAGCCATCGCTATGATGACCGGGACATCACTTCCGGGTCTCGTCCCGGCCGTTGCCTAGGCAACGGTCGGGAAGCTGTAATAGTGAGCGCCGCATCCCGGCAACAGGAGGCAGCCGTGTGCGTGCGCAAGTAACTTACTAGCCTGTGGGCTGATTATTGGAATTATGCATTAGGCATAGGCTGGGGGTAATTTCAGTACTAGGCTCTGATTGGCCAGTGTGCATTTATAAGGCAGGGAGGGGCAATCATCCCCTTCCAGTTATAGTCCCTGCTATTCTGCATACTACCCTGCTGTGACTTTGCTCCCTGTTTATCTTTTGGATCTTGATTATTGTTGCCGACCCTTGCCTGGATACTGACTTTGATTGATTGCTTGTGCTCCTTGATCTATTGCCTGGATTCTTACGCTGCCATTTTGCCTGTGACCTGTTTGACCCCGGCCTGGACCTTGGCATTATTGTTTTTCTGACACCCTCTAACCTCAGCTGGAATCATCGCTCCACTTCTGCATTCATCAGCACTTTGTTCTCACGGTATCAGCTCCTACTACTAGAGTACAAGACCTGGGGGCATCAGAGTACCTGTGAGCGCATCTAGCTCTACGGGAAAAGTGGTTCCTATAGGTGAAGACCTCTGAAGCGGTTCTAGGAGTTGATACCTGGGGCGTGAGCCGTAACAGTGTCATGTACCACTTGAGCTGTCAGCTTGCTCATTGCATCTGTTGAGATCTGGGTTACTTGGAAAAAAAGTGAAGACATAGCTCTTAAAGCTAGGATCAAGCACCGTTGCCAAAATGTAATGATTGGATTTCAAGATGTTGATAACTCTTGGATCCTGGGGAAGCGAATACAGTACTTAATCTACAAGTCCAACATAATTAGTGGAATTGCTTTGTTTCATATCCTCCTAAAATTTCTCTTGCTGCTTTTACAAAAAATCTTATTAGGGGAATCACTTGACTCAAGCTAGCAGTGTCTGCACTCTCTTCACAGGTAACTACTTCAAGTGGTTTCAGCACCTTGCACAACATGGAAAGTATTCTCCACTGCGCTGGACTAAAATACATTTCCCCTAAATTATATTCTTGTTGCAGCTGCTGCATTCTCCTACATGCTGTTGCAGAATTCCTAAATATTTCGGGACACAGGCAGCATCTCTTGCATGTCATCGTCATTTTTTTAAAAGTTCTGTACCAAGCAGTTGATTGGTGGCATTATCAGAAATTACATATCCTCAGGAGAGTTCAAGCAGGATGAGCAATGTTGCAATGACATCCTTTAATTTTTCAAACAGGTTGTCAGCGGTATTACCTCTGACTTGCACCTTGTCTTGTCTCTGAAAACCACCACTCACTCCCACCTTCAAGACTTCTTCTGTGGTGCTCCCCACTTATGGAATTCCCTACCACGCTCAATCAGACTTTGCCACAGCCTTCAAATCTTTAGATGCTCTTTGAAAACCCATCTCTTTTTTAGCGGTGATCTTATCCTCGATAACACTATTCACACTAATGCACCCTCACAACTATCCCAATCTCCATTCTGAGCCACACTCGCTCCTCTTGTCTCAGCTGTGCCCTCTTCCCTTTAGGATGTAAGTTCTCTAATGAGCAGGGTCCTCCATACCCTTTGTTTTCATGTCTCCATTCATTTTGTCTGTTCCTGTTTTACGTATGTCCTCTTTTATGTATGTCTATGTCTTCCCTACTGTACGGGGCTGTGGAGCATTGTGGTGCCTTACAAATCTACGATAATAATAATAATATGCTTCTTAGTGAAGCAGATAATACACAGAGTAGCCTGCCTCTGAACAATGTGACGTTCTTGGGTACATGCTGCTGCTATCCCTGCTGGTGAAGGCGAATCACCGACCCAGTGGGCTGTCACAAACATATAATTTTTAGTTTGCCCAGTTCCGCTTGTCCACATATCGGTGGTTAAGTGTACAGTGGGTAGAAAGGCATTTTGTAGCCCAATAATTAAATTTTTACAAACCTTCTGGTAGAGGTGAGGAATAGCTTTTCTATTAAAATGTTGTTGTGATGGAATTTGGTAACGGGGACAGAAGACCTCAAGTAACTGTTTAAAACCAGCTGCATTAATAGTGGATATTGGACGCAGATCTAATACTAGCATAGTCTCCATGGCGTCTGTGATCCGCTTTGCGACTAAGTGACAGCGTTCATATTTGCTTCCTCTTGCAAAGGATTGTTTAACAGTCAGTTGTTGTAAACTATTAGTAGTCTTTTTCTTGATCTGCTTCTGGGTTGAAGATCCACCCCAGCACCCGGAGCAACAGCAGGGGGCCTAATGCCCAAGCATTTTTTTGAGGAGTCCTGAATAGGGGAGGAGTCATCTCACCTTAGAAACTTGTATGCAGGACTAACTCCGATCACTTGTGTTGGTATTGATGATTAAGGTGTTGGGGGTGTAGATTGCAGGTGATGTGAATCTAGCTGAGAGAAGGGAGGTAGCTGATGCTGGACTGCTTGTTGTTATGAACTTGCTTCAAATAGCGTAACATGGATGAGGTTCCTAGATGGTTAAGATCCCTACCTCTACTGACTGTGGCTTTACAATGCAACAAATGCCTAGACAACTGTTGTCAGAATTTGTGTAAAAATAATTCCAGATGCCCAGGCATGACAATGGCCTTCTTCTTTTAGAAAGAAATCGGGAACCAAAACCAAAACACAAAGTTAATCCAGATCCAAAAACCAGAACATGGGGGTCAGTGAACTTCTTTAGAGGGAACAGGTTCTGCCAAAATATACATGTGTCAGGATTCCCAATAGAAGACCACAGAGACAGCATAGTGAATGAAGTGTCTTTTATTAAACACCGGTTACAGAGCCATCTTTTCCATTGGGCACGATGGGCAGCTGCCCGGGGCCCCACGGGCAAGGGGGCCCCATAGGCATGGCTCTTAATGAGAATAAAAAACCTGCAAAAAAAACCTTCAAGGGTCACTGAGCAAGTACATCTATCTATCTCTATCTCTATCTCTATATATCTATATCTGTATACATCTATATATCTATATATCTAGGGGCCCCGGTGCACTGCTTTGCCCGGGGGCCCATAATGTTGTTAAGATGGCCCTGACCGGTTACACAGGTTTCGGGATGCAGTATGCTAGGGTAAGGCAGAAATAGCAACAGAACTCTGTAAACAAGAGAAGCAGAATGTGATGGTCTGCAGGACTTTACCTCGAAGCAGAGGAGATGACACACAAGATGCGAGGATCTGCGGAGCAAGGAACTTAGGGTAACAGACACAGGATGCGATGATCTGCAGCTGAATGAACGATGAACTGCATCCTGGAGCTCCTGTCTGCCAGAAACTATTTTGGATATATATATATATATATATATATGTCCAACATAGCAACATAGTTTCAGTTTCTGGCAGACAGGAGCTGCAGGATGCAGCCCGCGACAACATGTATCCGAGTCTTACAACATTTACACAATAAAACATTAAATCGTGCATAAATAGTTCTGGGATTGATTATAATATCAGGTCAGAAGTTAGAAGTTTGGTGGTTGCTTTATATAATGTGAACTGGACAGCAACCAACCAAGACAAATTGGAGACTCGAAAATCATATAATAATCAGTCTGTTTTATGATCTAGCAACTACTTGGAACCTCCTTGACTTTATAAGAAAATATGTTTTATGTGGATTTTATAGGTTTGATGATTTATAAAGAATAAAATGAATGATTTTGACTTCAAAATGATTGATGTTTACACTATTTTTATTTTTGTGTACAAACTACATGGTACCTGTAAAAGGTTTTTTTCCTCCTTTTGGGTTACAATCTCCTTAATATACTGGCAAATGTATGTATGACCATTTAATACCGTTATATATAAGATTATTACCGTCAACCAACTCCTCGCGAAAGGTATTTCTAAATTGACCCAAGAAACATCATTCTTATATTCCCTTATATCGACAGACTTCAAGAATAATCACAACAAAATATAGCTTCATTTAAAGTGTGTTGTATTATATTATAGAACAATAAACAGCGTAACAATATTTTACACAAAATATAGTTTTTAGTGCAATATATAACACTTATTGCCTGTGTTGAAGTCGTATAATTGGATGAACGAAAGTATATTGGTTTAATATTGGTTTGCCGTGCGTATTGCAAAGCGTACGCCACGTAACACGTGGCGTGATGCGATCGCACGGTAAAATACGCACGCACACACTCGCATTACAACATTTAGTTATTTATACAATTCATATTGGTTCCGTTACACTGTAATTTATGAGCAGATAGCATTTGGTTTATTATTAGTTTATATAATATGATTATATGTACATTTTAGTGTTATTAAAGGTTTAGGTTATAGGGAAGGTGTCATGCCTGATATCATATTGAAGCCCTAATCATCAGCAGCTGTCCGGTGCAGTCGGCGAAGAGATCGCACATTGCATACTTTAGTTATTGATATTAGGGAATAAACCTTTGTATGATGCTGGCTATGAAAGGAGCAGACCCCCTGGAGAGACGACCCCCTCCTTTGGATTCCTTAGATTGAATCAGCCTATGAACTGTTTACCCTGAAGCCACCCTGTGCCTGGACCTATGGAAGCAAGCTGCGTCATCTCTATTGTTCACAATGAAACACTGACTGTATATATTAGCTGCATCCCCCATCAGGGTCAGTCAACTCTGACCACAGTTATCTAACGGATACACTGTTCCATTGGGACCCATGGAAGCGCAGCGATTGCAGCAGTATGTATGTATGTAACTTTTGGTATTGGCTGTGCTGTACTGTACTGTATTATAATATGTTAACGTATTGAATTGTTGACTATTTACATCTGCTAAAATAAACCACCATGTGCTTTGGACACACATACAATTGATTGAGCAATGCTTATTTTAAAACGATAGAATTACTTTAATACCTGTAATATACATATATATGTAATTGTGTGTGTTTTGACTAACTTTTGTCTAAAGGTGTGTGTGTGTGTGTGTGTTTGTGTGTGTGTATGCATTGTGTAGTGAAAGGGGAGGGGAGAATCCATACAGACCAGTATGCACACCTCACTCAAAGTCCAGCGGCCATTTTTAAACACATGGTTACAACCAGTTCAAACTACTCCACTTTCTATGCATAAACCAACATAAAACCCCACAGGACTATGTATAACACCAACACAGCAAACAAAATGTTATATTTAACGATCTGATCACTTCCTAATCCATCACTTTCTATGCATGTACATTAAACTGCATAACGCAAACTCACTTCCTGAAACCAACACAAAACCACACAGGACTATGTATAACACCAATACAAAATGTTATATTTAACGATCTGATCACTTCCTAATCTATCACTTTCTATGCATGTACATTAAAGTAAACTCACTTCATTTAAAGTCCATTATGGAACTTCTTACAATGTAGTCACCATCCAAAATGGCTGACTTGCCATGCTTTGTTATGAACACATGTAGGCCCACAAGACCTCACTTACTAAACAATGTGAAGTCAGTACAGACCCATTACTCATTACAAGGAGTATTTAGCCAACCCACCACAAATAGCTCTCTATTCAGCCGTTAACACACAATGTCCACTGGCCAATTTTAACACATGGTATTTCACATAAAACCTCAATGTTTCCAGGACCAAAACTTAACCAACAAAGAACCATGCATAGCACAAACGTCTCCATGACCAAAGCCTAACCAATACAGAACCATGTATAACACAACATAAATGCTTTCATGACCAAAGCCTAACCAATCGATCCCAAGCACAACAGGAATTCAAACTATGTATAGTACAGCACTCCACAAATCACAGCATTGCATCATTAACTATGTATAACATAAATGCTTTTATTTATCCCAACCAGGCATGCATTTATGTCACACTTTCATTCTCACTTAAACTTTCACTTACAACATTCATTCTCAAGTTACAACATTCATGTATCCACTCACTCACCTTTTACTACATTCCAGCTCCATAATTCACACTAGTTAGGGCCTATGTAGGCCTGTTCACCTAGGAGCTGCATGACCTATCAGTCCGTAAATCCAGCATGGAGTAAGGGAGAGAACTTTTTCCTTGTCCAGTGTAAACCCCTCTTGTGGGCGGATTCTAGAAGCTGGCTACAGTCTTTCATATGCTAATTACTGACCAACTGTATTCAAAACCTGTTTATCTGGTTTTTACAAGCAGGCCAAATGTTTGCAATGTGGAGGAAGGCAAATTTCTCTGTTATATTGTTAGGAACCCCTCGAGCTGGCACAACAAAACCTGGAATCTACTCTGCCAATCAGGTGTTCACTGGAGCCCCTGATGGTGGGGACAGACTGGGCCGCAGACTGACAGAGGGTCGTGAAGTGTGTACCGGCTGGGGAGAACCCAGGCAAGAAGAGTCAGAGGTCAAGGGTCGGCAGCAGACAACAGTATCGCTAAACAAGCTGAGGTCAGGGGTCACAGGCGAATAGCAGAACCGGTAAACAGGCCAGAGATCAGGGTCACAGGAAACACGAGCAAAGTCCAATTTAAAGAAAAGGGTCATACACGGGGAGTCAGTAGTGGTATCAGAATACAGGAACAGGAACTAGCAGGTCACCAGACTGGAGCACAGAAGCTATAACCGGCAATGAGGTAGCAGACCTCATTGCCTTAAATAGTGAGGACAGCCAATCAGAGCCTGGCTCTGATAATACCCAGCCCCCTGCACCTAAATTCATTAGCCCGCAGGCTAGTAATATTGATGGGCTTCTCATTGCCGGGACGCAGCGCTGAAGCGTCCCTCCGTTGCCCCGGCAACGGCCGGGTCATAGGCGGAAGTGATGTCCCGGTCGCCATAGCGACGGCCGGGACGCAGGTAGGAGAGTCGCGGCGGCTGGGCACCGCCGCGGCTCGTAACATATATGTTATAAAATGAAACATAAATAATAGATTATTTATGTACTCTTTATCAGTAACACAATTTATTAGGATCGATTGATAATATCAGATGTTTGATTTCTTACTAGTGTATTTGATGACGATCAAGTTAAGCTCCATGCCTTTGATAATTTGTATGGTTACAATTGTTGCCACATGTTACAACTGCATTAACAATTAAGTTACTTTTTTTTGCCTATATCATACCAGATCTAGATGACAAAACCCCTGCTTTTATTACATTGTTTGTGATCACTGATTTGTTTGTATTTGCTGATAAAGTGATTTTGTTACACCTGTGATATATCTATTTTGTTTATAAAGCTTTGATATTCATTTATGGTATTTAGTTTCTTTTGTCACATACCATCTCTAAATTCCACTTGTCATCACTATATTGCGCTTAGGCTAGTTTCTTCATTTTTATGTACTGTTTCTATGAGAAAGGTATATCTCAGATTTAGTTTGATCAGCCCTTACACCCTGACATCATATGCAAACCACTAATTACAAGTAGTTTACTTGTTTAGGAGTTAAGACCACCCTATTAGCAGAAGCACCTTGACGGGGCAGGTGGCTTATCATGCATTTGTAAATGTGTGTAACTGAGAATTCTGCTTTTTAGATACATGTAGAATAGCAGCTCTTTTACTAGTTCACCCATACTGCCATTAAGGAAGCTGGAGGCAGCAGTGCTAGAAAAGGTAAGTTTATGTGTCTGTGTGTATGACTGTATGAGAGAATGTGCGTCAGTGTGTATGAAAATGTATTGGTGTGTGTGAGTGTGCATGAGAAATATATTAGTGTGTGTCTGTGCACTCAGTATATAGAGAAAGAGGGATCAAACAGCTGACTTAGTTAATTTAACAAAAAACAGGGATATATGCAGGAAGAATAAATTTCTAGGGACAAATCTTTAAAATCCCTGGAAATTAAGGACAGTCGGAAACTCCTCCAGTATGTACCAAAACCTTCTATTTTATGCTGGTATTGTCTACTTTCATCTGTCAGTAAATTTGTATTAACTTAAAAGTAAAAATTGTTTTCAAGGTTTAGTCTTGAGTTATACGCTAAAAAACAAAAACAAAACACTGCTTATCATTTTTTTTTTTAATAATGCAGAGAGTCTCTCTTGTGCATTTGTGTCTATTTGTCTGATTATTTGCGGATCTGACTGTAAATATGCATAGTGAGAGATGTAAAAATGTCACTACAAAGTCCATCATATTACCACGTTAGGATCACTCCTTTCATTATGTTCAACTTCCCATTTCTACAAAATACTATTACTTATAGTTTTATTAAGTCCTAAGAAAGAAGACTCTATTTGTTTTCCTTGGAATTGGTCTAATGTAAAAATCAAAGTATTAAAGTATTTTTAATTTTAGGACTTTAGTGTATTTAATGGTTTTATGAAGTCTGCTTGCAGAGTTCACCATTCTTACAGTTCCATTGTTTTCTCTCTCTTATATAGAATTTCTTTATCTAATCCAAGAGATTTTCCTAACAATGTTATAATAACCACATTAGTGTGTGTCTGTGTGTATGAGAAATGTATTAGTGTGTGTCCGTGTGTTGCTATTGATTCAACATCTGGGCTGGTTGGGAGGGGGCTAGAGTGTTCACGCATGCTCATCTTTTCATATTTCTTGCACCTATCCTTTTTTCCCAAACAGGAGCCCACCTTTCCAGGATCGAGACAAGCAACTACTGAGCTTAAGACACCAGGGGGTAAATCTATCAATGGCCGGATTCTTCAACTCCGGCGAGATTGGTGTCTTCAGCGCTTAAATTTAAAGCGGCGCTGCCTTGTAAAGGAAAGTTTCCATTTACAAGGCAGCGCCACTTTAAATTTAAGCGCTGAAGACGCCGATCTCGCTAGAGTTGAACAATCCGGACATTGATACATTTACCCCAGGAAATGAAAGCTGAATAAACAGGTAGGAACGAGTAGGATAGCTGCAAACTGTTTTGATGCTGGTGGGACAGTCCTGATTTTGAGTGACTTCTCCACTTTGTACCGATCTAGGGGCTGGGGTCCAGACTGTGAATTTTTTTTGCATACACTGCATCCTTATATGCTAAAATATGGCACTAGCTATGTTCTCCGTGGGCTGACCATGCCCCCTCTAATCACACACTCAGGTGGCTGGCCACACCCCCTTTGGTGGGTCCCTACCATGACATCTACTGGTGGGCCCTTCATGTTCCAGTCCGACACTGTATCTAAGAATATATCCCAGGTCTGAAGAGCTGCACTTGTATACACTCACTTTTTGAGTATTCGCAGTGCACAACAATGCAAAGATACAATAGCAAGCGGGCATACTCTGAATTAGGTCATGAGTGATTCAATTTCCAGACAAAAATTAGTGATTAAATACAGCTGAGCATTCTAACCTCTTTAGAATTTCTGAGAGTACCAAGAGACCCTGTTTGTGTAGTTCCATATTGTTCATCTGCAAAATGTGCTTTAAACTGCTTAATACAGCATCTATACCTATGGGATGAAAGAAAACTGTACAGTAAACAAAAACCAGAACAAATAATTATATTCATCATTTTGAGGCCTTAACTTATTTGCAAATATTTGCAAATAGGAGTGAAGGACATAGGCGTCTAAAAGTGCAGTAAAAAGTAAAAATTGTCCCAATAATAAGGTGTCCTGTAATATGCACTAGGTGATAATCCAATATTCAAAGGAATTGAAGAAAGTGAACAAATAAAATTAAAACCATACAGTAGGCTGCTCTTGTCTCAGATACCTGTTCTGGGTGAGCATCTAAAATCAACAAACAAAATAAATAGCACCAAACATTGTGTAGTATTTTCAAAAGCTTCAAATCAACAGTGAAGTGCTATAATTATATCCGCATACCAAATGAATAAATCAAAAAGCTTATCTGTAGTGCTTGTTGTCTTCTTCATATATTCAAATAGATTTTTCTTCACAAGGATGCTGTTTTGTTCATAATAGAAAATGAAGGTATCATAGTGTTTGGTGCTCCTGTTCTTGTTTATGTTTTTAATATACCTTACCCTTTAGTAGGGGTGTGCACCGGCCACTTTTGGTGTTTTGGGTTTTGGGTTCTGATTAGCTTGAGGTTTTGGGTTCTGATTTGTTTTGTCAAAACACCCCACGAAAGGTTTTGATTCTGATTTTGGGTTCTGGGTTCTGATTTTTTTTTAAAAAAGCATAAAAAGTACTAAAATCCATATTTTTGTTTTTTTTTCACTCCTACACTATTATTAACCTCAATAACATTCATTTCCACTAATTTCCAGTCTATTCTGAACACCTCACACCTCACAATATTGTTTTTAGTCCAAAAGGTTGCACCGAGTTAGCTGGATGTCTAAGCTAAGTGACACAAGTGGGCGGCACAAACACGTGGCCCATCTAGGAGTGGCACTGCAGTGGCAGACAGGATGGCAGTTTGCAAGAGTTTGCTAGAGGTGCAAGATGGAATTGTCCTTGGGCCCTCCCACCCACCCTGATGTTGTTGAAATAGGCCATTCGCACTTTAACAAACCAATCAGGAACAGTGAACGTAGTTTAATCTCTGGTACTAATATTTCTGGACTGCAGGAACAGTGAACGTAGTTTAATCTCTGGTACTAATATTTCTGGACTGCAGGAACAGTGAACGTAGTTTAATCTCTGGTACTAATATTTCTGGACTGCAGGAACAGTGAACGTAGTTTAATCTCTGGTACTAATATTTTTGGACTGCAGGACTATCTCTGATCAAGATCGTGGAGGAAATTGACGAGGAGGGTGTTAGTGGTGTGTATACAACAGGACCAAGGGATTTAGGTGTCCCTAGACTGCTGACGGTCCTAGCCACAGGTCCTGAACTAAACACTGAATTATGAAGGTTCTTCAGGTGACGTATAAGGGAGGTTGTACCTAGGTGGCCAAGATCCTTACCCCTGCTTATTTGAGCTTTACATAAGGTACATATGGCCATATATTTGTTGTCCGGATTGGGATAGAAATAACTCCAGACCGAAGAGGTGCATTTTTTGGTCTTCTGCCCAGCATGACGATGGGCTTTTTCATCCCATGGACAACAACTGTTTCCCCCCCTGGTGCCTCATTTAAGATAACCACATCAGCATCCTCCTCGTCAAGTTCCTCCTCAGCACCAGCTACATCAATATCCTCCTCCCGGTGTACAACATTGACACCTTCATTAGCCAAATGTGTAACTGGACTGTGGATGATCCTTCCAGCATATGCAGAGGGCGTGCTGCAAATGGTGGAAGGAGCCACCTCTTCCCGTACAGTGATGGGAAGGTCAGGCTTCGCAACCACCAACACCCTTGGACTCGCTTTGGGGATTTGTGATGTCATCTGTTTAGAAGGCAGAGTTGTTTGCTGTGTTGTTGATGACAGCTTAACTCTCTTAATTTTTTTTTGGGGGGGGAGGAGGAGGGCTTAGATCCTTGGGTGAAGCTGAACCACTAGTCCTGAACACGGGCCAGGGCCTAAGCCGTTCCTTGCCACTCCGTGCCGTAAATGGCATATTGGCAAGTTTACGTTTCTCCTCAGATGTTTTATATTTTCTTTTTTTGCTAATTTTAGTGATCTTTGGGTTTTTGGATTTTAGATGCCCTCTACTAGGAGATTGGGTATCGGCCTTGGCAGACGACGTTGATGGCATTTCATCATCTATGTCATGACTAGTGGCAGCAGCTTCAGCATTAGGAGGAAGTGGGTTTCGATCTTTCCCTACTTTATCTTCCAAATTTTTGTACTCCATTATAGTTTAATCTCTGGTACTAATATTTCTGGACTGCAAGAGCAGTGAACGTAGGTAAATATTGCAGTACTAATATTTCTGGCCTGCAAGAACAGTGAACGTAGGTAAATATTGCAGTACTAATATTTCTGGACTGCAAGAACAGTGAACGTAGGTAAATATTGCAGTACTAATATTTCTGGACTGCAAGAACAGTGAACGTAGGTAAATATTGCAGTACTAATATTTATGGACTGCAAGAACAGTGAACGTATTTTAATTTCGCAGTACTAATATTTCTGGACTGCAAGAACAGTGAACGTAGGTAAATATTGCAGTACTAATATTTCTGGACTGCAAGAACAGTGAACGTAGTTAAATATTGCAGTACTAATATTTCTGGCCTGCAAGAACAGTGAACGTAGGTAAATATTGCAGTACTAATATTTCTGGACTGCAAGAACAGTGAACGTATTTTAATTTTGCAGTACTAAGATTTCTGGACTGCAAGAACAGTGAACGTAGGTAAATATTGCAGTACTAATATTTCTGGACTGCAAGAATATATTGCACTAGAATTTTTTTTATACTTTTCAAATAATTTTTTTATATTTTTTTTTAATTATTTTTGTATAATTTTTTTATAATTTTTTTATTATTATTGTATAATTTTTTTGTTATATTTTTTTTATTTTTTTATGATTTTTTAATAATTTTAAAATAACAATGGCCTTAGCAGAACAGAGCACAGGACACAGGCAGCACCACTGGACTCAGCAGGACAGAGCACAGGACACAGCACCACTGGACTAAGCAGGACAGAGCACTGGACAAAGCACCACTGGACTCAGCAGGACAGAGCACTGGACAAAGCACCACTAAACTGATCAGCAGGACAGAGCACAGGACTAAGTAACCACTTCAATAAGCAGGACAGAGTGACAGGGGCTCCCAAACTACAACCTCCCTCTTCAGTGATCTGACCCAGAATGAAGATGGCGGCCGCGAGCGGGGAATTTATGACATCCGAGTCTCGTGAGATCCGACGCGAGACTTGGATGTCATAGCCTCGTTTTCGACTCATTTCGCCGCCGGAAGTACCCGAACAGTGCTCGGATCCCGTCGGATCCGCACTGTTCGGGTGGGATCGGATTAGCGCAATCTGAGCCAGCTCATCTATACCCTTTAGTTCTTTAGGTACATTTTATTCCTGCCCACCATATAATAGTATCTCATTCTGAGGATTTTCCTCCTCTTTGGGAGATCTCGGAGGAGAGGTGAAGTAAAAAGAGGTTAGGTGAAATGCAATCAATTCATGCAGGCTGGGAAGTGAGCAGGATACAGAAGAATGGCCTGTTCTGCCAGGAGTCTGGGAGAGGTACAAAGAAATCCGGAGTCTTCCAGACAATACGGGAGAGTGTGCAAGTATGGATTTGTCTGTGGTGTGCAGTGTAACCCCTCGTAGCTTTCTCAACGCTAAAACCCAGATGCTGGGAGGGCAGGGTTTTTAAATTGCCTACCAACAAATCAGTTGCTGCTACTTCATTTGTTTTCTGGGCCAATCAGATTGCAGCATTTTCATCTCCCAGTAACCACTGATATGTCATATAACATGTTACCCAAACCACAGTTAGTGTACTTATAGCTAAAAAATTGTTAAATACGAACTAATGAAGCATTGTCTTATTAAACTTGCATTATTTGCCCAACTTAATTTTTATTTATTAATTTTAATGTAACTAGAATCAAGTTGAATTTTACAGGTATGGGAGACACTTAGATGTTGAATCTTTCTAATACATGTGACAAGCATCAACACCATTACCTTCCTGAACTATTAAATAATTAGGTGATCTACAACTTTGTACTATCTTAAATTGCCATGTGTATTATGGTCTTTGATTTACTGTATCAAAGTAGAGAACTTTTAAATTTACACAGTGAAAAGATTTTATGGTTTGACAGTGTTATTAGTATAAACTAAAATCGCATTACTCTATTTGTACACAAGTGTCATATACACAAGACAAAGAGAGACATGTCTTGAAAATTATTAATAAAAGTCTTCATATAATATGCTGCAAAGCTAACACTGTATGCAGTTTAGGCATACTGCATATCGTTCAGGCCACATCACATGGTAAAACCAGATAAAAAACATCAGTTTTTCCCAAATATATTATTTACAAGGCCAGTGCTACTCAGCAATGGGCCCTGTCTTCTAAAGAGGTGTTAAGACTTTGTATTTATATATGCCTTCAGTATTATTATTATTATTGTAAATTTGTAAGTCACCACAGTACAGTCATGGGCAATGACACAAATATTGGTTTTCACAAAGTTTCCTGTTTCAGTGTCTTTAGACCTTTTGTCAGATGTTGCTATGATATACTGATGTAACATTATAAGCATTTCATAAGTGTCAAAGGCTTTTATTGACAATTACATTAAGTTTATGCAAAGAGTCAATATTTGCAGTGTTGACCCTACTTTTTAAAGACCTCTGCAATTCGCCCTGACATGCTGTCAATCAACTTCCGGGCCACATACTGACTGATGGCCGTCCATTCGTGCCTAATCAATGCTTGGAGTTTGTCAGAAATTGTGGGTTTTTGTTTGTCCATCCACCTGAAGTTCTCAATAAGATTAAGGTCTGGGGAGTTTCCCGGCCATGGACCCAAAATTTCAATGTTTTTATCCCCAAGCCACTTAGTTATCACTTTTTCCTTATGGCAAGGTGCTCCATCATGCTGGAAAAGGCATTGTTCGACACCAAAATGTTCTTGGATGGTTGGGAGAAGTTGCTTTTGAAGGATGTTTTGGCACCATTCATGGCTGTGTTCTTAGGCAGAATTGTGAGTGAGCCCACTCCCTTGGCTGAGAAGCTACCCCACACATGAATAGTCTCAGGATGCTTTACTGTTGACATGACACAGGACTGATGGTAACCCTCACCTTTCCTTCTCCGGACAAGCATTTTTTCAGATGCCCCAAACAATCAGAAAATGACCTTACCACAGTCCTCAGCAGTCCAACCCCTTTACCGTTTGCAGAATATCAGTTTGTCCCTGATGTTTTTCCTGGAGAGAAGTGGTTTCTTCGCCGGCCTTCTTGACACCAGGCCATCCTACAAAAGTCTTCGCCTCACTGTACGTGCAGATGGACTCACACCTGCCTGCTGCCCTTCCTGAGCAAACCCCGATCCCACAGCTGAATCAACTTTAGGAGATGTTCTTGGGTGCCCTGAAGTCTTCTTCACAACTATTGAACCTCTCTCCTTCAAGTTCTTGATGATCTGATAAATGTATGATTTAGGTGCAATCTTACTAGCAGCAATATCCTTTTCTGTAAAGCACTTTTTGTGCAAAGCAATGATGACTGCATGTGTTTTCTTGAAGGTAAACATGGTTAACAGAGGAAGAACAATGATTTCAAGCACCACCCTTTTTTTAAAGCTTCCAGTCTGTTATTCTAACTCAATCAGCACGATAGAGTGACCTCCAGCCTTGTCCTTTTCAACACTCTCACCTGTGTTAATGAGAGAATCACTGACCTGATGTCAGCTGGTCCTTTTGTGGCAGGGCTAAAATACAGTGGAAATGTTGTTTTTGGGCTAAAGATCATTGTCATGGCAAAGAGGGACTTTGAAATTAATTGCAATTCATCTGATCACTCTTCATGACATTCTGGAGTATATGCAAATTGCCATCATAAAAACTGAGGCAGCAGACTTTGTGGAAAATAATATTTATGTCATTCTCAAAACTTTTGGCCATGACTGTACTCCGCAGTGCCATACAGTAGGGAAAACAGAATCCTATATGTTGAATGTCTGTTTTCAGTATCTGTTCTGTGCATCCCTGGCTCAACAGACTATCCCCATTCCTGAATTTTCCAAGCATCAGTTATCTGTTACCTGCCGGTGTCATCATCCACATCGTGAGTGTCCTTGGTTACTGAATCACAAGTGTTAGTTTAGAAAATATTTCCTTTCACCCAGCCCCACACAGATTGTGTTTTATTACCTGGACTGAGTGCTGCTTATTTCCTGCATTCTTGGATTCTATTTTATTTTGCTACTAGTGTTTTACCTGCAACAGATTATTACATTCTTCACCAGCTACTGACTCCTTTTGCTATCTTAGCATTGAGGTAATCATAACAAAAGGACTTATAGAGTTCTGGCCCAAAGCTAGTTAGCACTGGCTCTCTCTTTGTACCCCTGTTTGATGGGTACCATGATCCAAATGTTAAAATATTGTGCATGGGACTTGGTGTGGCATAACGCTTGAACGAAGCCCACACATTGTTACAGAACTCCTCTGGTAACTTTATAAATTCCCTTTCATCTGATTTCTAGGGGCCTAAAAAAAACAACAAATTGGGACTCAGATACCCATCTAGCGACATATTAAACTCTATTTGGACCAATCTTCAAGTGAAGTGAGCTTTTACGTAGCGAGTAACTAGCCGCCCAACCTCAAGTGGCTGGAGTTCCTTCCCCTTCCCCCTGGGGGGAAAAGGAATCCCTTTCGGATGGTTCATCCAACCACCCGACAAGAATCCATTCACCTGGCCTACTCTGTGAATCTTGGTCGGGGATACAAACATCAAGACCTGCAAATCAGCTACCTGACTGACAGACTATCAGACCTCAATTCATTGGCAGCATTCTTGAAGTCCCTAAAAGCCCCTATGGAGGAAAGAATCCACACTACAGTATAACCTCTTGAGAGTCTGATCCCCAGACAACCATAGACTACTGACATCTGTGCCTCCAGAAGCCATTCCGCTTGTTGATTCAGTGCAGTAACAGATCTTGTAACCATCTTGGAGACTAAACCCAGAGTAATACAACCTGGACTTGAACTCTACTAGATGTGACTCCAACCTTAAGACCTTAATTAGGGCTGATCTGCGGAGCCAATGCCATTTGTGTGCAGCGACACAGAGCCTTCCACTTAGCTGGATCCACAAGCAACCCTCCATATCCCCAACTTTAGCAAAAAGGGTACAACAGCTTTCCAACCCCATCAACACACATACTTGGAACCAGGAAAACTCCTACTCTAATGAGGAATGGTGACTTTCACCATCTTATTGCACAATGCTAACCAGACATGAAAGCCACCAATAAATTAACAAGCCCTCCTGTTCAGTCTGATCTGCTTTAAAATCTCAGTAGTTCCAGCCCTTTTTCAGACACACATAAGCATATCCTTTGAGGCTTACATTTAGAAGACCTCGACAAAAGAGGAAGATATAACAAGCTGAGGGTCAGAGGAGGCCCAAGGAAGTTTCTCCTTAAGCCATTGTCGACAGACCCAGAAGCCCTCAGATGGAGCACCTGCAGGACATTATCTGCCACCTATATTACTAGAAGACTTGAGGGCACAAAATCCAGATTTTCAACGATTTGTCAGACACTTCAACAATGACTGCACATGAAGCAACAAGGAAAAATCCCCTACCAGTAGCAGAGGTATAAAGAAAAATAAAGCCAACCTGTAACCTGCAGCTGCAGAAGAGCCTTCTAAAAAGATAAAACAACTAAACACCAATAGCTTAGCTGGAAACAGTAGAGCTATATAATATAAATGAGTTCATGAATGATAAAGTATTTAATAGCAATGTAAAACAATAACACAAATAAACATATATGCATATATCATCTGTGGTAAACACACAAAATACATAAAAACATGTAAAGATATACTGTATTTTTCGCTCCATAAGACACACCTGACTATAAGACGCACCTAGTTTTTTAGAGGAGGAAAACATACACTGACCCCTTCACTCACACAAAATACACTGGCCCCTTCACTCACACAAAATACACTGGCCCCTTCACTCACACAAAAGACACTGGCCCCCACTCTCACTCACCAACACACACACACACACACTATATTAACACACTGATCCCCACTCTTAGACACACATGCTATGTTAGCGCACTGGCCCACACAGTATAGCCTCCAGCACACACACACACAAACTGTAGCCTCCAACACACACACACACACTATAGCCTCCAGCGCACACACACACACTATAGCCTCCAGCACACACACAATATTGAGCTTTCCCCATAACTTACCTTATTCCCTCTGCGCGCGATGTCTTCAGCACTTCTCACAAGGGACGGCACCTGTCATGTGGTGCACGTCCCAAGTAATAGCTAGGTCCTCACAGATAGGCGGGGGGACGGACGGATCAGGAGGATCCGCAGCCTGGCTGGGACCCACTTCTCCACGCTGAAACTGTAAGTTTTCTTCTTCCTTGCTTGCAGTATTCGCTCCATAAGATGCACACACTTTTTCCCCCACTTTTTTGGGGGAAAAAGTGCGTCTTATGGAGCGAAAAATACGGTACTTGATGTCTCTATGAGAAATTGAAAATAAAACCACCTGCAAACAATAGAAGCACTGGATAAAGTCACAAATATAGCTATTTAGTAGCAGTCTGAAAATATTCGGTGAGCCTTAATATAATGCAGATAAAATATATTTTATTTGTACCCTATTCCACCTCCAGAGTGTGTGTGGAGAGCAAAGTTCCACCAATATAAAGCTGGAAAACAAATCCTGATGATATATTATTAGATCTTACTAGAAGAATCTCAATTTTGGTTAATTTAGCCTTACACAGGTTATAATAGTTTTAATCATCCGATATAACTCCCATCTCATCGGCGCACCGCCGCGGACGCTTCTTTGACAGCGCCGCGGCTGCTGTATAGAACAGTGGCCACTTAGTTAGCGCAGGGGGGGGGTTTCTGATAGATAAATCAATTTAACAAATGGAATCAAATGCAAAAACTTCAGAAAATAGCGAACCGGAGCTAATCCAGACTTCACAATTTCCTGGGTGGTATAAATGAGCACTCCAAGTAATCAACATATGCAATCAGTGGATATAGTTATAGAGGGTACATCCAGTGTTAAGAGCCACAAATCAAAATAAAACGATCTCACCAATAGATATAAAAGTTCCAATGGGCGCAGACTGCTAGCATGTCAGGAGATCCTTCCGATATCAAAGATGGCAAAGACGTAAATCACAGCATGTGCGAACGCAGGATTTAGAAGGGGGGGTTTTCGCCCACCCCCAAATAAAAATAGAGCGAGAGAGAGCATGCGCAGCAGCTCCATTTCGACAAGTCTGAATTCTACAGCAGCCGCGGCGCTGTCAAGAAGCATCCGCGGCAGTGCTGTATTATACTACAATACAGCACTGCCGCGGACGCTTCCTTGACAGCGCCGCGGCTGCTGTACAGTATCGTTGGTTCGTGGAGGGGAGGGGTTTCTGGAGAACCAGAAACCCCCCTGCGTGCGCCACTGCACAAGTGCTCCATTTTACTTCCCACAGTGACCAGCTCACTGGATCTCACAGCGGGGGTAGAGAAGCAACAATCAGCTACAGCACACAGACGATCGTGGTATAGTTTAATCAAATACAGCTGGCCTGATGGGTTTCATTGTCATAGACTATATCCTCAGAGGCAATGTCATATGCATATATATTTATTTTTGTTAATTTTTTATATTGCTATTAAATACTTCGTTTGTATCAATTATGAGCTCATTTATATTAAGGATGTGCACCGGCGACTTTTGGTGTCTCGTGTTTTGTGTTTTGGATTCGGATTTTCGTGATGTTTTGGGTTTGGATTTGTTTCGCAAAACACCTGCCGAAAGGTTTTGGTTCGGATTTAAGGTTTTGGATTCGGATTTTTTTTGAAAAAAGCATTAAAAGTTAAAAAATCAAGTTTTTGGGCTTATTTTCACTCCTACGCTATTATTAACCTCAATAACATTCAATAACAAGCATTTCCACTAATTTACAGTGTATTCTGAACACCTCACAATATAGTTATTAGTCCAAAACGTTGCAACGAGGTATCTTTCTGGACTGCGTAGTGGAGTGGTCCCCACAATATAATAAGAAAACCATCAACTGGTCTGAATCGCACCGAATAATGTACCTGGACTGCGTAGAGGAGTGGGTCACCACAATATAATAAGAAAACCATCAACTGGTCTGAATCGCACCAAATAATGTATCTGGACTGCGTAGAGGAGTGGTCACCACAATATAATTAATAAAAAACCCTCCACGGCTCTGAATTCCCCAAAAAAAAAATCTGGACTGCATAGTGGGGTAGCCCCGGTAATAAATTTGATACCGTGGCCACAATATAATAAATAGTTACACCCTCAACTGGTCAGAATTCCAACAAACAAGTATCTGGACTGCGTAGTGGGGTGGCCCCGGTACTAAATTTGATACCGGGGCCACAATATAATAAATAGTTACACCCTCAACTGGTTAGAATTCCAACAAACAAGTATCTGGACTGCGTAGTGGGGTGGCCCCGGTACTAAATTTGATACCGGGGCCACAATATAATAAATAGTTACATCCTCAACTGGTCAGAATTCCAACAAACAAGTATCTGGACTGCGTAGTGGGGTGGCCCCGGTACTAAATTTGATACCGGGGCCACAATACCTCCTCCAAGTTCCAAGTGTAGTGTTTATAACATATTAACACTACACTAATTCTAGCATGTCAATACCTCTTGTTTTAAATAATGACAGGGCATTTAACTTTTGATTAAATTTTTTGAATTTGTTGACATTTTCTTTTACTTTTTGAACTTGGCAAACGACTGTTAAATGGTCACATAATGCCAAAAAAATAGTTGCAAGATGGAATTGTCCTTGGGCCCTCCCACCCACCCAAATGTTGTTGAATTAGGACATGCACACTTTAACAAACCAATCATTTCAGCGACAGGGCCTACCAAACAACTTTGGCTGAAATGATTGGTTTGTTTGGGCCCCCACATCAAAAAAACAATTCATCTCTCCCTGTACAAACTAAACAGGCTCTACTGAGGAAAGATGTCGTCCTCATCCTCAACCTCTGATTCCTCTCCCCCTACAGTGTGTACTTCCTCCTCCTCACACATTATCAATTCGTCCCCGCTGGACTCCACAACCACAGGTCCCTCTGTACTATCTGGAGGGCAGTGCTGTACTTGATTGAGGAATTGATTATTCATTTTTATAAACATCATTTTTTCAACGTTGTGAGGAAGCAACCTCCTTCTCCGCTCACTGACCAGGTTCCCCGCTGCACTAAAAACTCTTTCCGAGTACACACTGGAGGGGGGACAACTCAGGTAAAATAGAGCCAGTTTGTACAGGGGCTTCCAAACTGCCTTTTTTTCCTGCCAGTAACAATATGGACTGTCTGACATGTCTGTTTGGATGGTGTCAGCAAAATAATCCTCCACCATTTTTTCAATTGTGACAGCATCCAATGCAGCGACAGTAGACATGTCTGCAATGGTTGGCAGGTCCTTCAGTCCGGATCAGATGTTATCAGCATCCCCGCCAGCGGCTCTTTTAGGAAAACTGAGCTTTTTCCTCGCAGCCATAGATATGGAAGAAAATGAGGGTGGAGTTGTTGGCATGTCACGGTCCTCTTCAGAGGACAATCTCCTGACCAGAAGGTCTTTGCACCGCTGTAGACTTGTGTCCGCCGGAAACAGAGACACAACATACGCTTTAAACCGAGGATCGAGCACGGTGGCCAGAATGTATTCCTCTGACTTTAAAAGAGTGACCACCCTCGGATCCTGGCAAAGCGTACAAAGGGCTACATCCATAAGAGCTACATGCTTGGTGTAATCGCAATGGTTTACCAGCTCCTCCCTCACTTTCTCCAGCTGCTTCTGCAACAGCCTGATCAGGGGAATGACCTGACTCAAGCTGGCAGTGTCGGAACTGACTTCTTGTGTGGCAAGTTCAAACGGCTGGAGAACCTTGCACAACACGGAAATCAGTCTCCACTGCGCTTGACTCAGGCGCATCCCCACTCCTTTGCCTATGTCGTAGGTGGCTGTGTAGGCTTGAATGGCCTTTTGCTGCTCCTCCATCCTCTGCAGCATATAGAGGGTGGAGTTCCAGCGCGTCACAACCTCTTGTTTGAGGTGATGGCAGGGCAGGTTCATGCATTTTTGATGTATGTTTTGCGGTAGGCACTGGCTGAATGCCGAAAGTGTCCAGCAATTTTGCGCGCCACCGCAAGCATCTCCTGCACACCCCTGTCACTCTTGAGGTAATGCTGCACCACCAAATTAATGGTGTGGGCAAAACATGGGACGTGCTGGAAATTGCCCATATTTAATGCCCGCACAATGTTACTGGCATTGTCTGACACCACAAATCCCCATGAGAGTCTAAGTTGGGTAAGCCACTGGGAGATAATTTCCCTCAGTTTCTCTAATATGTTGTCAGCGTTGTGCCTCTTATTAAAGCCTGTAATACACAATGTTGCCTGCCTTTGCACGAGCAGCCATTTTGTAGATGCTGCTACTGATGCAGCTGTTGCTGTGGAAGGCGATGCATCTACCCAGTGGGCTGTCACAGTCATATAGTCCTTCGTTTGCCCAGAACCACTTGTCCACATGTCCGTGGTTAAGTGGACAGTGGGTACAACCGCATTTTTCAGAGCACTGAGGACACTTGATCATACTTCTCTGTACATTTTTGGTATCGCCTGCCTAGTGATGTGGAATCTCGACGGGATTTGGTACCGGGGACACAATACCTCCATCAACCCTCTAAATCCCACTCCACTGATGGCGGACACCGGGCGCACGTCTAACACCAACATTGCAGTTACAGCCGCAGTTATACGCTTTGCAATAGGGTGACTACTATCGTATTTTGTGGTCATGGCAAACGACTGTTGGACGGTCAATTGTTTTGTGAAAGACTTGGCGGTCTTACGACTTCCCCTCTGGGAAGATGACCGACTAAAAGCAGCAACAGCAGCAGTGGCAGTAGTTGGCGTACCGCTGCAGGATTCCTCGGATGAATTCCGTATTGAGGAGGACTCTGGCTGCTGACTTGGGCTGCAGGACTGAATCTGATGGAGATCGTGGAGGAAGTTGACGAGGAGGGTGTTGCTGGTGTGTATCCAACTGGACCACGAGATTTAGGTGTCCCTGTACCGATGACGGTCCTAGCCCCAGTTCCTGAACTAACCACTGAACTATGAAGGTTATTCAGGTGACGTATAAGGGAGGATGTCCCTAGGTGGGCAAGATCCTTACCCCTGCTTATTTGAGCTTTACATAAGCTACATATGGCCATAGATTGGTTGTCTGGATTTGGATAAAAATAACTCGAAGAGGTGCATTTTTTGGTCTTCTGACCAGGCATGACGATGGGCTTTTTCATCCCATGGACATCAGCTGTTTCCCCCCCTGGTGCCTCATTTACAATAACCACATCACCATCCTCATCATCAAGTTAGTCCACAGCGCCAGCTAAATCATCAATAGCCTCCTCCCGAGCCACCTCTTCCCGTACAGTGATGGGAAGGTCAGGCTTTACAACCACCAACACCCTTGGACTCGCCTTGGGGATTTGTGATAATTTCTCTTTAGAAGGCAGAGTTGTTTGCTGTTTTGTTGCTGACAGCATAATTCTCTTCAATTTTTTGTAGGGGGGGGAGGAGGAGGGCTAAGATCCTTGGGTGAAGCTGGACCACTAGTCATGAACACCGGCCAGGGCCTAAGCCGTTCCTTGCCACTACGTGTCTTAAATGGCATATTGCCAACTTTACGTTTCTCCTCAGATGATTTTAATTTTCTCTTTTTGCTACTTTTTGAGAACTTGGGCTTTTTGGATTTTACATGCCCTGTACTAGGAGACTGGGTATCGGGCTTGGAAGACGACGTTGATGGCATTTCATCGTCTATGTCATGACTAGTGGCAGCAGCTTCAGCATTAGGAGGAAGTGGGTCTTGATCTTTCCCTACTTTATCCTCCAAATTTTTGCTCTCCATTATATGTAGCACAAGATACTGCAGAATGTGTGAACTTGGTAATATTGCAGTACCAATGGGCTTATACTGCAGGATTGGTTTTGCAAATTTTGTTGTAATTAAAAAAAAAATTAATTATTTTTTTGTAATTTTTTTTATAACTTTTTTTTTATTTTTTAAACACTTGGGAATACTGGGGAAAAAACTATGCCCTTAGAAGCACAGAGCACAGGACACAGGACCACTGGACTGAACAGGACACAGCACACAGGACCCAGCAGCACCACTGAACTCAAAATTGACAGAGCACAGCACACAGCACCTCTGGACTGATACTGCAGAACACAGCACAGCACAGAACTAAACAGCACAGCACGAGATCTACCAGAACAGAGGACCACCTAACACACCCTCCCTCTACCCTGATCAATGCCCGAGTGAAGATGGCGGCGACTAGCGGGGAATTCATAAGTTTCGAGCATCGCGAGATCCGACAGCGGGATTATGACTCCGAACCTCGGTTTCAATTTTTCGTTTGGCGCCAATACCCGGATCTGTCTCGGATCCGACTCGGATCGGCAACGTTCGGGTGGGCTCGGATTCAGGAAATCCGAGTGCGCTCATCTCTAATTTATATATAGTTATAGTGTTTCAAGTGCTGCTATTGGTGTTTAGTTACTTCAACAATGATGTCTCTTACAGTTGTTAACAGATTCATTTAAAAAAAACAAAGTATAAGATTCTGCTGAGAATTTCCTCTGAGCATTCTGGCATTACATGAAGGCAAATGAGCAGAACAGTGGCACAGTAGTTATCACCTCTGCCTCACAGCACTGCAGTTTTGATTTTCTACCAGGGCCTTATCTGTGTGGAGTTTATATGTTCTCCCATGTTTGCCTGGGTTATCTCCGGGTGCTCTGGTTTCCTTCCAAACTCCAAAAGCATTCTAGTAGGTTAATGAACTTCTGACAAAATTAATCCTAGATGTGTATGTTAGAGAATTTAGAGTGTAATCCCTAATGGAACAGGGACTGATATGAATGACATATATTAGCGCTGAAAGAAGACACAAAAGGATGCAACAGCAGGTTGCTAACCATGAAGTGTCACTTGACTGACAAAATAGCATGTGATGGTTATCGTTTTGTGAAATATCTCTACTTAGCATTTGGGCATCATTCTAGAAACAGGAAGTCTCACTCTCTTCAGACACCAGAGTGTAGAATATACCCGATCTTCTTTCTTCCATTATGCCCGCTACTATATATAAGTTAATGACCATATCTATTTTATTTATTTTTTTACAGTTTTTTCCTTTATTGGTAAAACAGGGAGGGCAGTGTGACACCGTGGAAACAGCATGGGACAGAGCAGGGCCGTAACTAGGGCTGTGCGATAGTGGCAACTGCCCAGGGCGCAACGCTGAAGAAGGGCGCAATTTAGGAATATTTTAGTTTAATTTGGTTAAAATTGAGGGCAAGGGGGGAGGCATTTGTCTTTCTCGCCCTGGGCGCAATAATTCTAAGTTACAGCTCTGGGACAACGGAGAAAGAGGAATACGGACAAGTTACAGCCACCGTGCAGCTCACCAGCTCCCTGTCCCCTCTATTACCCGGTACCCCTGTGGGCGGATTGTGCAACACCAGGAGAAAATAAGGAGCCGTGTGGGCACCAGACACAAAAACCTGAACATCTGAGCCATCGGAAAAGGACATGAGCGCCTTCACCCTCTTTCCGTGACCAGGTCCCTGACTGACTGACTGTCGTCGGAGAATGGCCTTGGCTCTGTACACCTGCACCAGGTGTAACCAGCGGTACCTGTTCGAGGAGCTCTCCCAAGTCCAGCAACTGTGCAAGGAATGTTGAATTGCTCATCCTATTGTAAAGTGCATATATTGCAGATCAGAATTTCAGCAAGAGAGTAAAACAAACACTAGATGCAAGAAGTGTGCCCAAAATGTTAAGCAGTTTGGAACGCCCAAGCCTTGTCAGTACTGTAACATTATAGCTGCACTAATTGGCACAATGTGTCAACGTTGTTCAAACTCAGTAAAAAAATATGGACCTCCTCAAACCTGTGAGCAATGTAAACAACAATGTGCTTTTGATCAAAATGAAGAAGGCAGACAAAAGGTTGATGGGAAGCTGTTATTATGGTTCTCCACACTGTCTTACAAGAGGGTGCAACAGAAGACTAGGGAACAGCGAAAAAGTTTGGTCTCTTCCCATTCCAACTCTTCTTCCTCGTCTCTTACTGAGAAAGGCCAACATTATTCCAAACACTACCATTACCACCACCACTATCACAACAGGCATAGTAGCAGTCATCACAACATAAGTAGTCTAAGCCCAGAAGCAGAACAGGGAATTTGGAAACAAGTCCATTACTGCAATTCAGAATAAAACTCCAAAGAAAAAGGCCAAATTGGAATCAAAGCCATCCAATGGATACAGTTAGTTCAATCAATCAGTCGACAGACAGTGGTGGTACAGACTACTTTGTGCTAATCAGTCAGTTGAAAGAGGAAGTGATGATGCTGAGACGTGTCTTGCAAGAGAGAGATCAAACGATTTTGGAGAAGAATAACAAGCTGGCAGAGTTGAAAACAGACTTCCAATACCAGGAGAATAATTTAAGGACAAAGATAATTGACATGGAGAAGGCTCACAAAGAGTCTGTAGAACAATTTTAGGGCAAAAACCGAGAATTAATGAAACAGGTTGCAGCTTTATCGAAGGATAAAATATTTGATAAAAGCGGCAGTATACTGACCTCTCCGTAAGAACATGTTTAATAGAAGAACACAGTGATGTTCTCTGAAGCCCTTAAAAATATCTAGTGGCACTGGAATCCTATCTTTTAGTGCCTTTGGTGTACCTTTTTAATTTATATGAGTACGGAGTTGTACATATATATGTATGGAAAACATGTTTTAATTAACTTTTTTGTACAAAAAATGTATATATAGAAATAGGCGCACTGAATGCATATATAATCTCTGTGCCAAAGGGCCAAGCAAAGCATTGCCCCATTTCAGCTGCATGGCCCCCTCATTGGCAATTATGGTGAGGCCTAGCTGACGGACATGATGACCTCCATATTGCCTGCAGTGGGGGCCTTATACAGTGTTTTGAGATTAGAATTTTTTGGTTTGTTTTTTTGTCTTTAACTAATAGGATTTTTAGAATAGGAGTGCGTCTTCCATTATCTTACGTAGTTACATTTTTATCCTTTTTGTACATTCATGTGGTCCTTAGGACAAGACAAACCTATAATTTAAAAATAAATGGCAGCATGAGAAGTTCTGTTCTTATTGAAGTGTTCAGGTAACTAGATGTAATCATGTCTGTCTTCAGTGTGCTGCATTTGCGTTATAAATATGACGTAGCCTCATGAAGATGACACAATATTGTGGCAACCATAACTTTGGTCCTTTGTCCTCTATTTATTTTTTCAGATTATTTGTTTTAAA
Organism: Mixophyes fleayi; assembly: GCF_038048845.1. Lineage (NCBI taxonomy): Eukaryota > Metazoa > Chordata > Amphibia > Anura > Limnodynastidae > Mixophyes > Mixophyes fleayi. The sequence continues at coordinate 85,706,314 of NC_134409.1, forward strand.
TGTCTCTTTACTGGTCACTATGCAGTTTGGTGACCTTCCTTTTCCCTGTATTGGGGATGTCGTCCCTCTGAGATGACCACCACCTGTAGAAGACATTAGTCATCCGCAAATGTCCCCTCAATGTACTGAGCTGAGGGCAGCTGTCTGTTCTGCATCATGTCATCACATAGCGATGGCTTAGTGGTTAGCACTTCTGTCTCACAGCACTGGGGTCACAAGTTCAATTCACAACCATGGCCTTATCTGTTTGGAGTTTGTATGTTCTCCCCGTGTTTGCTTGGGTTTCCTCCGGGTGCTCTGGTTTCCTCCCACACTACAATAACATACTAGTTAATTGGCTGCTAATAAAATTGGCCCTAGTCTCTCTTTGTCTGTGTGTGTGTATATGTTAGGGAATTTAGACTGTAAGCTCCAATGGGACAGAGACTGATGTGAGTGAGTGCTCTGTACAGCACTGCAGAATTAGTGGCGCTATATAAATAGCTGCTGCTGATGATGATATCTACTAATATTAAGCAGATAAATATTTCTAAGAAATGTTCCAGGTTATTGTACATCCTCCACATGGAAAAAATTTACACAGCCTTTCACCAATAAATTAATTTTAAAGATTCAGTGGCCCACTCTAAATAATCACTATTTTTCCCAAGTATATTGTAATAATAATCCTGAAGGCAAATTAAAATGGGGTTGCAATTCTTTTTTCAAAGTGTCTCCAACTTACATCAGCTGTGTCTGTTTAGCTGGGAGAAGGCAGGAGGATTCTTATAAATGGTGGTAATCGTATTAACGATTACCACAATTCCAAAGTCCTTCATACCTACAAAAATAAAACGATTGCATAAAACAACGAAGGCAATAAAAACAGACTTACCTGAACTCCGAAGATCCAGATGTCCAATGGCACCGGCAGGCTGACAGTAAGTGATTCCGAATGGACAGTGCTCCAGAACTTCAGTCTGACATCTGCACGGCAATGTCTGGACCCCACAGCCTAAGTGTTTGAACACTTAGGCTGCAGGGTCCAGACATTGCTTCTTTAAATTAACATTCATCTAAGTGGCACAGTTTTAAAAGTGAAACATGGAAAACATTGGGTATCTTCAAGGTAGAAAGTAATTTTAACCTAAAAGCCACAGGATTAAAGGAGCAAATTTCTTAGAAGGAACTTTGAGATGGAGATTTCATGTAGATAACCATACTTTGTCTCCCGGAGGAAGTAGAGGAGTTGGACGTCTTTTCTTGTCAAATAGTTTTTTGCTTTGTACAGAAGCTTGGCTCAAGTTCTGTTTAACTTGAGACCATCCTTCAGAAAAACTTTGAAAGAAAGAGTCAACAGCAGGAATTTCAGATACTGGTAGGTCAGAAAATGGAGAAAGCTTGGGATGAAACACTCTGAGAGCAAAGAAGGATGAAGCAAATGTAGATTTGTGGTTGATTATTGTGGGTGAATTCTGCTCACAGCAATAAATCAACCCAATTGTCATGTTCGGCAGAAATATAGCACTTGAGACATTTTCAAGCTCTTGGTTGATTCTTTCAGTTAACCTATTGGCTTGGGGATGATAGGAAGAAGAGAAATTAAGTTTGATTCTACAAAGATAGCAAAAGGCTCTCCAGAATTTGGATACATACTGGATGCCACATTTGGAGACTATTTGATCTAGGCAACCATGCAATCGTATAAAATCTCTTTTATAAAGAGTTGAGCCAGAGTGGAGGCTGAAGGTAACCCTGTCAAGGGAACAAAATGAGCTGCTCCAGAAAGGCGATCTGTGACGACCCAGACAACAGAACAATCCTTGGAAGGTGATAAATCTGTGATGAAATCCATCGATAAATGACTCCAAGGACAATCAAGTACAGGAAGAAGATTTAGAAGCCCATAAGGTGCTTAGGCAGGATACTTGTTTATGGCACAAATAGAACAAGAAGAGACATATCCTTCCACATCAGTGTTTAAGGAAGGCCACAATAGCCACAAAAAATTAGTTCTCTAGACTTCTTGCTACCAACGTGCCCAGAAAATTGAGAGGCGTGGGACCATCGGAGGAGTTTGGCTTGCAAGTGAGAAGGAACAAAGATTTTCCTGTGTGGAATTCTTAGGTCTGTGGGTGTACTACTGGCCACAATACATTTGGGATCCAACACAGGCCTTTCTTTATCTTGAGTTTCCAAATCAGCAGAATAAAAAGAAATGGAAGAGAGCATTAGTTTTTTTGATTTTGGAGACTGGCCTGTAGGTGATTATGAAGTGAGAAAAAAATAAGGATTACCTAGCTTGGTGAGGATTTAGACATGAAGCAGATCATAAATACAGGAGATTTTTATGATCTGTGTAGTTCGTAATAATTAGTGAACCCTAAGAAAACATTGAAAAGCCTTGAGTCCAATCATTGAGGCAAGTCAAGAATAGCCTTACATTTTTCGGGGTCCATGTGGAGGCCAGTACCAGAAATTACATAACCCAGAAAAGGAAGTTGACCCTTTTTGAAGAGGCATTTCTCCAATTTGCAGAACAATTGATGTTGCTGAAGTCAGGTAAGGACCAAGGTCACATGTTTACAATGTGAGGAGAGGTCGGTAGAAAATATAAGGATGTCATTTAAGTAAATAACTACAAATCAATAAAGGATATCTTGGAAGATTTCGTTAAGGAAGTTTTGAAAAACTGCGTTGACGTTACATAAACCAAAGGGCATAACTAAATACTCAAAATGCCCGTCTCAAGTATTAAAGGCTGTCTTCCACTCATCCCCCTTCTTGATGCAGATTAAATTATATGTGCACCGGTAATCTAATTTGGTGAAAATTGGAGCTCCTCGTGTCTGGATGCATAGTTGAGAGATTAAAGTGAAAGGATAGCTATCTTTTACAGTGATCGCTTTAAGACTTTGTTAATCTATACACAGCCAGAGGCCGCCATCCTTATTTTTAACAAGAAAGAAACCAGCACAGCAGGAGAAGAGGGTTTCCTAATGAAGCCATGTTGCAATGTCGCGAAAAAAGGAGAGTATAGCTTACTGGTTTCTGCACTGCTCAGCAAAGAGGCACGGAGTCTAACGTGTCCCAGGTCTTTGCCAGGGACTCCCGCAAGAGAGTATGGATTTTGCTGCGGAGACATGCAGGTCGCGGTCCTCAGAGAGAGCAACCAGTGAAGCATGATGGAAGAGAAGTCTGGCGGTCCGGGTCAAGCCGTGCTGGAGGGAGGTGCCAAAAGGGAGATCCGAAAGCAAGGTCCAATAACAAGCCGAGTCAGGTACTAGTAGCGTAGGAGACTGGAGAGAGGTCAACAGCAAGCCGGGTCATACACGAGAAATCACTAGGAGACTGAAGAGTGGTCAGAGAACTAGCCGGGTCATACACTGGAAGGCTCAGGATACAGGAAACAATGTTAGCGTTGGAGTACAGGGGACCTAATACTCTGGCACCCACTAGGTGCCAGAGCCAGATATCTATAGTGCAGGATGGCTGGGCTATCTTTTGGTGGTGGTGACGCTGAACACCACCGCCGGAGTCTGCAAGTAGCGTCCCGGAAGTGTGCCTGGTTGCCTAGCAACCAGGCGCTTGTCAGCGGAAGCAGGCATCCGTCCCTGTGCAAAGGACACAGCATGGGGACGGCGCCTGACAGTACCTCCTCCCTTTCTTTGTTGGATAGATCTCTCTTCGAGGAATTGTTTTAGTAGACGTGGAGCATGAAGGTCCTCTTTATCTACCCAGGATCTCTCCTCTGGACCGAAGCCCTTCCAGTGGATCAAGAATTGGTGTCATCCATGGAGAACACGAGAATCCAGAATGCGACTCACTTTGAATTCTTCACCAGTAGAAGTCCGAATAGGAGCAGGATGTCGAGGCAGACAATGGAATTTATTGAGGATGAGTGGTTTGAGGAGGGGCCAACTTCTGAGAAGGTACTCAAAGTTTGAGGTTACGTCTAGACAACCATACCCTGTTGTGGACCTGAAGCAGGGGAATAAGTCTCCGATGACGTTCTGCAGCTTGTTTGTAGCGTTGGGAAGTCTCCTGAAGTTTGGTTTTGGTAGCCGACCAAATTCGAGAAAAGTTCCGAATTAAGCTATCAGCAGCAGGAACCGGAGAGGGAACATGACTGGAGAAATCAGGGAGGGTGGGTTGGGTTCCATAGACAATAGAGAAGGGAGAGGAACCAGAGGATTCATGATGATGAAAGTTATGGGAAAACTCTGCCCAGGGTAGGAGACTAGATCATTCCGATTAGTTGTCCGAAGAGAAGCATCATAGGAAGACTTCGAGGTCCTGGTTAACCCATTGCTGGAGGGAAGATCGGTGATGAAATCCATGGATATGCTGTGCCAAGGAAGGTCAGGAATAGGGAGAGGTTGCAGAAGACCTGAGGGAGCCAACCTGGGGTTTTTACAACGAGCACAAGTTGCACAGGAAGCCACAAATTTTCGGACGTCGGAATGTAATGCAGGCCACCAGAAACATTGACGTAGGAATTCATAAGTCTTCTTGACTCCAACATGTCCAGATAATTTGGAGGAGTGTGCCCACCGTAGGGCTTTGGATCACAGATTGGGTTCCAGGAAGGAACATTCCCTAGGGGGAGTCCTAGAAGCAGTCTTGGTAAGTGCAATAATTTTGGTGGGCGTCAGGATGGTTAAAGGCTCTGAGAAAGTACATAGGTCGGTATTGTTGAAGGATCGGGACAGGGCGTCTGCCCGAATGTTTTTGGATCAAGGATGGTAAGTCAAGATTAGGTCAAAGCGTGCAAAGAAAGATGCCCATCATGCCTGGCGTGGGTTGAGGCACCAAGCTTCACTGATATAGAGTAGGTTTTTATGGTCTGTCAAGACTGTCACCGGATGGCGAGAACCTTCCAAAAGACAAAGCCATTCTTCCAGGGCCGATTTGATAGCGAGGAGCTCCTTGTCACCAATGCTGTAGTTCTTTTCGTGAATCATAAACTTCTTACAAAAGAACCCACGGGGAGATGCATGCCAAGTTTGGATTTCTGGAACAGCACGGCACCAACACCGATAGCGGAAGCATCAACTTCTAGGTAAAAGGGTTCTAGTTGGTCTGGTTGGGAGAGAACTGGAGCAGAAGAGAAGGCTTATTTCAGGAGGTTGAAAGCCTCCAGGGCGTCGGGAGGCCAGCTTATGGGGTTGGCCGACTTCAGAGTCAGAGCAGTTATTGGAGCAATAATGGAAGAGAAATTTTTGATTAATTGTCTGTAGTAGTTGGCAAACCCAATAAATCTTTGAACGGCTTTGGTTCCTTGAGGGAGAGGCCAACTAGTAGTGGCTGATACCTTCTTCGGATCCATACGCAATCCGGAGCCTGATACAATATACCCAAGGAAAGGAAGCTGCTTGACCTCGAAGATACACATTTCTAATTTGCAATAAAGTTGATGGGTTCATAGACGGGATAAGACCTCCTTAACATGAGAGCGATGAGAGGGGATATCTCGAGAGAAAATCAAAATGTCATCCAAGTAGACAACGACAAAGTGATACAGAGAATCTTGAAAGACCTCGTTAACAAAAGATTGGAAGACTGCAGGAGCATTGCTAAGCCCGAAGGGCATGACAAGGTATTCAAAGTGTCCATCCCGCATATTAAACACCATCCTCCACTCGTCTCCTTGACAAATTCGTACGAGATTGTATGCCCCTCGGAGGTCCAGTTTTGTGAAGACTTGCGCCCTGCTAATCCTGTCAAAAAGATCGTAATAAGGGGTAAAGGATAGCAGTTTTTGATGGTGATCTTGTTTAATTGTCGGTAGTCGATGCAAGGGCGTAGGGACCCATCCTTCTTCTTAACGAAGAAGAACCCTGCACCAGCAGGAGAAGATGATTTCCTGATGAATCCTCGGGATAAGTTCTCAGAGATATACTGTGACATGGCCTGAGTCTCCGGCAAGGATAAGAGTTCGGTCCGGCCACGTGGAATCTGCTTACCCGGAATTAAATCAATCGGGCAATCCCAAGGACAATGGGGCGGAAGAATCTCCGATTTCTTTTTGGAAAATACATCCTTGAAGGCATGGTAGGCTGAGGGTAGAGTAATCTTGCCTGGAAGGGTATGAGTAAGACAGACTTGTGGACGAGGTGAGGAAATGCACTGGTTATGACATTGCGGCCCCAGGAGATAACTTCGGCTCGAGAACAGTCGAATTGTGGAGAATGGGCTCGGAGCCAAGGAAGACCCAGAATAAGCGGATTGACAGATTGAGGTAGCACTAGGAATTGGATCCACTCTTGATGTAAGGCTCCTATCAGCAACTGTACCGCGCTAGTGATGCTGGAGATAGTACCGTTGCTGACGCGGTTACCGCCCACAGCCGTAAGAGTAAATGGCTGGGGAAGATCCAGGATGTATAATTGGAGCTGCGAAACAAGAGAGGCCGATATAAAATTTCCTGTGGCACTGGAATCCACGAAGGCAAAGGTCTGCTAGGGTCCTTTGGAAGTAACCAGTTGTACGGGCATCAGAAACTCAAGGTAGGGAGAAGAGTAGGGAGTGGAAACTGCAACTCTTAGGGCGGCTTCCCTCTTACCATCTAGGAGGAGGCGTTTCCCAGTTTTTTTAGGACAGAGACTCAACATATGCCCGGCATCCCTGCAGTATAGACACAATCTCTGCTTGAACCGTCTCTCACGTTCTTCTGGAGTTAATTTGGAACGGCCTAGCTGCATGGGTTCTTCCGTGGATGAAATAGGATTTTGGAACTGGGGTGCCAATCGGAGGGTGCGTCTTGTGGTTGATCTCTCCGAAGTCCTTTCCCTAAAGCGGAGATAAATCCGGATACAAAGGGAAATAAGGGAATCCAATTCGGAAGGGAAGTTCCCTGGTGACAAGTTCGTCCTTGATTCGGTCTGTAAGACCCTGCCAGAAGGTGGCGATAAGGGCCTCATTATTCCAGCGGAGTTCCGAAGCGAGAGTGCAGAATTGTACCGTGTACTGACCGACTGATAAGGAACCTTGACGGAGATTCAGGAGGCTGCAGGAAGCAGAGGAGACCCGTCCAGGTTCATCAAAGACCTTCCGGAACATATCAATAAATGCGGCTGAATTCTCTAACATAGGGTCTTTGCATTCCCATAATGGAGAAGCCCAGGCCAACGCCTGTCTGCTGACCAGGGAAATGATGAAGGTAACTTTAGTGCATTCAGAGGAGAATGCTGCAGAATTGCACTCAAAGTGGATGGTGCACTGGTTGAGGAAACCTCTGCATCTTTTTGGATCCCCATCAAATTTCTCTGGAGGGGGAATCCGGAGCCTAGAAGAATAAGTAGAAACCACCGGAGCAGCTGCTGAGAGAGAAGAAACTGCAGAGGTAGTTGCCGGTACCGTCGGAGGCGTGGTTAAGACCCCTTGCAAGGAATCCAGTCGGGAGACCACCCCTTGGACACATTGAAGTAAACGCGCCTGATCTGCCTCCTGCTGTTCAACTTGGCGGGCGAGATGGAGAAGAAGCTCCCGAGCAGAAGGCTCGTCTGTTCCATCTGAAGTCATGGCCAGAGTATGCTGTCACGAAATAAGGAGAGTATACCTTACTGGTTTCTGCACTGCTCAGCAAAGAGGCGCGGAGTCTAACGTGTCCCAGGTCTTCGCCAGGGACCCCCGCAAGGGAGTATGGATTTTGCTGTGGAGACACGCAGGTCATGGTCCTCAGAGAGAACGATCAGTGAAATGTTATGGAAGAGGAGTCAGGCGGCCCGGGTCAAGCCGTGCTGGAGAGAGGTGCCAAAAGGGAGATCCGAAAGCAAGGTCCAAAAACAAGCCGGGTCAGGTACTAGTAGTGCAGGAGACTGGAGAGAGGTCAACAGCAAGCCGGGTCATACACGAGAAATCACTAGGAGACTGGAGAGAGGTCAACAGCAAGCCGGGTCATACACGAGAAATCACTAGGAGACTGGAGAGTGGTCAGAGAACTAGCCGGGTCATACACTGGAAGGCTCAGGATACAGGAAACAATGTTAGCGCTGGAGTACAGGGGACCTAATACTCTGGTCCCAAAGCCAAATATTTATAGTGCAGGAGGGCTGGGCTATCTATTGACGGTGGTGACGTTGAACACCACCGCCGGAGTCTGCAAGTAGCATCCCGTTGCTAGGCAACGGGACGCACCAGCGATGGAGACCCAGAAGTGCGCCTGGTTACCTAGCGACCAGGCGCTTGTCAGCGGAAGCAGGCGTCCATCCCTGTGTGAAGGACACAGCACGGGGATGGCGTCTGACATCCAAATTATCCTTTATATAGGAAGCCATGGCCTGTGTCTCTGGCAAGGATAGAGGATAGACACGACCTCAAGGAGGTATCTTATCAGGTAGCAATGCTACAGTCCCAGAGCAGTCAAGGGAGTAATTTAGAAGCTTTGCGTTCACTGATGACATCAGAAAAGGTGGCATACTGAGTAGTGATATTCGTTTGAAGTGGAGAAAGAATCCTTCTTGGGGATCAGAACTTTTTGAAGGCACTGGGAATGACAGTTCAGGTCCCATTAAAGAACTTGTTCAGTATGCCAGTCTAAGACTGGAGAATGGAGTCTAAGCCATGGAAGACCAAAGACGAGGGGGTTTATTGCCTCAGGAATAACTGAAAGGGAGATTATCTCCTTATGTAGAGAAGTAGCTTGTATAGAGAGAGGGATGGTGTGAGTCTTGATGGATCCACCTACTATTCTGTTACCATCAATGGCTGTGATGGTTTGATCCAAAGCAACAGAAGATAAGGAAAGCTTTACGACTGTGGTCGCAGAAATAAAATTCCTGACTACACCTGAATCAATGAGGGCCGGAAGGTAGGCTTGTTTATTGCAGTACAGAAGTAAAACCCTAATGGAAAAATGGAATGGAGATGAAGCAGTAATACCTAATCTTGCCTCTCCAGAGCCAGTTAGGCTTTGTCGGTTCTCCACAATACAGACATAACTTATTTCTGAAACATCTCTCTCTCTCCTCTAAAGAGAGACAAGATTGCCCAACTTGCATGGGTTCGTCTGCAGAAGTAATGGGGTTTTAAAAACGTGGAGCCAAGAGAACACTGGATCAGCAGAAGAAGGATAATCTCGAGCAGGCAGTTCATCCTTTAGAGAAACTTTGCCAAAAAATAGCTACCAGGGTCTTGTTCCACTGAACCTCTGAAGCCAGGTTATAGAACTGAATGGCATATTGACCCAGTAGTAACGAACCTTTATGGAAACGCAGAATACCCAAGGCTGCACTGGAAACTCAACTTGGCTCATAATTTATTTTTTTTTTAAATTACCAAAAAGTTGGAGCTATTGTGCAACAGTGGATCATTGCACTCCAATAATGGAGATGCCCAAGCCAGAGCCTGTCCGGATAACAGAGAAATAATATATGTCACTTTAGTCTTCTCCGAGGGGAAATTCCAGGGTAGAAGTTTAAACTTTATGGCACATTGGTTTAAGAACCCTAGACAAGCCTTAGGATCTCCAGCAAACTTAGGAGAATTGGGGATTAGTGGCTAACAAAGATGAAGGTGCAGGATTTTGTACTGGAGGAGAAGGAACTGAGCCATTAGCTTGAGACACCAGAGAACTCTGAAGCGTGTCTAGGCGGGTGAGAGGCCCTGGAGATATTGTAGCAGCTGGGTTTGATTTTTTTCCTATCGTCAACACAACTAACTAAGTGCTTCAAAAGATCCTGCGGAGAGGGGTTGCCAGACACCTCCATTTTTTGGTCAGAGCAAACTCTCATGCTTATGGATGTGAAGGTACCAGTCAGGGTTGGCACGAGCATTACCAAGGCGCGTACCCCTCAGTCTTCACCAAGATCCGCCATAAGGTGGGATGGGCTTTGTTACCAGAGGTTTGCAGGTCGCGGCCCTTGAAGTAACCCAATGACATGATATGGAAGGTTGAGAGGCTGCAGCTGAAACAGGTCCGTACAGCAGCCGTGAAAACAGTACAGGGTAAAGATCTGGGGCTGTGATCCAAAGAAGAAAGCTGCGGTCAGATACAATCTGGCAGCACAGTACAGGAGGGAGATCCGGAGTCGTGGTCTAGAGGAGGTAGCTGAGGTCAATACTGAAATCAGAAAGCAGACAGTATCTGGGATAATCCAAAAACAGGGCTCATAAGCAAGGTTTAAACACAGGAAGGCTGGTAGAATATCCAGGGAGATAGTGAACAACACAGGAAAAACACTGGAATCAGAAGCAGGTAACCTGTTGCTCTGACACACTCCTACTGGTAGGGCAGTTGCTTTAAAACAAGGGATTCAAAATACCCGCCTCTCTGTCACATGACTGCAACACAGGAGAGCCGCTCACCTGGAACCTAGACAGAGTGAGCGGCTGAAGGACGGGACCCAGGAGTGAGGATAGATAAGTACCTAACACCCAGATGTAAAAGATTTATTTATAAGATATAGACACTTTCATCTACTATCACCAATACACCAATCTACATTACTATTTCTATAGTTGATCCTCCTCGTAGGGACTGGTCTTGGCAGATTCAATTGGAGGAGAATCTTGTAGAATACACCTCACACAATGATAATGGTGAAACCACCAAAATCACTGTATTGGTGGACCATAAATGCGTAATAAGGGGAAGGTGTATTCAGTTGGGAACATACCCAATATTTTAAAAACTGTGGCTTCCCTACGGTCTCAGAAGAGGTGCAAATATTGCTATTCAAGAATTGGACAAAGTCATTAAAACATCTGACATTGGTAAGAGCCCTGGTCCTGATGGACTCTCCATCTCTTACTATAGAACATTTAAAGACAAAGCTCTCTTATGCCCCAACATTTCAGAGAGATTTCAAATGACTATCATTTTCTAAGTAATCAGAAGCACATATCACCATGATCTCAATGGAAGGGAAGGACCCACCCCAGTGCTCGAGCTACAGACCCATATATTTCCTTAATACAGAGGTTAAACTTGATACAAAGTTAATCGCCAATAGACTTGACAGATCTTGTTCACAGTGACCAGGCTGTGACAACACCACGAAGGTCATAGATCTTATCCAACATATATTGGATCACTAGCTCCAGGCTTTACTTGTTTCTACTAATGCAGAAAAGGCCTTTGATTGGGTGGACTAGCACTTCATGACTGGGGTACATGAACACTTGGGCTTGGAGCCATCCTGTATACAGAAAATTCTTACTCTATGTTTATATCCGTCCACCAGAATCCGGTGTTAGTCATTACACTGACTACCACAAACCCAATACCACTTTCCCCGAAAAAGATTAGCCGACAGTCTATTTTCCTTCACAGTTGTAAAACTGAATGTTTAGTAAAATGATTTCCTAGAATTCCGATGAGATAACATGCCGTCAGTTTTAAATGACGTCACTTTAAAGACAAAAGTATTATTTCTGGTGTTAAAGGGATCATTTAAGAAGACATCGGGTCAACTATATGTTTTAGTAAGGCTTTAAAATTATAGATGCGGCACCTCCTTAAATGATGCCTTTACCATCAGAAAAAATACTTTCGTCTTTAAAAGTGATGTCATTTACAACTGACGGCTTGTTATCTCATTGGAATTCTTGGAAATCATTTTACTAAACATTCTGCTAGGAAAACAGACGGTTGGCTAATCCGTTTTGGGGTAAGTCTCATCGGGTTTGTGGTAGTCTGCATAATGTACACAACTCCCAGAATCAGGATCAATGTAGATCTATCAGACTCAATTTATAATTCCAATGGCACTAGACAGGGCTGTCTCTTGTCTGTTTTGATTATGTGGATTGGATTTTGCAATTAAAGGCCATTGCAAGGTCCATTCATCATAATGCTGACATTAAGTGTCTGTGTCTGGGTACAGAGGAGTTTAAGGGTGCAAAACAATGGATCAAAGACAGAAAATTAATACTCCTTTTCATATTTTGCATTGACTCTATAAAACTATCCAAAACCTTGCAATCTAGAGTGTTAGAGACAGCTTAATATTTGCAGGAATCTAAGAATCTAGGAATCTTCTATATTGTCCCCTCTCACCAGTGCCGTAACTAGACATTGTGGTGCCCTGGGCGAGACTGGGCACCGGCGCCCCCCCATCTAAGTGTGAGTGGCATTTGACAAGTGGGTGTGACCAACCTAATGTGGGTGTGGCTAGCACTTTACTGAATATATTTCTTGACAGATTAACTTCTTGTAAACAGGCAGAAACTGTAGATCAGATGGCTCGAGGCTACAGGATTTCATATGGGAACGGGTACGGCTATTTCTTAATTCCAGATAGACTGCAGTTTCTGTGTGTGGTTATTTTCTTCTTATATATTTATGACCTGGAAAACATAGCTTGTATAGCTCATCATGAATCCAAATTGAGTGATCTGTGATTAAGACTCTCTGCATGACCTTCTGCACAACACCTCAGGGGACGGAAATTATATTGCAAAATGTGTAAATAAAATTGACATGCAATTTGCTGTAAGCACAAATTTCCTGTCTATGTTGTATCAAATAATGATGACATGCTCACATCAAGCAGCATTTAATTTATCTCTCACTGTAACAACCGGATGTTTTAGCAAATAATCAAAAACACAATAATCACAAAACACAGATAGGCACTTTTCATGATGAACCCAAGCAGATGTCAATATAACGGAAGGAGACATACTATCAGCGGCGAGAGCAGGACTTTGATGTAGAGGTTTTCCAAGTTTGTCCTTCACCAAAATATTCATGTTTATGTTTGTACATACCCTACAAATACTACATACAGTACATACAGTAAACATTATAAAGTGCTCCATATAATTCCCACTAAATATATAGGCAAAACTGCTGGTATAGAAAGTTGGTGTATACTGGACATAATATATTTGAATGTACTTTTGTGTGGAGAATAGACCTGATGGTAAACAAGAGCGATGTTATAAAGAAGATGGTATAAAGAGTACTGTATGTATGAGCTGCACTGGCAAAGCTTAGATATAAAAAGTAATAGTAGTGGCTGCTACAAATGGCAGGACATTAGGATCTCTTCATATTATAATCAACAGGTATCACACCTGCATATAAAACTGGTGCATACTGACACTCTGCCAGGATACTTGACGCAAGCCCAAGGGGGCGCAGTCGCCCGATACCTGCCTTCGTGCCCAGAGGAATCGCCGCTCTAATTCAGCTCCCCTACAAGCAACAATCCATTCCCGGCAATGCAGTGGAACGCATATGCGTTCCAACAACAGGAAGTTTGGCATTTGGAACGCAAATGCGTTACAAATGCCGAATTTCCTGCTTTCACATGCGTTCCACTGCATTGCCGGGAATGGATTGTTGCTTGTAGGGGAGCTGAATTAGAGCGGTGATTCCTCTGGGCACGAAGGCAGGTATCGGGCAGCTGCGCCCGCACCGCCGTCTTTACGGCTCTGCCTCTCACCCCTATCATACACAATCAGGGCCTGATTAAGGGAATGGATGCCCCTGGGCTAAGGGGGCCTCCATTCCCCCGTGAGGCCCCTAATGTGAGCCGCCCGCCGCCCCCCGTCAGGCCCCCCAAGCGCTTACCTGTCAATGCAGTCCTCCTTCCGCGACGCGCTGTAAGCTCCTTACTGTGGAGATCTCGCGAGAGTGAACTCTCGCGAGATCTCCTCAGTAAGCAGATTACTGAGCGCCGGGCGCTGGGGACAGATGACTGCACTGACAGTGCTCAGCAGCATTGATTGGGCTGGGGGCGCAGCCGCCCCCGGACCGATCAATAATGCTGCTGAGGACTTTGAAGGACCCCCTGGATCCCTGTGGCCCCTGGGCTATAGCCCAGCTAGACCTCGGCTTAATCCGGCCCTGTACACGATCAAGATTTCTCCCCCAGGTCTTCAACATAGCATATTAGAAGCTTAGACTAAGGCATTAGTGAGACATGTGACTCGGATGATGGGTAAGGGGGGCATACGATCATTCTTTGAGATTTGTGAGTTTACCCTCACACCTCAAGAACACCTGCTCTATCTTCTAATTTGAATTTTCATGTCAAATCCAGGTTGCCTTTCCCAAATGAAAAATGTTTACTACAATATGTAATTTAGGCTTTTTAGCATGTGAATCAAGCATAACATTTGCTTTTATACTAGTCCAATGTGTTAATGTTCATACTATACAAGGACACAGGAAACATCAAGGTGCATACCTACTGTCCACTCTCTGGATACGCTTTTGCATTCTAGAAGTGTGCCTAGGTATGTGGAGAGGCAAAAAATCTGCAGAAGCGCACTGTTAACTCACATCAAACTCCAACTTCCTACCACTATCCAACTACCCCTTTTATTAAAATGAACGTTTCCATATTTTTTCTAAATACTGTGTTATTTAGCCTCATTTATGGCTTAAATTAGTCATGATAGTGGGGGGGGGGACCAAGAAATTGCCTTTATTTTGTGTATGTGTGTGTGTGTGTTATTACTTGGAGCGTACCTTTGTACGCTCCAAGAAACAATATAAGAAACAATAGAAACAATATGCCTATTCAACAGAAAAAATATTATTAATGAAATAAGGACAAAATATCAAATATAGAATTTACCATATGCTGTGTGACATTTAGAGAAAAAAAGTCTCTCTTCTGTCATAAGTAGGAGGCAGCAGTATATTGACCAGATAAGGACTTCACTTGTACTCAAGAGATTTTCAAATAAAAACTCTGCAAGAAAAATAGTGTATAATTATAATCATTACATTCACACTAGATACATAAATGTGAGCAATAATATTATACTAAATATATTTTATATCATGAAAAGAGAAAAAGAAACAAACAAAAACACATAGCAAACAATTATATTTTCTGAAAGTAAAAATGGAGATGAGAAATGGGTGCTCAGGATAATGCAATGCTACCTTTGGCTGCTGCCTAAATACAAAATACTGAGGGTTGTCCACCCTCTTCATAAGCTGTATTAAAAGAGTATGGGTTAACTGGTGCTGCTCAGGGATCCTACTGTGTAAAATGTAGGGATGTGCACCGGCGACTTTTGAGGTCTCGTGTTTTGTGTTTTGGATCCGGATTTTCGTTATTTTTGGGGTTCGGATTTGTCTCGCAAAACACTTGACGAAAGGTCTCGGTTCGGATTTAAGGTTTTGGATTCGGATTTTTTTTTTAAAAAAACATAAAAAGTTTAAAAATCAAGTTTTTGGGCTTATTTTCACTCCTAGGCTATTATTAACCTCAATAACATTCAATAACAAGCATTTCCACTAATTTACAGTGTATTCTGAACACCTCACAATATAGTTATTAGTCCAAAACGTTGCAACAAGGTATCTTTCTGGACTGCGTAGAGGAGTGGGTCACCACAATATATATTAAAAACCCTGAACTTTTATGATTCGCACCAATAAATGTACCTGGACTGCGTAGAGGAGTGGGTCACCACAATATATATTAAAAACCCTGAACTTTTATGAATCGCACCAATAAATGTACCTGGACTGCGTAGAGGAGTGGGTCACCACAATATATATTAAAAACCCTGAACTTTTATGAATCGCACCAATAAATGTACCTGGACTGCGTAGAGGAGTGGGTCACCACAATATATATTAAAAACCCTGAACTTTTATGAATCGCACCAATAAATGTACCTGGACTGCGTAGAGGAGTGGGTCACCACAATATATATAATAAGAAAACCATCAACTTGTTTGATTCGCACCAATAAATGTACCTGGACTGCGTAGAGGAGTGGGTCACCACAATATATATTAAAAATCCTGAACTTTTATGAATCGCACCAATAAATGTACCTGGACTGCGTAGAGGAGTGGGTCACCACAATATATATAATAAGAAAACCATCAACTTGTTTGATTCGCACCAATAAATGTACCTGGACTGCGTAGAGGAGTGGGTCACCACAATATATTAAAAACCCTGAACTTTTATGAATCGCACCAATAAATGTACCTGGACTGCGTAGAGGAGTGGGTCACCACAATATATATTAAAAACCCTGAACTTTTATGAATCGCACCAATAAATGTACCTGGACTGCGTAGAGGAGTGGGTCACCACAATATATTAAAAACCCTGAACTTTTATGAATCGCACCAATAAATGTACCTGGACTGCGTAGAGGAGTGGGTCACCACAATATATATTAAAAACCCTGAACTTTTATGAATCGCACCAATAAATGTACCTGGACTGCGTAGAGGAGTGGGTCACCACAATATATATTAAAAACCCTGAACTTTTATGAATCGCACCAATAAATGTACCTGGACTGCGTAGAGGAGTGGGTCACCACAATATATTAAAAACCCTGAACTTTTATGAATCGCACCAATAAATGTACCTGGACTGCGTAGAGGAGTGGGTCACCACAATATATATTAAAAACCCTGAACTTTTATGAATCGCACCAATAAATGTACCTGGACTGCGTAGAGGAGTGGGTCACCACAATATATTAAAAACCCTGAACTTTTATGATTCGCACCAATAAATGTATCTGGACTGCGTAGAGGAGTGGGCACTGGGCACCACAATAAAATATATAAAAAACCTTCAACAGGTCTGCATTACACTACACATACGGCTGCTCCTCCATCCTCTCCATCATATACATATTGGAGTTTTAGCGTGTGACAACCTCTTGTTTTTGATAATGTCAGTGCATTTTGAATATTTTTCAATTTGCCCCACACCACTGAATGTACTTTATCTATGATACGCATCTATCTATCTTGACTGCGTAGTGTGGTGGCCCCGGTACACAATTTGGTACCGAGGCCACAATATAATTAAAAAACCCTCCATGTGTCAGAATTCCACCAAACAAGTATCTGGACTGCGTAGTGGGGTGGCCCCGGTACCCAATTTGATACCGGGGCCACAATACCTCCTCCAAACATGGTACAGACAATTCGTCATTGAGATCCCATCAAGTATGTTAAAGACAGACAGGGTCCAAGTGTTATTGGTTGACTTTGTAAACCAAAAAACTGTCCCTGTTGCACATAGTCGTGCAATGAAGACTGACTTTTTCATTTAAAGGCACCATCTTTCAAGTGTAGTGTTTGTAAGTCTAAGTCATATTATACTTTTGGTAAAATTGGTTTATTTTGTTCCTCTTTATGGTAATTAGTAATAGAATTAAAGTATTAAATAGAATTAAAGTATGAAATAGAATTAAAGTATTAAATAGAATTAAAGTATGAAATAGAATTAAAGTATTAAATAGAATTAAAGTATGAAATAGAGTGGTATAGAATTGTAGTGTGGTATAGATAGAGTGGTCCACACAATATAATAATAAAACCTTCAACTGGTCTGAATTCCACCAAACAAGTATCTGGACTGCGTAGTGTGGTGGCCCCGGTACACAATTTGGTACCGAGGCCACAATATAATTAAAAAATTGGGCATCAACTGTCACCGTTGTTTAATATCTGATACACCTAAATATGGACTGCACAGTGGAGTGGCCCCGGTAGTAAATTTGGTGCCGGGGCCACAATACCTCCTCCAACTTCCAAGTGTAGTGTTTATAAAGACAGACAGCGTCGAAGTGTTATCAGTTGGCTTTCTTAACCCTAAAATTGTCCCTGTTGCAAATATTCGTGCAATGGACAGTTACTTTTTTATTGAAAGACTCAAGCTTTCAAGTGTAGTGTTTATAAAATATAAACAACAATACAGTAGTTTTAGAGCACGTCAAAAACTCTTGTTTTAAATTATGACACGGCATTTTACTTTTGGTTTAATTTCTTGAATTTTTTAAAATTTGGTTTTACTTTTTGAACATGGCAAACGACTGTTGATTGGTCATATAATGCCAAAAAAAAAGTTCCAAGATGGAATTGTCCTTGGGCCCTCACACCCACCCTTATGTTGTTGAAATAGGACATGCACACTTTAACAAACCAATCATTTCAGCGACAGGGCCTACCAAACAACTTTGGCTGAAATGATTGGTTTGTTTGGGCCCCCACACCAAAAAAGCTATTCATCTCTCCCTGTACAGACTAAACAGGCTCTACTGAGGCAAGATGTCGTCCTCATCCTCAACCTCTGATTCCTCTCCCCCTACAGTGTGTACTTCCTCCTCATCACACATTATCAATTCGTCCCCGCTGGACTCCACAACCACAGGTCCCTCTGTAGTATCTGGAGGGCAGTGCTGTACTTCATTGAGGAATTGATTATTCATTTTTATAAACATCATTTTTTCAACGTTGTGAGGAAGCAACCTCCTTCGCCGCTCACTGACCAGGTTCCCCGCTGCACTAAAAACTCTTTCCGAGTACACACTGGAGGTGGGACAACTCAGGTAAAATAGAGCCAGTTTGTACAGGGGCTTCCAAACTGCCTTTTTTTCCTGCCAGTAACAATATGGACTGTCTGACATGTCTACTTGGATGGTGTCAGCAAAGTAATCATCCACAATTTTTTCTATTGTGACAGCATCCAATGCAGCGAGAGTAGACATGTCTGCAATGGTTGGCAGGTCCTTCAGTCCGGACCAGATGTTATCAGCATCCCCGCCAGTGCCTCTTTTGGGAAAACTGAGCTTTTTCCTCGCAGCCATAGATGTGGAAGAAAATGAGGGTGGAGCTGTTGGCATGTCACGGTCCTCTTCAGAGGACAATCTCCTGACCAGCAGGTCTTTGCACCGCTGTAGACTTGTGTCCGCCGGAAACAGAGACACAACATACGCTTTAAACCGAGGATCGAGCACGGTGGCCAGAATGTATTCCTCTGACTTTAAAAGAGTGACCACCCTCGGATCCTGGCAAAGCGTACGAAGGGCTACATCCACAAGAGCTACATGCTTGGTGTAATCGCAATGGCTTACCAGCTCCTCCCTCACTTTCTCCAGCTGCTTCTGCAACAGCCTGATCAGGGGAATGACCTGACTCAAGCTGGCAGTGTCGGAACTGACTTCTCGTGTGGCAAGTTCAAATGGCTGCAGAACCTTGCACAACACGGAAATCAGTCTCCACTGCGCTTGACTGAGGCGCATCCCCACTCCTTTGCCTATGTCGTAGGTGGCTGTGTAGGCCTGAATGGCCTTTTGCTGCTCCTCCATCCTCTGCAGCATATAGAGGGTGGAGTTCCAGCGCGTCACAACCTCTTGTTTGAGGTGATGGCAGGGCAGGTTCATGCTTTTTTGATGTGCCTCTAGTCTGCGGTAGGCACTGGCTGAATGCCGAAAGTGTCCAGCAATTTTGCGCGCCACCGCAAGCATCTCCTGCACACCCCTGTCACTCTTGAGGTAATGCTGCACCACCAAATAATGGTGTGGGCAAAACATGGGACGTGCTGGAAATTGCCCATATTTAATGCCCGCACAATGTTACTGGCATTGTCTGACACCACAAATCCCCATGCGAGTCTAAGTGGGGTAAGCCACTGGGAGATAATTTCCCTTATTTTCTCTAATATGTTGTCAGCGTTGTGCCTCTTATTAAAGCCTGTAATACACAATGTTGCCTGCCTTTGCATGAGCAGCCATTTTGTAGATGCTGCTACTGATGCAGCTGTTGCTGTTGCTGCGGAAGGGGATGCATCTACCCAGTGGGCTGTCACAGTCATATAGTCCTTCGTTTGCCCAGAACCACTTGTCCACATGTCCGTGGTTAAGTGGACAGTGGGTACAACCGCATTTTTAAGAGCACTGAGGACACTTGATCGTACTTCTCTGTACATTTTTGGTATCGCCTGCCTAGTGAAGTGGAATCTCGAGGGGATTTGGTACCGGGGACACAATACCTCCATCAACCCTCTAAATCCCACTCCACTGATGGCGGACACCGGGCGCACGTCTAACACCAACATTGCAGTTACAGCCGCAGTTATACGCTTTGCAATAGGGTGACTACTATCGTATTTTGTGGTCATGGCAAACGACTGTTGGACGGTCAATTGTTTTGTGAAAGACTTAGCGGTCTTACGACTTCCCCTCTGGGAAGATGACCGACTAACAGCAGCAACAGCAGCAGTGGCAGTAGTAGGCGTACCGCTGCAGGATTCCTCGGATGAATCCCGTAATGAGGAGGACTCAGTCTGGCTGCTGACTTGGGCTGCAGGACTGAATCTGATGGAGATTGTGGAGGAAGTTGACGAGGAGGGTGTTGCTGGTGTGTATCCAACTGGACCACGGGATTTAGGTGTCCCTGTACCGATGAGGGTCCTAGTCCCAGTTCCTGAACTAACCACTGAACTATGAAGGTTATTCGGGTGACGTATAAGGGAGGATGTTCCTAGGTGGGCAAGATCCTTACCCCTGCTTATTTGAGCTTTACATAAGCTACATATGGCCATACATTGGTTGTCTGGATTTGGATAAAAATAACTCCAGACCGAAGAGGTGCATTTTTTGGTCTTCTGACCAGGCATGACGATGGGCTTTTTCATCCCATGGACATCAGCTGTTTCCCCCCCTGGTGCCTCATTTACAATAACCACATCACCATCCTCATCATCAAGTTCCTCCACAGCGCCAGCTACATCATCAATAGCCTCCTCCCGAGCCACCTCTTCCCGTACAGTGATGGGAAGGTCAGGCTTGACAACCACCAACATCCTTGGACTCGCCTTGTGGATTTGTGATAATTTCTCTTTAGAAGGCAGAGTTGTTTGCTGTTTTGTTGCTGACAGCATAACTCTCTTCAATTTTTTGTAGGGGGGGGAGGAGGAGGAGGGCTAAGATCCGTGGGTGAAGCTGAACCACTAGTCATGAACACGGGCCAGGGCCTAAGCCGTTCCTTGCCACTCCGTGTCGTAAATGGCATATTGGCAACTTTACGTTTCTCCTCAGATGATTTTAAGTTTCTCTTTTTGCTACTTTTTCTTAACTTGGGCATTTTGGATTTTACATGCCCGGTACTACGAGATTGGGCATCGGGCTTGGAAGACGACGTTGATGGCATTTCATCGTCTATGTCATGACTAGTGGCAGCAGCTTCAGCATTAGGAGGAAGTGGGTCTTGATCTTTCCCTACTTTATCCTCCAAATTTTTGGTCTCCATTATATGTAGCACAAGATACTGCAGAATGTGTGAACTTGGTAATATTGCAGTACCAATGGACTTATACTGCTGGATTGGTTTTGCAAATTTGGTTATAATTATTATATATTATTTTTTTTTTAAATTTTTTATTTTTTTTTACTTTTTTTTTATTTTTAAAAAACTTGGGAATAGTGGGGAAATAACTATGCCCTTAGAAGCACAGAGCACAGGACACAGCACCACTGGACTGAACAGGACACGGCACAGGACCCAGCAGCACTACGGAACTCAGCAGGACAGAGCACAGGACACAGCACCACTGGACTGATACTGCAGAATGTGTGAACTTTGTAATATTGCAGTACCAATGGACTTATACTGCTGGATTGGTTTTGCAAATTTGGTTATAATTATTATATATATTTTTTTTTTTTTAAATTTTTTATTTTTTTTTACTTTTTAAAAACTTGGGAATAATGGGGAAATAACTATGCCCTTAGAAGCACAGAGCACAGGACACAGCACCACTGGACTGAACAGGACACGGCACAGGACCCAGCAGCACTACGGAACTCAGCAGGACAGAGCACAGGACACAGCACCACTGGACTGATACTGCAGAATGTGTAAACTTTGTAATATTGCAGTACCACTGGACTTTTACTGCTGAATGTGTGAACTTGGTAATATTGCAGTACCAATGGGCTTATACTGCAGGATTGGTTGTGCAAATTTTGTGGTAATTAAAATAAATTTAAGTAGTTTTTGGTATTTTTTAAAAAAACTTTTTTTTATTTTTTTAAACACAGGGGAATATTGGGGAAATAACTATGCCCTTAGAAGCACAGAGCACAGGACACAGCACCACTGGACTGAACAGGACACAGCACAGGACCCAGCAGCACCACTGACCTCAGAAGGACAGAGCACAGCACACAGCACCACTGGACTGATACTGCAGAACACAGCACAGCACAGCACAGCACAGCACAGCACAGCACAGAACTAAACAGCACAGCACGAGATCTACCAGGACAGAGGACCACCTAACACACCCTCCCTCTACCCTGATCAATGCCCGAGTGAAGATGGCGGCGACTAGCGGGGAATTTATAGGATCCGAGTATCGCGAGATCCGACAACGGGATTATGAGTCAGAGCCTCAGTTTCACATTTGAATTTGGCGCCAATACCCGGATCTGTCTCGGATCCGACTCGGATCCGCAATGTTCGGGTGGGCTCGAATTTCATAAATCCGAGTGCGCTCATCCCTAGTAAAATGTAGTGCTAGTATTAACCCTGTGGTATATGTTTAATTGTGTATACCAACAAGAAGGATAACAATCTACAGAAAAGAACACCTTCAAGGACTGTACCACAGAACTCGTGCAAACTTATAACCATTTAATTTAGTGTGTGCCTCTGAAGCAGTAGATAGAACTCAATTTATAGCGGCCAGCAGTAGAGGTCTAAGGGGTGTTATAGACAGCAATATAGATCCATCCTACAGGACCAATCCATATAGACAGTTCAATCCTGAGGGGCAATACTATAGAGCCCAAGGTTAATCTTTAACTCCCCTGATGTCTTGATCATCCTCATATGTAGCCAGTCAGTAGGTTCCATGGGAAAGGATATCCTACCTTATAAATTCACGAGCAGACTATTATGAGCTTGTTGAAATCATTAATACCCAGTAAGGTGTCTGAGGGTTAATTATAATCTATACCATTTAATGCTGGATTTTATATATGAGAACACAAATGTATAATAACAGAAGCAATTCAAAGTATTTATACTTATAATTTACGAGCTGACTATTAGGAGCTAGTCAAAACCTTTCATAACCAGAAAGGGGTTAGTGGGACAATTCGATTCTGTACCATCCAATGCTGGATTCTATCTATGAGAATTTATTAATAAAGTGAAATAACAGAGGCAATACAAAGCATTTATATTTAAGTTAGGAGTTTTGCAATACCAAATAAGGTGGATCAATTACAGAATTTATTCAAATAAGTCCTTAAGATACACGAGTAGCCTCGCGGCTAGACAATTTTTGTCTATCTTAACTGAATTTGTGTTTATATCAATCAATGTTTCAATCACCACTTTTAATATTTCGCTACTAGGTAACTGTTTTTAATCAGATATCAATAAAGATTGATTTTATTACATCCAACATATAAATATAATAATAATATATATTTTTATATCCATTAATGAGTGCCCCATATGGTCATTTCTTTTTCTTGTCTTTATAAAGGTTACTACAAATCTATCACCGGGTGCACCCCTCCCTATTAGTTATTTTCACCATATTAATGGAGAAAGAGGTATTCATATTATAAGAGGAGGTTTAATGGTACACCTGGTGCAGTTAACTTTTCTTTCTAATGGTGTACAACAGAACTGTAAGACACTTCATAATCATCTATTTATATGGTACACATATCAGTATCCCATTCGGGACGGTTACCAATACATGCTTATCCATAGCAGCGACGGCATATGAGTATACACTATTAAACATATACCATACAGGGCTAATGCTAGTACTATGTTTTACACAGTGGGATCCCTGAGCACTGACAATTAACCCATACTCTTTTAATGCATATTTTATGAAAGGTTGAATTTGGTGGACCTTTGATACTGAGTGAAAATTTCATTATCCATAAGATGGATTTAAAAGTGAGTGGTAATAGAAGAACATGAGAGAACTCATTTGTAGTGTACATTATTATGATACCAGTAGTCCTGTCAACAACATCTAAAACCATGTACAGAAATTTACACAAAGTACAATAAAACAGCAAGTTGGCACAGTGGTTAGCGTCACTCTATGGCCCTATCTGTGTGGAGTTTATACTCCCTGTGTACTCCCTGTGTTTGCGTGGGTTTCCTCTGGGTGCTCTAGTCTCCTCCCACAGTCCAAAAACATACTGATAGGTTAATAAGCTTCTGACAGGCATAGACCCTAGTCTGTGTATGTATGTATTTGTGTAGTAAGGAATTTAGACTATATGCTCCAATCAGGCATGAACTGATGTGAATGACTTTATATTATCTGTGCAGCGCAGAGTAATATGGCTGGTGCAATATAAATAAATGATAATAGTAATAATAAAACAATACAACCAAACATTGCAGTATTTGCCATCTCACCTTAGACCAAGAGCTATTCAGCTCACTCCAAGTATAAACTATAAATAAATGCCTATCAAAATCCCCACTTGTTATGTAACATAGAAGCAAGAGAACAACTTCCCTCTGTAGACCATTTTGAATACATATTTTTTTAATTAGTATGTGCAACACAAGAATTCAAACCTGATCTTCCAAGTCTGGGGAACATCAAAGGCATTGGGTGTACTTTCTAGACTTGTGGGTGATAACGGAAGGAGACAAAACTGCCCATGCAGTATCTACAACACCACACTCTCTCTACAATACCACACTTTTCAATACCCTTGCTACTTCAGCTCCAGACACCTTACTTCATCTCTGCCACTCCAAAACTAGAGATGAGCGCACTCAGATTTCTGAAATCCGAGCCCACCCGAACGTTGCCGATCCGAGTCGGATCCGAGACAGATCCGGCTATTGGCGCCAAATTCAAATCTGAAAATGAGGCTCTGACTCATAATCCCGTTGTCGGATCTCGCGATACTCGGATCCTATAAATTCCCCGCTAGTCGCCGCCATCTTCACTCGGGCATTGATCAGTGTAGAGGGAGGGTGTGTTAGGTGGTCCTCTGTCCTGCTATATCTCGTGCTGTTCAGTTCTGTTCAGTTCAGTTCTGTGCTGTGCTGTGCTGTGCTCAGTCCAGTGGTGCTGTGTCCTGTGCTCTGTCCTTCTGAGGTCAGTGGTGCTGCTGGG
The DNA here is from genome assembly GCF_038048845.1 of Mixophyes fleayi. Classification (NCBI taxonomy): domain Eukaryota; kingdom Metazoa; phylum Chordata; class Amphibia; order Anura; family Limnodynastidae; genus Mixophyes; species Mixophyes fleayi. The sequence goes on from NC_134409.1 coordinate 85,731,141, forward strand.
TCCTGTGCTGTGTCCTGTTCAGTCCAGTGGTGCTGTGTCCTGTGCTCTGTGCTTCTAAGGGCATAGTTATTTCCCCAATATTCCCAAGTGTTTAAAAAAACAAAAAAAAGTTATTTTAAAAAATACAAAAAACTAATTAAATTTTTTTTTAATTACAACAAAATTTGCACAACCAATCCTGCAGTATAAGCCCATTGGTACTGCAATATTACCAAGTTCACACATTCAGCAGTAAAAGTCCAGTGGTACTGCAATATTACAAAGTTCACACATTCTGCAGTATCAGTCCAGTGGTGCTGTGTCCTGTGCTCTGTCCTGCTGAGTTCAGTAGTGCTGCTGGGTCCTGTGCTGTGTCCTGTTCAGTCCAGTGGTGCTGTGTCCTGTGCTCTGTCCTGCTGAGTTCAGTAGTGCTGCTGGGTCCTGTGCTGTGTCCTGTTCAGTCCAGTGGTGCTGTGTCCTGTGCTCTGTGCTTCTAAGGGCATAGTTATTTCCCCATTATTCCCAAGTTTTTAAAAAATAAAAAAAATAATAAAAAAAATTAAAATAAAAAATTTAAAAAAAAAATAATTATAACCAAATTTGCAAAACCAATCCAGCAGTATAAGTCCATTGGTACTGCAATATTACCAAGTTCACACATTCTGCAGTATCTTGTGCTACATATAATGGAGACCAAAAATTTGGAGGATAAAGTAGGGAAAGATCAAGACCTACTTCCTCCTAATGCTGAAGCTGCTGCCACTAGTCATGACATAGACGATGAAATGCCATCAACGTCATCTTCCAAGCCCGATGCCCAATCTCGTAGTACCGGGCATGTAAAATCCAAAAAGCCCAAGTTAAGAAAAAGTAGCAAAAAGAGAAACTTAAAATCATCTGCGGAGAAACGTAAAGTTGCCAATATGCCATTTACGACACGGAGTGGCAAGGAACGGCTTAGGCCCTGGCCCGTGTTCATGACTAGTGGTTCAGCTTCACCCACGGATCTTAGCACTCCTCCTCCTCCCCCCCTACAAAAAATTGAAGAGAGTTATGCTGTCAGCAACAAAACAGCAAACAACTCTGCCTTCTAAAGAGAAATTATCACAAATCCCCAAGGCGAGTCCAAGGGTGTTGGTGGTTGTAAAGCCTGACCTTCCCATCACTGTACGGGAAGAGGTGGTTCGGGAGGAGGCTATTGATGATGTAGCTGGCGCTGTGGAGGAACTTGATGATGAGGATGGTGATGTGGTTATTGTAAATGAGGCACCAGGGGGGGAAACAGCTGATGTCCATGGGATGAAAAAGCCCATCGTCATGCCTGGTCAGAAGACCAAAAAATGCACCTCTTCAAGTTATTTTTATCCAAATCCGGACAACCAATGTATGGCCATATGTAGCTTATGTAAAGCTCAAATAAGCAGGGGTAAGGATCTTGCCCACCTAGGGACATCCTCCCTTATACGTCACCTGAATAACCTTCATAGTTCAGTGGTTAGTTCAGGAACTGGGGCTCGGACCGTCATCGGTACAGGGACACCTAAATCCCGTGGTCCAGTTGGATACACAACAGCAACACCCTCCTCGTCAACTTCCTCCACGATCTCCATCAGATTCAGTCCTGCAGCCCAAGTCAGCAGCCAGACTGAGTCCTCCTCAATACGGAATTCATCCGAGGAATCCTGCAGCGCCTACTACTGCCACTGCTGCTGTTGCTGCTGTTAGTCGGTCATCTTCCCAGAGGGGAAGTTGTAAGACCGCTAAGTCTTTCACAAAACAATTGACCGTCCAACAGTCGTTTGCCATGACCACAAAATACAATAGTAGTCACCCTATTGCAAAGCGTATAACTGTGGCTGTAACTACAATGTTGGTGTTAGATGTGCGCCCGGTGTCCGCCATCAGTGGAGTGGGATTTAGAGGGTTGATGGAGGTATTGTGTCCCCGGTACCAAATCCCGTCGAGATTCCACTTTACTAGGCAGGCGATACCAAAAATGTACAGAGAAGTACGTACAAGTGTCCTCAGTGCTCTAAAAAATGCGGTTGTAACCACAGTCCACTTAACCACGGACATGTGGACAAGTGGTTCAGGGCAAACGAAGGACTATATGACTGTGACAGCCCACTGGGTAGATGCATCCCCTTCCGCAGCAACAGCAACAGCTGCATCAGTAGCAGCATCTACAAAATGGCTGCTCGTGCAAAGGCAGGCAACATTGTGTATTACAGGCTTTAATAAGAGGCACAACGCTGACAACCTCTTAGAGAAACTGAGGGAAATTATCTCCCAGTGGCTTACCCAACTTAGACTCTCATGGGGATTTGTGGTGTCAGACAATGCCAGTAACATTGTGCGGGCATTAAATATGGGCAATTTCCAGCACGTCCCATGTTTTGCCCACACCATTAATTTGGTGGTGCAGCATTACCTCAAGAGTGACAGGGGTGTGCAGGAGATGCTTGCGGTGGCGCGCAATATTGCTGGACACTTTCAGCATTCAGCCAGTGCCTACCGCAGACTAGAGGCACATCAACAAAGCATGAACCTGCCCTGCCATCACCTCAAACAAGAGGTTGTGATGCGCTGGAACTCCACCCTCTATATGCTGCAGAGGATGGAGGAGCAGCAAAAGGCCATTCAGGCCTACACAGCCACCTACGACATAGGCAAAGGAGTGGGGATGCGCCTGAGTCAAGCGCAGTGGAGACTGATTTCCGTGTTGTGCAAGGTTCTGCAGCCATTTGAACTTGCCACACGAGAAGTCAGTTCCGACACTGCCAGCTTGAGTCAGGTGATTCCCCTGATCAGGCTGTTGCAGAAGCAGCTGGAGAAAGTGAGGGAGGAGCTGGTAAGCCATTGCAATTACACCAAGCATGTAGCTCTTGTGGATGTAGCCCTTTGTACGCTTTGCCAGGATCCGAGGGTGGTCACTCTTTTAAAGTCAGAGGAATACATTCTGGCCACCGTGCTCGATCCTCGGTTTAAAGCATATGTTGTGTCTCTGTTTCCGGCGGACACAAGCCTACAGCGTTGAAAAGACCTGCTGGTCAGGAGATTGTCCTCTGAATAGGACCGTGACATGCCAACAGCTCCACCCTCATTTTCTTCCACATCTATGGCTGCGAGGAAAAAGCTCAGTTTTCCTAAAAGAGACGCTGGCGGGGATGCTGCTAACATCTGGTCCGGACTGAAGGACCTGCCAACCATTGCAGACATGTCTACTCTCGCTGCATAGGATGCTGTCACAATTGAAAAAATTGTGGATGATTACTTTGCTGACACCATTCAAGTAGACATGTCAGACAGTCCATATTGTTACTGGCAGGAAAAAAAGGCAGTTTGGAAGCCCCTGTACAAACTGGCTCTATTTTACCTGAGTTGTCCCCCCTCCAGTGTGTACTCGGAAAGAGTTTTTAGTGCAGCGGGGAACCTGGTCAGTGAGCGGCAAAGGAGGTTGCTTCCTTATAACGTTGAAAAAATGATGTTTATAAAAATGAATAATCAATTCCTCAATCAAGTACAGCACTGCCCTCCAGATAGTACAGAGGGACCTGTGGTTGTGGAGTCCAGCGGGGACGAATTGATAATGTGTGATGAGGAGGAAGTACACACTGTATTGGGAGAGGAATCAGAGGTTGAGGATGAGGACGACGTCTTGCCTCAGTAGAGCCTGTTTAGTCTGTACAGGGAGAGATGAATAGCTTTTTTGGTGTGGGAGCCCAAACAAACCAATCATTTCAGCCAAAGTTGTTTGGTAGGCCCTGTCGCTGAAATGATTGGTTTGTTAAAGTGTGCATATCCTATTTCAACAACATAAGGGTGGGTGTGAGGGCCCAAGGACAATTCCATCTTGGAATTTTTTTTTTTGCATTATATGACCAACCAACAGTCGTTTGCCATGTTCAAAAAGTAAAACCAAATTTAAACAAATTCAAGAAATTAAACCAAACGTAAAATGCCCTGTCATAATTTAAAACAAGAGGTATTGACGTGCTCTAAAACTACTGTATTGTTGTTTATATTTTATAAACACTACACTTGAAAGCTTGAGTCTTTCAATGAAAAAGTAACTCTCCATTGCACGAATATTTGCAACAGGGACTATTTTAGGGTTAAGAAAGTCAACAAAAAACACTTCGACGCTGTCTGTCTTTATAAACACTACACTTGGAAGTTGGAGGAGGTATTGTGGCCCCGGCACCAAATTTACTACCGGGGCCACTCCACTGTGCAGTCCATTTTTAGGTGTATCAGATATTAAACAACGGTAACAGTTGATGCCCAATTTTTTAATTATATTGTTGGCGCTGTAAAAAATTGTGTTCCAGTCACACCACACTATGCAGTCCATACCCTTTTTTGGTGGAATTCTGACCCGTGGAGGGTTTTTTAATTATATTGTGGCCTCGGTACCAAATTGTGTACCGGGGCCACCACACTACGCAGTCAAGAAAGATAGATGCGTATCATAGATAAAGTACATTTAGTGTTGTGGGGCAAATTGAAAAATATTCAAAATGCACTGACATTATCAAAAAAAGAGGTTTTCACACGCTGGAACTCCAACATGTATATGATGGAGAGGATGGAGGAGCAGCCGTATGTGCAGTGTAATGCAGACCTGTTGAAGGTTTTTTATATATTTTATTGTGGTGGCCAGTGCCCACTACTCTACGCAGTCCAGATACTATTTTTGGGTGTAATGCAGACCTGTTGAATGTTTTCTATATATTATATTGTGGTGGCCAGTGCCCACTACTCTACGCAGTCAAGATACTATTTTTGGGTGTAATGCAGACCTGTTGAAGGTTTTCTATATATTATATTGTGGTGGCCAGTGGCCAGTCCTCTACGCAGTCCAGATACTATTTTTGGGTGTAATTCAGACCAGTTGATGGGTTTTTAATTATATTGTGGGGAACACTCCTCTACGCAGTCCAGAAAGATACCTCGTTGCAATGTTTTGTACTAAAAAAAGAAAAATATTGTGAGGTGTTAGGTGTTCAGAATAGCCTTTAAATTAGTGGAAATCATTGTTATTGAATGTTATTGAGGTTAATAATAGCGTAGGAGTGAAAATAAGCCCAAAAACTTGATTTTTACACTTTTTAGTTTTTTTTTTAAAAAAAATCCGAATCCAAAACCTTAAATCCGAACCAAAACCATTCAGCAGATGTTTTGCGAAACAAATCCGAACCCAAAACATCGCGAAAATCCGGATTCAAAACACAAAACACGAGACCTCAAAAGTCGCCGGTGCACATCCCTATCCAAAACCCAATCATAGTACACCCCACATCAAAAAGTGTTTAGAATATGCTGAGCATAAACGAAGAAAATCCTGCTCTGGCATGATCTCATCCTTTCTTCCTATTATGCAGTTCTCTCCCTTAGCAAACAAACATACAACAAATCCCTCATCTCATCCCTGTCCAACAATCCCCACTGCCTTTTTGCCAATGTAAATTTGCTTCTTTGATGTTCTTCTCCATCTGTCCCCCCCTCACTCACCACTCAAGGCTTTGACACTTACAAAATTGATGGTATCTACCACAATATCTTCACTTGCCAGATCAACCTCACTCAACTACGCTTTTGACCTCCTACCCTAAGATCCATCCCTCCTGTAACTGAGACAGAGATCAACATTCTCCTCTCTTCCTCTTCAACCACATCCTGCCCATTGACCCAGTTCCCTAAAAGTTTATTTTCTCCCTTTCCCCCATTGCTTGCCTGAACATTGCTCACCGCTCTAACCTTTCCCTTTCCACCAGAATCTTCACGCCACCTTCAACAATGCTCGTATTTCCTCTATATTTAATAAACCCTCTCTTGACCTTTTTTCTCTTGCCAACTACAGTGGCTGCCCCTCCAAATAAAATTCTTGAATGGTTTGTCTTTAACCGTTTGACAGACTTTCTCTCTTCCCAATCTTTCATTGACCCTTTTTATTAGGCTTCCACCCTTTTCACTCTACCAAAACTACCCTCACCAAAGTGATCAATGTTGATTGCTCTTTTCTCCTTTACCCCGTTCATTCCTTTTGCCTATGTGACCCTGTCCTTCCATGAGTCACCTCCTATCTCTCAGGTTGCTTGTTCAGTGTCTGTTCTTCTGACTCTTGATGCCTTTTTCTTCCTCTGTTTATTGATGTTCCCCATGGCTCTGGTATTGGCCCTCTACACGCCTAAATCTACCTTTCCTCCCAACCTTTGACCCTCTTTCAAATCCTGTGAGTCTAATTGCCTCTTCCTTCATATTTACAAATCAGAGCTTATCCTCCTCACATCTACTTCACAGTCGACAACTTCACTCTCTTCTGTTCCCCACACATGCTGCCTTGGTGTAATTCTTGACTCGCCCTCAGCTTCATCCCTCACATCCAGTCCATCCTATAGTCTTATAGTCTTATGACCTCCTCCTTCGCAACATTACTAAAATATTCCCCTTCATCACTTACAAAGTAACTAAAACACTGTTCCACTTGTCCATTATTTCACACCATGACTACTGTAGCCTCCTCCTCATTGGCCTTCCCATCACCCACCTATCCCATCTACAATTAATCCTCAATGCTGTTGCTAGCCTAATCTTGATCTCCCGCCGTTCCTCATCCGCTGCTCTATCTGTAAATCCCTTCACTGGCTCTACAAATTGATTTCACTCTGCTCACCAGTACCGAACAAGGTCATAACTAGCTAATCACCTCCATACAATCTGACCCTGTCATGAGATACCCGCTGGCTCAAATACTTTGCTCCACCTCTGATCTTCAAATCTCTTACCCCTCACAATGTCCTCCCATTCCAGTTTCCAAGACTTCTCCCATACTGCTCCTCACCTATGGAGCTCCTGACCTCGGCAGGTCAGACTCTCCTCCAACCTACAATCCATGAAAGGCTCCTTCAAAACTCACCTCTTCATAGTTGCTTAGCCTACCCCCTCCTAGACCCTTATGTCCACTCTCTTTACTTCCACCACCCACCACATCCAATATTGTCCTATGTGTGCCTGATGAGACAGAACCAAGTACATTTCCAGAGGAGAAGGTCTTAACAGAGCTCTCAAACCTGAAGTGGATACATCAATGGGGCCAGATGGGATACATCCAAGGATACTAAAAGAGTTTATAAGGGTGCTGGTAACACCATTAACCAAATTATTCAGTATGTCACTAGCTACAGGAGCAATTCCAAAGGACTAGAAAAGAGCAAATGGAGTCCCACTGCAAAAGTGGAAGCAACAAAGAAGCAAGCAACTACATACCAGTGATCCTTGCATCAGTAATCAGGGAAAATTCTGGAAACACTCTTAATAAATATTTGTAGATTATCTCAAATCCAGTAACTTACCCCAAATAGCATGGATATACTTGGGGGAGATCATGTCAAATCATAATGACTTTTTTGACTGGGTGACTAAAGTAATAGATCAAGGGGGAGGGGATGTAGATGTTGCTTACCTAGATTTTAGCAAGGCTTTTGACACTGTCCCACATTGCAGACTGATAAATAAACTCAAAGGCTTGGGGTTGGATTCTAAGATGGGTGAATGGATAAGATCTTGGTTGGAAGATAGAACAAGAGTTATAGTAAAAGGAGTGCATTCACAGGAGGGAAAGGTTACCAGTGGAGTACCTCAAAGATCTGTACTTTGAACAGCGCTTTTTAATATCTTTATTGGTGACATTGCAAATGATATTGAAGGCAAAGTATGCCTTTTTGCAGATGACACAAAGATATGCAACAGAGTAGACACACCAGGAGGGGTAAAGCAAAATGATTGATGATCTAGGTAGACTAGAGTAACGGTCAAGACAGTGGTAACTACAGTTTAAAGACAAAAATGCATAATCATGCACTTGGGTCTCAAAAACTCAAGGGATAAATATAGTATTAATGGCACTATAACGGCAACTGTGGTAATGGTTAAAGTGAAGCTTAAAATACAGACACACACTATATAGACAAAAAAAAAGCCTATTGCAATAATACAAACATAGAACATATCCGAAAACAGTACCTTGCAGACTGCTATCAATTCCGAAGTGACTGCATCACGGCACTTCCGTTTTATATCACCAAACAGAGGGACACTCAGCTTGCTGAATTTAAAGCGGCAATGGCAGTACCCCAAACAAGGTTGCTACTTTAACTTCACAAACCTTACTGTTGCTCTGCTTTCTGATGCCAAATGCATGCTGTCACTTCTGAATTGATAGCTGTCTGCAAGGTACTGTTTTCGGATATGTTCTATATCTACAAGTGGAGAAAAGTATCTGCGCTTTTACCCAGTAGATCTGAACTGGCTGCCGTAAATGGGGACAGTGTAAGAAGGGGATCCCTCCCACCTGGACAGAATATCGAATATCCACAAGTAAACTTGTGGTAATCCCCAGGCGCCTGATAGAGTGTAACAGTATAGTATGCAAAACAAGGGAAGTGTAATGTCAAACCATGATTTGTGTATTAATAACATGCAGGTTTAATACACAAACAAGCAATGATTGATAAATGCAAATATATAATCCATCATCCAAAAATAGCATAATAGTACCAGTAATAACTGTTATGCATAAAGTATAGCTGATTGAAATAGCACAAAAGTCCAATGGAGACCCCACTGTAAAAAAAAGGGTTCTGCAGAGGGAAAAAGTGCTCACCCTCTTAATAATTATTGGTTAGCGATGTGTATGTGCACTTGCATGGAGAATGGGTTTCAATCCAATGTTAAACAAAGTTTAAACAAAACTTTAGTACCGCGAGGTCTAAACATTGATTTTGAGCTCAACAACTTTCTATAACATCCACCTTGTTTTATTTTGTTTAAGTATGTTTTTTTCTTTTTCTTTTTATTCTTTTTTTATTATAACAGAAGTGAACATACTGGGTCGCCTGTCATCTTCTATGTACATCAATACTCCAGATGAACTTTATAATATTTTTTTGCCACTCACTTTTTAACACAATCAGCACTGAGCCTGTGTGGTGTAGGATTATTGGCAGGTTCTGATTAGCACACCTGGGGGTAAATGTATCAAGCTGCGAGTTTGCAACTCCAGCGAATTTCTCAGGAGAGTTGAAACTCGCCGATATATGAAGCTGAGATTTCATGCAAAATCGCCAGAGTTGTGCTTCTGTCAAAATCGCTGTTTGCAAAATCGCCAGTGATCAAACTCCCGACTGTTTGCCACTGCAGCTATACAGCTCTCAAATGTATGAAGCTGCGAGTTAGCAAACTCGGGAGAGTTTGCTTCAAAACACGCCAGATACAACACGCTGCTATCAAGCTTCAGCTGGCGTACATTAACAATGACAAGTTCTCGAAAAAAATGTTTTTTCGGGACTTGTTAGATTGCGGCCAGGAGCAGTCACCATTCTGTTGAATGGTGACTGCTCCCAAAAACGAAGAGGAATGCAAAGCAGCAGATATCCATGATATCTGCTGCGATGCCCCCTTAATAAATTTGCGGAGGACACTGTGGGACCTTAATGACCCGTTAAAAGCACTATCGTACTTTATTAAATATGCCCCTAAGTCCTTCAAATATCCCTGAGGAAGCCTATTACCGGGCGAAACGCGTAGGTTACAAATTATCAACTTGTTTACCAACATTTATCATATTTTTTCTTTTCACCGCTGAGCCGGCTACACGAGATTACATATCAGACAGGAATAACCACATGCGCGGACTCCGGACTTCTACACTTTCACTCGGGCAGCTGGATATGAATCAACGTGGATGGACACTTGCATAGCGGGTTCCCCAGGAGCGGGGGTAAGTGAATTTCTTTCCCCTCCTATGCCTCATCGAAGTTGCCTCTATCCTTGGAGTAAATTATTGAACTGATTTTTATTTGTGTGATCATTTCTGGAAGCATTTACAGTTACAGGAATCTGCTGCCCAATTGCTGTTATGAAGTTGTTTTTTTACACGTGAGACTCACGTATTGTCTGTGACTTTTAACCCATGATGTCAAGTGAGTGATATAGAATTGGACTTTTGTTTAACATTGGATTGAAACCCATTCTCCATGCAAGTGCACATACACATCGCTAAGCAATTATTATTAAGAGGGTGAGCACCTTTTCCCTCTGCAGAACCCTTTTTTTACAGCGGGGTCTCCATTGGACTTTTGATCTATTTCAATCAATTATACTTTATGCATAATGGTTATTACTGGTACTATTATGCTATTTTTGGAAGATGGATTATATGTTTGCATTTATCAATCATTGCTTGTTTGTATATTAAACCTGCATGTTATTAATACACAACTCATGGTTTGACATTACACTTCCCTTGTTTTGTATACTATACTGTTACACTCTATCAGGAGCCTGGGGATTACCACAAGTTTACTTGTGGATATTCGATGTTCTATATCTAAGTCAACATTTCAAGCGTCGGGTTTATTGTAATCGGCTTATTTTTGTCTATATAGTCGCTGTCGCTATTATAAGCGTCACATTTACGTACCCCACCCAATGGAAACTACTGAGGAGGTAAAGGATCTAGGATATCGCTATTTCACATGACTTAAAGGCAGGTAAGCAATGCAACAAAGCAATGACAATGGAAAGTGAGATGCGTGGTTGCATTTGGAGAGGAATCAGTAGCAGAAAGTAAGAATTAATAATTTCACTGTATAGGTCACTGGTACAGCCTCAGCTAGAATACTGTGTTCAATTCTGGAGGCCATATCTCCACAAGGATTTAAATACATTAGAGACTGTACAAAGAAGAACAACAAAAATGTTGCAAGGCCTACAGCACAAAACTTACCCAGCAAGACTAAAAGGTCTCAATATGTATAGTTTAGAGCAAAGAAGAGAAAGGGGGGACATGATAGAAACTTTCAAAGGGGTATATCAAGGTATAGGAGGGAAACATTTTTCAAAGGAAGAGAAATATTAGAATATGAGGCCACGCACTGAAACTGGAGGGAAGTAGGTTGATAGGAAATTTGAGGAAAAACTAATTCACAGAAAGGGTAGTGGATAAGTGGAACAGCCTCCCATCAGAGGAAGATGAAGCTAATACAGTAGAGTAATTTAAACATGCTTGGGTTAGACATAAGGATATCCTTACAAAGAAAAAAGGATCAAATAGGATTTGAGGTTAAAATAATTGGGGAGACTAGATAGGCCAAGTGGTTCTTATCTGCCATCAAATTCTATGTTTCTATGCTTACATTGGTGCATGCCAACATTTCTGTTTATAGAATTTCTCCAGCAAAAACAGACTGCATTTTTTTTTTGCAGGAATACAGGTCTGCCTGGAAATATGCATGGTAGAAATAGTAAGAACATCAATGCCAACTAACACTTTAAGATCACCCCCTTCGTTAGTTTTTTTTTATTTATAAAATAGTGCTTGTTTATCCTGTTCATCCACATTATGTATTAAAAGTATTCATGATAAGTAACATAAGGAATTTCTTTACAACACCACATTTTTGTTAGTGTGTCAATTACACAGGTTTCCGTTTGCATACAAACGTGTGTAACTGAATAAAATGGCCTGGATATTAAAAAAAGACACAACATTTAAAGTATATGCAGACTCCAGGTTACTGCAAACTCTTGAGCATCAGTAAACTTCAAGTGCTTGACAGATGTATGCACCCCCCCCTCCGCATTTAGCTAAGACCTCTCCACCCAGCTCCTCCAATCAAAATAAGCAAAATTTTACAACCTCACCCATCTTGATGAGCAGACCCGTGAACTTTCAAAAAACAGGTATATTTGCACATTACGAGGTGTATGACATTACATAATTGCAAATGGAGTGTGAGGTGTGACGAAACGATTTAACAACTTAAGCAGCATGACCCTCGTTTCTCACAATATGTGGATTATAACATGTACTCTTTATAGCCCTGGTTTTGTTCCCCAGCTCATCAGAGTACAACTGCAGTGTCAAGTTACATGAGGATAAGGGGGCATTGTACCTGTTCACTATATGTTGCTCATTGTAAATATGTATATTGTTGCATTTTGTTGATATTGCAGTGAAGCTGTTATTCATTGTGGTTAAAGTGAAACCAGGTGGGTTATGGGTAAGGATCAGATGGTGTCCAGGATACAGGTGGGAGGGCTAGTGCTGTATTCATTCTCCCCCTCCTTTCTCTAGAGAAAGCATGGAACAGCTAAGAACCCTGTGACATCACAGAGTAGTGTAAGGGGTTAATTTTAGGAGGGGCTGACTGCTACCCTATCTTTGGAGGTGGGGGAGGCCAATAAGTATCCATTGTTCTCCATAGGACTATAGGACTAGTGCATCTTGTCTGCAACCCAGCAGGGGGCTTTTGTAGAAGCACAACTAATCTCTACTCCTCCCTCCAACCCACTGATCCAGCACCCAACAATGTTTAAGAGGGAGAGAGCCAGGGGCTTGTTCAGGGAGGGGAAAGCATTGTGGAAATTTGTCCCTGCATATAAGGAACCACTCGAGGGTAGGGGGGTGTGTGTTCATTCTGAGGATTGATGGCTGGAAGCTGCAGAGTGGCTGGTTTGAGTTGCCGTTCTATACCAGTGAACTACATCTACAGATCCATGGGTCTTCAAGTCAGGACAGCCAGGTGACTGTAACTCTTTAAACTAATGGGGTAAGGGACAGATGATGTGGTAAATCTGCCTGGTACTTAGTTACTGTTTGTATATAATATTCTAGTGTTGTTTTTATTACAATAAATGCACTGTTGTACTTTTCTAACTGCATTTGTCTGAGTGATTGTCCGAACCCTAGAAGGTGCTGGTCAGGCTTCCCTGGCATAGTAAGGCACCCCTGAGTGACCAGCCAGTGAGAATTGGGTAGAACTGGACCAGAAAACCCGGTATCTTCACATAAGGGTGTATTTTTTCATGTTCATAATTAACTCTTATTGTCTGTAGAGGTATATGATGGAATAAAACACTAGGGATAACTCCAGAAATACAGGGACATTTATGAAGTTATGAAAGAAGTCCACAATCTTTTTCCCAAAGTGCAAAAAAAAAAAAAGACCACCCTGCATTTTTTTTATTGTCAGGAAACTTCCATGTTTCAGAATAGTGTTAATGCTCCTCTCCACTATAAAAATAATAATTCATATTCACAGGAGATGTCCTCTGATAATCTTATAAAAAATAGGAACCTGGATTGTATCACTAAAAATAATAACAGCTACTTTAACTCCAGATGGGTTGTGTGGAGTGGATGGTGGCCTAATACACGTAAAGAATGTGGTTGCTGTACCTTATGCAATATCATCGTAAATGTTGAATATACCCTTCATCATCATCATCATTTATTTATATAGCGCCACTAATTCCACAGCGCTGTACAGAGAACTCACTCACATCAGTCCCTGCCCAATTGGGACTTACAGTCTAAATTCCCTAACACACAAACACACACACCCTCTTTCTATTTTCATACTAAAGCATTCCTGTGAGGTATTCAACATTGCTACATATCTATATTTGAGCTTTGGTCGATACAAAACTAAGCATTGCATTTCATTGTGCAAAAGCAAACTTACTTTTATTTGTTTTCTGTTTTGTTTTATTTTTTCAACATTTTGTAAATTCCAATTAGCTCTGATTTAATTGCACATGGTCTCTGTTTAAGACCTTCTGTATATATTTATACAAACTAATTGTATTTGTAATAAGGCACAAGTTTCTTCCTTTTCTATTAACAACTTTAGACAAATAAAAAAGCCTCTGGAATCTCTGATTATTTCTCATTTGCAGTATCTCCCATCCCTCCTTCAAATATGTCCTTGTTATGCATGGTTATCTTGCCTACACTGTCAGTTAGTAATTGTCTACATAAAGGTAAAGATAAGTTGCTTTGGGCTACTGTTTATTAGAGATGCTCAGGCTCGGTTCCCGAGAACCATACACACCTGAACTTAGCGGATCCGAGTACTGAGCCAACCCGACTCGGTACTTTCATGCGTCCTCGGAATTAAAAATGAGACAAAACGTCAGCGTTACATTGTCAGATCTCGCAAGCTTTGTATTCTATAAGTACTGCCCTCTACAGCGATCCAGCGCCATTTCACAGAGGGACACAGAAGGAGTGGCACAGTTCTTGGCAGTCTCTAGTGCAGTTGGGCAGCGTCATAGGTAAAAAAGAAAGAGGAGGGGTAGCAGTGTTCTTTAAAGTCTCCAGTGACATTCAGGAGAGCTCCATTGCTCCATTGCTAATTGTCATTGCTGAAATAGAAATAATAGGGCTAGCAAGCTTGGTCGTCTAAATCTGCAATCGCATTGTAGTGTGTTATATATGTAACACACAAATAGGAGAGACCATTGCTTCATTGCTAAATGTCACTGCTGAAATAGAAATAATAGGGCTGGCAGGCTTAGTCTTCTAAATCTGCAGTCACATTGTACTGTGTTATATAGGTAACACACAAATAGGAGAGACCATTGCTCCATTGCTAATTGTCATTGCTGAAATACAAATAATAGGGCTGGCAGTCTTGGTCTAAATATGCAGTTAAATTGTACGGTGTTATATAGCTAACACGCAAACAGGAGAGCTCCATTGCTAATTGTCATTGCTGAAATAGAAATAATAGGGCTGGCAGTCTTGGTTTAAATCTGCAGTTAAATTATATGGTGTTATATAGCTAACACACAAACAGGAGAGCTCCATTGCTCCATTGCTAATTGTCATTGCTGAAATACAAATAATAGGGCTGGCAGTCTTGGTCTTCTAAATCTGCAGTCATATTTTACGGTGTTATATAGGCAACACACAAAGAGGAGAGTTCCATTGCTAATTGCCATTGCTGAAACAGAAATAATAGGGCTGGAAGGCTTGGTCTTCTAAATCTGCAGTCACATTGTACTGTGCTATCAAAATGGATTCACAGCAGTACACAGAAGACCAGGAGCACCAAGCAGCTGCTGGCATCAGTCATGATGATAGTAATCTGTCTACGTCATCTTCTAAAGCCTATGTTAATGTGCATAGTGTTTTTAAGTCAGGGAAACAAAAATGTAAAAAACACCTTTTCCCTTGGTCAAGAAAAAAAGACCTGTAATCCAGGCAAAGTTATCTGCAGAAAAAAAAAAATTGCCAACATGCCATTCTACACCCGCAGTGGCAAGGAAAGAATGAGGCCTTCGCCTTTCTCTATGAGTGCTTGTTCTACAACTGTCACTGAAGCATCTTCTTGTAAGGTCAGTCATGACCAAGCAAGACCTTGTCATTCGGACTCCAAAAGTGGTGTCCAAATACCTTTACATGTAAAAGCCGAGCTGGAAAAAAACAGTAAGGCATTAGATTAAAATGTATGTTCAGACTTATCCCGCTTGAACTCTCCTCAGGATATGTAATTTCTGATAACGCCACCAATATTGTGAGAGCATTGCAGCTGGATGAAATCCATCACATTTCCTGTTTTGCTCACACAATAAACTTGGTGGTGCAGAGCTTTTTTAAAAATGACAGGGACGTGCAGGAGATGCTGTCTATGGTCCGGCATTCGGCAACAGCATGTAGGAGATTGCAGCAGCTACAAGTGTGTCACATCTTACTCCTCACCGAGCATGGGATTGTCCCATCGATCTTCTACCTGACCAAATCCCTCCGCGAGGTTGTGTATATCCTCTATCATTGCCAGAGACTCAAGCCATGTCCGAGTATGTCCAAGAGAATCTTCAACGTGGATTCATTAGACCTTCTTCCTCTCCTGCTGGGGCCGGTTTATTTTTTGTTAAAAAGAAGGATGGGTCTCTTCGCCCATGTATTGATTACAGAGGTATTAATGCCATCACAATTAAGAACTGATACTCCATTCCTCTCATCACTGAATTGTTCGACCGTATAAAGGGGACTAAGATCTTTACAAAGCTAGATCTTAGGGGAGTTTATAATCTCATCCAAATTAAAGCCGGCGATGAATGGAAAACAGCTTTTAACATTCGCGACGGCCACTATGAATACTAGAGATGAGCGGGCTCGGATTGCGCTAATCTGAGCCCACCCGAACAGTGCGGATCCGACGTGATCCATGCACTGTTGGGGTATTTCCGGCAGGCAAAAAAAATTAAACCGAGGCTATGACGTCCAAGTCTCGGGTCGGATCTTGCAAGACTCGGATTGCATAAATTCCCCGCTTGCGGCTGCCATCTTCAGTCGGGCTCAGATCAGGGAAGAGGGAGGTTGTAGTTTGTAGTGGTGCTCCTGTGTCCTGTGTCCTGTCACTCTGTCCTGCTTAATCCAGTGGTTACTTTGTCCTGTGCTCTGTCCTGCTGATCAGTCCAGTGGTGCTTTGTCCAGTGCTCTGTCCTGCTAAGTCCAGTGGTGCTTTGTCCAGTGCTCTGTCCTGCTGAGTCCAGTGGTGCTGTGTCCTGTGCTCTGTCCTGCTGAGTCCAGTGGTGCTGTCTCCTGTGCTCTGTCCTGCTAAGTCCATTGTTATTAAAAAATTATTAAAAAATTTAAAAAATATATAAAAAAATTATAAAAAAGTATAAAAAAATTTCTACTGCAATATATAAATACGTTCACTGTTCCTGCAGTCCAGAAATATTAGTACTGCAATATTTTACTACGTTCACTGTTCCTGCAGTCCAGAAATATTAGTACTGCAATATATAAATACGTTCACTGTTCCTGCAGTCCAGAAATATTAGTACTGCAATATATAAATACGTTCACTGTTCCTGCAGTCCAGAAATATTAGTACTGCAATATATAAATACGTTCACTGTTCCTGCAGTCCAGAAATATTAGTACTGCAATATATAAATACATTCACTGTTCCTGCAGTCCAGAAATATTAGTACTGCAATATTTTACTACGTTCACTGTTCCTGCAGTCCAGATATGATAGTACTGCAATATATAAATACGTTCACTGTTTCTGCAGTCCAGAAATATTAGTACCAGAGATTAAACTATAATGGAGTACAAAAATTTGGAGGATAAAGTAGGGAAAGATCAAGAACCACTTCCTCCTAATGCTGAAGCTGCTGTCACTAGTCATGACATATACGATGAAATGCCATCAACGTCATCTGCCAAGGGCGATGCCAATCTCCTAGTAGAGGGCATGTAAAACCCAAAAAGCCAAAGTTCACTAAAATTAGCAAAAAAAGAAAATTGAAATCATCTGAGGAGAAACATAAACTTGCCAATATGCCATTTACGACACGGAGTGGCAAGGAACGGCTTAGGCCCTGGCCCATGTTCATGACTAGTGGTTCAGCTTCACTCAAGGATCTAAGCCCTCCTCCCCCCCCTCTAAAAGAATTAAGAGAGTTAAGCTGTCATCAACAACACAGCAAGGAACTCTGCCTTCTAAAGAGATGGCATCACAAATCCCCAAGGCGAGTCCAAGGGTGTTGGTGGTTGCGAAGCCTGACCTTCCCATCACTGTACGGGAAGAGGTGGCTCCTTCCACCATTTGCAGCACGCCCTCTGCATATGCTGGAAGGATCACCCACAGTCCAGTTACAGATTTGGCTAATGAAGGTGTGAATGTTGTACACCGGGAGGAGTATATTGATGTAGCTGGCGCTGAGGAGGAACTTGACGAGAAGGATGCTGATGTGGTTATCTTAAATGAGGTACCAGGGGGGGGAAAGAAGTTTTTGTCCATGGGATGAAAAAGCCCATCGTCATGCCTGGGCAGAAGACCAAAAAAATCCACCTATTCGAACTGGAATTATTTCTATCCCAAACCGGACAACAAATGTATGGCCATATGTACCTCATGTAAAACTCAAATGAGCAGGGGTAAGGATCTTGGCCATCTAGGGACATCCTCCCTTATACGTCACCTGAAGAACCTTCATAATTCAGTGTTTAGTTCAGGACCTGTGGCTAGGACTGTCAGCAGTCCAGGGACACCTAAATCCCTTGGTCCTGTTGTATACACAACACCAACACCCTCCTCATCAACTTCCTCCATGACCTCCATCAGAGATAGTCCTGCAGACCATGTCACCGGCATGACTGAGTCCTCTTCAATCCAGGATTCTTCCGGAGGATCCAGCAGCGGTACGCCAACTACTGCCACTGCTGCTGTTGCTGCTGGTAGTCGGTCATCTTCCCAGAGGAGAAGTCGTAAGAACGCTACGTCTTTCACCAAACAGTTGACCGTACAACAGTCGTTTGCCATGAGCACGAAGTACGACAGTAGTCATCCTATGGCAAAGCGGACAACTGTGGCCTTAACAGCTATGTTGGTGTTAGACGTGCGTCCGGTGTCCGCCATCAGTGGAGTGGGATTTAGACGGTTGATGGAGGTATTGTCTCCCCGGTACCAAATCCTGTTGAGATTCCGCATTCACTAGGCAGGCGATACCCGGGATGTACAGAGAAGTACAAAAAAGTGTCCTCAGTGCTCTGAAATATGCGGTTGTACCCACTGTCCACTTAACCACGGACATGTGGACAAGTG
The DNA here is from genome assembly GCF_038048845.1 of Mixophyes fleayi. Lineage (NCBI taxonomy): Eukaryota > Metazoa > Chordata > Amphibia > Anura > Limnodynastidae > Mixophyes > Mixophyes fleayi. The sequence goes on from NC_134409.1 coordinate 85,749,533, forward strand.
GTTCAGGGCAAACTAAGGACTATATGACTGTGACAGCCCACTGGGTAGATGCATTGCCTTCCGCAGCAACAGCAGCAGCAGCATCAGTAGCAGCATCTCCAAAACGCCTGCTCGTTCCAAGGCAGGCAACGTTGTGTATCACCGGTTTTAGTAAGAGGCACAACGCTGCCAACCTCTTAAAGAAACTGAGGGAAATAATCTTGCAGTGGCTTAACCCACACCCTCCTGGGGATTTGTGGTGTCAGACAATGCCAGTAACATTGTGCGGGCATTACATATGGGCAATTTCCAGCACGTGCCATGTTTTGCCCACACAATAAATTTGGTGGTGCAGCATTACCTGAAGAGTGACAGGGGTGTGCAGGATATGCTTGCGGTGGCCCGCAAAATTGCTGGACACTTTCGGCATTCTGCCAGTGCCTACCGCAGACTCGAGCAACATCCAAAAAGCCTGATCCTGCCCTGCCATCGCCTCAAACAAGAGCTTGTGACGCGCTGGAACTCCACCCTCTATATGCTGCAGAGGATGGAGGAGCAGCAAAAGGCAATCCAAGCCTACACAGCCACCTACAACATAGGCAAAGGAGTGGGGATGCGCCTGAGTCAAGCGCAGTGGAGACTGATTTCAGTATTGTGCAAGGTTCTCCAGCCGTTTGAACTTGCCACACGAGAATTTAGTTCCGACACTGCCAGCTTGAGTCAGGTGATTCCCCTGATCAGGCTGTTGCAGAAGCAGCTGGAGAAAGTGAGGGAGGAGCTGTTGAAGCATTGCGATTCCACAAAGCATGTAGCTTTTGTGGATGAAGCCCTTTGTACGCTTTGCCAGGATCCGAGGGTGGTCACTCTTTTAAAGTCAGAGGAATACATTCTGGCCACCGTGCTCGATCCTCGGTTTAAAGCGTATGTTGTGTCTCTGTTTCCGGCGGACACAAGTCTACAGCGGTGCAAAGACCTGCTGGTCAGGAGATTGTCCTCTGAATAGGACCGTGACATGCTAACAGCTCCTCCTTCATTTTCATCCACACCTGTGGCTGCGAGGAAAAAGCGAGTTTTTCTAAACGACCAGCTGGCGGGGATGCTGAGAACATCTGGTCCGGACTGAAGGACCTACCAACCATTGCAGACATGTCTACTGTCACTGCATTGGATGCTGTCACCATTGAAAAAATGGTGGAGGATTACTTTGCTGACACCTGGTTAGTGAGCGGCGAAGGAGGTTGCTTCCGCAAAATGTTGAAAAAATGAGGTTCATAAAAATGAATTATCAATTCTTCAATCAGGACCAGCACTGGCCTCCAGAGACTACAGAGGGACCTGTGGTTGTGGAGTCCAGCGGGGACGAATTGATAATGTGTGAGGATGAGGAAGTATGCACTGAAGGGGACGAGGAATCGGAGGATGATGATGAGGATGACATCGTGCCTCAGTAGAGCCAGTCTAGTTTGTACAGGGAGAGATGAATTGATTTTTTGGTGTGGGGGCCCAAGCAAACCAATAATTTCAGCCACAGTTTTGTAGGCCCTGTCGCTAAAATGATTGGTTTGTTAAAGTGTGCATGTCCTATTTCAACAACATAACGGTGGGTGGGAGGACTCAAGGACAGTTCCATCTTGCACCTCTTTTTTTTCTTTTCCAGCTCCTTTTTGTGGGGGTCCAAACAAACCAATCATTTCAGCCACAGTTTTGTAGGCCCTATCGCTGAAATGATTGGTTTCTTAAAGTGCGCATGTTCTATTTCAACAACATCAGGGTGGGTGGGAGGGCCCAAGGACAATTTCAGCTTGCACCTGTTTTTTGGCCATTATGTGCTCTTTGGGGCCTAGTTTTTCAAACTGCCATCCTGTCTGCCACTGCAGTGCCACTCCTAGATGGGCCACGTGTTTGTGCCGCCCACTTAAACATCAAGCTACCTCGGTGCAATCTTTTGGACTAAAAACAATATTGTGAGGTGTGAGGTGTTCAGAATAGACTGGAAATTAGTGGAAATGAATGTTATTGAGGTTAATAATAGTGTAGGAGTGAAAAAAAACCAAAAATATGGATTTTAGCACTTTTTATGCTTTTTTAAAAAAAAATCAGAACCCAAAACCCAAAATCAGAACCAAAACCTTTCGTGGGGTGTTTTGTTAAAACAAATCAGAACCCAAAACCTCAAGCTAATCAGAACCCAAAACCCAAAACACCAAAAGTGGCCGGTGCACACCCCTAATGAATACCTAGTGATGCCTTTCGATTTATGTAATGCCTCTGCGGTGTTCCAAAGATTTGTTAATAAGATTTTCAGAGACCTTCTCTATGCTTGTGTCGTTGTATATTTGGATGACATTTTGATCTTCTCCCAGGACATTCATTCACACCGCCTTCATGTGGCAGAAGTCCTCTCAAGACTCCGTAAGAATCAACTTTTTTGCAAGTTAGAAAAATGCTTGTTTGAACAATCCCAAATGTCATTCCTTGGCTATATAGTCTCAGGCACAGGACTGGAGATGGATCCAGAGAAGGTACGAGCTATACTCGAGTGGCCTCTTCCCTTGGGTTTGAAGCCTGTACAACGCTTCCTAGGATTCTCTAATTATTACAGACGTTTTATCAAAGCATATTCCACCATTGGAACCCATTGCGTCTCTCACATTTGCCAATCCCAAATCCTGGCCACCAGAGGCCTTAAAGGCTTTTGATTTTCTGAAAGGAGCATTCCATTCGGCACCAATTCTTCAACAACCTAATATGGCACAGCCATTCTTCCTCGAAATTGATGCCTCAAGTGTTGGAGTAGGGGCTGTTTTATCCCAAAAGTCTCATCTGAACCATTTCCATCCTTGTGCGTTTTTCTCCAGGAAGTTTTTACCAGCAGAGAAGAATTCGATATCAGCGATAAAGAATTACTTGTCATAAAAATAGCTTTGGAGGAATGGCGTTATCTTCTAGAAGGAGCTAGATACCCTGTTACAATCTTTACGGATCATAAAAACATTTTGTACTTACAATCTGCACAATGCATAAATCCTAGGCAAGCTAGGTGGTCTCTCTTCTTCTCTCGCTTTGACATTCGAATTACCGTATTTCCCCATGTATAAGACGCACCTTTTTCCCAAAAATTTTGGGTCCAAAACCTGGGTGCGTCTTATACAGGGGTAGCGATACAGGGGCAGCGGAGGGGGGGGTGATCCAGTAGGAGGAGGACAGGCAGCGTGTCAGCGCGATCCAGCAGGCAGGGACAGTCAGCGGGGATGCAGAAGGCAGAGTGTCAGCGCGATCCAGCAGGCGGGGGACAGGCAACGGGAATGCAGAAGGAGGCAGAGTGTCAGCGCGATCCAGCAGGCGGGGGACAGGCAGCGGGGATGCAGAAGGAGGCAGAGTGTCAGCGCGATCCAGCAGGCGGGGGACAGGCAGCGGGGATGCAGAAGGAGGCAGAGTGTCAGCGCGATCCAGCAGGCGGGGGACAGGCAGCGGGGATGCAGAAGGAGGCAGAGTGTCAGCGCGATCCAGCAGGCGGGGACAGTCAGCGGGGATGCAGAAGGCAGAGTGTCAGCGCGATCCAGCAGGCGGGGGACAGGCAGCGGGGATCCAGCAGGCAAGGACAGCTACCGTAATATTTTTTTTCCAAATTTCGGGGCCAAAAGTAAGGTGCGTCTTATACATGGGAGCGCCTTATACATGGGGAAATACGATACATTTAAACCTGGAGAAAAGAATAAATGCGCAGACGCTTTATCTCAAGCCTTTTCCTGTGATTCCAAGACCGAAGAGGTAAAACCTCATCCTATATTAGACCCCAAGTGTATATTAACATCTACTCTGTCTCCTGCCAGTACACCACCACCAGGGAAGACTTTTGTGCCATCTGATTTACGAAAGAAGCTTCTGACCTGGTTCCATTTTACTCGTTTTGCTGGTCATACTGGTGTATAAAAAAATTGAATTACTGACGCACCAGGGAATCATATACCCAGTCTTCTTACACCCAGTTGTATGGTTATCTGATGACTGAGTTGGTGCACCCTACACATGTAGTACTGATTTATACTAGTAAAAAGGACAGACAAAAGAAGATCATGTTCAGTAGGGGCACTCATTGATTATGGATACATTTTTAAAACATACATTTTATTTCTTCATTTAAAATAATAATGGAGGGCCTGATTCATCAAGGTACGCAAACGCATACGCATCTGCTAGTCGACTCTGCGCATGCGCAAAACGGGACTTGAGCTCAAACTCCAATGCAAATATATTTGAGATGGCGACTGACCACTTGAGAAGAAAGGGGTGGGAATGGGCGGAGAGTAGGCGCAGACTGGGCGGAGATGAGATATCATTTTAGTAAGGTAGGCGTTATGCTTTTTCACTTGAGAACAGTAGGCGTTCCCTTTGTGTAGTTAAGTGAAACTGACGTCACTCATGTCTCAAATCCTTGACAAAAGTTAAGGAAGGCCACGGTCATGTTTAAGTCCAAAACAGCTAGCTCAAACAACTATTAAACGCCTTTAAAAGCATCTTTTGCGTATAAAATGCAAAACGAAATATGCACAACATACATACATATCAAAACAGACATTTTTTTTTTTTGTATAAAAATAGATAAAAAAAAATTATATGCATTTATAAATAGTACAAACGTTCCATTAGTATGTTTGTGTAAACTAATCCTTTTTTATTTACAGTCCCTTTTCTAATAAATGCAACTCGCAAGTGCAACATGTTTGATGTTATTTTGGCCCTTTGGTCTCAATCCGGAACTGACGGAATGCCGGAATGCCGGAACGCCGGAATTAGTAAGCTTAATATAGCGCCCTCTGCTGCTTACTGGCTCTTCAGTAAAGCACACTGCAGTTTGGTATGCTAGGCAGATATCTACTCTGCATTATGGGGATCAACTTTGATACATACTTCCATACATATATATATATATATATATATATATTGGACATTACTCAGACACATTACAGGTATCTGTTAAAACACACTTCATGTATGCAGAAATGGCTTTCTCAGTGCATTCCCCATTCATTCCGGCTGCCGGAATGGAGTGCACAGTGCATTTCACTGCCGGAATGCTTGGCTGAGTGCATTCTCCATTCATTCCGGTTGCCGGAATGGAGTGCACACTGCATTCGACTGGCGGAATGCTTGGCTGAATGCATTCCCCATTCATTCCGGTTGCCGGAATGGAGTGCACACTGCATTCCACTGCCGGAATGCTTGGCTGAATGCATTCCCCATTCGTTCTGGTTGCCGGAATGGAGTGCGCACTGCATTCCACTGCCGGAATGCTTGGCTGAATGCATTCCCCATTCATTCCGGTTGCCGGAATGGAGTGCGCACTGCATTCCATTGCCGGAATGCTTGGCTGAATGCATTCCCCATTCATTCCGGTTGCCGGAATGGAGTGCACACTGCATTCCACTGCCGGAATGCTTGGCTGAGTGCATTCCCCATTCATTCCGGTTGCTGGAATGGAGTGCACACTGCATTCCACTGCTGGAATGCTTGGCTGAGTGCATTCCCCATTCATTCCGACTGCTGGAATGGAGTGCACAGTGCATGGGTAATTATTTTATTTGTTTTAAAATATTGCACAAACAATCGACTTTTGCTTAAATATTTATTAAAAATCTCTTTAGATTCTCAACAACTACCAATATTATTAGTCTCAATATGTTACATGCCTGATTTGACAGTTGTTGATGGTGCATTTGCATTAAAAATTAATAATAATAATAGACATATAATAACTATACTTGTTCGATTTACACGCAGTATTTATGCTAATTGAAACCAAGCGTACTATTACCACAGGGACACTTTTAACAGCAACACGAATATTGTAAGGATATCAACGATCCCTAAGAGAATTGGTGAGGACTCGAACACACGTTTGCAAGCTTGCAAGGTGGATTGGCTAACTGCTACGCCACTGTACAAGTGGTGATGACAAGGGAATAGAATACCAATGAAAGCTGAGCAGCAACTTCTATCATAAGTTGGTTTCCTTAAAACATGGGTAAAAATGTCAATAATTATAAATATTTTACACAGAAAGAATTGGTACATGCAGAGTCAAAATGTATGCATATTGAAATATATCCATGTTGATTAATACAAACCAAAAGTATATTAATATTGCTCCCATTTCTACTTTGTGATTTTGGTGAGCACTTAGCTTTTGCAACTTTTGCCAGTACAGATTTCCCCTGAACTTGCAATAAAGTATTTTGCAACAACAGCATTGCTGTGTTGTAGCTGATCATACTGTTCAACATGACATATAGCCAGATTACACACCAAAACATCTACTAAAGCACTAATAGATAAGTCACAGAGTGGAATAAATACACTCAGACATGGAAATATACAAAGGTAAGCCACATACACGCATCATTCGGGGTCAAACTCATTACCTTTTCATTGCAAGCTCATTTCTTTATCCACTAAGGCATACTTCAGATTGAAACACCCACACCAAACTGCACATTAACTATTTGCACACAAAAAAGTCCTTGAACATAATTAATTGAACACTTGAACACACCTTCTTAGTAACAGACACAAAGGATCATGTTTGGTGTTTGCAAAATCAATAAAGCAATGTCTAGTCTAATGCATATAAGATGAGTGTACAATAAGAAAGAAAAATAAAATTTCTTTAATCAGTAGAGAATGAAAAGAGACTTAGGGGTATATTTACTAAACTGCGGGTTTGAAAAAGTGGAGATGTTGCCTATGGCAACCAATCAGATTTTTGCTGTCATTTTGTAGAATGCACTAAATAAATGAAAGCTAGTATCTGATTGGTTGCCATAGGCAACATCTCCACTTTTTCAAACCCGCCGTTTAGTAAATCTAGCCCTTAGTCATAACCACCGTTGCATAGACCCAGCATCAGATCTCGTCAGCTGATACCTGGCCTATACACCTGCATATACTTGTCTCATTACAATCCCCTATAAAAGACATCCTCATACAAACTATTTGTTAGAAATCAGTAGGTAGTACTGTTTTTGGCTGCTGGGGATTTCCTTAATTGCATTTTATTTGTTTGGAGTTTTAGGCAAAGTTACTGTGTTATAGGCACTTTATATGTTTGTAAGATGTTTGATGTTGCACAATAACAGTGCTTTTTTTTTAACAGATGTAATGTGCATTTTAATGTGTTATTTGTCTATCGAATTGTAACCTTTTTTTAGGGGCGTGGTGTTGTGAAGCATTTCAATCGTATACCTATTATTTAAACTCTTACGTGATATTGGAAAATTTCCATGGTGCATGTTTATTCAACAGATCACCAGCCCTCCGGAAAATGTGGACCCTGGACACCTCACATTCAACAATGATTTGCAAGGTAAAAAAAACATCAAATATGGTTTGTCACACTTAGGGTAATATCTGTCAGTCCACACAAAGTATTTTATTGGGATTAAGGTTAAGGCCTTTTTCTTTTTAAAAAACAAATACAAATGTTGGGACCAGATACTTGGGAGGGAATCAAAAGTGTACCTTTGATTTCTGCTAAATAGAAATGCTGCTGGAAGGCCTGTGTCTGAAATTATGGAGCTTATCAGATGTGCCTTTTATAGGCAGAACAGTTTGAACAATAATGTTGATGATTGGTAAAGTTTGCTGTTTTTATTGCAAAACTAAAGCCTTTCCTTTGTGTACCAACAGGCCTTAGCTGGGACATGTCTGGCTCACCTGAAAATAATCATTCAAGGTGGATTGCAAATGTCCATTGCAGCCAGAAGGAAACTGACATGGACTTGTAGCTTTTTTTCAGCTTGCAAGTATATAGTTATGTTGCTATTAGGTTATTGGTGGACTTGTGTTACAGTTAAGATAACATATTGTAGATTTGAAATCTTGAAAGTACAGGTGTGTACAAAGAACACAGGGAAAGAATTTGTTACTTTAAATTGGCCAAAGTTTGTTGGCTTTCTATATGATATTTGAAATCTAGAAGACAGGCATTATGGGTTCTGCATGAGCTGTCTTGCCAAACTTCTAAGCAATGTTTAGAAAGGAGTTGTTATATTATTTTTTAAAAAGCTTCAGTTGCTTACTGTAAATGTGTTATCCCAAATTATGATGTAGAATGTTTTAGAGATACTCATTCAATTGTAACTCTCTGCTGCTTTGGACACTGATTAACACCCTATACATCCTTCACTCCATTGTCCATCTAGACACAGGTCTCTTCTGGATCACTTGCTACCTACGTAACTGCTCCTGTACTATAGGCACCTGTTGCAAAATTTCCCTTCAAATATCACTCTACTGAGGTCTGACAAGAAATAATTTGTGTACAAATGATATAGATTAATATGGAACACCAGCTGTCCCCAATGTTTGCCAGGATGTGTCCATGGGGTATGCAGTGGAGGAATGAAAGTCTCTAGTGTTTTGAATAATATGTAACAGTAAAGTGTTGCTGGTAGAAATTTTAGTGTCACCAAAACAGTACTTTTGTGAGGTTCTATGGCTTGTGGACAATAGGCATTTTGTAACTATATTTTGTGGGGTGAACTTTCAAGGCACAAATAATGCAAAACACACAGCTAAATCCAGCTTACATTACAGGGGACACCTTCATGTGCACCAAAGCATATACTAAGTACATTCTTTAATAATGTATGTGAGCTAATCTTGCTGAAGTAATGTTTTATTTTTATATTCAACAGGCCAAGCTGGTGTGCCTTTAGGAGTTCAGCAGTTCGTGTGTCACTACACGTTGAAGTATTTCTCCAATGCTCCAAGCCTGCTCATGTTTCTTGACTTTGCCCAGATTGTCTACGCTTTATGCAAGTAACTTTGGCACACAGACCACTGTCTTATTTGCTATGTTTTGTGCTGCAACTATAGATTCATGTTTGTTAACAATAAATGTGGCCATGCATTAGTGTCATCAAACAGTCCCAATCAAGTATCTGCTGACTACTATACTGCTGTTCTTTGTATTGTCATACCCAAGAATCCATAAATAGTCCTTTTGGGCATGTTTAGGCACATGTCTACTTGTAATATATTAAGGGCATGTTTGGTTTTTGGCCCCTTAGCCACATACTGGTCGTCCCCTGAATTCACACTATATGTAGTGTTTTTTCCTTTAATATTTGTGTATTTAGTATAGTCTCGATGGTTGTGGTTCATTTTAGAATGTGATATTGTGCACGTTCAACATGGTCTGTGCACATATAGAGTTTAGCAAAACACCTCTGTCCAAGTGTTTCTTAAATGTTGATGGCATTGACTGGCACACTTCCTAGGCTAGGACCTGTTGAAGCCAACAGGGCCAAAAACTCTTGCAACTCAAATTATGGATATGAACTCAAATGTTCATTTTGGATTGGGGTGTAAGAATTAGTTCTGTAATTTGTACTATCATTCACATTGCTAATGGGCCTTGAAAAAAATCTAACCTTGCCCTTACAACACAATCATGTTGGGAATATCTGCAAGGGGTTGTGTGTGTATGTATAACTTCTATTTTGGCCCTATTTTGTGTAGAGTAAGGCCAATGTCTGCTTGAACATGTGTCTACATGTAAGGTAGCTGAAATACTTTCAAAGTGTGACACATAATTAAGGATGAGCGGACTCGGATTCCTGGAATCCGAGCCCCCCTGAACATTGCGGATCCGAGCACTGTCCGGGTATTCCCGCCAATTCCGAAACTTAAAACGAGGCTCTGAGTCATAATCCCGCTGTCGGATCTCGCGATACTCGGAACCTTTAAATTCCCTGCTTGCCGCCACCATCTTCACTCGGGCATTGATCAGGGAAGAGGGAGGGTGTGTTAGGTGGTCCTCTGTCCTGCTATTTCTCGTGCTTTTGTCCTGTGCTCTGTCCTTGCTGAGTCCAGCGGTGCATCAGTCCAGTGCTCTGTCCTTGCTGAGTCCAGCGGTGCATCAGTCCAGTGCTCTGTCCTTGCTGAGTCCAGCGGTGCATCAGTCCAGTGCTCTGTCCTTGCTGAGTCCAGCGGTGCATCAGTCCAGTGCTCTGTCCTTGCTGAGTCCAGCGATGCATCAGTCCAGTGCTCTGTCCTTGCTGAGTCCAGCGGTGCATCAGTCCAGTGCTCTGTCCTTGCTGAGTCCAGCGGTGCATCAGTCCAGAAACTGAGGGAAATAATCTCTCAGTGGCTTAACCCACTTAGACTCTTCTGGGGATTTGTGGTGTCAGACAACGCCAGTAACATTGTGCGGGCATTACATATGTGCAATTTCCTTTGTGGCTCCATTATCCCAATTAAAAGGATTTTTACCTGTTGGTGTAATGATGTTGAAAGCTTGAGCCTTTAAATGAAAAAGTCACTCTTCATTGCACAAAGATTTGCAACAGGGACAGTTTTTTGTTCACAAAGTCAACAAATAACACTTCGACGCTGTCTGTCTTTGACATACTTGATGGGATCTCAATGATGAATGCTCTGTACCATGGTCGTCAAAAACAAGAGGTAGTGACGCGCTCGAACTACACCCTCTATATGCTGCAGAGGATGTAGGAGCAGCCATATGTGCAGTGGAATTCAGACCAGTTGAGGGTGATATATTGTGGGCCCGGTACCAAATTGGGTACCGGGACCACTCCACTACGCAGTCCACATAGATGCGTATCAGATATTAAACTACATTCACTGTTGCTGCTGTACCAAAAAATCAAATATTGAACCTAAAATCAATATTGTGAGGTGTTCCGAATAGACTGGAAATTAGTGGAAATGAATGTTATTAAATGTTATTGAGGTTAATAATAGCGTAGGAGTGAAAAATAAACAAAAAAATTGACTTTAACCCTTTTAAAAAAAAATCAAAACCTTTCATCAGGTGTTTTGGCAAAACAAATCAGAACCCAAAACCTCAAGCTAATCAAAACCCAAAACACTAAAAGTGGCCGGTGCACACCCTTACACATAATAGCACTCTGAGGCCACAATGTAATTCTCCTCACGCAGCAGACTGACCATACTCCAGATTGGCAAGCAGGAAGTACTGAACACTGGCACACTATCTGTAGTGAGATTTAAAACCCCAGCCCAAACATATTGGTTGACACAAAGGTGCATTTAGAATTATATTCAATCAAGAAGCAGAGTTTGGTGTGGCTAAGTAGCTAATAGGCTAGGAATATGCCATGCCTGCATGGCCATCCTGTGACCAACAGGCACTGTGGTTTGTAAAGGAAAGCACTACCAAGAGGGCTAATGTTAACTGTGCACAACCATGACACCACTTGATGTAGAGTCCAAAAATTGCATGCACCAAATCAAAGACAGCCATTCCAATACTAATGACAGGTAGGCAAAGCACTCCCCAAACATTTGTACAGTTCTACTTTGAAAAGCCATTACCCTACTACAAATGTATACTCTATTTCAAACACCTTTTGATGACAGCATCCAAACCAAGCTACCACCAGGGCAAAACTGACACTATATGGTGTAATAGTTATTTACTATCCCCATGTCCCCCCTAGAGTGTCTGCCCTAGCCTAGCACACAGTAACACTAGTTAAAAAATTTTGTTAGTACTCATTCCCATAGTATCTCTGAGCTCAGTTCCACACTGTGGTTGAATTTGATGCTTACAATTGGTCCGATACACAGTATGTTATTTATTCATGTTCGTGTGAGACTTCCTATTCACTTATGCCTAATGGGTAATAGTATGTATTGTCAATAAAACACATCAATAATATGCATTTCCAGGTAGGGCCATTTTGCATTAACAATGATTACACAAGTTTGTCTAATCTCTGCCTCAAAATACTGTCATGACCATAGTATGCCAGAGCCTGCTCATTGAAATCTCCAGTTTGCATGAGAGAAGAAAAAAGACGAGTGGGATTATATAACTGATTTAATTGAGAAGCCAGGTGTACATTCATGTTTCCTCACTGCAAAGCAAAAAGTATTCGTCTCATCTGCGATGGCCACCATGTTTTTGGTGGAAGAGGCATCATTACTCACACAGGTGTCAGAAAGATCCGCATGAGACGTTAGCGCGCCCATAAGTGCTGAGAGAACCAATCACAGCGCAGAATACTTCCATTTTGATTGCTTTCAATTTTCAAAAGCAATCTTTAGCCGCAGAGAGCTACGCGTGCTAACAGAGGGCATGGATAATGTGCCCTCTGGCCGCTATGTCTCCAACGAGATAAAGTTGGAGGCATACAAGAGGGTGCTCAGACACCTCTGCCTGCGCTATCAAAAATATCGCACAGTGGTCCAGCTCCAGCGACGCTGGAGCCATCTCCGCCGGCGTCAGCCCCGGCTCCTTCAGGAACTGCGACAGGAGATTATAAACAGTGAGTTCTCTATTAATCGCCCAAAACACGTGTAAACATTTATCTTTGCTATATGCTTGAAAATATGTTAAACCTAATCGCCTGACATGGCCTACCAGTACATATCAATGTTCCAGCACACTATAAAGGTCAATCCCATTCCAATGCACCGAACCTGCTTTTGCCTCCTGTCTCCTACATTTGTCTGCTGAGCATTTACTTTCCTTAATGTTCAGAAGTTTCTCCCCAAAACATTAAGGGAGGTTTGTTGAATCAGCCTTTCCAACTCTCTTGACCCCAGTGCTGTAACTTGCTGACCTAACCTTCAAAACAGATTGAAGTGGCAGATGTTTTGTTATTATTGTTCAAACACTTAAATGGCAAGTTTGAAAAACCAAACACCTTAGCGGTTTTTGAAAATATTTGTAGGCCCCATAAGGTGCAAACAGATTATCTACTGTACTATATATAGCTAACTAATCACTAATTAACTGGCTAGTTACAATATGAGGTAGTCCCAGCAAAGGCTGATTTCAAAAATATACTCATCATCAAAAGTATTTGATATCCCTCCAGTAATTCAGTGGCCCTGTACAGAGAAAACTAATTCACATCATTACCAGCCCCATGGCAGTTTGCAGACTTAATTTACCTAACATTTTACCACAGACTACTGGTAATTTGTTTACAAACCAAATTAGCCACTTAGTAGTATGTTTGTGGAGTGTGGTAGTCAACACATGCAAGTATGGAGCAAATATGCAAACTCCACACAGATGAAGCTATAATCAGGACTCAAACTCCTGACCCCAGTGATATGAGAGCAAAGTGCTAACCACTAGGCCAATGAGATATTCCACATCCCTATACCAATATCAAACATTTGTGACAGGTCATGTGAAATGCTTTGTCTTCATCATGTTTAGCTCCTTGCTTTGGTAGTAGCTAATATTTCTCTCTGCTGGCAATGCAAAGTTTATTCAACATGTATGATCAGCTGATTGTCATAATACTATTGTTTTTTTAAGCCTTTATTTTATTTTTTTACTTGCTTCCAACAGACCGGGCACGTTGGGAACGGCGGCAACGCCGTCGGGCTGTGAGGGAGGCGGAGGAGGAGGCAGAAGAGGATCAGCTGCAGCAGTTGGCAGTCCAGGCGGAGGACGAGGCCGAAGCCTCCCCAGAGATGGAGGGCGAGGAGCAGGATGAAGGGCAGGATGAAGCGCAGGAGGACTCCCAGCCCTGCCGCCTAATCCTCCCCCTGCGCCTCTGGGGCGGCTGAGTGCTCTTCTGAGGAGCCGAAGCCAGACTCAGAGGTCCACCAGGACCAGGAGGGTGAAAGCCAGCTGCTGGTGCTTCAAGCGGTTGAGGCATTAGGCAATAGTAAGGGTTTTTGGATTTTGATACCACTGCAATGTGCATAAAATTTTGGACTAATCCCTGCTGGAACACATGTTGATTTAAAGGTGACATTTATGACACAGGTTGCAATGATAATGGACATCCAAATGTGAGTTTGTGTAAACAAGAAAAGAACACCCACAGCCATCTTAACACATGGCCACGCAGGGCAGGGGCAACACGTACAGACAGTCCCAATTGACTTGTCAACTTGTCAGTATAAAGTGGTATAGATTTGCCATGAAATTATCTAAAAAATGTCTTGCAATAAAGCGAGTTAACGTTTGGGTTGAACACTTGATTATTCCTTAAAATTAAGTTAAAATTTAGTACTGTACCACCTCTGTCTGTATGAATAAACAAATTATTTTGCTTTTAGATTTGAACATATTTGCTTTGCAAAATAAAGAGACATGTTAGATTTGCCAAACATTTAAAGATTGATGTCTGCTCTTCAGCAGACGTTTTATTTTGCAAACACTCAATTTGTGGGAGTTTGCAATAAGTATGAGCTAAAATTTCGGACCAAATTTCCACTATTTGCTGTAAGTTATTGTGTATGTAGGGCCTCAGTGTAGTGTTTTTTCCTGGGGCCTATAAAGCTATTAAGACCACCCTGTCCACGGCCCTCTCCCTGGGGCACACCAGAATGTAGTACATCTATAAAAATGCGACACCAAAGCCAACATCTTATGTGCGTTCAAATGGCTTTGTAGCCACAGGCCTAACATTTGAAAGTAATGCAACAGTACACATCTCTAGTAATTCCTGTTTGTTTGACCAAATCGGTTTACATGTTTTATATATATTTTTTTGGTTTCTTTCTGCACCCATGGAGAAAGCTGCCAATTGGCCTCCACCACCACGACTGCAGCAGAGTTTATGGCCCACACGGGCCAAATTGTGGAGGACCTGGAAGGTCCTCCACAACTCATACATTTCCACTAAACCTGCCTGGTCAAAGCGAGAAAGCGAAACGCGTGTCGGCGTTCGCCTCGCTGTGTTATGTAAACAAGAAAGATATAACGCCGCTGTCTCTGTGATATAGGAAGAGTTTAGGGATGGGATCACTTTTAGTGGAAATGTATGAGTTATGATAATAGGCAGTCTTTGGTGACCATAGCTATTTAGAGATGAGCCAATTGGAATAATAAGAGGGCCAGTTACTAATCTACAAGTAGCTATATATGCATGAGCTAATTAGGATAGAATTGAGCCCAGTGGATGCTTTATTAGGAGTCATACTGAGCTCAGTAACTTTTCCTATGTAGATGAGACTATAGATTTGAATATCTAATAGTATTATATAGCATGGTACATCGCTGCTGATATCTATACTGCCAGAATAATAAAAATTTGACACCAATAAATCTGTAACTTTTTGAGTGACCCGGAATGACCTACTTATGATACTAGGTATCTCCTATGAAGGATTGATTAATAAATATCATCCCTTCTGCTCCTGTAGATTATTACAGTTGCTTAGACAGCGTGCGGACTTAATTTTCCCTTATCATAAGGAACTATACTTTAGATAATAATAGGTTAATATTTTGTAACACAGTGAGGCTTGGTAGCTTTTCTGCCATTTTAATTTATGTGTTTATTATTTACACTCGAGTTATTTTGTTTATTATTTTTGTGTTTTATTTTGCAACTAGCGATACAGGTACTACTTAGGGACTCCATTATTATTTTAAATGAAGAAATTAAATGTATGTTTTAAAAATGTATCTATAATCAATGAGTGCTCATACTGGTGTATGTAAAACCATTGATTTGGTCTCTCGCAATTATTGGTGGCCAAAATTCATCTCGTCAATCTCCTACTGGACAATTAATTCCGCTGCCTATTCCGGACAAACCATGGACCCATCTGAGCATGGACTTTATTACCGACCTACCCCTAGTAAAAAATATAATACCATCTGGGTGGTGGTAGATCATTTTTCAAAAATGGCTCATTTTATTCCACTTATTGGCCTTCCATCTTCATTGCTCCTTGCAACCCACTTCATTAAAGAGATATTCCGGTTGCATGGCTATCCCGCAGAAATTGTCTTAGATCGTGGAGTTCAGTTTGTGTCTAAATTTTGGCGAGCCTTATGTAAAGTTCTTGGTATCCAGTTAAAGTTTTCATCATCCTACAATCCCCAGTCTAATGTACAGACTGAACGTGTTAACCAAGATTTGGAGACTTTCCTCAAAATGTTCTCTACTGCCAACCAAGATGATTGGGTAGATCTTCTACCTTGGGCGGAGTTTGTGCATAATAATGCCCTTCATGAGTCAACTTCTGCATCACCTTTTTCTATTGTGTATGGGAACCACCCATCCTTTCCCATGTTTAATTAAGTGTTCCTGCTGTTAATCTCGTTCAACAGAGATTCGTGTCAATCTGTAATCAAGTGAGGAGCTGTCTTAAGAAATCTTCTAAACGTTACAAGTTTGCGGCAGATAGAAAACGTCGGGCCGCACCTGCCTTCAAGATAGGTGATAGAGTATGGCTCTCTACAAAGAATATCTGTCTCAAAACCCCTTGTATGAAGTTTGCTCCTTGCTTTATTGGCCCTTATACTATTTCTAAAGTCATTAATCCAGCTTATGTGAAATTATCGTTACCAGCTGCTCTTTTCGGATTTCCAATTTTTTTCATGTCTCTTTGTTGAAACCGCTGATCATCAACCGATTTTCGTCTACCCATACTTCCTCTACAGTACCTAATGTCCACTTGGATCAAGAATTCGAGGTTAAACAAATACTGGATTCAAGAATCTGTAAAGGAGGTTTGAAATATTTAGTGGACTGGAAGGGGTTTGGTCCTGAGGAGCTTTCCTGGATCCGTGCGGCAGATGTTCATGCTCCAGTCCTGGTTAAGAACTTTCACAAGAAGTTTCCATCGAAGCTGAATCCTAGGTGTGCGGTGCCCACCTTTAAAGGGGGGGTACTGTCACACGGCGCTCATTTGGCTTCCATAAACAAAGACTAAGACATTCACCTGTGCCTCATTAAGCAGACCTCAAACCCTTAGTCTTGATCTGCACATGTGCAGACTGAGTACCTGTCTGCTTCTAGCTAGATTCCTATTGGTTACTGGTTTTGGCTGTAAACTTGAAAAGGCACTTCCTCCCTTTCCTCTGGGCCTGTGTTAGGCTGCTGGCCCTGATCACCAACCCACAGAAATAGATGACGGAGACCTTCGCCTAAAGCAGCCGACTTTCCCTTAGAGCTGGACACGCTCACCGGTACTCGGTTGCCCCAAGGACTTAGCTCCAAGTGTAGTGTGGGTTGGTAATATTAAAGTAATTTTATCGTTTTCCAATAAGCATTGTCTAAGAAATTTGTTTGGTTCCGAAGCACAAGCAATTTATTTAGCAAAAGCAATTTGTTTAGCAGTTCAATAAATAAGTACAATACAGTACAATATAGCCGATACATGATACCTATTAAAGATGTTACATTAATGCAGAAAAGTATGAAAACAACGAATACATTACATCTTACTTATAGGGTTCACTCAGGTTCAATGAATGCAGCCATGCGGTCACATTTCCAGCTTCAAAAGAGAACTAACAAAAGCCAACATGCTTGTATATACTGTATAGATTACAACTCTTAGTTAGGTCTTCATTGGTCCAGGGATAATGGTATTCCAGTTCCTTGCAAGGTATAGGTCTCTTCATTTGATCCTTACAAAGGGTGAGGGGAACATCCCCCACCCTATTGTTCCCATGATTTGACTCTGAATGACCAGTTCAAACTGACCCACACAAAAGTCTTTTTTTTAGCATTAATCTTATATTGCTTGTATCTTGCGATCGCTATTCTGTCAACACCGGGTTAATGCTGGTGAAATAAGCTTTAATATGAGACCAAACTCTTTATCTTTTAAGACACCTTGAACCATAAAAACCTTTACTACAGTATTATATATGAATAAATATACAATCTAATACATTTTACTAATAAATGAATGAGGATTGGAACCTTAATAAATATGAAATATATAAACAACTAAATGTTGTAGTGCGAGTGTGAGCGTGCGTATTTTACCGCGTGATAGCGCCATGCGTGGCATACTGAGTGCAATCGCACGATAAAACAATATTAACCAATATACTTTTGTTTATCCAATTATACGACTTCGACAGTTCCACCCTTTGATAGTATAATAAACTATCACCTTAAAGATTTTATATGCAGGATCTCAGTACCACGTTTCATTGCTCTGTAATGTAAGTCCCCCTTGGTGTATGACCACGCTGTCTGTAGCTCTAAACAAGTTATCACAATAGAGTCTTAATCCTCAAAACATTTTTTTTTTTCTTTTACTATAGACCATATACCTCGGTGCCCCCGCCTGCCGCGACTGTCTAACAGTACCACCCCCCCCCCTTGAGTAGGGGTTAAGGACAACCAGGTTTCTTAGAAAAAAAAATTAAGAATTCGTATAGATGTTTAGTAGCATAAAGTTGTCTTAGTGAAACCCAAGACCGCTCTTCCAAACCTCGATTCTTCCATTGTACCAGAAAGTGCAACTGCCCCTGCATTCACTTGGAATCGAGAATCTTCTGAATGGTATAATTCTGCGGCTTGTTCCTATTCTGCACTGGCGACCTTGAATGCTGGGATTGATTAGAGTATAGCACAGGCTTAAATAGAGAGCAATGGAATGTGTTGGGGATCCTCAGCGAGCCAGGAATTTTCAATCTGAAAGCTACAGAATTAATCTGCTTGATAATGGTGAAAGGACCGATGAATTTAGGCCCCAGTTTCCTGCAAGGCTGTCTGAGCCTAATATTGTGTGTAGAAGCCACACTTTCTGGCCTACTTTGAGGGAGTAGGTGGTACGGTGGCGATCTGAAATTTTTTTGCAAAAAATTAGGCTCGTCTTAAAGAGGACTGCACTTTTTCCAGATGACCTTGAGATCAGCGGCTGTGGAATGAATCTCCGGACGTGGGATGGAAACCAACATTGCAGTAGAATGAGGAGGTTTGAGTAGATGAATGACACGAATTATTGTAGGCAAACTCCTTCCAGGGTGACAAGGAGGACCAGTTGCGTGAAATTCTGAAGTGTAACATTGTAGGAACTGCTCTAAGGACTGGTTAACTCTTTCAGTTTGCCCATTAGACTGAGGGTGGTATGCAGATGAAAGACTAATCTTGATTCCAAGGAGGGTACAAAAGAATTTCCAGAATTGTGCTATGAATTGGGAACCACAATCATAAACGATGTCAGTAGGAAGTCCATGGAGACGGAATATATGCTGGATGAACAGGATAGCCAAATCTCGAACACTAGGGAGCCTGGTTAGTGGTATGAAGTGTGACATCTTGCTGAATCGGTCTACCACGACCCATATGGTGTTGTGACCTGCAGAGAGTGGCAGACTGACTATAAAGTCCAGGGACAAGTGTGTCCAGGGTTTTGCAGGAATGGCCAAAGGAACCAACTGGCCTGCAGGACGATTCCTGGGAACTTTGTTCCTGGCACAACCCTCGCAAGAGAGGACATAACTCCTGATGTCAGCAGGTAATGATGGCCACCATACAGTATGGGAGAGGATTTCCGAAGTTTTATGAATTCCGGGATGTCTGGCAGCCTTACTATCATGTGCTTCTGCTAGGACCACCTTTCTTAAATGAACTGGAATGAATAAACATCCCTCCGGAGTATTATCAGGAGCTAATCTTTGAAACCTTTGAAGTGTGATGCTCAGGTCTTGGGTCAGCCCAGCATGGATTATGGAAGAAGGAATGATAGGCTCCGGATTAGTAACTGGAACATGGTGTGCCAAGAAGCTTCTGGACAGAGCATCTCCTCTGACATTTTTAGAACCTGGTCGGTAGGTAATCACAAAATTTAACCGGGTGAAGAATAGCGACAACCGGGCCTGTCTGGGGTTTAGGCGTTTGGCCGACTGTATATATTGTAAGTTCTTATGGTCCATAAGAACGGAGATTCCAGCCAATGTCGCCACTCCTCAATGGCCCATTTAATTGCCAATAGTTCTCTATTGCCCACATTGTAGTTGGCTTCTGCTGAAGAGAACTTACAGGAGAAGTAGGCACATGGGTGTAGGCGGTGAGTATGACGGTCCTTCTGAGATAAGATAGTGCCGGCACCGATGTCAGAGGCATTGACCTCCAGAACAAATGGTTTTTCAGGATCCGGGTGTCTAAAGACCTGAACGGATACAAAGGGCTAGATTTACTAAGCTGCGGGTGTGAAAAAGGGTGGATGTTGCCTATAGCAACCAATCAGATTCTAGCTTTCTTTTATTTAGAACTTTCTACAAAATGACAGCTAGAATCTTATTGGTTGCTATAGGCAACATCACCACTTTTTCAAACCCGCAGCTTAGTAAATCTAGCCCAAAGGCTTTCTTCAAACTTTCAAATGCGGTTACTGCTTGGGGCGACCAGTTAGTTGGATCCATTCCTTTGCAGGTCAGGGCGACAATAGGAGCCACAATATTGGCAAAACCACGAATGAACCTTCTATAATAATTGGCGAAGCCCAGGAACGTCTGCACCGCCTTGAGATTATTTGGTTGCACCCAATCCAGGATAGCTTGGACCTTGGTTGGATCCATGGGGAATCCCTCAGAAGAGATTATGTAACCCAGGAAAGATACCTTCTGCACCTCAAACTCACACTTTTCTAGTTTGGCGTAAAGGTGGTGTTCTCGTAATTTCTGTAGAACCTGTTTGACGTGACCCCGATGTATAGATAATGGTTTAGAATATATGAGGATATCGTCTAAATAGACAATCACAAAATAGTCAAGGAACTCCCGAAGA
Organism: Mixophyes fleayi; assembly: GCF_038048845.1. Classification (NCBI taxonomy): domain Eukaryota; kingdom Metazoa; phylum Chordata; class Amphibia; order Anura; family Limnodynastidae; genus Mixophyes; species Mixophyes fleayi. The sequence continues at coordinate 85,770,016 of NC_134409.1, forward strand.
ACCTCATTAATCAGATCTTGGAACACTGCAGGTGCATTGCTAGGACCAAACAGTATGACCAGATATTCATAATGGCCAGAATGTGTATTGAACGCCGTCTTCCATTCATCTCCTTCTTTGATATGGATGAGGTTATATGCTCCACGAAGATTGATTTTAGTGAAGACTGTAGCACCTCTTAGCTGATCTAATAAAACGGAGATGAGAGTAAGGGGATAGGTGTTCTTGACTGTAATGAGATTCAGTTCTCGATAGTCGATACAGGGTCTTAGTCCTCTATCTTTTTTGGATACGAAGAAGCATCCAGCTCCTACTGGAGATTTAGATGGCCTGATGAAACCTTTCTCTAAGTTTTCATTAACATATTCCTGCATGGATTTGGTCTCCGGACCAGAGAGAGAGTACAAGCATCCCTTGGGTAACTTGGAACCAGGAATAAGCTCGATAGCACAGTCAAAGTCACAGTGAGGTGGTAAAGTGTCAGCAGCATTTTTGGAGAACACGTCCCAGAACTCATGATATTGTGAGGGAAGCTGCTCAGGAATTGACTGAATGATTCACAGAGGCATAGTTAAGCAAGACTGTGAACAATAGGAGCTCCACTGGATAATTTCTCCTTTCACCCAATCCACAACAGGATTATGACGGGAAAGCCAAGGATGGCCCAGAATTAACGGAACCAACGGACAGTCGATAAGAAAGAAGGTCATGGACTCTGAATGGAGAGCTCCTATGTTTAATTGCAGTAGCGGGGTCTCCCAGATAATCTTGCACCAGGCAATGGACACCCATATAAGCCACAGACAGTAATAGCAGACTTGAGCTTCACAGTGGGAATTCCAGCAGAGCGGGCAAACCCAATGTCAAGAAAGTTGCCGCAGCTCCACTATAAATGAAGGCCGACAGAGCCACAGAACAGGGAACGAAAGTGACTTGTGCGGTAATCAGGACCGCATTCTTTGAGGAAACAATTTGCAAACCTAAGTGAACCTTCCCCTCGTTCCCGAGGCATGCTCCTTTTTCAGGTTTGTTGGGACAAAAACGGGAGAAGTGGCCTTTACTACCACAGTAAAGACAAAGACCTTGTGATTGCCTTCTGTCTCTTTCCTCAGGAAGGAGGCGATATGCCTCTAACTGCATGGGTTCCTTAATATTCATAAGAACTGGAATATATGCAGAAGAAAAGGAAGATGTCTCTTTCTCGGTCTTTCTCTCCTTAATTCTCCTGTCAATTTTAATGGCGAGTTGCATAAGGGTCTCCAACGAGGTGGGAGAAGGATACTGCACCAGTGAGTCTTTGATCTGCTCTGACAGTCCTAGACGAAACTGGCTGCATAACTCTGGATCATTCCATTCACTGTCAGACCACCATCGGCGGAACTCAGCACAGTATTCCTCGGCAAAACGTCGCCTTTGCTTTAGGGCCCGTAGATGAGCCTCAGCGTAGGCAACTCGGTCAGGGTCGTCGTAGAGCAGACCCAATGCATTAAAGAAGGCTTCCATAGATTGCATGGTAGGACTCGTCTGAGGCAGGGTGAAGGCCCAGGACTGAGGGTCACCTTGAAGGAGAGAGATGACAATCCCAACCCTCTGCTGTTCCGAACCAGAAAACCGAGTTCTCAGCTCTCCTTAAAGTTCAGGAACAGGGCACTATCTCCGGAGAACCGGACCGGCAAATTTAACTTGGGTTCATCGGCGGGACCGGAAATTGCTAGTGTAGTCCGGGAGTTCTCCTCTTGAGCGGACAAACGCTGGGAAAATTCCGGGACCATTTGATACAAGGTCTCAACATGACCCGCCAGAGATTGAAATGGAGACAATTTGGTTCTGCTTTCATCCATCCCAATTTAGTCTCCGGAATGTCTGTATGGCCGGTTATAATATTAGGCTGCTGGCCCTGATCACCAACCCACAGAACTAGATGACGGAGATCTTCGCCTATAGCAGCCGCCTTTCCCGGTACTTGGATGCCCCCAGGACTTAGCTCCAAGTGTAGTGTGGGTTGGTAATGCAGGACCACAGCGGTGGGCCAAGAGACTGGTAGAAGGCAGCGGGTAGTCAAAACGATAGCCAAGGTCAAGGGTCACAGGCAAGCAGGATAATCGATAAACACGCCAGAGGTCGGGGTCACAGGCACGGTAGCAAGATCCAAGGTACAGGCAACAAGTGTCAGGGTCACGGGCAAAAACCAGTCCAATAATCCAAGCAGGGGTCATACAAAGGGAGTCAAACAGAGTATCCACAGGACAGGGAATAGCAAATAGGAGCATGTCAGCAAGACTGGGCAGAAAACCTATAACCGGCAGGGAGGCTAAGCCCTCCCTGCCTTAGATACTTAGAGCAGTTAATGGGAACCTGTCACCAATACCCTTCCAGATGCAGGCTAATAATATTAGAAAAACTCTTTAATCAGCCTACAGCTGAGGAACACATCTGAGCATGCGCCCGGCTACGTAGCCTGCCGGAGCACACAGGGATCACTTTCGGCGTCCAGCCTTTGCCCTAGTAACGGTCGGTCCGAATCCCGGAAGTGATGTCCCGGTCGTCATAGCGACGACCAGGACACCAGGCCGCCGCGACTGTCTATCAGCCTATTGATCAAGTTACCTGTCTTATTAGGTTCCTACCTATTCTGTGAGCTTCACCTGGATCATCAGTGCCTCTGCTGTGTTGCTGTTCCACAGGCTATACCGCTCAAGCTTCACCTGTCTCCACTGTGTTGCTGTTCCACAGGCTATACCGCTCAATCTTCACCTGTCTCCGCAGTGTTGCAGTTCCACGGGGTACACCGCTCAAGCTTCACCTGTCTCCGCTGTGTTGCTGTTCCACGGGCTATACCGCTCAAGCTTCACCTGTCTCCGCTGTGTTGCTTTTCCACTGGCTATACTGTTCAAGCTGCACCTGGCTTCGATGAGTTGCTGTTCCACCGGCTACACTACTCAAGCTGCACCTGCCTCTGTTGTATTGCTATTCCACGGGCTGGATCACTTAAGCTACATATGTCTTCATTGTGCTGCTGCTACACGGGCTGTGCTGCTCAAGTTACATATGACCTTATTGTGTCACCGCTCCGGATTGCATTACTCAAGCTTCATCTACTCAGCATTTGCCTCTGTGGCTCAGTGGCATTACAGGTCGTATCATCTAGCTGCTTGTTCTTATCTTCTCCTGCTGGCTGAACTGTTCCTATTTTCATCTCAGCATATTGAGGCATTACATGGTATCTTACCCTTGCTGCATCTTCTGTGACTATATTGCTGCCTGAACTGTTACTAATACCTCCGATGTTGTGCTGCCTTATTGTGGTTCCATATACCTGCTGCATTACCATCTTTACTCTGTTGCAGGACTGTACATGGTATTGCTATATTTGAATATATTGATTATATCTCTATTGTATTCATTCATACGATATTGCCGGTGGCACTGTTCACCTTGTACTACATTCCTTGTGTTAATATACTGAGACTGTCCTGTTGATCATTCAGTCATCATAAAATCGCTGATTGTACTTTTATCCTGCATCTGTTGTCTATCTGCTCTCTGGGTGTAGAACTTACAACTTTACCAGTGTGCCTACGTTACAACAGTCACTATCGCTCCCTGGGACCCTGCCCAACACCCCTGGTAGGGACCGTGACCTGCGGGCGAACGCCGCTGAGTCCAAGTCACCTTGCGGTGACCGCTGGTGAAAACCATTCGCCTGTTAGACTCCGCGCACTACTAGGGGTAACATCTGTTGGGCGGATTCAAGAGTCCAGAATACCAAACCGTGACAAAGAGCAATTTAATTTGCCCAGCCACCAACTGAAGCAAGAGGTGGGGACAACCCAAGGACCCAATTCCATCTTGCACCACTTTTCCTTTCAGCTACCGCTGTGTGCCAATGTTGCCTACATGTGCTATATACTATTGTGTGCTTTGCAAAAATCTTAGACACCCATTGATGATGCAGTTGACTCACCACAACATTTTGACATCTGGTCTTGTCTACTGTAAAATAATTGAGCATAATTAGTGACACCTCTGCTGTAACTACACCTGATCCTACTATCAACTATCAACATCCAAAGAATGGTGAAGGATTATTTTTTATTTTTTTGAACAACAGATTTATTAACAAAGAACAATGTTGCTTGCAGAAGTAATGTAAGCATGGATGTTTAAATAGATGTGTATATGTATTACCTTCCACTTTGCTGCTGTTTTATCAGTATTGCACAAAGTGTTTGTAATCTGCACTTTATGTTAAAGGTACCTAACTATATTATAATTTTTGGGAATTGGGGCTGATTCGAAGCTTAGTTATGAACTTGCTTTTTGCTGAGAATTACAATGGCTTTTTTTAAGTGCATTGTATGGCACCCTGGATTGGTCTGGGTCTGATAAAAGCACGCATCCGGGGGGGGGGGGGCAAGGGGGGTCAGCACTCATCACTATGTATTGCTGTAAAATTACCACAGTTATCCAAGGAACGGGTGGAGCAATCAATTGAACCATAATTGATTTCATGATCTAAGGACAATTCCATCTTGCACCACTTTTCTTTTCTGCCACAGCTGTGTGGCAATGTTTCCTAGATGTGCTATGAACTGCATTCATAGTGTGTTTGAGTCATTGCTCTGTCGCTTAGCATCCAGCCAGATCGCTTCAGTCTTTGTTTGAAAGTGTATGAAAATAATATTGTGACCTGTGAGATGGTCAAAATTGACTGCAATGACTTGAAATTAGTTTTATTGAAGTTAATAATAATTTAAGGGGGAAAAAATGCAAAATTAGGTGATTTTAGCAAAAAAAAAAGGATTTTAGTCATACTTGCCAACTCTCCCGCATTGTCCGGGAGACTCCCGCATTTTGCGAGAGTCTCCCGGACGAGTGTGGCAATCTCCCTGATAGGAAGGGAGAAAAATTTAGTTTAAACGCCGCGATTCACCCGGAATCGCGGCGTTTAGCCCCGCCCCCACTGTAAAATGACGCGATTTGCGTCATTCCGTCACGGGGGCGGGGCCAAAATGACGCGATTTCGCAGCCCCGCCCCCTGCACGCCCACGTCCCAGCCGGCATCTCCCGGAAAAAAAAAAAAAATGTTGGCAAGTATGATTTTAGTAAAAAATGGGGATCCAAAACCAAAACCAATACACGCAAGGGCGGTTTTGCCAAATCCAGAACCAAAACATGAAGTGAATCCAGATCCAAAACCAAAACCAATACCAGAACACGGGGGTCAGTGAACATCTCTACTGTTTATTTACAATCTGATGCTGGGATGGAGCTCAAAAACTGCCTGTCATGCCTCAACTAAGGGAAACAAAATAAATGAGAATCATTTCAGTGAATGCTTGTTGAAGTTCTAAGGCATAATAAATGTTTGCTTTCAAACTGAGTTCTACTGAGCTTAGGCAATTTTAAGTTGTGCGATAGGCCATGATTAAGTATTAATACGCATTAAGAAATGTACTGTTCTTTTGGTGGTAGCTTTCTTTTTAACAGACTGTGATTTTACACTATGAAACTGTCAAATGTAACAAATTGATACATCACCTGGAATATCTGCATGTATAAAGGATGGAGCATATTTAGCTGGAGAATGCACAAGGACTGCTGCAATACATTGTGCACTGGCAATCTGTAAAACTTCTTCCCTGGAAAGTAATATCTATAACAATAGAAGTGTAGGATGTCATTTCAAGAGAGAGAGAGGAGAGAGAGAGAGACGGTGGTAAAGAGAGGAGAGGGGGAGAGAGAGGAAGAGTGAGAGGAGAGGGGGAGAGAGAGAGAGAGATGAGGGGGAGAGAGGGGGAGAGGGGTGGGGACGAGACAGAGAGAAAAGCAGGGAAAAAGGGCCAGTTACTGAGGCATGGAGATACATTACTTTTTTCAACACAAGAGGCAGAGGATTCTGTGCATGTAATGTGGGAGTGTTTCCTGAATCTTCCAGGCATATTGATGCATTCATGATCACAGATACAAACTGGTCAAAGCTCAACAACTGTTTCAGTAATCCTGCAATAAATTTACACAGAATATTATCACTATAACTTGTTAAAGACTACAGATAAATTTATTTACAAGACATGAATGGTGTAAATATATGTATAAACAGCTGAAAGATATATATTTCTTTTTGAACTTCTGACATCTCTAGTAATGAAAAATAATTTATTTCACTATATCACCTTAGTACAGGATGTGATTGTTAGGACACACAATATTGTTAATTACCCCAGCCCCAGCTCAGCCTAGGGTGGCCCCAGCGTTTTCAGCTGTGGGTCTGGTAGAATCTGCAAGGGGGTAGAGGCAACAAATGCTGGGGAAACCCACAATGGTTGATGATTTAGGGAAGATCATGCTGACCGCTTTTTTATGCATTTATTATTACTTTAAACTAGAGATGAGCGCACTCGGATTTCGTGAATCCGAGCCCACCCGAACGTTGCCGATCCGAGTCGGATCCGAGACAGATCCGGGTATTGGCGCCAAATGAAAACCTGAAACTGAGGCTCGGAGTCATAATCCCGCTGTCGGATCTCGCGATACTCGGATCCTATAAATTCCCCGCTAGTCGCCGCCATCTTCACTCGGGCATTGATCAGGGTAGAGGGAGGGTGTGTTAGGTGGTCCTCTGTCCTGGTAGATCTTGTGCTGTGCTGTTTAGTTCTGTGCTGTGCTGTGTTCTGCAGTATCAGTCCAGTGGTGCTGTGTGCTGTGCTCTGTCAATTTTGAGTTCAGTGGTGCTGCTGGGTCCTGTGATGTGTCCTGTTCAGTCCAGTGGTGCTGTGTCCTGTGCTCGGTGCTTCTAAGGGCATAGTTATTTCCCCATTATTCCCAAGTTTTTAAAAAATTAAAAAAAAAAAGTAATTATAACAAAATTTGCAAAACCAATCCAGCAGTATAAGTCCATTGGTACTGCAATATTACCAAGTTCACACATTCTGCAGTATCTTGTGCTACATATAATGGAGACCAAAAATTTGGAGGATAAAGTAGGGAAAGATCAAGACCCACTTCCTCCTAATGGTGATGCTGCTGCCACTAGTCATGACATAGATGATGAAATGCCATCAATGTCGTCTTCCAAGCCCGATGCCCAATCTCCTAGTACAGGGCATGTAAAATCCAAAAAGCCCAAGTTAAGAAAAAGTAGCAAAAAGAGAAACTTAAAATCATCTGCGGAGAAATGTAAAGTTGCCAATATACCATTTACGACACGGAGTGGCAAGGAACGGCTTAGGCCCTGGCCCGTGTTCATGACTAGTGGTTCAGCTTCACCCAAGGATCTTAGCCCTCCTCCTCCTCCTCCCCCTACAAAAAATTGAAGAGAGTTATGCTGTCAGCAACAAATCAGCAAACAACTCTGCCTTCTAAAGAGAAATTATCACAAATCCCCAAGGCGAGTCCAAGGGTGTTGGTGGTTGTCAAGCCTGACCTTCCCATCACTGTACAGGAAGAGGTGGCTCGGGAGGAGGCTATTGATGATGTAGCTGGCGCTGTGGAGGAACTTGATGATGAGGATGGTGATGTGGTTATTGAAAATGAGGCACCAGGGGGGGAAACAGCTGATGTCCATGGGATGGAAAAGCCCATCGTTATGCCTGGTCAGAAGACCAAAAAAATGCATCTCTTCGGTCTGGAGTTATTTTTATCCAAATCCGGACAACCAATGTATGGCCATATGTAGCTTATGTAAAGCTCAAATAAGCAGGGGTAAGGATCTTGCCCACCTAGGGACATCCTCCCTTATACGTCACCTGAATAACCTTCATAGTTCAGTGGTTAGTTCAGGAACTGGGGCTTGGACCGTCATCGGATCGGTACAGGGACACCTAAATCCCGTGGTCCAGTTGGATACACACCAGCAACACCCTCCTCGTCAACTTCCTCCACGATCTCCATCAGATTAAGTTCTGCAGCCCAAGTCAGCAGCCAGACTGAGTCCTTTTCAATATGGGATTCATCCGAGGAAATCTGCAGCGGTACGTCTACTACTGCCACTGCTGCTGTTACTGCTGTTAGTCGGTCATCTTCCCAGAGGGGAAGTCGTAAGACCGCTAAGTCTTTCACAAAACAATTGACTGTCCAACAGTCGTTTGCCATGACCACAAAATACGATAGTAGTCACCCTATTGAAGAGCGTATAACTGCGGCTGTAACTGCAATGTTGGTGTTAGACGTGCGCCCGGTGTCCGCCATCAGTGGAGTGGGATTTAGAGGGTTGATGGAGGTATTGTGTCCCCGGTACCAAATCCCGTTGAGATTCCACTTCACTAGGCAGGCGATACCAAAAATGTACAGAGAAGTACGATCAAGTGTCCTCAGTGCTCTAAAAAATGTGGTTGTACCCACTGTCCACTTAACCACGGACATGTGGACAAGTGGTTCTGGGCAAACGAAGGACTATATGACTGTGACAGCCCACTGGGTAGATGCATCCCCTTCCGCAACAGCAACAGCTGCATCAGTAGCAGCATCTACAAAATGGCTGCTCGTGCAAAGGCAGGCAACATTGTGTATTACAGGCGTTAATAAGAGGCACAACGCTGACAACATATTAGAGAAACTGAGGGAAATTATCTCCCAGTGGCTTACCCCACTTAGACTCTCATGGGGATTTGTGGTGTCAGACAATGCCAGTAACATTGTGCGGGCATTAAATATGGGCAATTTCCAGCATGTCCCATGTTTTGCCCACACCGTTAATTTGGTGGTGCAGCATTACCTCAAAAGTGACAGGGGTGTGCAGGAGATGCTTGCGGTGGCGCGCAAAATTGCTGGACACTTTCGGCATTCAGCCAGTGCCTACCACAGACTAGAGGCACATCAAAAAACCATGAACCTGCCCTGCCATCACCTCAAAAAAAGAGGTTATGACGCGCTGGAACTCCACCCTCTATATGCTGCAGAGGATGGAGGAGCAGCAAAAGGCCATTCAAGCCTACACAGCCACCTACGACATAGGCAAAGGAGTGGGGATGCGCCTGAGTCAAGCGCAGTGAAGACTGATCTCCGTTTTGTGCAAGGTTCTCCAGCGTTTGAACTTGCCACACGAGAAGTCAGTTCCGACACTGCCAGCTTGAGTCAGGTCATTCCCCTGATCAGGCTGTTGCAGAAGCAGCTGGAGAAAGTGAGGGAGGAGCTGGTAAACCATTGTGATTACACCAAGCATGTAGCTCTTGTGGATGTAGCCCTTCGTACGCCAGGATCCGAGGGTGGTCACTCTTTTAAAGTCAGAGGAATACATTCTGGCCACCGTGCTCGATCCTCGGTTTAAAGCGTATGTTGTGTCTCTGTTTCCGGCGGACAAAAGTCTACAGCGGTGCAAAGACCTGCTGGTCAGGAGATTGTCCTCTGAAGAGGACCGTGACATGCCAACAGCTCCACCCTCCTTTTCTTCCACATCTATGGCTGCGAGGAAAAAGCTCAGTTTTCCTAAAAGAGCCGCTGGCGGGGATGCTGATAACATCTGGTCCGGACTGAAGGACCTGCCAACCATTGCAGACATGTCTACTGTCGCTGCATTGGATGCTGTCACAATTGAAAAAATGGTGGAGGATTATTTTGCTGACACCATCCAAATAGACATGTCAGACAGTCCATATTGTTACTGGCAGGAAAAAAAGGCAGTTTGGAAGCCCCTGTACAAACTGACTCTATTTTACCTGAGTTGTCCCCCCTCCAGTGTGTACTCGGAAAGAGTTTTTAGTGCAGTGGGGAACCTGGTCAGTGAGCGACGAAGGAGGTTTGCTTCCTCACAATGTTGAAAAAATTATGTTTATAAAAATGAATAATTGTATATTTGAATTTCTAGTTCTACAGTCTATGCAGGCTGCTTTATTTATATTCAACTACAAGTGTAGGGCGGGGGGGGGGGGCATAGATAGCCACCAAAGTAACGTGGTCCATTTAATTTCACTTTCTAGCTCCACAGTCTGTGCAGCCTGCTTTTTTTATCTTCAAAGTTTTTACAAGCCTTGCAATCTAAATTAACTAGAGGTAGTGACGTGGTAGAACTCCAAAAGGCAGTTTGGAAGCCCCTGTACAAACTGGCTCTATTTTAACTGAGTTGTCCCCCCTCCAGTGTGTACTCGGAAAGAGTTTTTAGTGCAGTGGGGAACCTGGTCAGTGAGCGGTGAAGGAGGTTGCTTCCTCACAACGTTGAAAAAATGATGTTTATAAAAATGAATAATCAATTCCTCAATGAAGTACAGCACTGCCCTCCAGATAGTACAGAGGGACCTGTGGTTGTGGAGTCCAGCGGGGACGAATAGATAATGTGTGAGGAGGAGGAAGTACACACTGTAGGGGGAGAGGAATCAGAGGTTGAGGACGAGGACGACATCTTTCCTCAGTAGAGCCTGTTTAGTTTGTACAGGGAGAGATGAATTGTTTTTTTGGTGTGGGGGCCCAATCAAACCAATCATTTCAGCCACAGTTGTTTGGTAGGCCCTGTCGCTGAAATGATTGGTTTGTTATAGTGTGCATGTCCTATTTCAACAACATAAGGGTGGGCGGGAGGGCCCAAGGACAATTCCATCTTGCAACTCTTTTTTTGGCATTATGTGACCATTCAACAGTCGTTTGCCATGTTCAAAAAGTAAAACAAAATGTCAACAAATTCAAAAAATTAAACCAAAAGTAAAATGCCCTGTCATTATTTAAAACAAGAGGTATTGACGTACTAGAATTACTGTAGTGTTTATATGTTATAAACACTACACTTGGAAGTTGGAAGAGGTATTGTGGCCCCGGTACCAAATTTAGTAGCGGGGCCACTCCACTATGCAGTCCAGATAAAGGTGTATCAGATATTAAACAACGTTGACTGTTGCTGCAAAATTTTTAAATAATATTGTGGGGAACACTACACTATGCAGTCCATAAACTTTTTTGGTGGAATTCAGACCCGTGGAGGGTTTTTTAATTATATTGTGGCCCCGGTAAAAATTGTGTACCGGGGCCACCCCACTACGCAGTCAAGAAACTTTTTTTCTGGAATTCAGACCCATGGAGGGTTTTTTAATTATATTGTAGGGACCACTCCTCTACGCAGTCCAGATAAATTTTTTGGTGCGATTCAGACCAGTTGAGGGTTTTTAAATTATATTGTGGTGACCACTACTCTACGCAGTCAAGGTACAATTTTTGGTGTAATTAACACCAGTTGATGGTTTTCTTATTATATTGTGGTGACCACTCCTCTACGCAGTCCAGGTACATTTATTGGTGCGATTCAGACCATTTGAGGGTTTTTAAATTATATTGTGGTGACCAGTCCTCTACGCAGTCCAGATACAATTTTTGGTGTAATTAACACCAGTTGATGGTTTTCTTATTATATTGTGGTGACCACTCCTCTACGCAGTCCAGATACAATTTTTGGTGTAATTAAGACCAAATGATGGTTTTTTTATTATGTTGTGGTGACCACTCCTCTACGCAGTCCAGGTACAATTTTTGGTGTAATTAAGACCAGTTGATGGTTTTCTTATTATATTGTGGGGACCACTCCACTACGCAGTCCAGAAAGATACCTCGTTGCAACGTTTTGGACTAATAACAATATTGTGAGGTGTTCATAATACACTGTAAATTAGTGGAAATGATTGTTATTGAATGTTATTGAGGTTAATAATAGCGTAGGAGTGAAAATAAGCCCAAAAACTTGTTTTTTTAACTTTTTATGCTTTTTTCAAAAAAAATCCGAATCCAAAACCTTAAATCCGAACCAAAACCTTTCGGCAGGTGTTTTGCGAAACAAATCCGAACCCAAAACCTCAAGAAAATCCGAATCCAAAACACAAAACACGAGACACCAAAAGTCGTCGGTGCACATCCCTACTTTAAACAGATCACTCTGCAAAGGGAGTGTCTTTATTAGAAATGGCAATATTGTGTGTGAAGCTTGCTACTACATCACTTGGAAATCCATCGGGGGAAGCAAGCAGGCAGGAGCTTGGGCACTTTAAGAAAAAAACAGATGTCTGAGCTCCTCCGCCTCTATATCCTCTAGCCTCTGGTCTAAAAACTTTCAAGCGTTCTCCTAAAAACCCACCTCTTCAGACAAGCTTATAATATTCCTCAACCACCCTCTTAACCTCACTACATTACCCTATTACCATCTGTTACACAATTTCACACAAGACAACTACCCCCTGACCAACATTGTTGTGTGAAAGGATCATTTAGCTTATGAGTCACTTTTACCTTTGCAGTCTGGCTGGACCGAAATGCAAAATGTAGACTTAACCTCATGTATCAAACTCCCATTGTCCCATAGATTGTAAGCTTGTGAGCAGGGCCTTCTCACCTCTTTGTCTTTTTACCCAGTTTGTTTATTAGTTTACTGTGTTTGTCCCCAATTGTAAAGCGCTACGGAATATGTTGGCGCTATATAAATAAATGATGATGATGATAGCCTGTAGGACACCAGTTATTTTTTTAACTAAGCCCAACAGAACAGGAGAGAGGCAAATAAGATTAAAAGGCAATTTTAATCCATAACAAGTAAATTACAACATAAAAGAAGAGAACCAGGGTGTAAAGGGTTCGTGTCTAATATCCCCCAATGGATTCCCAGAAAATGATTTAATGTAAGTACAAAAATCCCTATTTTTTTTATACATCCAGTTGTCCCTATGGGAAGATGCCATGGACAAAATTTTCCATCCAAAATCAGCATCTCGGGATGCAAAATCATTAAACCTGTAAAACTTTGCAAAAGTATGGACAGATGACCAGGTGGCCACCCAACACAGCTATTTAGCGACAACTTGCCATCCACCAATCTGGTAGAATGTGCCCTCACATATTCAAGAGCAGACTTCCCTGCTCCTATATAAGCCTGTCTAACTTCTGAAGTGAGTCATCTAGAAACAGTATGCGTGAATGTCGGCCAACCTCTCTTCTGCCCATGATAGATAACCAAAAGTTTTTTAAATTTTCCTAAAGTCTAACGTTCTATCAATGTATGTCCTCAGGGCCCTAACAATGTCCAACAAGAAAATTGATTCCCATTTCATCGGAAGCCCAATTATGACACAAGGTCGGAAATACTATATCCCCATTGAGGGGCAAACTGAATAATACTTGAGGCTAAAAAGAGGGCTTAAGTAGTAGGACAGCCCTGTCTGTTACGAGCCGCGGCGGCTCTAGGCACCGCCGCGACTCGCTCCCCTCTGTCCTCCTGTGTCCCGGCCGTCGCCATGACGACCGGGACGTCATTTCCGGCCTACCTCGGCCGTTGCCAAGGCAACAGTTGGGACGCTAGTTAGCTGCAACGCCATGTCCCGGCGTGCAGGGGAGCCGGGCGCTCGCGCTAATCTATACCCCAGTCAGAGGGCTAATTTCAGGTCCTGCCCCCAGTCTTTCCTTATTGGCCAGCTTGTATTTATAAGGCAGGGAGGACAATCCTCCCCTGCCGGTTATAGTTCCTGCTTGCTGCTGACTAGCCTGCTCTGTTCCTGGTTGCTGTACCTTTTTGGATTGATTACTTGTTGCCGACCTTTTTGCCTGATTCCTGACTTTGTTTGTTTGCCTGTACCCTTTTGACCTTTCTGCCTGGACTCCTATGTTGCTGATTTTCCTGTGACCCCTGACCCTGGTCTGTGTACTGGACATTCGGTTTGCTGCCGACCTCACTCTGCTTTTGCTCCTATCCGCTATCACTGGGTTTACCCCAGTCAGCGCACGAATCATGACCCTCAGCTGCCTGCGGCCAAGTCTGTCCCCACCACTAGGGGCTCCAGCGAAAACCAGGCTTCTGAGTAGACTCCGGGTTTTGTGTTGCTGGCTGTGGGGGTTCCTGACATTATAACCGGCCCAAAAGATTTACTCTTGAAGTGAGTAAACAATCTTCTCGGTCCTATGGAACCCAGTCCGGCTCAAGTACCGGTGGGATAAATCCAGACCCTGTCCCAAATGGTCGAAGAATTGTCTCAGCAGCAAGCAGCCCAAGAACAAGCATCAAGAGCCTCACAAGCCGCTCAGTCTTCTGTGGTAGAGCCTAAAATTAACCTCCCAGATCGCTTTTCAGGAGACCGCAGACTCTTCCGCAACTTTCGTGAGAGCTGTAAACTCTATTTCAAATTAAGGCCACTTTCATCTGGATCACCTCAGCAAAGAGTGGGAATTATAATCTCACTTCTTCAAGGGGATCCTCAATCCTGGGCATTCAGCTTGGATCCTAACAGTCCTCAGTTGCAGTCTGTGGATACCTTTTTTGAAGCACTCGGATTGATTTATGATGACCCGGACCGAGTGGCTTCTGCTGAAGCATAGCTTCGATCCTTATCGCAAGGACAGCGTTTTGCAGAAGATTACTGCTCCAACTTCAGGCGTTGGTCCTCAGACTGTGCATGGAATGACTCGGCTCTTCATAGCCAGTTCCGATTAGGTCTGTCCGAACGAATTAAGGACGCTATTGTTCAGTATCCTACTGCCGGATCACTAGAGGAACTCATGCAATTGGCCATTCGTATCGACAGAAGATACAGAGAAATGGAAGCGGAGAAGGAAAATCCTTCGCCCTTTTCACCTGTGCCTTTTCCAACCTCTCCCATTGATCAAGTGGAACCCATGCAACTGGGAGTATATCGGATGTCTCCAGAAGAACGCACTCAGAGACGCAATCTGGGTCTCTGCTTATACTGCGGAGAGAGGGGCCATTTACTCCGTTCCTGCCCCGTCAGATCGGGAAAAGACCAGGCCAAGTAAACATGGAGAGAGTACACTTAGGCCTACAGGTAATCTCTCCGAAGGATTCCCTTTTAATACCTGCCCAACTCCAGTACGGTGGACAGGAAATTTCTATTCCTGCATTTGTGGATAGTGGAGCCGCTGGAAACTTTTTAGACTTGACGCTTACCCGGTCCCTGGTTTTCTCAGCTCTTCCTCTGGAAACTACTATCGCTGGGCACGGGCTAGATGGGAATCGCTTGAACAGAGGTGAGATCCATCATCGCTCACTTCCTCTCCTGCTGAAGATGGGTGCCCTTCACTCTGAGACTATCTCTCTGTGCTTAATCCATTCTCCTTCGGTACCTCTTATCCTGGGTTATCCGTGGTTGGCTCTCCATAATCCCAGTATCGATTGGACTACAGGTGAGATAACCAAGTGGAGTTTTCAGTGCTCCTCCTCTTGCTTATCCCTACAGCTCAGGGTTACTCATACCTGCCCCGAGCAGCTACCCTTTCCCTATCGGGAATTTCATGATGTTTTTTCCAAGAAGGAAGCAGATATTCTCTCTCCTCACCGGGAGTACGATTGTACTATCGATCTTGTCCCAGGTTCCAAACTACCCAAGGGGAGATTATACGCCCTGTCTATTCCGGAGACGCTAGCTATGGAATCATATGTAGAGGAGAATCTGCAGAAAGGGTTTATTAGGCCTTCCAAGTCACCTGCAGGAGAAGGCTTCTTCTTTGTGGCCAAGAAGGATGGCAGCCTGAGGCCCTGTATTGACTACAGGGGGTTGAACAAGATAACTATAAAAAATACCTACCCTTTCCCACTCATTTTGGTCATCTTTGACCAGCTTAAGGGTGCCAGGATCTACTCAAAAATTGATCTCAGGGGAGCATACAACCTGATTCGTATCCGTAAAGGCGACGAGTGGAAAACGGCCTTCAATACCCAAACAGGCCACTACGAATACCTCGTCATGCCTTTCGGCCTCAGTAACGCTCCAGCCATCTTTCAAGACCTAATTAATGATGTCCTTCGTGGGTTCCTAGGCTCCTTTGTAGTCGTATACTTAGATGACATCCTGATCTACTCCCACTCACTTAAACAACATCGTGAACATGTGCAACAAGTTCTTTGGAAACTCCGCCATCACCATCTCTATGCTAAATTAGAAAAATGCGAGTTCGTGGTTTCCACAGTCACATTTTTGGGGTATGTAATTTCCCCGGAAGGGTTCGCCATGGACCCCGAGAAGGTGCAGGCCATTCTTGACTGGGTGCGACCTTCAAATCTCAAGGCTATACAAAGGTTCCTGGGGTTCGCTAACTATTATAGAAAATGTATCAGTTCCTTTTCTACTCTCATTGCTCCTATCACAGCTTTGACTCGCAAGGGAGCTGACACGAAAATCTGGCCTCATATTGCTAACTCTGCCTTCGAAGCCTTGAAACGGGCCTTTGTGTCAGCACCTGTTCTGAGACATCCAAATCCAGACCTTCCATTCATCATCAAAGTGGATGCCTCTAATGTAGGAGTGGGAGCAGTGCTTTCCCAGAAAGATTTGGCAGACCATCGTCTTCACCCCTGTGCCTACCTATCTCGGAGATTTTCTTCTGCCGAGGGACATTACGATGTGGGCAATCGGGAATTGTTGGCCGTCAAGTGGGCACTGGAAGAATGGCGCCACTGGCTTGAAGGTGCTAAACATGTAAATACAGTATACACCGACCACAAGAACTTTTCCTACATAGAATCGGCTAAAAAGCTAATTCTAGGCAAGCACGGTGGTCCCTCTTCTTCTCCCGTTTTCGCTTCCTCGTCACCTACCGACCTGGTTCAAAGAACCTCAGAGCTGATGCCTTGTCTTGCAGTTTTATCTCTTCTCAAACTCCAGTCTCTAAACCCTGTTCCATCGTTCCTATTTCATCTGTCTTGATTGCCTTCACACAGGAACTAGGCAAGACCCTTCAACAATTTCAACCACATGCACCTCCTGAAACCCCAGCAAACAAACTCTTCGTGCCTGTGCATCTCAGGAAGTCGGTCCTCTCAGAATGTCATGACCACAGCACTTCTGGACATCCCGGTGTTACAAAGACCATCGAAATCCTTTCCCGTGCTGTCTGATGGCTATCATTATCTGTCGATGTTAAAGAATATGTATCGTCCTGTGATCTGTGTTCCAAGAATAAGATTTCTCGAAACTCCCCTACTGGGTTATTACTGCCGTTACCAGCCCCGGTTAGACCTTGGAACCACTTGTTCATGGATTTCATTGTCGATTTGCCTCCATCTTCCGGATGCAACACCATCTGGGTCACTGTGGATCGATTTATTAAAATGGCTCATTTTATCCCTTTGACCAAATTACCCTCAGCACGCTCTCTGTCCGCCTTGTTTATTAAACATGTATTCCGTCATCATGGTCTGCCGGAGGATATAATATCAGATCGAGGGTCACAGTTTATTGCAGCTTTTTGGAAGGCTTTTTGCTCCCTATCAGTCTTAGCCTATCATCGGCCTACCATCCACAGTCTAACGGGCAAACCGAGAGGGTGAACCAATCCCTGGAGCAATATCTACGGCTATATATATCCAAAAATCATGACAACTGGGCTGATCTACTTCCATGGGCCGAATTTGCGTACAACAATGCATGCCATACCTCTTCCAGGTACTCTCTTTTTTATTGCAACCTGGGGTACCATCCCAGAGCCAACTCTTTGTCCTCTCTATCTACCGTTAGGTCACCGGAAACCAGGACCACGGCCACCCGGCTTAGGAAGATCCTGAAATCAGTTCATCAATCTTTACTCCGAGAATCTTTTAGATCAAAAGTTTTTGCCGACCTACATCGCTCTGCCTGTTCCTTTAAAGTAGGTGATTCAGTGTGGCTCTCTACTCGGAACATAAGACTCCGTCAACCCTGCAAGAAATTAGGACCCAAATTTATTGGTCCATTTACCATCATAAAACAAGTTAACCCAGTAGCTTTCAAACTGAAGCTTCCTGAATCTCTAAAAATTCCCAGTACGTTCCACTGTTCCTTGCTGAAATCTGCCCGGTCTTCCCAGAGGAACAGACCTCGACAGTCCTCTAGGCCTAAACCAGTTTCGGTGGATGGACATCAAGAATTTGAGGTCGAAAAGATCCTTGATTCAAAAAAAGTTCGGGGTCAAGTTCACTTCCTCATCCATTGGAAAGGCAATGGTCCCGAGGAACGTTCTTGGGTGCCACAAAGAAATTTACATTCTGACAAATTACTTGCTGAGTTCTTTAAAAGATTTCCCAGAAAACCGGGTTATCGGGGTTCCTCGACTCCTCCTCAAGGGGGGGTACTCTTACGAGCCGCGGCGGCTTTGGGCACCGCCGTGACTCGCTCCCCTCTGTCCTCCTGTGTTCCGGCCATCGTCATGATGGCCAGGACGTCACTTCCGGCCTACCCCGTCCGTTGCCAAGGCAATGGTCAGGATGCTAGTTAGCTGCAACGCCGCGTCCCGGCGTGCAGGGGAGCCGGGCGCGCGCGCTAATCTATACCCCAGTCAGAGGGCTAATTTCAGGTCCTGCCCCCAGTCTTTCCTTATTGGCCAGCTTGTATTTATAAGGCAGGGAGGGGGATTTCTCCCCTGCCGGTTAGTTCCTGCTTGCTGCTGACTAGCCTGCTCTGTTCCTGGTTGCTGTACCTTTTTGAATTGATTACTTGTTGCCGACCTTTTTGCCTGATTCCTGACTTTGTTTGTTTGCCTGTGCCCTTTTTACCTTTCTGCCTGGACTCCTACGTTGCTGATTTGCCTGTGACCCCTGACCCCGGTCTGAGTACTGGACATTCTGTTTGCTGCCGGCCTCGACCCTTGCCTGGACCTCACTCTGCTTTTGCTCCTATCCGCTATCACTGGGTTCTCCCCAGTCAGCGCACGATTCATGACCCTCAGTTGCCTGCGGCCAAGTCTGTCCCCACCACTAGGGGCTCCAGCGAAAACCAGGCTTCTGAGTAGACTCCGGGTTTTGTGTTGCTGGCTGTGGGGGCTACTAACACTGTCATCATTGAAAATGAGGTATGGTGACCAAATAATACTGTCTACATTTAAATTGTATACCTAATACTGTTTACATTTAAATTGTCGATCCAACAATATTGCCTACAATGCGAATTGTAGACCATAAATACTGCCAACATTTGAATTGTTGTCGAAGTTCTGATTGTCAACCAAATATATGTCTAGCTGTCAACCGCATACCTCTCCAACCCTGATATGAACTCTGCTGAAATGTTTACTTCCACCCAGTGCATTATCCTTTTGGTTTCTTTCATGTCAAGGACCAATGTCAGAGGTTCCATCTTGAAACTGTTCACTCCAAGATGGGTATTTAGGGCTTTTAAGTCATCAAAGTGGATGCCTCTAATGTAGGAGTGGGAGCAGTGCTTTCCCAGAAAGATTTGGCAGACCATCGTCTTCACCCCTGTGCCTACCTATCTGTGTTTTTAGGATTAAGAAAAGTTTGAAAAAAAGCACCTCAGAGGAGACTAAAGATTGAATGTCCTCCAGCACAAGTCGCTTTGTTTTGTGTCCAGGAAGACCTGTTTTGTTTTTAGGAAGAGTGTCTGGGAGAAGACTACAAAATATATTTTCTATTCTGCTATGCTTCACGAGTTGCCTTCTAGAAATAGCACTCCTATCTCCTTAATTTTAAAACTTCCTGAGCACTGAAAGGGCCGCCATTTAGGACCTCTGGATCATTAACAGGAAGGTAAGATCTCTTTCCCTCTATGGTATGACTGATAATTTTAGCAAACTCAAGACCAAACAGGATATTTTTCACAAACCGGAGGGAATCGAGAGTCCTCTTGGAATCTACGTCAGCCACCCAAAAGGCAGAGTGTACTTTGCATTGCAATTACTGAGACTTAAATTCTAGTCCCAATTGTTGTGATTCCTAGTGAATTCAGAAAGAGGCAACAGATGTAGAAAAACCAAGGGGTATATTTACTAAACTGCGGATTTGAAAAAAAGTAGATGTTGCCTATAGCAACAAATCAGAATCTAGCTGTCATTTTGTAGAATGCACTAAATAAATGAAAGCTAGGATCTGATTGGTTGCTATAGGCAACATCTCCACTTTTCCAAACCCACAGTTTAGTAAATCTAGCCCCAAGTGTCTTTATTAAGGCAGCTAGGGACAGCTACCCCGGGATCTGGCTGCCTTTCACCTGGTATTATTTTTATCCAGGAGTGAGAGCCAGAGCCCGATACTGGATCCCTGGAAGTGGTTTTAGGTGGGAGATTTAAAAGATAAATTTCCAGCCTTAGACATTTTGGCACCAGGAAGAAGAAGAGGCTGAGCCTCCCTCTCCCTGGCAGCTCATAGACAGGGGAAAAGTAAAGTCACCTCAGCCACTAGCTTCAATGTAAAAAGCTATTAACCCCTTAAGGCTCATTCATATCCAGGATGCATAATGTGGTCTAGATTTGTTAAAGGGGCAGGATGTTAGGCCAGCATCCAAAACATAAACTCCTATAAGAGGTGGAAGAGGTCTTCGCCTATAGCTGCCACCTTTCCCGTAGAGCAAGTATTGCTCACAGGTACTCTGATGGCCCTAGGTCTTAAGCTCTAAGTAGTAGGAGATTATAATTGAATAATGCAGTGCGGGTGGTAGGAGGGTACCTGGAGTCCAAACGATCCTGGGGTAGAACAAGGCACCCGACGGACAAGCAGAATCCAGAAGCTGGCAATGATCAGGGCAACTGACGTTCAAGCAGAATCGGATTTACAGGCCAAGCTAAGTCTCCTGCCAAGCTGACTCTCCAAAACTGTATAAAAATCCTGTTTTACCCTAAAATGTATTATTCCATCTGTAATTTCTGGAGATCACTAGTACCTCAAACTAGTGTGCAAGTGTCCTTATTAGCACAAATTGAGCTAATAAAACATCACTGCTTCAAGATCCTGCTTTGATGCCTACTTGCCTGCTGTCAATTCCTGTGACCTACAGATTACACCAATCTAAACCGTTATCCGGCTTATACAGCATCCAGTACTAATGGTCTGCCCGCTACCCTGCAGCTCTGGCCAGTGTGATAGGCCAGGGGTAACTATTCACAGCAAACCTGATCTAAAGGAAGAGGTCAGGTGTACCAGCCCAGGTGCCCAGCAAGGGGGTGCACTAGCAGCGAAAGTTATCCAGAAGTAAGTGGTACTAGGTGCTGTTGAAGGAGCCTAGTGGTGGCAGCGGAAAGCCCATAATACTGCATTTAAAGTGGCACAATTTGGGATAAAGAAAGAGGACGATGGCAAGGCAAGCCCAGCCGGTCCTGAGCAACATGGACAGGGTGGCATAGGAGGTCCATCCTGTCACACCAGCTCCTTGCTGTTTTGATTATTAAGGGTCTGTTTTATGGCCTGAGCTAAGCCTCATACCCTTTTTTTTCTTGAGGAATCTTTACCAAATTATGAGGAATTCTCTATGTCTGAATACTCAGCAACTTCCCATTCCTAAGAGGAAGGCCTGCACCCCTTCTGGGCTATGGTGCATATAAGGTCTTGTTGTTAGAAACACCTACACAGATATGGCAAGGCTCTGTACTCAAACTGTCTCCTCCAAGGAGGTAGACCAGTGAACCTGGATAAAGGCTCACACCAAAACAATTTTGGTACCTGAAGTAGCTTGCCACCCTGGGACGAGTTACCAGCAGAGTAAGCACATCAATAGACTGGGCTAAAGATTATGCCCAGGCTGCTTCTGCCACACATACACATAGCTGGTAGGCTTGATCACCCTTAAACGCTCTGTATACAGCATCCATCCCACCAATTCTGCTCTTGCACTAATCCATTTGCCAGACATGACAGAAAAGGGTGAGCAAGGTAGAAAGTGTTGTATACAATCGGTGTACGAGAGTGTAAACTGCAACACAAACAAAACCAACAGAATAAATAAGAAAAAGTACAATAGTCTCTATCATTTACCTTGGCTAGGAGATATAAATAGATCAGCAGCAGATGTGGGATTCTCAGATTTAGGTGGACTTTTCGAGAGAAAAAGCCTGTCACAGAGGAGTATGAATTTTTGCAGGTATAGGTCCCTCCACCTCTTCGAGCCAAGTGTTGATAAGGTTATAACTGTTACTTTAATGTATTCCGGCTTTGTCCCTAACAGTGCCTAGCATTGGTTCTGTTTTACTGCAGTCCCCCACATGACTCCTTACCCAGCACCGGAGGTTGATACAGTCCCACTTCCTGAGAGCAGACACTCTGTGCAAGGAGATAGGAGTGAAATATTAACGGATATCCCTCTGAAGCACAATCATGTGCAGTATGGCTGTCTGCTGGTATGGCAGCAGTTGCTCCTGTGCACATTGTTTTTTTAAAAAACTGGTGTTCTACTGGCTATCGGTTGTAGAGTGGGAGGAGGTCAGACTTCTGTTTTTATTTTTTTCTTAAAATGCCAAAGCTCTTATCTGCACCTCTATAACCTATGGTTCCAGTGTCCCCTAACTTGATATGAGAAAACAATAATCAAAAAATTAATAATAGGATTCTGTCCACTTGAGTCTCAGATGATTGTATTCTAATTATGGGAGATGCCTTATTTTTTATGCACACAGATCATCTTTTATATAAGCACTGAAGGACGTGATGAGAAGCTATTTGGAGCATAAAATGTAAACATGGAAAAGAACACAGGAAGATAATGAAAAAACATACAACGTCAGAGTAGCAGAGTTTATAAAACGTATGTAATGTTTTATTCCCAAGACTCCATTTTAAACTGGATCAACTTATGTATTCTAGACTTCAAGGTGTTAGGAACCCCTCCAGTCGGTACAACACAACCTGGAATCTACTCCGCCAGTCAGGTGTTCACTGGAGCCCCTAGTGGTGGGGACAGACTGGGCTGCAGACTGACAGAGGGTCGTGAAGTGTGTACCAGCTGGGAAGAACCCAGGTAAACGAAGTGAAACCAAGCCAAGGTCAAGGGCCGGCAGCAGATAGCAATTCCAATAAACAGGCCGAGGTCAAGGGACACGAGCAGACAGGAAGATCGGTAAACACGCCAGAGGTCAGGGTCACGAGATACACAGGCAGACTAATTGCTAGTACAGAGCAGAACCAATCAGGGTTTGTCCCTGAATACACACAGTTGCAGGCTAATGCCTGTAAATTCAGCCCTCTTAGTTTAATTAGCCCACAGGCTGTGCCTTTTTTCGCGCATTGCGCCTGGCTTCCAGCACTGCCGGGACGCAGCGCTATGTGAGAGGCGTCTGGCCCTCGCCAAGGCAACGGCCGGGCAGGAAGGGGAAATGAAGTCCCGTCATCAAGGTGACGGCCTGGACGTCAGGGGGAGCCAGAAGCGAGCCGCGGCGGCTGCGAGTACCGCCGCGGCTCGTGACACAAGGCCCTTTAATTGTACATGTCATATGATCTGTTGAGCAAGGGTAATTCAGAAAATTCCACATTATATTGCAGTTGCATTCTGGACCCACTCTACACTACATGCTAACAAACTTAAAGTAAAGCATAACATTTTTTAATAAAATCAAAAATATTTAATTTAGTCAACAGGAATTATATGGGACAATACATCTTTGTGGTCTTAGCTTAACACTAGATAGGTGGGAGAAAGTCAGCTATAAAATGGTTAAACATAAAGCTGTTAGCTAGAGCTTGGATTATTTTGTATTTGTAATGCTAACCCATGCAATTGATCTGTAGCTCCTTTGTCTGTGCGTTTTCCAGTGTAGCCAGAAAAATTCCACAAAGTTTGTCAGTGAAATGAGCAGTAAGTTTCTCTGTTGCAGTGGGTGAAGAGTACAGCTTGACATACAAGTAACATACAGCAGCCTTTAATTCTTCATTAGGGTACATCAATCCCTCTGGCATCTGCTCAACAAGGGTGTCTTTTCCGAAAAGCAAAAAAAATATAGCAGTTATATACAAAATTAATTAATATATTTGTAATACACATTAATGGACAATCTCCATTGATGTTTCTGTAAGTAATATATGTATAAACCGTGTTATTTGATGTTAGAATGCACCGATTACACAGGGAAGAGCATTCACTTACCTTTTTCTGATTTGTAAAAGGACACTCCATTCATGACCATGACAGCTTCCAAGTTCAAGTACGCAACCTATACCACCATATAGGAGTACAAGCTGCATCTTTGAACTCATTTATTGCTGCACCCCTAACAGAAGCTCAGGTAACAGAGGAGGCAGGCTCCACAAAGAGCAGCAACAAATATAAGAGAAAGTAGCCAGTGTGTCAGTCACTGTAAGCCTGTGTAAGAGTGGTTCTCTGTGATTGCTTGAATGGTGTATGAGATTGCTCCTGATTGGCTGCCTGCATTGGGTACTCCTCAGGAGCTGTTTGCTGTTTCAATAGCGTCTTATTTCTGTTTCCATATGTATTACCTTATTCCCAAATGGATTATGTCAGACCAAGACAGGGTGAAGATATCAAGTATTTTTTTATGGCCATAGTTGTTTGTTTGTTTTAAGGTGCAATTTTTTTTTATTATTCATCAATGAATAAATTATTATAGGGGCATCAATTAACCAATTAAATATGGAGCATCAATTAATTTATTATATTAGCAATAGTTTTTTTTATCTATTGAGGGACCAACATGTGTACTGCACACTTATGGTACTACAAGTGCAAGTATGCACTACTGCCCATGTGCATGCTTGTGCTCATAAGGAGGTCATTCCATGCCGAATCATCACAAAAAAGTAACTTTTCAACACAACCATATTAGATGTTTGTGAAATTTGGTAGTATGGTTGATGACACAAAGTAAATTTCACATGTACAATTTTAGTCCTCGGTGACAGGGTTGCAAACATGACAAACAGACAAGGTTTGTGCTTGCAAGGTCAACTAAAACTAATCATAACTTTGCTTCTAATTGTGGTAGAACTTTCATGTTGTTCTTGTTTTGAAGCTAAGGGACCATAGTTTTCATAAAAAAAAGTGTTTGATATTTAAATATTGACTTATGCATTTCAAGATCACTTGATGTGACCTTTGACCTTGAATATCTAAAAAAAAATGTGTATGTTTAAATGCAATCTCTCTTTGGCATAAGTTTCATTTTTGGAAGCCTTTGGGAACAGGAGTAAAAATTAGAGATGAGCGCACTCGGATTTCCTGAATCCGAGCCCACCCGAACGTTGCCGATCCGAGTCAGATCCGAGACAGATCCGGGTATTGGCGCCAAATAAAAACTTGAAACCGAGGCTCGGAGTCATAATCCCGCTGTCGGATCTCGCGATACTCGGAACCTATAAATTCCCCGCTAGTCGCCGCCATCTTCACTTGGGCATTGATCAGGGTAGAGGGAGGGTGTGTTAGGTGGTTCTCTGTCCTGGTAGATCTCGTGCTGTGCTGTTTAGTTCTGTGCTGTGCTGTTTAGTTCTGTGCTGTGCTGTGCTGTTTTCTGCAGTATCAGTCCAGTGGTGCTGTGTGCTGTGCTCTGTCCTTCTAAGGGCATAGTTATTTCCCCATTATTCCCAAGTGTTTAAAAAATAAAAAAAAAGTTATAAAAATTTAAAAAAAATACAAAAAAATAATTTAAAAAAAAATTAATTACAACAAAATGTGCAAAACCAATCCTGCAGTATAAGCCCATTGGTACTGCAATATTACCAAGTTCACTGATTCAGCAGTATAAGTCCAGTGGTACTGATATTACAAAGTTCACTGATTCAGCAGTATAAGTCCAGTGGTACTGCTATTACAAAGTTCACTGATTCAGCAGTATAAGTCCAGTGGTACTGCTATTACAAAGTTCACTGATTCAGCAGTATAAGTCCAGTGGTACTGCTATTACAAAGTTCACTGATTCAGCAGTATAAGTCCAGTGGTACTGCTGTTACAAAGTTCACTGATTCAGCAGTGTATAAGTCCAGTGGTACTGCTATTACAAAGTTCACTTATTCAGCAGTGTATAAGTCCAGTGGTACTGCTATTACAAAGTTCACTGATTCAGAAGTATAAGTCCATTGGTACTGCTATTACAAAGTTCACTGATTCAGCAGTATAAGTCCAGTGGTACTGCTATTACAAAGTTCACTGATTCAGCAATATAAGTCCAGTGGTACTGCTATTACAAAGTTCACTGATTCAGCAGTGTATAAGTCCAGTGGTACTGCTATTACAAAGTTCACTGATTCAGCAGTATAAGTCCAGTGGTACTACTATTACAAAGTTCACTGATTCAGCAGTATAAGTCCAGTGGTACTGATATATTACAAAGTTCACTGATTCAGCAGTATAAGTCCAGTGGTACTGATATATTACCAAGTTCACTGATTCAGCAGTATAAGTCCAGTGGTACTGATATATTACAAAGTTCACTGATTCAGCAGTATAAGTCCAGTGGTACTGCTATTACAAAGTTCACTGATTCAGCAGTATAAGTCCAGTGGTACTGATATATTACAAAGTTCACTGATTCAGCAGTATAAGTCCAGTGGTACTGCTATTACAAAGTTCACTGATTCAGCAGTATAAGTCCCGTGCTACTCTCCTGTGCCGCATATAATTTTTAAAGGCTTTGCCGAGTGTGTGTGGCTTAGGGGTACGCTCTCTTGTGCTACATATAATGGAAAACCAAAATTTGGAGGATAAAGTAGGGAAAGATCAAGACCCACTTCCTCCTAATGCTGAAGCTGCTGCCACTAGTCATGACATAGACGATGAAATGACATCAATGTCGTCTGGCAAGCCCGATGCCCAATCTTCTAGTACAGGGCATGTAAAATCCAAAAAGCCCAAGTTCTCAAAAAATAGCAAAAAGAGAAACTTAAAATCATCTGAGGAGAAACGTAAAGTTGGCAATATGCCATTTACGACATGGAGTGGCAAGGAACGGCTTAGGCCCTGGCCCGTGTTCATGACTAGTGGTCCAGCTTCACCCAAGGATCTAAGCCCTCCTCTTCCCCCCCTAAAAAAATTTTTAAGAGAGTTATGCAACAACAACAAAACAGCAAAGAACTCTGCCTTCTAAACAGATGACATCACAAAACCCCAAGGCGAGTCCAAGGGTGTTGTTGGTTGTGAACCCTGACCTTCCCATCACTGTACGGGAAGAGGTGACTCCATCCAGCATTTGCAGCCCTGCCCTCTGCATATGCTGGAAGGATCACCCACAGTCCAGTTACAGGTTTGGCTAATGAAGGTTTGAATGTTGTACACCGGGAGGAGGATATTGATGTAGCTGGCGCTGAGGAGGATGTTGATGATTATGATGCAGACAGATACCAAATTGCCTTTCTCAATTTCTATTTATATTCTAGATTATATAACGGCTTAATAAGTTTTCTATTTTACTCCTAGTGGAGAGGGGATCTGATGCAGACAGATACCAAACTGCCTTTGTCCATTTCTTTGTATATTTGAATTTCTAGTTCTACAGTCTATGCAGGCTGCTTTATTTATATTCAACTACAAGTGTAGGGCGGGGGGGGGGGGGCATAGATAGCCACCAAAGTAACGTGGTCCATTTAATTTCACTTTCTAGCTCCACAGTCTGTGCAGCCTGCTTTTTTTATCTTCAAAGTTTTTACAAGCCTTGCAATCTAAATTAACTAGAGGTAGTGACGTGGTAGAACTCCAAAAGGCAGTTTGGAAGCCCCTGTACAAACTGGCTCTATTTTAACTGAGTTGTCCCCCCTCCAGTGTGTACTCGGAAAGAGTTTTTAGTGCAGTGGGGAACCTGGTCAGTGAGCGACGAAGGAGGTTTGCTTCCTCACAATGTTGAAAAAATTATGTTTATAAAAATGAATAATCAATTCCTCAATGAAGTACAGCACTGCCCTCCAGATAGTACAGAGGGACCTGTGGTTGTGGAGTCCAGCGGGGAGGAATTGATAATGTGTGAGGAGGAGGAAGTACACACTGTAGGGGGAGAGGAATCAGAGGTTGAGGATGAGGACGACATCTTTCCTCAGTAGAGCCTGTTTAGTTTGTAGTTGTACAGGGAGAGATGAATTGTTATTTTGGTGTGGGGGTCCAAACAAACCAATCATTTCAGCCACAGTTGTTTGGTAGGCCCTGTCGCTGAAATGATTGGTTTGTTAAAGTGTGCATGTCCTATTTCAACAACATAAGGGTGGGTGGGAGGGCCCAAGGACAATTCCATCTTGCAACTATTTTTTTGGCATTATGTG
Organism: Mixophyes fleayi; assembly: GCF_038048845.1. NCBI lineage: Eukaryota > Metazoa > Chordata > Amphibia > Anura > Limnodynastidae > Mixophyes > Mixophyes fleayi. Next base: position 85,797,875 of record NC_134409.1, read on the forward strand.
ACCATTCAACAGTCGTTTGCCATGTTCAAAAAGTAAAAGAAAATTAGAAAATGTCAACAAATTAAAAAATTTTAATCAAAAGTTAAATACCCTGTCATTATTTTAAACAAGAGGGTTTGACGTGCTAGAATTAGTGTAGTGTTAATATGTTATAAACACTACACTTGGAACTTGGATGAGGTATTGTGGCCCTGGTATCCAATTTAGTACCGGGGCCACCCCACTACACAGTCCAGATACTTGTTTGGTGGAATTCTGACCAGTTGAGGGTGTAACTATTTATTATATTGTGGCCCCGGTATCAAAGTTAGTACCGGGGCCACCCCACTACACAGTCCAGATACTTGTTTGGTGGAATTCTGACCAGTTGAGGGTGTAACTATTTATTATATTGTGGCTCCGGTATCAAATTTAGTACCGGGCCACCCCACTACACAGTCCAGATACTTGTTTGGTGGAATTCTGACCAGTTGAGGGTGTAACTATTTATTATATTGTGGCCCCGGTATCAAAGATAGTACCGGGGACACCCCACTACGCAGTCCAGATACTTGTTTGGTGGAATTCTGACCAGTTGAGGGTGTAACTATTTATTATATTGTGGCCCCGGTATCAAAGTTAGTACCGGGGGCCACCCCACTATGCAGTCCAGATACTTGTTTGGTGGAATTCTGACCAGTTGAGGGTGTAACTATTTATTATATTGTGGCCCCGGTATCAAAGTTAGTACCGGGGGCCACCCCACTACGCAGTCCAGAATTTTTGGGGGGGGAAATTCAGAGCCGTGGAGGTTTTTTTTTAATTATATTGTGGTGACCAGACCACTCCTCTACGCAGTCCAGGTACATTATTCGGTGCGATTCAGACCAGTTGATGGTTTTCTTATTATATTGTGGTGACCCACTCCTCTATGCAGTCCAGATACATTTATTGGTGCGAATGATACAAGTTCAGGGTTTTTAAATTATATTGTGGTGACCCACTCCTCTACGCAGTCCAGGTACATTTTTTGGTGTGAATGATACAAGTTCAGGGTTTTTAAATTATATTGTGGTGACCCACTCCTCTACGCAGTCCAGGTATATTTTTTGGTAAGATTAAGACCAATTGATGGTTTTCTTATTATATTGTGGTGACCCACTCCTCTACGCAGTCCAGATACATTTATTGGTGCGATTCATACAAGTTCAAGGTTTTTAAATTATATTGTGGTGAGTGACCACTCCTCTACGCAGTCCAGTTACATTTTTTGGTGCGATTCATACCAGTTGATGGTTTTCTTATTATATATATTGTGGTGACCACTCCTCTACGCAGTCCAGATACATTTATTGGTGCGTGCGAATCATACAAGTTCAGGGTTTTTAATTTATATTGTGGTGACCACTCCTCTATGCAGTCCAGGTACATTATTTGGTGCGATTCATACCAGTTGATGGTTTTCTTATTATATTGTGGTGACCCACTCCTCTACGCAGTCCAGGTACATTTTTTGGTGCGATTAAGACCAGTTGATGGTTTTCTTATTATATTGTGGTGACCCACTCCTCTACGCAGTCCAGATACAGTTATTGGTGCGATTCATACAAGTTCAGGGTTTTTAATTTATATTGTGGTGAGTGACCACTCCTATACGCAGTCAAGGTACAGTTTTTGGTGCGATTCATACCAGTTGATGGTTTTCTTATTATATTTATTGTGGTGACCACTCCTCTACGCAGTCCAGATACATTTATTGGTGCGTGCGAATCATACAAGTTCAGGGTTTTTAATTTATATTGTGGTGACCACTCCTCTATGCAGTCCAGGTACATTATTTGGTGCGATTCATACCAGTTGATGGTTTTCTTATTATATTGTGGTGACCCACTCTTCTACGCAGTCCAGATACATTTATTGGTGCGAATCATACAAGTTCAGGGTTTTTAATTTATATTGTGGTGACCACTCCTCTACGCAGTCCAGGTACATTATTCGGTGCGATTCATACCAGTTGATGGTTTTCTTATTATATATATTGTGGTGACCACTCCTCTACGCAGTCCAGATACATTTTTTGGTGCGATTCATACCAGTTCAGGGTGTTTCATTTATATTGTGGTGACCACTCCTCTACGCAGTCCAGGTACATTTTTTGGTGCGATTAAGACCAGTTGATGGTTTTCTTATTATATTGTGGGGACCACTCCACTACGCAGTCCAGAAAGATACCTCGTGGCAACGTTTTGGACTAATAACTATATTGTGAGGTGTTCAGAATACACTGTAAATTAGTGGAAATGCTTGTTATTGAATGTTATTGAGGTTAATAATAGCGTAGGAGTGAAAATAAGCCCAAAGACTTGATTTTTTAACTTTTAATGCTTTTTCCCAAAAAAATCCGAATCCAAAACCTTTCGGCAGGTGTTTTTCGAAACAAATCCGAACCCAAAACATCGTGAAAATCCGAATCCAAAACACGAGACACCAAAAGTCGCCGGTGCACATCCCTAGTAAAAATAATCTGAAAATTATACATATCACAATCAATGAATCACCTTAACACATGATTCCTAAATTTTTATATCATAGAATGATGTATAATACTGTGTACAATTCTTAAGAAAATTTACAAATCAGTGCCTCTTCCTCAGCAATGTTTTTTCTGTGATTTGGGTGTCCACAGCAGGTGGTGTTTAGGTTCGTCCAGTTCAGTCTGAGGATTAACCCTTAGTGAGAACTTGTTCTCTTGGAATATTCAAGATATCTGACTGATGAGGGTACACATACAATGGTGATGGACCATTGGGATGTAGAAAATGGATTAAAAACTCCTGTGATGTTGCATTCATATTCATGACACAGGCTAACCACAAAGCTTCATTATAGACGCATCTCACAAAACCTTTTATTTCCTCAAAAGGCAATATGGAGTATTTGTTTCTTTCACTTCACTGGATAAGTCTGTAGAAAACCTCTCTATTATTAAGTTATTCCGTGGTCCTGGTATGAAAGCATAAAATGTTTGAGTTTTGAGTACTTGTCTTGCTTCCTCACGTCGGTTGTGTAACAGCTTTTTTATTCTCCATTTTTTTTTTTTGCCAGACATATACAGTTCATATTCCTGATATTGTCCTTTACTGAGTCAAACAGTTGTCTTGGAGTCACAATTTGTTCTGTATAAAAACATTGTAAACTCGACCTAGCTGTTGACGTCTTTACAGTTCTGACAAGTCCATCACATAAATTCTTCCCATGATATCTGGCAAAGAAGTGCCACTCAGCTGGAATCCCTAAACTAACTTGATGATGTACCAAGTTTGAATTTTTTTTTCTATTTTTGTATTGGGCTGCACACCCATCTGAGAAATAATATTTTTGTTACGAGCCGCGGCGGTGCCCAGCCGCCGCTATTCACTCACCTGCGTCCCAGCCATCGCTATGAATACTGGGACGTCACTTCCGGGTTCCGTTCTGGCCTTTGCCTAGGCAACGGTCGGGATGCTGCAGTTGATAGCGCCGCGTCCCGGCACTAGGTACAGCTGGGCGCACGTGCTATTCCTCATGTGGTTTCTGGTATGACAGCCCTTAGGGCTGATTAGTTCTTTCTTCCCATTGGCCAGTTCCTGTTTATAAGGCAGGGAGGGCTTAGCATCCCTGTCAGTTATAGTTCTCTGTTTCAGGTTATAGCCTGCTCCTGTACCTTGCTGCTGAGTACCTTTGTTTGGATTTACCGTGTATGACCTATTTGCCTGTCCCTGGACCTGAACCTGGTTGCTCGTGACCCTGACCTTCCTGCCTGTATTTGGACCTTGCTACCGTGCCTGTGACCCTTGACCTCGGCTTGTGTATTGCCGAACTTCACTCCGCTTTCCTGGGATCTCCCTGGCCGGTACGCACTTCACGACCCTCTGCTGGTGTGCGGCCAAGTCTGTCCCCACTACTAGGGGCTCCAGTGAACACCTGACTGGCAGAGCAGACTTCGGGTTGTGCTGTACCAGCTAGAGGGGTTCCTAACATTATAACTGGCCCAAAAAACCAGACGTTCCAGAGACGTAGTTGGGATGGAAGAAAGCGGAACCAAATCGTCTCCTTTTCAAGCCCTAGCGGGTCATGTTGAGACCCTGTACCAAATGGCCCGAGGATTGTCCCAGCGGTTGTCCTCTCAGGAGGAGGACTCCCGGACTACACAGCCATTTCCCGGTTCTGTTGATGAACCCAAGCTAAATTTGCCGGACCGGTTCTCAGAAAATAAAGCCCTGTTCTGGAATTTTAAAGAAAGCTGCAAACTTTATTTTCGGCTGAAACCTCGGTCTTCTGGTTCACAACAGCAGAGAGTTGGAATTGTCATCTCCCTCCTGCAGGGTGACCCCCAGTCCTGGGCTTTCACCCTACCACAGTCGAGTCCTGTCATGCAATCGTTGAAAGCTTTCTTCAACGCATTAGGTCTCCTCTACGATGATCCAGATCAAGTTGCCTCCGCTGAGGCTCATCTACGGGCCTTAAAGCAAGGCCGGCACTCGGCAGAAGAATACTGCGCTGAATTCCGCAGATGGTCGCCTGACAGCGAATGGAATGATCCAGCGTTACGCAGCCAGTTTCGCTTAGGACTATCAGGATTCACTTGTGCAGTATCCTTCCCCTGCCTCGTTGGAGAGCCTTATGCAACTCGCAATTAAAATTGACAGGAGGATCAAGGAGAGGAGGACAGAGAAAGAGGCATCTTCTTTTTCGTCTGCATTCATTCCAGCTTCCACGGATGATGAGAAGCCTACGCAGTCAGGGAAGTTTCGCTTCCCTGCTTAGGAAAGAGACAAGAGACGGTCACAAGGCTTATGTCTTTATTGTGGCAATAAGGGCCACTTCTCCTGCTCTTGTCCATACAAATTTGAAAAAGGAGCATGCCTGGGAAAGGTCCACCTAGGGTTGCAAATTGTTTCCCAAAAGAATGCTGTCTTGATTCCCGCACAAGTCACTTTCAGTGCCAGTTCCGTGGCCCTGTCAGCCTTCATTGATAGGGGAGCTGCAGGCAACTTCCTTGACATCAGATTTGCCCGTTCTGCCGGGATTCCTATGGTCAAGCTTCGTTCTGCAGTTACAATTTGTGGTCTAGATGGGAATCCTTTGCCTGGAGGCAAAATTGTTTGGGAGACTCCATCACTACAACTGAACATTGGAGCTCTCCATTTAGAGTCCATAACCCTACTCCTTATCGACTGTCCGTCAGTTCCGCTGATCCTGGGTCATCCGTGGCTTTCTCGTCATAACCCTGTTGTGGATTGGGTGAAAGGAGAGATTACCCAGTGGAGCTCTTTTTGTTCACAGTCCTGCTTGACCTTGCCACTCCGGATCCTGCAATCAGTTCCTGAGCAGCTTCCTTCTCAATACCATTAGTTCCTGGATGTGTTCTCCAAACAAGCTGCTGACTCCCTACCGCCTCATCACGATTTTGATTGTGCCATCGAGCTGATTCCTGGTTCCAAGTTACCTAAGGGGTGCTTGTATTCTCTCTCTGGTCCCGAGACCAAGGCCATGCAAGCTTATATTGAGGAGAATCTTGAGAAGGGGTTCATCAGGCCATCTAAATCTCCTGTAGGTGCCGGATGCTTCTTTGTGTCAAAAAAAGATGGTGGACTGCGGCCCTACATTGACTACCAGGGCCTTAATCAAATTACAGTCAAGAACACCTATCCTCTCCCTCTCATCTCAGTGCTATTCGATCAGTTAAGAGGTGCCACCGCCTTCACCAAAATCGATCTCCGTGGAGCATACAACCTCTTCCGCATCAGAGAGGGAGATGATTGGAAGACGGCATTCAATACGCACTCCGGACACTACAAGTATCTGGTCATGCCGTTTGGCCTCAGTAATGCACCTGCTGTGTTTCAAAACCTGATTAATGAAGTGCTACGGGAGTTCCTTGATTGTTTTGTGGTTGTCTATTTGTCTATGTCTAGATATTCTCATCTATTCCAAATCATTAACTATTCATCAGGGCCAGTCATACAGGTCCTACAGAAATTGCGAGAACACCACCTTTACGCCAAATTAGAAAAGTGTGAGTTTGAGGTGCAGAAGGTATCCTTCCTAGGTTACATAATTTCTTCGGAAGGGTTCTCCATGGATCCAACCAACGTCCAAGCTATCCTGGATTGGTTGCAACCAAATAATCTCAAAGCGGTGCAGAGGTTCCTGGGCTTTGCCAATTATTATAGAAGATTCATTCGTGGCTTTGCTGATATTGTGGCTCCTATTGTCACCCTGACCCGCAAAGGAATGTATTCCACTAATTGGTCGCCTCAAGCAATAGCTGCATTTGAAAACTTGAAAAAAGCCTTTGTATCCGCTCAGGTCCTTGGACACCCAGATCCTAAAAAAACATTTGTTCTTGAGGTCGACGCCTCTGATGTCGGTGCTTGTGCTATATTGTCTCAGAAGGACTCTCATACTCACCGTCTGCACCCATGTACCTACTTCTCGCGTAAGTTCTCTTCAGCCGAAGCCAACTACGATGTGGCAATAGGGAACTACTGGCAATTAAATGGGCCTTTGAGGAGTGGCGTCATTGTCTGGAGGGCGCAATACATCAAATCTCTGTTATCACGGACCATAAAAATTTACACACTTGTCTATGGATTTCATAGTCGACCTGCCACTCTCTGCAGGACACAACACCATCTGGGTGGTAGTTGACCGCTTCAGCAAGATGTCACACTTCATACCCAGGCTCCCTGGTGCTCGAGATCTGGCCCTTTTGTTCGTCCAGCATATATTCCGGCTCCATGAACTTCCTACTGACATCGTCTCCGATCGTGGTTCCCAATTCGTAGCACAATTCTGGAAATCTTTTTGTACCCTTCTTGGGATCAAGATTAGCCTCTCATCTGCATACCCCCCTCAGTCAAATGGGCAAACCGAAAGGGTTAACCAGTCCTTAGAACAATTCTTACGAAGTTACACTTCGGAATTTCATGATAACTGGTCCTCCCTGTTATCCTGGGCAGAATTTGCGTATAATTATTCATGTCACTCATCTTCCAAAACCTCTCCATTTTACTGCAATTTTGGTTTTCACCCCAGGTCTAATTCTTTGTACTCTCTCAAGTCCGCCGGTATTCCGGAAATTCGTTCCACGGCCAGGGATCTCAAAGTCATCTGGAAAAAAGTACAGTCATCATTGAGACAAGCCTCATTTTTTGAAAAAAAAAATTCGGACCACCACCGTACCACCTGCTCTTTCAAAGTGGGCCACAGAGTGTGGCTGTCTACACGCAACATTAGACTCAGACAGCGTTGCAAAAAACTGGGGCCTAAATTCATCGGTCCTTTTCTCATTATCAAGAAGATTAATGCTGCAGCCTTCAGATTGAAAATCCCTGGTTCCTTGAGGATCCCTAACACATTCCATTGTTCTCTGCTTAAGCCTGTGTTATACCCAAATCTATTCCAGTCTTCGAGTTCTTCTGTACGGAACACGAACAAGTACATCATTCATAAGATCCTCGATTCTAAAAGAGTTCAGGGGCAGGTGCACTTCCTAGTTCAATGGAGGAATCGTGGTTTAGAAGAGCAGTCTTGGGTTCCGCGAAGACAGCTCCATGCTACCAAACATCTGAGGGAGTTCTTCAAAAAATTTCCTAAGAAGCCTGGATGTCGGGGTTCCTTGACCCCTCCTCAAGGGGGGGGGGTACTGTTACGAGCCGCGGTGGTGCCCATCCACCGCGATTCACTCACCTGCGTCCCGGCCGTCGCTATGACGACCGGGACGGCACTTCCGGGTTCCGTCCCGGCCGTTGCCTAGTCCTGGGATCTCCCTGGCCGGTACGCACTTCACGACCCTCTGCTGGTCTGCGGCCAAGTCTGTCCCCACCACTAGGGGCTCCAGTGAACACCTGACTGGCAGAGCAGACTCCGGGTTGTGCTGTACCGGCTAGAGGGGTTCCTAGCAATTTTACTTACATATTGTATGCGTTGTTTTAGAAATTGAAGGAGATGTTTTTGAAATGTATATACAGCTACTGTATTGTGTTGCAGACAATCTAAAATCAAATCTCAGTTTGTACATGATAATTTCTCTGCTTTCGTTTTTCTGTATTAAATGGCAAATGGGTGAATTGTGACTTGGGCATTATTCCAGTGAAAACCTTGCATCTCATCTTGTAGAATGAAGGAAACATTTTCAGCAAAGTTACATATAACAATGATTTTGTGTATATCTATATCATCCTTAAGACTTTTCAGATATGACGATTGCTGAGCAGTGAAAGAATGTGAGTGACTTGCTCTATTTTTGCCCTTCAGCACTTCTCATCTCAATCATTTCAAGTTTAGTTTGAGATTCAAGCAGACTAAACTGCATATACTTATATAAAGTATGAATGAGTATTTTTGGTGCTGAGGTCCCCCAAAAACTGGTATAATAACACAATACAAAAGTAAAATGGATACTTATATTAAATGATGTTATGGTATGCCGTTTTCTTCACTATTCTCCTTTCCAATAATGATGTACATAAAAATGGAAAGAGCAAAAATGACAATAGCATAATCCTGTATAGTACTTCATAGTATCAAATAATCCTATAGGATTGACAAATCTCAGATAAAAGGGCTAATATAAAATCCAAAGTGAGCCTTCACCGACAATTGTATTTCATTAAATAGACATTCCACCAGGTGTGATTCCGTGTTTTCATATGTTGTGGGAAATCTCCCGCAGGGTGTATTACTTACACCACGAATTCTTGAATAGTGGCACGTCAAAAATGATGATCTTATACATCAAACATCTCAACGAGTCATCATAGAAGAAAAAGAAAAAGGAACATCTCCAAAGTAGTAACTAATAATATTTATTGTATAAAAACATACATGTTCCTACCAGAAAGTAGATAACAGCCGGCGAGGTGAACGAGCTGCTGGGTTCAAACAACCAAAGACGTCCCCGCAAAGGTGAGTTTCTTTCGGTAGGTTACAGGTTAAAAGGTACGGATATAGCCACCAACGCGTTTCGATCCGGACAACAGGATCTTTATCAAGGTAATGAGCTAAACAGTCCTAATCATGCCTTTTATAGTTACTGCCGATCACATGACCTAACGGCGGAGCCGAGAGCCTCTATGAAAGCCATCCAAGCAGAGGTTGTGGCACTGGGCTCCAGGATGGTGCATCTTGAGAACAAATCAGAAGAACTGGTCTCTTCGCACAACAAACTTATTACATCGCATGAGCAACTTGAGTCAGAAGTTATCACCATGAGAGATAAGATGGCGGATATGGAAGATAGATCACGCCGCAACAACCTCAAAATTCGGGGAATACCAGATCAGATCTCAAACGCAGATCTATTATCCTTTGCCACAAATCTGTTTCAGAAACTTATCCCCCCAGCTTCCACACTAGATCTAACCAACGACCGCATACACCGGCTCCCTAAAAATAAGAGAGCACCGGACACCGTTCCCAGAGACACTTTATTATGCGTTCATTTCTTCCATATTAAGGAACGCATCCTGCGGGCGGCCAGGGAAGCAGAAGGTACAGATCCTCTTCAAGACATTCAAGTGTTCCTGTCACCCACCGGACCGTGAGTGCCTCTGCTCTGCGTGGTTCCCTTTTATTCCTGCCAGCACCTGTGCTGAACCGCGGCCGCCCGCCATCCTGTCGCATTGCGCATGTGCAGGATCCCTGAACTACTAACACCTTGCTTTTAAACCTAATTGGTGGATCAATCACCTCACCCTATTTAAGGCACCTGTGGCCTTAGGTTCATTGCCTGATCTTGATTCTCACTCCCTGTGAGTCTCTGAAGGTGTTCCTGTGTTTAGCTTGTGTCTTCAGTTCCAGCTGATTCCCTGCTCTACTCCTCAAACAGTTCCCATACCGCTACAGACTGAATACTCTCCAGCTCGTGTCTTCAGTTCTCCAGCTGATTACCTGCTCTGCTTTCTCGAGTTACACATTGTTGCTACAGACTATTCATTGTGCCTGCATATCTGTGTTGGACAAACCTTCTCACCACAGTGGTGGTACAACTTGCTACACGCAGACCACCGACTACCCCGCTACCTACCAGCACCAGTACAAGTCTCCTCATCACTACAGTGGTACAACTTGCTCTCCAAGTCACTGACTCATCTCATCTATAGCTCCAAGTCGCTGACTCATCTCATCTATAGCTGCAAGTCACTGACTCATCACATCTATAGCTGCAAGTCACTGACTCATCACATCTATAGCTGCAAGTCGCTGACTTCCTCACTCATCTCCTATCTACCTGCTGTTCCTTACACTCCAACCATTCACCTCACTGCTCAGAAGTTCATTGTGTAACTCCGCCCCTCTGGCAGCATTACCATCTGGTGGAACCTGGGTAGAAACTCCTAGTGCCTGTGACAGTAAGATCAGGCCATGACAGACCCAGGATTGGAACCAACAGCTAGGGAGATGCTGCAGCATCTGGTCACTCGGGTGGAACAACAGGATGTTCGGCAGCAACAATTGTTCCAGTGTCTTCAGACTCTAGCCGCCCCAGGAGACCCAGTGCAAAATGTGTCAGCTACTGTTGAACCTCCAGTATCTTCTTCTTCCCCAGTGCCATCCCAGGTGTCTACGGCTTCCCCGCTACACCTGCCTACTCCCTCAAAATATGACGGAGACCCGAAAACTTGTAGGGGCTTCCTTAATCAGTGCTCTCTCCATTTCGAGCTCCAACCCCACAACTTTTCTACTCATCGTTCCAAAGTGGCCTATCTCATCTCTTTGTTTTCCGGACAGGCTCCTGCGTGGGCCTCCCCTCTGTGGGAAAGAAATGACCCCCTGTTGGAAGATAGTGCCCTGTTCATCTCTACGTTTTGAAAAATCTTTGACGAACCTGGCTGTGTCATTTCTGCGGCTTCTAGTATTCTCCGACTACGCCAAGGATCACGCTCTGTGGCCCAGTACGTCATCCAATTTCGAATACTCGCCTCTGAACTTCAGTGGAACACCGAGGCCCTGATAGCTGCCTTCTGGTAGGGTCTGGCGGACAAGATCAAAGACGCACTGACCACACAAGAGTCACCCTCCTCCTTGGACGATCTGTGCCACAGAGTAGACATGAGATTCCGTAAGAGGGAGTCTGAAAGAACAAGCTCTTCAAAAGGGTTCATTCGCCCAACACCTCAAATTCGTCATCCTCCACCTCCAATAGAACACATGGAGGTAGGACGCTCAAAACTAACATCTGAAGAGAGGGATCGACGAATAAAAAATAGACTCTGCATCTATTGCGCTGACTCTACTCATATGTTGAACTCATGTCCCAAAAAAGTCGGGAAATGCCAGACCCTAATGTCACGGGCACTAGGAGTCTTTACCCAGGGATCACCAGATGGTAGGCTTACCAGAGCAATGTAGATGGTAATCGAATACTCTGGTAGCTAGGTGATCACGGAACATGAAATGATGGCCGATGAGATGCTCAGGAAAGTCTATGACTAGCAACACTGGTAATAATGAGGTAATAATACACAAGGAACGGTATGGACAAGGACACGTGAAGATAGTCAGTGGTCTGCGATAGCAAGTTGTACCACTGCTATAGGGAGGAGGAATGTCCAACAGAAACAAGGAGGTGATGAGAGTCAGTGGTCTGCGGGTAGCAAGTTGTACCGCTGTCTGAGTGAAGGAATGGAATCCAAGAGGAGGTATCCGGGTAGTCAGTGGTCTGCGGCAGCAAGTTGTACCACTGCTATGTGAGAGGATGATGGAACAGGTGATACCGGAAACAGGGATCAGTGGTCTGACATCAGCAAGTTGTACCACTGAATATATATGTGAGGAGGTGCACAGGGGAAGACTGCAACACAGGATATACACAGGCACCTTATACACGATCCACAGTAATATGCACAATATAGATATACATATAGATATAAATGACTGAGCAGGTCTGCAATCTAGAACGTCTCTTGAAGTAGTCCAGCACAATTATAACACAGTCAATGATGGCAATAGACTCAGCGGATAGCAGACTCCAGAGAGAACCAAACACAGTCCAGCAAGATATGCAATACACAGCACAGTCAATGAGAAGTATGCATACCGTGGTTCAGCAGTAGCAGTCAGATGGGATAGCAGCGGTACCTGAACGGCGGGAGGCCGCCTGGATAGGAAGTCCCTGGATAGGTGAGGCAGCGGTCTAGCAGGTGCAGCGCACAGGTGAGTAGACCAACAGGGACACGAATTCACAGGAGTCAGCAACACGTGGAACTGGACTCATAGGAGACCCAGGAGAATGGAGATGATCCAGCAGAGGGTAGTAGATGAGATACAAATCAAATGCTGACAGGCGGGTAGAGACCAGTGGAACACGTGAAGGCGTGGAGAGTGGATCAGCAGGAGATGGAGGATAGCGCTGACCACAGCAGCAGGACTCAGCGGCACACGGAGGTAACCAGTAGCAACCACAGGAACCAACAGCGATGGGAAACAGGAGTGCAGCGCAGGGCAGGAGCTGTTGATCACGAAGTGTAGCAGATGGTAATGAAAGCGGCAGGCTCGAGGAAGTCACAGCAAAGATGAGATGAGACTGTAGTGCACGGAGGCAGCGGATAGTAATCAGCTGGCAGTCACGATGTTGAACACAGGCGAGTTGAAAGCAGGAGACTGTAGTGCACGGAGGCAGCGGATAGTATTCAGCTGGCAGTCACGATGATGAACACAGGCGAGCTGCAAGCAGGAGACTGTAGTGCACGGAGGCAGCGGATAGGAATCAGCAAACAGACTTGATGAGAAGCAGGTGAGTGAAGTAAAAGCTGGAGTGCACGGAGGCAGCGGATAGCAATGAGCAAACAGTCACATAGATGTAAAATAACGTAGAAGTGGTTTAGAAGACTGTAGTGCACGGAGGCAGCGGATAGGAATCAGCAAACAGTCATGATGATACAGTTGATGGTAGAAGTGGTTTGGAAACCACAGAGGTAGAAGTGGTTTGGAAACCACAGGAATCAGCAGCGCTGAATACACGAGTAATACAGGAACACCTTCAGAGACTCATGAGGAATGAGACTCCAAGATCAGGCAACGTGGTGTTGACCACAGGTGCTTAATATAGGGAGTGTTGCCTGATCTGCCAATTGAGTTAAAGGGGTATACACTGAAGTATAGAAAAGGGCTGCGCATGCGCAGACCCTCAGGATGGTGGACGGCCACGGTTCCTAAATGTCCGGGAAGAGGCACTCACGGTCCGGTGAGTGACACCTAACCAGTTCTGGAGAGGTAAGGTTAGGGTCTCTGGAATCCTCTCCATCTTCTATGGATTCTAAAGTTTGTGCTTTTGATGTTACTGTTTTCACCTCTACCAAATCTTTTATGACTCAAGCACTTCTGGACTCCGGTGCTGCTGGAAATTTTATTTCTAGCTCTTTAGTGAATCAGTGGTCCCTACCAGTGATCCCTTTAAGAACAGCTATCGCTGTCACCGCTATAGACGGCTCCCAAATAATTAATGGACTTATCACTCAATGTACGACTCCTTTAACCCTCCAAATTTGAGCCTTACATCAAGAGCAAATTTCTTTGTTGATTCTTCCTGTTACCACTAGTCCCATCGTACTTGGCCTTCCATTGCTTCATTCTCCACAAATTGACTGGAATACTCCCTAAGTCACATCCTGGGGTCCGGATTGTCGTCATAGATGTCTGACTCAAGTGGTTCCACTCAAAATCAACAAGTCTTCTATAGCATCCTGTCCACCGGGTCTTCCTCCTCAGTATGCCTCCTTTGCAGATGTGTTTGATAAAGCCCAATCTGAACGCCTGCCGCCCCACCGGGCATGGGATTGTCCCATAGACCTACAACCTGGCAAGAACCCTCCTAGGGGCCGTGTATACCCCCTCTCACTACCAGAGACTCAGGCAATGTCTGAGTATATCAAGGAGAATCTCCATCGCGGATTTATCCAACCATCCAGCTCTCCCGCTGGAGCGGGGGTTTTTTTTGTGAAAAAGAAAGATGGTTCTCTCAGACCATGCATAGACTATCGGGGGCTCAATGCCATAACCGTTAAAAACCGGTACCCTATCCCGCTTATTGACGAACTCTTTGACCGTATTAAAGGTGCCCGGATATTTACCAAACTTGATCTCCGTGGCACGTACAACTTAATCCGAATCAAGTCCGGTGACGAATGGAAGACAGCATTTAATACCAGGTATGGTCACTATGAATATCTAGTTATGCCTTTCGGATTGTGTAACGCCCCTGCTGTCTTCCAGGGATTTGTGAATGAGATCTTCTGGGACCTATTGTACGTCTGTGTCGTTGTCTACCTGGACGATATTTTAATATTCTCTCAGGATCTCTCCTCTCACCATCAACATGTGGCAGAAGTCTTTTCCAGACTCCGGAGAAACTTACTGTTTTGTAAGTTAGAAAAGTGCTCCTTTGAACCATCCCAAATTCCATTCTTGGGATATATAGTGTCCGGAGTAGGCCTGGAGATGGATCCTGAAAAAGTCAATGCCGTGCTACTTTGGCCCCAGCCAACTACCCTTAGGGCAATACAATGCTTTCTTGGCTTCGCAAATTATTACAGACGTTTCATTTTAAACTTTTCCTCTATTGCCTCTCCCATTGTGGCCCTGACCCGGAAGGGCGCTAATACCAAACATTGGTCTTCCGAGGCTCTTCAAGCCTTTCAGTCCCTGAAAGAAGCATTTTCTACCACTCCTGTTCTTCAACAGCCTGACGTGAACCTTCCTTTCTTCCTCGAAGTAGATGCCTCTAATGTCGGACTAGGGGCCATTCTTTCCCAAAGATCTGAACAACAGAAGTTTCATCCTTGTGCCTTCTACTCCCGGGGTCTTCTACCCGCTGAGAAAAACTATACCATCGGAGACAAGGAACTGTTGGCTATAAAAGTGGCATTGGAGGAATGGAGATATCTACTGGAAGGGGCTCGTCACCCTGTAACCATCTTCACCGACCATAAGAATCTTCTCTACCTGCAATCTGCTCAATGCTTAAACCCTCGACAGGCAAGATGGTCACTTTTCTTTCCCGATTTGAGCTTATAATAACCTTCAAACCAGCTGCAAAGAACAGAAAAGCAGACGCCTTATCTCGGGCGTTTGCGGCCCCCTCTGACATCGTGGATTGTTCCGATCATCCCATACTGGATCCCAAATGTGTGGCTCTGGCCACTTCTTCCACCAATGCGCTACCTTTTGGGAAACTCTTGTTCCGCCATCTCTACGTAGGAAAATATTATTATGGTACCATTCTTCCCGTTTTTCTGGACATTCTGGTGAACGAAAGACATTTGAGATCCTTTCTTGGAGTTACTGGTGGCCCTCTATTAGAAAGGATGTCAAAGAGTTTGTGGCCGCGTGTGAGATTTGCTCTCAATTCAAATCGCCCTGCAGAACACCGGCGGGATTACTCCAAACACTACCTATTCCTACCAAACCATGGACCCATATTAGTATGGACTTTATCACCGAACTTCCTCCTAGCAAGAGATGCAATACCATCTGGGTAGTGGTGGATAGATTTTCCAAGATGGCTCACTTTGTCCTTTAACTGGATTACCTTCTTCATCTACTTTGGCTGACCATTTTATCAAGGAGATCTTTCGGATTCATGGCTGTCCTTCCGAGATTGTGTCTGATAGAGGAGTGCAGTTCGTCTCCAGATTCTGGCGAGCCCTTTGCAAGACCTTGGGTATTCGACTGTCTCTATCATCCTCATACCATCCTCAATCAAACGGACAGACAGAGAGTCAATCAAGACCTTGAGACCTTCATAAGAATGTTCTCCTCAGCCAACCAAGATAACTGGGTAGATTTACTCCCGTGGGCTGAGTTTGCCCACAATAATATGTATCATGAGTCTTCTTCAAAGACTCCTTTTTTCGTGGTATACGGTCACCATCCGTCTCTCCCAGAGTTTCCTGCCCTCCCTCCCACCCAAGTCCCTGCGGTGGAGAGATTATCTCAAAATTTCAAAACCATCTGGTCTCAGGTGAAGTCCTCCCTGAAAAAGGCATCTGCCAGATACAAATTTTTTGCGGACAAAAAGAGGCGAGCCATTTCACCACTCAAGATTGGAGACCGCGTATGGCTTTCTACCAAAAATATTCGCCTGAAGGTTCCGTCCATGAAGTTCGCACCACGCATTATCGGTCCATACAAGATCACTCAGGTGATAAATTCGGTATGCTTCAAATTCCTTTTACCAAAGAACCTTTGTATCTCCAATGCCTTCCACGTCTCATTGCTCAAACCTCTTATTATCAACCGCTTCTCTGTTCCTCCTTCAGTACCTCGACCAGTACAGGTTTATCAGGAGGAGGAGTTTGAAATTACCCACATCCTAGATGCCAAAATTTCGCGAGGAATTCTTCGCTTCCTCGTACATTGGAGGGGCTTTGGTCCAGAGGAGCATTCTTGGATCCGTGCAGATGACCTCAACGCTCCAGCCCTGCTAAAAAAATTATATTCCAAATTTCCGGGCAAACCCGGTTCCAAGTGTTCTGTGCCCACTTTTAAAAGGGGGGTACTGTCACTCACCGGACCGTGAGTGCCTCTGCTCTGGTGCGTGGTTCCCTGTCATTCCTGCCAGCTCCTGTGCTGAACGCGGCCGCCCACCATCCTGTCGCATTGCGCATGTGCAGGATCCCTGAACTACTAACACCTTGCTTTTAAACCTAATTGGCGGATCAATCACCTCATCCTACTTAAGGCACCTGTGGCCTTAGGTTCATTGCCTGATCTTGATTCTCACTCCCTGTGAGTCTCTGAATGTGTTCCTGTGTTTAGCTCGTGTCTTCAGTTCCAGCTGATTCCCTGCTCTACTCCTCAAACGGTTCCCATACCGCTACAGACTGAATACTCTCCAGCTCGTGTCTTTAGTTCTCCAGCTGATTACCTGCTCTGCTTTCTCGAGTTACACATTGTTGCTACAGACTATTCGTTGTGCCTGCATATCTGTGTTGGACAAATCTTCTCACCACAGCGGTGGTACAACTTGCTACACGCAGACCACCGACTACCCCGCTACCTACCAGCACCAGTACAAGTCTCCTCATCACTACAGTGGTACAACTTGCTCTCCAAGTCACTGACTCATCTCATCTATAGCTCCAAGTCGCTGACTCATCACATCTATAGCTGCAAGTCACTGACTCATCACATCTATAGCTGCAAGTCACTGACTCATCACATCTATAGCTGCAAGTCACTGACTCATCACATCTATAGCTGCAAGTCGCTGACTTCCTCACTCATCTCCTATCTACCTGCTGTTCCTTACACTCCAACCATTCACCTCACTGCTCAGAGGTTCGTTGTGTAACTCTGCCCCTCTGGCAGCATTACCATCTGGTGGAACCTGGGTAGAAACTCCTAGTGCCCGTGACAGTTCCCAGATTTTTCTCAACACACGGTGGCAAAGCGAAGAGCTCTTCAATCAGTCACAAGAGCTCTAAGAAGTAATGATATTTCCTACAGATGGGGGTTCCCAGTGAAATTGTTGATCCACAGACACAACGTGCTGCATATTGTAAACTCAGTTGAAGAATGGACAAACCTTTTAACGTCCTGGAACCTTCCGGTATCTCAGTCTGACCCCAAAGCAAGAGCCCACATTTCTAATGACTGGTCTACTCAGGGGGATCGGGGTGCAGAGAATCTCCGATTCGGGAAGGGCTCCCTAGTTCGACCTGAGTTCTTTCTCCTTGAGGCTGAGACCCAAGAACACTTCTTCTCACAAGAGTCGGAGGTAGCTGTGGGTCAGTTTTCCACAAATTTTTCCGGGACTCTATCTCTTCACCTGATCTCTAGTGAAGGGATGGCCCTGCGCCGACTCACTCGCCGGACAAGGTTCTATTTGATCCACCTCTGCTCTCATCTATGTTATGTCTACTTGTTGCAATATTGCTAGAGAGAACTTTAATTAAGTTAATTTAAAGTTCGTTCCTATAAAGTTTGACTACCATTTGTATTTCCCCTTGCTTTGATAGCCATTTGTTTACTTCATAAATAGGAGGTAAATAATCTCCCTTTTGACAACCTAGTACATGTTAGTTCTTCTTGACTAGGGAATGTAGAATCACTGTATATTAGTCTGTTACGTTATGCATATTCTGTGATAGATTTTGATGTGTGCTCATATTTCTTTATCTACTTGACTTTAGACAGGTTATTGTTTAGGTTATACATGCGGGTAGTGGTGCCAACTGGCCCAGGCCAGGCACCCCAAGTTTGTGATTTTGCCGGTATTTCCCCTCTCCGGCAAAAATGTTAATCCTATATTTGGGATTATTTTTGTTTCCCCTCCCCCAGAGGGGATATGTAACCCCCCCCTCTTTTGCCACTCCCCATACCTTCTGGAACACAGCACCTGAAAACAAATACATTGACTCCATTAAGAGGCCAGGTCAACTTCAACCAGAGCCTTATAGATCGCTTCTTAGTTGTAATGCCTCCAATCCCTACCTCTAAGTGATGGTTACATTTCTGTCTCAGAACTCCCCTGCTAAACGGAGGCTGACGCTATCATCATTTCAAATATTGAAAGCCGACATTATAGCAATTCAGGAGACACATTTTGCAGCCAAAGCCCCACCAGTCTTTAGGGACCGGC
This sequence comes from Mixophyes fleayi, assembly GCF_038048845.1. NCBI lineage: Eukaryota > Metazoa > Chordata > Amphibia > Anura > Limnodynastidae > Mixophyes > Mixophyes fleayi. The sequence continues at coordinate 85,816,482 of NC_134409.1, forward strand.
GTTTTCCTATATGCTACACTGCAAATGGGCCTCATAAAAAGTGCGGAGTTGCCATTTTATTTAGCTCGAAATGCTCCTTTAAATTTTCTACAAAAGTGGAGGACAAGATGGGTAGATACCTGATCGTTATAGGCCAACTGAATGAGAAATGGATAACTTTGGTATCACTTTATGCCCCTAACTCCAGACAACTTTGCTTCCTGAAAAATACTTTAGCCCTGAGTGAAAAGGTTAAAAGAGGTAGTTTGGTGATAATGGGTGACTTCAACCTAGTAATGGAGCCTAAAATAGATAGATCTCTAAAACCAGGATCTAAACAGTCACAACCCTCTACCACCTCGGATATGGCCCTGAGTAGGATTTTGGCCGAATTTGGATTGTATGACGTCTGGAGAACAGCTAACCCTACAGATAGAGAATACACCTACTTTTCTACAGTACACAATACCTACTCTAGGATTGATCTCATCCTCTCGGACAAATGGTCCTTACAAAACACACATAAAACACAAATTCTCCCCATGTCGTGGTCTGACCACGCTCCGTGACATGGACATGGAAATCTAACCGAACGCCCTTTGCGTTACTGCCATGGCGGCTGTCAGAACACCTATTATCCTCGCTTGAGGCAAAATTAGAGATAAAAGATGCTATTCACTCCTTCACACAAACTAATGACCGAGCTGATACCTCGGTCTTTACTTACTGGTGCGCCCTTAAGGTGGTAGTTCGGGGCAGGATTAATCAAGTAGCTGCTAGATTACATAAGGCGAACTTGTATCTACAGACGAAACTAGAGGCAAAACTTAAACTTTTAGACACCCATAACAAAACACACTCGTCCAAAGCGCTAAACCTCGAGAGAATGCAGGTTAAAGCCGAATTGCAAAAACTTCTTATGCAACGTACCCAAATGGCACTATCTAAGCTGCGCCAAAAACATTATATAGCGGGTAACAGAGCGAGCGGATTGCTGGCACATAAACTTAGGGGACTGCAGGCCCGGAATCATATTATAACCATATTAGAACCATTACGACTTCCAAGGGCACTAAGATTACTAACCCTAAAGCTATTGCAGACTCTTTTGCAGCTTTCTATACAGACTTATACAATTTACATACCGACACCTCCACCCATCAGCCGACAGAACATGATATTGCCACCTTTTTGAGGGATCTCCCCCTGCCAACTATATCCCCCTCTCTCAGGGAAGAACTAAATGCCCCTTGGTCCTTAGATGAGATAGATAGGGTCATTAAACAACTCTCTAAGAATAAGGCACCTGGCCCTGACGGATATAGTAACTCATTCTTCTCCACATTCCAAGATGTACTGTCACCTATCATTCTTTAACTATATGAGGCCGGGACCCACTCTGGTTCCTTCCTATCTGAGATGTTAGTATCCCATATAGTAGTTATCCCCAAACCTGGAAAAGACCCTACTGATTGCAAGAACTATCGTCCCATAGCCCTTTTAAATTCTGATGTTAAAATATTCGCAAAACTGATTGCTAACAGACTCGCTCCTATCACCCCGAAATTGATCCACCCAGATCAGGTGGGCTTCGTGACAGGTAGACAGGGCCCTGATAATTCGAGACGTATACTTCATTTAATAGAACAATGCCATAAGAATAATGATAGCATGTTACTGCTATCCCTGGATGCTGAAAAGGCGTTCGGTAGGTTACACTGGTCTTATATGTCTCAGGTCCTTCACACCTTCGGGTTTGCCGGCAGTATCTTAAAGCCCATTTTATCCTTATATTCGAACCCTTCAGTGCGAGTGTATAGTGATGGATTTCTTTCTCTAAATTTTTCAATTGCTAACGGGACCCGACAGGGCTTTCCCATGTCCCCCATAATATATCTGATGGCCATAGAACCGTTGGCGGCACGGATAAGACTTGACCAAAGATGATCAGGTTTAGAGGTGAAAGGGACATTCCATAAAGTGTGCCTATTTGCTGACGACGTGCTCCTATTTGTGACTAGCCCGGAGACCTCGCTGCCAGCAATCCAGGACCTGCTGTTACAGTTTGGGAAAGCCTCCCTTTATAAATTGAATACTTCAAAGACAGAAGTTCTCCCTTTAAATGTCCCTGTAGACACATTACAGTCTTTAAAAGATAAATTTAATTACTCCTGGAAAACTACTGGACTTACTTATCTTGGGATTCAAATAACCCCTCACTTAGATTTAATTATAGACCAGAATTTCTCTATACTACATCAACAACTATTGAAGCTTATAGGCTCATGGATATGCTTCGAGGTCTCTTGGTTAGGCAGGATCTCAGCGTTTAAAATGATGCTTCTCCCTAAATTAATGTACCTATTTCGCATGCTCCCATTTTGTCTTCCCCCGGGGTTGCTAGCCAAATTGACCTCCCTGTTGAAAACATATGTCTGGAAGTCCAAACCCCCCCGTATTGCTATGCAGCGCATGACTAGAGGGAAACGACAAGGGGGACTGGCCCAGGTTCGAGACTGGTATCTCCCAAGGGGAGTGAAACCTTGGGTAGATCTGGAGTTAGCGTGTATTCCAGAATTCCCCTTGACAGATCTTTTATGGATACCTGTTCAGTGGAGACCTCCTGTGGAGACCTTGCCGGCCCTTATCAGAGATACCTTGACTGTGTGGGATCGGTTATGCCGGAGTACCAAGGGGCTGCTGCGTCCCACGACGGGTGTGTCTCTGCGGGTGGTCGCCAAACAAATACCAGACTTGAATCTTTCTGGATGGATTGGTAGTGGTATTCAGACTCTAGGACACTTGCTGGACTCGAGTGGGCTCTTTTCCTACTCACACCTCAGTGCCCTATATTCGTTGCCCAAAGGCGACTTTTACAAATACCTCCAAATCAGGCATCTATTAACTTCCCTACCGTTGAGTATTCCGGCAATAGGCCCTCCCTTAGCCAGGTATTACTCCCCATTAACTAAAGGTAATAGTAGAGCCAGTATTACCCTCTGGTATAAAACCTTATTGAGTCTGGATATCGCTCCTAAGTCTAAACCTCAGATCAAATGGGAATCAGACCTTCAGTTAGATTTGTCAGAAGAAGACTGGGAACATATTTTCGCCAACTCCTTTAAAATGTTCAAGTGCCTTAACCATACTGAGATGCTGGTAAAATTATTGAATAGAATGCATGTTACCCCAGACAAACTTCATAAAATCTGGCCTTCCATATCTCCACTATGTTGGCGTAATTGTTCTGAGCGTGGTGATATTTTCCATATATTTTGGTCATGCCCTGTAATAAGGCCTATATGGAATAAGGCCTTTCAATTGATAATCTCAGTCCTTCGTCACTCGGTCCTCCCCACACCAGAGTTAGCTTTATTGCAATACTATCCCCCTACTCTTCCCAGTTGGGATAGATACGTGACAGGCCAGATATTGATAGCAACCAAAGCAGCTATAGCTCAGGCTTGGAAGCAGCCTCTCCCCCCTACCCTGGCCAAGGTGATCTCCAAAATCAATTTCAATTTCGAAATGGAAACCCTGGGTGTCCCATATTCCACGTCAACATTGTCCCCGCTGATTAAGTGGAGAGCCTGGCACAATTATGTGACAGATGGGGAGGGAAATCCATCACGTTCTCTACCCTCGCCCTCTAATGACGCTGGTGAATGATCCTTTGTTTGTTGGCGTGTAAGGTATTAGTCAAGCCTAATGTATGCAACGAATAGTCAGATACATTTGATTTTGATTCTGTATGTTTTCAAGTGCATTGTGTTTGTGTTCCATCCCCTTTATGTACCCTTTCCCCCCTATTTTTTCTTCTGTACCCCTTTTGAAAAACTTTAAAAACCAATAAAAATTTTATTCGTTAAAAAAAAAAAATAATTTCCCACTAAAATCAAGTTAGTTTGTAGCAAAATATTTAAAAACAATCAAAGTTAAAAAATGTGCATATGGGGGATGTGTTTAAAATGGTGGAAATACCACCAACCTCGCTATGTGAATTTATGTATTTTCAAAAAAATAATGGCTATTATCCTATTATGTGTCTATTCATTCATATAAATGACCCCCCTATGTGTATCATGTCTAAGTATTTCTCACTTTGTGAGATCTCTTGTATGTCTCCTGTAGGTATAAAAATAATATTTACATTGTTACACAAAAATGACCAGACATCTGATTATAAAATACCACCAGTAAAAAACTGGGTTAATGTGTTTTTTCAAAATAATTTTTAATGTAGCAGTCTTTATCTCTGACAATGTATTATATTGTTACTATTAACAGTGGTAGCAAATAAAGATTTTGCTGGTAAAACATATCACTCACAAAGTCAATAGTCTAATGATTGTTTTTTGACTTCAATATAATTTTCCAACAGAGTTATATTACTCCTTGGTTAATGAAGCTCACTTATTTATTTATTATTTATTATTTGTTGGTAAACGTAACGATCACACAATAAGAGATCTAACTGTTGTTTTTTTTACCTCAATATAATTTTACCAACAGAGCTATATTTCTTCCTAGTTATAAAAATCTCAAATTCTGATTAGCCACCAATTGTATGTATTCACCTCATTGATTTAAAATAATCTGCCCAAAGAAAGTTATAATTTATATAGCAGCAGTTATTATTATAATTATGAGTTGCAAATATTTCAAGTCACTAAATCCCACCTACTTTTGTGTTGACCCCACGTACAGTTGATTTGGTCCCACCCACATGAGACCACTTCAAGAATTTTTTCCAGGGCCCCTTTAAGTTCCCAATCCGCCTCTGTTTGTGTCTCTCCCTGCATCATCATTCCCAGTTTCATGTATGCCAGCAACAAAAATTTGCATAGTCAACAAACTTTTATTCCAATAACTATGCTGTGTTAAAATTTAAGTGAAACTTACAATGATCAGTTACAAAAATGTCAGCAAAATTTGGCATGGCATCTGCAAGCTTTCCCAGGAAGTTAAACACAGGTAGGCTTAATCTGATGCTGGCAACTTCTGATAACTGAAAAAGAAATAATAGCAAAAGGTCACTCTCAAAATATATGTAAACTATTGACCTATCTTTCACAGACCAGGGCTATTTACTTTAGTTTCTGAATTTCTGAAAACCTAATTTGGAAAAATGAAATGACTTATCCAATCTAAGGTTATTTAATGTGTATATTCTGTGTTGGAGTAATAGTTTCACTCAAGGCAAGCCAAAGCTGGCAAAAATTAGTGCAGTTAGTAAACAAAATGTCTACCAATATTTGTCCGGCTGACTGTTTTTTTCTCTTTACAAAAATAGCAAAGGTGATATTTTTGCCTGAAGCCACCAGGAATTCCTCATTTTCCAAGACAATACACGTTGTGTTTTGAATAAAAGCTTTTGAAGCACTAAGTTGCCCCGTTCCCTCCTCCCCTCCACTCCAAACATCTTCAATTCCGTGCGCACCAGTGCAGAGTGGATCAGCAGTGTACAGATAATACTTCCCAGCTTTTCCACCCGCGTGACAAGGCCCTCAAATCAGGACTCACCAGTCTTATTGGGATTTATACATAACAGTTAATTTTATTTTTAGGGGAGCTAAACTTAATAATTATTCTAACAACAATGATTGAGGATCACTCAGTCTACATGCAGTGCACTGATAAATTCGATTAGATAAGTCACTTTTATCAAAATATATACATACAGTATATTCAACATTCTGTTCATGACCAATACCTGCTAATAGTCTAAATATGTAGCATGCATAAGGGGAGGGGCTTATTGAAAAGTGGCTGTGGGTTTTTAAATTAAAATGTGGGTGTGGTGTCAGTATATTCAGGTAGGGCTTATTTTGGCTAGATTTTGCACTTGTAAATGTTGGGAGGTATATTATCAGCCTCATGTGATTTTAAGTATTTATATACTGAGTAATAATTATGTTATATTATCATAAATGACTTCTGAAGATGGGTCACTCTACATCAAATCAACACAGGGGGCCTGAATCATTACTGATCTTATCTTGTGTGGAAGTTGCAATGCATATTTTAAGAACAAACAGGGATAAAAGAAAGTCGCGATTCAACAAGGAACAGAAGTTCAAAAACACGTCTTTCTTAAGCCATTTACGCAGCGGAAAATAAGATGCAATGGATCTCAAGCAGTCAATTCATCTTAAGAGGATCGCTTCTTAAGATCCACTTCTTATTTAAAGATAAGAAGGTGTTAAGTAACAGCAAATGTGGGAGGTGCGAAGGGTTTGTTTACAAATTGAAAAACACAATCCGAGTGTATTGTTCAGAACTGTTATTATCCAATTAGTCTTTTTAACACTTACATGCTTATATAACCTTGGACAAATTACTTTGATGTGTTAATGACCTAAATCAACACACCTTCTTATGCACCTACGTGAAAGATCATGTAATGTGTTTTATTTGAATTGAGAATGTGGATGCAAATGCATCTCATAATAATTTGCTAGCATTTATAAAAATTTATATTAATATCGTTACAAAATGCATAGCGTACTTTTCCATAATCAAGACATAGGAGAGTACATACAACCTCCACACAAAGAAAGGTCATGAGTCAGGAATCAAACTCATGACTCCATTGCTGTAAGGTGGATTGGCTAACCACTAAGGCAATGTTCAGTTAGAAAAATAAATACATTCTATAGACTAGCGTGAGAAGCACAACAATACAGCATGTGTGTAACAGATGTAAGAGCTAGATAATAGTGCTTTAAACAAAAAAAACAAACACTGGCACTTCCTTATTACAAAAAAATATATGCCAGTTAACATCTGCATGGTTACCTTAGTGGTTTGTACTTCTGTCTCACAGCATTGGTGTCTTAAGTTCGAATACCAAACATGGCCTTAGCATCTGTGTGCAGCTTGTGGGCTTGAATTAAGAAGGAAAGGAATACAAGAGGAGTTTTGTCCAAACCAGCAGATTGCTTTAATTAGCAAGGGATAGTGCTGGACTATTAATTAACACATAAGGAAAGTAATGGGTTTTTTTCACGTAACACACAAACACTTGATTTTTAGTTGAGCTACAACATGCTCTATCACAATTATAAACCTGTCCTCATATTTTACATTTTCCTCCCCCTCAACTGCAACTTTGTAAGGCAAAGATGCATTTTTAATTTTTAATGTTTTTGGCTCAAAAATGAATCTGGCCCACAGAGCACTTTCATTCACATTATCTGCATGCTGCCATCTATTACTACGAATGTTCTTAGACTTTTGGGGGGAGCGGGTTGATTTGGAGGGGACATGCTTCTTTGAGTTTAATGCAAGTATTGTCTGCAAACCTTTTATTTTTTATTCATGTACCGCTTGTATGTTATGTACTCAGCTTCCCTACAAATCAATGCAGACAACACTTGAGCAGCACAGTGGGCTAGTGGTTAGCACTTCTGCCTTACAGCACTGGGATCATGAGTTCGTTTCCCAACCATGGCCTTATCTGTATGGAATTTGTGGCCCATTAAGCGAAGTAAAGTCAAAAATAGAGGAACTTTGTAAAATTGGTGAATTTGTTTAGCACCTAAGTAAACTAATGGCTGTTCTTTCAGGTACCACACAGATACATTGAAAGTTGAAAGTTAATCTAGGACATGCCTTACCACAAATATAAATATATACCAACTTTTTCAATATACCTCCAATCAAACATGCTTTGACAAAGTTACTCCTTTTATTGACTAACTTTTCTTAACGAATCTTGCCCTGTATGTTCTACCCATGTTTGCTTTTTTTTTCCTCCGTGAACTCCATTTGACTTCATCAATCAAAATGCATACTAATACTTGCATTTGCTCATATCAAATTGATGTGTGTATGTGTTTGGGGATTGTGTTCTCTGTACAGCGCCACTGAATTGCTGGTGCCATCATAAATAAATAAATGATGAAAGAAATGATGATGTAGTGCAAAGGGAACAATGTAAATTAAATATTAATGTATGTTCTAAATGTCCATCCATTATTGACTAAAATAACCTTGAGACATTTCTTGCAATTAAATTACAAAACACATACACACCATTTTTTTAAAACTAAATATTTTAACAATAAAATATCAAAGGAAAACATTATATAGCATTTTTTTTTACAATTAATATTGTTTGTACTGTACTGTCAATTTTTATCCATTATTTTGGAATACTTTTAATATTTTTTCAATATTTTGTCAAATCCTTTATTATTTCCTCTTTTGAATTTGGATTTTTTTCCACAGGCTGGGTGTCTATAAGCTGTTTAAAAAAAAGAAGAAAAAATAGCATTCTTAGCTAATTGTTCAAACATATATTACTTCAAAAGGTGTACTTTGTTTACCCCATTTGACAGGATCAGCAGAGGCAGTGTTGCATAACTAAAATGCCGGAAAAGGTTAATGGTATGCCAAAGACAGTACTAGACAGAGAATTAATAGTTCTGGGTGGCAGATGTATTTATATATACACATTTGTCTGGTGGCCTTTGAGGGTGGGGGAAAGTTTACTTGAGTCACCAAAAATATTATTATGGCCATCATGTTTAAAAACTGTGGAATGGACAATAGCTATTGGGAATATGGCATGTGGTTAATCATAGTTTTTGCTCAATGTGAGAATACCACCCTTAGCTGGGATGGCAGTTACCCTCTGTGAGATTCAACTTACTCCGGTAGACCAGAGTATATCCAAAATAGGGCTTTATTACGACAGCACAAGATCACAAGACGTTCACAAGATACAGGTTAAAAGGTAGCATGCATCCTCCAGCAGCCTCTTGCAGTCAGAAATTCCAAAGTAATAATCTCAGTCTCGTTCAGAGTCTCAATCTTCCGCAATATTACCACTACCGTTTAGCTAGACATTTATCATGTCGCCCAGCCTAGGGCTCCGATTCATCAAGGAACGCAAACGCATACGCATCTGCTAATTGGTTCTGTGCATGCGCGAAACGCCACATACGCTACACAATCACGGCATATACGTCTCTCAAAGTCAACTCAATCTCAAAGTCCAACGCAAATATATTTGAGATGGCTGCTGACCACTTGAGAACAAGGGGTGGGAATGGGTGGAGAGTAGGCGCGGACTGGGCGGAGATGAGATATTACTTTAGTAAGGTAGGCGTTGTGCTTTTTCACTTGCGAACAGTAGGCGTTCCCTCTGTGCAGTTAAGTGAAACTGACGTCACTCCTGTCTCAAATCTTTCACAAAAGTTAAGGAAGGTCAGGGTCATGTTTAAATTCAAAGCACCTAGCGCAAACAGCTGTTAAAAGCCTTTAGAAGCATACTCTGCGTATGAAAAAAAAAAAACCATATGCTAAGCAAGCACACATATCAATATTTGGTTTTTTAATCTGAAATGTTAAAAAAATAATTAAAAAACAAAAAATAAATAAATAAATATATATATATATATATATATATACACAATGTTCCATTACTGTGATTGTGTTGTAAAAAATACTCTTGCCTTTACACACACCTCTTTCTACTAAATGCCACTGCCAGGTCTAACATGTATAATTATATTTAGGCCCTTAGGGTTAAAATTGGAACTGCCGGAATGTCGGAACGCCAGATTTAATTAGCTTCATATAGCGCACTATGCTGCTTGCTGGCTCTTCAGTAAAGAGGCCTGGCTTTTATAGGCCTCTACACTGCAGTTTGGTATGCTAGGCAGATATATTTGCTACTATCACTCCCTAACCATTCCGGCTGCCAAAATGGAGTGCACACTCCATTCCCCATTCATTACAGTTGCCAAAAGGGAGTGCACACTCCATTCCCCATTCATTACAGTTGCCGGAATGGAGTGCAGCGTGCATGATAAAAAAAAAAAATTTACTTTTATTGTAGCACTAACATTCAACGTTGGCATAAATATTGATGTTAATTCTCTTTACAATCACCATTCGAATTACTGTCAATGTGAAATGGATAATGTGACACTTGTTGATGGTGCTTTTGCATGCAAAACTAGTATGAACCGTAAGAAACATTATTACTAATTAAACACATGATATATGCGCCTTTAACCAGAGTGTATTATGGCCCCAAGAACACTTTTAACATCAACACAAATATGGCAAGCATATTAATGATCCCTCAGAGACAAGAGCATTGGTGAGGACTTGAACTCACGCATGCATGTTTGCAAGGTAGAGTAGCTAGCTGCTGCGCCAATGTACAAGTGATGAAAACAACATGTCAATCAAAGTTAATAGAACTAAAAGCTGACAACCTACTTCAATCATAAGTTGTTTTTCATAAAACTTTGTTAAAAAGACCAATACTTAGAAATATTAAACACATACAGATTCGGTACATGCAGAGTGAAAATTTCTGCATATTGAAATGTAGCCATGTATATTAATACAAACCCAAAGTATAATAATATTGCTAGCACTTCTAATTATTCCTTTTTCTCTAAGGTTATTTTGGACACTTAGGTTTTTTTCACTTTTGCCAGTAGAGATTTCCTATGTATTTGCAATCAAGTAATTTGGACCAACTGCTTTTCTCTGTTGTAGCTGACCACACTGTTCAACATGCCATATGACACAACAAAACATACTAAAGCACTCTTAGATAAATGACTGGGTGTAAGACATAAACTGAAACATACAAAGTTAAGCCACGTACAGGTATTATTCAAGGTTCAAACACTTTACCTTGTCATTAGCAGCTCGTTTCTTTAGCCACTAAGGTATACTTCAGATGGAAACACCCACACCAAACTGCACATGAACTATTTGCACACAAAAATGTCCTTCAACAGAATTAATTGAACACTTGAACACACCTTCTTAGTAACAGACAGAAAGGATCATGTTTGGTGATTTGAAAATCAAGAAAGCAATGTGTAGTCTAATGAATATCAGATATTTATACTATAAGAACTAAACACAAACTTGTTTTAATCAGTATAAAATAAAAGAGAGTTACTCATAACCACCATTGCATAGACCCAGCATCAGATCTCGTCAGCTGATACCTGGCCTATACACCTGCATATACTTAGCTCATTACAATCACCTATAAAATACACCCTCATGCACACTAAAAGTTTGTTAGAAATCAATAGATAGTACTGTGATTTGCTGCTGGTGGGTTCCTTAATTGCATTTTATTTGTATTCAGTGTTATCTAAAGTTACTGTATTATAGGCACTTTAAATGTTTTCAAGATGTTTGATGTTACACAATAACAGTGCATTTTGTATTGCAGGTTTAATGAGCATTTTAATGTGTCTAATTTGACTATTGATTTGTAACCTTTTTTTTAGGGGTGTGGTGTTGTGAAGCATTTCAATCTTATACCTATTATTTAAACTCTTATGTGGTATAGCAAACTTTCCATGGTTCATGTTTATTCCACAGATCACCAGCCCTGAAGAAAATGTGGAGCCTGGACACCTAACCTTCAACACTGATTTGCAAGGTAAAAAAAACATCAAATATGGTTTTTCACACTTGGGGTACTATCTGTCAGTCCACACAAACTATTGTATTGGGATTTATGTTAATGAATTTTTCATTTTAAGAAACAAATACAAATGTTGGAACCAGATACTTGGGAGGGAATCAAAAGTGTACCTTTGATTTTTGCTAAATCGAAATGCTGCTGGAAGGCCTGTGTGTGGAATTATGGAGCTTATCAGATGTGCCTTTTATAGGCAGAACAGTTTGAACAATAATGTTGCTGATTGTTGTGTTTATAGCAAAACTAAAGGCTTTCCTTTGTGTACTAACAGGCCTTGGCTGGGACATGTCTGGCTAACATGAAAATAATTAAGGTGGATTGCAAATGTCCATTGCATCCAGAAGGCAACTGACATGGACTTGTAGGCTTTTTCAGCTTGTAAGTATATATTTATGGTCCTATTATGTCATTTGTGGACTTGTATTACAGTTAAGATAACATATTGTAGATTTTAATGCTCTAAAGTACAGGTGTGTACAAAGAACACTGGCAATGAATTTGTTACTTTAAATTGGCCCAAGGTTGTTTGCTTTCTATCTGATATTTGAAACATAGAAGATAGGCATTATGGGTTCCTGCATGAGCTGCCTTGCTACACTTCTAAGCAATGCTTAGAAAGGAGTTGTTTTAATAGTTTATAATGTTTCAGTTGCTTACTGTAAATGTATTATCCCCAATTATTATGTAGAATGTTTTTGAGATACTCATTCAATTGTAACTCTCTGCTGTTTTGGACACTGATTAACACCCTACACAAGCTTCACTCCATTGTCCATCTAGACACAGGTTTCTTCTGGGTCACTTGCTACCTAGATAACTGCTCCTGTACTATAGGCACCTGTTGCAAAATCTCCCTTACAATATCACTCTCTATTGAGGTTTGGCAAGAATTAATTTTGTGTACAAATGATGTAGATTAATATGGAACACCAGCTGTCCCAATGTTTGGGAGGATGTGCCCATGGGGAATGCAGTGGATGAGTGAAAGTATCTATAGTGTTTGGAATAATATGTAAGAGTAAAGGGCTGTTGCTGGTCGAAATTTTACTGTCACAAAAATAGTACTTTGAGGTTCATGTGGCTTGTGTACAATAGGCAATTTGAACATTATGTAACTTTATTTTGTGGTGGGACTTTCAAGGCACAAATGATGCAAAACACACAGCTAAATCAAGCTATATGAAAAACTCATAATACAGTATTACAGAGAGTAATGTGTTGAACATTACAAGACACTTTCCAGGCTACATTACAGGGGACACCTTCATGTGCACCAAGGCATATACTAAGCACATTCTTATACGTTGTATGTGAGCTAATCTTGCTGAAGCAATGTTTTGTTTTTACATTCAACAGGCCAAGCTGGTGTGCCTTTTGGAGTTCAGCAGTTCGTGTGTCACTACACGTAGAAGTATTTCTCCAATGCTGCTTATGTTTCTTGACTTTGCCCAGATTGTCTACTCTTGATGCAAGTAACTTGGGCACATAGACCACTGTCTTATTTGCTATGTATTCTGCTGCAACTATAGAATCATGTTTGTTAACAATAAATGTGACCATGCATGAGTGTCATCAAGCACTCCCAATCAAGTATCTGCTGACTACAACACTGCTGTGCTTTGTATTGTCATACACAAGGATCCATACATAGTCCTTTGGGGCATGTTTAGGCACATGTCTACTTGTTCAATATATTGATGGCATGTTTGGTTTTTGGGGCATTAGCCACATAATGACCCTCCCCTGAATTCACACTATATGTAGTGGTTTTAACCTTTAATATTAGAGATATTTGTGTATTTAGTATAGTCTCTTTGGGTGTTGCACGTTTTAGAATGTGGTATTGTGCACGTTCAACATGGTCTGTGCACTTACAGAGATAACCAAAACACCTCTGTCAGTGTTTCTTAATTGTTGATGGCATTGGCTGCCACACTTCCTAGACTAGGACCTATTGAAACCAACAGGCCCAAAAAAACACTTGCAACTCACACAGCTTTGTTTGGAATTGTGGCCACAGACAAATGCTACACACAAAGTCCACTTATTCAAGGCCAAGGTCTTTGTGTCAGATGCAAGTTCTGCATATGTTGGAGTTGGTCTCCACATAATTTTGTATTTCCTTTTTGGACAGCACTGTTGGTTGTTACACTTAAGCTATATTGTGTATTGGTGCAGTCATGCAATGTTCCTTTGCAGCAGCACACATATACACACTTTGAAGCCTAGTAATATGTGTGTAAAATCTCAGGTTTTTAGTTTGCACACATCTGTCATATTGTGCATTTTGTGGCCTTGAAATTCAGGGGTACAAGTATTATGGATGTGAACTAAAATGTTCATATTGGATTGGGGTGTAAGAATTATTTATTTTGCACTAACTTTCACATTGCTAATGGGGCTTGCAAAAAATCTAACCTTGCCCTTACAACACAATCATGTTGGGAATATCTGCAAGGGGTTGTGTGTATGTATAACTTCTATTTTGGCCCTATTTTGTGTAGAGTAAGACCAATGTCTGCATTAACGTTTGTGTGTGTGTGTGGTAGCTCAAATACTTTCAAAGTGTGACGCATAATACCACTGAGGCCACAAAGTAATTCTCCTCAGGCAGCAGAGTGACCATACCTCCAGATTGGCAAGCAGTAAGTACTGAACACTGGAATACAATCTGTAGTGAGAATTAAAACCCCAGGCCAAACATAGTGGTTGAGACAAAAGTGCATTTAGAATTATATTCAATCAATAAGCAGAGTTTGGTGTGGCTAAGTACCTAATAGGCTAGGAATATGCCATGTCTGCATGGACATCCTGTGACCAACAGGCACTGTGGTTTGTAAAGGAAAGCACTACCAAGAGGGCTAATGTTAACTGTGCACAACCATGACACCACTTGATGTAGAGTCCAAAAATTGCATGCACCAAATCAAAGACAGATATTCCAATCCAAATGACAGGTAGGCAAAGCACTCCCCAAACATTTGTACAGTTCTACTTTGAAAAGCCATTACCCTACTACAAATGTATACTCTATTTCAAACACCTTTTGATGACCGCATCCAAACCAAGCTACCACCATGGCAAAACTGACACTATATGGTGTAAGATTTACTTACTGTCCCCCTAGAGTGTGTGGCCTAGCCTAGCCCACACTAACACTATTAATAAATTGTGTTGGTACACAGTCCCATAGTCTCTCTGAGCTCAGTTCCACACTGGGGTTGGATTTGATGCTAACAATTGGTTAGATACACTGTATGTTATTTATTTTTGTTAGTATGATACTTCCTATTGGTCACTTATGCCTAATGGGTAATTGTATGTGTATTCTCAATATAACACATCAATAACATGCATTTCCAGGTAGGCCCATTTGGCATTAACAATATTGACACCCGTTTGCTCAAATCTCTGGGCCAAATAACTGTCCTGTTCCCAGTATGCCAGAGCCTGCTCAGTGAAATTGCTAATTTGCAGGAGAAAAGAAAAAGGACATGTGGGATGAAAGAACTGATTTAATTGAGAAGCCAGGTGTACATTGATGTTTCCTCACTGCAAAGCATAGAGTACTCATTTTGTCTGCGGCGGACGCCATATTTTTGGTGGGGGAGAGAACCATTACACACAGGTGTCAGAAAGATCGGCGTGTGACGTTAGCGCGGCCATACGTGCTGAGAGAAAAAATCATAGTGCAGACTCCTTGATTTTGTGATAATCAGGAGATAGCATTTTGCTACTTTGAAAAATGAGGACTGCTATCTTCACTCGCAGGGAGCTGAGGGTGCTCACAGAGGCTATGGATGACATACCCTCTGGGCGGTATGTGAGCAACGAAGTGAAGCTGCGGGCCTACCAAAAGGTCAGCAGATACCTGGGCCGGCGCTTCCACAAGCACCGCACCACTGTCCAACTCCAGTGGCGCTGGAGTGATCTCCGCCGGCGTCAGCCGAGCTACGGCAGGAGATTGTAAGAAGTGAGTTCTCTATTAATCGCCAAAATCGTGTGTAAAGATATTTTGTGGGTTATATGTATCCAACTATGTGCACCCAAATCACCTGACATGGCCTACCACTACACTACATTACATAACAATCTTTCTCCACACTGGACAAGTCATTCCCCTTCCAATGCACCAAACCTGCTTTGGGTCCTGTCTCCTACATTTGCCTACTTTCCCACATGATTTATTGAGAGACTTAAGTACATTAATGCAGGATTTGGATTCAAGCTCTCAAACTCTTGACCCCCCCAGTGCTGTAACTTGCTGACCTAAGCTTCAAAACCATTTGCAGAATTGAGTGCCAGAAGTGTTTTTATTATTGCCAACACGTTTGAAAGGCAGATTTGATAAACAAAACACCTTAGCGCATTTTCAAAGATGTGGAAGGTCCAACTGGCTATTTGCACTGTGAGGGTGTCCCAAGAAAGGACTATTTATATATTATTGCCATCATCCACAGTATTTGATATCCCACAACTAATTACCTGGCGCTGTAGTGAGATAACACATTCACATCTATACCTGACCCATAGTAGGTTGCAGAATTTAAATACCCAAAGATTTCCACACAGAGTACTGGCAATTTCGAACAAATCCCAATTACCACGCCAGTAGTATGTTTTGGAAGTGTGGGAGACAACACATGCAAGTATAGTGAAAACTGGAATAATCCACACAGATTGTCACGAGCCGCGGCGGTAGTCACAGCCGCCGCGGCTCACTTCCTGCCTGCCCCAGTGTCCCGGCCGTCACCATGACGACAGGGACGTCACATCCTTCTACCTCCCGACCATTGCTGAGGCAACGGCCGGACGCCCAGCACTGTAGCGCCGCGTCCCGGCAACAGGGGACAGCTGGGCGCGTGCGCAGGGAGATCTAATAGCCTCCTGGCTATTAGACTGTGATTAATTCATTAATCAGCTCCTGGAAGTATTTTCAGAGCTAGAATCTGATTGGCTCATCTGTACATTTAAGGCAGTGAGGTCTGCAGCCTCACTGCCGGTTATAGCGTTCTGTCCTCAGTCCTGCTGCCTGCTTGTGCTATCCGTTTGGTTCCTGCTACCTTGGATTTGACTACCCGTGTTTTGACCCCTGCTTGTTCTTGGACCTGTGACCCTTCTCTTCTGACCGCGACCTTTTGCCTGGATTTCGGATTTTGCTTCTCTACCTGTGTGTCTGACCCTTCGCTTGTCTCTGGATTTTTGCATCTTTGCTTGTGACCCTTTGACCTAGGATTCTCCTTTACTATTGCCCGCCAATCAATCCACTCCTGGGTACTCCTTTAAGCCAGTATACGTTACTCGACCCTCGGTCGGCCCGCAGCCCAGTCTGTCACCACCATTAGGGGCTCCAGCGAACACCGGGCCTTCAGAGTAGTCACCGAGTTTCATTGTACTGGCTTGGGAGTTTCTAACATTATAACCGGCCTAGGAAGATTGGTATCATACGGCCATGGACAGCGAGGAGTCGAATCTGTCCCCAGCCCAGATTCTGGCCAACCAGATACAGGCGGTTTCCCAAGTGGTGCAGAATTTATCCCAGCGTCTGGCAGTCCAAGAAGGGGCTTCTAGAGACCTGCAGCTCCAGCAAGTTCCCGCTGGTGACACACCAGAGCCTAAAATGAATTTGCCTGACCGATTCTCTGGAAGCAGGCCAGCCTTCCGTAATTTCAAAGAGAGCTGCAAGTTGTACTTCCGTTTGAAACCACGTTCCTCGGGTTCCGAACAACAAAGGGTAGGGATCATCATCTCTTTACTCCAGGGTGATCCTCAGTCTTGGGCTTTCTCCTTGCCTTCAACAAGCCCAGCCTTGCAGTCAGTGGATGCCTTTTTTCAAGCTCTGGGGTTATTGTACGATGACCCGGACAGGGTAGCCTCAGCTGAGGCTCATCTCCGAACGCTAATGCAAGGACGTCGCTCAGCGGAAGAGTATTGTGCGGAATTTCGGCGATGGTCCACTGATAGCGCCTGGAACAACCCAGCATTGCGAAGTCAATTTCGCTTAGGACTTACAGAGCAGATTAAGGATTCCTTAGTCCAGTATCCGATATCCGACACGCTGGAGAACTTGATGCAACTTGTCATAAAAATTGATCGTCGGATCAGAGAGAGGAAGGCTGAACGGGAGTCCTCTGCTCTGATGGACGTTTTCACTAGCTCCGATAACACTTTGCCCGATTCCTCTGAACCCATGCAATTGGGCACTTACCGCTTGCCTCCGGAGGAGCGCTCCAGAAGACGCTCACTAGGCCTGTGTATGTATTGTGGTCAACCAGGCCACTTAGTTCGCTCATGTCCCAATAAGCCGGGAAACTCCAAAGCCTAAGTGCAGGTGAAGAGGTGCGCTTGGGCCTTCAGATTACCTCTTCAGAAAATTCTTTATTAGTCCCTGGTGGTCTAACTTTCTGTGGGAGATCCATGGACCTGAAAGCTTTTCTTGACAGTGGTTCGGCTGGTAATTTCCTGGTTATACATTTGGTTCAGACGCTTGATATTCTGCATATCAAGTTAGGATCAAGCATCACCACATGTGGTTTGGATGGTAACCCTTTGCCTGGGGGAAGGATACTCGCTAGGACTCCAATGGTTCGGTTGTCTGTAGGAGTTCTCCATACAGAGGAGCTCTCCTTCTATCTTATTAGTTGTCCCTCTGCTCCTTTGATATTGGGGTATCCCTGGCTTCGCAGTCATAATCCCCCTTATACTGAAAAAATTGGAGAGATTACTCGTTGGAGTCCCAAGTGTTCCACGTCTTGCTTGACCCTGCCGCTTAGAATCTTACAGCCTAGTCCAGACTTGTTGCCGGTACCCTACCAGGACTTCTCTGATGTGTTCTGCAAAAGAAAAGCTGATTCCATTCCACCACATCGAGAATATGACTGCGCCATTGATTTAGTCCCGGGTTCCAAGTTGCCCAAAGGGCGGTTATACTCCTTGTCCATTCCAGAGACTCAGTCCATGGAGCTATACGTGGAGGAAAACCTGAAAAAAAGGATTCATACGTCCTTCTAAATCTCCTGTAGGCGCAGGTTGCTTTTTCGTGTCAAAAAAAAGATGGCAGTCTTAGACCATGCATTGATTTCCGTCGACTGAATAACATCACTATTAAGAATATGTACCCGTTGCCATTGATTTCGGTGTTGTTTGATCAATTAAAATCTGCCACTATATTTTCGAAGATTGACCTCAGAGGGGCTTACAATCTTATTCGAATCAAGAAAGGGAATGAATGGAAGACTGCCTTCAATACCCAGTCGGGACATTATGAATATCTTGTGATGCCATTCGGGTTATGCAACGCTCCGGTGGTTTTCCAGGACCTGATCAAAGACGTTTTACGAGAGTTCCTGGGTAAAACAGTAGTTGTGTATCTGGATGATATTTTAACCTACTCTGAGTCGTTACTTCAGCACCGTCAGCATGTTCGCCAAGTTCTGCTGAAATTACGGGAACATCACCTGTATGCAAAAAGGGAGAAATGTGAATTTGAGGTGGCCACCGTGTCATTCCTGGGATATATCATCTCCTCATCTGGATTCGCAATGGACCCTGCCAAAGTTCGAGCAATCCAGGATTGGGTCCTCCCTACTAATCTGAAGGCGATCCAGAGGTTCCTCGGATTCGCAAATTATTACCGTAGGTTTATTGATTCTTTTTCCTCCTTAGTGGCTCCTATCACTCGAAAGGGAGTATCCCAGCAAAGTGGCCTTCGGAGGCATTGGCGAGTTTCTCGGCACTCAAAGCTGCTTTCATCTCTGCTCCAGTGCTGAGACATCCTGACCCGGAACTTCCGTTCATTGTAGAGGTGGACGCTTCTGATATCGTTGCTGACGCTATCCTTTCTCAGAAAGACCCAAGGAGCAAAAAATTACATCCTTGTGCATTCTTTTCTAAAAAAAAATTATCTGCCGAATATAATTATGATGTCAGCAATCGTGAATTGTTGGCCATTAATTTGGCACTGGAGGAATGGCGACATTGGTTAGAGGGAGCTACTCATACCATTACCATCTTCACGGACCATAAAAACCTCCAATACATTCAGACCGCTAAAACTCTGAATCCTAGGCAGGCCCGCTGGGCCTTATTTTTCACCAGATTTAACTTCATTATCACATTCCGTCCAGGTTCTAAAAATACTAAGGCCGATTCCTTGTCTCAAAGTTTTTTGGCCCATCATCCTCAGTTTCCTGGACCCGTTGTCTATTGTTCCTACAACTGCTGTTCATCTTGGACTCACCCAGGATCTAGGAGCAACTATCCGGCGCTTCCAGAGAATCGCTCCAGTTCAGACACCGGTCAACAAATTATTTGTCCCCGTCCATTTAAGGAAATCTGTTCTCATTGAAGGCCACAACAACCGCTCTGCTGGCCATCCGGGAATCCGTAGGACTATTGAGGTTCTTTCTCGTTGGTTGTGGTGGCCCACTTTGTCAGACGATGTGGAGACTTATGTTCGGGCTTGTCCTGAGTGTGCTAAAAACAAGACCGATAGGAACCGTCCTTCTGGGCTATTGTTACCCTTGCCGGCGCTGAGCAGGCCTTGGGCCCATCTGCCGATGGATTTCATTGTTGACTTGCCAGTATCCGCAGGACATAACACCATTCTGGTAGTTGTCGATCGGTTCAGTAAGATGGCACATTTTATATCTTTGCCCAAGTTACCGGATGCCAGGACCTTGGCCACCTTGTGTTTGACGCATATTTTTCGTCTTCATGGGACTCCTGAAGATATACTATCAGATTGAGGATCCCAGTTTATTGCCCGGTTTTGGAAAGCCTTTTGTAAGTCCATCGGGATCTCTATCAGTCTGTCTTCAGCATATCATCCTCAGTCGAATGGACAGACAGAGAGGACGAACCAAGCTCTGGAACAGTTTTTGCGCATTTGTGTCTAAATTTCACGATAATTGGTCCTCTCTTTTGACCTGGGCAGAATTCGCGTACAATAATTCTTGCCATTCCACTATTCACACATCCCCGTTTTTCTGCAACTTCGGGTTTCATCCAAAATCCAATTCATTCTCTACTACTGTTCCCTGTGGGGATTCCGGAACGCCTGCTTTTACGGCCAGGCTAAGGTCCGTCTGAAAAAAAGGTGCACGCTGCACTAGGTCAAGCTTCCCGAAAATCCAAGATCTTCGCTGACCGTCACCGTAGACCATGTTCATTGAAAGTGGGGGATCACGTTTGGTTATCCACACGGAACATCAAGTTGCGGCAACCTTGTAGGAAGCTGGGGCCCCGATACATCGGACCGTTTCCAATTGAGAGGAAAATTAATCCAGTGGCATTTAGATTGAAACTACCCACTTCCTTTAAAAATACCTGCGACCTTTCATTGTTCGCTTCTGAAGAAAGTCGCTGCTCCCAGCAAGTTTAATCGGTCTCTCTCTAACAGGCCCAGGCCTCTGATGGTGAACGGAGACCACGACTATGCTATTGAAAAAATCCTTGATTCTAGGAGGGTTCAAGGTCAAGTTCAATTCCTCGTTCATTGGAAGGGTTATGGCCCTGAGGAGCGTTCTTGGATACCACAGACACGTCTACACGCTGGAAGACTCATTAAAGAAATTTTTAGGAAGTTTCCCACTAAGCCTGGATGTCGGGGTTCCTTAACCCCTCCTCAAGGGGGGGGGGGGGTACTGCCTTCCTGCCTGCCCCAGCGTCCTGGCCATCACCATGCGGAGGAGGAGAAGGAGGCAGCTGTGGTGGAGGTGGTGCCGGTGGTGGAGGAGGAGGCAGAGGATATCCAGTGCCACCGGGTGGCAGGCCAAGCAGAGGTCTACTCTGAGGAGCAGGGCGAGGGCCAGGAGGAAGTGGAGGAGGGCTCCCAGCCTGAGGAACTATTTGCCCCCTGCGCCTCTGGGCCTGCTGACTGGTCGGTGGCGGAGCCAGAGCCAGACCTAGAGTTGGAAGAGGCCTTCCGCCAGCTGGTGTTGCCTCAAGCTGCTGAGGCCATAGTAGATAGTAAGTGTTTACAATATAGTGATTTTAGAATTTGATACCACTTCAATGTAGTTACACATTGTAACTAATCCCTGCTTGAACACATGTTGAATAAAAGATGACATTTTTGACACAGGTTGCAATGATAATGGACATCCAAATGTGAGCTTGTGTAAACCAAAAAAGAACAGCCAGAGCCATCTTAACACATAGGCAAACAGGCCAGGGACAACACAAATGGGCCCGAGAGCCTGGCCAACTTGTCAGTATTGTTTGTTTGTGGATAATCAAATTGAAACCAAAATATTCTTAGTTCCTGTGAGTGGTTTGGTAGGTACTGGCCAACTGTAGTGCTTTGGGCTGTGGCCTATAATGCTGGTAAGACAACCCCGTCCACGCCCCTCTCCCCGGGGTTCACCAGAATGTAGTACATCTATCAAAATGCTACTCCAAAGCCTTATGAACGTCTAATGTGCGTCCAAATGGTTTTGGAGCTAGAGGCCTTACATTTGAAAGTAATGTAACAGTACACACCTCTAGTAAGTCCAGTCTGTTTGGCAAATTAGGTTGGGATGTATATTTATTGTATTATTTTGGTTTCTTTCAGCACCCAAGGAGGAAGTTCGGGATCTTCAACCCCCACCACCCACTGCGGCCCAATTGATGGCCCAAATGGGCCACCTCATCAGCAACCTAGAGGCCAGCATCAACCAACTGACCCAATTAGTTGTAGATTGGAAGGCCACATTGGCCTACTGGGCTTCCTTGTCCAAATAATTTTTATTTTTCATTTATTTATTGTAAATAATTTTGCAAATCTGTAAAAATTTTAGGCAACTTTAAGCCTTCACAAATAGATACGTTTATGTTAAACAAAGTGTGTGTGTGTGTGTGTGTGTGTGTGTCTTTATTCATCTCATTACACAACATGTGGGTGTAAGGATAAAAGAGAAAATATATATATATATATTCCGAAAAGAGTAAGGAAGAAAGATTATTTGCTTGTAACTGTTACAGTTCTGTTCAAAACCCATTCCTTGATTACAGCCATGGAGCCAGACACATGATATAAAAGTTTAAACTGTTTATTGCAGTAAAGGTATAGTCCAGGAAAGGCAAATAAACAGTAAATAGTTCAAGTTGAATGAAACAATAGATTTCCAGATCTTGGCAGACAACAGTAAATGATAAAGAAATGCAGTCAATAACTTAACTGAAACCAGGAACAGAGATACATGCAGGTAATTCAGGAACAGAGCCACATGAGCAATGACCAGCAAAGGATTCAGGAATAAGCAGGCATATATAGGCCACAGACAGGTGAGGATAATTAATTAGCAGTGCTAGTTAACACCTGATGGAGGAATGGCCGGACAGCAGCTCCTCTGGAGAATCACAGATATGTGCACACAGGGTAACAAGACAAATAATAACACAGGGTAAAATGCACACAAAGAAACAAGGCAGATCATAACAATAACCTCATTTCTATAGCACTAAAGGATTTCTTTAGCTGTTTGCATGTAATCCAAAATGAACATGTGCCCTCCACGAACAAGCCACCCCTATAAGAGGTATTGCATCTGTAGGCCCTGTGTGCAAGATAAATTCCCCAAAGTCAAATGCCCTAGCTAGTTACCAATTCCCCCAAATACATATGTCATTGTAGTGATAGTCCAAGGTTACGTTCAAGTATTAGAGCAAGGCCAGTCACATATTGAAGAGAACCTCGAAAGTGTACCCAGAAGTGGCGTAAGTGGTGTAAGGCAGAAGTGCAAGCGAAGCAAAGGACCATGGTACTGGAGTGTGGTGAGTGTTCTGTTTGGATAAAGCAGAGTACATGACATAACGTGTACGCCGTGGATCCAGATGAAAGTTGGTTTGCAGGCAATGTTGCATTTAACTCAAAGTAGGCTGACCCCTACAAACTTCCCCTCTTAGTCCATTCATCGTAATAAATGTCAGCATGGACATAATAATGTGCATGTGAAGTGTGGGCCCTGAGGGTTTTCGAAAGTCCCCCCTAAAAAATAATTTTCGAACAATACAGGAGACATATGAGGGCATTTTTTTGAATGTGGTTGAGCGTGTATAACAAATCAAAATGTAAAAAAAAACATTGCGTGAAGTTTCTGCATTTCTTGTTAGCATAATGATTCCTGTCCACACAATAGTTGTGGTATGCTTAGTATTTGAACTCATGGCTGCTGTGTTGTGAGTCCAAAGTGCTAACCAGTGAGCTACCTGTGAGCTGGGTATTTTGTGAGTAATTTGTGTGAATAATGAAGAGTAGTATTAAGTGTGAGGTGTCTGTGTAGCACGCATGCTGTATTGTTGGTGTTGTCTACTTTTTTTCACATCTCAGGTTAGGCTAGTGGGAAGCTGTCCCACTTTCCATACAATCATTCATGAGTTCTAATCCAGACAGAGACCCTTCCTCTGTGTGGAGGTTGTATACCTTCTTGTGTTTATCCTTTATGGAAGAGTATGCTATGCATTCATTTTGCTGAAAAGGCAAGATGTATTTACACCACATACATTTTGATACATTCGTTATTCATGTGTTTTTAATATAGCCATGTCCATGCATTTTGCATACTATACGGCTACTTGAAATCCTAAACACAAGAAAGATCTTGAGCAATGTGTTTGTTAAAAGTGTGCATTTTGCTAATTAGTGGCAAAGGAAAAACAACGTTCAGAGTGTTCCACATCATTGTTATTTGGCAGTGATTAATGAGTAAAGAGCTATCTCGTAAAAATAAGCCCCAGGCATTTGTGTTGTGTTGTGTATAAACAAACTGTTGGTCCCTCCCACAGTGGGCGTGAAGTATACATTGCTTAGCTTGCCGTCAATCAGTTGAGAGCCGTCGCTTGTGCTTGTAGCATGTTTAAAGATCCGCAGGTGGGTGTGTTTTCTAACGTTTGCATTGCTTATTTCCGTCCCTTAAGTGTAGTGGACCACAAGAGGGTGTGTTTTTGCTGTTTGAGATGCTTATTTCACTCGCATACCGGTTTGCGTTACTCAAAGTATGCAACGCAGATACGTATGCGTTTGCGTTCCTTGATGAATCGGGCCCTAGGTTATCGGCTCACACAGACCCTGCCCTGGTAGTGTTTCCTCCAGCGGCACTACAATGCCTGCCCAGAGTCCTTTTTGCTGATGTCTTGTACATCAGAATCCTTTAAGCTAGACTAGCTCTCGTGGCATTCTGTTCTCCCTATATTCTTGGCTGTTTACACAGGAAGTAGGGTCAAAAATGTCTCAATCCTCCCCCTTACAGCAAGGGTCTATCAGTGGACACTTTAACTGTTAGACAGATGCAGTCTCTGTTACTTTGATTATACAATGGAATGGCTTGACTCAATTAGCTATTTGGCTGGACACAATAAACAAACGGTTACAATATAACATCAAGGTATGACATTTGACACATTGTATCTGCAACATTACACAATCCGAGTCTGTCATGCATTTTGATACAATAACATTTATATTAATACATATTAATACATTTCCCAATGCTATTTTAGTCAGCATATTACTGTGAAGGCACATTGCATATCATTTAGAAGTTCTAACATAATTACCTCTCATATTACCTGTTGACCTAGCTAACTAACATTGGCTGCCAGCTAGCTGTGTCAAGTTACTCAGACATTGTTCTGATTACAAACCAGGTCTACGCCACACCTCATATCAATGGGCATTTGAGACAAATGGTAATTACCTTAACTAACACAAGCAAAATTCCTTCTGCTGTCCTGTTATTTTCACACAATATGACAATATTCTTTCTATTTCTAATACATACAATATTACAAGTACTAGCAAGGGCAAAATGTACCTAATAACATGAAATAATACGCCAATGCTCTGGTGTATATACTTAGACGGGGCCAAGGATTAAAAAGTACATTAAACTGTGAGAAATGGTAATGAATAAAAAGTTCTCAATTCAGTAGCACCCCGTTTCGTGACATTTCTCCCCCAATTTTTAAACTTGATCCCCAGTCTCTTCTACAGACACTACTGCAGGTTTTATGTGGTCCCCCCGAGGGGAGGTCCGATTTCATGCTGGGCTGTGCGCAGCCTCCAACGTTCACTTGTTGCACCTTGTTATATTCTTGTAGCCGCCAGCCTCCACATCCCACAGTCCCTTTCTGCCCTGGGGTTACTCATTTCCCCAGTCTGCGTCTGCTTATGGCCTGACTTCTAACAGGAATCCTGCTGCACACTATCTCCTACAGGGACTACTGAGAGTAACATCATACAGTCATCAATGATCTGCTTCCTATGCTGCCTTCTCCCCTCCTGTGTCTGACTGTCACTGTTGCAGCCCATATTGTTGCAGTATACACATTTGGCTATGTAGCAGTCTACATCCCTTGCTAAACCTAACCACATGAACTGCTGCCTGAGCCTGGCTCATGTTCTCCTTTTTCCTCTGTGAACGGTACCCCCTTCCCCATAGGCCTGAGCTATGAACCGATCCCGATATTCAGGTGGGACAACCAACCTGTACTTATGATTTAGGCTGGACACCATATACAGTAACCCGTCAAACCAAGCACGTTCATCTACCAGTGTTACATGACATATCTGCTAGTGCCTGCATCCCTTCTAGGGGCCCGATTCATCAAGGTACGCAAATGCATCCGTATTTGCGTTGCATACTTTGAGTGCCGCAGACACTTACGCGAGAGAAATAAGACTTGCAAACTCAAAAAACACACGCACCTGCGGATCTTTAAACAAGGTAGAAGCACAAGCGATGGATCCCATGCAATTGACATGAAGCTAAGAAATGTATACGTCACGCCCAATGCGGGAGGTCCGAACAGTTTGTTTACATATAACAAAACACAATGCCTGTGGGTTATTTTCACGGGATAGCTCTTCACGAATTCATCATTCTCAAATAACAATGTTGTGGTACACTGTGAACAATGTTTTTCATTTGCTATTAATTCGCGTAATAAACACTTTTACCTAAAACACCCATTGCTGACGGCCTTTGTGTCTTTTGGAGGTCAAGTCGCCGTATAGTACGCAAAATGCATGTACATGGCTATATTCAAAGCAAATGTATGTTGCACTATAAATCCTTCTGGGTTTTTAGGAAAATGCATAGCATACTTTTCCATAAAGTATACACACACAAGAGTATACAACCTCCACAGAGATAATGACAAGTGCAGCCCTAAGCGGAACGTCCCTAAACTCAGTGATAGGGACAACAAATGGTACCTGCAGCTTTAAGGTAACTCCTCTCCTGTAACCAACCAATGGGTTGGGAGGGGGCGTGGACGCCCTGGAGAGGATATGCGCTGGCCACAGGCATGTGGAAGCCTCATTACCCGGCTGGAAAAACCCACCGCACCCGCCCTAGATGTTTGGTGTCATGATATGTCATTAACCTTTTGCTTTCAGATTGTGGCAGGAAGGCAAATGTGGTGAGTCGGCAACCATCTTTGCCTTCTCCACCACCGAGTATAAAAGCTAAGCCAATTATAATCCAATTAATAAATCACAACGTTAATTAGTTAAATTTAACAGTTGTCCGCGTCTTTATTTATGAAGGTATGTTGTATGGTTTAAATATGTCACAAAGGGTAAGATAACAGAGGTTAGGACTCTTCAATCTGCAGTTTAAGGGGTTGTGTCTGGATTAAAACTCATGACTGACTTTTTGGAAAGTGGGAGAGCTAACCACTATCACAACCTAAGATTTGAAATAAACACGAAGAACACCAACAATACAGCATGCATGCTACACAGGAAACTGACACTTAATAGAACTCCTCATTATTCACACTAATAACAGACTAAATAGATAGCTCAGTGGTTAGCACTTAGGATTCACAGCACAGCAGACATGAGTTCAAATACCAAGCATACCCATAACAAGTGTGTGTACATTGTGGACTGTATTCATTATGCTAAGAATAAACGCAGGAACTTGACACAATGGTTTTATTTTTTATTTGTTCTACATGCTCAACCACAATGTAAAATATGCCCTCCTATTTATCCTGTATTGTAATAAACTCATTTTTTGGGGGGGGGGGGACTTTTGAAAAGCCTCAGGGCCCACAGTTCACATGCACATTATTATGTGCATGCTGACATTTATTACTACAAATGGACTAAGAGGGCACCCCCCCCCTCTTAGTCCATTTGTAGTAATAAATATCAGCATGCACATAATAATGTGGATTTGTAGGGGACAGGCTCCTTGGAGTTAATGCAACATTGCCTGCAAACCGACTTTCTTCTGGATCCACGGCGTACAGGTTATGTGATGTACTCAGCTTTATCCAAACAGAACGCTCACCCCAGTCCAGTACCATGGAGCTTTGCATCACTTGCACTTCTGCCTTACACCACTGGCGCCACTTCTGGGTACAGTTTCGATGTTCTCTTTAATGTGTGACTGGCTTTGCTCTGATACTTGAACGTAACCTTGGACTGACACTACAATGACACATGATTTGGGGAAATTGTGAACTGGCTAGGGCATTTGACCTTTTGGAATTTATCTTGCACACAAGGCCTACAGATGCCATACCTCTTAGAGGGGTGGCTTGTTGGTGGAGGGCACATGTTCCTTTTGGATGACATACAAAGAGCAAATGAAAACCTTTTCTGCTAGAGAAATGATGGAGTTCTAAACAAACCATCTTCTTTAAATGTTACTCTTTTCGGATTATTATGTACTTTCTCTTTTATCCTTACACCCACATGTTGGATAATTAGATGAATAAAGACACACACACCAATGCTTTTTTTTGTAACAACTTGTATATTTTTAAAGTTTTTGAATGATTAATAACTATTTACATAAAACATAACAATATTTACAATAAAATAAAAAGTAAATAAAAAAAACATTAGAACAATGAGGCCCAGTAGGCCAATTTAAACCGGAAATCGGCAATCATTTGGCCCTGGTGGTTGTGGAGGGCTTCGAGCTCCTCCACAAATTGGCCCATGAGCTCACCCACAGTTGGTGGTGGGGGAGGCCAAATTTTGGCTTCCTCCTCGGGTGCTGAAAGAAACCAAAAAACAAAAATAAATATACATCCAAACCTAATTTGTCAAACAGACAGGACTTACTAGAGATGTGTACTGTTACATTACTTTCAAATGTTAGGCCTCTAGATACAAATGCATTTAGCCACACTATAGATGTTGATAAGGCTTTGGTGTAGCATTTTGATAGATGTACTACATTCTGCTGTGGCCCGGGGAGAGGGGCGTGGACAGGGTGGTCTTAACAGCATTATAGACCCCAGGGCAAAGCACTACAGTGGGGCACTACCTACACAATCACTCACAGGAATTAAAATTAAATTGGTTTATATATGAATTAACAAACAATAGATTTATATACTGAGAAATTAAAAAGCCTATCGGGCCCATCTGTTCGTGTGGCCCCTGCCCTGCGTGCCCATGTGTTAAGATGGCTCTGGCTGTGGTTTTCTGGTTTTCTCAAAATCACATTTGGGGGGCCATTATCATTGAAACCAATTACATTAATGTCACCTTGTAATCTACATGTTTGAAAGTAGGGATTATTTACATTGCAATGGTAGTCCAATCTGAAAAGCTTTTCCTGTAAATTCGTACTCTCTCCTAACGCTTCATCCACTTGATCCCCCAGCTGCCAGTTGTCCTCCAGGGCCGCATGGGCCACGGGTTCAAGCGCTGCCTCCAACTCAGCATAACCAGAGGTGGAGGTGGAGGACTGGGGCTCAGCCGCAGAAATCTCAGTCCACTCCTCATCTCCCTGGCCCTGCCCCTCCACCTCCGTCTCTGGGTCTGCCTCGCCGTCGCCATCCCCCGCGGCCTGGACTGGCTGCTGCTGTGTTGGTGGTAGTGGCTGCACCAGCTGTGGCTCCTCCTCCTCCGTCACCACTGGCTGGCGCTGTTGCCGTCGTTCCAAACGTGCCCGGTCTGTTGAAAACAAGCCACAAATAAACAGGGTATTGTTAACAGATTCACCAGCTTAATAAACAATAGTAGTACGATAATCATGTGATCAGACATTTTAAAAAAAAATCTCATTGCCAGCAGACACAAATATTAGCTACTACAAAAGTAAGGAGTTGCATGTGTTGTCTACAACACTCCCAAAACATACTACTGGGCTGGTAATTTGGATATTGGAAAAATTGCCAGTAGTCTGTGTGGGAATTTAAGTCTTCAAGCTGGTAATGATGTGAATTAGTTCTCTCTGTACAGCGCCACCTAATTAGTGGAGGGATATCAAATACTTTGGATGATGAGTATACTTTTGAAATCATCCTTTGTTGGGACTACCTCAAATTGTAAATACCCTGTTAATTAATGAATGATTAGGTATATATAGTACAGTAGGTAATAAGTGGGCATCTTACGGGACCTTCTAATTTTTGACACATGAGCTAATGACTTGCTTTTCTAAGCTACTGTTCAAATGTTTTGCAAATAATATAAACACATCGGCCATTATAATTCTCAAATGGTTTTGAAGCTAAGGTCAGCAAGTTACAGCACTGGGTTCAAGAGTTGGAGAGCTTGAGTCAAAAACCTGAATTAATGTGCAGAACTTTATCAAGTAATCATTTTGGAAAGTAAATGTTCAGCAGGCCAATTTAGGAAACAGGAGCCAAAGCAGGTTTGTTTGCATTGGAAAGGGAATGACCTTTCTAGTGTGGAGGTAAATTGATATGTACTGGCAGACCATGTCAGGTGATTTGGGTGAACATATTTGGATACACATACTAAAAATATATATTTATACACAATTTTTGTGATTAATAGAGAACTCACTTATTATGACCTTCCCCCGGAGTTCATGGAGCAGCTGTGGCTGTCGGAAGCGGGGGTCGCTCCCCCGCCTTTGCAACTGTACAACCATCCGCCAGCGGTTGAATCTCAGGCGTATATGCCTACGGACTCTGAGGTACGCCCGCAGCTTCACCTCATTAGAAACATATCTTCCCGAGGGCACGTTATCCATGCCCTCGGTCAGAACATGCAACTCTCGTCTGGAGAAGACTGCGGACCTCATTTTGTGATCAATACAAAATGCTGAGTACTCTGCAGTACTCTGTGCTCCGATTGGTTCTCTGCGCACGTATGGGCACGCTCACATCTCACGCGGATCTTTCAGCCACCTGAAATGGTTGCCTCTCCATCCAAAAAGATGGCGTCCGTCGCGGATGAGACGAGTACTCTATGCTTTGCAGTGAGGAAACATTAATGTACACCTGGCTTCTCAATTAAATCAGTTATTTAATCCCACCCGTCCTTTTCCTTCTCGCTTGCAAATTTGAAATTTGACAGAGCAGGCTCTGGCATACTGTGGACATGACAGGTTTTTGTGGGCAGAGATTTGACAAACATGTGTAAACATTGTTAATGCAAAATGGTCCTAACTGGAAATGCATATTATTGATGTGTTTTATTGAGAATACACATAAAATTACCCATTAGGCATAAGTGAATAATAGGAAGTCTTATACTAACATGAAGAACTTACATACAATGTATCTGACCAATTGTAAGGCTCAAATCCAACCCCAGTGTGGAACTGAGCTCAGAGTTGCTATGGCAATGAGTACAAACAGATTTAATTACTATTGTTACTGTGTGCTAGGCTAGGGCAGACACTCTAAGCGGACATGGTGATAGTAAGTTAATCTTACACCATATAGTGTCAGTTTTGCCCTTGCAGTAACTTGGATTTGATGTGGTCATCAGAAGGTGTTTGAAATGGAGTATAGATTTGTAGTAGGGTAATGGCTTTTCAAAGTAGAACTGTACAAATGTTTGGGGAGTGCTTTGCCTACCTGTCATTTGGATTGGAATATCTGTCTTTGATTTGGTGCCTGCAATTTTTGGACTCTACATCACGTTGTGTCATGGTTGTGCACTGTTAACATTAGCCCTCTTGGTAGTGCTTTCCTTTAAAAACCACAGTGCCTGTTGGTCACAGGATGGGCATGCAGACATGGCATATTCCTAGCCTATTAGCTACTTAGCCACACCAAACTCTGCTTATTGATTGGATATAGTTCTAAACGCACCTTTGTGTCAACCACTATGTTTGGGGTTGGGTTTTCATTCTCACTACAGATTGTGTGCCAGTGTTCTGTACTTACTGCTTGCCATTCTGGAGGATGGTCACACTGCTGCATGCGGAGAATGTAATTGTGGCCTCAGAGTGCTATTATGTGTCACACTTTGAAAGTATTTGAGGTATCGTACATGTAGACGCATGTTAAAGCAGGCATTGGTCTTACTCTACACAAAATAGGCCCAACATATGAATTAATCACACCCACTACTTGCAGATATTCACAACTTAAATGTGTCTTAAGGCTACTGTTAGCTTTTATCAAACCACATTAGCAATGTGAATGCTAGTGCAAATTAATGAACTAATTCCTACACCCCAATACAATATGAACATTTCAGATCACATCCAAACTACTTGTACCCCAGAATTTGAAGGCCACATAATACACAATATGACTGGTGTGTACAAGCTAACCACCTGTTTTTTCACACACATTTTACAACGCTTCAAAGTGTGCATATGTGTGTTGCGGCAAAGGAACATTGCATGACTGGACCAATACACAATATAGTGGAAGACATATGACAAATAGCGTTTGAAGCCGGCCAACAGTGCTGTCCAAGAGGGAATGTCAAAATTAGGTGGACACCAACTCCAAAAGATGCTGAACTTGCATCTGACGCAAATACCTTGGCCTTTAATATGTGGACTTAGTGTGTAGCATTTGTCTGTGGCCACAATTCCAAACAAAGTTGCGTATGAGTCGTAAGTGTATTTTGGGCCTGTAGGCTTCAACAGGTCCTAGCCTAGGAAGTGTTGCAGCCAATGCCATCAACATTTCAGAAACACACTTTTACAGAGGTCTATAAGTTCACAGACCATGTTGAACGTGCACAATACTACATTCTAACACATGCCACAACTGTCACGAGCCGCGGCGGTACTCACAGCCGCCGCGGCTCGCTTCTCATGCGCCCCAGCGTCCCGGCCGTCACCTTGACGACCGGGACGTCATTTCCTCTTCCTGTCCGGCCGTTACCAGGGCAACGGCCAGACGCTAGTACACTAGCGCTGCGTCCCGGCGGTGCTGGTAGCCGGGCGCATGCACATAGCAGGCAGCCTGTGGGCTGATTAGGCTTATTAACAGGCATTAGCCTGCAACTGTGTAGGTCAGGGGCAAGCCCTGATTGGCCCTGCTGGATACTAGTAAATTAGTCTGCAGGAGTGTGTTCAACTGCTGATTGGTCTGTGTCTGTACTTAAGGCAATGAGGTCTGCTGCCTCATTGCCGGTTATAGCTTGTGTGCTCCAGTCTGCTGACCTGCTTGTTCCAGTTCCTGTATCCTGTATCTACGTTTGACTTCCCGTGTATGACCCTTGGCTTCGTATTGGACTTCGCTTGTGTTTCCTGTGACCCCGATCCTTGGCTTGTTTACCCGTTCTGCTACTTTGCCTGTGACCTCTGACCTCAGCTTGTTCATCATTACTGTTACCTGCTGCCGGCCTTTGACCTCTGCGTGGACCTGACTCTTCTTGCCTGGGTTCTCCCCAGCCGGTACACACTTCACGACCCTCTGTCAGTCTGCAGCCCAGTCTGTCCCCACCATCAGGGGCTCCAGTGAACACCTGACTGGCAGAGTAGACTCCGGGTTGTGTTGTGCCGGCTGGAGGGGTTCCTAACATTATAACCGGCCTACTCACGGAGACAAGATTAGGATGGATGCAAGTGGATCCACACCGTCTCCGGCACAAACCATAGCAGGCCATGTTGAGTCTTTGTATCAGATGATGCAGGGATTGGCTGAGCGTATGTCTGTTCAAGAAGAAGCCACAAAAGCTTCACAACCTCCTCCAGGTCCCATCTGTGAGCCCAAAATGAATTTACCGGATCGGTTCTCCGGAGATAGAACCTTGTTTCGGAACTTCAGGGAGAGCTGCAAGCTCTATTTTCGTATGAGACCCCGCTCCTCCGGTTCAGAGCAGCAACGAGTTGGGATTATTATTTCCCTTCTACAGGGTGACCCCCAGTCCTGGGCGTTTTCTTTGCCACAGACCAGTCCGGCCATGCAGTCCGTAGACTCCTTCTTTGAGGCATTGGGTTTACTGTATGATGACCCGGATCGAGTGGCCTCCGCAGAAGCTCATCTACGGTCCTTGAAACAAGGCCGACGGTCAGCAGAAGAATACTGCGCGGAATTCCGTAGATGGTCACCTGACAGTGGATGGAACGACCCTGCCTTACGTAGTCAGTTCCGTGTCGGCCTATCTGAACAGATTAAAGATTCGCTGGTGCAATACCCGTCTCCTAGCTCTCTGGAGGATCTGATGCACCTCTCCATTAAAATTGACAGGAGATATAAAGAGCGGAAAACTGAAAAGGAAACGTCATCTCCTCCATCCGCCTTCGTTCCTATCTCCCAGGATGGTGAGGAACCAATGCAATTGGGAGCATACCGTCTTTCCTCTGAGGAAAGAGACAGGAGACGGTCACAAGGCTTATGTTTATATTGTGGCGCAAGAGGCCACTTCTCCCGTTCTTGCCCAAACAAGTCGGGAAACGAGCATGCCTAGGGAACGAGGGGAGAGTTCACTTAGGTCTACAAATTGTCTCCCAAAAAAATGCGGTATTGGTTCCTGCACAGCTCACGTTCAGTGCTTGTTCTGTGGGTCTGGCGGCCTTCATTGATAGTGGAGCTGCAGGTAACTTCCTGGACTTCGAGTTTGCCCGCTCTGCTGGAATTCCGCGGGTTAAACTCAAATCCGCCATCACGGTATGTGGCTTAGATGGTGCTCCATTGCCAGGCGGTAAGGTTACCTGGGAGACCCCGCTACTACAATTGAGGATTGGGGCTCTCCACTCCGAATCTATAGTCTTTCGTCTCATTGAATGCCCGTCAGTACCTTTGATTCTAGGTCATCCTTGGCTATCCTGTCATAACCCTGTCATAGATTGGGCAAAAGGAGAGATTGTCCAGTGGAGCTCTCATTGTTCACAGTCCTGTTTGACAGTACCTCTACGTGTGGTTCGGTCCATTCCGGAGCAGCTTCCCTCCCAGTATCATGACTTCTGGGATGTCTTCTCTAAAAAGGCTGCTGATATTCTACCACCGCACCGGGAGTTCGACTGTGCCATCGAGTTAATTCCAGATACTAAACTACCCAAGGGACGTTTGTATTCTCTCTCTGGTCCAGAGACCAAATCCATGCAGGAGTACATTGATGAAAATCTGGAGAAAGGCTTCATCAGGCCATCTAAGTCTCCAGTAGGGGCTGGGTGCTTCTTTGTGTCCAAGAAGGACGGTGGACTCAGACCATGTATCGATTATCGGGGACTGAATATGATTACGGTTAAAAACACCTATCCGCTTCCTCTCATCTCTGTACTCTTTGATCAATTAAGAGGAGCAACGGTCTTCACAAAAATCGACCTTCGTGGTGCTTATAACCTCATACGCATTAGAGCAGGTGATGAGTGGAAGACGGCGTTCAACACGCTCTCGGGCCACTACGAATACTTGGTCATGCCGTTTGGCCTTAGTAACGCTCCTGCTGTGTTCCAGGATTTGATTAATGAGGTGTTACGTGAGTTCCTGGGACACTTTGTTGTTGTCTACTTAGATGACATTCTCATATATTCCAATTCATTGCCGGCACATCGGAGTCATGTCAGACAAGTCCTACAGAAACTACGGGAACATCATCTCTACGCGAAACTCGAAAAATGTGAGTTTGAGGTTAAGAAGGTATCCTTTCTTGGCTATATAATCTCTTCAGAGGGTTTCTCCATGGACCCCACCAAGGTCCAGGCAATCCTGGATTGGGTACAACCCAATAACCTCAAGGCGGTCCAGAGATTCCTAGGATTCGCCAATTATTACAGGAGATTTATTGGCGGTTTTGCTGACATCGTGGCTCCTATCGTTTCCTTGACCCGCAAAGGGGGTGATCCGGCTGTTTGGTCACGGCAAGCAATAAATGCATTTAAAACCTTAAAGGAAGCTTTTGTGTCCGCTCAGGTCCTTAGACACCCGGACCCAAAGGTACCATTTATTCTCGAGGTAGATGCTTCTGACGTCGGTGCTGGAGCTATCTTGTCACAAAAGGATCCTCAGACTCACCGCTTGCATCCATGTGCCTTTTTTTCCCGCCAATTCTCCTCAGCAGAGACCAATTATGACGTGGGAAATCGAGAATTACTAGCAATTAAATGGGCCTTTGAGGAATGGCGACACTGGTTGGAAGGCGCTGCACACCAGATCTCCGTTATAACGGATCATAAGAATCTGCAGTATATTCAGTCAGCTAAACGCCTAAACCCCCGTCAGGCTCGGTGGTCACTGTTCTTCACCCGATTTAACTTTATTATCACTTATCGTCCTGGTTCTAAAAATATTCAAGCAGACGCTCTGTCTAGAAGTTTTCTGGCACATCATGCCCCAGTCACTAACCCAGAGCCTATTGTTCCTGTATCCATGGTCCATGCCGGATTAACTCAAGATCTGAGCTGTACCTTACAAAGGTTTCAGAAGTTGGCTCCTGACAACACTCCGGTAGGACGGTTGTTTGTCCCAGTTCATTTAAGGAAGACAGTTCTTGCTGAAACACACAACAGTCGGACTGCTGGACATCCTGGCATCTACAAAACACTAGAGATACTTTCCCGTACTGTATGGTGGCCGTCTCTGTCTGCTGACGTCAAGAGTCACGTCCGGTCCTGTGAAGTTTGTGCCAGGAACAAAGTTCCCAGGACTCGCCCGGTAGGTCAGTTAGTTCCGTTGGCCGCCCCTGGTAAACCTTGGACACATCTGTCCATGGACTTTATAGTCGATCTGCCACCCTCTGCGGGACACAATACCATTTGGGTCGTGGTAGACCGGTTCAGCAAGATGGCGCATTTCATTCCACTCACTAGGCTTCCTACTGCTCGAGATTTGGCAATCTTGTTCATTCAACACATTTTCCGCCTCCATGGACTCCCTACAGACATCGTCTCCGACCGGGGTTCCCAGTTCATAGCGCAGTTCTGGAGATCATTCTGTACCCTCCTGGGAATCAAGGTCAGTTTATCATCTGCATACCACCCTCAGTCAAATGGGCAGACTGAAAGGGTTAACCAGTCCTTGGAGAAGTTCTTGCGATGCTACATATCGGAGTTCCATGACAACTGGTCCTCCTTGTTGCCCTGGGCAGAATTTGCCTGTAACAACTCCTGTCACTCATCCACGAAAACCTCTCCGTTCTTTTGCAATTATGGTTTCCACCCCAGATCTAACTCTTTGTATTCACTCCAGTCCGTTGGTATTCAGGAGATCCGTTCCACTGCCAGGGATCTCAGAGTTGTCTGGAAGAAAGTACATTCATCTTTAAAACAAGCCTCACTTGTTGCAAAAAAATTTTCGGACCGACACCGTACCCCCTGCTCTCTTAAGGTTGGCCAGAAAGTCTGGCTGTCTACAAAAAATATCAGGCTGAAGCAACCTTGCAAGAAGTTGGGCCCTAAATTCATCGGGCCGTTTTCCATCATCAAGCAGGTGAACTCTGTTGCATTTAGGTTAAAAATTCCGGGCTCGTTAAGAATTCCAAACACATTTCATTGTTCTCTGTTAAAACCAGTTCTTTATCCAGCTCAAGCCCAGTCTTCAGGCAAGCCACAGAGGTACAGTGTTCAGAAAATCTTGGATTCCAAAAAAGTGCAAGGACAGGTGCACTTTTTGGTACAGTGGAGGAACCGCGGGTTAGAAGAACGATCTTGGGTTCCGCGGAGACAACTCCATGCTCCCAAACAATTGAAGGAATTCTTCAGGAAATTTCCAAGAAAACCTGGGTGTCGGGGTCCCTTGACCCCTCCTCAAGGGGGGGGTACTGTCACGAGCCGCGGCGGTACTCACAGCCGCCGCGGCTCGCTTCTCATGCGCCCCAGCGTCCCGGCCGTCACCTTGACGACCGGGACGTCATTTCCTCTTCCTGTCCGGCCGTTACCAGGGCAACGGCCAGACGCTAGTACACTAGCGCTGCGTCCCGGCGGTGCTGGTAGCCGGGCGCATGCACATAGCAGGCAGCCTGTGGGCTGATTAGGCTTATTAACAGGCATTAGCCTGCAACTGTGTAGGTCAGGGGCAAGCCCTGATTGGCCCTGCTGGATACTAGTAAATTAGTCTGCAGGAGTGTGTTCAACTGCTGATTGGTCTGTGTCTGTACTTAAGGCAATGAGGTCTGCTGCCTCATTGCCGGTTATAGCTTCTGTGCTCCAGTCTGCTGACCTGCTTGTTCCAGTTCCTGTATCCTGTATCTACGTTTGACTTCCCGTGTATGACCCTTGGCTTCGTATTGGACTTCGCTTGTGTTTCCTGTGACCCCGATCCTTGGCTTGTTTACCCGTTCTGCTACTTTGCCTGTGACCTCTGACCTCAGCTTGTTCATCATTACTGTTACCTGCTGCCGGCCTTTGACCTCTGCGTGGACCTGACTCTTCTTGCCTGGGTTCTCCCCAGCCGGTACACACTTCACGACCCTCTGTCAGTCTGCAGCCCAGTCTGTCCCCACCATCAGGGGCTCCAGTGAACACCTGACTGGCAGAGTAGACTCCGGGTTGTGTTGTGCCGGCTGGAGGGGTTCCTAACAACAACCAAAGAGACTATACTAAATACACAACTATCTCTAATATTAGAGGTTAAAACCACGACATATAGTGTGTAACATGCCATCAATATATTGGACAAGTAGACATATGCCTAAACATGCCCCAAAGGACTATGTATGGATTCTTGTGTATGCCAATACAAAGAACAGCAGTGTAGTAGTCAGCAGATACTTGATTGGAACTGTTTGATGACACTATTGCATGGTAAAATTTATTGTTAACAAACATGAATCTATAGTTGTATCACAATACATAGCAAATAAGAGTAGACAATCTGGGCAAAGTCAAGAAAAATATAAGCAGCCTAGGAGCATTGGAGAAATACTTCAACATGTGGTGACACACGAACTGCTGAACTAAAAAGGCACACCAGCTAGACCTGTTGAATGTAAAAACAAACAATTACTTCAGAAAGATTAGCTCACATACAACGTTAAAGAATGTACGTAGTATATGCCTTGGTGCACATGAAGGTGTCCCCTGTAATGTAACTACTCTCTGTAATACTGCCGTGAGTTTTTCATATAGCTAGATTTAGTTGTGTGTTTTGCGTCATTTGTGCCTTGAAAGTCTCCCCCACAAAATAAAGTTACAAAATGTTCAAATTGCCTATTATCCACAAGCCAGAGCACCAAATTAACCTCACAAATGTACTGTTTTTGTGACAATAAAATTTCATGCAGCACCAACACTTTCCTCTTACATATTATTCCAAACACTTAGATACTTTCATTTGTCCACTGCATTGCCCATGGGCACATCCTCCCAAACGTTATGACATCTGGGGGTTAATGTATCAAACTGAGAGTTTTCTGGCGGGTTTGAAAATCCAATCAGATTCTAGCTATCATTTATTTAGTACATTCTACAAAATGACAGCTAGAATCTGATTGGTTGCTATAGGCAACATCTCCACATTTCAAACCCGCCGGAAAACTCTCAGCTTGATAAATTTACCCCCTGGTGTTCCATATTAAACTAACATTTGTACACAAATTAATTCTGGTCAGACCTTAATAGAGTGATATTGGAAGGGAGAATTTACCACAGGTGCCTATAGTCCAGGAGCAGTTAGAGATGTAGCAAGTGACCCAGAAGAGACCTGTGTCTAGATGGACAATGGAGTGAAGGATGTGTATGGTGTTAATCAGTGTCCAAAGCATCTCAAAAACATTATAATATTTATGAGAAACACATTTACAGTAAGCAAATAATCCATAAATGCAACTTCTATAACAACTCCTTTTTAAACAATAAGGGGCATATTCAATTATGATTCATGGTCGCATAGGTCCCAGTACGGCAACATCATGGATTTCTGTGCGCACCCCTATGGGTGAAATCCGCGATATTGCTCTACCGTATTGACGCTTTATAGGCGCAGCCGAACGGCCGCGAATCGTAACTGTATATGCCCCTAAATTTCTAAAGACATGCATGTTGTTTTCCTCACATTGCTTAGAAGTGTTGCAAGGCAGCTCATGCAGGATCCCATAATGCCTGTCTTCTATCTGTTTCAAATATCAGATAAAAAGCAAACAATCTTTGGCCAATTTCAAGTTACAAATTAGTTGACAGTGTTCTTTGTACACACCTGTACTTTCAAACATTCAAATATACAATTTGTTATCTTAACTGTTGAAGTCGTATAATTGGATGAATGAAAGTATATTGGTTTAATATTGTTTAGCCATGTGAATGCGACTCGTACGCTACGTAACACGTGGCGTGGTGCGTTCGCACTGTAAAATACGCACACTCTCGCATTACAACATTTAGTTATTTATATAATTCATATTGGTTCCGTTACACTGTAATTTATGAGCAGATAGCATTTGGTTTATTATTAGTTTATATAATATGATTATATGTACACTTCAGTGTTATTAAAGGTTTAGGTTATAGGAAAGGTGTCATGCCTGATATCATATTGAAGCCCTATTCATCAGTAGCTGTCCGGTGCAGTCGGCGAAGTGATCGCACATTGCATACTTTAGTTATTGATATTAGGGAATATACCTTTTGTATGATGCTGCCTATGAAAGGAGCAGACCCCCTGGAGAGACGACCCCCCTCCTTTGGATTCCTTAGATTGAATCAGCCTATGAACGGTTTGCCCTGGAGATACCCTTTGTCTGGACCTATGGAAGCAAGCTACGTCATTTGCATTGTTCTCTGTAACACTGAATGAATATATATGATCACAGCTGCAGCTGCTAGCCAGTCTACTCTGACCACAGTTATCTAACAGATACACTGTTCCATTGGGACCCATGGAAGCGCAGCGATTGCAGCGGTATGTATGT
Source organism: Mixophyes fleayi (assembly GCF_038048845.1). Classification (NCBI taxonomy): domain Eukaryota; kingdom Metazoa; phylum Chordata; class Amphibia; order Anura; family Limnodynastidae; genus Mixophyes; species Mixophyes fleayi. Next base: position 85,856,897 of record NC_134409.1, read on the forward strand.
ATGTAACTTTTGGTATTGGCTGTGCTGTACTGTACTTTATCATAATATAATAATGTAATGAATTGTTGACTATTTACATCTGATAAAAATAAACCACCATGTGCTTTGGATACACATACAATTGATTGGGCAATGCTTATTTGAAAACGATAAAATTACTTTAATATAACTGTAACACAAGTCCAAAAATGACATAAAAGGAATAACATAACTAGATACTTACAAGCTGCAAAAGACTAAACATCCATGTGTGGTTCCTGCAGCATGAAATGGACATTTGCAATCCACCTTGATTAATGATTTTTTTCAGGTGAGCCAGACATGTCCCAGCTAAGGCCTGTTCGTACATAAAGGAAAGCCTTTAGTTAGGCCATAATCACAGCAAACTCTACCAAACAATCCTCATCATTATTGTTCAAACTGCTATGGCTATAAAAGGCACATCTGATAAGCTCCATAGCTCCAGACACAGCCCTTCCAGCAGCATTTCTATTTAGCAGATATTGTTATGCCTTCAGCAGTTATGTATTTACATATGTATGTATTCTTAACTATTTGAATAAACAACATTGAAGTAGGAGTGGTTATGCTGTCTGTCTGATTATATTCAGGTTAAAGAGAAGACTATAGTGAAGACAGAACAGTAAAACATTGGCTGTCAGCAAGTGGAACACATATATTCTGATTAACAGACCTGCTACACTGCCAGCTCAGTTATCTGCATATGACAAACTTAACAGTTTTCTACACAGTCTGCAACACAGTGGCCTCTCAGCAAGATGAGTACAGCCACTTGACTTCACAGAAATCTACAAATTGTCAGTGCAGCCATCCTGATTCAGCAATAGAGCAGTTCCTGCATAGTCAAGCACCTACTTAAAGGAGCCAACACTATGACTTCTCAGAAACTGGCACTCAGTATATGCAGTTACCTGTATACTGCAATATAGTGATCTCTATACAGTCAAACACCTACCTCTCAACATCATGTCGCAGAAAACGACACCTTCATACAAAACAAGGTCTCAAACCTCTGCTTCCTCAAAATCCTCATCTGTCAGCAATGCAGCCATCTTTGCCCACGCAAAAGCTGTTGCCGCGAAAGTACGCGTCAACTTTGCAGAGCAAGAAATGCAATTGAAAATAGAGAAATCACGTCAGGAGGCAGAAATGACAGTAGAGAAATTACGCTTAGAGGCAATTAAGGAAAAGCTTGCTGCAGAAAAGGAAGCTGCAGCTGCCATTGCTGAAGCAGACTTCTTGGAGATTGCAGATCGCCCTGATATAAAAGGCAACATCAATGTACTTGACTCAGAGCTCGGATCCCAAGATCCACTGCAACGCACATCAGAATATGTCCATCAAGTCTCCAAAATGAGTAGCAACCCTTTCAGAAGCACAAGGTATGCAAACAGACTTTATCAGTGAGAAAAGTCTAACACGCTGTACAGTGCAACCACATGTGAACAACAAACCGCAAATTTACAAGCAAGAGAATTCTACACAAGGTGAAACCACGAGGGACATCCCTCCTCCACGCCCAGAGTTTGAATCTGTTAACTACAACAACAAAGGCAGCACCTCCTGCAGACAAAAGTGGCATGACACAAGCCGGCTGGAAACAGACAATCCTAGAAGGTATGACCACACACCACTTGCTCACTATGTTCATACACCGACAGCACATCCTAGAGCCAACCAGGACACACTAGACTTTGCCAAGTTACTTGCACGACGAGAGCTAGTAACACAAGGACTTTCAAAGTTTAATGATCGACCTGAGAGCTTCAGAGCTTGGCGATCCTCCTTCCTAAATGCAATCACAGGCCTAGACCTTTCATATAGCGAGGAGATAGACCTCTTAATAAAATGGCTTGGAAATGAGTCTGTTGAACATGCTAAAAGGATCAGAGCAATTAATATAAACTACCCAGAGTCTGGCCTTAAAATGATCTGGGATAGACTTGATGAATGTTATGGTTCACCAGAAGCAATAGAAGGTGCACTATTCAAAAGAATTGATGATTTCCCTAGATTACCTAACAAGGGCTACCAGAGACTTAGAGAACTGAGTGATTTATTAATGGAGCTTCAAGTAGCCAAGTCTGAAGGAGACTTACCAGGACTTGCCTACCTTGACACAGCTAGAGGCATTAACCCCATAGTTCAAAAGCTACCTTACAATCTGCAGGAACAGTGGGTCAACCATGGCTCCAAATACAAACAGCGGAACAATGTGCCATTTCCCCCATTCTCTGTTTTTGTGGACTTTGTACACCAGCTAGCTAAAGTCAGAAACGATCCTAGTTTTGCCTTTACCCTATCAGGTGCTACCCCAATACTACCTAGCCCACGCAAAACATCAGTTGCAGTTCACAAGACTAATGTGTATCCTCCATATTCCTTCCACAGGTCTTCCAGATATATCAGTAAAGAGTCTAAAGACAAGGATCCTAGCAAACAGTGTCCTCTACATCGGAGACCACATCCTCTCCTGAAATGCAGAACATTCAGAGAGAAGTCCCTGGAAAACCGCAAAGCCTTCCTTCGAGAAAACGACATCTGCTACAAGTGCTGCTCTTCAACATCCCACTTTGCCAAGGACTGTAAGGTCAGTGTCAACTGCACAGAGTGCAACAACTCAGATCACAACACAGCTCTACACCCTGGGCCTCCGCCATGGACTTTATTACACAATCACAGTGGCACCGAGCATGGCGGGGAGCACAGTGGAGAGGGAAGGAACACTACTACAGTCACACCAGAGATCACTTCACAATGTACTGAAGTCTGCAAAGAAGCCATAAGCGGCAGATCTTGTTCCAAAATCTGTTTAGTAAGAGTCTACCCAAAGGGCCAGCCAGATAAAGCTGTCAAACTCTATGCAATCCTAGACGATCAAAGTAACAAGTCTCTAGCCAGATCAACCTTTTTTGAAATCTTTAGTATCAAAGGCCCCAACACTCCTTACTCCTTAAAGACTTGTGCAGGGAGTTTTGAGACAAAAGGGAGGAGAGCTACTGGCTATCAAGTCGAGTCCATGAACGGAAAGACTTGTCTTCCCTAACCAACTATCACCGAGTGCAACCAGATCCCAGAAAACAGGTCTGAAATTCCTACACCAGATGCAGCTATTCATCATGCACACTTGAAACGTATAGCACACCTGTTACCAGAACTGGACCCTCAAGCCCAGATAATTCTACTCATAGGGAGAGATATCTTAGGGGTCCACAAAGTCAGAAGCCAGATCAACGGTCCATACAATGCACCTTATGCTCAACGACTAGATCTGGGATGGGTCATAATAGGAGATGTATGTCTGGGAAACGTACACAGACCATCTTCTGTTAACAGCATGCTTACCCATACCTTGGAAAATGGACGTCCTTCTAATTTCCAACCATGTCACAATCGCTTTCTCATAAAAGAATTGCCACACTTTCCTGTCATAGACTCCTCTAGTGACAATCACGTCTGTGACAACTACCAAGATCATCTAGGGTGCACAGTCTTCCAAAGAACACAGAAGGATGATCAGGTGGCAATGTCAATTGAGGACAAACAATTCTTAGAAATAATGCAGAATGAACTAGTCAAAGATGAGGCAAACAGCTGGGTTGCACCTCTACCCTTTAGAACCCACAGACCTCGCCTACCTAACAACAGAGAACAAGTACTTAAACGCTTCCCTTCACTTAAATGTAACTTTCACAGGAAACCAGAGATGAGAGATCACTTCTTCTCTTTCATGAATAAAATATTTGAGAATGGCCATGCTGAGATAGCTCACATCCTCAAAGATACAGAGGTACAGAACCAGAGACTCTGTGTATTCTCAGATGCTTCAGTTAAAGCAATAGCAGCTGTTACATATCTTAAAACTGTGGACATAAAAGGACAATGTCATATCGGGTTTGTTATGGGCAAAGCAAAGTTAGCACCACAACCAGAGCACACTGTACCCAGACTGGAATTTTGTGCTGCAGTACTAGCTGTTGAGTTAGCTGAACTCATCGCATCTGAGTTGCCTATTGAGCTTGCAGAAGCAGAATTCTACACAGACAGTAAAGTAGTGTTAGGCTACATTAACAATGAGACCAGACGATTTCATGTTTATGTCAGCAATCAAGTGCTACGGATTAGGAGATCTACCAATCCAAAACATTGGCACTATGTATCTACTGTTCACAATGTTGCAGACCACACTACAAGAGCTGTCACAGCCAATCTCCTTAAAGACACTTCATGGCTCACAGTACCTGAATTCCTGTACAAAGCAGATTGGAACAATCAAGAAAGTCACACATTTGAGTTAGTAGACGCAGACTCAGATGTTGAAATCCATACACAAGTGACTACAATCCATACCACAATTTCAGATTGTCAATTGGAGCCTCACAGATTTCAAAGGTTCTCAACTTGGAAATCACTTGTCAGAGCTTTTACTTGCCTAACCCACATAGCTCGGTCATTTAAAAATGCCACACCTGTAAATGCAAATGAATGTAAGGGTTGGCATCACTGTCAAGATACTTTCATAGTAACAGAGACACAACAATCCAAGAACCTCATTATCCGTGTTGTGCAACGTCAAGCCTATACTAGAGAAGTTGACTGTATTACCAGTGGAAAACCTATTCTTAGGGACAGCATCCTGAAGAAGCTAGACCCATTCCTCGACAAGCATAATTTGCTGTGAGTAGGAGGCCGCCTTGAAGAAGCAAACTTAGGATTCAATGAGAAACATCCATTAATCATTCCTGGAAGTCACCACGTTACCTCTTTAATTGTGCAACACTATCACAATGAAGTCAAACATCAGGGACGATTATTTACCGAAGGGGCTCTAGGATCAGCTGGGTTCTGGATTATTGGAGCAAAACGACGTGTAAGTAACATAATCTTCAAATGTATCACTTGTCGCAGACTTCGTGGTACTTCTCAAACTCAGAAAATGACCAATCTTCCAGCAGACAGGCTTAGTACAGAACCTCCCTTTTCTAACGTTGGTCTTGATGTATTTGGTCCCTGGACTGTCATCACCCGACATACAAGAGGAGCGAATGCAAGCAGTAAGCGCTGGGCAGTTGTATTCACCTGTATGGCTATCAGAGCTGTTCATATTGAAGTCATAGAATCAATGGACACTTCAAGCTTCATTAATGCTCTTAGACGTTTCATTGCCATCCGTGGTCCTATGGAGGCACTAACTTCGTTGGAGCAGCCAAAAAACTACAAATTTGCTCGAACATCGACACTTAAGGTGTGCAGAGATACCTTAGTGAACAGGGTTGTGCATGGACCTTCAACCCACCTCGTTCTTCTCATATGGAGGGGGCCTGGGAGAGAATGATCGGCATAATTCGCAGAATCCTTGATTCTATCTTCCTACAAGTAGGAACTGCAAGACTCACTGACGAGTGTTTAACAACCTTCATGGCTGAAGTCTCAGCTATTGTCAATGCTAGACCTCTGACTTGTTTCTAATGACCCTGAAGACCCATTCTTGCTTACTCCTGCCACTCTTCTTACCCAGAAAACTGGGACTATCCATGCTCCTCCTGGAGAGTTAAACACCAAAGACTTATATAAACGTCAATGGAGGCAAGTACAAAGTCTTGCAAACACCTTCTGGGACAAGTGGAAGAGACAGTACATCTCTACGCTGCAATCAAGGGACAAGTGGCAAGTTGCCAAACCTAACTTAAAACCTGCTGACGTTGTGCTCGTCAGAGATTGTCAATCACAGCGCAATGAGTGGCCTTTAAGTCTTGTCACTAAGACATTCCCAAGCAAAGATGGGAAGGTCCGTAAGGTCGAGGTCAAGATTTGCAAGCACGGAGAGACTAAGTTATTTCTTAGACCAGTATCTGAGCTAATCTTGTTGTTACCTTCTGAGGACTTAAGTGGTGGCATCAATTGATACCAGGCGGGGAGTGTTATGCCTTCAGCAGTTATGTATTTACATATGTATGTATTCTGTATAAACTCCATCTAGTGGTCAGTTTGGTATTAACTTAAATTGAACTCTCAGAGCCTCTGTAGTTTATTCACCTATGCACTATGGGAGCTACAAGCCTCCATTTTAGATAATACATGCTAGAAGCAAGAGGTGCAGTATATCTCTCCCCTTAGCACAGCATAAATGGTAAGATTGCTCCCTAGTTATGCATTTTTGCCATGTGTTTTCATGTTTGCATTACAATACATTTGTTCATGTTGTAAATGTATTTCCTTATTTCTGTATTACAGTTTTACCACTTGAATTATAACATCCTTAACTATTTGAATAAACAACATTGAAGTAGGAGTGGTTATGCTGTCTGTCTGATTATATTCAGGCTAAAGAGAAGACTATAGTGAAGACAGAACAGATATCAAAGATACACTTTTGATTCCATCCCAAGTATCTGGTTCCAACATTTGTATATTTTTTTATAAATGAAACAGGCCTTTACATTCATCACAATACAATAGTGTGTAGGGACTGACAGATATTACCCAAAGTGTCACCTAAACCATTTTTGAAAGAATTTTACCTTGCAAATCAATGTTGAATGTGAGTTGTCCAGGCTCCACAATTTCCTGAGGGCTGGTGATCTGTTGGATAAACATGCACCATGGCAATTTCACAAAACCACATAAGATTTAAAATAATTGGTATCAGATTGAAAAGCTTCCCAACACCACACCCCTAAAAAATGGTTACAAATCAATAGACAAATAACACACGTTAAAATGCATATTACATCTGAAAAGAGAGACGCACTGTTATTGTGTAACATAAAACATTTTACAAACATTTAAAGTGCCTATAACACATTAACATTAAATAAAACACAATACAAATAAAAGACCACTAATGAAATCACCAGCAGCAAAACACAGTACTAACTATTGAGTTCTAACCAACTTCTAGTGTGCATGAGGGTGTATTTTATAGGGGATTGTAATGAGAGATGTATATGCAGGTGTAAGGCCAGGTATCAGCTGACGAGATCTCATGCTGGATCTATGCAACGCTGGTTATGAATAAATCTCTATTAATTTTATACTGATTAAAGCAAGTTTGTGTGTATTTCTTATTGTAAAATCATCTGATATGCATTAGACTAGACATTGCTTTATTGATTTTGAAACCACCAAACATGAGTCTTTCTGTCTGTTACTAAGAAGTAGGGATGTGCACCGGCCACTTTTCATGTTTTGGGTTTTGGGTTCTGATTACCCTAAGGTTTTGGGTTCTAATGTGTTTTGCCAAAAAACCCTCCTCAAGGTTTTGGGTTTTGGGTTCTGATTTTTTTTTTAAAAAAAAAAGCATAAAAACTGCTAAAATCCTGTTTTTTTGTTTGTTTTCACTCCTACGCTATTATTAACCTCAATAACATTCATTTTCACTCATTTCCAGTCTATTCTGAACACCTCACACCTCACAATATTGTTTTTAGGCCAAAAGGTTGCACCGAGGTAGCTGGATGACTAAGCTAAGCGACACAAGTGGGCGGCACAAACACGTGGCCCATCTAGGAGTGGCACTGCAGTGGCAGACAGCATGGCAGTTTGAAAAACTAGGCCCCAAAGAGCACATAATGCCAAAAAAAGAGGTGCAAGATGGAATTGTCCTTGGGCCCTCCCACCCACCCTTATGTTGGTGAAATAGGACATGCGCACTTTAACAAACCAATCATTTCAGCAACAGGGCCTACCAAACTACTGTGGCTGAAATTATTGGTTTGTTTGGGCCCCCACACAAAAAAAGCAATTTATCTCTCCCTGTGCAAAGTAAACTGGCTCTACTGAGGCAAGATGTCGTCCTTATCCTCATCCTTTGATTCCTCGTCCCCTTCAGTGTGTACTTCCTCATCCTCACACATTATCAATTCGTCCCCGCTGGACTCCACAATCACAGGTCCCTCTGTAGTATCTGGAGGCTATTGCTGGTCTTCATTAAAGAATTGATAATTCATTTTGATGAACATCATCTTCTCCACATTTTGCGGAAGCAACCTCCGTCGCCGCTCACTGACCAGGTTCCCCGCTGCACTAAAAACTCTTTCGGAGTACACACTGGAGGAGGGACAACTCAGGTAAAATAGAGCCAGTTTGTACAGGGGCTTCCAAACTGCCTTTTTTTCCTGCCAGTACAAGTAAGGACTGTCTGACATGTCTACTTGGATGCTGTCAGCAAAGTATTCCTCCACCATTTTTTCAATGGTGACAGCATCCAATGCAGCGACACTAGACATGTCAGCAGTCGTTGGCAGGTCCAGATGTTCTCTGCATCCCCGCCAGCGGGTCGTTTAGGAAATCTCACCTGTTACCTCGCAGCCACAGGTGTGGAAGAAAATGAAGGAGGAGCTGTTGCCATGTCACGGTCCTCTTCAGATGACAATCTCCTGATCAGCAGGTCTTTGCACCGCTGTAGACTTGTGTCCGCCGGAAACAGAGACACAACATACGCTTTAAACCGAGCATCGAGCACGGTGGCCAGAATGTATTCCTCTGACTTTAAAAGAGTGACTACCCTCGGATCCTGGCAAAGCGTACGAAGGGCTTCATCCACAAGAGCTACATGCTTTGTGGAATCGCAATGCTTTACCAGCTCCTCCCTCACTTTCTCCAGCTACTTCTGCATCAGCCTGATCAGGGGAATCACCTGACTCAAGCTGGCAGTGTCGGAACTGACTTCTCGTGTGGCAAGTTCAAACGGCTGGAGAACCTTGCACAACACTGAAATCAGTCTCCACTGCGCTTGACTCAGGCGCATCCCCACTCCTTTGCCTATGTTGTAGGTGGCTGTGTAGGCTTGAATGGCCTTTTGCTGCTCCTCCATCCTCTGCAGCATATAGAGGGTGGAGTTCCAGCGCGTCACAACCTCTTGTTTGAGGTGATGGCAGGGCAGGTTCAGGTGTTTTTGATGGTGCTCTAGTCTTCGGTAGGCAGTGGCAGAATGGCAAAAGTGTCCCGCAATTTTGCGGGCCACCTCAAGCATATCCTGCACACCCCTGTCACTTTTAAGATAATGTTGCACCACTAAATTTATTGTGTGGGCAGAACATGGCAATGCTGGAAATTGCCCATATGTAATGCCCCTACAATGTTACTGGCATTGTCCGACACCACAAATCCCCAGGAGAGTTTAAGTGGGGTAAGCCACTGCGAGATGATTTCCCTCAGTTTCTCTAAGAGGTTGTCAGCGTTGTGCCTCTTACTGAAACCGGTGATACACAACGTTACCTGCCTTGGAACGAGCAGGCATTTCGGAGATGCTGCTACTGATGCTACTGCTGCTGTTGCTGTGGAAGGTGATGCATCTACCCAGTGGGCTGTCACAGTCATATAGTTCTTAGATTGCCCTGAACCACTTGTGCACATGTCCGTTGTTAAGTGGACAATGGGTACAACCGCATTTTTCAGAGCACTGAGGACACTTTTTCGTACTTCTCTGTACATCCCGGGTATCGCCTGCCTAGTGAAGTAGAATCTAGAGGGAATTTGGTACCATTGACACAATACCTCCATCAACCGTCTAAATCCCACTCCACTGATGGCGGACACCGGACGCACGTCTAACACCGACATAGCTGTCAAGGCTGCAGTTATCCGCTTTGCTATAGGATGACTGCTGTCGTACTTCGTGCTCATGGCAAACGACTGTTGTACGGTCAATTGCTTAGTGAAAGACGTAGCGGTCTTACGACTTCCCCTCTGGGAAGATGACTGACTCCTAGCAGCAACAGCAGCAGCGGCAGTAGTAGGCGTAGCGCTGCAGGATTCTCCGGAAGAATCCCGGATTGAAGAGGACTCAGTCATGCCGGTGACATGGCCTGCAGGACTATCTCCGATCTAGATCGAGGAGGAAATTGACGAGGAGGGTGTTGCTGGTGTGGATACAACGGCACCAAGGGATTTAGGTGTCCCTGGACTGCTGACGGTCCTAGCCACAGTTCCTGAAGTAAACACTGAATTATGAAGGTTCTTCAGGTGACGTATAAGGGAGGATGTCCCTAGGTGGCCAAGATTCTTATCCCTGCTTATTGCAGCTTTACATAAGGTACATATGCCAATACATTTGTTGTCCGGATTGGCATAGAAATAATTCCAGACAGAAGAGGTGGATTTATTGGTCTTCTGGCCAGGCATAACGATAGGCTTTTTCATCCCATGGACAACAACTGTTTCCCCCCCTGGTGCCTCATTTAGGAAAACCACATCAGCATCCTCCTCGTCAAGTTCCTCCTCAGCGCCAGCTACATCAATATCCTCCTCCTGGTGTACAACATTGACACCTTCATTATCCGAATCTGTAACTGCACTGTGGGTGATCCTTCCAACATATGCAGAGGGCGTGCTGCAAATGGTGGAAGGAGCCAACTCTTCCCATACAGTGATGGGAAGGTCAGGCTTCGCAAGCACCAACACCCTTGGACTCGCCTTGGGGATTTGTGATGCCATGTCTTTAGAAGGCAGAGTTGTTTGCTGTGTTTTTGATGACAGCTTAACTATCTTAAATTTTTTTAGAGGGGGGGGAGGAGGGCTTAGATCGTTGCGTGAAGCTGAACCACCAGTCATGAACACGGGTCAGGGCCTAAGCCGTTCCTTGCCACTCTGTGTCCTAAATGGCATATTGGCAAGTTTACGTTTCTCCTCAGATGATTTTAATTTCTTTTTTTTGATCATTTTAGTGACCTTTGGCATTTTGGATTTTACATGCCCTCTACTATGACATTGGGCATCGACCTTGGCAGACGACGTTGATGGCATTTCATCGTCTATGTCATGACTAGTTGCAGCAGCTTCAGCATTAGGAGGAAGTGGTTCTTGATCTTTCCCTACTTTATCCTTCAAATTTTTGTTCTACATTATATGCAGCCCAAGAGAGCGTACCCCTAAACCACACACACTCGTCAAAGGCTTTAAAAATTATATGCGGCACAGGAAAGTACCACTGGACTTATACAGCAGGATCAGTGGAGTTATACAGCAGCACAGCACAGGACAGCACCACTGGATTTAAATGGCTGTACCACTGGACTGGACACAGGACAGCACCACTGGAATTATGGCAGCACCCCCACTGGACTGAGCAGGACAGAGTACAGGACACCACCACTGGACTGAGCAGGACAGAGCACAAGACAGTACCACTGGACTGTGCAGGACAGAGCACAGGACAGCACCACTGGACTGAGCAGGACAGCACCACTGGACTGAGCAGGACAGAGCACAGGACACCACCACTGAACTGAGCAGGACAGAGCACAGGACAGCACCACTGAACTGAGCAGGACAGAGCACAGGACAGCACCACTGGACTGAGCAGGACAGCATCACTGGACTGAGCAGGACAGAGCACAGGACAGCACCACTGGACTGAGCAGGACAGCACCACTGGACTGAGCAGGACAGCACCACTGGACTGAGCAGGACAGAGCACAGGACACCACCACTGAACTGAGCAGGACAGAGCACAGGACAGCACCACTGAACTGAGCAGGACAGAGCACAGGACAGCACCACTGGACTGAGCAGGACAGCACCACTGGACTGAGCAGGACAGAGCACAGGACAGCACCACTGGACTGAGCAGGACAGCACTACTGGACTGAGCAGGACAGAGCACAGGACACCACCACTGGACTGAGCAGGACAGAGAATAGGACAGCACCACTGGAATGAGCAGGACAGAGGACACCACTAACACACCCTCCCTCTTCCCTCTCCAATGCCCGAGTGAAGATGGCGGCAAGCGGGGACTAATATGAATCCGGATCTCGTGAGATCCGACGGGGGGATGATGACATTTTGCCTCGTTCTGAGTTTTGCGTCGGGCGGGAATACCCAAACAGTGCTCAGATCAGGCTCGGATCGGCACTGTTCGGGGCTGTTCGGATTTCGAGAATCCGGGTCCGCTCATCCCTACTAAGGAGGTGTGTTGAAGTGTTCAACTAATTATGTTTAAGGACATTTTTGTGTGCAAATAGTTCATGTGCAGTTTGGTGTGGATGTTTAAATCTGAAGTATACCTTAGTGGTTAAAGAAATGAGCTGTCAAGGACAAGGTAATGAGTTTGAACCCCAAATGATGCCTGTATGTGGCTTAACTTTGTTAATTTCCATGTTTCAGTGGATGTATTCCACTCTGTCACTTCTCTAAGAGTGCTTTAGTATTTGTTTTGGTGTGTAATATGGCTATATGGCATGTTGAACAGTGTGATCAGCTACAACGCAGAAAAGCAGTTGTTCCAGATGACTTGATTGCAAAGACATAGGAAATATCTACTAAAAAAGTGAAAAAACCTAAGTGTCCAAAATAACCTAAGATAAAAAACAATAATTTGAAGTGCTAGCAATATTATTATACTTTTGGTTTGTATTAATATACATGGATACATTTCAATATGCAGACATTTTCTCTCTGCGTGTACCATTTCTTTCTCTGTATAATATTTATAAGTCTTGACATTTTTAACAATGTTTTAAGGAAACAAACTTATGATAGAAGTTGCTGCTCAGCTTTCATTTGTATTACATTTCCTTGTCATCTTGTTTTCATCACTTGTACATTGGCGTAGCAGTTAGCCAATCCACCTTGCAACCGTGCAAACCTGAGTTCAACTCCTCACCAATTCTTTGAGGGATCATTAATATCCTTACAATATACATGTTGATGTTAAAAGTGTCCCTGGGGTAATAGTACGCTTGGCTTAAATTAGCATAAATCATGTGTGTAATTTGCAGAAATATAATAGTAAGTTATTATATGTCTATTATTAGTGTTTTTTTATTGCAAACACACCATGAACTACTGTCAAATCAACCATTTAATATTAAGACTAATTATAATGGTGGTTGTTGAGAATCGAAAGAGTTTTAAAATAAATCTTTAAGCCAAAGTAGATTGTTTGTGCTACATTTAAAAAAACTGAAACTTTTAACCATGCACTCAGCCATCTATTCTGGGAGTGGAATGCACTCAGCCATCCATTCCGGCAGCCGCAACGGATAGTGAATGCACCTAGCCATCCATTCTGGGAGTGGAATGCACTCAGCCATCCATTTCGGCAGCCGGAATGGATAGGGAATGATAGAGAAGATATTTGCATGGCATACCAAAATGCATTCTACAGGCCTATAAAAGACAGGCATCTTTACTGAAGACACAGCAAGCAGCAGAGGCTGCTATATTAGGCTAACTAATTCCGGCGTTCCGGATTGCACCCAAAGGGCCAAAATATCATTAAACATCTTACACTTGACAGTGGCATTTATTAGAAAGGTGTCTGTAAGGAAAAGAGGGTTATTTTACACAAACGTACTAATGGAACATTCACAATATATATATATATATATATATCCAAATAAATGTTAAATTTTAAAAAAAAAAAAATCTAAAAAATGTCTGTATTGATATGAGTGTATGTTGTGCATTTTAAAAGTGCATGATGCATTTATAGCAGTTTAATAGTTGTTTTAGCTAACTGTTTTGGACTTAAACATGACCCTGAGCTACCTTATTTTCTAGCAAGGATTTGAGACATGAGTGACGTCAGTTTCCCGTAAACGCAGAGAGGGAACGCCTATTCTTAAGTTAAAATCCATGATGCCTACTTTTCTCAAGTGATCTCTCATCTCCGCCCACTGCACACCCACCCTCCTCCCATTCCCACCCCTTTCCTCTCAAGTGGTCAGCCACAAAAGTATTTGCGATGGAGTTTGCGTTTGAGTTACCTTTATTACGACAGCACAACAAAACAAGATGCTCACAAGATGCAGGGAAAATGGTAGCATGTATCCTCCAGCAGCCTTGTGCAGTCAGCACTTCTAAAGTAATACTCTCTGGGCTAGATTTACTAAGCTGCGGGTTTGCAAAAGTGGGGATGTTGCCAATAGCAACCAATCAGATTCTAGCTATCATTTTGTAGAAGGTACTTAATAAATGAAAGCTAGAATCTGATTGGTTGCTATAGGCAACATCCTCACTTTTTCAAACCCGCAGCTTAGTAAATCTGGCCCTCAGTCTCTTTCAGAGTCTTATCCTCCCGCAATATTACAACTACCATTTAGCTAGACCGTTACTATGTCGCCCAGCCTGGGTTACTGGCTCACAAAGCTCCTGTCCTGGTAGGGTTTCCTCCAGCGGCACTACAATGCCTGCCCAGAGTCCTTTTTGCTGATGTCTTGTACAGAATCCTCCAAACTAGTCTAGCTCTCATGGCATTCTGCTCTCCCTATGTCCTTGGCTGCATGCACAGGAAGTAGGGTCAAATGTCTCAATCCATCAGTGGACACTTTAATTGTAAGACAAACAGTCTCTGTTATCTTGAATATACAATGGAATGGTTTGACTCAATTAGTTATTTGACTGGATACACTAAACAAAGGGTTACAATGTAACATCAAGGAATGACACTTCACGCTTGCGTGAAACAACAAGACATTTGACACATTGTATCTGCAAGATTATACAATCTTACCACTACCTTTTAGCTAGACATTTATCATGTCACCCAGCCTAGGTTATTGGCTCACACAGACCCTGTCCTGGTAGGGTGTCCTCCAGCGGCACTACAATGCCTGCCCAGAGTCCTTTTTGTTGATGTTTTGTACACCAGAATCCTTTAAGCTAGACTAGCTCTCGTGGCATTCTGTTCTCCCTATATTCTTGGCTGTATACACAGGAAGTAGGGTCAAAAATGTCTCAATCCTCCCCCTTACAGCAAGGGTCTATCAGTGGACACTTTAACTGTTAGACAGATGCAGTCTTTGTTACTTTGATTATACAATGGAATGGCTTGACTCAATTAGCTATTTGGCTGGACACACTAAATAAACGGTTACAATATAACATCAAGGTATGACATTTGACACATTTCATCTGCAACATTACACAATCCGAGTCTGTGATGCATTTTGATACAATAACATTTATATTGATACATATTAATATATTTCCCAATGCTATTTCAGCCAGTATATTACTCTGGAGGCACATTGAATATCATTTAGAAGTTCTATCCTAATTACCTCTCAGATTACCTGTTGACACAAAATGGTGAAACAAGTCACCTGAAAGGGGTTGTTTACTGAGGCACTCCAGTCCGTAAAAGAGTATAAAAACAAAATTTATTGAAAATCATCTTTAAAATCAAATAACCATGTATCACTAATGTCGGCGAATATTAAAATAAAGAGAGTGATAAGGAATAAAAGATAAGTGATAAAGATAATTAAGAATACCCTTCCGGGAAGCCGGTAATTACATGATTGTGACACTTATTTGGGGAAAATACCCATTAGTGTAAACCTAGTATCATTAAATTCAGAGTATCACAATTTTATTGAAATTTAATTCATACCATATGTTTATAGATACACTGTATCAATTCTCACATGTGATTAATAGTGTGTGTCCACCCTGGAATAATATAGCAGCAGGTCTAATAATGAGGCTATTCAAATTCAGAGATCTAATACCACTGAAGTGCTGATATGAGACACAGGGATTCTTTAGGGCTAAATATAAATATACTCCTGATTGTATAGGCTAATGACCTAACCTCTGTATATATCACACCTTTATAACCTATCAAGTATAAGTGTAGAGTATCAGGGGAAGGGGTTAATAGTACAAGTGTTACAGCCGCAAAAAAGTCTCCTCTGAGACATGTCTACCATAATCCGATAATCTCCAGTACAAAGCTCTCACTAATGACCATGCTGGTAATAGTGTTCTTGCTAATGATGGTGTATAGATAGGAGACTCTTACTTCAAAGCCCCATTCTTAATTGCTCTACCCTGGTACTGGGAGTACAGAGATCTCCTGAGGCTAAATGATTCTGAATTGAAATCCCCAATGTAGCGTCTAATTGTTATCCAAATCATCTAAGAACACTGCATAACAAACAGAGTGTGACAGGATCACGGAAAACCCCGCTGACCGGCTTCACACTTCCGGGTGTGTGACGTCACACATGACCCGACGTACATTGCGCTGTGTTAGGCTTAATCATGGGAAATTACCTCTCATATTACCTGTTGACCTAGCTAATTAACAAGGGCTGCAAGAAAGCTATGTCAAGTTACTCAGACATTGTTCTGGTTACAAATCAGGTCTACGCCACACCTCATACCAATGAGCATTTGAGACAAATGGTAATTACCTTAGCTAACACAAGCATAATTACTTCTGCTGTCCTGTTATATTCACACAATATGGCAATATTCTTTCTAATTCTAATACATACAAAATTACAGGTAATAGCAAGGGCAAAATGTACCTAATAACATGAAATAATATTACATATAATACACCAATGCTCTGGTGTATATACTTAGACTGGGCGAAGGATTAAAAAAGAGGATTTATACTTACGATAAGTCGGATTCTCTGATTTCATCTGTCAGACACTGCTAACCATGTGGGTGAGTAAGTTAGGGAGGAGTCTGGCACCTAAATAGTTAATTTTTTTAAGCTGCCGACAGGCCCCTATCTCTGCCAACCCCCATGTAATTCAGTTTGATTAAAAAGCCCCAAGAAGAAAAGGCCAATCAACCAAGAACACACAGAAGAAAACAGAAGGGAGGGAACACAGTGTCCCCCAGGTGGAAACAGAGAAACCGATTTATCGTAAGTATAAATCCTCTTTTCTCTTTCATCCATCTGGGGGACACTGCTAACCCTGGGAACCAACTAAAGCAGCGCCTTTGAAGGGTGGGACTGCTCTGATAGTCCAGCATGTAGAGCACTATGGCCAAATGAGGCGTATGAAGATGCAAAGACATTAAACTGGTAAAATTTGGTGAAAGTATGGACCAAGGACCAGGGGCCTGATTCATCAAGGTACGCAAATGCATACGTATGCGTAGAATCTGCTAGTCGTCTCTGCGCAAGCGTGAAAAGGAGACTTGAGCAGTGGAAAGCACCACATACGCTGCTCAAACACAGCAGATACGGCACTCAAAAGCAACTCAAACGCAAAGTCCCATCGCAAATACATTTGAGATGGTGTTGCGATGGTGCTTCAGCGTTTGAATAGAAAGGGATGGGAATGGGAGGAGAGTGGGCGCGGACTGGGCGGAGATGAGAGATCACTTGAGTAAAGTAGGCGTGATGGAATCTAACTTAAACAAAATAGGCGTTCCCTCTCTGCGATTAAGACAAACTGCCGTCACTCATGCCTCAAATCCTTGCTAAAAGTTAAAGAAGCTCAGGGTCATGTTTAAATCCAAAACAGCTAGCGCAAACAACCATTAAAAGCCTTTAGAAGCATACTTTGCGTATAAAAACCACAACCAAATATGCAAAATAAGCACACATATCAATACAGACATTTTTTATTTTTTTTTGGAAAAAAAAATATATTTGTGTGTGTGTGTATATATATATATATATATATATATATATATATATGTCTCAAATGTTCCATTACTGTGATTGTGGTAAGAAAAATCCTCTCTGCCTTACAGACACCTTTCTAAAAAAAATGCCTCTGCCAGGTCTAAAATGTCTAATGATATTTAGGCCCTTAGGGTTAAAATCGGAACTGCCGGAATGCCGGATTTAATTAGCTTTATATAGCGCAACTATGTTGCTTGCTGGCTCTTCAGTAAAGAGGCCTGGCTTTTATAGGCCTCTACACTGCAGTTTGGTATGCTAGGCAGATATATTTTCTACTATCACTCCCTATCCATAACGGCTGCCAGAATGGAGTGCACACTGTATTCCCCATTCATTACAGTTGCCGGAATGGAGTGCACACTCATTCCACATTCATTCCAGCAGCTGGAATGGAGTGCACACTCATTCCCCATTCATTCCGGCTGCCGGAATGGAGTGCACACTCAATCCCCATTCATTCCGGCTGTCGGAATGGAGTGCACACTGCATTCCCCATTCATTCCGGCTGCTGGAATGGAGCGCACACTCATTCCCCATTCATTACAGTTGCCGGAATGGAGTGCACATTAATTCCCCATTTATTTCGGCAGCTGGAATGGAGTGCAGTGTGCATGATAAAAAAAAAATATTTTTATTATAGCACTAACATTCAACGTTGCCATAAATATTGATGTTAATTCTCTTTACAATCACCACAACCACCCTTCTAATTACTGTCAATGTGAAATGGATAATGTGACACTTGTTGATGGTGCTTTTGCATGCAAAACCACTATGAATCAAAAGAAAAATGATTACATTTTTGCTAATTACACGCATGATAAATGCGACTTTAACCAGAGCATATTATGGCCCCAAGAACACTTTTAACATCAACACAAATATGGCAAGGATATTAATGATCCCTCAGAGACAAGAGCATTGGTGAGAACTTGAACTCACGCATGCAGGCTTGCAAGGTAGAATAGCTAACTGCTACGCCAACGTACAAGTGATGAAAACAACATGTCAAGGAAATGTAATGGAACTAAAAGCTGACCACCTACTTCAATCATAAGTTGTTTTTCATAAAACTTTGTTAAAAAGGCCAATACTTAGAAATATTAAACACATACAGATTCGGTACATGCAGAGTGAAAATGTCTGCATATTGAAATGTAGCCATGTATATTAATACAAACCCAAAGTATAATAATATTGCTAGCACTTCCAATTATTTCTTTTTCTCTAAGGTTATTTTGGAAACGTAGGTTTTTTCACTTTTGCCAGTACAGATTTCCTGTGTCTTTGCAATCAAGTAATTTGGACCAACTGCTTTTCTCTGTTGTAGCTGACCACACTGTTCAACATGCCATATTACACACCAAAACACTCTTAGATAAATGACAGAGTGTAATACATAAACTGAAACATGGAAATAGACAAAGTTAAGCCACGTACAGGCATCATTCAGGGTCCAAACTCTTTACCGTGTCATTGGCAGCTTGTTTCTTTAGCCACTTCAGATAGAAACACCCACACCAAACTGCACATGAACTATTTGCACACAAAAATGTCCTTCAACAGAATTAATTGAACACTTGAACACACCTTCTTAGTAACAGACAGAAAGGATCATGTTTGGTAATTTCCAAATCAATAAAGCAATGTGTAGTCTAATGAATATCAGATAATTTTACTATAGGAAATAAACACAAGCTTGTTTTAATCAGTATAAAATAAAAGAGAGTTACTCATAACCACCGTTGCATAGACCCAGCATCAGATCTCGTCAGCTGATACCTTGCCTGTATACCTG
Source organism: Mixophyes fleayi (assembly GCF_038048845.1). Classification (NCBI taxonomy): domain Eukaryota; kingdom Metazoa; phylum Chordata; class Amphibia; order Anura; family Limnodynastidae; genus Mixophyes; species Mixophyes fleayi. Next base: position 85,876,099 of record NC_134409.1, read on the forward strand.
CATATACTTAGCTCATTACAATCACCTATAAAATACACCCTCATGCACACTAAAAGTTTGTTAGAAATCAATAGGTAGTACTGTGTTTTGCTGCTGGTGGTTTCCTTAATTGCATTTTATTTGTATTGAGAGTTATTTAAAGTTACTGTGTTATAGGCACTTTAAATATTTTCAAGATGTTTGATGTTACACAATAACAGTGCATTTTGTATTGCATATTTAATGAGCATTTTAATGTGTGTTATTTGACTATTGAATTGTAACCTTTTTTTTTAGGGGTGTAGTGTTGTGAAGCATTTCAATCTTATACCTATTATTTAAACTCTTATGTGGTATAGCAAAATTTCCATGGTGCATATTGATTCAACAGATCACCATCCCTCACAAAAATGTGGAGCCTGGACACCTAACCATCAACATTGATTTGCAAGGTAAAAAAATAATCAAATATGGTTTGTCACACTTGTGGTAATATCTGTCAGTCCACACAAACTATTGTATTGGGATTAATGTAAATGCCTTTTTCTTTTTAAGAAACAAATACAAATGTTGGGACCAGGTACTTGGGAGGGAATCAAAAGTGTGCCTTTGATTTCTGCAAAATTGAAATGCTGCTGGAAGGCCTGTGTCTGGAGTTATGGAGCTTATCCGTTTGAACAATAATGTTGATTGTTTGGTAGAGATTGCTGTGTTTATTGCAAAACTAAAGGCTTTTCTTTGTGTACGAACAGGCCTTAGCTGGGACATGCCTGGCTCACCTGAAAATAATCATTATTCAAAGTGGATTGCAAATGTCCATTGCATCCAGCAGGAAACTGATATGGACTTGTAGCCTTTTTTCAGCTTGTAAGTATATAGTTATGGTCCTATTATGTCATTTGTGGACTTGTGTTACAGTTAAGATAACATATTGTAGACTTTAATGCTTGAAATTACAGGTGTGTACAAAGAACACAGGCAAAGACTGTTACTTTAAATTGGCCAAAGTTTGTTGGCTTTCTATCTGATATTTGAAACATAGAAGACAGGCATTATGGTGTCCTGCATGAGCTGCCTTGCAACACTTCTAAGCAATGCTTAGAAAGGAATTGTTATATAATTTTTTTAGATGTTTCAGTTGCTCACTGTAAATGTGTTAGCCCAAATTATGATGTAGAATGTTTTGGAGATACTCATTCAATTGTAACTCTCTGCTGCTTTGGACACTGATTAACACCCTATACATCCTTCACTCCATTGTCCATTTAGACACAGGTCTCTACTGGGTCACTTGCTACCTAGATAACTGCTCTTGAACTATAGGCATCTGTTGCAAAATCTCCCTTCCAATATCACTCTCTATTGAGGTATGCCAAGAAATAATTTTGTGTACAAATGATAGATTAATATGGAACACCAGCTGCCCCCAATGTTTGGCAGGATGTGCCCATGGGGTATGCTGTGGAGGAATGAAAGTCTCTAGTGTTTTGCATAATATGTAACAGTAAAGGGCTGTTGCTGGTTTAAATTTTAGTGTCACAAAAATATTACATTTGTGAGGTTCATTTGGTGCTCTGGCTTGTGGACAATAGGCATTTTGCACATTGTGAAACTATATTTTGTGGGGGGACTTTCAAGGCACAAATGATACAAAACACACAGCTAAATCAAGCTTTCCAGGTTACATTACAGGGGGACACATTCATGTGCACCAAGGCATATACGAAGTACATTTTTTGATGTAGTATGTGAGCTAATCTTGCAGAAGTATTGTTTTATTTTTCGATTCAACAGGTCAAGCTCTACATTCTCTTCCCCTGAGATGGCAGTACCCCATTTTCACCAAACCTTAGCAACGGCCCTTGATCAAGTGGCTCCAGCGACACTACATACTACACGTCGACTTCGATGTCAACCGTGGCACACTAAAGCAACACGAAATCTTCAAAAACTGTACCGTAAAGCAGAACGTCACTGGCGTAAATCTCGCACCTCTAATGACTTCTTCATATATACTTCTGTCTACCACTCCTATCGAAATGCTCTGGACACTGCAAAACAAACATACTTCCAATCTCTTATCTATGCTCAGGCTTCTAACCCTAAACGCCTTTTCAATACATTTAAATCTCTTCTCAATCCTCCCACCCCGAACCCTCCATCTACTATCAGTGCTCAGGATCTTGCTTCCTACTTCAAGGACAAGATTGACAAGATCAGACTAGAAATGGTATCCTCTTCCTCGACAAGCAATCAGCTCAATTCCTTCCCACTACCCTCTGACACCCTCTCTTCATTTGACCCCACAAATGAAGAGGAAATTTCTACGCTCTTCTTATCTTCCTACTCTACCTCCTGTCCTCTTGATCCTATTCCCTCGCAAATTGGTAGATCCCTGTCTCCTGTGCTCATTTCACCTCTAACTCAAATCTGTAATCTCTCGCTCTCTACTGGCATCTTTCCATCACTATACAAGCATGCAGTGATTACTCCTATTCTAAAAAAACAAGATTCCGACCCAAACTCTCTATCAAATTACCGTCCCATCTCTCAGCTGCCGTGCCCCTCCAAGCTTGTAGAGAGACTTGCCTACACTCGCCTCACACACTTTCTTTCCTCTAACAACCTGTTGGATCCTCTTCAGTCTGGCTTTCGTTCTCAACACTCCACAGAGACTGCGCTGACCAAGGTTGTCAATGATCTGATCACTGCTAAAACTGAACGCCATTACTCTCTCCTAACTCTCCTGGATCTCTTGGCTGCATTTGACACCGTTGACCACTCTCTTCTCCTACATACGCTGCAATCCCTAGGTCTTTAAGACGCTGTTCTATCCTGGTTCTTATCTTACCTTTCTAATCACTCTTTCACTGTTAATTTCTCTGGAGCCACCTCTGCTCCGCTTCCCCTATCAGTTGGAGTACCACAAGGCTCAGTGCTAGGTCCTCTGCTGTTCTCTATCTATACCGCTTCTCTTGGAAATCTAATAAGTTCCTTTGGCTTTCAGTATCATCTCAATGCGGATGATACCCAAATCTATCTATCCTCTCCTGATCTCTCGACATCTGTGTTGTCCCGAGTAACTGACTGTCTATCTGCCATATCATCTTGGATGTCCTCTCGTCAACTCAAACTTAATCTTTCTAAAACAGAGTTAATAATATTCCCATCCACCATCAAGAGCATACCTGACATTTCTATGCCTGTCTTGTACCGAATCCAATATAAAATACTTTTACTAACCTACAAGGCCATCAACAAAGCTGTACCAACATACATCTCCTCTCTTGTCTCAAAATATCTCCCAACTCGGTAACTCCGTTCTACAAAAGATCTTCGTCTCTCATCCACCCTCATTACATCCTCCCATTCCCGGTTACAGGACTTTTTTCGGACTGCACCCACTCTATGGAATTCTCTCCCTCGCACAGTATGACTCTCCTCTGGTCTACAAACTTTCAAGCGTTCTCTAAAAACCTACTTTTCAGACAAGCTTATAATATTCCTCAGCCACCCTCTTAACCTCGCTACCTTTAGCCTGTTACACAATTTCATACAAGACAACTACCCCCTGACCAACATTGTTGTGTGACGGGTTCATTTAGCTTATGAGTCACTTTTACCTTTGCAGTCTGGCTGGGCCAAAATGCAAAATGTAGACTTAACCTCATGAGTCAATCTCCCATTGTCCCATAGATTGTAAGCTTGCGAGCAGGGCCTTCTCACCTCTTTGTCTGTTTTACCCAGTTTGTTTATTAGTTTATTATGTTTGTCCCCAATTGTAAAGCGCTAAGGAATATGTTGGTGCTATATAAATAAATGATGAGGATGGTGTGCCTTTTAGAGTTCAGCAGTTCGTGTCTCACTACACGTTGAAGTATTTCTCCAATGCTCCTAGGCTGCTTATGTTTCTTGACTTTGCCCAGATTGTCTACTCTTGATGCAAGTAACTTTGGCACACAGACCACTGTCTTATTTGCTATGTTTTGTGCTGCAACTATAGATTCATGTTTGTTAACAATAAATGTGACCATGCATTAGTGTCATCAAGCAGTCCCAATCAAGTATCGATCAAATAACAAACAGAGAAAAGAGAATGATCATCTGGGGCACTCAGAATGAAAACAGCATAATCGTATATCTAATGTTGCTGTGTACTGTAATCATTAAAATTATTCTTTATTAATTAAATGGATTAAAATTGGTCTAGTAGCGAAATATAAAAGATGCAATGGATTGACACACTGAAATTAACAGATTACTGATAAAATAGACAATAATTCCTTGTCTAACCGCTATCCTGCTCAGAACAAATGGTCATTTTATTTAGTGTATATCAAAATTGTTCTGTTCTTAAATGATTCCCCTATTGGTGAATACTAATAGTCCTCTGTTCTAATAATTCACCTCAATAATACATGGTTGATATTACTTAATTTATGCTCAATATGTTGAGACTGATGGATTAATTAGTCACATCTTGCATATAATTAATCATTGTTAATAATGTTTAATAGGGCTGATAGGTTTTATGATAACCCCTCTAAAGTCTTTCTTAATATAAATTGTATAGATATATATCAGTCCTATTACTCATGGTAGGATAGTTCCCTTATCAGGTACTCCTAATAACATATCATAAAATATCTGATGTTTGAGAATTAGGATATAGATAGAAGCAGTATTGTTTCTTGTTATCACTCTATATACCTGCCTGCAAAACCTTCTAGGGTTAATCCTTTCAGTGAGGCTGGGGTTTGTTACATTGTATTCTAACTAATCCCACTAGCCTCTACTCTATCGCTGCACTATTATGCCTCCACAATTGACAAGGCAAATTAACGCTAAACTGAGGATTATACAACTACCATCAGTGCTTTGCAATTTTGGACTAATCCAGTTTACATAGGGGAGTACTGAGCAGCGATCGCGGCGTCCGCCGACGCGTGTTTCGCTATTAGCTTTAACGAGGCAAAAAAAAATCAATAAAAAAAAAAAAAAAATCAAGTATCGGCTGACTACTATACTGCTGTTCTTTGTATTGTCATACCCAAGAATCCATACATAGTCCTTTGGGGCAAGTTTTGGGACATGTCTACTTGTCTAATATATTGAGGGCATGTTTGGTTTTTGGCCCCTTAGCCACATACTGGACCTCCCCTGAATTCACACTATATGTAGTGTTTTTCCTTTAATTTTAGAGATATTTGTGTATTTAGTATAGTCTTGATGGTTGTTGTGCATTTTAGAATGTGATATTGTGCACGTTCAACATGGTCTGTGCACATATAGAGATTAGCAAAACACCTCTGTCAAAGTATTTCTTAAATGTCGATGGCATTGACTGGCACCCTTCCCTAAGCTAGGACCTGTTGAAGCCAACAGGGCCAAAAACACTTGCAACTCAAACGCAGCTTTGTTTGGAATTGTGGCCACAGATAAATGCTGCACACAAAGTTCACATATTCAAGGCCAAGGTATTTGAGTCAAATGCAAGTTAGGTATCTGTTGGAGTTTGTCTCAACATATTTTTGAATGTCCCTTTTGGAGAGCACTGTTGGGCGCTCTCATACGCTATTTGTCATATGTTACACTTTCACTATATTGTGTATTGGTGCAGTCATGCGATGTTCCTTTGCAGCAGCACATATACACATTTTGAAGCCTAGTAAAATCTGTGTGAAATCTAAGGATTTTAGTTTGCACACACCTGTCATATTGTATATTTTGTGGCCTTCAAATTCAGGGGTACAAGTATTATGGATATGAACTCAAATGTTCATATTGGATTGGGGTGTAAGAATTAGTTAATTTAATTTGCACTAGCATTCACATTGCTAATGGGGCTTGCAATAAGCTAACCTTAGCTTTAAAACACAATCATGGTGTGTGTGTGTGTGTGTGTGTGTGTGTGTGTGTGATTTCTATGTTGGTCCCATTTTGTGTAGAGTAAGACCAATGCCTGCTTTAACATGTGTCTACATGTAAGGTAGCTCAAATACTTTCAAAGTGTGACACATAACAGCACTCTGAGGCCACAATTACATTATCCTCACCCAGCAGAGTGACCATACTCCAAATTGTCAAGCAGTAAGTACAAAACTCTGACACACAATCTGTAGTGAGATTCAAAACCCCAACCCAAACATAGTGGTTGACACAAAGGTCCGTTTGGATATAAATCTAATCAATAGGCAGAGTTCGGTGTGGCTATCTAGCTAATAGGCTAGTAATATGCCATGTCTGCATGGCCATCCTGTGACCAACTGGCACTGTGTTTTTTTTTTAAAGGGAAGCACTACCAAGAGGGCTAATGGTAACTGTGCACAACCATGACACAACTTGTTATAGAGTCCAAAAATTGCATGCACCAAATCAAAGATAAATATTTCAAACCAAATGACAGGTAGGCAAAGCCCTCCCCAAACATTTTTACTGTTCTACTTTGAAAAGCCATTACCCAACTACAAATCTACACTCCATTTCAAACACCTTTTGATGACAGCATCAAAACCAAGTTACCGAAAGGGGAAAAGTGACACTATATGGTGTAAGATTTACTTACTATCCCCATGTCACCCTAGAGTGTCTACCGTAGCCTAGCACACAGTAACACCAGTCATTAATTCTGTTGGTACTCATTCCCATAGCATCTCTGAGCTCAGTTCCATACTGGGGTTGGATTTGATGCTTACAATTGGTTAGATACACTGTATGTTAGTATGAGGCTTCCTATTGTTTACTTATGCCTAATGGGTAATTGTATGTGTATTCTCAATAAAACACATCAGTAACATGTATTTCTAGTAGGGATGTGCACCGGCGACTTTTGAGGTCTCGTGTTTTGTGTTTTGGATCCGGATTTTCATTATTTTTGGGGTTCGGATTTGTCTCGCAAAACACTTGACGAAAGGTCTCGGTTCGGATTTAAGGTTTTGGATTCGGATTTTTTTTGAAAAAAACATAAAAAGTTTAAAAATCAAGTTTTTGGGCTTATTTTCACTCCTAGGCTATTATTAACCTCAATAACATTCAATAACAAGCATTTCCACTAATTTACAGTGTATTCTGAACACCTCACAATATAGTTATTAGTCCAAAACGTTGCAACAAGGTATCTTTCTGGACTGCGTAGAGGAGTGGGTCACCACAATATATATTAAAAACCCTGAACTTTTATGAATCACACCAATAAATGTACCTGGACTGCGTAGAGGAGTGGGTCACCACAATATATTAAAAACCCTGAACTTTTATGAATCGCACCAATAAATGTACCTGGACTGCGTAGAGGAGTGGGTCACCACAATATATATAATAAGAAAACCATCAACTTGTTTGATTCGCACCAATAAATGTACCTGGACTGCGTAGAGGAGTGGGTCACCACAATATATATTAAAAACCCTGAACTTTTATGAATCGCACCAATAAATGTACCTGGACTGCGTAGAGGAGTGGGTCACCACAATATATATTAAAAACCCTGAACTTTTATGAATCGCACCAATAAATGTACCTGGACTGCGTAGAGGAGTGGGTCACCACAATATATATTAAAAACCCTGAACTTTTATGAATCGCACCAATAAATGTACCTGGACTGCCTAGAGGAGTGGGTCACCACAATATATATTAAAAACCCTGAACTTTTATGAATCGCACCAATAAATGTACCTGGACTGCGTAGAGGAGTGGGTCACCACAATATATATAATAAGAAAACCATCAACTTGTTTGATTCGCACCAATAAATGTACCTGGACTGCGTAGAGGAGTGGGTCACCACAATATATATAATAAGAAAACCATCAACTTGTTTGATTCGCACCAATAAATGTACCTGGACTGCGTAGAGGAGTGGGTCACCACAATATATTAAAAACCCTGAACTTTTATGAATCGCACCAATAAATGTACCTGGACTGCGTAGAGGAGTGGGTCACCACAATATATTAAAAACCCTGAACTTTTATGAATCGCACCAATAAATGTACCTGGACTGCGTAGAGGAGTGGGTCACCACAATATATTAAAAACCCTGAACTTTTATGAATCGCACCAATAAATGTACCTGGACTGCGTAGAGGAGTGGGTCACCACAATATATATAATAAGAAAACCATCAACTTGTTTGATTCGCACCAATAAATGTACCTGGACTGCGTAGAGGAGTGGGTCACCACAATATATTAAAAACCCTGAACTTTTATGAATCGCACCAATAAATGTACCTGGACTGCGTAGAGGAGTGGGTCACCACAATATATATTAAAAACCCTGAACTTTTATGAATCGCACCAATAAATGTACCTGGACTGCGTAGAGGAGTGGGTCACCACAATATATATTAAAAACCCTGAACTTTTATGAATCGCACCAATAAATGTACCTGGACTGCGTAGAGGAGTGGGTCACCACAATATATATTAAAAACCCTGAACTTTTATGAATCGCACCAATAAATGTACCTGGACTGCGTAGAGGAGTGGGTCACCACAATATATATTAAAAACCCTGAACTTTTATGAATCGCACCAATAAATGTACCTGGACTGCCTAGAGGAGTGGGTCACAACAATATATATAATAAGAAAACCATTAACTTGTTTGATTCGCACCAATAAATGTACCTGGACTGCGTAGAGGAGTGGGTCACCACAATATATTAAAAACCCTGAACTTTTATGAATCGCACCAATAAATGTACCTGGACTGCCTAGAGGAGTGGGCACTGGGCACCACAATAAAATATATAAAAAACCTTCAACAGGTCTGCATTACACTACACATACGGCTGCTCCTCCATCCTCTCCATCATATACATGTTGGAGTTTTAGCGTGTGACAACCTCTTGTTTTTGATAATGTCAGTGTATTTTGAATATTTTTCAATTTGCCCCACACCACTGAATGTACTTTATCTATGATACGCATCTATCTATCTTGACTGCGTAGTGTGGTGGCCCCGGTACACAATTTGGTACCGAGGCCACAATATAATTAAAAAACCCTCCACGTGTCAGAATTCCACCAAACAAGTATCTGGACTGCGTAGTGGGGTGGCCCCGGTACCCAATTTGATACCGGGGCCACAATAAAATAAATACACCCTCCACGTGTCAGAATTCCACCAAACAAGTATCTGGACTGCGTAGTGGGGTGGCCCCGGTACCCAATTTGATACCGGGGCCACAATACCTCCTCCAAACATGGTACAGACAATTTGTCATTGAGATCCCATCAAGTATGTTAAAGACAGACAGGGTCCAAGTGTTATTGGTTGACTTTGTAAACCAAAAAACTGTCCCTGTTGCACATAGTCGTGCAATGAAGACTGACTTTTTCATTTAAATGCACCATCTTTCAAGTGTAGTGTTTGTAAGTCTAAGTCATATTATACTTTTGGTAAAATTGGTTTATTTTGTTCCTCTTTATGGTAACTACTAATAGAATTAAAGTATTAAATAGAAGCGGCAGTTCCTCTTTATGGTAATTAGTAATAGAATTAAAGTATTAAATAGAATTAAAGTATGAAATAGAATTAAAGTATTAAATAGAATTAAAGTATGAAATAGAGTGGTATAGAGTTGTAGTGTGGTATAGATAGAGTGGTCCCCACAATATAATAATAAAACCCTCAACTGGTCTGAATTCCACCAAACAAGTATCTGGACTGCGTAGTGTGGTGGCCCCGGTACACAATTTGGTACCGAGGCCACAATATAATTAAAAAATTGGGCATCAACTGTCACCGTTGTTTAATATCTGATACACCTAAATATGGACTGCACAGTGGAGTGGCCCCGGTAGTAAATTTGGTGCCGGGGCCACAATACCTCCTCCAACTTCCAAGTGTAGTGTTTATAAAGACAGACAGCGTCGAAGTGTTATTAGTTGGCTTTCTTAACCCTAAAATTGTCCCTGTTGCAAATATTCGTGCAATGGACAGTTACTTTTTTATTGAAAGACTCAAGCTTTCAAGTGTAGTGTTTATAAAATATAAACAACAATACAGTAGTTTTAGAGCACGTCAATACCTCTTGTTTTAAATTATGACACGGCATTTTACTTTTGGTTTAATTTCTTGAATTTTTTAAAATTTGGTTTTACTTTTTGAACATGGCAAACGACTGTTGATTGGTCATATAATGCCAAAAAAAAAGTTCCAAGATGGAATTGTCCTTGGGCCCTCACACCCACCCTTATGTTGTTGAAATAGGACATGCACACTTTAACAAACCAATCATTTCAGCGACAGGGCCTACCAAACAACTTTGGCTGAAATGATTGGTTTGTTTGGGCCCCCACACCAAAAAAGCTATTCATCTCTCCCTGTACAGACTAAACAGGCTCTACTGAGGCAAGATGTCGTCCTCATCCTCAACCTCTGATTCCTCTCCCCCTACAGTGTGTACTTCCTCCTCATCACACATTATCAATTCGTCCCCGCTGGACTCCACAACCACAGGTCCCTCTGTAGTATCTGGAGGGCAGTGCTGTACTTTATTGAGGAATTGATTATTCATTTTTATAAACATCATTTTTTCAACGTTGTGAGGAAGCAACTTCCTTCGCCGCTCACTGACCAGGTTCCCCGCTGCACTAAAAACTCTTTCCGAGTACACACTGGAGGGGGGACAACTCAGGTAAAATAGAGCCAGTTTGTACAGGGGCTTCCAAACTGCCTTTTTTTCCTGCCAGTAACAATATGGACTGTCTGACATGTCTACTTGGATGGTGTCAGCAAAGTAATCATCCACAATTTTTTCTATTGTGACAGCATCCAATGCAGCGAGAGTAGACATGTCTGCAATGGTTGGCAGGTCCTTCAGTCCGGACCAGATGTTATCAGCATCCCCGCCAGTGCCTCTTTTGGGAAAACTGAGCTTTTTCCTCGCAGCCATAGATGTGGAAGAAAATGAGGGTGGAGCTGTTGGCATGTCACGGTCCTCTTCAGAGGACAATCTCCTGACCAGCAGGTCTTTGCACCGCTGTAGACTTGTGTCCGCCGGAAACAGAGACACAACATACGCTTTAAACCGAGGATCGAGCACGGTGGCCAGAATGTATTCCTCTGACTTTAAAAGAGTGACCACCCTCGGATCCTGGCAAAGCATACGAAGGGCTACATCCACAAGAGCTACATGCTTGGTGTAATCGCAATGGCTTACCAGCTCCTCCCTCACTTTCTCCAGTTGCTTCTGCAACAGCCTGATCAGGGGAATGACCTGACTCAAGCTGGCAGTGTCGGAACTGACTTCTCGTGTGGCAAGTTCAAATGGCTGCAGAACCTTGCACAACACGGAAATCAGTCTCCACTGCGCTTGACTGAGGTGCATCCCCACTCCTTTGCCTATGTCGTAGGTGGCTGTGTAGGCCTGAATGGCCTTTTGCTGCTCCTCCATCCTCTGCAGCATATAGAGGGTGGAGTTCCAGCGCGTCACAAGCTCTTGTTTGAGGTGATGGCAGGGCAGGTTCATGCTTTTTTGATGTGCCTCTAGTCTGCGGTAGGCACTGGCTGAATGCCGAAAGTGTCCAGCAATTTTGCGCGCCACCGCAAGCATCTCCTGCACACCCCTGTCACTCTTGAGGTAATGCTGCACCACCAAATTAATGGTGTGTGCAAAACATGGGACGTGCTGGAAATTGCCCATATTTAATGCCCGCACAATGTTACTGGCATTGTCTGACACCACAAATCCCCATGAGAGTCTAAGTGGGGTAAGCCACTGGGAGATAATTTCCCTCATTTTCTCTAATATGTTGTCAGCGTTGTGCCTCTTATTAAAGCCTGTAATACACAATGTTGCCTGCCTTTGCATGAGCAGCCATTTTGTAGATGCTGCTACTGATGCAGCTGTTGCTGTTGCTGCGGAAGGGGATGCATCTACCCAGTGGGCTGTCACAGTCATATAGTCCTTCGTTTGCCCAGAACCACTTGTCCACATGTCCGTGGTTAAGTGGACAGTGGGTACAACCGCATTTTTAAGAGCACTGAGGACACTTGATCGTACTTCTCTGTACATTTTTGGTATCGCCTGCCTAGTGAAGTGGAATCTCGAGGGGATTTGGTACCGGGGACACAATACCTCCATCAACCCTCTAAATCCCACTCCACTGATGGCGGACACCGGGCGCACGTCTAACACCAACATTGCAGTTACAGCCGCAGTTATACGCTTTGCAATAGGGTGACTACTATCGTATTTTGTGGTCATGGCAAACGACTGTTGGACGGTCAATTGTTTTGTGAAAGACTTAGCGGTCTTACGACTTCCCCTCTGGGAAGATGACCGACTAACAGCAGCAACAGCAGCAGTGGCAGTAGTAGGCGTACCGCTGCAGGATTCCTCGGATGAATCCCGTATTGAGGAGGACTCAGTCTGGCTGCTGACTTGGGCTGCAGGACTGAATCTGATGGAGATTGTGGAGGAAGTTGACGAGGAGGGTGTTGCTGGTGTGTATCCAACTGGACCACGGGATTTAGGTGTCCCTGTACCGATGAGGGTCCTAGCCCCAGTTCCTGAACTAACCACTGAACTATGAAGGTTATTCAGGTGACGTATAAGGGAGGATGTTCCTAGGTGGGCAAGATCCTTACCCCTGCTTATTTGAGCTTTACATAAGCTACATATGGCCATACATTGGTTGTCTGGATTTGGATAAAAATAACTCCAGACCGAAGAGGTGCATTTTTTGGTCTTCTGACCAGGCATGACGATGGGCTTTTTCATCCCATGGACATCAGCTGTTTCCCCCCCTGGTGCCTCATTTACAATAACCACATCACCATCCTCATCATCAAGTTCCTCCACAGCGCCAGCTACATCATCAATAGCCTCCTCCCGAGCCACCTCTTCCCGTACAGTGATGGGAAGGTCAGGCTTGACAACCACCAACATCCTTGGACTCGCCTTGTGGATTTGTGATAATTTCTCTTTAGAAGGCAGAGTTGTTTGCTGTTTTGTTGCTGACAGCATAACTCTCTTCAATTTTTTGTAGGGGGGGGAGGAGGAGGAGGGCTAAGATCCGTGGGTGAAGCTGAACCACTAGTCATGAACACGGGCCAGGGCCTAAGCCGTTCCTTGCCACTCCGTGTCGTAAATGGCATATTGGCAACTTTACGTTTCTCCTCAGATGATTTTAAGTTTCTCTTTTTGCTACTTTTTCTTAACTTGGGCTTTTTGGATTTTACATGCCCGGTACTACGAGATTGGGCATCGGGCTTGGAAGACGACGTTGATGGCATTTCATCGTCTATGTCATGACTAGTGGCAGCAGCTTCAGCATTAGGAGGAAGTGGGTCTTGATCTTTCCCTACTTTATCCTCCAAATTTTTGGTCTCCATTATATGTAGCACAAGATACTGCAGAATGTGTGAACTTGGTAATATTGCAGTACCAATGGACTTATACTGCTGGATTGGTTTTGCAAATTTGGTTATAATTATTATATATTTTTTTTTTTTTTAATTTTTTATTTTTTTTTACTTTTTTTTTATTTTTAAAAAACTTGGGAATAGTGGGGAAATAACTATGCCCTTAGAAGCACAGAGCACAGGACACAGCACCACTGGACTGAACAGGACACGGCACAGGACCCAGCAGCACTACGGAACTCAGCAGGACAGAGCACAGGACACAGCACCACTGGACTGATACTGCAGAATGTGTGAACTTTGTAATATTGCAGTACCAATGGACTTATACTGCTGGATTGGTTTTGCAAATTTGGTTATAATTATTATATTTATTTATTTATTTTTTTATTTTTTATTTTTTTTTACTTTTTTTTATTTTTTAAAAACTTGGGAATAATGGGGAAATAACTATGCCCTTAGAAGCACAGAGCACAGGACACAGCACCACTGGACTGAACAGGACACGGCACAGGACCCAGCAGCACTACGGACCTCAGCAGGACACAGCACCACTGGACTGATACTGCAGAATGTGTGAACTTTGTAATATTGCAGTACCAATGGGCTTATACTGCAGGATTGGTTGTGCAAATTTTGTGGTAATTAAAAAAAATTAAAGTAGTTTTTGGTATTTTTTAAAAAAAACTTTTTTTTATTTTTTTAAACACAGGGGAATATTGGGGAAATAACTATGCCCTTAGAAGCACAGAGCACAGGACACAGCACCACTGGACTGAACAGGACACAGCACAGGACCCAGCAGCACCACTGACCTCAGAAGGACAGAGCACAGCACACAGCACCACTGGACTGATACTGCAGAACACAGCACAGCACAGCACAGAACTAAACAGCACAGCACAGAACTAAACAGCACAGCACGAGATCTACCAGGACAAAGGACCACCTAACACTCCCTCTCTCTACCCTGATCAATGCCCGAGTGAAGATGGCGGCGACTAGCGGGGAATTTATAGGATCCGAGTATCGCGAGATCCGACAACGGGATTATGAGTCAGAGCCTCAGTTTCACATTTGAATTTGGCGCCAATACCCGGATCTGTCTCGGATCCGACTCGGATCCGCAACGTTCGGGTGGGCTCGGATTTCATAAATCCGAGTGCGCTCATCCCTAATTTCTAGGTAGGCCCATCTTGCATTACTAATGTTTACACATGTTTGGTGAATCTCTGCCCCAAAAAACTCATGTCCACAGTATGCCAGAGCCTGCTCAGTGAAACTTTAAATTTGCAGGACAGAAGAAAAAGGACAAGTGGGATTAAGTAACTGATTAAATTGAGAAGCCAGGTGTGCATTAATGATTCCTCACTGCAAAGCATAGAGTACTCGTCTCATCCGCGACGTCATATGGATGGAGAGGCAACCATTACACACAGATATGTCTGAAAGATCTGCGTGTGACGTTAGCGCGCCCATACGTACTGAGAGAACCAATCACAGCGCAGAATACTGTAGAGGCGATTTTTGTTTGAAAAAATGAGAGCCACCATTTTTTCACAACGTGAGCTCAGTGTCCTCACCGAGGGTATGGATAGCGTGCCCTCAGGGCGCTATTGCTCCAACGAGAGTAAACAAAGGGCGTACAAAAGGGTCCGCAGGTACATCCGCAGGAGATACCACGGGACCCGCAGCATAGTGCAGCTGCAACGCCGCTGGAGCGATCTCCGCCGGCGTCATCCCCAGCTGCTGAATGAGCTCCGTTAGGAGATAAGAAGTGAGTTCTGTATTAATAGCAGAAAACACGTGTACACAATTTTTAGGGGTATATGTTTCAAAATATGTTTACCATAATCACGTGACATGGCCTACATATCATTCTTCAAGCACACTATAAAGGCCATTCCCCTTCCAATGCACCCAACCTGCTTTGGCTCCTGTCTCCTAAATGCAGCTACTGAACATTTACTTTTCAACATGATTTATTTTGAAACTTCAGCACATTAATGCAGGTTTTGGTCGCCCAAACTCTGGACCCCAGTGCTGTAATTAGGTGACCTAAGCGTAAAAAAACATTTGCAGATTAGAGTGCTAGATATGTTTTTAACATTAGCCCAACATTTTGAAGGCAGCTTAGAAAAATCTAAGACCTTAGCTCATTTTCAAAGATGTAGAAGGTCCCATAAGGTGCAACTGGCTATTTGCACTGTGAGGGTGTCCCAACCAAGGAAGATTTCTAAAGTATCATGACTCGAACTCCTGACGTTAGTGCTTTCAGAACAAAGTGCTAACCACTAGGCCACTGAGATATTCCACATCCCTATACCAAAAACAAATCTTTGTGGCAGGTCATGTGAAATGCTTTGCGTGTATCATGTTTAGGTCATTACTTTTAAAGTAGATTATATTTGGTTCTGCTGGCAATAAGATTTTTTCTGAAAATGTGTGATGACATGATTATCCTACTACTATTGTGTTTTTCCCAAGGAGATTCTGTTAACAATACCCTGTTTATTTGTGCCTTGTTTCCAAAAGTCCGGGCACGGTTTCAACGCCGGCAATTGCGGCAGCAGCGCCAACCGGTTGTGGAGGACGATGAGGAGGACGAGGAGGAGCAGCAGCCACAGCCAGTGGCTGAGGAGGATGAGGTCGAGGAGGAGCAGCACCAGCCGGTGGTAGTGCTGGAGGAGGCCCAGCAGCTACTGCCGGTGTATGAGGAGGATGAGGAGGAGCAGACTGACCCAGAGGAGGCGAGTTTGGAGGAGGCAGTGTCGTCCAGGCAAGACACAGAGGCCTTTGAAGATAGTAAGTATTTGCTATAACTGCTGGACATAATTGGATAAGATTGAGATGTCCATTATACTTGTAAATAATCCATGAAGTTACACATGTTGATGAAATGGTGACATAAATGTCGCAGGTTTCAAACATAATGACCCTTCACATTAATTAAACACTCAAACCACATCCAGAGCCATCTTAACACATACCGTGTTTCCCCGAGAATAAGACACTGTCTTATTTTTTTGGGGGTCCAAAAAACAGCATAGGGCTTATTTTTGGGGTAGGTCTTATTTTAATTAACATTGACAGCAACTTCAATAAACAGGTAATGCCCCTCAGTCCTGCTTTTATCCCCATCATGCCCCTCAGTCCTGCTTTTACTCCCATCATGCCCCTCAGTCCTGCTTTTACTCCCATCATGCCCCTCAGTCCTGCTTTTACTCCCATCATGCCCCTCAGTCCTGCTTTTATCCCCATCATGCCCCTCAGTCCTGCTGTTACTCCCATCATGCCCCTCAGTCCTGCTTTACAATACTTTAATTACCGTTTTTTTGTCTTCACTTTCCTCTTTTTCTGTACTCCCCTCTGCGGTGCTGCTGTAAATAACACTGGCACACACGCCAGCGTCATTTACAGAAAACGAGGGGTGGGTGAGTGAGACGCTGCAGCTGTGATTGGATTCCACTGTTAAATCTTTAACAGCAGCATCCATTTCATGCAGGAGGGGATTTAGCTAGGTCTTATTTTTGGGGTAGGACTTATTTTGGACCGTTCTGCAGAAGTAAGGGTAGCTCTTATTATCGGGGAAACAGGGTAGCCATGCAGGGCAGGAGCAACATAAATGGGCCCGAGAGGCTTGTCAAGTTGTCAGTATATTATTCTTTTGTCTTGCAAATCAAATATAAACAAAAATCTTTTTACTTCCTGTGAGTGGTTTTGTAGGTAGTGTCCCACTGTAGTGCATTGCCCTGGGGCCTATAATGCTAGTAAGACAACCCTGTCCATGCCCCTCTCCCCGGGGCACACCAGAATGTAGTAAATCTATCAAAATGCTACTCCAAATGGTTTGGTAGCTAGAGGCCTTACATTTGAAAGTAATGTAACAGTAAAAAATGCCCTCCTAATTATCATTAGTAAGTCCAGTCTGTTTGCCAAATTAGGTTGAGCTGTATATTTATTGAATTATTTTGGTTCCTTTCAGCACCTGAGGAGGAAGGTCGGATTTGGCAACCCCCACCACACACTGCGGCTCAATTGTTGTCCCAAATGGGCCACTTCATCGCCAATCTAGAGGCCATCAGCCAGCAACTGGTGCAATTGGTTGCCGACTGGAAGGCTACATTGGCCTACTGGTCCTCTTTATTTTACCTTTTTTTTTAATGTAAATATTATAGTTTATATTGGTAAATATCTTGTTTATGTTGTACCCTTGGCACATTATATAAGTAATTAACAAAAAAACCTTGGTGTGTGTGTGTCTTTATTCATCTCATTACACAGCATGTGGGTGTAAGGCTAAAAGAGAATCTATATAATAATCCTAAAAAAGAAACATTTCAGCAAGATGGATTGTTTCTAACATCATTGCTGTAGCAGAAAAGGTTTTGATTTGCTGTTTGCATGTCATCCAAAAGGAACATGTGCCCTCCACCAACAAGTCACCCCTGTAAGAGGTATGGCATCTGTAGGCCCTGTGTGCAAGACAAATTCCAAAAGGTCAAATGCCCTAGCTATTTCACAATTTCCCTAAATTATGTGTCATTGTAGTAATAGTCCAAGGTTACGTTCCAGTGTTAGAGCAAAGCCAGTCACACATTGAAGAGAACATCGAAACTGTACCCAGAAGAGGCGTAAGTGGTGTAAGGCAGAAGTGCAAGCGAAGCTAAGCTCCATGGTACTGGAGTGTGGTAAGCGGTCTGTTGTGTTTGGATAAAGCTGAGTACATGACATAACGTGTACGCCGTGGATCCAGATGAAAGTCGGATGGCAGGCAATGTAGCATTTAACTCAAATTTCGTACAAATTTACCCCCCCCCCCTTAGTCCATTCGTAGTAATAAATGTCAGCATGCACATAATAATGTGCCTGTGAACTGCGGGTCCTGAGGCTTTTTCAAAAGTTGCCCCCAAAAAATGAGTTTTTTACAATACAGGATAATTAGGAGGGCATTTTTTACAATGTAGTTGAGCATGTAGAACAAATCAAATTTAAACAATAAAACCATTGTGTCAAGTTCCTGCGTTTCTTTTTAGCATAATGATCCCAGTCCACACAATAGTTGTGGGTGTGCTTGGTATTTGAACTCATGGCTGCTGTGTTGTGAGTCTAAAGTGATAACCAGTGAGCTACCTGTGAGATAGGTATTTTATGAGTAATTTGTGTGAATAATGAAGAGTAGTATTAAGTGTCAGTTGCCTGTGTAGCACGCATGCTGTATTGTTGGTGTTGTCTGGGTTATTTCACATCTCAGGTTGGGCTAGTGGGTAGCTGTCCCCTACAAATACCCCCCCCCCCCCCCTCCTCTTAGTCCATTCATAGTAATAAATGTCAGCATGCACATAATAATGTGCCTGTGAACTGTGGGTCCTGAGCCATTGTTGAAAATTCCCACCAAGAATAAATTTTATTACAATACAGGATAATTAGGAGGGCATTTCTAACAATGTAGTACAAGTCAAATCTACAAAATAAAACCATTGTGTGAAGTTCCTGCGTTTATTGTTAGCATAATGTTTCCACTCTACACAATAGTTGTGGGTAAGCTTTGTATTTGAACTTATGTCTGGTGAGTTGTGAGTCCAAAGTGCTAACCAGTGAGCTACCTGTGAGATGGATATTTTTGTGAGTAATTTGTGTGAATAATGAAGAGTAGTATTAAGTGTCAGTTGCCTGTGTACCACGCATGCTGTATTGTTGGTGTTGTCTGGGTTATTTCACATCTCAGGTTGGGCTAGTGGGTAGCTGTCCCACTTTTCATACAGTCATTCATGTGTTCTAATCCAGACAGAAACCCTTACTCTCTTGTGTGTATCCTTTATGGAAGAGTATGCTATGCATTTTGCTTAAAAAGGCAAGATGTATTTACACCACATACATTTTGATATATTCGTTTTTCATGTGGTTTTTAATGTAGCTATCCCCATGCATTTTGCGTACTATACGGCGACTTGAAATCCTAAACACATAAAGATCTTGAGCAATGTGTTTGTTAAGAGTGTGTATTACGCTAATTAGTAGCAACGGAAAAACAATGTTCAGAGTGTTCCACATCATTGTTATTTGGCAGTGATTAATGAGTAAAGAGCTATCCCGTTAAAATAAGCCCCAGGCATTTGTGTTGTGTTCTGTGTAAACAAACTGTTGGTCCCTCCCACAGTGGGCGTGACGTATACATAGCTTAGCTTCCCGTCAATCGCTTGAGATCCGTCGCTTGTGCTTGTACCATGTTAAAAGCTCCCCAGGTGGGTGTGTTTTATAGTGTTTGCACTGCTTATTTCCGTGCCTTAAGTGTAGAGGACCACAGGAGGGTGTGTTTTTGTAGTTTGAGGTGCTTATTTCACTCCCGTAAGTGTTTGCGTCACTCAAAGTATGCAACGCAGATACATATACGTTTGCGTACCTTGATGAATCAGGCCCCAGGTGGCTGCTCTGCATAGCTGATCTGCTGAGGCCCCTTTTCGTGCAGCCCAAGACGCCCCAACAGAACGGGTGGAATGGGCAACAATACGCTCTGGCACAGGTCGGTTAGCACTGACATAAGCTTGCTTAATAGTCAGGGTAAGCCACCTTGCAATAGATTGTTTAGACGCTGGCCAACCACGTCTTGAAAAATCAAACAAGATGAATAAATAATCTGTCCTACGAATTTTTGCAGTTCTCTTGACATAAATTCGTAGAGCCCTAACTACATCCAAAAATCTCCTGTTCTCTGTTCCAGATCCCTGAGAATCCTCTGTGAACACAGGAACTAATTTTTCCTGGTTTACATGGAAACCAGATACCACCTTAGGAAGAAATTATGGAATTGTTCTTAGGTTCGCTCTATCCTTATGAAAGATCAGATAAGGTTCACGACAAGACAAAGCCCCTAGCTCCGAAAGCCTCCGAGCTGAGGCAATAGCAAGAAGGAAAACCACTTTCCAAGTCAAGAACCGTAACTTTTGCCGATTGCAACGGTTCAAACTGAGACTCTTGCAACATATTAAGGACCAAATTAAGATCCAAAGGAGCCGTTGGTGAAACATAGGGAGGTTGAATATGAAGAACTCCCTGTAAGAAAGTCTTAACATCTGTAATCTCAGCCAAACCTCTGTGAAAATATACAGACCGTGCAGACACCTGAACCTTTAGAGATCCTAATCGAAGACCTGCATCCAAACC
Organism: Mixophyes fleayi; assembly: GCF_038048845.1. Lineage (NCBI taxonomy): Eukaryota > Metazoa > Chordata > Amphibia > Anura > Limnodynastidae > Mixophyes > Mixophyes fleayi. Next base: position 85,896,622 of record NC_134409.1, read on the forward strand.
ATCTTGTAGAAAAGCAAGAAACCTCACCAGATGAAAAGATTCTGAACTGCAAATCTTATCCATACACCATCTTATGTATGTACGCCATATACGGTGGTAAATTCGTGCCGAAACGGGCTTCCTGGCTTTGATGAGGGTATCAACTACCCTTGAAGAAAACCCTCTAGAATTCCACAGCCTGGCCTCAAAAGCCATGCCATTTAATTCAGCATTGCTAGATCCTAATGCAAGAATGGTCCCTGAATCAGTAGATCTTTCCAAAGGGGTAACCGAATACCTGGACCCACTGCCATAAGAAGGATTTCTGGATACCAGACTCTTCGTGGCCAAGATGGACTCACCAGAATGACTGGCTGACCTCCCTGCTTGACTCTCCGAAGTACCCTGGGAATCATTGATACTTAGATAATCCGCCTGCCAGTTCTGAATCCCTGGGATGAACACTGCTGACAACGCGGGTGTAACGAACTGGGTAGTAGATGACCTCACCTGCTGGTATCAGCGCTGCCAGGTTGGGAGGCGTGGAATCTAACCACGCCTCAGGTCTTCACTAGGGAACCCCGCAAGTAGATTTGGGCTTAGCTGCAGAGACGTGTCGGTCGCGGCCCCCTCAGGTAGCTACCAGCAAGGTCTGGTGAACAATCGAAGTCAAACAACCCGGGATCAAAACCGAGCGGGCAAGAAGGTACCGAGGATAAGGCAGGAGAGTAATCAGGGAGCCAGGGGTCGAACCAGGAGATCAGAACGAGTACAAAGGAGAATCCAAATGCAGGTAAGTATACACAGAGAGAACAGGAGCCAAGAAACTGGAGGCTAGACACTGGAGACTAGATACTCTGGCACGCTATTGGTGTCAGAGTCTGGTTTAAATACTTGCCCTCCTTCCTTCATTGGTGGACGTGGAGGTCGGTGGTCAGCTGGCTTGACCGCCGTCAGGAAGTGCGGCCTGGCGTCTCTCTGGATGCTGTGATGATACCAGGATGTTCAGGGGGCTCAGGATCACACAGGCAAAGAAAAGGTTTGGATACAACGGTATCTTTATTACAGGTAACTGCAAACAATAGCCTATTGTCGAAGTCGTATAATTGGATGAACGAAAGTATATTGGTTAATATTGTTTTGCCGTGCGATTGCGATCCGTATGCCACGTAACACGGTAAAATATGCACGCACACACTCGCATTACAACATTTAGTTATTTATATAATTCATATTCATATTGCTTCCGTTACACTGTAATTTATGAGCAGATAGTATTTGGTTTATTATTAGTCTATATATATTATGATTATATGTGCACTTCAGTGATATTCAAGGTTCAGGTTATAGGAAAGGTATCATGCCTAGTATCATATTAAAACCCTATTTATCAGCAGCTGTCCGGTTCCATTGTCGAAGAGATCACATATTGCATACTCTAGTTATTGATGTTAGGGAATAAACCTTTGTATGATGCTGGCAATGAAATGCTTATTTCCTGAGATGTAACTGGAGCATTGGCGGGAAGAAAGGAGCTCATGCCCTGGAGAGACGACCCCCACCTTTGGATTCCTTAGATTGAATCAGCCTATGACATGTTTAGCCTTGACCCATCTGATGTCTGGACCTATAGAAGCAAGCCATGTCATTTGCATTGTTCTCTGTAAAACTGCATGTGTATATATGATCATAGCTGCGCACCTAGTCCTCAGTCTTCACTGACTGTAGTATTCTAACAGACATACTGTCCACAGGGTCCCGTGGGTGCGCAGCGAGCGCATGCGATAGCAGCGGTATGTATTTATCTTTTGGTATTGGCTGTACTGTACTGTATCATAATATAATAATGTATTGAATTATTGACTATTTACATCTGCTAAAATAAATCACTTTGTGCGTTAGAAACACAATACAATCGCCTATGCAATGCTTATTTGAAAACGATAAAATTACTTTAATACTATATATATCAAACAATAATTTAAACAACACCCAGTGTTCACCAAACTTCAACCATCACCCAGTAACACCCCAGTGCTCAATAACCCCAAATTGTTTATAATAAAATATGATTTCTTTACCAGTCCAAGTTATAGGGACAGGATGATGTCTGTAATTAATAGAATAAGCAAGGCAGAGCAAACAAGTCAGCAAATCCAGGAAAAGCTTGTAATCCATAAGCCACAATACTCCCAGGCAAAATCCTCAGCACACGGCAGCAGCCGAAACTCCAACGCCAGTAGCTCTAGAAGCAAAAATGACACACATCCAGAAGTCTGTCCTGCAGGCCTTCTTAAAGGGACAGCATTTCCCGTGCGGGAAATCCCTCCCTGCAGGGTTATCCACAGGTCACAGCTGCTGGGATTGACTAGAAGGTATGAGTGGGATGGAGATGGGAGTAGAGAGCTGTCATCCCCTCATGTCTTTCCCTCCTACTGTTTTGGAGACTAAGGGCCCAATTCATCAAGGTACGGATCTGCTTTCTTATGCGGATAATCCATTAGTCGTCTCTGCGCATGCGCGAAAACATGACTTGAGCAGCGTAAAACACCACATACGCTGCTTAAATCCGGATCCGGCACTCAAAGGCAACTCAACCGCAAACTCCATCGGAAATACATTTGAGATGGTGGCTGACCACTTGAGAAGAAAGGGGTGGGAATGGGAGGAGAGTGGGCGCGGAATGGACGGAGATGAGAGATCACTTGAGTAAAGTAGGCGTTATGGTTTTTAATTTAAGAACAGTAGGCGTTCCCTCTCTGCCCTGCCCCTCAAATCTTTTATAAAAGTTAAGGAAGCTCAGGGTCATGTTTAAGTCCAAAACAGTTAGCTAAAACAACTATTAAACGCCTCTAAAAGCATCGTTTGCGTTTAAATAGCACAAAGAAATATGCACAAGATACATACATATCAATACAGACATTTTTGGGATTTTTTTCAAAAAATTTACATTTATTTGTATATATATATATATATATATATATATATATCTATATATATAGATATATATATTACAAACGTTCCATTAGTAAGTTTGTGTAAAAGAAGCCTCTTTTCCTTACATACACCTTTGTAATAAATGCCTCTGGCAAGTGTAAGATGTTTTATGATGTTTTGGGGCTTTGGGTTCAATCCGGAACTGCCAGAATGCCGGAACGCCGGAATTAGTTAGCTTAATATAGCACACTCTGCTGCTTGCTGGGTCTTCAGTAAAGATTCCTGGCTTTTATAGGCCTGTGCACAGCATTACCGTAAGCTACGCAGATATTTTCTCTACTATCACTCCCTATTCATTCCGGCTGCCGGAATGGAGTGCACAGTGCATTTCACTCCCGGAAGAGAGTGCACAGTGCATTCCCCATCCATTCTGGCTGCCGGAATAGAGTGCACAGTGCATTCCCCATCCATTCTGGCTGCCGGAATAGAGTGCACAGTGCATTTCACTCCCGGAATGGAGTGCACATTGCATTCCCCATCCATTCTGACTGCCGGAATGGAGTGCAGAGTGCATTTCACTCCCGGAATGGAGTGCACATTGCATTCCCCATCCATTCTGGCTGCCGGAATGGAGTGCACAGTGCATTCCACATCCAATCTCGGTGCCGGAATGGACTGCAGAGTGCATTCCCTATCCATTCTGACTGCCAGAATGGAGTGCAGAGTGCATTCCCTATCCATTCTGACTGCCAGAATGGAGTGCAGAGTGCATTCTCCATCCATTCTGGCTGCCGTAATGGAGTCCACAGTGCATTCCCCATCCATTCTGACTGCCGGAATGGAGTGCAGAGTGAATTCCCCATCCATTTCGGGTGCCGGAACGGATGGCAAAGGTACGAGCAAAAACATTCTCGTATCCTGAATAAGGCATTTCTCACTTTTACATGGAGTTCTAGCATAGTATATGTATAGTAAACTTTGGCCTCAAACACCAAATCTGTCATTTATACTCAAGGTAAGATGGGTCTTGTATCTATACATCTTTCCTATTGTATGTAAACCAAATTGCCAAAAAACTCAAATTTATACTGCTACATTGTCACTGTAATTGGCAGAAGTGGTAGAAAATAGAGCTAGCTAACTTTTACAATAGACACACTTTACATCTTAATACAGAGATACGAAGTAGAAAATTAGTGGTTACACACGCACAAGTATGTAGGGGGGAAATTGAACTCAAGTTTAGAGTGTGCAAAGGTGCATTCTCTAACCGCTACACCAATTAGCAAGTGATCTCAAAATGATGTCAATTGCAGAGAATGAAATACACACCAGCAACCTTAGCTAGGGCCAGGTTTGAGGATTTATAGGTAGGGATAATGGCAATCAGTTCACGATAAATGATTAGAGATGGCACTCCTTGGGATATGCACTGTGTAACGGTAAAACAATTTAATCACACCAGTATTTTAAATGTGGGTAAACCATTGCTTTATAGATTGTAGATCACCCTACACACACACACACACACAAAAAAGACTGTTTTTCGAAACCTGCAGAGCAGTAAATACTCAAATAGAAACATTGAATGATCGTGAATGCAAATCTTAGGCCGAATTATGAGCATTTGCGTATTTAACTTGACTTTAATCTTTGTGTGGAAACTTAATGAAGGCTCTTATACCACTTTGTAATAAAGGTTGACTAGTTGGCTAGAACTTCAGACCTTAGTATTGATGGGTGAAATACCTAACCACCACATTATCGTCTACACCAAATAGTAAATATGTTCTCTGGCATACCTTTCAAATGTACACTCATTAAATCATGATATTTGAACTACACAAACAGCTAAGCTCATTTGTCAAATATGTGTGTAATCGTTAGAAAATACACTTACCATACATTGAATACACTTTACTAACATGTCAGATCTCTTTTCGAAACAAACACACTCAGTCACTTGAAACGCACCTGTGTGCTCGTAAGGACGTCCGGCCGGCGTATTCACCGGCATATAATTCTCTAATCACAGTGGTAGTTAAAAATGCCTTTGTCGAAATTCAGTGTTGTTGGGAGTTTCAGTGGTCTGGGTGAGTAGACTGCAGATGGTCAAATGCTGTTTCAAGCCGTTTACTGCTGTACCTGTGTCATCCGTTAGTGTGTTTAATTACTTAGCAAAGCATTGCTAGGTGTTAGAGAGCTAGAAAGGCCATTCATACTATATGTTTTAGGTAACATCACTTGATGCTGAGAAGGGGTTAATGTATTGTGTTAGTGGATTATTTTTGAAGGTTAGTTGTAAAGTGTTTGTTTACCTGTGTAGTTTGAATCTTTCGGGCACTGTGTATACTTTGATGAGGGACTACATACAGACCTCTGGAATGTAGTGAATTGACTAATTTTTAACCATTTTCCTGCCTTGATTTGTTACCTATTGACCCTCCCCCACAGATTTAGGATATCTGTTTGGTGTTGGATCTAAATTTTGGAATAGCAAGTTATTGTGCTGTGTAATCTGAATAATGTAGTGTCTGTGTGTGTGGTAAGTAGAGTGGCAAAATTTAATAACATATACAACTGTTTTGGGTTTGGCACTAATAAGGGGCATGCTGTATTTTTGGTGGTGTTTTAGTGTTTTTTTCAATTTTATTTTTTAATTTTTATTTTTATAAAAAAAAAAAATATATTTGCTTAACACTCTGTATTTTCTGTTGCACAATCCATAACTGATTACACCTGAACAATTTTAATGTCACTAATGTGACTTGCACAAGATGATTTGCCTATGGTAAGTATCACGTTTGCATTCACTTTGGTGGTGGTTATATATGGTGAGGTGCTGTTTGGTCATTCAATAGGTTTTGTTTTTGTGAAAAATTGCATTTTTTTTTCTTTTTTTTTCCTTATGTAAAAACCCATCATTATGGACTGCCCCAAAAAGCTTGAGGGTGAATTTCCACTACATTGTAAGTATTGGTTGCATCATTTGTGGCAAAGTTAGAAAAAGCAACGTTGAAATGTGTCACCTAATTTATGGTTGGTTAACTCTGGCTTTTGCAACACATACAGGGGCTCCTGGAGTTGGACCACAATCTGTTTCACGGGGGGCCTGCTCCTCCACCACGTCCAAACCAGCAACTACGACAACATCGCCGTCCGAGGGAGCGCGTCTTCAGGCCACGTGTCAGCCTCTTTGGGATGCCAGATGCGGAGGTTGTCCGTCGCTATCGGCTTCCTCCACACGTGATCTTGGACACCCTGCGCATTGTGCAGCATGACCTTGAGCCAATGTGCAACATCCCAACAGCAGTACCGCCTTTGAGCAAACTTGTGGCGGTACTGCATTTCTGTGCCTCTGGATCCTTACAGAGCACAGTCCGGGTTGCGGCAGGTTTGTCCCAGGCGACCTTCAGCCGCATGCTTGTGGTTGTCCTAAGGGCGTTTCTGTCGCGGCTCCTTGCAGTTTTTACATCTACCACTCGATGAGGAGTCTCTTGTGTGGATTAAGCAGCAGTTTGTCACCATAGCTGGCTTTCCGCACATCATAGGGGCAGTAGATGGGACTCATGTGGCACCGGTCCCATTGAGTGGAAATGCTTCGGCTTTTATGAACTGTAAGCATTTCCACTCAATCAATGTCCAGGCCATATGTGACCCGTCTCTCCAGATTCGGAACCTGGTAGCGAAATGGGGTGGGAGTACACATGACTCCTATGCCTTTTGTAATTCTGGGTTGTGGCCTAGATTGCAACAGAGGCAAGGGGGTGTCAGACCACATGGATATGCGTGGCTTCTTGGTAGTTATTAGAATATATTGGATCTGTCAATTTGAATTTGTTAGTAAAAATGTATGCCAAATATAGATTTCCTAAATATAATATTGTACTTGAGATGTTACTGTTACACAATGTGTTATATAGTGCATGTGCCTTGTATTTATAGTTGGCCCAACTATACAGTACTTATAGAAATGTTTCCACTTTTTTGATATTTAATGGTAATGTAGGCCTATTACTGAAACAGACCTAACAGTTATGGTTATGTGTCCTGTGAAAAGTGTACACCGGCAGGTGTGTAAGTATTAGTTTGGTGTAATACTAAAATCTGGAGTGCACTTTAGTTTGCGGCCATTCTTAGACATTGTTAGTTTACAAAGGATGGTAATTATATAGTATTATAACTCATTATTACTATTTAGCATAGAATTAAGCTATGACTCATATTTTAGTATGTTTGGATATTGATGAAGGTCTATTTTTACTCTGAAATTGTATTAATGTGTTTCTTATGTCTTTCCTCTCATCCTACATAGGAGACAATGCGTATTCCTCCTGCCCTTGGCTCCTCACTCCCATCTTGAACCCACACACAGAGAAGGAGGAGGCATATAACTCGGCTCATCGTGCCACCAGATCGGTCATTGAAAGGGCCTACGGAGTCCTGAAGGCTCGATTTCAATGCCTTGACCGGTCTGGTGGTGCCCTCATGTATGAGCCGAGGAAGGGCTGTAAGATCATCGATCTGTGTGTGATGTTCCATAATATAGCCATCAGGAGTGGGGCTCCAGGGGTCATGGACGAGGTTGCTGCGGTGGACGAGGCGGAGGAGGGGGATGTGGAGGAAGATCTTGTAGACCCCCCTCGTGAAGCAGTGTGTGGCTCCAACTTCAGGCAGTATGTTGTGGATGCATACTTTTGAGGTAAATGAGGTTTTTTTTACTTTTTTTAATTTAAAACAACAAAACTCTCTGCTGTAAAAATTACCAAGCTTAGTCAAAGTAAGATTCACTAATGTATGGCCAGTCCAAATGTGGATATAAATATACATGGACTGGTGTGATAGTGAAATGTTTTACATGTGTCATAATGGTAAAATCAATGACAACCTGTAAGTTAGTTTTCAAATGTGTGTTGAATGTCTAGGTAAATGCCCCTAAGTTTAACCTCAGTGTCTTTTGTGAAATACACCTTAATGTGTTTGATTTCATCTACAGGCTAATGTGCCTACATCAACGTCCCTGCATTGAAATATAGAGTACAGTTTGCACAGTCCATACTTTGTAAATTTGCTGCTTGTATTAGCTATGTAACTAAAGGCCAGAATGGTCTAGTATGTAATTGTCCCCAAGTGTCAAAATATTAAAGCCAAATATTTGTATTGAAATTGTAGCCTAACTCTGGTCAGTCAGGCATGTGAGGTTTATGTTATTGTATAGAACTTATAGTGTTGAGAAGTGCACATTTAAGACACTTTGTTTGTGTTTCTTATATATACAGGCTGTTTCTACCATTAGGCCTTTAGTGCTGGCCTTAGTGCCATTGCACTTTCCATTGGAGTTGGTGGATGTTGCCATGGTGAAGGCTGTTGGCAAATGTAAGTATCTATCGTGTTATCAGCACTAAAATGTGACTGCCAAGTGTGTGTGTGCTCCATGCAATAATGACATTTGTAAGCATTGAATGTGTGGGTCTGATAAGTTAACGTATGGCCATGTGCTAGGTGTGTTACTTATGGGTTTGGGGGTTACTTTCCTGTCAAATAGAACAATCTGAAACCAAGATATAGTTCAAACACACAAGCCAGTATTAGAGAATACTGTGTAGAATATTACAAGACCTTTTAAACATTTCAATACAGTGGCCAACTTCTTGATTACCAAGCCATCAAATAGGTACTTAAATGCAAGTTAGTTGTCAGCTAATATTGCCTTAGTAAATGCTTGTTTCACATTTAACAGGGCACGTTGGCCTGGATTTTGGAGTTGTGCAATTCGTGTTTCCCTACATGTTGAAGTATTTCTCCAATGCTCCAAGCCTGTTTATGTATCTCTTCAGTTTGGCCAGATTGTCATCTCTTCATCCAAGGAACTTTGCCACACACAGACCATTGACTTCTTTGCTATGTCTTTGTTTGCAAGTTTGGATTCATGTATGTAAAAAATAAATCTGAGCCTGCAAATGAGTCACCAATCTGTCGTCAGGAAGTGTTTCCACATGATAGCAAATGCAATGAAATCATCATTACTTTCAAAGTGTTATACATCACATTATTCTTAGCTAACTTACATACTGACTCGTATTTCATGAGGCACACAAATACTTGATACTTTACTTGTACAATGAAACTAAAAGATTAGATTTCTGTGCTACATGCTATAGATGATATAGTTATGGTATGGGAAGGGAACACTGAATCTTTGGAAGAATTTTTAAGGTATCTTGACATCAATGAATATAACTTAAGGTTTACAGCCAAGTTTGATCCTTTACAAGTGGAATTTTTGGATCTTATTTTAATGCAACAGAATGGTAGGGTCACCACAAAAATTTTTTTTAAGGAAGTGGATGCGAACAGTTATTTGCATTTTAAGAGTTGCCACTTACGAAAATGGAATACGAATATTCCGTTTACACAATACAATCGCATTACGAGAAATTGTACTGATCCCATAACATGCAAAGAACAGCTGGCAGTATATCATGATAGATTTTTAGAGAGAGGATATCCTGAAAATTTATTTGCAGGGGCCCTTAATAAGGTTGAAAATATTGATAGATCATTGTTGCTAGATTATACTAAGAAAGAACCAAGAAAAAACAAAGAGGGAGTTTCCTTCATCACTAGTTATAATAACGGTGAAAGTAAAATAAAATCAGTGATTTCAAAACACTGGAATACTCTTAAAAGGGATCCAGTTGTAAGTGGTATTTTACCTGAGAGACCGGATATCATTTTTAGAAAGAGCCGCAACCTCAAGGACATACTAGCTCCCAGTATGCTTAAAGATAATAAAAGTACTCCCTTTACCTTTTTGAATTTAAAAGGAAGTATTAAGTGTAACCATTGTAATATATGTAGATACATGAATATGAATAACAAGAAATTCTCTAATTCAAATATGAGTAGGAGTTATACTATCAATAGCCTTATGAATTGTACAACCTCATCAGTGATTTACCTGTTGGAGTGCTCTTGCCGTTTGGGGTACGTAGGAAAAACTAAAAGACTGCTGAAGTTGCGTATTCAGGAGCACATAAGGAATATCAAGAACAAGATTGTTAACCATTCTGTTTCTAAACATTTTTTGGATGTACACCAATCAGATCCTAAGTATTTAAAATTTTTGGCTATAGAACATGTGACCCAAGGTCCTAGGGGTGGCGATTTAGAAAAGAAGCTCGCACAGCGAGAAATGCATTGGATTTATACGTTAAATATCTTGTCACCTTTTGGACTAAATGAGGGATTTGAGGTTGCTCCCTTTTTATGAATTTTTTATGAATTTTTTATGATTTAATTATTGTATTTACATACTTTGTTAACTGTGTCCTTGTTAATTGCATTGAATTGTGCATTTTATTTGATTTATCTGTTTTTAGCCAAGTAAGACTGGTTTACCTTTCATTGCAGACATGCGCAGATTGGGCGGTGAGGTGACGTTTTTACGCATGCGCAATAGATCCTCCTTGTTTTTATTACTGCATTACAATGGCTTTTATATTGAACGGAGGTATTTTCCGTCTATACTAATATGTTATTATTGTGGTATTTGGTTTTTATATTATGGGCCTTTATTTGGAGCTTCACTTTAGATCGGTGTTATACCAATCGATTAAGGGAGAAATTGGTGCTAATTGACTCCATAAAGTCATGAGGGAGCGTGCGCAGTAAGATCGGCGTATTGACGTGTTTGCGCATGCGCAGTTGGTCTTCGTATTGATTTTCAATGCACAAGTGCATGTATTTGCGGTGCAGTTTATACAATCAATACACTATTTGATGAAATATGTAATTTCATTGTTAATATTATGGTCTAGTGCAATTAAGCCCGATTTAGGGCAAATGATTATTTATGAGTATTTTATCCGACCGTGCACATGCTCAGTAGGTACACTTCCGGATCAGGGTGCGCACGCGCAAAATGGCGCGGCGCACTATTTATATGACTGCCGGTATGAGGGTTAATAATATCCTTTCTTCTCCTGATGAAGTCTGTTACTACAGACAAAATGCATTGAGAATCTTTGTTGCTCTCCCTACCACACTGGGAGTTGGTCCTTTACAGATAGGTTTACTATCTGCTACTTGATATGTAAGTGGCTACTATTTTTTTTATAATAAAGTGTTTATTGTGACATTACATCTTTGGTCCTTTGTGTACTTCACCCTCTGAGGCTAGTAGCTGTGTATCCAGATATGAAGCAAGTGTGACCTGTCCATGATTATCTATGGAACATCTGTACAGACAGGCTTAAAAGTTTTGATCTCTGGTACGCATATATCTGCACAAGTATGTTTTGGGTGTTTCTTCATATACCATATGAGGGACCTGCTATTCAGTCACTGTGACTACATCTGAGATAAGCTGTAAAGTATATACATCTGGTACGCATACATCCTCACTATTGTATTCGGTTGATGCATCATAGTCTCTGGTTCTCTCTTCACTGGTGATTTGGTCCTACTGTGGATTCTCGTGTGATTCCATTTTATATTATCATACTACACTACTGTGCCTCCTCCATTCTTTTTTATAAGTTATTTCCATGCTACACCGCTTGGCACAAGGAGGATTGGCAGCCGCCTGCACATGGGAAGTGTGATTTTAAGAAGAAGATAGACTCTATGCTGGACTTTTATTATGTATTGGTGATTTGCTATAAGCGCCATTTTTTGTATCTTACGTTTGTGATACCTAAATATAAATTTGATTAAGTTGGCCGTTATGTCAATTACCATGCCCTTGCTTTAATTAAAGCAACTACTGTAGGGGAGCTTGAACCTAATGACATGGACACTATAAAAGTGTAAAAATGCAAGTTTTCCGAGGCAAACTAACACAATGGTCAGATTAGGACCAAGATCCATACAGACTGACGTATTGTATATATTTCGTCTGGTTGGCCCAGCTCAGACCATAGTGATTGATAAAATCACTACTGTATAGTGCAGTTTTTGAGACAAATGTGTTGACTACTGTTGAAGTCAGCAAATTGGATAAAGTTATTTCAATTAATATCAAGCAAACTTGATTGTCTTTGTCTGAAATTATGCGTAGAGCACGCTACAGCTTGAAAGGGCGTATCCAGCCGCAACACATGGCAATAAACTGTTTCTACACTTTTACACACATTCGCACAAACATAAACAATTGTAAATAGTACACATTTATTGTAGTTGCAACACATAGTCATTTATGTCGAAATATAGTAGAATTCATGTTTAATAAAGAAGGTATATGCATACTAGTGAAACCTATGGTTCAGGTTAAGGGAAATGTGTTATGTTTGATATCATATTAATCCCCTTTACATCAGCAGCTGTCTGGTGCATTTGGCGAAGAGATCGCACATTGCATACTCGAGTTATTGATGTTAGGGAATAAACCTTTAATATGATTCTGACTGTAAAATGCTAATGACTGGTTGTAATTGGAGTTATGGCGGGAAGAACAGAGCTCATCCCCTGGAGAGATGACCCCCACCTTTGGATTCCTTAGATTAAACCAGCCTATGATCTACAACCCCTTGGACCTTCCTTAAACCTGGACCAATAGAAGCAAGCCACATCATCTGCATTGTTTTACTGTATCTCTGTTTGCATATAAGCAGTAGCTCTCATGTAGTGTTCAGTCACCTTGACCACAGACTTCAGACCTGAATGACTGTACACTGGATCCAGAGCGCCTGCTATAAGTAACGGCTGTACTTGTTATTATTTTGCTTGAATTATTCTGCTACTTTTTGAGAATAAATATTTGTGCGTTGGAAACACAAATCGAGATTCGACAATCGTTATTGGATAGCGACAAAACGCTCTTAACACTACTTACTAGGATAACCGGGTGTGGTTATTTTCCGGAGGTAATAATTTCCAAACCTCACTGTGTATTATATTTCCAAACATTATTATACAGACACCTAGCAAACAGCTCACACAACACTACAGCCTAAGGTTGTTTTCAAAAATATGTGCCTATGAAATAAGGTCAGGAATGACCATTGATCTAAGTGGTTTGGTGAAGACCATGCGGTGTGCCAGCCACTGTGCATTAGCACTATTATAAAAGGTGAATGACTTCGTATATATTGTAAATGTGGCCATAATCATACCGGTACATATTTGTAGTTAACATTAGTGACCTTGTTGCATACCTAGAATGATTTTAAGTATCCATTAGTTGCATTTTAACATGTGATTTCTGTCACATTATTGACAGGTTACATATTAAATTAGCCACATATCCTTGACTAGAGGAATTTTGCTACCTAGCAAGGAACACTGTAGTAGTTTTATGCTTTGTTCGCCATCATTTACTCACACAAACCAAGATACACTGCAACTGGGGTAAACTATGTCTGATTTTGGAAGCCATTACCCATTATGAGATGAGAGTAGTTAATAATGCACCGAATATGGCTGCCATTCACATGACGCTAGTTAAATGTTATAGATTTCCAAACCTGATTAGTGATGTACATGTGTGGTGACATTTAGAGCTTTAATCTGCCAATCCCAGCCATGTTTACATTAAATATTTAGCTATGTGTGGACTATGGAGAAATTAATGTCATGCATGGGTGCTTTGGCAGGTTCGACACCACTAAATAGTTAGTGTACAAAGCCTGAAAGTTTGAGATAGGCATAAGAGCCCTGATTCATTCAGGATCTTAAATTGAGACACATCTTATTTTAGTCTCCTCTCCCAAACCATGTTACAATGCAAGTGCTGCAAAATAGTGTTTGGTTTCGCACACACGCTAAATACTGCCTGTGTTTTAATGTAGCACACAAATACTTGATAGCTTATTTGTACACTGAAATGAAAAGGTAATATTTGTGAGCTACATGCTCAGTCAGTATTTAAATTGTGTGTCTAACCGAAGACTATTTTGCTGCACTTGCATTGTAACATGGTTTGGGACCGGATACTGAAATAAGAAGTTTCTCCAGTTAAGATCCTTAATGAATCAGGCCGTTAGTCTAAATTTAAACTTACCATTTGACACATAAATGTCTTGTCAGACACGTTTACCAAAGAAAAGGAATGTAGACTTATGTCATTAGACTTATTAAAAAGTATAGAATTAAAATATCCATCCTAAAATATGATATAACAAATTTACAGCAACATAGTTTTTCTATGATTTGAAAATTTAATATAAACAACATTTTTTATTTTATTTTTACAACTATAACAAAAAAAAAGGAAAATAAAAATAAAACAAAATTCATTTTTTTCTCTTCTTTTTTGGAGGGAGAGGTTCACTAAGCCGGCTTCGACTTCTGGCTACCCGTGATGTAGAGGAGTCAGAGGAATCAACCAAACTTGCAAGGGGAACAGATTGTGTCCGACGCTGTGAAGCTGCAGGGTCATGGTCAGGTGGGGGCCAGGACAAGGGGGATGACAGGGGGCAGGACAAGGGGGGTGGCAGGGGGCAGGACAAGGGGGGGTGACAGGGGGCAGGACAAGGGGGGTGGCATAAGCACTGGCAAAGGACATACAATAAAGCTGGGCTAGTGTCGGGTCAAGGAGGGGGGAGGCAACAGACGGACCAGGGAGGGAGGAGAGAACAGACCGACCAGGGTAGGAGGAGGCAACAGACGGACCAGGGAGGGAGGAGGCAACAGACGGACCAGGGAGGGAGGAGGCAACAGACGGATCAAGGAGGGAGGAATAAACAAACGACTGGGGTTGGGGGCTGGTGAATGAATAATCTGAAAAGGGTGAATGTAATGTGCCGGAGGTGCGTTGGGAGTTGGCATGCAAGAGATCACCCAAGAGTGTTGCTATAGTTGACATTGTGGTGTTTAGAGTATCCATTTGGGTGGTGTGTGTGCTCATGAAAGTGGTGAGTGTACTATTGAGAGTGGCGAGTTGTTGCTCCATGCGGGGTACAGCGCTCGCTATTTGTGCAAGGTGAGTGTTCTGTGATACAGTGGCGTCTTCAAATCTTTGGGATGCAAGTGAGAGTGTCTGCACCCTTACACGTTCAGCTGGATCCAGCTGAGGTTCCTCCACATCACGGGCAACTTGCTCCTGCACCTGTGGAGCAGCCTGCTGTTCACAATCTGTAGATAGAGAAAAAGAAACAATAAGATATTATATGCAAACAGTAACGTTAAAGATTTTATTTGTACTAATATTTAGCCATGCGTACGCGTGATGTAGCATTGGTAAAGTGTAAGCTTACATGGAATTTGCTAACAGGCCTTGACAGTCCACAAAAGCAGACATTGGCACTTATGGTGCAACTTTTTTCTAAAAGAACAATATATAGAGACATTTTGGGCTAGATTTACTAAGCTGCGGGTTTGAAAAAGTGGGGATGTTGCCTATAGCAACCAATCAGATTTAAGCTTTCATTTATTTAGTACCTTCTACAAAATGATAGCTAGAATCTGATTGGTTGCTATAGGCAACATCCCCACTTTTTCAAACCCGCAGCTTAGTAAATCTAGCCCTTTGTCTTCAGTGTGTACATTTAATTTCCTACTATGTGATAGGCAAACACATTGTGCCATTAAAGTTTTACAGAAGACACATGTGCAGATACAGACACAAACATTAACAGACATTAAATAATGAAACTTATCATGTACCGAGTGGAGCGTGCTCTCCTGTTTGGGGTGGGCTATAGCCAGTGTCTATGTCGCCCACCCCAACAATCTCAATCAGAGAAATAGCTGCACTAGCACGATCCTCTAGGGGTGTTAACGATATGTCCAGGGGAGGCCCCCCCAGTTCCTGCCGCATGCTTATGCGCCCGCACCATCTTCGCTTTTAGGCTCCCTTTATAGTCTGCCCATCTATGCAAATGACAAAGATCATGTAGTGAAACAGCAGCTTACAAACAAAAATGCAACTTCATTGTGTACTTTTGCTATTCCCACCAAATAAAAAAACAAATACACTGTAAAATGTGTGGGCCTTTTCCAGCGTGGATAATGTTGAAAACTGAACATGTTAATGTGACCAAGTCCCATGGTGATTTTATATTTCAACTAAGGGCCTGATAGAGAAATGATTTACAGACACAAGGTGGGTTAAGCTCACAGTTGTCTAACTACTTCTATGGTTACAGTCATCCAACCTAAATAGGGCTTTAGAACAAACATTTGATTTGTACCGTTTCTGCAACTCCTGCATTCTACGCACGAAGGGTGAGATTTCATTAATGCTTTGGGTTATTTCTGCCCATTTTTTGGCGCGCTCATGCCACGTTATCTGTTGCTCGTCTGTGTGAAAATTCCGGATAACTTGGTCAACACCTGTGTGTGTAATGGTTGCCTCTTCCACCAAAAATATGGCGCCCATCGCGGATGAGACGAGAAGGTCATTAGCAGAGTGTAGCATTAAATTGTATACTTTGGCTGTTAAATTTGAGACCAAGGTCACATTCTTAAAATTATGTTTCAAGCAAAGACACACATATTTCATCCTAAAAAGCTGCCTCCATTATGAGAGTCAAACATTTTGTATATATATATAAATATATTTGAAAAAATTTTTACTTACTGTTTGTTTGATTGCTAAGAAGCACCACCAAAACTTGCAAACTCTAAATTATGCTTGGGCTGCCCTGCAAATGAACAGGAATGAAAGGAAAGTCCAGGTGGTTTTAAAAGCATGAGTTGATTAATAAACCAGGTGTACACTCTCTTCCTAATTGCAGAGCACAGAGTACTTGTCTCATACGCGACGGGCGCCATGTTTTTGGTGGAAGAAGCAACCATTACACACACGTGTCAGAAATATCCGCGTGAGACGTGAGCGCGCCCATACGTGCTTAGAGAACCAATCAGAGCGCAGAGTACTAGAGAGTTGATTTTGGAGAGAAAAAATGAGGGCCAGTGTTTTCTCTGTGTCCTCACTGCGGGCATGGATAGTGTGCCCTCAGGGCGCTATGTCACCAATGAAGTCAAGCTGCGGGCCTACCAAAGGGTGCACAGGTACCTCCGCCTGTGCTTTCACAGCAGTTCCTCATGCTCTGCGCATGCGCCCCGCTGCCCCTAATGCCGGGACGCAGCGCTACATCCACAGCACGCCTAGGCAACGACTGGGGAGAAACAGGAAGTGACGTCCCGGTCATCATGGAGACGGACGGGACACTTCCTGTCGGGCAGAGAGAGTCGCGGTGGCCTAAAGCACCGCCGCGACTCATAACACAGATGTGTTTTTATTATTGGCTAAACATTTGAAAGGCAGCTATGAAAAACAAAAGACCTTAGCTCATTTTCAAATATGTGGAAGGTCCCATAAGGTGCAACTGGCTATTTGCACTATGAGGGTGTCCCAACAAAGGACGATTTCTAAAGTATTGGCATCATCCACAGTATTTGATATTAAACAACTAATTAAGTGGCGCAGTACAGAGAGAACTCATTCACATCTATTCCTGCTCCATAGTAGCTTGCAGACATAAATACCCTAACATTTCCACACAGACTACTTGCAATTTCTAAAATATCCAAATTATCAGGCCAGTAGTATGTTTTGGAAGTGTTGTAGTCAACACATGCAAGTATGGAGCAAACCTGCAAACTCCACACAGATGAAGCTATAATCAGGACTTCAACTCCTGACCCTGTGCTGTGAGAGCAAAGTGCTAACCACTAGGCCACTGAGATATTCCACATCTCTATACCAAAACAAACATTTGTGACAGGTCATTTGAAATGCTTTGTGTTTATCATGTTTAGCTCATTGCTTTTGGTAGTAGCTAATATTTGTGTCTGCTGGCAATGCAAAGTTTATTAAACATGTATGATCAGCTGATTATCGTAATACTATCAGTTTATTAAGCTGGTGATTGTGTAAACATTACCCTTTTTTTTTTACTTGTTTCCAACAGTCCGGGCACATTGGGAATGGCGGCAACGCCGCCGACCGGTGGTGGAGGACGAGGAGGAGGCTGAGAGTCCTGCTCAGCAAGTGGCTGTCCAGGCCGAGTCCGAGGCGGAAGCCTCGCCAGAGACGAAGGCGGAGGAGCAGGGCCAGGGTCAGGACGGGGCGGAGGAGGAGTTCAAGCCTGCGCCCCAATCCTCCCCCTCCGCCTCTGGGAAGGCTGAGTGCTCTTTGGAGGAGGCGGAGCCGGAGCAAGACCCAAAGGTCCAGCAGGACCAGGACAGCGACAGCCAGTCTTTACAAGAAAGGGTTTTTTGATTTTGATACCACTGCAATGTGCCTAAAATTTGTGACTAATCCCTGCTGGAACACATGTGGATTAAAAGGTGACATTTATGACACAGGTTGCAATGATAATGGACATCCAAATGTGAGTTTGTGTAAACAAGAAAAGAACAGCCAGAGCCATTTTAACACATGGCCACGCAGGGCAGGGGCAACACGTACAGACAGTCCCGATTGACTTGTCAACTTGTCAGTATATAATGGTATAGATTTTCCATGAAGTTATCAAACAAATCTCTTGCAATAAAGCGAGTTAACGTTTGGTTTGAACGCTTGATTATTCCTACATTTTTCAAAGTAATTTAGTACTGTACCTAAGGATGAGCGCACTCGGATTCTTGGAATCCGAGCCCACCCGAACATTGCGGATCCGAGTCAGATTCGAGCACTGTCCGGGTATTCCCGCCGATTCCGAAACTTAAAACGAGGCTCTGAGTCATAATCCCGCTGTCGGATCTCGCGATGCTCGGAACCTTTAAACTCCCCGCTTGCCGTCGCCATCTTCACTCGGGCATTGATCAGGAAAGAGGGAGGGTGTGTTAGGTGGTCCTCTGTCCTGCTATTTCTCGTGCTGTGCTGTGCTCTGTCCTGCTGAGTCCAGTGGTGCTTTTGGCAGTGCTCTGTCCTGCTGAGTCCAGTGGTGCATCAGTCCAGTGCTCTGTCCTTGCTGAGTTCAGCGGTGCATTTTGTCCTGTTCTTTGTTCTGCAAAGTGCATATTTCTTTCAAAAGTATTAAAAATTCTTCCATAAAAAGAAAAAAAAAGAAAAATTCTACAAAAATCCTTTTAAATTATCATAAAAAAAAAAAAAAAAAAGTCCTTGCTGAGTCCAGTGCTGCATCAGTTCAGTGCTGTGTCCTTGCTGAGTCCAGTGGTGCATCAGTCCAGTGCTCTGTCCTTGCTGAGTCCAGTGGTGCATCAGTCCAGTGCTGTGTCCTTGCTGAGTCCAGCGGTGCATCAGTCCAGTGCTCTGTCCTTGCTTAGTCCAATGGTGCATTTTGTCCTGTGCTTTGTTCTGCAAAGTGCATATTTCTTTCAAAAGTATTAAAAATACTTCCATAAAACGAAAAAAAAAGAAAAATTCTACCAAAATCCTTTTAAATTAATATAAAAAAAAATCAAAAAAGTCCTTGCTGAGTCCAGTGGTGCATCAGTCCAGTGCAATGTCCTTGCTGAGTCCAGTGGTGCATCAGTCCAGTGCTCTGTCCTTGCTTAGTCCAGCGGTGCTTTTGTCCTGTGCTTTGTTTTGCTAAGTGCATCTTTATTTTAAAAGTATTAAAAAAATCTTCCAAAAAAATTATAATTCGACAAAAATCCTTTTAAAAAAATATAAAAAAATATTATAAAAAGTCTAAAAAAAAATATTGCAGTCCATTAACATTAATACTGCAATCTATTGAAAATTGTTCACTGTTCTTGCAGTATTTAAAAAATAGTACTGTAATACAACGTGTGCTGCATATAATGGAGTACCAAAATTTGGGGGATAAAGTAGGGAAAGACCAAGACCCACTTCCTCCTAATGCTGAAGCTGCTGTCACTAGTCATGACATAGATGATGAAATGCCATTAACGTCGTCTGCCAAGGCCGATGCCCAATCTCCTTGTAGAGGGCATGTAAAATCCAAAAAGCAAAAGTTCACTACAATTAGTAAAAAAAGAAAATTGAAAACATCTGAGGAGAAATGTAAACTTGCCAATATGCCCCTTACGACACGGAGTGGCAAGGAACGGCTTAGGCCCTGGCCCGTGTTCAGCACTAGTGGTTCAGCTTCACCCAAGGATCTAAGCCCTCCTCCTCCCCCCCCCTCCAAAAAATGTAAAAGAGTTATGCTGACAGCAACAACACAGCAAACAACTCTGCCTTCTAAACAGATGACATCACAAATCCCCAAGGCGAGTCCAAGGGTGTTGGTGGTTTGCGAAGCCTGACCTTCCCATTACTGTACGGGAAGAGGTGACTCCATCCACCATTTGCAGCACACCCTCTGCATATGCTGGAAGGATGACCCACAGTGTCGCTCCAGATTTGGATAATCAAGGTGTCAAGGAAGCTATTGATGTAGCTGGCGTTGTGGAGGAACTTGATGAGGATGCTGATGTGGTTATTTTAAATGAGGCACCGGGGGTAAAAAAAAGTGGATGTCCATGGGATGAAAAAGCCCATCGTCATGCCTGGTCAGAAGACCAAGAAATGCACCTCTTCTGTCTGGAGTTATTTTTACCCCAATCCGGATAACAAATGTCTGGCCATATGTAGCTTATGTAAAGCTCAAATAAGCAGGGGTAAGGATCTTGGCCACCTAGGGACAGCCTCCCTTATACGTCACCTGAAGAACCTTCATAGTTCAGTGGTTAGTTCAGGAACTGGGGCTAGGACCGTCATCAGTCCAGGGACACCTAAATCCCTTGGTCCTGTTGGATACACACCACCAACACCCTCCTCGTCAACTTCCTCCACGATCTCCATCAAATTTAGTCCTGCAGGCCATGTCACCAGCCAGACTGAGTCCTCTTCATTACGGGATTCATCTGAGGAATCCTGCAGCGGTACGCCTACTACTGCCGCTGCTGCTGGTAGTCTGTCATCTTCCCAGAGGGGAAGTCGCAAGAACGCTACGTCTTTCACCAAACAGTTGACCGTCCAACAGTCGTTTGCCATAAGCACCAAGTACGACACTAGTCATCCTATGGCAAAGCGGATAACTGCGTCAATAACAGCAATGTTGGTGTTAGACGTGCGTCCGGTGTCCACCATCAGTGGAGTGGGATTTAGACGGTTGATGGAGGTATTGTGTCCCCGGTACCAAATCCCATCGAGATTCCACTTCACTAGGCAGGCGATACCAAAGATGTACAGAGAAGTACGAACAAGTGTCCTCAGTGCTTAAAAATGCGGTTGTACCCACTGTCCACTTAACCACTGACATGTGGACAAGTGGTTCAGGGCAAACGAAGGACTATATGACTGTGACAGCCCACTGGGTAGATGCATCGTCTTCTGCAGCAACAGCAGCAGCTGCATCAGTAGCAGTATCTCCACAACGGCTGCTCGTGCCAAGGCAGGCAGCGTTGTGTGTCACAGGTTTTAGTAAGAGACACAACGCTGACAACCTCTTAGAAAATCTGAGGGATATAATCTCAGAGTGGCTTACCCCACTTAGACTCTCCAGGGGATTTGTGGTGTCAGACAACGCCAGTAACATTGTTCGGGCATTACATATGGGCAATTTCCAGCACGTCCCATGTTTTGCCCACACCGTTAATTTGGTGGTGCAGCATTACCTCAAGAGTGACAGGGGTGTGCAGGAGATGCTTGCGGTGGCGCGCAAAATTGCTGGACATTTTCGGCATTCTGCCAGTGCCTACCACAGACTCGAGCAACATCAAAAAAGTCTGAACCTGCCCTGCCATCACCTCAAACAAGAGGTTGTGACGCGCTGGAACTCCACCCTCTATATGCTGCAGAGGATGGAGGAGCAGCAAAAGGCCATTCAGGCCTACACAGCCACCTACGACATAGGAAAAGGAGTGGGGATGCGCCTGAGTCAAGCGCATTGGAGACTGATTTCCGTGTTGTGCAAGGTTCTGCAGCCGTTTGAACTTGACACACGAGAAGTGAGTTCCGACACTGCCAGCTTGAGTCAGGTCATTCCCCTGATCAGGCTGTTGCAGAAGCAGCTGGAGAAAGTGAGGGAGGAGCTGTTAAACCATTGCGATTCCACCAAGCATGTAGCTCTTGTGGATGAAGCCCTTCGTACGCTTTGCCAGGATCCGAGGGTGGTCACTCTTTTAAAGTCAGAGGAATACATTCTGGCCACCGTGCTCGATCCTCGGTTTAAAGCGTATGTTGTGTCTCTGTTTCGGGCGGACACAAGTCTACAGAGGTGCAAATACCTGCTGGTCAGGAAACTGTCCTCTGAAGAGGACCGTGACATGCCAACAGCTCCACCTTCATATTCTTCCACACCTGTGGCTGCGAGGAAAAAACTCAGTTTTCCTAAAAGACCCGCTAGCGGGGATGCAGACAACATCTGGTCCGGACTGAAGGACCTGCCAACCATTGCAGACATGTCTAGTGTCGCTGCATTGGATGCTGTCACAATAGAAAAAATGGTGGAGGATTATTTTTCTGACACCATCCAAATAGACATGTCAGACAGTCCATATTGTTACTGGCAGGAAAAAAAGGCAGTTTGGAAGCCCCTGTACAAACTGGCTCTATTTTACCTGAGTTGTCCCCCCTCCAGTGTGTACTCGGAAAGAGTTTTTAGTGCAGCGGGGAACTTGGTCAGTGAGCGGCGAAGGAGGTTGCTTCCGCAGAACGTTGAAAAAATGATGTTCATTAAAATGAATTATCAATTCCTCAATCAAGTACAGCACTGCCCTCCAGATAGTACAGAGGGACCTGTGGTTGTGGAGTCCAGCGGGAACGAATTGATAATGTGTGAGGAGGAGGAAGTACACACTGAAGGGGGAGAGGAATCAGAGGATGAGAAT
This sequence comes from Mixophyes fleayi, assembly GCF_038048845.1. Classification (NCBI taxonomy): domain Eukaryota; kingdom Metazoa; phylum Chordata; class Amphibia; order Anura; family Limnodynastidae; genus Mixophyes; species Mixophyes fleayi. The sequence goes on from NC_134409.1 coordinate 85,919,233, forward strand.
GAGGACGACATCTTGCCTCAGTAGAGCCTGTTTAGTTTGTACAGGGAGAGATGAATAGCTTATTTGGTGTGGGGGCCCAAACAAACCAATCATTTCAGCCACAGTTGTTTGGTAGGCCCTGTCGCTGAAATGATTGGTTTGTTAAAGTGTGCATGTCCTATTTCAACAACATAAGGGTGGGTGGGAGGGCTCAAGGACAATTCCATCTTGCACCTTTTTTTTTTTTCTTTCCCAGCTCGTTTTGTGGGGGCCCAAACAAACCAATCATTTCAGATACAGTTTGGTAGGCCCTTTCGCTGAAATGATTGGTTTGTTAAAGTGCGCATGTCCTATTTCAACAACATCAGGGTGGGTGGGAGGGCCCAAGCACAATTCCATCTTGCAACTCTTTTTTTTCATTATGTGACCGTTCAACAGTCGTTTGCCATGAGCACAAAGTAAAACAAAATTAAAACAAATGAAACAAATTAAACCAAAAGTATAATATAACTTATAAACACTACACTTGAAAGCTTGAGCCTTTAAATGAAAAAGTCACTCTTCATTGCACGAAGATTTGCAACAGGGACAGTTTTTTTGTTCCCAAAGTCAACAAATAACACTTCGACCCTGTCTGTCTTTAACATACTTGATGGGATCTCAATGATGAATGGTCTGTACCACGGTTGGAGGGGGCATTGTGGCCCCGGTACCAAATTGGGTACCGGGGCCACTCCACTACGCAGTCCAGATAGCTGTGCAGTGGAATTGAGACCAGTTTATGTTTATTTATTGTGGCCCCGGTACCAAATTGTGTACCGGGGCCACTACACTACGCAGTCCAGATAGCTGTGCAGTGGAATTGAGACCAGTTTATGTTTATTTATTGTGGCCCCGGTACCAAATTGTGTACCGGGGCCACTACACTACGCAGTCCAGATAGCTGTGCAGTGGAATTGAGACCAGTTTATGTTTATTTATTGTGGCCCCGGTACCAAATTGGGTACAGGGGACACTCCACTACGCAGTCCAGATAGCTGTGCAGTGGAATTGAGACCAGTTTATATTTATTTATTGTGGCCCCGGTACCAAATTGGGTACTGGGGACACTCCACTACGCAGACCAGAAAGCTACCTCGGTCCAACGATTAGGACTAAAAACAATATTGGGAAGTGTTAGGTGTTCCAAATACACTGGAAATTTGTGGAAATGATTGTTATTGAATGTTATTGAGGTTAATAATAGCGTATGAGTGAAAAACCAACAAAAAACTAGATTTTAGCACTTTTTATGCTTTTTTAAAAATAAAGCAGAACCCAAAACTATAAATCAGAACCAAAACCTTTCGTCAGGTGTTTTGGCAAAACAAATCAGAACCCAAAACCTCAAGCTAATCAGAACCCAAAACCCTAAAAGTGCCTGGTGCACACCCTTAACTGTACCACCTCTCTCTGTATGATTAAACAAATGATATGGCATTTGGATTTGAACATCTTTGCTTTGCAAAATCAAGGGTCATGTTAGATTTGCCAAACGTTAATAGATTAATGTCTGCTCTTCAGCAGCCTTTTTAATGTGCAAACACTAATATAGTGGGAGGTAGCAATAAGTATGAGCTTAATTTTCATGCCAATTGTGAAAGATTTCCTGAGAATGATTGTGTAGGTAGAGCCTCAGTGTAGTGCTTTGGCCTGGGGACTATAATGCTGGTAAGACAACTGGCCCAATTGGTTGCAGATTGGAAGGCCACATTGGCCTACTGGTCTTCATTATTTTAAAAATTTATATCTTTTTGGTTGGTTGTTTTATTGAAAATAAGTTATTTTATATGTTTTAATATTTTTGCTACTTTATAGCCTTGAAAAATTATATAAGTTGTTTTAAAAAAAACCTTGGTGTGTGTATCTTTATTCATCTCATAACACAACATGTGGGTGTAAGGATAAAAGAGAATGGGCCTGAGTCATTAAGGAGAGCAAAGCATAAAAAAGGAGTAACTTTTGCACCTGGGTAAAACCATGTTGTATTGGAGGGGGAGGTAAATTTAAAATGTGGGAACAGATTTATAGTTGGGGTAGGGCATGTCCTAGATCAACTTTAAATGTCAGTGTAATAATAAAGCTATTAAGTATTTGTGTGTTAGATGAAAAAACAACCAGTATTTAACTTATGTGCAAAATAATAAACTAATTTGCATCCCCTTACATTGTAACATGGTTTGTCCCAGAGAACATTTACTCCTTTTTTTGCCTTAATGACTCAGGCCCAATATGTATAATAATCCGAAAGAGTAACATTTAAGCAAGATGGTTTGTTTCTAACATCATTTCGATAGCAGAAAAGGTTTTGATTTGCTGTTTGCATGTAATCCAAAAGGAACATGTGCCCTCCACCAACAAGCCACCCCTCTAAGAGGTATGGCATCTGTAGGCCCTGTGTGCAAGATAAATTGTAGTGATAATCCAAAGTTACGTTCAAGTGTCAGAGCAATGCCAGTCACACATTGAAGAGAACATCGAAACTGTACCCAGAAGTGGCGACAGTGGTGTAAGGCAGAAGTGTAAGTGTTACAAAGCTCCATGGTACTGGAGTGTGGTGAGCGTTGTGTTTGGATAAAGCTGAGTACATCATATAACCTGATCCAGATGAAAGTCGGTTTGCAGGCAATGTTGCATTAACTCCAAGGAGGCTATCCCCTACAACCCTACCCCCCCCCCCAATCTTAGTCCATTCATAGTAATAAATGTCAGCATGCACATCATAATGTGCATGTGAAGTGTGGGCCCTGAGGCTTTTCGAAAGTTCCCCCAAAAAATGATTTCCTTACAATACAGGATATATATGAGGACATTATTTACAATGTGGTTGAGCGTGTATAACAAATCAAAATTAAAAAATTAAACCATTGTGTGAAGTTCCTGCGTTTCTTATTAGCATAATAATTCCAGTCCACACAATAGTTATGGGTATGGTTGGTATTGGAACTCATGGTGACTGTGTTGTGAGACCAAAGTGCTAACCACTTAGCTACCTGTGAGATTGCTGTTTTGCAAGTAATTTGTGTGGATAATGAAGAGTACTGTCAAGTGTCAATTGCCTGTGTAGCATGCATGCTGTATTGTTGGTGTTCTTCATGTATTTTCAAATCTCAGGTTGTGCTAGTGGGTAGCTGTCCCACTTTCCATAAAGGCAGTTATGCGTTCTAATCCAGACAGAAACCCTTAATCTGTGTGGAGGTTGTATACACGTGTGTGTATCCTTCATGAAAGAGTATGCTATGCATTTTCCTGAAAAGGCATATGGATTTACACAACATACATTTTGATATATTCATTATTCATGTGCTTTTAATGTAGCCATGTCCATGCATTTTGCGTACTATACGGCGACTTGAAATCCTAAACACAGAAAGATCTTCAGCAATGTGTTTGTTAAAAGTGTGTATTACGCTACTTACTAGCAAACGAAAACCATAGTTCAGAGTGCACCACATCATTGTTATTTGGTGTCCCGTGAAAATAAGCCACAGGTTTTGTGTTTTGTTCTGTGTAAACAAACTGTTCGGCCCTCCCACATTTAGCATGACGTATACATTGCTTAGCTTCACGTCAATTGCTTGAGATCCGTCGCTTGTGCTTGTACCTTGTTTTTCAAGATCTGCAGGTGGGTGTGTTTTCTGCATTTGTGATTCCTATTTCCGTGATTTAAGTGTATAAGACCACAAGTGGGTATGTTTTTCTAGTTTGAGGTTCTTATTTCACTCGCGTAAGTGTCTGCGTCACTCAAAGTATGCCCCGCATTTACGGTTGCGTTTCCGTACCTTCATGACTCGGGCCCTAAGAGTCTGAAACAGTTCCAGGGAGAACAATAGCTGCTCCAACCAGTTGCTGATTGAATTAATCATGGTTAAGTAAGAGAGCCTTCCTGTTTTAAACCCTTCCAGTTATTTGTGATGTCAGAGGGGCCCCAACTGCATTCAGCTTCCTGTCTGTAAGAGGGGGACGATGCCTTGATCAGGAAACAGTACTTCTACCATGTTGTAATCCGATATGTTGTTCAGATGAATACATGTAACCCACCTGGCTTTATTTAAGAATAATATGGTTAACTTAAGTTCATCTTACAGGTTTTTATACACGCTTAGATTATGTACGAAATGAGGTTAATAAATTAAAGCAACCCAATGTTCAACTAAGCACAAGCTACTTTCATTCTAAGTGCTTAAAATGACAGATGGGGAAAATTATGTCTGTCAGACCCATCGTGTCACAGATGCCGAATTCTGAGCCGCTTCATACACATAACCTACCGCTTCCTTCAAGTGCATAGCCAAAGGAAGCAGCTCTGAATCCTGTAAAGCGGATGTCAACTGCCCAGCCCATGCTTCCATAGCCCTGGCAACCCAAGCCGTAGAAAACGCGAGTCTAAAGTTTGTACCAGCAGCTGTAAAGACCAACTTCAAAAAAGTTTCTAACTTACGGTCAGTCCGATCCTGTAAGGAAGTTGTTCCTGGTACTGGCAGTGTAGTCTGGTGGACCAACCTCGCCACGGGATTATCTATACTCGCTACTTGTTCCCAGCGGGCCATATCCTCCTCTTGCAGAGGATATAATGACCCATACTTCCTAGGCATAGTAAACCTCTTGTCCGGCTGTTTCCAATCTCTCTCAACTCTACAGAGGGAGGGAACCGAATCGCCTGTTTAGAAACCTTCTTAAAAAGAGACCGGTCCAAAGATCTATGGCCCGATTCATCAAGGTACGGATCTGCCTTCTTATGCGGATAATCCGGTAGTCGTCTCTGTGCATGCACGAAAATGGGAGTTGCAGAGCGTAAAACACCACATACACTGCTCAAACAGAGCAGATCCGGCACTCAAAGGCAACTAAAACACAAACTCCATCGGAAATACATTTGAGATGGTGGCTGACCACTTGAGAAGAAAGGGGTGGGAATGGGAGGAGAGTGGGCGCGGACTGGGAGGAGATGAAAGATCACTTGAGGAGAGTAAGCATTATGGATTTTAACTTAAGAACAGTAGGTGTTCCCTCTGTGCGTTTACGGGAAACTGACGTCACTCATGTCTCAAATCCTTGCTAAAATATAAGGAAGCTCAGGGTCATGTTTAAGTCCAAAACAGTTAGCTAAAACAACTATTAAACTGCTCTAAAAGCATCCTTTGCATTTAAAATCTGTGTTTAAAGTGTGTTCATCCATGCTACTACTACTCTGATCATTATTCTGTGAAATTCATCCCTGCAATCTGTGTTTAAAGTATGTTCATCCATGCTACTACTACTCTGATCATTATTCTGTGAAATTCATCCCTGCAATCTGTGTTTAAAGTATGTTCATCCATGCTACTACTACTCTGATCATTATTCTGTGAAATTCCTCCCTGCAATCTGTGTTTAAAAGTATGCTATAGGAAACTGTTATCTGTTTAAACTTAGGTTGGCACAGTCTTTTATTGCTGCCTAATTTATGATAGGTATCTGGCCTCCTCTATCCTATCCCACAAATGTTTTCTTTTCCTTTGATTAGCTGACCAATTAGCACATCTGTAGTGTATTCCTAAATTAGACTGACTACATCTTAGCTTCATTCTATGGGGAGACGTATGTGGGGTTAGACGTGTGTGATTTCTACACTAAGTGGGATTTTCTCACAAAGTGGACGAAAATGCACAGTTGGACAAACATTGGACTACATTTGACTTGATTTTACTCCCAGCAATAAGCTGCATCTGCCACAGCCTATTTCTGCACTACTTGTCTATTTATATGGAAGACTGCAAAGAGGTAATTCTTAAAATACCCTTGCTTTTTGCTTTTACCCCTTTTATCACAATGTTTCACAAATTGCTTTTCTTAGTCTCATTTCATGGCATGATCTTTAGGACTGTGTCATCTTTCACCCCTCCACCAACACACAAATTTGTTCATATTGCACCTGCATTACTCCACTCACCTCTATTTAACACCCATGAACTGTTATCCTATTTATTATCTTTAACAAGTACAGCCAGAAAATAAAAGGCCACACATCTTACAATCCCCTTGCCTATCTTTCTCTCACTCTGCTTCTATTAGCTGGTGATATATCACCTAATCCAGGTCCCCCACACTCCTCACACACACATACATCTGAGCACTACCGTTCTATAGCAAACCTCAAACACATCACCTGTCTCCCCTCTCTTCCTAAGTCCTTTAAATGTGCCCTTTGGAATGCATGCTCTGTTTGTAACAAACTTACCTCCATTCATGATCTCTTTCTCTCAAAAAACCTCAACCTTCTGGCAATAACAGAAACATGGCTCATGCAATCAGACACTGCCTCACCTGCAGCACTTTCACATGGTGGCCTCCATCTCACCCACACCTCCAGACCTGAAGGTAGACAAGGAGGTGGGGTTGGACTATTTCTCTCCCCACAGTGCACATACACAGTTCTACCAAATGTCCCATCACTCACGTTCACATCTTTTGAAGTACATGCTATTCGCATTTTTAATCCATTCTCCCTACGTGTTGCGGTGATCTATCGTCCCCCTGGAGCACACCAACAATTAATTGAGGATTTCTCTGCATGGCTCCCTCACTTCTTATCTTCAGACATCCCCACCATCATCATGGGTGACTTCAACATCCCCATTGATAACCCACCTTCCAAAGCTGCTTCCAAACTACTCTCTCTAACATCCTCACTTGACCTCTCCCAGTGGACTGAATCATCTACTCATAAGGATGGCCACTGCCTTGATCTTGTTTTCTCTAGACTATGCTCAGTTTCTAATTTTATTAATACACCCCTTCCCCTCTCGGATCATCACCTTATCAGCTACACGCTCACCCCCACTGCTCTAACCTCTCTACTGTCTAACTCAACCAAGCCTCCTCATACTCGTAGAAATCTGAATTCTATTAATCTTCAACAATTTTCCACCTCTCTCCAACACCTTCTCTCCCCTATCTCTACATTCTCATCCCCTGAGATGGCAGTACCTCATTTTCACCTAACCTTAGCAACGGCCCTTGATCAAGTGGCTCCAGCGACACTACATACTACACATCAACTTCGATGTCAACCGTGGCACACCAAAGCAACACGAAATCTTCAAAAACTGTCCCGTAAAGCAGAACGTCACTGGCGTAAATCTCGAAGCTCTAATGACTTCTTCACGTATACTTCTGTCTACCACTCCTATCGAAATGCTCTGGACACTGCAAAACAAACATACTTTCAATCTCTTATCTATGCTCAGGCTTCTAACCATAAACGCCTTTTCAATACATTTAATCATCTTCTCAATCCTCCCACCCCGAACCCTCCATCTACTATCAGTGCTCAGGATCTTGCTTCCTACTTCAAGGACAAGATTGACAAGATCAGACTAGAAATGGTATCCTCTTCCTCATCAAGCCATCAGCTCAATTCCTTTCCACTACCCTCTGACACCCTCTCTTCATTTGACCCCACAAATGAAGAGGAAATTTCTATGCTCTTCTTATCTTCCTACTCTACCTCCTGTCCTCTTGATCCTATTCCCTCGCAAATTGGTAGATCCCTGTCTTCTGTGCTCATTTCACCTCTAACTCAAATCTGTAATCTCTCACTCTCTACTGGCATCTTTCCATCACTATACAAGCATGCAGTGATTACTCCTATTCTAAAAAAACAAAACTCCGACCCAAACTCTCTCTCAAATTACCGTCCCATCTCTCAGCTCCCTTGCCCCTCCAAGCCTCTAGAGAGACTTGCCTACACTCGCCTCACACACTTTCTTTCCGCAAACAACCTGTTGGATCCTCTTCAGTCTGGCTTTCGTTCTCAACACTCCACAGAGACTGCGCTGACCAAGGTTGTTTATGATCTGATCACTGCTAAGACTGAACGCCATTACTCTCTCCTAATTCTCCTGGATCTCTCGGCTGCATTTGACACCGTTGATCACTCTCTTCTCATACAAACGCTGCAATCCCTAGGTCTTCAAGACACCGTTCTATCCTGGTTCTCATCCTACCTCTCTAATCGCTCTTTCACTGTTAATTTCTCTGGAGCCACCTCTGCTCCGCTTCCCCTATCAGTTGGAGTACCACAAGGCTCAGTGCTAGGTCCTCTGCTGTTCTCTATACCGCTTCTCTTGGAAATCTAATAAGTTCCTTTGGCTTTCAGTATCATCTCTATGCGGATGATACCCAAATCTATCTATCCTCTCCTGATATCTCGACATCTGTGTTGTCCTGTGTAACTGACTGTCTTTCTGCCATATCATCTTGGATGTCCTCTCGACAACTCAAACTTAATCTTTCTAAAACAGAGTTAATAATATTCCCACCCGCCAACAAGAGCATACCTGACATTTCTATCTCTGTTGATAACATAACCATAAATCCCACCCCACAAGCTCGCTGCCTGGGTGTAATCCTTGATTCACGCCTATCCTTTGTTCCCCACATTGACTCTATATCTAAATCATGTTACATACATCTAAAGAACATTTCCAGAATCCGCACATATCTCACACAAGACACTGCTAAAACCTTAATTCATGCACTAATCATCTCCCGCATTGACTATTGCAATTCCCTCCTTACTGGTCTTTCCAAAAACAGACTCAAATCCCTAAAATCTATTTTGCATGCTTCGGCAAGACTGATTTTCCTTGCAAATAGCTATTCCTCTGTTGAATCACTCTGTATGTCTCTACACTGGCTGCCTGTCTTCTACCGAATCCAATATAAAATACTTTTTTTAGTAACCTACAAGGCCATCAACAAAGCTGCACCAACATACATCTCCTCTCTTGTCTCAAAATATCTCCCAACTCGGCAACTCCGTTCTGCACAAGATCTGCGTCTCTCATCCACCCTCATTACATCCTCCCATTCCCGGTTACAGGACTTTTTTCGGGCTGCACCCACTCTATGGAACTCTCTCCCTCGCACAATTAGACTCTCCTCTGGTCTACAAACTTTCAAGCGTTCTCTGAAAACCTACCTATTCAGACAAGCTTATAATATTCCTCAACCACCCTTTTAACCTCACTACCTCTAGCCTGTCACACAATTTCACAGAAGACAACTACCCCCTGACCAACATTGTTGTGTGACAGGAACATTTAGCTTATGAGTCACCTTACCTTTGCAGTCTGGCTGGGCCAAGATGCAAAATGTATACTTAACCTCATGTGTCAATCTCCCATTGTCCCATAGATTGTAAGCTTGCGAGCAGGGCCTTCTCACCTCTTTGTCTGTTTTACCCAGTTTGTTTATTAGTTTATTACGTTTGTCCCCAATTGTAAAGCGCTACGGAATATGTTGGCGCTATATAAATAAATGATGATGATGATGAAAATGCACAACGAAATATGCACAACATACATACATATGAATACAGACATTTTTTTTTTATTTTTTGGGGGGGGAAAATGTAACATTTATTTGGATATATATATATATATATATATATATATATATATATATATATATATATATATATATATATATATATATTAGGGATGTGCACCGGCGACTTTTGAGGTCTCGTGTTTTGTGTTTTGGATCCGGATTTTCGTTATTTTTGAGGTTCGGATTTGTCTCGCAAAACACTTGACGAAAGGTCTCGGTTCGGATTTAAGGTATTGGATTCGGATTTTTTTTGAAAAAAACATAAAAAGTTTAAAAATCAAGTTTTTGGGCTTATTTTCACTCCTAGGCTATTATTAACCTCAATAACATTCAATAACAAGCATTTCCACTAATTTACAGTGTATTCTGAACACCTCACAATATAGTTATTAGTCCAAAACGTTGCAACAAGGTATCTTTCTGGACTGCGTAGAGGAGTGGGTCACCACAATATATATTAAAAACCCTGAACTTTTATGATTCGCACCAATAATTGTACCTGGACTGCGTAGAGGAGTGGGTCACCACAATATATTAAAAACCCTGAACTTTTATGAATCGCACCAATAAATGTACCTGGACTGCGTAGAGGAGTGGGTCACCACAATATATTAAAAACCCTGAACTTTTATGAATCGCACCAATAAATGTACCTGGACTGCGTAGAGGAGTGGGTCACCACAATATCTTAAAAACCCTGAACTTTTATGAATCGCACCAATAAATGTACCTGGACTGCGTAGAGGAGTGGGTCACCACAATATATATAATAAGAAAACCATCAACTTGTTTGATTCGCACCAATAAATGTACCTGGACTGCGTAGAGGAGTGGGTCACCACAATATATTAAAAACCCTGAACTTTTATGAATCGCACCAATAAATGTACCTGGACTGCGTAGAGGAGTGGGTCACCACAATATATTAAAAACCCTGAACTTTTATGAATCGCACCAATAAATGTACCTGGACTGCGTAGAGGAGTGGGTCACCACAATATCTTAAAAACCCTGAACTTTTATGAATCGCACCAATAAATGTACCTGGACTGCGTAGAGGAGTGGGTCACCACAATATATATAATAAGAAAACCATCAACTTGTTTGATTCGCACCAATAAATGTACCTGGACTGCGTAGAGGAGTGGGTCACCACAATATATTAAAAACCCTGAACTTTTATGAATCGCACCAATAAATGTACCTGGACTGCGTAGAGGAGTGGGCACTGGGCACCACAATAAAATATATAAAAAACCTTCAACAGGTCTGCATTACACTACACATACGGCTGCTCCTCCATCCTCTCCATCATATACATGTTGGAGTTTTAGCGTGTGACAACCTCTTGTTTTTGATAATGTCAGTGCATTTTGAATATTTTTCAATTTGCCCCACACCACTGAATGTACTTTATCTATGATACGCATCTATCTATCTTGACTGCGTAGTGTGGTGGCCCCGGTACACAATTTGGTACCGACGCCACAATATAATTTAAAAACCCTCCACGTGTCGGAATTCCACCAAACAAGTATCTGGACTGCATAGTGGGGTGGCCCCGGTACCCAATTTGATACCGGGGCCACATTACCTCCTCCAATTTCCAAGTGTAGTGTTTATAACATCTTAACACTACACTAATTCTAGCACGTCAAAACCTCTTGTTTTAAATAATGACAGGGCATTTAACTTTTGATTTAATTTATTGAATTTGTTGGCATTTTCTTTTACTTTTTGAACATGGCAAACGACTGTTGAATGGTCACATAATGCCAAAAAAAAAGGTGCAAGATGGAATTGTCCTTGGGCCCTCCCACCCACCCTTATGTTGTTGAAATAGGACATGCACACTTTAACAAACCAATCATTTCAGCGACAGGGCCTACCAAACAACTGTGGCTGAAATGATTTGTTTGTTTGGGCCCCCACACCAATAAAACAATTCATCTCTCCCTGTACAAACTAAACAGGCTCTACTGAGGAAAGATGTCGTCCTTATCCTCAACCTCTGATTCCTCTCCCCCTACAGTGTGTACTTCCTCCTCCTCACACATTATCAATTCGTCCCCGCTGGACTCCACAACCACAGTCCCTCTGTACTGTCTGGAGGGCAGTGCTGTACTTCATTGAGGAATTGATTATTCATTTTTATAAACATCATTTTTTCAACGTTGTGAGGAAGCAACCTCCTTCGCCGCTCACTGACCAGGTTCCCCGCTGCACTAAAAACTCTTTCCGAGTACACACTGGAGGGGGGACAACTCAGTTAAAAAATAGAGCCAGTTTGTACAGGGGCTTCCAAACTGCCTTTTGGAGTTCTACCACGTCACTACCTCTAGTTAATTTAGATTGCAAGGCTTGTAAATATAAATACTTTGAAGATAAAAAAAAGCAGGCTGCACAGACTGTGGAGCTAGAAAGTGAAATTAAATGGACCACGTTACTTTGGTGGCTATCTATGCCCCCCCCCCCCCCGCCCTACACTTGTAGTTGAATATAAATAAAGCAGCCTGCATAGACTGTAGAACTAGCAATTCAAATATACAAAGAAATGGACAAAGGCAGTTTGGTATCTGTCTGCATCAGATCCCCTCTCCACTAGGAGTAAAACAGAAAACTTTTCAGCCGTTATATAATCTAGAATATAAATAGAAATTGAGAAATGCAATTTGGTATCTGTCTGCATCATAATCATCAACATCCTCCTCAGCGCCAGCTACATCAATATCCTCCTCCCAGTGCACAACATTCACACCTTCATTAGCTAAATCTGTAACTGGACTGTGGGTGATCCTTCCAGCATATGCAGAGGGCGTGCTGCAAATGCTGGATGGAGTCACCTCTTCCCGTACAGTGATGGGAAGGTCAGGGTTCACAACAAACAACACCCTTGGACTCGCCTTGGGGATTTGTGATGTCATCTGTTTAGAAGGCAGAGTTCTTTGCTGTTTTGTTGTTGTTGCTGACAGCATAACTCTCTTAAATTTTTTGTAGGGGGGGGGAGGAGGGCTTTGATCCTTGGGTGAAGTTGGACCACTAGTCATGAACACGGGACAGGGCCTAAGCCGTTCCTTGCCACTACTTGTCGTAATTGGCATATTGCCAACTTTACGTTTCTCCTCAGATGATTTTAAGTTTCTTTTTTTGCTGTTTTTTGAGAACTTGGGCTTTTTGGATTTTACATGCCCTGTACTAGGAGATTGGGCATCGTGCTTGCCAGACGACGTTGATGGCATTTCATCGTCTATGTCATGACTAGTGGCAGCAGCTTCAGCATTAGGAGGAAGTGGGTCTTGATCTTTCCCTACTTTATCCTCCAAATTTTTGCTCTCCATTATATGTAGCACAAGATACTGCAGAATGTGTGAACTTGGTAATATTGCAGTACCAATGGACTTATAATGCTGGATTGGTTTTGCAAATTTGGTTATAATTATTATATTTTTTATTTTTTTTTTAATTTTTTATTTTTTTTTACTTTTTTTTTATTTTTTACAAACTTGGGAATAATGGGGAAATAACTATGCCCTTAGAAGCACAGAGCACAGGACACAGCACCACTGGACTGAACAGGACACGGCACAGGACCCAGCAGCACTACGGAACTCAGCAGGACAGAGCACAGGACACAGCACCACTGGACTGATACTGCAGAATGTGTAAACTTTGTAATATTGCAGTACCACTGGACTTTTACTGCTGAATGTGTGAACTTGGTAATATTGCAGTACCAATGGGCTTATACTGCAGGATTGGTTGTGAAAATTTTGTGGTAATTAAAAAATATTAAAGTAGTTTTTGGTATTTTATAAAAAAAACATTTTTTTATTTTTTTAAACACAGGGGAATATTGGGGAAATAACTATGCCCTTAGAAGCACAGAGCACAGGACACAGCACCACTGGACTGAACAGGACACAGCACAGGACCCAGCAGCACCACTGACCTCAGAAGGACAGAGCACAGCACACAGCACCACTGGACTGATACTGCAGAACACAGCACAGCACAGCACAGCACAGAACTAAACAGCACAGAACTAAACAGCACAGAACTAAACAGCACAGAACTAAACAGCACAGAACTAAACAGCACAGAACTAAACAGCACAGAGGACCACCTAACACACCCTCCCTCTACCCTGATCAATGCCCGAGTGAAGATGGCGGCGACTAGCGGGGAATTTATAGGATCCGAGTATCGCGAGATCCGACAACGGGATTATGAGTCAGAGCCTCAGTTTCACTTTTGAATTTGGCGCCAATACCCGGATCTGTCTCGGATCCGACTCGGATCCGCAACGTTCGGGTGGGCTCGGATTTCAGAAATCCGAGCGCGCTCATCCCTAATATATATATATATTACAAATGTTCCATTAGTACGTTTGTGTAAAATAAGCCTCTTTTCCTTACAGACACCTTTGTAATAACTCCCACTGTCAAGTGTAAGATGTTTGCTGATATTTTGGGCCTTTGGGTTCAATCCGGAACAGCCGGAACGCTGGAATTAGTTAGCTTAATATAGCGCACTCTGCTGCTTGCTGGGTCTTCAGTAAAGATGCCTGTCTTTTATAGGCCTGTAGACTGCATTTTCGTATGCTACGCAGATATCTTCTGACAAATTGACAAATTGACAAGGCTATCGGGCCCATTTGTGTTGCCCCTGCCCTGCGTGCCCATGTGTTAGGATGGCTCTGGCTGTGGTTTGAGTGTTTAACGAAATTAAAATTTGTAGTGCCATTATGTTTTAAACCTATGATCAGACATTTTTTTAAAAACTTCTTATTGCCAGCAGACCCAAATATTACCTACTTTAAAAGTAATGAGCTAAACATGATACATGCAAAGCATTTCATATGACCTGTCACAAATGTTTGTTTTTAGTATAGGGATGTGGAATATTTCAGTGGCCTAGTGGTTAGCACTTTGCTCTCCAAGCACTGGGGTCAGGAGTTCAAGTCATGACCATTTCCTTATCTGTGTGGCGTTTGCATGTTTGCTTTATAGTTGCATGTGTTGACTACAACATTCCCAAAACATACTACTGGGCGGGTAATTTGTTTTGCTAACAAATTGCCAGTAGTCTGTGTGGAAAAGTTAGGGAATTTAAGTCTTCAAACTCCCATGGGACTGGTAATGATGTGAATTAGTTCTCTGTACAGGGCCACTGAATTAGTGAAGGGATATCAAATACTTTGGATGATGAGTATACTTTGGAAATCAGCCTTTGTTGGGACTACCTCACATTGTAAATAGCCAGTTATTTAATGATTGATTAGCTATATATAGTAATCTGTTGCCACCTTATGGACCTTCAAATAATTTTAAAAAATGCTAAGGTGTTTCGGTTTTCAGACCTGCCTTTTAAATGTTTTGTCAATAATAACAAAACATGTGCCACTCCAATCTGTTTTTAAAGTAAGGTCAGCAAGTTACAGCACTGGGGTCAAGAGTTGGAAAGCCTGATTCAAAAAAACCTCCCTTAATGTTCAGAAGTTTCTCCCAAAAACATTTAGGAAAGTAAGTGGTCAGCAGGCAAATGTAGGAGACAGGAGCCAAAGTAGGTTGGGTGCATTTAAATGGGAATGACCTTTATAGTGTGCTTGAACATTGATATGAACTGGTAGGCCATGTCAGGTGATTAGGGTGAACATATTTCGAAACATATACCACAAAAATATTTGTACACGTGTCACACCCGGTCCCATAGTTAGGTGCCGGCACTGTGACTTTCCCTTTAAGAACCGTGAGTCTGCTTGCTTCTGCCTAAGAGACATTACTTTCACATGTGTTCCTGGCTACTGTGATTTGGACCTCCTCCCGTACCTCATTGGTCCTGGAGCACTATATTAACCTCTTATGGTTATGGGCTTATTGCCTGTTCTTTGTGTAACTCTGGTTGCATTTGGATCAAGCTGCAAACGCCTCACTGCTGTTCATCTGCAAGCTGGAACTCCTCTCTGCTATTCATCTGCACGCTGAACGAGTATTGTGAGTTGTTGCTAAACCTGTGCTTTATCTATTGGTTCAGCTTTACGTCTGGCTGGCTAGATTGCTGCATCTCGCTGTAGAGCTACTATCAAATTACTTGTCACCTGTAGTTCCACATCTGACACGGGTTATCCTTTCTCTGCTGTTACCTGTTTACTGGACTGTTATTGTGAACTACTTGTTGTGCCGGTGGCTAGTACTTGGGCTTAAGTAACGTGTCACTGTTCATTTGCTTCATACTACAGCGAACTTACCATTGCTGTTACAACGAATCCTGCTACCTGTAGTTCTACGCATGGTTCAGATACTACTCACGTCTCTGCTACTTCTAGGCAACATTCTACTGCACGTGTCAGTGTTCATCCAAGTCCTTGGGTGATGTTTAACACTTGCTGTTCTACTTAATAAGAATCACAGTGTTTCCAGTACCACCTGCTATGTTGAGTCCTCTCTATTCTCGGATCAGCTAATTCTATATACTACTCTGTTTGGACTGTAAGCTGTACCAGTGATTCACATTCATCTGCTGTGTGGTTCTCTATTGGATCCTAGTGTTCTTGTTTATCATCACTGCGTTGAACTGTATATAATTTCATCTCATGCTGTTGCCAAGGGTTACCGACTATGAAGTAGCATATGTGATTAATGTCTGCATTACAACGAATTGCCGTGTATTCATCTTTGCCAATATATATATCTAATTCCTTCCATTCTTGTTGTACCAACATTCAATATAATACGTTGCAGCACTACTACTTTCTCCTGTTATTATTGATGCTTGTAAGCCATGAACCTATCTTAAGTATTATTGTGTTCTGCCTCCACCATCCTCTATAAAAGAGGCAAGGGATCTGCAAAACACCCTCTGAGCCGTGACAACATGTTTTTGGCGATTAATACAGAACTCACTTCTTATAATCTCCTTATGGAGTTCCTGGACAACTGTGCGGTTCTTATTATACCGCAGGTGGAGGTGTCTGCGGACCCTCATGACTTACATTATGGAGGCATCTTTTTAGGATGAAATATGTTACTTTGCTTTAAACAAAGAAAGAGTGGCCTTGCCCTCAAAATGTACATGGAAAGTATACAATTTAATGCTACACTTTGCTAATGGGCTTCCCACTAACAAATACACTAATAAGTGGAATATAGCATTGTTGGTCCGATTACTGCAAATGTATCTATGCACTTATTTGGATGAATTCAATAAAAAAAATAGAATTATAGTCTACTCTTAATCCTGGTGGTGGCTGCATTTTGCAATAACCTTACATTTCAAATCACATTGTTGTGTTCCTGCTCAGGATTTTGAATGGGAGATAGGTGAGTTAACTGTGTTGCCAACGTGATAAACAATGTAATAAAATATAAAGTGGAGAGTGGTAGAATTAGTTATTTTAGGCAACTAATTTTAAAATACAGTTGGCTAAGTGACTGTTGGTTAAATATAGAAACAACAAGGCTTTTTAGATTAAGGGGCATGTGCTTGATACATAGGTTGGAGTTTGCAAAAGGCAATCTTTAATGGGGTGGGTTGCCCTACAATGTTTCATTGCACCTGTCTGTTTGCTTTCCCAATAAACACACTCCTATTTTTTTGCAAGAGCAATATGTCTGATGCAGGGACCAGCTCGGAGCGGGCCCCAGGGCTGCCAACCCGTCGGTGGCACAATTTCACATATGCGGAACTCAAAGTACTTGTTGAGCTAGTGATCTTGAATTTTCACACTGACGAGAGACAGATAACGGGGCATGAGCGCTCCAAAAAATGGGCTGAAATAACCCAACGCATAAACAAAATATCACCCTTCGAGTGTAGAACGCAGGAAGTGCAGAAACGGTACAAATCAAATGTTTGTTCTAAAGCCCTATTTAGGTTGGATGACTGTAACCATTGTCCTAGTTAGACAACTGTGAGCTTAACCCACCTTGTGTCTAAGTCTTTTCTCTATCAGGGCCTTCGTTCAACTTCAAAATCTCTAGGGTACTTTGTCACATTAACATGTTAAATTTTCTACATTATCCACGCTCGAAAAGCTGCACACATTTTACAGTGTATTTGTATCGTTATTTTGTGTGTGAATTGCTAAAGTACACAATGAAGTTGCTTTTTCGTTTTTTAAATCTGCTATTTCACGGCATAATCTTTGTCATTTGCACAGATGGGCAGACTATAGAGGGTGCCTGAAGGCTAAAATGACATGAGCACACAAACATGCCCAAGGGACTGGTGGGGGTCCTCCCCTTGAGACGATATTAACACCACTAGAGGAGCGTGCAAGTGCTGCAATTTCGATTGTAGAAATCATTGGGGTGGATGACATAGACACTTGCTCTAGCCCATCCCGAACAGGAGAGCACTCTCCCATAGGTACATGATGAATTTCAGTATATAATGTCTGTATCTGCACATGTGTCCACTCTCAGGATGTGTCTTCTGTAAAACTTTAATGGCACAATGTGTTTGCCTATCACATAATAGGAAATGAAATGTACACACTGAAGACAAAATGTCTCAATATGTTGGGCTTTTAGAAAAAGGTAGCAACATATGTGACTGTCTGCTTTTGTGGACTGTTAAGGCCTGTTGGCAAATTCCATGGAAGCTTACACTTTACCAATGCTACATCACGCTGGCTAAAAGAGTTTACAAGTAAAACCTTTAGCGTTACTGTTTGGATTTAATATCTTCTTGTTTCTTTTTCTCTATCTACAGATTGTGAACACCAGGCTGCTCCAGAGGTGCAGGAGCAAGTTGCCTGTGATGTGGAGGAGCCTCAGAGGGATTAGGCTGAACTTGCAAGGGTGCAGGCACTCTCACTCGCATCCCAAAGATTTGAAGGCGCCACTGTATCACAGAACACTCACCATGTACAAATACACATCATGCACACATGTTCCCTCCTTGACCCGTCTGTTGCCTCCCCCCTCCTTGACCTGTCTGTTGCCTCCTTTTCCTTGCCCCGTCTGTTGCCTCCCCCCTCCTTGACCTGACCCTAGCCCATCTTTATTGTATGTTCTATGCACGTGCTTTTGCCACCCCCCCTGGCCATGACCCTGCACCTTCACAGCGTCGGACACATTCTGTTCCCCTTGTATGTTTGGATGCTTTCTCTGACTCCTCCACATCACAGGTAACCAGAAGTCACACCCGTCGTTCAGAAAGAATCCCTTTATAAGAAGAAAAAAAGAAAAAAAAAAAATTATTTTGGTTTTATTTAACTTTTGCTTTTTATTTTCTTTTTTTTTAAATTATGTACGCAAAATTTCTGGTTTGTTGTAAAATTTTTACTTTCATACAAAAACTGTGACTGTAATTTTGTTATAGTATATTTTATGAGGGTTGTTAAAAATCTGTACTTTTTAATAAGTGTAAAGACATTTATCTCCGACCACTGAGTCTACATTTCTTTTAATTTTTGCAACGTCACTGACAAGACATTTATGTGTCAAACAGTATGTTTAAATCTAGGCAAAGTGTTATCTTGGGCCTGATTCATTAAGGATTTTAGATTGAGAAGTATCTTCTTAAAGTCTCCTGGACAAAACCATGTTACAATGCACAGGGTGCAAAATAGTATTTTGTTTTGAACATAAATTAAATACTGACTGTTTTTTCATGTAGCACACAAATATCAACTTTAAATCTCAGTGTACAAATAAGCTATCAAGTATTTGTGTGCTACATGAAAAAACAGTCAGTATTTAATTTATGTTCAAAACAAAATACTATTTTGCACCCTGTGCATTGTAACATGGTTTTGTCCAGGAGACTTTAAGAAGATACTTCTCAATCTAAGATACTTAATGATTCAGGGCCCTTATGTCTATCTCTAAATTTCAGTCTTTGTCCAGTAACTATTTAGTGGTGTCGTACATAACGCAGCCATACATGACATTAATTTCTCCATAGTCAGCACATTGCTAAATATTTAATGTTAACATGGCTTGAATCTGCATATTAAAGTTCTGAATGTCAGCACACATGTACATCACTAATCAGGTATAGAAATCTATAAAACTTAAACTAGCGTCATGTGAACGGCAGCCATAATAGGTTCATTTTTAACATCTCATACTGGGTAATGGCTTTCAAATGCAGACATAGTTTACCCCAGTGTTAGGAACCCCTCTAGCCGGTACAGCACAACCTGGAGTCTGCTCTGCCAGTCTGGTGTTCACTGGAGCCCCTAGTGGTGGGGACAGACTTGGCCGCAGACTAACAGAGGGTCGTGAAGTGCGTACCGGCTGGGGAGAACCCAGGAAAGCGGAGTGAAGTCCAGACAAGGGTCGAGTGGCGGCAGCGGAAAAGCAAATCCAATAAACAAGCCGAGGTAAAGGGTCACGAGCAAACAGGAAAATCGGTAAACACGCCAGAGGTCGGGGTCACAAGAAACACAGGCAGGGTCCAAATCCAGGCAAAGGGTCATACACAGGCAATCCAAAAGAATATCCAAAGAACAGGAACAAAGAGCAGGTCAGCAGAACTGGAAACAGAAGCTATAACCGGCAGTGAGGCTGCAGACCTCACTGCCTTAAATACTGGTGGCCACCAATCAGAGCCTAGCTCTGTAAACGCCCACAGGAGGTACCAATCAATGGATCAAGCCCCCTTTATTAATCAGCCCACAGGCTGCCTATTTGCGTGAATGCGCCCGGCTTCCAGCACTGCCGGGACGCAGCGCTACGCGGGCAGAAAGCGGAAATGTCGTCAAGGAGAGGGCCGGGACGCCAGGGGGAGCCAGAAGCGAGCTGCGGCGGCTGTGAGTACTGCCGCGGCTCGTGACACCCAGTTGCAGTGTGTCACGACTGGGTATAGTGTACCGGCTATCGTTGGCACTACTCGAAGTAAGGTGCGGAGTCTAACGTGCCTAACCAGGGACCCCCGCAAGGAGGTATGGACTCAGCTGCAGGGAACACGCACGTCGCGGTCCTTCCACAAGTCAGATAGCGAAGCACGACAGAAATGTCAGACAGGCCGGTTCAGCAACGGTGCGGGCAAGGCAGGTATACGAGGAGCATCCAAAGGGGTAGTGAGTCAAGCCGGGTCGGTAGCGTTCTGGCAGCGTAGTAC
The DNA here is from genome assembly GCF_038048845.1 of Mixophyes fleayi. NCBI lineage: Eukaryota > Metazoa > Chordata > Amphibia > Anura > Limnodynastidae > Mixophyes > Mixophyes fleayi. The sequence goes on from NC_134409.1 coordinate 85,939,696, forward strand.
AGAAGGGAGATCCAAAAGGATAGTCAAGGCAATCCGGGTCACAGGCAAACAGCAGATAATCAGGAGGCAGGCAAAGGTCAGGAGACAAGTTATCACAGGTACACTGGAAACGCTGGAGGACAGGTAGACCTGAAACTCTGGCACTGGAAGGGAGCACTAGGAAGGCTTATATAGTTCCATTGACCAATGGGAACCGAGCGCTGTCATGATTAGCGCTTAGCATAGCGTCCCATTGCTAGGCAATGGGAATGCTCTGTGGGCAGTAACCGGCGGCCGAGCGGCGCCTGACAGTGTTTCTTGGTTTGTGTGAATAAATGGTGCCTAGCAAAGCATTTAATACCTACAGTGTTCCTTGCTAGGTATGGGAATACCTACATCCAAGAATATTTGCCATTTTTCATATGTTACCTCTCAATAATGTGACACAATTCACAGGTTCAAATGCAACTAAAGGACTAGTTTAATTCCTTCAAGGTTTGCACCAAGGTCATGAATATTCACTTCAAATATGTGCTGGTATGAATCTGGGCACATTCCCAAAATATAGGAAGCCATTCTCCTTTCATAATAGTGCTAATGCACAGTGGCTGGCTGACAAGTTGTACCACGATATGGAGAGAAGGCTTGTCCAGGTGCAGATATGTAACAAGGTAGCGTGGAGTGGTCTGCGGCTGACAAGTTGTACCACGATATGGATAGAAGGCTTGTCCAGGCGCAGGTATGTAACAAGGTAGCGTGGAGTGGTCTGCGGCTGACAAGTTGTACCACGATATGGAGAGAAGGCTTGTCCAGGCGCAGGTATGTTCCACAGCAAACAGAGAGCACGAGTAGAAACCGGAAACACCTCGGAGTCACAAGGGAATGAAAACCAAAGAACAAGCAATGGTAATAGAGTAACAGGTGCCTTAAGTAGTGAGAGGTGATTGATTGACCAATGAGACTATGAGCAAGGTTTTAACAGTTCGTGGTTTCTGCGCAATCCTTGGTCAAGAAAGCGGACGGCCGCGGCGTCGAACAGGCGCCGGCAAAAGAGAGAGAGACCCATGTCCCAAACCAGAGGCACTAACTGTCCGGTGAGTGACAGTACCCTCCCTTTTAAAGGTGGGCAAAGAACACTTGGAACCGGGTTTACCCGGATATTTGGTATAAAACTTTTTTAGAAGTGCTGGAGCATTAAAGTCATCCGCACGGATCCCAGAGCGCTCCTCCAGACCAAAGCCTTTCCAATACACCAAAAAACAAAGAACTCCTCTAGAAATTTTAGAATCAAGTATATGAGTAATCTCAAACTCCTCCTCTTGTTGAACTTGAACTGGGCGAGGTGCTGAAGAAGGAACAGAGAATAGGTTGATAATAAGAGGTTGGAAAGAGTTGGAGATACGAAGGTTCTTAGGCAATAAACAGCTTAAAACAAACAGGATTTATCACCTGAATGATTTTATATGGACCAATAAAACGTGGAGCAAACTTCATAGAAGGAACCTTCAGGCGAATATTCTTGGTAGAGAGCCATACACGATCTCTAATTTTGAGTGCTGGAATTGCTCGCCTCTTTTTATCGGCAAAAAATTTATATCTCGAAAATGCCTTCTTCAGAGAGGATTTAACCTGAGCCCAAATGGATTTAAACTTTTGACATAATACATTAACAGCAGGAACTTGGGTGGGAGGGAGGGAAGGAAATTCTGGGAGAGACGGATGGTGACCGTATACCACAAAGAATGGTGTTTTAGAAGATAATTCATGATACATGTTATTATGGGCAAATTCCGCCCATGGAAGCAAGTCTACCCAATTTTCCTGGTTGCCTGAAGAAAAAATTCTAATGAAAGTCTCTAGGTCTTGGGTTGACTCTCTCGGTCTGTCCATTCGATTGAGGATGGTATGCGGATGATAATGACAATCGAATACCTATGGTCTTGCAAAGGGCTCGCCAACATCTAGAGACAAACTGTGCTCCTCTATCCAAAACAATTTCAGACGGACATCCATGAAGTCAAAGTATTTCTTTGATAAAATGATCAGCCAATGTAAAGGGAGAAGGTAACCCTATCAAAGGGACGAAATGAGCCATCTTAGAGAATCTATCGACTACCACCCAAATGGTATTACATTTTTTGCTGAGAGGAAGATCAGTAACAAAATCCATACTTATATGGGTCCATGGTTTGGAAGGAATAGGTAGTGGTTGAAGTAATCCCGCCGGTGTTGGGAAGACTTAAATTGGGAACAAACATCACAAGCGGCCACAAACTCATTGACATCTTTCCTAATAGATGGCCACCAGTAACTCCGAGAGAGAATCTCTAATGTTTTTCGTACTCCAGAAAGCCCAGCAAAACGAGAGAAATGATACCATGACAGAATCTTCTTTCGAAGAAGTGGTGGCACAAAGGTTTTTTCCAAACGGTAGAACATTGGTGGAAGAAGCAGCTAAACTCACACATTTAGTATCAAGTAGAGGACGATCAAAAGAATCTTCAATATCAGAGGAAGAAGCAACCGCCCGAGGCAATGCATCCGCTTTTTTATGCTTGGAAGCAGGTTTGAAGGTTATATTTAAATCAAAACGAGAGAAAGAAAGTGACCATCTTGCTTGTCGGGGGTTCATACATTGAGCTGACTGCAGATAGAGAAGATTTTTGTGGTCAGTAAATATAGTCACGGAGTGACGAGCACCCACCAGCAGGTATCTCCATTCCTCCCAAGCCACTTTAATGGCCAATAGCTCCTTATCCCCGATAGTATAATTCTTCTCAGCAGGTAATAGACTTCGAGAATAAAAAACACAAGGATGGAATTTCTTTTGTACCGATCTCTGAGATAGAATGGCCCCTAGTCCAACATTAGAGGCATCCACCTCCAGGAAGAATGGAAGAGTCACATCAGGTTGTCGAAGAATAGGAGCAGTTGAGAACGCCTTCTTGAGGAACTGAAATGCTTGAAGAGCCTCAGGAGGCCATTGCTTGGTATTAGCACCCTTATGGGTAAGAGCCACTATAGAAGAGACAATGGAAGAAAATCCTTGAATGAAACGTCGATAATAGTTAGCAAATCCTAAAAAGCATTGAATAGCTCGGAGTGTAGTTGGCTGGGGCCAATGTAAAACTGCATTCACTTTCTCCGGATCCATTTCTAGGCCTACTCCAGACACAATATATCCTAAGAAAGGAATCTGGGATAATTCAAAGGAACATTTCTCCAACATACAAAATAGTAAATTTCTCAGAAGTCTAGAAAGAACCTCTGCCACTTGCTGTCGATGAGATGAAATATCTTGAGAAAATATCAATATGTCGTCTACGTAGACAACGACACAAACATATAATAAGTCCCGGAAAATCTCATTCACAAATCCCTGGAAGACAGCTGGGGCGTTACATAACCCAAATGGCATGACAAGATATTCATAGTGTCAAACCCTGGTGTTAAAAGCTGTCTTCCATTCATCTCCAGCCTTAATCCGAATTAAGATGTAAGCACCACGAAAATCCAGCTTGGTGAATATCCGAGCTCCCTTAATGCAGTCAAAAAGTTCAGTAATTAGCGGAATAGGGTAATGATTTTTGATGGTTATGGAATTGAGACCTCAATAATTTTTACAAGGCCTTAATGACCCGTCCTTCTTCTTAACGAAAAAGAAACCCGCTCCAGCGGGGGAAATGGACGGCCGAATAAACCCACGATGGAGATTTCCCTTGACATAGTCGGCCATCGCTTTTATTATTATTATTATTATTAATATTTATTTATAAGGCGCCACAAGGCGTCCGCAGCGCCGTACAAAGACAAGCAAATTACATTACAATGGGAGACAGCACAGTACAGTAAACAGTAAGCACAGCAACTCAGTAAGCTCAATGCACAGCTAGAGAGGGCGGGGAAGGGGGAGGGAGGATCTGCAAACGACGGGGCCTAAGAAGGAGGGCGCGGAAGACAGGGAGACCCCCAGGGGGGAGGAGGGAGCGAGAGTGGACGTGGGGTGGAGGACCCTCGAGGAGGAGGGCTAAGTAGCTGGAGAGCAGAGTTAGAAGTGGTAGAAACAGGAGGAGAGATGTCCCTGCTCAGAGGAGCGTACAATCTAAGGGGAGGGGTGGACAGACAGAGAGATGCAGGGGAGAGAGGGAGAGTAGGGGGACAGAGGCAGAGGATAAGGTAGGAAGTTAAGTGGGAGACAGAAAGGCTTTAAGAAAAAGGTGGGTTTTTAGGGTCCGTTTGAAACTGGACAGATTAGGGGAAGTTCTGATGGAGGGAGGGAGCTTGTTCCATTGGAGGGGGGCAGCGCGGGCGAAGTCTTGGATACGCGCGTGGGAGGAGGTTATAAGGGGGGAAGAGAGGTGACGGTCAGAGGCAGAATGGAGAGGGTGGGATGGAGCATGAATAGAGAGGAGGGTGGAGATGTAGGGCGCAGTGGAGTTGGCGAGGGCCTTGTAGGTGAGTGTGAGGAGCTTAAAGAGGATTCTGAAGGGGAATGGGAGCCAGTGAAGGGCTAGGTAGAGGGGGGAGACAAAAGAGGAGTGGTGAGAGAGGAAAATAAGCCTAGCGGCAGCGTTAAGAACGGATCGAAGGGGATCGAGATGAGAGTGGGGGAGGCCAGTGAGGAGGAGGTTGCAGTAGTCCAGGCGGGAGATGATCAGAGAGTGGATAAGGCATTTTGTGGCATCTTTGGAGAGGAAGGGCCGGATGCGAGCGATGTTGCGCAGCTGGAAGCGGCAGGATTTAGCAAGCGAGAGGATGTGGGGGCCAAAAGAGAGAGAGGAGTCGAGGATGACACCAAGGCAGCGAAGTTGAGGGACAGGGGAGATAGAGGTGTTGTCAACAGTGATGGAGAGGTCAGAAGGGGATGAGGTATGAGAGGGAGGAAAAACTATGAGCTCAGTTTTGGCAAGGTTAAGTTTGAGGAATCGAGAGGACATCCAGCAGGAGATGGCAGAGAGGCAGGCGGACACCCTACAGAGGAGGGAGGGAGAGAGATCAGGAGAGGAGAGGTATAGTTGAGTGTCGTCAGCATAAAGGTGGTAGCTGAAGCCGAAGGAGCTGATGAGTTCACCCAGGGAGGAGATGTATAGAGAGAAGAATAAGGGTCCCAGAACAGAGCCCTGAGGGACCCCGACTGGAAGGGTGGACGGGGGGGAGAGAGACCCAGAGGTGGTGACAGAGAAGGATTGGTGAGTAAGGTAAGAGGTGAACCAGGACAGGACTGGGCCGGAGAGGCCAAAAGACTGGAGGGTGTGAAGGAGGAGGGGGTGATCAACGGTGTCAAAGGCTGCAGAGAGGTCAAGGAGGATGAGAAGGGAGAAGTGGCCCCTGGCTTTAGCAGAGAGGAGGTCATTGGTGACTTTAGCCAGGACAGTTTCAGTGGAGTGGAGGGGGCGGAAACCAGACTGGAGAGGATCAAGGAGGGAGTATTCAGAAAAGTAGGAGGTGAGACGGCTGCAGACGAGCTTCTCGAGAATTTTGGTGACAAAAGGGAGAAGAGATATGGGGCGATAAATCGAGAGAGAAGTGGGGTCGAGATTAGGTTTCTTAAGAATGGGGGATACGAGAGCATGTTTGAAGGAGGAGGGGAAGATGCCAGTGGAGAGGGAGAGATTAAAGAGGTGAGCGAGGTGGGAGCAGGTGGTGGGGGAAAGGGAGCAAAGAAGGTGGGAGGGGATGGGATCCAGGGGACAGGTAGTGGGGGGGAGGGTGAAATGAGAGAGTAGACTTCCTCGCCGGTGGTGGGACGGAAGGAGTGGAGGGGAAGGTGGTTGGGGGGAGGACAGAAGAGTGGGAGGGGTGGAAGAGAGAGTGGAGGAGGAGATTTCCAGTCGGATGGCCTCGATTTTATAGGAGAAGAAGGAGGCGAAATCGGAGGCAGTCAGGGAGGAGGGAGGGGGGGAGGGGGCCAGGAGAGGGCTGAAGGTGGCAAAGAGGCAGCGGGGGTTAGAGGACTGGGAAGAGATGAGGGATTTAAAGAAAGATTGTTTAGCGAGTAAGAGGGCAGAGCTGTAGGATGAAAGGATGAATTTAAAGTAGAGGAAGTCAGTCAGGGAGTGGGATTTTCTCCAGTGACGTTCGGTGGTACGGGAGCATTTTTGGAAGAAGCGGGTAAATTTGGAGTGCCAGGGTTGGGGTTTGGAGCAGCGGGGGTGGACGGAGTGGGCAGGGGCAACCGCGTCCAGAGCGGAGGTGAGGGTGTGATTGTAGAGGGAGACCGCCTGGTTGGGGCAGGCCTGGGAGGGAAGGGGAGAAAGGAGGGTATCGAGAGGAGGACAGAGAGGCAGGGTCAAGAGCGTCTAGGTTGCGTATGGACAGAGTAGGTTTGGGGAGGGGAGCAGGAGAAGAGGAGAGAGTGAAGGAGAGGAGATGGGGGTCGGATAGAGGAAAGGGAGAGATGGAGAAGTCGGAGAAACTACATAGGTAGGAGAAGACAAGATCAAGGGAGTAACCAAGGCAGTGGGTAGAGGAGGAGGTCCATTGGGTGAGACCAAGGGAGGAAGAGAAGGTGAGCAGTTTGCTGGAAGCAGGGTAGGTGGGGTTGTCGATGGGGATGTTAAAGTCACCGAGAATGATCGAGGGGAGATCGGAGGAGAGGTGGTGAGGAAGCCAGCTAGCAAAGTTGTCAAGGAAGAGGGAGGTGGGGGGGGGGGGGCGGTAGATGACAGTGACGCGGAGGTGGATGGGGTAGAAGAGGTGGATGAAGTGAGCTTCAAAGGAGGAGAAGGAGAGGGAGGGTTCAGGGGGAATGACACGAAAAGTACAGGTGGAGGAGAGGAGGAGGCCAACTCCACCGCCTGGGCGGGCACCAGGCCTGGCGGAGTGGGTGAAGGAGAGGCCACCATAGGAGAGGGCAGCGGGGGAAGTAGTATCAGAATCGGAGAGCCAGGTTTCAGTAACGGCAAGAAGGTTAAAGGAGTTGGATAGAAAGAGGTCATGGATAGCAGTCAGCTTGTTGCGGACGAATCTGGCATTCGCTTGAGTCTCTGGTAACGAGAGAGGGTAAACATGACCCCTTGGAGGATTCTTACCAGGTTGTAAGTCTATTGGACAATCCCAAGCCCGATGTGGCGGAAGACGTTCTGACTGGGCTTTATCAAATACATCAGCAAATGAAGCATACTGTGGAGGAAGACCAGGCATACAAGGTGCTATAGAGGATTTATTTATTTTCACGGGAACAACTTGAGTAAGACATCTATAATGACAAGCTGGACCCCAGGAAATAACTTGCGGAATGTTCCAATCAATTTGTGGAGAATGGAGTTGAAGCCACGGAAGGCCAAGTAAAATAGGACTAGTGGTAACAGGGAGAATCAAAAAAGAAATTTGCTCTTGGTGTAAGAGCCCGATTTGAAGGGTTAAAGGAATAGTATGTTGAGTAATAATGCCATTGATAATTTGTGAACCATCTATGGCCGTGACGGCAATAGCTGCTTTTAAAGAAGTCACTGGTAAGGACCACTGACACACTAGGGAACTTGAAATAAAACTTCCAGCGGCTCCAGAGTCCAAAAGTGCTTGAGTAGTAAAAGACCTAGTGGAAGTAGAAATAGTAACAGCAAACGAACAAGTTTTTAGAATCCATATGACATGGAGAGGGTTCCAGGGACCCCAACCTTACCTCTCCAGAACAGGTTAGGGCCTCGCGTTTGCCAACTTTTTAGGACAAAAGTTCAGCATATGATTAGGATCAGCACAATAGATACAGAGTTTATTCTTTAATCGTTGTTCCCTCTCCTCTGGAGTCAATCTAGAACGTCCCACCTCCATGGGTTCTATTAGTAGTGAGGAATGATGTAATCGGGAGGCCAAGCGGACAGGTATTTTAGATAAAGACTCCCTTTCAGAATTTCTTTCTCGGAATCTCATGTCCACTCGGTTACACACAGATATCAAAGCATCCAAAGAAGAAGGTAACTCTTGCGAGGCCAGTACATCTTTAATTTTGTCAGCAAGGCCCTGCCAGAAGGCACCTATCAATGCCTCATTGTTCCATTGGAGTTCAGAGGCAAGTGTGTGGAATTGGATTACATACTGTGCTACTGAACGAGATCCTTGGCGTAATCGAAGAATGCTAGAGGCAGCAGATATAACACGACCAGGTTCATCAAAATTCTTCGGAAAGTAGAAATAAACATGGCACTATCCTCCAATAGAGGGTCATCTCTTTCCCACAGAGGGAAGGCCCATTCCAGAGCCTGTCCAGAAAACAAAGAAATTAGATATGCCACTTTAGAAGGATGAGTAGGGAAATTTTGAGGTTGGAGCTCGAAATGAATGGAGCACTGATTGAGAAAGCCCCTACAAGCTTTTGGGTCTCCATCAAATTTTGAAGGAGTAGGCAGGTGTAGAGCAGAAGCAGTAGACACCTGGGATGGCACTGGGAGCAAAGAAGACACTGGAGGATTAACAGTAAAGGATACATTTTGCACAGGGTCTCCCCGAGAAACTAGAGACTGGAAACATTGAAGTAATTGTTGCTGACGAACATCTTGTTGTTCAATCCGAGTAACCAGGTGCTGCAACATGTCCTTAGCTGTTGGTTCCGATCCTGGGTCTGTCATGGCCTGTTCTTACTGTCACGGGCACTAGGAGTTTTACCCAGAACTCACCAGATGGAATTTCACTTTACCAGAGGCGCGGATTCTAAAACAGTGGCTGGTCTTCTCCAGGAACTCCCGCAAGGGAGTATGGTTTTAGCGGCTGCCACCGTGCAGGTCGCGGCCCTCTGGGAAGTGTGGTGAATATACGGAACTGTACAACTGAATAGGAAAGGGAATGTTAATTATATAAATGCAGAATCTCTGAACAATGGAAACAATGGTAACACGGTAGACTGATGAGCAGTAACAAAAGGAGGAGAAAGTTCCAAAGTGCATTAGCACACAGGTAGCATACAGCAGACCAATATATGACAACTGGATAAAGTCTATGGAAGGACCAATCAATAATGCAGCAGGAGAGTCAGCGACTCGCAGCTATACTTCAGAGGCACTATAGGCTTTAGTCCTAATAACAGGTACCATGCAAAATAGTAGGGTAAGCTGCTCCTGACATGTGTTCCCGCTGGTAACTGTAAAGACTTGTGCAAATGCTGGTATAATACTAGATAGCGTGGAGCGGTCTGCGGTTAGCTGTTACGATTTAAATGCCTTAGTCAGTATTTGCACAGGCTTACCTAGGGCGCGGAGTCTAACGGCCTTCCGGTCTTCACCAAGAACCACCGCAAGGAAGTGTGGTCTTTGCTGCCGAAAAACCGCAGGTCGCGGCCCCCAGGTTAGCCTACTGACGTAAGGGAGAAGGTTCTAAGTGATGGATAGTCAGACAGGCAGTATGACAAGTGATGTAAGTACAGGCACTAACCGTGAATTCCAGGGTTTGAAGGTCTGGAGCAGTCAGCGGTAGATGCACGGAGTTAATGAGTTCGTAGCAGGAGATGGGTCCAGGAACACAGCCGGGTCGGTACACAGGAGATATCAGGTGTACGGTGCCAGAGGGAAATCCAGAGAGTAGTTGGTAACACAGCCGGGTCGGTACACAGGAGGTATCAGGTATACGGTGCCAGAGGGAAATCCAGAGAGTAGTTGGTAACACAGCCGGGTCGGTACACAGGGAAAACAGTCCAATAAGTGGTGCCAGGAGTAAGCCAAAGAATAGTCAGGTCACAGCCAGGTTGGTACACAGGAGTAGGAGGAATAAAGTAGTACACAGGGAGCAGGTTCACAGGAGTCAGGAACACAGGTACTGTTAGCCAGGAACAGGAAACACATTGCTCTGACACAGATAGCGTGTCAGAGCAGGAATAAGTAGTTTTTTTAAATCCCCGCCCAGAGTCACATGACCCCTGCTGCGAGAATCCGGAAGTGCAGCGGCGCCATCAGGGAGAGCGCTCACTGCTGAAGATGACAAGCTGCCAGACCCGACAGCGCAGCGGAGCGGGGAACAGGTAAGATCCTAACAGTACCCCTCCCCTCAAGGGTGGCCTCCGGACAACCTATAAGGCTTTTGAGGGAACTTGGCATGGAATTTTTTTAACAAGTTTGGAGCATGAAGATCTCTTGCAGGAATCCAAGAACGTTCCTTCGGGCCGTATCCTTTCCAATCAACCAGGAACTGTAAGGAACCTCTGGAGATACGAGAGTTTAGAATCTATTTAACCTCGAATTCCTGATCTGGCGTAGAGATGGCAGCAGGAGGTCTTGGTAAAGAGAAAAATTTGTTAATAACAAGTGGCTTGAGAAGGGAAATGTGGAACACATTGGGAATCCTCAAGGTAGGAGGTAACTTTAATCTAAAGGCCACCGGATTAATGACCTCTATGATCTTGAAGGGACCAATAAATCGGGGAGCGAATTTCCTAGAGGGGACCAACAAGCGAAGATTCTTCGTAGACAACCATACTTTGTCACCAGGAGTAAGTAGTGGAGATGGTCTTCTTCTTTTGTCAAATGCTCTTTTACTGATAGCAGAGGTGTGAATCAATTTGCGTTTAATAAGATCCCACCTAGCCGAGAAGTCCGATAGAAGGGAATCAACTGCAGGAACTCCAGAGGCGGTTAAATCTTTGAAGGGTGGAACTTTAGGATGAAACCCCTGAAGAGCAAAAAAGGGAGAAGTGGAGGTAGAATCATGTGAATTATTATTGTGAGCGAATTCTGCCCAAGGTAATAAATCGACCCAATCATCATGTTTAGCTGAAATGAAACATCTGAGGAATTTCTCCAATTCTTGATTTGTCCTTTCAGTGAGACCATTACTTTGAGGATGATATGTAGAAGAGAAATTTAACTTGATTCCACAAAAACGAGAAAAAGCCCTCCAAAATCTTGCCACGAACTGAGTTCCCCGATCAGAAACAATAACATCTGGACAGCTATGTATGGAGCTTGACGAGGGACTTTGTTCTGAGCACAAGTGAAACACGCCGTCACAAACTGTCGAACGTCTGAGTGGATAGATGGCCACCAATAACCACGGGGGATAAATTCCAAGTTTTTTTTTATACCGGCATGACCAGAAAAACGGGAGGCATGAGCCCATTTAAGGAGTTTTGATTGGAGATGTGGAGGAACCAAAGTTTTCCCGTGAGGAATAATAAGGTGTGTGGGAGTAGTAGCCAAAATACATTCTGGATCTAGGATGGGTCTAGAACCCTCTTCTTCTGTATCCATGGAGTCAAAGGAACGAGAGAGAGCGTCAGCCTTCTTGTTCTTGGACCCTGGTCTGAAGGTAATGATCATATCGAAGCGGGAGAAAAACAGGGACCATCTGGCCTGACGAGGATTGAGGCAAGATGCAGTTTGTAAATACAGTAAGTTCTTGTGATCTGTAAAAATGGTAACAGGAAACCTGGCTCCTTCCAAATGGTGTCTCCACGCTTCCAGGGCCAGTTTGATAGCGAGAAGCTCTCTATCTCCAATGCCATAGTTTTTTTCGGTAGGCGAGAATTTGCGAGAAAAGAAACCACAGGGAGAAAATTTTCCACTAGAATTTTTCTGAGACAAGCTAGCTCCCACTCCAGTAGAGGATGTGTCCACCTCAAGGAAAAAAGGGAAGGAAGGATCTGGTTGCTGAAGAATGGGAGCCGAGATGAAAGCTTCTTTAAGGTACTTGAAGGCTTCCACGGCCTCCTGAGGCCAAGTTTTAGCGTTGGCGGACTTCTTGGTCAAGGAGGTGATAGGTGCAATCACGGAAGAAAACCCCTTGATAAAGTGGCGGTAGTAGTTAGAGAACTCCACAAAACGCTGGATGGCTTTGAGACCTACTGGTTGGGGCCAATCAGAAATTGCCTTTAACTTCTCGGGGTCCATCCGTAATCCGGAGCCAGAAACCACATGACCAAGAAAAGGAAGAGACATTTTTTCAAAGACACATTTGTCCAATTTACAATATAGCTGATGTGAGCGAAGGCGTTGAAGAACTAAGGAGACATGATGGCGATGAGTAACCATATCAGAAGAAAAAATCAGGATATCATCCAGATAAATCACCACAAATCGATACAGGAAGTCTTGAAAAATCTCATTGATAAAGCTTTGAAAAACGGCAGGGGCGTTGCAAAGTCAGAATGGCATGACTAAGTATTCGAAGTGCCCATCATGCGTATTAAACGCTGTTTTCCATTCATCACCTTTTTTGATACGGATTAGGTTGTAAGCCCCTTTCAAGTCAAGTTTAGAAAATATAGAAGCTCCCTTGACCCTATCAAAGAGTTCAGAGATTAATGGCAAGGGATACCGGTTCTTCTTAGTCATGGCATTGAGACCACGATAGTCTATACAAGGACGCAGTCCACCGTCTTTTTTTTTTACAAAAAAGAAACCGGCTCCTGCTGGTGACGAGGAATTCCGGATAAAACCCCTGTCAAATTCTTTTTGATATATAGGGACATAGCATCAGATTCGGGTAAAGATAAAGGAAATACACGTCCTCTGGGTGGTATCTTGTCCGGCAACAAATCAATGGCGCAATCCCAAGGTCTGTGTGGGGGTAACTTGTAAGCCTCCTTTTCACAAAAGTCGTCAGAAAATGAACAATATTGAGGAGGTATACCGGAGGATGTGGAAGAACCGGCCATAGCGGGTTTATGAATCCTGGGAAGACATCTGGAATGACATCCTGGACCCCATGCAAGAATCTCAGGCTTCTGCCAATCCAGAGTGGAAGAGTGAAGTCTGAGCCAAGGAAGGCCTAGAATCACAGGGTTGATGGCCTTTGGGATGACTAGAAAGGAGATTTCTTCAGTGTGTAAGGCTCCGATGCGTAGACAGGTTGACAGTTCTGTTCTTAATGGATCCTCCAATAATACGGCTGCCGTCTATAGCCGTAATTGCGACAGGTGGATCCAATGGTTGCGTGGGTAACGACAACCTCTCTACGATGTCAGCTCGTAGAAAATTCCCCGCTGCTCCGGAGTCAATGAGAGCTGGAAAAGACAGTTGTTTATCAATATATCGCAGAAGGACTTGAATATAAAAACTAGAATCCACAGGAGAGGGAATAAACCTACCTAACTTAGCCTCTCCAACGTCAGTTAGGTCCGGTCGTTTCCCAGACGCCTTCCACACTGACTTAAAACATGACCGGGTTCTCCGCAATAGAGGCACAAACGGTTCCTGAATCGCCTCTCTCTTTCCTCCTGGGATAAACGTGCCCTTCCCAACTGCATAGGCTCTTCCTCAGGAGTAATTGGGCTTTGAAATCGGGGTGCCAAGCGGAATGTAGATCGGCGGGAACTTTCTCTCTCTTGAGTGCGTTCTCGGAACCGGATATCAATCTGATTACAGAGGGAAATCAATTCGTCCAGAGTAGTGGGTAACTCACGTGCTGCTAACTCGTCCTTAATACGATCTGACAAGCCTTGCCAAAACGTGGCTACCAAAGCTTCATTGTTCCATCGTAGCTCAGCCGCCATAGTGCGAAATTGGAGAGCGTACTGGCCCAGAGTAAGAGTACCTTGACGTAGACGGAGAAGTCCAGAAGCAGCACTGGAGACCCGTCCAGGTTCATCAAAGATGCGTCTGAAGGTTTCCAAAAAGATGGCACTATTATGAAGACTAGGGTCATCATGTTCCCAAAGGGGAGAAGCCCAGGCAAGCGCTTGACCAGACAATAAGGAGATTACATAAGCAACTTTAGTTTTCTCTGTAAGAAAGTTTCCGGGCTGCAGTTCAAATTGAATAGCACATTGGTTCAAGAACCCTCGGCATTCCTTGGGGTCCCCATTGAACTTAGATGGGTTAGGTATGCAGAGTTGAGAGGGTGCTGGAGCAGCTACCGCAGGGCTGCTCTGGCCGGGGGCAGGTTGTGGAGCCGGAACAGGCGGAGGAGTTGGAGCTGCCACCTGAGCTGCTTGAAGCGTATCCAACCTGTTAGAGAGAGTCTGCAGAATCTGTAACAATTGTTCTTGATTTTTCCCCTGGTCTTCAACCTGGGCCGCTAGGTGATCCAGTAATACCCTAGCGGTGGGATTCCCTGACGCATCCATCAGTTAGATAGCGGGGTCAGAGCAAACTGTTACGATTTAAATGCCTTAGTCAGTATTTGCACAGGCTTACCTAGGGCGCGGAGTCTAACGGCCTTCCGGTCTTCACCAAAGAACCACCGCAAGGTAGTATGGTCTTTGCTGCCGAAGAACCGCAGGTCGCGGCCCCCAGATTAGCCTACTGACGTAAGGGAGAAGGTTCTAAGTGATGGATAGTCAGACAGGCAGTATGACAAGTGATGTAAGTACAGGCACTAACCGTGAATTCCAGGGTTTGAAGGTCTGTAGCAGTCAGCGGTAGATGCACGGAGTTAATGAGTTCGTAGCAGGAGATGGGTCCAGGAACACAGCCGGGTCGGTACACAGGAGGTATCAGGTATACGGTGCCAGAGGGAAATCCAGAGAGTAGTTGGTAACACAGCCGGGTCGGTACACAGGAGGTATCAGGTATACGGTGCCAGAGGGAAATCCAGAGAGTAGTTGGTAACACAGCCAGGTCGGTACACAGGGAAAACAGTCCAATACGTGGTGCCAGGAGTAAGCCAAAGAATAGTCAGGTCACAGCCAGGTTGGTACACAGGAGTAGGAGGAATAAAGTAGTACACAGGGAGCAGGAACACAGGTACTGTTAGCCAGGAACAGGAAACACATTGCTCTGACACAGATAGCGTGTCAGAGCAGTAATAAGTAGTTTTCTGAATTCCCCGCCCAGAGTCACATGACCCCTGCTGCGAGAATCCGGAAGTGCAGTGGCGCCATCAGGGAGAGCGCTCACCGCTGAAGATGACAAGCTGCCAGACCCGACAGCTCAGCGGAGCGGGGAACAGGTAAGATCCTAACATTAGCAAGTTGTATCACCAATATGAAGAGAAGACTTGTTCGGGTGCAGGTATGTTACAGGGTAGCGTGAAGTGGTCTGTGACTTGCAAGTTGTACCACTGGTAAGGAGAGACGACTTGTCCAGGTGCAGGTATGTTATCAGGTAGCGTAGAGTGGTCTCCGACTAGAAAGTTGTACCACGATATGGAGAGAAGGCTTGTCCAGGTGTAGGTATGTAACAAGGTAGCGTGGAGTGGTCTGCGGCTGACAAGTTGTACCACGATATGGAGAGAAGGCTTGTCCAGGCGCAGGTATGTTCCACAGCAAACACCTCAGAGTCACAAGGGAATGAGAATCAAAGAACAGGCAACGGTAATGGAGTAACAGGTGCCTTAAGTAGTGAGAGGTGATTGATTGACCAATGAGACTATGAGCAAGGTTTTAACAGTTCGTGGTTTCTGCACATGCGCAATCCTTGGTCAAGATGGCGGACGGCCGTGGCACCGAACAGGCGCCGGCAAAAGAGAGAGAGACCCATGTCCCAAACCAGAGGCACTAACCTTCCGGTGAGTGACATGTGTGCTAGGGCAGACACTCTAGGACAGGCGCGGGCTGGGATGCTGCAGGCAGGGGGGCACACAGGCGGCCGCATCTCATTAAAGGGGATGCGGCCGCGGCCGCATCTGATGACATCAGATGCGGCCGCAGAAAAAAAATCAGAAGAAATTGCATCGGGGGGTGGCCGGCCGGCCTACCCCCCGGCCCTAAAAGCGCAAAATCTGAGCGGCCCGGGGGGCCGATGCCCCCCTGCCCCCCGGCCCTGCCCACCCCTGCTCTAGGATGAGCTGGGGACCCTAAAGAACATTTTACATGGGGCCTTAATATTAAAGGCACTAACAATAAAACATTTAGAAATTAAGTTTACTCGCCAAAACCATGTCAAAATGCAAGAAGTGCAAATGAGTAATTGGTTTGGCACAGACCTTACATACTGACTGTTGTAGCATGTAGCACACAAATAGATTATTTTATTTTCATTGGACACATAAGGTATCAAGTATTTGTGTGCCTCATGAAATACGAGTCAGTATTTAACTTATGTAAGAGTAATGTGATGTCTAACACTTTGAAAGTACTGGTGATTTACTTACATTTGCTATCATATTGAAACAGGCATAGTTGTTACTATGCCAAAAAGTATCCCTAAAGATTCTTTACACACACACACACACACTGACATATCTGACTGGAAGAGAAACCCATCCTGAATGTGGCTTAATTTGGAGACTTGCCCCTTTCAGAGGCCATTAGCTATGTCAATTATATTGACAAGCAATGACACATTTTTACACCACGATCCAATCTCAAATTTGTACACTAACTATTTGGAGCATACATTGTGAAGGGCACAAACATGTCCAATGTGTGCTAGCTAACAATGTGTGTATTCAGACACATTTTAGTTGCGCAAAAAAGGAGTATCTGTGTGGGCCGGGAATGGAACATTGCATGGCTGGACCAACGATCAATATAAGTGATGTATAACATATCACAAATAGCTTACAATGTAAATACACACTAAAAAGGGTGGATAGTTGTTTACCTGCTGTCCAAAAGTTGGTTTACACATAATGTGGATACGGCCTTCCAAAAATGCTCCACTGGCGTCTGACACAAATGCGTTTACATTGATTGTTTATGTGGGTTTTGTGGTCGCCATTTAGGTGTGGGCCCACTTGTAATCAAAGTGGCAATTGGGTCAGAAGTCTATTGTGGCCCTGTTGTTTGGGAAAGGTCCAAAGCTTGGTAGTGTTTGAGGCAACTCTTCTAACATTTAAGGGACATTTTTTATTAAAGTATTTTTCAAAATTAAGAGGTTTGTGTACACATACCATGTTGACCTTCAAGCTCAGAAAAGACTACAAATTGCTTAGTAAACAAGCAACCACACATACAAACCTCCTAACTAAACATAATGGCTATTAGTTTAAATCAACTCCAGAGAGTGGGTTTGTAGTCTACGGTGTTTCTGTGGCAAAGAACAAAAGAACCACACATTCTTTCAATATATTGAACAAGTAGACATGTTCCTCAATGGTAAAAAAGCACTATGTATGGATTGTTGTGTATGCAAAGAGGAAGCACTGCAGTCTAGTAATCAGAAAATACTTCCTGGGGACAGATTGGTGACACTATTGCAGGCTAAGATTTATTTATTAGATAGATGATTCCAAACTTGCAACCAAAAACATAGCAAAGAAGTCAGTGGTCTGTGTGTCAAAGTTCCTTGGATGACGAGCTGACAATCTGGCCAAAGTGAAGAAATACATAAGCAGGCTTGGAGCATTGAAGAAATACTTCAACATGTAGGGAAACACAAAATGCACAACTCCAAAATCCAGGCAAACGTGACCTGTTAAATGTGAAACAAACATTTACTAAGCCAATATTAGCTCACAACTAACTTGCATTTATGTACCTAGTTTATGCCTTGGTGCACTAGAAGGTGGCCACTGTATTGTAATGTTCAAAAGGTCTGGTAAGGTTCTACACAGTATTCTCTAATACTGGCTTGTGTGTTTGAGCTATATCTTGGTTTCAGAGTGTTCTATTTGATAGGAAAGTAACCCCAAACCCATAAGTAACATACATAGCACATGGCCATACGTTGACTTAGCAGACCCACACATTTAATGCTAACAAACATCATTATTGTATGCAGCACACACACTTGACAGTTACATTTTAGTACTAAAACAATATAGATACTTACATTTGACAACAGCCTTCACCATGGACACAGCCACCAACTCCAATGGAAAGTGCTATGGCACTAAGGCCAGCACAAACAGTCTGTATATATAAAAAAACACAAAGGGCTAGATTTACTAAACGGCGGGTTTGAAAATGTGGAGAGGTTGCCTATAGCAACCAATCAGATTCTAGATTTCATTTTGTAGAATGCACTAAATAAATGAAAGCTATAATCTGGTTGGTTGCTATAGGCAACATCTCCACTCTTTCAAACCCGCAGTTTAGTAAATATACCCCAAAGTGTTTCAAATATGCACTTCTCAACACTGTATGTGTTGCACAATAACATATAAACCTCACATGCCTGACTGACCAGTGTTATGCTACAATTTCAATACAAATATTTAACATTAACACTTTGACACTAGGGGACATTTACATACTAGACTATTCTGCAGTTTAGTTAAATAGTTAATACAAGCAGCAAATGTGCAATGTTTGGACTGTTCAAACTGTACTCTACATTTCAACACGAGGACGTTGTTGTAGGCACATTAGCCAGTAGTTGAAATCAAACACATTAAGGTGCATTTCAAAAAGGAAACTGAGGTTAAACTTTGAGGCATTTAACGAGACATCCAACACACAATTTAAAACTAACTGACAGGTAGTCATTGATTTAACTATTAGGACACATGTAACACATTTCACTAGCACGCCAGGCCGTGTATATTTCTATCCACATTTGGACTGTCCATACATTAGTGATTCATATTTAGAGTAAGCTGGGTCATTATTACAGCAGAGAGCATTATTGTTTAAAATGAAACAGTACCAAAAACTCTTTTACCTCAAAAATATTTCTCCACCACATACTGCCGGAAGTTGGAGCCACGCACTGCTTCACGTGGGGGGTCCTCACGATCTTCCTCCTCCTCCACCTCCTCCGCCGTCTCCTCCTCCACCCCAGCAACCTCGTCCACGACCCCTGGAGCCCCACTCCGGATGGCAATATTATGAAACACCACACACAGAGCGATGATCTTACAGGTTTTCCTCGGCTCCTACATGAGGACACCACCAGACTGGTCAAGGCAGCAAAATTGCGCCTTTAACACTCCGAATGCTCTTTCTATGACCGATCTGGTGGCAATATGAGCCAAGTTATATGCCTCCTCCTTCTCTGTGTGTGGGTTCAAGATCAGAATGAGGAGCCAAGGGCATGAGGGATATGCATTGTCTATGAGAGGAAAGACATAAGAAATAAACATTAATACAATTTAGGAGTAATAATAGACCTGCGTCAATATCAAAACATACTAAAATATGAGTCATAGCTTTTCTCTATGCTAAATAGTAAGGTTAATGAGTCATAATACTGTATAATTACCATCCTTTGAAAACTAACAATGTCTAAGAATGGCCTCAAACCAAAGTGCACTCCAGATTTTATTATTACACTTTACATAAAACTAATACTTACACACCTGCCGGTGTACACTTTTCACAGGACACATAACCTTAACTGTTAGGTCTGTTTGAGTAATTGCCTTACATTACTATTAATTCACAAAAATGTGGCAAAATTTGTTTAAGTACTGTATAGTTGGGCCAACTATAAATACAAGGCACATGCACTATATAACACAATATGTAACAGTAACATCTCATGTACAGTATTATATTTATCAAAACTATCAACTATGCAATCTAGGCCACAACTCTGAATTACGAAATGCATAGGATTCATGGGTAATCCCCTCCCCCCCCATTTCGCAACCAGGTTACGAATCTGGAGAGAAAGGTCACATACAGCCTGGACATTGAGCGGAAATGCTTGTGGTTCATCAAAGCCGAAGCATTTCCATTCACCGGGACCAGAGCTACATGCGTCCCATCTACTGCCCCTATGATGTGCGAAGCGCCAGCTATGGTGGCAAACTGCTGCTTAATCCGCACAAGAGACACCTCATCGAGTGGCAGATGGATAAACTCGTGGAGCCGCGTCAGGAACATCCTTAGCACAACCTCCAGCACGCGGCAGAAGGTGGACTGGGATATACCTGCCGCGACCCCCACTGTCGTCTGGAGCGAGCCAGACGCACAGAAGTGCAGTACCGACACAAGTTTGGTCAAATGGGGTACTGCTGACGGGATGTTGCGCATTGGCTCAAGGTCACGCTGCACAATGCGCAGGGTGTGCAAGATCACATGTGGAGGAAGCCAATAGCGATGGACAACCTCCGCATCTGACATTCCAAAGAGGCTGACACGTGGCCCGAAGACACGCTCCCTCGGACGGTGATGTTGTCGTAGTTGCTGGTTTGGACGTGGCAGAGGAGCAGGCCCCTCGTGAAACGGATTGTGGTCCAACTCCAGGAGCCCCTGTATGTGTTGCAAAAGCCAGAGTTAAACCAAAAAGTAGGTGACACATTTCCACCTTGTTTTTTCTAACTTTGCCACAAATGATGCAACCAAAACTTACAATATAGTGGAAATTCATCCTCCTGCTTTTTGTGGCAAAGTACAGTCCATATTTATGGAATTTTACATAAGGAAAAAAAAAATTGTCATTTTTAAATAAAAACAGCCCTATTGAATGAACCAACAACAACTCACCATATAAAAACACCACCGAAGTGCATGCAAACGTGATACTTACCAGAGGCAAATCACATTAGTTACATAAAAATTAATAAGGTGTAATCAGTTATGGATTGGGCAACACAAAATACAGAGTGTTAAGCAAATAGTGTAGAATAGATTTATGGGGGGAAAAAAATAAAACCAAACACCATTGAAAACACACTAAAATACCACGAAAAATACAGCATGCCCCTTATTAGTGCCAAACCCAATACATTTTTATATGTTAATAAATGTTGCCACTCTATACTTACCACACACACAGACGAAAAGTTTGTAGCTGAGCTCCAAAATCTGTGGGGGAGGGTCAGCAGGTAACAAATCAAGGCAGGAAGAGGGATACAAATTAGTCTATTCCCTACATTATAGAGGTCTGTATGCAGTCCCTCATCAAAGTATACACGGTGCCAGAAAGATTCTAACTCCAAAAGGTAAACAAACACTTTACATCTAACATCCAAAAGTAATCCTCTAAAACAGTTTGTTAACCCCTTTCAGCAGCAAGTGAAGTTACATAAAACATATAGTATGAATGGCCTTTCTAGCTCTACAAAACATAGCAATGCTTTGATAAGTAATTAAAAATACTGAAGGTTGACACAGGTACAGCAGTAAACGTCTTGAAACATCATTTCTCCATCTGCAGTATACTCACCCAGACTGCTGAAACTCCCAACAGCACTGAATTTCGACAAAGGCATTTTTAACTACCACTGTGATTAGAGAATTATATGCCGGTGAGTACGCCGGACGTCATTACGAGCACACAGGTGCATTCCGAGTGGCTGAGTGTGTTTGGTTAGAAAAGCTATCTGGCATGTTTGCAAAGTGTATTCAAAGTATGGCAAGTGTATTTTGTAACGATTAATCACATATTTGACAAATGAGCTTAGCTGTTTGTGTTGTTCAAAGATCATGGTTTAATGAGGGTACATTTGAAAGGTATGCTAGAGAACATATTTGCCATTTGGTGTAGACGATAGTGTGGTGGTTAGGTATTCCAACCATCAATGCTAAGGTCTGAAGTTTGAGTCCACAAGTCAACCTTTAGTACAAAGTGCTAATAAGAGCCTTCTGTAAGTTTCCACACAAAGAATAAAAGTCAAGTTAAATACACGAATGTTCATCATTCGGCGTAAGATTTGCATTCGCGATCATTCATTATTTCTATTTTAGCATTTACAGCTCTGCAGGTTTCAAAAAACAGTCATTTTTGTGTGTGTGTCAAGGGTGATCTACTTGAATCCCAAAACTTGGCCCTAGCTAAGGTTGCTGGTCTGTATTTCATTCTATGCTATTGACATCATTTTGACATCACTTGCTAATTGGTGTAGCAGTTAAAGAATGCACCTTTGCAAACTCGAAACCTGAGTTCAATTCCTCTCCAACACTCTTGTGCATGTGTAATCACCAATTTTCTACTTCGTAGCGTTTTTTAGCAATTTGGTTTACATACAATAGGAAAGATGTGTAGATACAAGACCCATTTTACATAGAGTATAAATGACAGATTTTGTGGTTTAGCCAAAAGTTTCCCATACATATACTATGCTAGAACTCCATGAAAAAGAGAGAAAGGCCTTATTCAGAATACGAGAATGTTTTTGCACGTACCTTTGCCATCCATTCCGGCAGCCGGAATGGATGGGGAATGCACTCAGCACTCCATTCCGGGAGTGGAATGCAATTAGCACTCCATTCTGGCAGCCGGAATGGATGGGGAATGCATTGTCTGACAGGAAAATAAGCTTCTTTTACACAATCGTACTAATGGAACATTTGTAATATATATATCCAAATAAATGTAAAATGTTTATTTAAAAAAAAAATCTAAAAAATGTTATGTAATGATATGTACAGTCAGGTCCATAAATATTGGGACATCGACACAATTCTCATATTTTGGGCTCTATGCACCACCACAATGGATTTGAAATGAAACAAACAAGATGTGCTTTAACTACAGACTTTCAGCTTTAATTTGAGGGTATTTACATCCAAATCAGGTGAACGGTGTAGGAATTACAACGGTTTCTATATGTGCCTCCCACTTTTTAAGGGACCAAAAGTAATGGGACAATCGACTCAAAACCTATTTCATGGATATGTGTGGGCTATTCCCTCGTTATTTCATCATCAATTAAGCAGGTAAAAGGTCTGGAGTTGATTGTAGGTGTGACATTTGCATTTGTAATCTGTTGCTGTCGACTCTCAATATGAGATCCAAAGAGCTGTCGCTATCAGTGAAGCAAGCCATCAATAGGCTGAAAAATCAAAACAAACCCATCAGAGAGATAGCAAAAACATTAGGAGTGACCAAATCAACTGTTTGGAACATTCTTAAAAAGAAAGAACGCACCAGAGAGCTCAGCAACACCAAAAGACCCGGAAGATCACGGAAAACAACTGTGGTGGATGACAGAAGAATTTTTTCCCTGGTGAAGAAAAACCCCTTCACAACAGTTGGCCAAGTCAAGAACACTCTCCAGGAGGTAGGTGTATATGTGTCAAAGTCAACAATCAAGAGAAGACTTCACAAGAGTGAATATAGAGGGTTTACCACACAATGTAAACCATTTGTGAGTGACAAAAACAGGAAGACCAGATTAGAGTTTGGCAAACAACATCTAAAAAAGCCATTACAGTTCTGGAACAACATCCTATGGACAGATGAGACAAATATCAACTTGTACCAGAGTGATGGGAAGAGAAGAGTATGGAGAAGGAAAGAAACTGCTCATGATCCAAAACATACCACCTCATCAGTGAAGCATGGTGGTGGTAGTGTCATGGCGTGGGCATGTATGGCTGCCAATGGAACTGGTTCCCTTGTATATATTGATAATGTGACTACTGACAAAAGCAACAGGATGAAGTCTGAAGTGTTTCAGGCAATAATATCTAATCATATTCAGTCAAATGCTTCAGAACTCATTGGACGGCGCTTCACAGTGCAGATGGACAATGACCCGAAGCATACTGCAAAAGCAACCAAAGACTTTGTTAAGGCTAACAAGTGGAATGTTATGCAATGGCCAAGTCAATCACCTGACCTGAATCCGATTGACTATGCATTTCACTTGATGAAGACAAAACTGAAGGGAAAATGCCCCAAGAACAAGCAGGAACTGAAGACATTTGCAGTAGAGGCCTGGCAGAGCATCACCAGGGATGAAATCCAGCGTCTGGTGATGTCTATGCATTCCAGACTTCAGGCTGTAATTGACTGCAAAGGATTCGCAACAAAGTATTAAAAAGTGAAAGTTTGATGTAGGATTGTTTAGTTTGTCCCATTACTTTTGGTCCCTTAAAAAGTGGGAGGCACATATAGAAACCGTTGTAATTCCTACACCGTTCACCTGATTTGGATGTAAATACCCTCAAATTAAAGATGAAAGTCTGCAGTTAAAACACATCTTGTTTGTTTCATTTCAGATCCATTGTGGAGGTGTATAGAGCCCAAAATATGAGAATTGTGTCGATGTCCCAATATTTATGGACCTGACAGTATGTATGTTGTGCTTATTTTGTTGTGCATTTTAAATGCGCAGGATGCATTTCTAGCAATTTTATGGTTGTTTTAGCTAACTGTTTTGGACTTAAACATGACCCTGAGCTTCCTTAACTTTTATCAAGGATTTGAGACATGAGTGACGTCAGTTTCCCGTAAACGCAGAGAGGGAATGCCTACTGTTCTTAAGTTAAAATCCATGACGCCTACTTTTCTAAAGTGATCTCTCATCTCTGCCAACTGCACATCCACTCTCCTCCCAATCCCCCCCCCTTCTTCTCAAGTGGTCGGCCACCATCGCAAATATATTTACAATGGAGTTTGCGTTTGAGATGCCTTTGAGTGCCGGATCTGCTCTGTCTGAGTAGCGTATCTGGTGTTTTACGCTGCTCAACTCCCATTTTCGTGCATGCGTAGAGACAATTACCGGATTATCCGCATACTTGATGAATCGGGCCCCTTAACTTAAGAAACTTCTGATTTAGGTCTCCTGGACAAAACCATGTTACAATGCAAGTGGTGCAAATTAGTATTCTGTTTTGCACACGAGTTAAATACTGACTGTTTTTACATGTAGCACATAAATATCAACTTTAAATCTCAGTGTCCAAATAAACTAACAAGTATTTGTGTGCTACAGGCAAAAACAGTCAGTATGTAACTTATGTGTAAAACAGAATACTAATTTGCACCACTTGCATTGTAACATGGTTTTGTCCAGGAGACTTAAATAAGATACTTCACAATTTAAGATCCTTAATGAATCAGGCCCAAGATGACACTTTGACTATATTTAAACATACCGTTTGACACATAAATGTCTTATCAGACACGTAGCAATAATTAAATTAAGGAATGTAGACTCAGTGTTCAGAGGTAACAATGTCATTAGACTTATTAAAAAGTATAGATTTTAACATCCATAATAAAATATGCTATAACAAAATTACAGGCACATAGTTTTGGTATGATTATTCAATTTATTTGACACAAAACCAGATTTTTTTTTAGCCTTCTTATATGGCGCTTGTACGGCACGATGGGTGTGACTTCTGGCTACCCGTGATATGGAGGAGTCAGAGGAAGCATCCAAACTCACAAGGGGAACAGAATGTGTCCGACACTGTGAAGGTGCAGGGTCATGGCCAGGGGGGGTGGATGGGGGCAGGACAAGGGGGTTGGCAGGAAAGGGGGGTGGCAGGGCCCTGGACAAGGGGAGTGGCAGGGGGCAGGACAAGGGGGGTGGCAGGTCAAGGGGGGTGACAGGGCCCTGGACAAGGGGGGTGGCAGGGGGCAGGACAAGGGGGGTGCCAAAAGCATGTGCTAGGGACATAGAATAAAGATGGGCTAGGGTCAGGGCAAGGAGGGGGGAGGCAACAAACGGGGCAAGAAGGGAGGAGGCAACAGATGGACCAGGGAGGTAGGAGGGAACAGATGGACCAGGGTGTCACGGCTCTCAGGTGAATTCCACAATATAATTGCACAGCAACAGTAATGATGGTAAACTTAAATATTGTGAATAAGACAGGGGTGGATCTCAGTGGCTGAAGGGCCAGGCAAGGCAAGAAATTAAATGTCCAGAAATAATATTGAAAACAAAAGTCTTTTAAACTTGCCAGGCTCCAGAGATGCAGCGTTAAGTCAGAGTCCAAAATCCAGGTAATTATAAATAAATCCAGAGCTGTAACATAAACAGAGTTCCAGAGCTGAAACACAAACAGATATCCAGAGCTGTAACACATACAAGGAGTTCCAGAGCTGAAACACATGCAGATATCCAGAGCTGTAACACATACAATGAACAAGCAGGGAATGATTGCCACAGGTCAGTCTTTATGGTCTGGTGATCAGCAAAACACTTAACAGCTGAGTGAGGACACACAATCCATATAGCTGCCACTAGTGGGTAAAACTCAGAACTGCACCTGTAGGGACTTAGTGCAGAAAAGCATCAGGCCATAACACAGGGAGGGAGGAGGGAACAGACGGACCAGGGAGCGAGGAGGGAACAGACGGACCAGGGAGGGAGGAGGGAACAAACGGACCAAGGAGGGAGGAGGGAACAGACGACTGGGGATGTGGGATGGGGAATGAATAGTCTGAAAAGGGTGAAGGTAATGTGCCGGAGGTGCGTTGGGAGTGGGCATGCAAGAGATCACCCAGGAGTGTTGCTATAGTAGACATTGTGGTATTTAGAGTAGCCATTTGGGTGGTGAATGTGCTCATGAAAGTGGAGAATTGGTGCTCCATGCGGGTTAGAGTGCTTGCTATTTGTGCAAAGTGAGTGTTCTGTGATACAGTGGCATCTTCAAATCTTTGGGATGCGAGTGAGAGTGCCTGCACCCTCGCAAGTTCAGTCTGATCCCTCTGAGCCTCCTCCACATCACGGGCAACTTGCTCCTGCACCTCTGGAGCAGCCTGGTGTTCACAATCTGTAGATAGAGAAAAAGAAACAAGAAGATATTAAATCCAAACAGTAACGCTAAAGGTTTTATTTGTAAACATTTTTTGCCACGCGTTATGTAGTATTGGTAAAGTGAAGCTTCCATGGAATTTGCTAACAGGCCTTGACAGTCCACAAAAGCAGACAAAGGCACATATGTTGCTACCTTTTTCTAAAAGCCCAAAATATTGAGACATTTTGTCTTCAGTGTGTACATTTAATTTCCTACTATGTGATAGGCAAACACATTGTGCCATTAAAGTTTTACAGAAGACACATCCTGAGAGTGGACACATGTGCAGATACAGACACAAACATTAACAGACATTAAATAATGAAACTCATCATGTACCTAGGGGAGAGTGCTCTCCTGTTCGGGGTGGGCTAGAGCCAGTGTCTATGTTGCCCAACCCAACAATTTCAAGAATCAAAATTGCTGCACTTGCATGCTCCTCTAGGGGTGTTAAAATTGTCTCCAGGGAAGGACCCCCACCAGTCTCTTGGGCATGTTTATGTGCCCTCAACATTTTTGCCTTCGGCCGGCCTTTATAGTCTGCCCATCTGTGCAAATGACAAAGATTATGCCGTGAAATAGCAGATTACTAAACGAAAAGCAACTTGATTGTGTACTTTGGCAAATCACACACAAGATAACAAAACAAATACACTGTAAAATGTGTGCGGTTTTTCAAGCGTGGATAATGTATAAAACTGAACATGTTAATGTGACAAATTACTATAGTGATTTTGTAGTTGAACTAAGGCCCTGATAGAGAAATGACTTACAGACACAAGGTGGGTTAAGCTCACAATTGTCTAACTAGTACTATGGTTACAGTCATCCAACCTAAATAGGGCTCTAGAACAAACATTTGATTTCTACCATTTCTGCACTTCTTGCGTTCTATGCTCGAACGTTGATCTTTCATTTATTTTTTGGGGTTATTTCCGCCCATTTTTGAACGCGTTCATGCCCCGTAATCTGTCATTCCTCTGTGTGAAAAAGCAAGATCACTTGCTCAACAAGTACTTCTAGCTCCGCTTCAGTAAAATTGTGCCTATGGCAGCTAGGCAGCCCTGGGGCACGCTCCGAGCTGGGCCCTGCATCAGACATATTTCTCTAGAAAAGAAAAGGAGTGTGTTTATTGGCAAAGCAAACAGACAGGTGCAATGAAACAATGTAGGCCAACCCACCCCCTTAAAGATTGCATTTGGCAGACTCCAACCTATGTATCAAGCACATTCCCCTTAATCTAAAAAGCCTTGTTGTTTCTATACTTAACCAACAGTCCCATAGCCAACTGTATTTTAAAATTAGTTGCCTAAATTAACTAATGCAACATTCTGCTAATACTACCACTCTCCACTTTATATTTTATTACATTGTTTATCACGTTGGCAACACAGTTAACTCACCTATCTCCCATTCAAAATCCTGAGCAGGAACAAAACAATGTGATTGGAAATGTAAGGTGATTGCAAACTAAAGCCACCACCATGATTAAGAGTGTAGACTATATAGTTTTATTTTTTTGGATTCATCCAAATAAGTGCATAGATACATTTGCAGTAATCTGACCATCAATGCTATAATCTACTTAACAGTGTATTTTGTAGGGAGAAACCCATTAGCAGAGTGTAGCATTAAATTGTATACTTTCCATTTACATTTTGAGGGCAAGGCCACTCTTTCTTTGTTGAAAGCAAAGTAACAAATATTTCATCCTAAAAAGGTGGCTCCATAATGTGAGACAAACATTTTTTCTCACTAAAAATATATCACATCAAATTGTACTGTTTGTTTGAATGATAAGAAGCAACACAAATTGTCTCTCAAAATGAATAATTTGCTCAGCCTGCCCTGCAAATTAGCAAATGAACAGGAATGAAAGCTAAATCCAGGTGGGTTTAAAAGAATGATTTTATTATTAGACCAGATGTACACTCTCTTCCTAATTGCAGAGCACAGTGTACTCGACTCACCTGCGACGGGCACCATGTTTTTGGATGGAGAATCAACCATTACACACACAGGTGTCAGAAAGATCCGCGTGAGACGTGAGCGCGCCAATACGTGCTCAGAGAACCAATCACAGCGCAGAATACTTCCATCTTGGTAGCTTGTGAGAAAAAAAATGAGGGCAGCGATTTTCTCGAGACTCGAGCTCCGGTGCTTTACCCAGGGTATGGATAATGTGCCCTCAGGGAGGTACATTTCCAATGAAATCAAGCTACAGGTGTATCAGAGGGTCCACAGACACCTCCGCCTGCGGTACCACTCTAATAGGACCGTGGTCCAGCTCCAGAGGCACTGGAGCGACCTCCGGCGCCGTCAGCCCCAGCTGCTGCATGAACTCCGTCAGGAAATTATAAGTGAGTTCTCTATTAATCGCCAAAAACACGTGTACACATATATCTTTGCTATATATTTGAAAATCTGTTCACCCTAATCACCTGACATGGCCTACACATCAATAATCCACCACACTATAAAGGTCATTCCCCTTCCAATGCACCCAACCTGCTTTGGCTCCTGTCTCCTACATTTGTCTGCTGAACATTTTTTGGGAGAAACTTCAGAACATTAAGGGAGGTTTTTTGATTCAAGCTTTCAAAATCTTGACCCCAGTGCTGTAACTTTCTGACCTAACCTTAAAAACCTTTAGCAGTTTGGAGTGGCAGATGTTTTATTATTATTGACAAAACATTTTAAAGGCAAGTTTGAAAACCCAAACACCTTAGCATTTTTTTAAAATTATTTGAAGGTCCCATAAGGTGCAAACAGATTACCTACTGTACTATATATAGCTAAACAATCATTATTGATTGTTGATATTTATTTATGGCTATTTACAATGTGAGATAATCACAACAAAGGGTGATTTCAAAAGTATACTCATCATCCAAAGTATTTGATATCCCTCTACTAATTCAGTGGCCCTGTACAGAGACAAGTAATCATTACCAGCCCAATGGGAGTTGGAAGAGTTAAATTCCCTAACCTTTCCACACAGACTACTGGCAATTTGTAAAAAATTCAAATTACCCGCCCAGTAGTATGTTTTTGGAGTGTTGTAGTCAACACATGCAACTATGGAGCAAACATGCAAGCTCCACACAGATAAGGCTATGGTCATGACTTGAACTCCTGACCCCAGTGCTTTGAGAGCAAAGTGCAAACGAGTAGGCCACTGAGATATTCCACATCCCTATACCAAAAACAAACATTTGTGACAGGTCATGTGAAATGCTTTGCGTGTATCATGTTTAGCTCATTACTTTTAAAGTAGCTAATATTTGTGTCTGATCACATGATTATCGTACTACTATTGGTTTTTTACGCTGGTGAAACTGTTAACAATACCGTTTATTTGTGCCTTGTTTACAACAGACTGGGCACGGTTTGAACGCCGGCAACAGCGCCAGCACCGCCAGCCGGTGGAGGCGGAGGAGGAGCAGCAGCGCCAGCCGGTGGTGGAGGAGGACCAGCAGCGCCAGCGGTGGTGGAGGAGGAGGCGGCTGACCGGAGGAGAGGCCGGAGGAGGCAGTGACGGCCAGCTAAGAGGCAGAGGCCTTGGGAGATAGTAAGTATTTGCTATAACTGCTGGACATAATTGGATAAGATTGAGATGTCCATTATAATTGTAAATAATCCCTGCTGTCACACATGTTGATTAAATAGTGACATAAATGTCACAAGTTTAAAACATAATGGCCCTACAAATTTTAATTTCTAAAACCACAGTCAGAGCTATCTTAACACATGGGCACGCAGGGCAGGGGCGACACAAAAAGATGGGCCCGATAGCCCTGTTAACTTGTCAGTATATTATTCTATTTTGTTTGAAGTCAAATCTAAACCAAATTATTTTTAAGTCCTTTGAGTGGTTGTGTAGGTAGTGCCCCACTGTAGTGCTTTACCCTGGGGCCTATAATGCTGTTAAGACCACCCTGTACACGCCCCTCTCCCACACACCAGAATGTAGTACATCTATCAAAATGCTACACCAAAGCCTTATCAACGTCTATTGTGCGGCCCAATGCATTATTATCTTGAGGGCCAACATTTGGAAGTAATGTAACAGTACACATTTCTAGTAAGTCCTGTCTGCTTGACAAAGGTTTGGATGTATATTTATTTTTGTTTTTTTGTTTTTTTTCAGCACCCATGGAGGTGTCATGAGCCGCGGCGGCCGCGGGCACCGCCGCGACTCAGTTCCTGCTTCCTCTGACGTCCCGGCTGTCGCTATGGCAACCGAGATGTCACTTCCGGAAATCCGGCCCGACCGTTGCCAGGGCAACGGCCGGACGCCGGGAGCTTTACCCAGGCGCTGAAATTAACTACGATGTGGGGAATCGAGAGTTATTGGCCATCAAGTGGGCCCTCGAAGAATGGCGGCATTGGTTAGAAGGAGCATCTCACATTATTACCATCTTCACTGACCATAAAAACCTTCAGTATATTCAGACCGCCAAAACTCTGAATCCTCGATAGGCCCGCTGGGCTTTGTTTTTTACCCGATTCAACTTCCTTATCACTTACCGTCCAGGATCAAAAAACACTAAGGCTGATTCTCTGTCTCGGAGTTTTATGGCATCCCATCCTCAGGCCCTTGACCCGCAATAATTCCCTTGACCTCCATTCATGTCGGTCTAACTCAGGATCTTGGGGCCACACTCCGCCACTTCCAGAAAATTGCTCCAGCTCAGACACCTGCTGATAAATTGTTTGTCCAGGTTCATCTGAGGAAGTCGGCCCTCATTGAATGCCACGACAACCGCTCAGCAGTTCATCCCGGTATCCAGAGGACCATAGAAATACTTTCCCGCTGGCTTTGGTGGCCCACCTTGTCTTTGGATGCGGAAAACTATGTTCGTGCCTGCCCAGAATGTGCCAGGAACAAGTCTTCCAGAATCCATCCTCCAGGTCAACTTCTGCCCTTGCCAACTCCAAACAGGCCATGGACCCATATTTCCATGGACTTTGTTGTCGACCTCCCTTTGTCCTCGGGTCATAACACCATTTGGGTAGTTGTTGATCGATTCAGCAAGATGGCACATTTTATACCCTTGCTCAAATTGCCGGATGCCAGAAGTTTGGCCACTTTATTTATTACTCATATCTTCCGTCTCCATGGCCTTCCAGAAGACATAGTCTCGGACCGAGGGTCCTAGTTCATTGCACAATTTTGGAGGTCTTTCTGCAATTCCCTCGGAATCAAAGTTAGTTTGTCCTCAGCCTACCACCCTCAGTCAAATGGTCAGACGGAAAGAACCAATCAATCTTTAGAGCAATTTCTGCGCATATACATTTCCAAGTTTCATGATAATTGGTCCTCCCTCTTATCCTGGGCAGAGTTTACTTATAACAATGCTTGCCACTCTGCAACACGTACCTCCCCGTTCTTCTGCAACTTTGGGTTCCACCCGAAAGCGAATTCTCTCTCCTCTGCTGTTACCATTGGTGATCCTGGAACATTTACCTTCATTGCCAGATTGAAGTCAATTTGGAAGAAGGTACATTCCGCTCTGTGTCAAGCCTCTCTTAGGTCTAAAACCTTTGCTGATCGCCATCGTGGTCCATGTGTATTAAAAGCAGGAGATCGTGTATGGTTGTCCACACGGAACATCAAATTGAGACAACCCTGCAAGAAACGTGGTCCTCGATTCATCGGGCCATTTTTGATTGAGAAGAAAGTAAACCAAGTGGCATTCCGACTTAAACTACCACCATCTTTAAAAATTTCCTGTACTTTCCATTGTTCTCTTCTGAAAAAAGCCGTTCCTCCCAGCAAACACAGTCAATCTTCCTCTAAAAGTCCTCGGCCTCTGCTTATTAATGGAGATCGCGAGTTCATCATTGAAAAAATTCTGGACTCAAGGAAGGTTCAAGGGCAGGTCCAGTTTCTAGTCCATTGGAAGGGTTACGGCCCAGAAGAGTGAACTTGGATACCCCAGAAGCGTCTCCACGCTGAGAAACTACTTAAAGAATTTTTAGGAGGTTTCCCACTAAGCCTGGATGTCGGGGTTCCTTGACCCCTCCTTAAGGGGGGGGTACTATCACGAGCCGCGACTCAGTTCCTGCTTCCTCTGACGTCCCGGCTGTCGCTATGGCAACCGGGACGTCACTTCCGGAAATCCGACCCGACCATTGCCAGGGCAATGGCTGGACGCCGGGAGCTGTACCCAGGCGCTCTGGGCGCAATAAAACAGCTGGGCACATGCGCAGTCTAGCGCAACCTATTGGAAATTAATCAGGCAGGGGCTGTGACTTGTTTCAGAGCTAGGCTCTGATTGGCTAGCAGGGGTATTTAGGGCAGTGAGGACTGAGCCACACTGCCGGTTATAGCATTTTGTCCTCAGTTCTGCTACCTGCTTGTGCTCCCTGTTTGGTTACCATTACCGTTGATTGACTACCCGTTTTGACCTCTGCTTGTTCCTGGACCTTTGAACCCTCGCTTCTGACCCTGACCATTTGCCTGAACTCCGGATTTTGCTCCTTTCGCTTGTGCACTTGACCTTTCGCCTGTCCCTGGATTTTGTACCTATGCTAGTGTCCCTTTGACCTTGGATCTCTTCCTCACTTCGGCCTGCTTACCACTCACTCCTGGGTTCTCCTTTAAGTCAGTACACGTTGCTCGACCTTCGGTCGGTCCGCAGCCAAATCTGTCCCCACCACTAGGGGCTCCAGCGAAAACCGGGCCTTCAGAGTAGTTCCCGAGTTTCACTGTACTGGCTTGGGAGTTCCTAACAGGAGGAAGCCCAAATGTGGCCTCCCCCACCACAAATTGGGGCGGAGCTCATGGCCCACATGGGCCAATTTGTGGAGGAGATCGAGGCCCTCCCCAACCAATTAAATTGGCCTACTGGGCCTCATTGTTCTAATTTTTTTTTTATTGTAAATATTGTTAGTTTTTCTGTAAATAGTTGAGAATCAGTCCAAAACTTTAAAATTATATAAGTTTATATAAAAAATAAATTGGTGTGTGTCTTTATTCATCTAATTACCCAACATGTGGGTGTAAGGATAATAGAGAAATTATATAATAATCCAAAAAGAGTAACATTTAAAGAAGATGGTTTGTTTAGAACTCCATCATCATTTCGATAGCAGAAACGGTTTTCATTTGCTCTTTGCATGTCATCCAAAAGCAACATGTGCCCTCCACCAACAAGCCATCCCTGTAAGAAGTATGGCATCTGTAGGCCCTGTGTGCAAGATAAAATCCAAAAAGGTCAAATGCCCTAGCTAGTTAACAATTTCCCCAAATGATGTGTCAATGTAGTGATAGTCCAAGGTTAAGTTCAAGTGTCAGAGCAAAGCCAGTCACACATTGAAGAGAACATCGAAACTGTACCCAGTAGTGGCGTCAGCGGTGTAAGGCAGAAGTGCAAGCGATGCAAAGCTCCAAGGTACTGGACTGTGGTGAGCGTTCTGTTTGGATAAAGCTGAGTACATCACATAACCTGTACGCCGTGGATCCTGATGAAAGTCGGTTTGCAGGCAATGTTGCATTTAGCTCCAAGGAGGCTGTCCCCTCCAAATCCCCCCTCTCTTAGTCCATTCCTAGTAATAAATGTCAGCATGCACATAATAATGTGCATGTGAACTGTGGGCCCTGAGGCTTTTCGAAAGTTCCCTCCAAAAAATGAGTTTATTACAATACAGGATAAATAGGAGGGCATATTTTACATTGTGGTTGAGCATGTAGAACAAATAAAAATTAAAACCATTCTGTCAAGTTCCTGCATTTCTTCTTAGCATAATGATTACAGTCCACAAAATTGTTATGGGTATGCGTGGTATTTAAACTCATGTCTGTTGTGCTGTGAGTCCTAAGTGCTAACCACTGAGCTACCTGTGAGATTCCTATTTTGTGTTATTAGTGTGAATAATGAGTACTATTAAGTGTCAGTTTCCTGTGTAGCACGCATGCTGCATTGTTGGTGTTCTTCATGTTTTTTTCAAATCTCAGGTTGTGATAGTGGTTAGCTCTTCCATTTTCCAAAAAGTCAGTCAGAGTTCTAATCCAGACACAAACCCTTTATCTCTGTGGAGGTTGTATACACTCGTGTGTGTATGTGTATCCTTTATGGGAGAGTATGCTATGCATTTTCCTAAAAACCAAGATGGATTTATAGTACAACATACATTTTCATATATTTATTATTTATGTGCTTTTAATGTAGACATGTATATGCATTTTGCGTACTATACGGCGACTTGTAATCCAAAACACACAAAGGCCTTCAGCAATGTTTCTTTTAGTTAAAAGTGTGTATTACACTAATTAATAGCAAACGAAAAACATTGTTCACAGTTTACCACATCATTGTTAATTGCCACTGATTAATCAGTAAAGAGCTATCCCGTGAAAATAAGCCACAGGCATTGTGTTTTGTTCTGTGTAAACAAACTGTTCGGACCTTCCACATTGGGCGTGATGTATATATTTCTTAGCTTCACGACAATTGCTTAGGATCAGTCGCTTGTGCTTCTACCTTGTTTAAAGATCTGCAGGTGGGTGTGTTTTTTGAGTTTGCGATTCTTATTTCCGTCACTTAAGTGTAGAAGACTGCGGGTAGGTGTGTTTTCCAAGTTTGAGGTTCATATTTCTCTCGCGTAAGTGTCTGCGTCACTCAAAGTATTCACCGCAAATACGGACGTGTTTGCGTACCTTGATGAATCAGGCCCCTAGTCTCTTCCTCATCAACAAATCCCAAGGTCTGACGTACTGCTTTCACCAGAATGTCCACACCCTGGTACCTAGAACCTTCCTCTCATCCTACCAATGAGGGATCAGAGTCCTCTAGCAATTCGCCTTCCTCCTCAGAGGATCCCTCTGAGTCAGACAGAGACAACAGCGTATCTGCTGATCTATGCCTTTTATTTTTTAGTAAATGTCTAGGATTTTCCAGCAAATGGTTTAGCCTATCCAAACCTTTAACCACTGCAGACCATCCATGGTCTCCCAAAAAGGGTGACTTGAGATGCCAGGGAAGGAGATTGTTCTACTGTCGAGAACCTCCTGCGCTCATGGAGGGTACCGTTCCAGAGGTAGAGGGTAACACTGCAGCTACCGCTGGAATCTCAGCTGGCTTAGATAATAGCTCAACCAGGGTACCAACCCCCTTTGTCAAAGCAGCCACCCACTCAGGGAGATCTCCCACCTGAATAAAGCTGTCTTTATGCTGCGCCACTACAAGCATCGCTGTGCAACGAGCACAAAGCACCCCTGGGTCCAGATGTTCACCAGCTAATTTAGCATTACATTTGTAACAGGCAACATATTTGGCACGTGTTGCTTTACTTTTCTCAGCCATTATTGAGCAGAAAATAAAGTCACACACAAGCAGAAAATAGGCACAGATACACAAGATATTTCACAGAAAATACTAACTAATCTATGAGCAGGTCAACAGTTAGTATTTCTGACAAAAGAGCTATAATCTCTCAGAAAATTAAGCTCTACCCAATATGTGTGCCCACAACGTATATACTTCCCTATCTAGTAATATAGAGAGTATAAATGGTACTTAGCAGAGAGAAGCCTGTAAGCAGCTGCAAATCCTCTTCAGGATAGCTGCTGCTTCCTTCCCTCCTCGATATTTGGCGCCAGAGGAATACTCCACACACTCCTTCAGCAGGGGAGGGGGAGGAGTTCTTTGTATAACTCCCCTTCCACTCCTCTCTCTGCCTTTTATACAGTATGCAAGCAATTTCTACTTCTAGAATCGCCTGGCATCTGTTGAAATCTTCCCCTTTGAAGCGCGGGCATCTCACCCAATCCCCCCTCCTCCTTCACCGAGGAGGGGACTTGGTACACTCCAGCCTCCTTTACATGGCCCCCGGGGATAGCATGCGTCCCGGCGCCCTCTGCCTCTGGCAGCGCCAGACCCTGCATCAGTGTGACGGCGGTCTGAATAGACTGCCTGTCACACTGTGAGAAGACTCACAATATTAGCATGAAAAAACTGTCAGCAGGAGCCGTTCGGCTCCCCTGCTGTCCGCTGCTTCTCCACAGAAACAGGTGTGCTCTGTCATACAGTCGTCTGAAGTCTAAAAATAAATAAAACATCAGAAATAAAACCAAACCCTATCCACAGTGAATATTTATTCACTGTGCAGCTCTTAAACTTCAGCCCATACTCCTTGGGCACCTACATCACACTGGATTACATGGGTGTTGGCAGGGGGAGGGGCCAGTCGGCAGCTTAAAAAAATTAACTATTTAGGTGCCAGACTCCTCCCTAACCTACTCAACCCCAGGGTTAGCAGTGTCCCTCAGATGGATGAAAGAGAAAGTACATTAAACTGTGAGAACCGGGTGATGAATAAAAAATTCTTAGCCCAGTAGCATCCCGTTTCGTGACACTCAACTACAGTGTGCCTAAAAAGGAATATAATTAGGAAAAGGTTTTAATGTCAATACTTACATTTAACCATCGCCTCCTCCAACGCCGCCTGTGTGTCAGCCACAGGAGCCTCAGCCACCTCCTCCTCCAGGGCCACCTCCTCCTCCAGGGCCACTACCTCCACCTCCACTGCTAGCTCCTCCTCTACCTCCACCACTGGCTCCTCCTCTACCTCCACCACTGGCTCCTCCTCCACTCCCACCTGACTCCTCCTCCATCTCTGCCGCCTCTTTGGTGGGCACGATTTCTATGGTCTTTTGAAAGAAATATTACACATAAGTTTATTGTAAACACTTCAACCTGCTTTTCAATTCTAAACATGTAGTAGATAATAATGTGAGCTGACATTGTGAAACCTGCATTTTTCAACAGATATAAAGATAATCTTTAGCTAAATGAAAAAAATATTGTCAGACACACACCACTTTCAGATGACCTGTAACAATGTTTGGTTTGGGATTAGGGATGTGAAAATATCATTAATAAGGTTTAAAGCAGGGTTGTCCGACC
Source organism: Mixophyes fleayi (assembly GCF_038048845.1). Lineage (NCBI taxonomy): Eukaryota > Metazoa > Chordata > Amphibia > Anura > Limnodynastidae > Mixophyes > Mixophyes fleayi. The sequence goes on from NC_134409.1 coordinate 85,976,761, forward strand.
CGCGGCCCGCGGGCCGCATATGGGCCAGCATGCCTGTAAATGTGGCACAGAAGAAGTTTTGGTTGTGGCAAGGGGGCAGCACTGTTAATGGAGAAAAAAAATCCTGCAAAAAAAAGAAAAGAAAATACTTACCTTGCGGTCACGCGGTCACGTCAGCTGGTACTCCGGCTCCCTCGCTTGTCTCCTCCTCCGTGCGGTGCTCGCAGTGAATGTCGGGCGTGATGTCATCACGCCCAACATCCATTGCGGAGCGCAGCACAGAGGAGTCACCCGCGCGAGAAGAACAATCAGCAGCACAGAATTGGAGAAAAGAAAAGAAGAGGACAGGAGAACAAGCCGATTAAAAGGTAAATTAAGGGGGATTTTTTCTATTATTTCAAGGGACGCTGACCAGTGAATAAAAGTCACCTGGTCCTGGAGCATCATGGACCTTATCTCCCTGCTACATACTTCTACTTGTAATACTAATGGGGCATTATATATTATTCTCTTTGGCCCATTATAAGTTGTTATCCCTTAGCTAACATAGTGGTGTAATTAGCAAAACAGGTCACAATTTTGGGTCACAGTGATGTATATGTCAGGTACCGCAGGCCTGGTCAGGGCACCCTGATATACAATGCATGGCTTAAATGCACTTTATTGATATTGCATCAAAACAATACAAAAAGTGATTATAGTATAATAACTAGTGAGGATTTTTTGAACAGGGCGATTGAAAGGTAAGTATAGGAGGTTTTGAAAAAAAAGTGATATATATATATATATATATATATATATATATATATATATATATATATATCACTTTTTTTTCTCATATATAAATGTTAACTATGTTTTCTATGGTTTTTTTGGGTGATCAGCTATCGTTATTGTTAGTGTATCTTAAGTGCGGCCCAAACCAACTCGTCGTCTTCCAATGTGGCCCAGGGAAGCTAAAAGGTTGGACACCCCTGGTTTAAAGTATTACGAAAGTATATATTAAATATTTTACTTGCCCAAAAATTATAACACCTAATTAGTGTCAGATTAGGGAGACATTTTACAGGAGGTATTTGGGTAAGGCCTTGTAATATGTGAAAATCAGCTTAGGACAGTGGTTCCCAAACTTTTGCAGTTCACGGCACCCTTAGAGTCTCCATAATTTTTTCAAGACACCCCTCCAAAATAATTACCGAGCAGTCCCGTTATATAAATAGTTAGGTCAAAAAACTTTATAAGTATTTAGGTCAGGACAGAAATAATTATTTAGTTGTATGCAAAAATAATACACATAAATCCAGGGCAAAAGAATATATTTATATAATTTTTTCAATTATATTTCTGTCCAAAAATAATTTACAGCTAACACACACCGTGCCCCTTCATCCACACACTGTATCCCTTTCATCCACACACTGTGCGCCCTTCATCTCCACACACTCTGTGCCCTCCTTCTCCACACACACTTTGTGCCCCTGTATCCACACACTCTGCCCCCTCTGCACCCACACACTCTGCCCCCTCTGCATCCATTCACTCTGTGCCTCTACATCCTCTCACTCTGCCCCCTCTGCATCCACTCACTCTGACCCCACTGCATCCACACTCTGTGCCTCTACATCCTCTCCCTCTGCCCCTTTGCATCCTCCCCTCACTCTGCCGCCTCTGCATCCACTCACTCTGCCCCCTCTGCATCCACTCACTCTGACCCCTCTGCATGCACACTCTGTGCCTCTACATCCTCTCACTCTGCCCCCTTTGTATCCTCCTCTCACTCTGCCCCCACTACATCCTCTCACTCTGCCCCCTCTACATCCTTCTCTCACTCTGCCCCCTCTGCATTCTCCTTCTCACTCTACCCCCTCTGCATCCTGCTCTCACACTGCCCCGTCTGCATCCTCCTCTCACTCTGCCCCATCTGCATCCTTCTCTCACTCGGCCCCCGCCTCTCAATCTGCCCCCTCTGCATCCCCTCACTCTGCCTCCTCTCACTCTGACCTCTCTGCATCCTCACTCTGCCCCCTCTGCATCCTGGGGGCCAGGAAGAGAAAAAAAAATACAAAAAATGAAACTTACCAATCCAGCGGCATGGGAATGCAAACTGTCGGATTGATATTCATTACTCGAGTCCTAGGAAGTGGAGTGAGTGGTGTGATGGATGTATCAGACACCTGTATCTATAGCGATAAATCTGTCTTTCCTGTTTTGTGCTTTATACTTTTGTGCTGTTTGATTTGTCATTCAAAACATTATTGGGGTGAGTACAATTTTAAATAGGTCAAATGTGTTTTTGTGTTGCTTGTAAATATGAGAATCTCTCTTACTTTAGATAAGCCACTTTGACATATTAAAAAGTATATATTTGTATAATTTGTATGCACAAGCAATTCTATACTAATGTGCATAAAATGGCAAACTCTTTAGGAGCCAGAGGAATGCATTGTTTTGCTTAAGCATGTAAACATTTATGTTTTGGGGGTGGGAGGGTGGCAGATTAAACAATTTATTTATTTTACATTTGTGGCTTAGTCCTCATTTTTTGAACTTTTTTGAAGTGTTGGATTTAAAATTTACTTGTTACTTTCTTACAATTTTCCACCCAGAGAAAGGCACACACAATTTGCAGTGTGTGTGTGAGTGGGCTTGTAGCTTGGCTGTAGCTTAAAAGTAAATAATGTTATGTTCCAATTTGAAATTTAGTAAAGTTTAAAAATTAATATATTTATAGCATTTGGACAGCTGGTCTGACTATAAACTCAAGTGTAGGCTAAAGTTAGTTGCTCAAGGAACCGGAGGTTGGCCACCTGCGGATCTGGATTTGTCACCACTGGAGTAGTGAGCAACTGTCTGTTTTACAGAGGAGTTTCTGATTGGGGTGGGCCGAATTTACCGGCTGTGACCCACCCCTAACACGACTATTATCTCCCCTAGGTAAATTTTTACGATATAATAATTGTGTCTGTTAATGTTTCTGTTGTGTTTAGGAACATGTGCCACGTCTTTCAGTATGAGGCTTAATGTTACCTTGCCAATAATACTCAGTTCGCGCAGCACATCATACAGTTCCTTAATTCTCCAATGAATCAAAATATTTTACACATGTTTTAAAAATCAAAACATAAACATAATTATGACTCTTTACAAACTAATATTTACCGATTTTTCCAGTGTTATGTTGAAATTGAAATGCATGTTTGCTGCTACATTTCCTAAAGTAATAATCATCTACATGGATGCCTCACAATTGGCATTAATTTAAATAGGCAACCTGTAGGTATTATTTTTTGAACTATACATCTGTTTTTTTCTATTTTTACAGAGCAAGAGGAGGAAAATTATGATGATGATGAGGCGGCAACCAGACAGCCAGTGGGCACGGCTGCCCTTGATGTTGAGGACGTATTGAGCACAAATTTGATACCCACATGTCCACTTTAAATTCTATCATCACAAATATGTGCACACTCTTTTCACAATTCTTACAGGAGCAGCACACATCACGTCTTCCACTAAATGACACTCCTTCACCCAATTCCACACTGAACAGACATGCTATCTTTTCAACCCCATACCCTCAGCTCCTTCATCCTAATTTTTCACCCCTTTCTATTCCTCTGGCTACTTCCCCTTCTCTGGCTGCTGCCCCTTATCTGGCTCCTTCCCCTTCTCTGGCTCTGGCACACCCTGCCTACCCCCATGCCTACCCCCCTGACCCTTCGTCACGCCATCAGTCACATCCTGCTCACCAAGAGAGCTCTAAATCTTCCTCCAAGCCCTCAACATCACTGGTGACTCAAAGCCAGGCCCATATTGCACAAAAAAAAAAATTGGCAAAAAAAATTTGTTCATTTGTGTTTTGTTTTTATTTTGGTACTTTTAAGATTGTTTGAGGTTGGCTAATTATAATAAAATTAGACCTTCACATACAAATGCTTATTCTTTGCTTATTGTATAAATATTATACTGTAATGAAAATTGCTAACATCTTGTTGTTTGCGAGTACACTGTAATTCTGTACACTGAGTCAACATAACTTAAAACCAAAATATCCAAGCAACCAAATTTTGTGTTTCCGATGCAAAAGGACCAGCAATGTTGTTGGAAAGTCTAAATTTTCTTTTTTTTCTTAATTTTTGGTGACTGTAAGCAAACACATACACAAGCATCTCACCCTAGACCCCCCCACCCCCCCAAGACAAAAACAAAACAATGACACCAAACCACAAAGTACATTGTAAATGCTAATCCCAAATTTAGGGAACAAAAAATTGCTTTGGGCACAGGGACAAGTCTGTGACGTAAGAGTACACTAGAACTTTGGATAGTGTGAAGCATGGATGCTTCATTGTGGCAATTAAAATAAAGAGACATATATATAGATGAGTGTTCCTTAATGCTGGGTCCATTACTATGTGTGTACTTCTTACTGTAGAACAAGCTAAGGCTTATTAAACTGGGGTCTGTGTTATATGTACAGGTTTCTTTGGTACCCTACATGCCTAAATCATTAAGGGAATTAATGAGGCATTATGCAGTTTTACCAAACCATGTGGCATTGGAGGGCGAAAAAAAAAAATTCTATGTGTGGGGTGAGGGCTGGAAACATTACGGGAAGGGATTTTAATAATTGATCAAGTAGTCTCCTGGACCAAAACATGTTACAATGCAAGTGGTGCAAATGTTTATTCATTTTAGCTCAACTTTAACTTTTCTTTTTTTTTAGCATGTAGGACACAAATATCAACATAAACTTTCATGGTACCAAAAAACTATCAAGTATTTCTGTGAATTAAGAAAAAACAAACATACTTTAATTTATGTACAAAATAGAGAACTCATTTGCATCACTTGCATTGTAAGATGTGTTGGTCCTGCATATTATTTGTTTAAATTTTTTAATCAATTACCTTAAGAAATCAGGCCCAGAGTTTGAGTTTGGTTAGGGCTTGTCCTAACCAACATGGTTGTGCAAAGTTTCAAAGTAAGAGATTGGTAGTGCTTTCCTTTCCTTCACGACTCAGGGTTGGGTATTTGAAGGGTAACATGTGGGCTTAATTATTGTAATACTCACCTCTCCTCGATCCTCGTGCTGCTCACTTCCGGGTTGCGGCAGCGCCGATCATGTGACTCCCCAGCGGGGAATTAAAACTCCGCCTGTCTTCACATATATATCGCGCTCTGACACAAGCCCTGTGTCAGAGCAACAAGTTACGTTCCTGACTCCTGCTTCCTGTCTTCTAGCTTCCTGTGTCTCCCTGTGATCTCCTGAATTTTCCCAGTGTACCAGACCTGGCTTGACCTCACTACTCTGTTTGGATTCTCCTTTGGCATGATGGACATTTGCTAACGTGTACCAGACCTGGCTCGGCCCTCACCAAACTCTGGAAGGATCCCCGCTGCATATTGGACCCTGCCTCAGGTACCATTTTCGTATTACCTTGCTGCTAGTCTATCCACTCCTCACGTCTGTAAGCTAAGTAGGGGCCACGACCTACAGTTTCTCAGCAGCCAAGCCCATCCTGCCTTGCGCCAGTTCTTGGTGAAGACCTAAAAGGCTGTTAGACTACGCGCCCTCCTGAACTGGTGCCAATACTGACTGAGGGACTCCCCTGAGCATAACAATTATTAGTTCGTCACATCTGCTGGCTGCAGATATTAACATCCAGATTCTGCATTTCGTGTAAGGCAGTGATATTTCACTGGACTAAATATTTATGTTTATTTGAAAGTCAAGCCATTTCCACTAACCTGGTCAAACAAACACCCAAAAAAAACAACAAAACAATAGCTTAGTAAAATGCACTATATCACCCAATGTGGAAAATTAACATCCAAGGACAAAGTTCACATTCAGAGTACTGTATCTTGGAAGTTAATGATTGTCCCAAAAAGGTTAGCAATAAATACAGTTAATACATATATCAAATTACCAAGAAGGCATGCATCTCCATGTGGCCTTGCACCCCTTTGCCTCTCTTGCAAGCTGCACCACGTCCCTGATTGCCGAAATGCAAAGGAGTCATGGGTACTCCCACCCCACTTGGCAACCAGGTCTCGAATCCCCATTTGACGGGACCAATGCCACATGTGTCCTATCTACTGCCCCTATGATGTGCAGAAAGCCGGCTATGATGACAAACTGCCGCTTAATGCGCACAAAGGACTCCTCATCAAGTGGCAGATGTATAAACTGCGCTAGAAGCGACAGGAATGCCCTTAGCACAACCTTCAGAACACAACTGAAGGTTGTCTGGGACATACCTTCCGCAAACCCCACTGTGGTCTGGAATGACCCAGTTGCACAGAAGTGCAGTACCGTCAACAGTTTGGTCAAAGGCGGTACTGCTGTCGGGATGTTGCGCATTGGCTCAAGGTCCCTCTGCACAATGCGCAGGCTGTCCAAGATGACATGAGGAGCTACGGACAAACTCAGCATCTAACATCCCAAAGAGGCTGACAAGTGGCCTGAAGACACGCTCCCTAGGATGGCGATGTTTGACCAGTTGCGGGTTTGGACGGTGTGGAAGATCAACCTCCTTGAGAAACCGGGCCTCATCCAATTCCAGAATATGCTGTATGTGTGAAAAAAGGATGATTTAAGAAACAAAACTGTAACTTAGCTGAGGCATTTAAAACTTACAATTTGCAATGTAAACTCCAAACATGCAAATCATGCTTACAATAAAGTCCTGCATCATATTGCTTCTTCGTTTATTTAAGGACAGTCAGGAATAAGAGAAAAAAACAGAAAGTTTTAGTAAATACTCAGAGCCTAGGCAAAGTGACAAGACACAACGCATGATACATCATTACCAAACAGATACAGAAAGAGAGACACAACAGACAAGAGTAGATGGGACTGGATACTTACCACACAGGCAAAACCAAACTTTAGCAGTTAGCCAAAACTGAAATAATTCCACTGTGTACACTTAAAGAACAAAAAATTCTGCAAAACTGGTTGGGGGGCAGTGTAAGAAATAGAGACAAGAAAAGGGACAAAAAGGAAAAAAAAACCTTTAGAAATACTTAAACCCTGGGCAAAGTTAAAAGACACATTGCAAAAAGCTTGTCAATCGAAAAAAGTTTTAAACACTTCACCCCCACCACCCAAAAAAAACCTAAATTTTTCAATTATAAACACATTTCATTTAAAACTAGAGATATGTATTGTAATTTTGGCCCGTAAAAATGCTTTCAAAATTAGCTGGTAGCAGTTTGCTGAATATAGATTAAAAAATACCTCTACACAGCACATTCAGATTTAGCCTCTTCACACTGAAACACCTACACTCCCAACAATAAACCAGTGCAGCAAATGGTGTTTTAAACTGACTTTTAATTAAAGAAGCATATACAGGTGTACGCGCTGCCGCGGATCAGATGTCGATAGATGCAGGTGTGTTAAGACAACGCTGTTTCCTTGTATGTGTGAAGAGTACACAAGGCATAGTTTGCATACTATGAATGAAGTTGTAACAAGCGTCTGTGTTCATTTATTTTGTTCAATTTGACAATATTTAGGTGTGCCTTATGTGATATGTATCACTTCTCTCACTTGCAGTAATGATGTATTTTTGTGCTTGTGGTTCTAGTCTATATAATGAATGCAATTATCCATCTACATGTTGCCTTAGTGGTGAGGCAATCCACTTTTCAACAGTGGAGTCATGAGTTTGAATCTTGATTCATGTCTATACATGCGTATACTTGAATATTCTCACCATGTTTCTGTGGGTTTATGCCAATGTGTCGCTTATAGAAGAGTACGCTAGTATTATTTTTTTGTTTCGCTCTTGTTTATACACAGTATTGTATGCTGTATGTATATTTTCTATTGCGAATTATTAGCTGTTGATTTCGCAACCACATTTATGTCCAATACAAAATTACAGATAACACATTGTTCAAGATAACACATTGTTTTTGTTTCGCTCTTGTTTATACACAGTATTGTATGCTGTATGTATATTTTCTATTGCGAATTATTAGCTGTTGATTTCGCAACCACATTTATGTCCAATACAAAATTACAGATAACACATTGTTTATGTTGTAGAAAAAGAGAACATGTGTTCTTAATTGCTTACCCTTAAATCTGCATGTTGCCAGTAGTGCCTGTGTTGTGTTGTATGTTTTTTGTTTGCTAGCACCTATAGGACTTTCACACATGGTGCATTCAAGCCTATATAATGTATGTAATACTCAATCTGCACGTTGCTTTAGTGCAGGGGTGGCCAACCAGTCAGAGACCAAGAGCCAAAAAATATCTATAGAAATCACAAAGAGCCGACTTTGCCATTTATATACGTGTGCATATTCACATACACAGTATAAGCACACACATACATACTGCACACACATACATTGAAAATAAAATAATTTACAATACCTTGCTAAGCGAAAAATAAAAATATCTAGCACTTCGAAAAATAATCATCAAATCATCACAGCTCTTACCTCTCTGCTGTGTCCAGCGGAGGAGGGCTCAAAGGGTACTTACAGTCTCTTCACAGTAGCTCCCGCTGCTTCTGTATCCACAATCACTGTGGAGGGAACTGTTGAAGTGGGGATAAAAAAAAGTCAGAAATGGCGAACATGCCCCTCAGACCTTTTACATGCCATCAAATCTACCCACATGCCCCATAAATGCCCATCAGACATTCCCAAATGACTCATACATGCCAATCAACACCACAACATGCCCCCATACATGTCAATCAGCCATACAACTTGCCCCATACATGCCAAACAGCCTCACCACATTCCCCATACATGCCAATCAGCCCCACAACAAGCCCCATACTTGCCACCCAGCCCCACAACATACTCCATACATGCCAAAGCCCCACAACATGCCCCATATATGCCAAATAGCCCCAGAACATGTCCCATGCATCCCAAACAGCCTCACAACATGCCACATGCATGCCAATCAGCCCCACCATATACCAATCAGTCCCAAGACATGCCAAACAGCCCCTCTACATGCCCCATACATGCCAATCAGCCCCACAACATGCAACACAGCCTCGCCACATGCCTCATACATGCCAAACAGCCTCTCCACATGCCCCATACATGCCAAATAGTCCCGCAACATGCCCCATGTATGCCAAACAGCCTCACAATATGCCCCATACATGCCAATCAGCCCCAGCACATGCAAAACAGCCCCACAACATGCCCCATACATGCCAATCAGCCTCACAATATGCCCCATACATGCCAGTCAACCCCACAACTTGCCCCATACATGCCAATCATAACTCTTCACATGCAATCAGATCACACATACCCCTTACTTACCTCTCACACTTAGCCGCTGGATCCCATGCAGAGGAAGAAGGGAGAGTACACTACCAGCTCTCTTCTTCTTTCGTGATTGCCTGTGACACTCTGACCTCCTTGCGTTCTGCAGAGGAGGTCATGTGATGCGGCTGCCAGTTGAAACAGCTGAATCTTCTCTGATTTGTCGGCAGACCCTCTGAGCCACAATTCAGAGATAAAAGAGCCACGGGTTGGCCACCCCTGCCTTTGTGGTTAGACAATCCACTTTTCAACAATGGGGTCATGAGTTTGACCCATTTTGTGGACTATGTCTAAACTGCATGCTGAAATTTGTGTGGAGCTGCAACAGAGACAAGCACCTGTTCAAAACAAATAGAATCCAAAGAACAAGAAAATATCCACAGATAAAAGCAAACAACACCTAAGTCCCTAAAAAAATACAGAAGGCAAAAAATGAGAAACAAATTAGAGTCTATTATTATAATTATTATTATTATTATTATTATTATTATTATATTATACATCAATGAATTTACATTGCAATTTCTTAAAACTGTGCATCTACTATGGATTTACGGGTAAAATAGTTCATTGTATATTTATTGACATTAATAAAAAATAAAATAAAAAAAATAGTTTTGAGAGAAGTGTATGTAGGTGTAGGTTGTGCACCTTCCAACAGTAGGGTCATGAGTTTGAATCCTGAGTCACGTCCTTATCTCTGTAGACTTTAAATATCCTCCCCATGTTTGTGTGGATTTCCTATGTGTCCCTTATGAAAGAGTATGCATGGTTTATGTTCACACATTTTAGCGACATAGCTTAAACAAATTAAACTGTAATGCCTTTTACTTATACTAGTGTATTATTATCCGGTTAAAAAAAATCAAACAAGGTATAGGCTATTAGGTATTACACATCAACTACTTCACATTGCAATTTTTTACAACTGTGCATCCACAGTTATAAAAAAAAAAATTCTCAGGGAAGATGTAAAGATATATTTTGTGCATCTGTATTGTAAATACTCAGTTGTGAGTATTTTAAACAAACAATGCTTTTTGCACAGTTTAGTGTTGCTATTCAGCGCTGCTACTATATCTTTTTTAACTTAAACATGACCCCGAGTTTCCTTAAGTGTTCAGCAAGAAGTTAAGAAAAACGCTAAGCATTTCTTCTTATCTATCCGACGGATCCAGAGGAAAACGCCTACTCTTCTTAAGTCAGTATGATCTCTGCCCGATCTTCGCCCTTTCCCAACCCTTTTTTCTGAAGTGGTCGGAGAACTTCTTAAGTGAACTTAAGAAGGATTTTCATCTTAACTTAAGAAATTCTTAATTTACACAGCGGATTTTTCTTCTTATCTCCCTCTTCTGGGCATATGCAGAAACAATTTTCGTATTATCCGCAAAAACAGATAAGATCAGTAATGAATCAGGCCCAGGGTTTTAAAATGACTGTTTCAGATTGTAATGAAATTTGCTATAATAAATGCTGGCATGGGTGTAAAAAAAACAAACCCCAAATCATATACTGGATTTGAGGTTATATGCCTTTATATGTGTACATATAACAAAACTGTGAAAGAAGTGTAAACAGATGTTCTCAAAGAAAATTTTATTGCAACAATGCGTACATATGTATATACAGATTTATATTGTCCTCTATAACTTTAGGTTAAACAATTCTGCAGTCATATTTGGACGTGGAACTCTTCTCTCAAAAGATTCTATAATTAATTACACTGGCGATTTACAGACAGGCATTACTATCAATTAGTTACAGCACCCAATGTGGAGGGGCTCTTGTCCTGACAGACTTGAGCAGTGACAAGCTCTGCTACCTCAACCATTATGATTGTTATCCATGTACCTAAATAGCATGTATAATTACTGCCAAACCCACTGGTTGAGAAGTTCACAGTTATGGCTGTGTATTGAAGTAGAATACAATGCAGTGGCCTTTTTCCAAGCAGGAATTAAAAAGAGTTTTAATTCAAAGGTGAAGAATACTTATTTTTCTAATGTGAAACAATAATTACCTTTATTTGGCATCCATCCAAGACACAGTGAACAAACTGTTCTAATTTGAGGCCAACAATTAATTGCACCAAAACTGTTAAGAAAAAGAAAATAGTATTTCTAAAAAAATTAATTCAAAGCCAGGTGATAATCAATGTGACATTGTCTCATAAATGTTAAAGTAGGAAAGCTCAACCATATGCTAACAAGAAGAGGTTCCTGGGAAACATAATAGAAATTGGTTAGTGATTATTAAAATTCTAGTTTTTGTTTAGTGGATTATTTTGCAAGTTGCATATATGAAGTTTCCTATACAGACCTGTTTAACACCGCAATCTTTCAGAATCAGATTTGACAATCACTACCTTGCGCTCATTTTTACCCTACTCCTTCTATTATCTATTGCTTAGCCTTTTTCATATGCCTTAATTTCTCTCCTAACATCATTGCATTGCACCTAAAATACTATGCTGTTATGAACATTCAGATGATCTGCATGGCTACTGGTTTTTGTAGCATGGTGGCACAATGATTAGCATTGCTATCCACAGATCTGGGGTCATGGATTTGATTACATCTAAGGCACAATGTGTGTGGAGTTTATATGGTCTCCCCATATTCATTTTTGTTTTCTACAGGTGCCCTGATTTCTCTCTATATTCCAAGGTAGATTAATTGGCTTTCGATTAAATCAACCCTAATGTGTGCATTTATATGGTATAGGATGTAAATTGTAATAGAATTGAGATCCTAATTATGAGATTTATGGCATGATATATTAAATGGTTAATTTGAGATCATGTTGAGAATAATAACTACATGAACTGGAGGTAGACAGCCATACCACCAACCCACTGAAGTTGACGCCTTAAGATTTATTATTGTTAATTTCATTATTTCTTTTTAACTACCATTCATTTTAATAGTTTTATATATACTAGCATGTTGGTTAGTATTATCTTTGAAAAAGATCAGACCAATTTTAAAACAACGATTTGGTACATGCATGCAGTTCAGCTAGAGACTGATTAATGTGTGTCAAGTGAAGCAGGAACTGGCACATTGGAGGGCGAATACATAAATAAATACAAAGCCCTACCCCTTGACATCTATCGTGGAAAAAGTCTTACTAAAACACAACATAATGCGTCTGATATTGCAAATGCAAAAAGGAGGTGCTCCATCTATGAGATTGATCAGCTTACGTATTCCAAGAACAATTACCTACAATATTGATTTTATCCACACCAGAAAGAGGATTACCTCCATAACCAGTAATCTATCAATTACTTTACAATAATACTTTTTAACTACCCTTCTACTATTTCTGGTTAGAAGACGGCTCTTAAACATTAGCTCTAGACCAATTTTCAAAGTAAAGATCAGAATGTTCCAGTCCACTATATTACAATAAAATTATCAAATCTTCATTATATTCTCTCACAAACAGAACCCATCTACGTCTTATGACTTGCTATTTTTGTTTGTTGTTTCTATTTTCTTGTATTGTTAAAATAAGATGCGTGGTAAAGGGAAAGAAAAAGTGATTAAGAACTAAAACACACATAAACTACTGTGACAAAGAGGGCTATTTGCCACAACTCTCCTGTATAAGGACAGGTGAGTTCCCGGGGACTCTGCAGGTACAGGCTGCAGACAGGGTTAAGTTCCTGCAGACTAAGACTCCTAGGTTGAACATACACAGCTAAAGAACAGAGTATTGTGCTATTGTGCAGGGGGATAGATGCCAGCAGTGGCGCACGCAGGGGGGGTTTCTGAGTCTCTAGAAACCCCCCCTGCGCTAACTAAGTGGCCACTGTCCTATACAGCAGCCGCGGCGCTGTCAAAGCGTCCGCGGCGGTGCTGTATGTATTGTACACAGCACCGCCGCAGATGCTTCTTAGACAGCGCCGCGGCTGCTGTATAGGACAGCGCTGGCGTAACAAAGCTGCGCATGCGCAGCAGCTCTCTCTCGTTTTTTTTTTTGGGTCGGCGGGGAGAAACCCCCCCCGACAATCCTCCGTGCACCCCTGGCCAGCTAAGTGACTAGACAGAAGGACTGTGTCTAGCTAAAATTTGCATTGCCTGATGTCATCCTGGTGAAAGTGTACTGTCTTATTGATGATGTGAACAATAAAAACAGTTTATTCAAGCAAGAAGTTGTTGTGTCTGTCATATGCCGAGTGTCAGCATCACACTACATAGCCATAAGACAAACCAGATAGTTTTATATTGTTCCATTATTTTTGTGCAAGATTTAACAATTTTGTTTAGATCAGTTAATGTTTAGCTCCTTATATAATTAATTCCTTGTAAATTCCTATTATCTTATAAATTGATTGAGCAACTTCCACTTCTATATTTGTCTGAGAGGCATGTTAATGTCAGCAGCTGAGGGGGAGTGCTGGCGCTGAATTGCTGTTTGGGCACCTCTTGGTAAGTTAGCTCTGAATTTAAAAAAACATATATGTATGGCCCAAATATATTGGACTCTCACTGTTTAGAGTAAGGACCACCCTATTAGCAAAAGCGCCGTGGAGTGGCAGGTGGCCTTAACATACATTTGCAAATGTGTGACACTAAGACTTTTGCATTTTTATTTACAGTAGAAATGGCAGGTCTGTTGCTGGTTATAGCAGTGTGCTGGGGGATTTCTCTGTGTGTTTGTTCCTTTTAAGATAACCCCACCCTTTTAAACACCTACTATGAGCCTGTAAATTGATTGAGCAACTTCCACATCTGTATAAACTCCTACTATCCTCTAAATCAGGGTTGCCCAGCACGCCTGTAAATGTGGCCCAGAAGGAGTTTTGGTTGTGGAAAGGGGGCAGCACTGTTAATGGAAAAAAAAAATCCTGCAAAAAAAAGAAAAGAAAATACTTACCTTGCGGTCACGCGGTCACGTCAGCTGGTACTCCGGCTCCCTCGCTTGTCTCCTCCTCCGTGCGGTGCTCGCAGTGAATGTCGGGCGTGATGTCATCACGCCCAACATCCATTGCGGAGCGCAGCACAGAGGAGTCACCCGCGCGAGAAGAACAATCAGCAGCACAGAATTGGAGAAAAGAAAAGAAGAGGACAGGAGAACAAGCCGATTAAAAGGTAAATTAAGGGGGATTTTTTCTATTATTTCAAGGGACGCTGACCAGTGAATAAAAGTCACCTGGTCCTGGAGCATCATGGACCTTATCTCCCTGCTACATACTTCTACTTGTAATACTAATGGGGCATTATATATTATTCTCTTTGGCCCATTATAAGTTGTTATCCCTTAGCTAACATAGTGGTGTAATTAGCAAAACAGGTCACAATTTGGGGTCACAGTGATGTATATGTCAGGTACCGCAGGCCTGGTCAGGGCACCCTGATATACAATGCATGGCTTAAATGCACTTTATTGATATTGCATCAAAACAATACAAAAAGTGATTATAGTATAATAACTAGTGAGGATTTTTTGAACAGGGCGATTGAAAGGTAAGTATAGGGGGATTTGAAAAAAAAGTGATATATATATATATATATATATATATATATATATATATATATATATATATATATATCTATAGCACTTTTTTTCTCATATATGTTAACTATGTTTTCTATGGTTTTTTTGGGTGATCAGCTATCGTTATTGTTAGTGTATCTTATGTGCGGCCCAAACCATCTCGTTGTCTTCCAATGTGGCCCAGGGAAGCTAAAAGGTTGGACACCCCTGCTCTAAATAATTAAGGAGTGTATTTATTAACTACTAATAAATTACAGATATTATTTATCATTTGTTCATCTAACACCTTGTAAGTTTCATATCCCTAATGTCCAAAATATTATAAATGGAGATCAGATATTACCTGCAATGTATGTGAATCGTGAAAAAACTTTAGTAAGATAATATGAAATTTTATCAATTCAGGTTCCCTGTGTTAAACCATTCCTCAACTCGCAGAGAAATGATTGCGTGCAGATTTCCTAAAGAAAGGCTTTGTAGCTATTATGCTTACAAAGTAAGTTACCAAATTCAAAGAATATATTGTTAGTTTCAATTGAAACAGAATACTGCGTTCCCAATATCTACTCCCCGCACAAGAGGTCAATTCTGAAACTTGCATTAAAAAACTACGTAATGATGATTAGATGTTTGCTGCCTGGATTCTAAGATAGTTAATAAGTAAATTGTGAAGAATTTTACATATAATTCTTAAATGAGGAATATGAGACTTTAAATCTCACTGTAGGTCTAGACTGGACTACTATTTTCACCTCAGTACACTTTTAGAGGCATATTTAGAGTTGGACGCAAGTTTGGCTTTTTTAAAGATAATATACACATTCTTGTGCTGCACATGATGCATACGTCCATATCAAGATTTTTGTGTATCTTCAACTTTCTAGAGGAGAGGCAGTACAGTAGATGTAGGAGGCGGACAAACTTAGGCCAAGTAAAGTAGATGCATGTTGACATAATTGCAACTGAATGACTTTAATCACACATAGGTGGACTTTAATTATGTGATCTCTAAGACAAGTGCTGAATCTTTACCTAATTTATTTATTATTAACTGTTATTTAATAATAAGTAAAATACACTCTAGGGTTAATTTAATCAGAAGTGAAATATCCTACCAGTAAGTCTTTGGAGTGTGAGGGTAAACCAGAGTACCTGGAGGAAATGTTGCATTAGCAGGAAACCAGTCCAGTCAACTAACCTTCCCAATCTTGAAGATGTTCACTCTTGATCTCATCTTCTCATGCTTTCCTCTATTTCCAACATGACCAGCTAGTCACTTCGTCTCTCAAGTCACCCTTTTCTAATCATATAACCTTAGTTCCATTTTAATTCCCTCCTCCAAGACAATCTTCTCGCATCAAAACCTAAATTCCATTACTACCTCACTTACACTTGAACTCTAATACCACACTAACATCTTCCTTAGACCTAGTAGTCATTTTCATTCACCCCCTCTTACGGTGTTGCCAAAAGTAATCTTTGCACACCATATAAATACACTATCTCCAATCCAACACTTAAGCCCTTAATCAAGTAAACCAGATCTACTTATTATCTCTCCTTTGTCTATTGATCATAAACATACAGTACATATATTCATTTCCCTTCTTAACAAACCATTCAACACTGATCTCATTATCCAAAAAAATGTACAGTCTACATCAGATTATATCGCAATCTCAGAGCAACACTTTTCTCTATTACCTACAAACTCCCTCATGCACCGCCTCCATATGTACCACTATTACCAAGGATGAAGTCTCTCCTTTTTTCTCATCCTACCTGCCCTCTTAATTCCATAAACATCTGTTTTGCTCACTATCTCTCACACCATCTATGATTCCTCATGTAATTGAAATTGTTTCCTAATCTGAAAATATTCTTACAAGCAAGTATTGATTGCTACAATTATCAAAAAGCCATTTCTTGATCTATACTCTTCCTTAATCTACAGGCCGTTCAAAATTCATAGGAAAATGAGGTGCTGTTGTAGTAAAAACATAATGAAGTTTACTGCAACTCAGCATATATAATGATGGTGGGTGATTCCACCAGGGCTGCCAAGAGGAATTCAGGGCCCCGGTACAACAAATTCATGGGGCCCCCCTTATAGTTGAGTAAGCAAAAATAATTTGCGCCGCCGTTAGGGGTGTGGTCACACAGTTGGGGGCGTGGCAATGTGCCATTGGGGCGTGGCTAGCACAACAAAATCACTAGGTCCTAAATTCCCCAGAGCGTGACATTTGTCCAAGCACTCCTGACTTTCAGGACATCTAGCACCCTTGTGTAGTATAGGAAGAATGCAGTGTGTACAAAAAGAGTTCAGTCTTGGCCTGCGCCCACTGGGCTCACCAAACACTCACCAAACATTGGCATTGTCCCTACTAGAATCACAACATTTCACACACTATGCTGCTCTGATCTACCTGTTCTTCTCACTTTTACCACATGTGGCTGCTGGTTTCTTTAGTTGCGGCTTGTCTGGATCCTGGAATGTTGGAGGACCTATTTGGAAAAAAAATGGCTACATTTAGAAAACTACAGCCAGCCCCACCGTTAAATCAATAGCATCCATGATTAATAATTAGGCTTTCCTCCAGCCCCAACATTAAAATAGTATTCCCATTACCCTGCAAACAAAATAGCAGCCATTAATTAGCCACCATCTATCTCACACACACTACATTGCCAAAAGCTCCGTGCCATCACACACACATTACTGTGCCCCTTTATCATCACCACGCTATGCCCCCTTATGATCACACTGTGCCCTCCATGCTTCCTTTGCCCCTTTTTTCATCCCACTGTGCCCTGCTGCCTTTGCCCCCTCCTTTCATCATCCCCCTGTGCCATGCTGCCTTTGTCCCTTTTTTCTTCATCCCCCTGTGCCATGTTGTCTTTGTCAATCTTTTCTTTATCCCCCTGTGCCATGCTGCTTTTGTCCCTCTTTTCTTTATCCCCCTGTGCCATGCTGCTTTAGTCCCTCTTTTCTTTATCCCCCTGTGCCATGCTGCTTGTCCCTCTTTTCTTCAACCCCCTGTGCCATGCTGCTTGTCCCTCTTTTCTTTAACCCCCTGTGCCATGCTGCTTGTCCCTCTTTTCTTTAACCCCCTGTGCCATGCTGCTTGTCTCTCTTTTCTTTAACCCCTCTGTGCCTCCACTCGGTTTTTAACCCCTCTGTGTCATGCTGCCCCCCCACCCCCGTTTTTAACCCCGTTGTGCCCCCCTAGTTTTTTGACCCCTCTGTGCCCCCCCTCATTTTTTAACCCCTCTGTGCCCCGCTCATTTTTTAACCACTTTGTGTCATGCTGCCCCCCGTTTTTTAACCCCTCTGTGCCCCCACTCATTTTTTTAACCCCTCTGTGCCCCCCCGTTTTCCTCCCTTCACTCACCTTTTCTTCTCTCTTCTTTCATGGTCTTCTCTGCTGCTCTGTGCTCCATTGCTCCAGACTGACTGAATGCTGGGCATGACATGATGACATCACATCCGGCATTCAGACAGTCTGAATGGAGCACAGAGCAGCAGAGAGGAGGGACGCCGGCGCAGCGATCACGTGAGTATGTTTGTTTTGTATTTTTTTAACTACCCTGCTCCCCCCACCAACGAGCAGTTACATAACCTCTGATGTCAGCAAGTAGGAGCTGATACTACATTATCTTGAGGAACTGAACAATGACCCTATTGCTCTTTTTGAAGTGTCCAAGCTGTTTTCAACAGCTACCAGAAACTTTTGCAACTTTTGACATTTCAGAAAATAATTTACACATCCATTCTGAAACAGTTCTCAACCCCTTCTTATTAAAAGTATGATTAGCCTTTTTAAATGGGTTGAAACAATAAGATACCTGTCCCTTTCCTCCATTTTTATTCTTCTTTACTTCTCTAAACCAATTTAAACACCAACCACTGCAAACACTGCTCTAAACCAATTTAAACACCACAGCAGGCTCGGACTGAGCTCCTGTGGAGTCGGGAAAATATTTCCCATGAGACTTTGCTGAGGAGTGAGAAGAGCATGTGCTGAGCTCTGATTGGAGGAGCCCATCACATGCTCCTCTGACCCGTGGAGATCAGCAGCAGCCTCATGGGTTGTGCCTGCTCTTCTCTGCCTGGCCGGGTGACTGAGGCTTCTTCTTGAGTACAGTGTTGCTCCCAGTCTGCTGGGTCTCTCCCTCCTAGCACCCTTTCTCCAAGTTGCTGTTCCTCCCTGCTCCAAGCACAGATTTTCCCAGTCTGATACTCCACTGTAATTAAACACTACGCTTTTTCAAATGTGACACAAATGGTCCAGGTTCAGGTTAGGTTTGGGTGGGCTTAAATTAGTGACCAAGGGGCTTTTCTTCACTAAGAAAAGCCCACCCCAACCTTACCTATCCCTGTAAAAGGCAGGCCTATTCAACACAATTGAATCGTCTTTCCACGTAGAGTATATTTCCATTTAAGTTTACACGCCTGCGCAGAAGTGGGAGCAGGTGCTGTCTGTAATATCTACAAACACACCTGAAGAGGAACGTGCATTCCTCTAATGAAGTGCACTTTAAAAAATATTGTTTTTTTCTATTCTCTCAGATGTGTAGTGCCTCAATAAATACAATTTTCATGAATTACTCAAAACTGAAAGCTCTTGTAGCAGATAATCCCATCACAATCCTAAAATAAAACTTTGGGGGATTTATTAACAACAGCGTTGGCAATTTTTGAAAAGTTTTTCAACATTTAAAATACGGGTTTTTGAGAAAATCAAAATTTTTATTTTAAAAATTTTATATTTTTTATTTAAACACACCGCTGTGTTAAATGTCATATGAAAGCCCAACTCTATAGCTCAATCAGTTGAGCTACAAAAACAACTTTTAAAAAACATTAACAGCAAGTTTTTCATTAAAAAAGTGAAACTTTAAAGGCATATTACTTCAAAATCAGTGCATATATCATCCTAAGATTTTGGGAGTTTCTTTACACCCATGGCAGCATTTATTATACCAAATGTAATTGAAATTAGAGAATGTAAGGTAGAATACGGCCCGCCAGCCTTCCGAATCCGGCCCGCCGGGTCTGCCCAGGAGATTTAATTAATTTTGCTGCCAGCCACAGGTTCTGGAAGGGATACGGAGCTGGTCGGCGATGCGCGTCCCTTCCAGAGCATCAGATCATGCCGGGGCCGGATACAGCGTAATCCCCTGCGCTGCTGCGTAGGGAGGAAGTGCGCACTGTCCATACACCTCTCCCGCCGCATTCACCGCAGCGCCGCGGAGGAGAGCACAGAAGAGTATGGAAGAAGACAGTAAAAAGGTAAGTATTACTGTTACAGACAACATCATGCCGGGTGCAGCAGGGCTGAGGGGCAGCACGGCATGATGCGGATCACCACAGGACAGCGGGCATCATGCCGCGCTGCCCCTCAGCCCTGCTGTGCCCGGCATGATGTTGATTAAAGATGGACAGATGGACAGATAGAGCTCTGGTATAGTGGGGTAATATCTAGGTGGGGGTTCTAGTCACTGTGTTTATTGATGGTGGTACTGTGGGTCACTGTTTTTATTGATATTGGTACTGTGGGTCACTGTTTTTATTGATGGCTGTGCTGTGGGTCACAGTTTTTATTGATGGAGGTGCTAGTAACTTGTTCTCTTCTGTTTTTTATCTCTTCCCAGTAAGTTCTCCTGCCACTGCCATACTGCCAGCTGTCTCGTCCTCTGCTCCTGACCTTCAGACACTCTGCTTAAATCTGCCTAAACGTGAGTGATACCACCTATCATAGGGGATACTAATTTGCTGCCCATTTTGCCGGCACTGCAGTTACTATTGTGCTTCTCTTTGTTTGTTTACATCGCCAGCTGCTCCTGCCCCCCAAAAATGTTGTCTCACATAAAACAAAGGAAAGTTGATTCTGAATGCCGTGTTTTCAACAAGACATGGACTGCTAAATATTTATTTACGGAAGTCAAAGGCAAAGCCGTTTGCTTAGTTTGTGGCACAGTTGTCGCTGTGTTGAAAGATTATAATCTGAATCGCCACTATGTGACCAAACATGAGGATAAATATAGGAACTTGACTGACCAAGAGCGAGCAAAGGAGTCGGAGATTTTGCTATCCAAGCTGCAAACTCAACGAACACTTTTTACAAAACTTAGCACATCCAGAGATACAGCTACCAAAGCAAGTTATCTCATATCTCATAAAATAGCTAAACGAAGTAAACCGTTTTCTGACGGAGAGTTTATTAAAGAGTGTTTGGTGGACTCTGCTGAGCTAATATGTCCAGAGAAAAAGGATGCATTTGAGAACATCCCTCTGTCCCGGCGTACTGTGACGAGAAGGGTTGAGGACATTGCAGGAAATTTGGAGCTTCAGCTGAAGAACAGAGCGGTTACATTTTCCTTTTTTACCCTGGCTCTGGATGAGAGCTGCGATGTACGAGGCACTGCCCAGCTACTTATCTTCTTACGTGGGATCACTGCAGACTTCAAAATAACGGAGGAACTGGCAGCCATGCAGTCAATGAAAGGGACAACAACAGGGATTGATTTCCTAACAGAAGTAAATGCCTGTCTAGACAAGTTTGGACTGAAATGGGACAAACTTGTAGGTGTGACAACAGATGGTTGTCCAAATCTGACGGGGAGAAATGTTGGACTTTTGAAGAGAATGCAGGATAAAGTTACCGAAATTAACCCTGAGCAGAAATTGACATTTTTGCATTGTATTATACATCAGGAAATGTTGTGTAAGTCAGTATTAAAAATGAACCATGTTGTTGATGTTGTAACTAAAACCGTTAACTTCATCAGAGCAAGAGCACTGAATCACAGACAGTTTGTTGCACTATTGGAGGAAAATGAGTCTGAACATTGTGATATCAGCTACCACACAAATGTCAGATGGCTGAGCCTGGGAAAAGTCCTGAAAGTTTTCTGGGACCTGAGAGAGGAGATCTGGCAGTTCTGTGAGAACAAGGGAAATGACATCCCTCAGCTTTCAGATGCAGACTGGCTGGCAGACCTTAGTTTTGCTGTAGACGTGACTTCTCAGATGAATGACCTGAATGTCAAACTGCAATGCAAGGGCCTTTTTGTGCATAAAATGTACAGCGCAGTGAAGGCTTTCATGAAAAAGTTGCAGCTTCTATCAAACCAAATGGGGGACAATATTCTCACTCACATGCCAACACTGAAGGAAGCCAAACCATCAGCTGATCACCTCCACAGGTACTCATCCATGTTAGAAGCACTGCATGCTGAGTTTTCATTGCGATTTCAAGACTTCAAAAGACTTGAGAGTGAAATGGACATGGTTTCTTCTCCCTTCAGCTGCAATGTGGATAATGCACCCAGTGATGTTCAGATGGAACTCATTGACTTGCAGTCTGACACACTTCTGGCAGCGCACTTTAGGTCTGTCCCATTGCTTGAGTTTTACTCATCACTCAAAGAGGAGAACTTTCCACACATGAGGAGACATGCTCTGAAAATTCTAGTCCTCTTTGGATCTACCTACATATGTGAACAGACATTCTCAGTGATGAAGTTCAACAAATCCAGACACAGATCCTGTATCACTGATGACCACCTCTCAGCTGTCCTTCGCATAGCCACCTCAGATATTCCGCCAGATTTAAGTGCACTTGTTCAAGCCCAAGACAGACTAGATTTCTCCCACTGAACAGGTAAATGATTCTTATATATAATTTGCTGCATTTTATGATGGGCCCTTTATAATGGCCTTTTATAAATTTGGTTCGGCCCTCGAAAGAAATTAATTGCCCACCCCTGTACTAGACAATACACTAAATGTTCTGTCCAATACATATAAGAAATATAATCTCACAAAAGAACACACAGAAAATGTAAAAAACTATACAATTGGGCGTGGCCTGACAGCCAAACAGAAATCCTAGGTGTTCTGTCAACGGATGCCTTTATAACCCAACCATCTGGACCGTGCTTGCCTTACAATGGTCCTGATGGTCATAATTGGATAGCGAGGCTCTATATTCCCACACGCTGGACCCATTTCTGGGTTTGATAGCCCTGGAGGCTTGCAATCCACTCCGTTTTGCTGACTCGTGATTTTTGCGCAAAAAGGCACCCACAGGTCTTCCTAGAGATTCCCCCCCTCCCAGAACTATACCGCACCATTGTCCCGGTGCTCCCCCCAGCTCCCGCACCTGCAGGATCCTCATTTGCACTATACTACTCGTGGGGTTCCCAGAGTGAGTGGTGGTGTGTCTGCTGACTGGGTTGTGCGTCAGTGGTGCTCTGTATGGTGTCACTCGTTCCACAGTACCTGCCTGACCTTACCTGGCTTAACTGCTGAAGACGTCTACTCTGCTTCTAGCCGTGACTTTGTAACAAAGCTGTCTCCCGGGCAACTTACCTGGACGCGGGGCACTGCTGCAACCTGCGGAATGGCACATCAGGAGTCACAGGTCAGTTGTCTGGATCCTTCACAGGGTAGTCTGCGCAGTCTAATGAATCCTCTGGTCCCCTCTATCTGATGCAGCCTTCAGGGGATCTGCCCTCCACCTCCCTTCCCCATAACGTTGGAGGTCCTAATTTTGCCTCTGCCCCAAAACTTATTACAGACTTCCTCAGCTGTGTTTCAATACGGGAGCTTGCATCTGGGGCATTGGACAGTGACTCATGCTCTGTGCCTGTTTACACGGGTGATCATTCTAAGCACACCTGGTATATTCATAATAGGCTCATTGCCTAATTTATATAACCCTGCATCCCACAGTTAGTTGCTGGGACCAGCCATACATAGTGGGATACCTTATCTTATGCTGTGACCCTCACCCCCCATTCCTGATTCTATTGTGGGGCCCTGACAATCCACATCACTACCTCAGAGACTCTCCCTGCACCCTGTTAAAGGTGACTGGGATAAGGTCTGTGATTGGGCGTCATTGGGGACTCTGGCCGCAGCCAGATTTATTCTATGCTCTTTAATACCTTGGGCGTCCTCCTACTGTCCTTGTGCAATCCACTGCCTACAATCTCGTGGACCTGACAATCTTATTATGGCAATGTCTGGCTGATCGAAAGAACATTACTAAAAATGTTGTGATTCCTCACTCTGTCCCGTGCGTGGACCATCTGCCACTAGAACATCATCTGTATGCCAAGCTAGTTGTACTTTGTTCCTCATCTCTCTCCATATTGTATAAGTATGCCTAAAATCAAGAGGCCTAGTTCTCAATCAATGGTGAACACCTCACCCAGAGCCATTCTGCCTCATCCAGGTAAACCTCCTCACCTTCCTTGCTGGGTAGCGACAGCTAAATGGACCCCACGATGGATGACCCATCTGCTCACTCTACTAAAACGGACATTGCTGCCCTCCTGTCTAAAATGAGAAACATTAAACAGATCATTAAAGATGAGGTGCTATGTCTACACTAATCTCTGAAGTTGTGGACATCGGCAATAGAGTTGACACACTGGAGCGGTCTCGAGAAGAAATCATCCAATTCCAAAAATTTTCGGAACAAGAATAAATTTCTATACTTAACAATCTCCGATCTCTTGCTGACAAGCAAGAGGATGCCAAGAATAGAGGAATACGTAATAAACTCAGAATCCGTAATATCCTGAGGACGGTTGAGGGGCCACTTCTCTTTTTAGTCTCTTTTCGTAAGCTGGGCCCCTCCATCTCAGATGACTTGTTCCTGTTAGACAGAGCCCAACGTGTGCTCAGGCCAAGATCGCAAGAAGCTGATACAACAAGGGATGATATCCTTCGCCTACATTATTATAAAGCAAAGGAACAAATCCACTTTATTCCCCCCTGGTCTCTAGGACCAGCTTCGAACACAGTTGGATACTAAGCTATACTTTTCCTTGGGTCCAAATTCCCCTTGCTCCTTACCCCATCCTCCTTTCCCTCTTTCCCGCCATGTCCCTGTTCCTGAGACTAATTTCCTGAACTCCCAGAGGCCCGTCGCTTTCATATTTAATCCTTCCTGTTCTAGCAGCTTCAATCATTCCTCATGGCTATTAAAATTGTAACTCTTAATGTGAAAGGACTGAACTGTCCACTTTCATAATATCAGACAGTTGAAGGACAACATAGTTGTCACAGATTAATAGAGACTGAGGCCTACTTGCTGATATTTGCGCTGCAAAATTAGACAACACTGGAGTCTAAACGTGCCTCTGGTCTCCACCACAGACCCCACAAGGGAGTCCCTGGTGGCCCACCTAGTTATCCACAAGCAATGTAGTGGGCAAACAAATGTGGTCGTGTAACACGAGGTCAGGTTGTGTGAACAGAATGGTACAAAAGGTTTGAACAGCAGCGTGGACAGGAAGCCAATGGTCGAGCCAGGAAATCTGTATATGCCAAGGGGAGATCCAGATGAGAGGTCAGGAAAAGCACCCACCAATCGCTGGACAGGAAGAGGGATATGTCCCATTGCTAGGCAATGGGACGCTACAGAGTGACGAGAGAAGAAGACGTCCATCCCTGGCACTGAGCAGACGTGCGTGGACGGCACCTGACAGTACGCCCCCCCTCCCTGGCAGATTTCTTCAATGATCGCTCCTTAAGAAAGTTGTAAAGGAGCCGAGGGGCATGAATATCTTCCTCATAAACCCATGATTCTCTTCAGAACCATAACTTTTCCAATGAACAAGATATTGGGGACGACCATGAAAATGGCGAATATCCAGGATGTGGCTGATCTCAAACTCATTGTCCGTGGCAGATACAGCAGCGGGGGGATGAGTGGTGATACGTCAGATTTTGTTAAGCACCAGAGGTTTGAGTAGAGATATATGAAAGGTATTATGAATCTTAAGAGAGGGAGAAAGGCGGAGACAGTAGGTCAGAGTTGATGTCTTGGGTAATCGAAAATGGACCCATAAATCTTGGAGCCAGTTTCATGGAGGATAGTCAGAGACTGAGATTCCTAGTGGAAAGCCATACCTTGTCTCCAGGTTGAAGTATAGCAACAGCCCTACGGTGACGGTCAGCTGAACGTTTTGTTATGTTCATTTTATCGCTTACCAATAAACATTGTCCAATGCGATTAATGTGGTTCCAACGCACAAAGACATTTAATTGCAAAATATAGCAGGATTTACAGCAAGCCATTATAGCGCATAAAAGATATAATAAAAAAAAGGAAAGTATAAAAACCCAAATACATTACATATATGCTTCCCCTGGGCCCAGGTTCAGATACAGTAATGTTGTCAGGAAGAGAGAACAATGGCCCAAAGAAGCTTGCTTATATGCAGTTTCAGTTAACATAAAAACACTGATGATGTCACTATGTACACAGATAACACTCAGAGAGGTCTTCATTGGTCCAGGGTTAATTATGTTCCAGTTGTCTGCTGGTCATAGGTCAGTTCATTTGATCTTCTGTTGTTTACATGTCTTCCCGCCGAATAACCAGTTCAAACTGACCCACAATCAAAGTACTTTTGAGTATTAATTATTCCGCTGACTGGCCTGCCTTCAGCTCTGCTGCTTACTTAATTATATAGCAAAGAGATATTGTGCCTGCATGGATGCCTTCTCGAGATTGTCTCTGATCGGGTAGTTCAATTCACTGCAAAATTCTGGAGATCATTGTGTAAACTGTTGGATATTCAGTTAAACTTTTCCTCATCCTATCATCCTCAGTCCAACGGTCAAACCGAGAGGGTAAATCAGGATCTAGAGATTTTATTCGGTTATACTCATCTACTTCACAAGACAATTGGGTGGACCTTCTACCATGAGCCGAGTTTGCCCATAACAATCTTTATCATGAATCCACGTTATCCACCCCATTTTCTATTGTGTATGGGTTACATCCTAATCTACCCAGCTGTTTCTCCAACTCAAGTTCCAGCTGCCAACGAAAGTCTTTGGCCTGCTGTGGTTTCTCCTGGGTCTGATGGTAAGGTAGACCACAGTACAGAGTTCCTCAATCTCCCACCAGGGTCCCATGGCTGCGTGGCATATCATCCCATCCAGCTGGAGTGGGGGTTTATGCTGCCATGTCATAAGATGAGATAACAATAAAACTGGGCCACTCTGGTGCAAACATCCCTTGGGTGACTTGTCCTCCCTTAAATGCCCAACTGCAAATAGTCCCTTGGCATGTTCTTTGTTTCTGGAGACCATGCTCCCCTCCCTCACATATTCGAGTGAAAACTGCCCAGCGGCCGGAAAACTTCGGGGCTCCTTGTCCAGTTGTTTCTGGAAAAGATCCAATCCCCCCTCCTCCAAACACTCAAGGGACAACTGTCAAGTGGCAGGAAAACTTTTGTGGTTCTTATCCTGTGCTTGCTCCCAAAGATCCAATTCCCCCTTCCCCAAACACTCAAGGGACAACTGCCCAGTGGCAGGCAAACGTGGAAGCTCCATTAATTCTTATCTGCTGGGAAATCCTCTGTACCCCTTCTAAACCACATATGGGTGCCCCTGTATGTATGTTGGAGAGCATCTCCCCTCCCCAGCTACCAGAACCAACTGTTGCACTACTTCCCTTGCCTCTGGCGCATCGGGGTAGTGTGAATACTCATTGGACCCAGACTTGTCCTCCTGGCAGCAAACCAGAGTGGATGGTCCAGTGTAGGCCTCTGGTTCCCAGATTTGGAGCTGGAGTGCAATGCTTCAAAGCTTGTGGGGCGGTGAATCTTGCTGTGCTGGTGCCCTCTCAGACACCCACTCAGTCAACATCTCCTCATCTACCTATTCTGTATAGGGAAAGGTGTAGGAGTAGTTTTCCCAGGGCCCTATGGTAGTGGCTCCTGACATTACAATTATTTTATCCTCTCACATTAAATCTGTCATACAGTCTGTAATCATGATTTCTGCTGAGATCATATGTTGAGCAAGTATATGTTTCTCTTCTGTCACAATTGGGTACAGCTGTACATCATTTGCACTGGAGAGCACACATGCGATATCCTGCGTTACTTCATTAGATAAAACATTTTCAGATGCAACAGGGGTGGATAACTGGCCTTTTCTGCATTTCTATTCTAACTCAGACACAGTTTCAGGTGCCAATAACACTGGCAAATTATCAGTAGATGCTACTATTTGGTACTTATTTGGTAGTTCTTTTCCATCCAAGTCACCAAATGGGAGGATTTCTCCTAATCCTTTCTGAGTAGTCAGAGTGTCACGGTCCGGAGACTGGATAGGAGCCCAGTGGTAGGGAGGAAAGCTGGCTAACAGAAGATGAGATGGAAGGAAGGTCAGTCAAGCCGGGTTCGGTACACAGAGAGGCGTAGAGGTCTAAAAGGTTGAGGCAGAAGCAAAGTGGAGGGCAAGCCGAGGTCGGTACACGTGTAGTAGATGCTGGTAGACAGGATCAGCAACAGGAGCAGGAGCTAGATCACAGGCACAGAGCACAATAATCAGGCACTGGAGACAGGAACTGGCCAGGCTTTTATAGGAAGTCAAGGGGTGAAGCTAAGGCATGCTGGAAGATCAAGAAATCACTGGAACTGATCTAGAACACTGAATAAAGGCAAGGAACTGTCCAGCAGTCAGAATAGCTGAGTCAGCAGAGCAGCAGTCCACAGAAAGCCCTGGGTTCGAATCCTGACAGTACTCCCCTCCTTCCAGTACATCCTCTGGACGTCTAAGGAGCTGGCTTACTAGGATGTCTCTGGTAAAACAGTATGGTCAATCTGGAGGCATGGACATTTTCTGAAGGCTCCCACAAATTTTCTTCTGGACCATATCCCCTCCATTTTACCAAATATTGTAATCTATTTCTGTGTATTCTGGAGTCCAGGATCTCTTCAACAATAAATTCTTCTTCTCCTTCCACCATGACTGGTGGTGGTGGGGCTGAAATCCGGCCAGGGAAGGGGTTGTCTCGAAATGGTTTGAGCAGGGAAGTATGGAATACCGGATGTATTTTCATATAGGCAGGAAGATCTAAGCGGAAGGCAACTTGACCAATTTGGGATAGAATTTTGAATGGCCCAATAAACTTTTGACCCAATTTTGGTGAGGGTATCCGCTGTTTAAGGTTTTTAGTGGATAGCCAGAACTTGTCTCCAACATGAAAATTGGGTACAGCTCTATGGTGTCTGTTGGCAGCTTGTCTGTAATGTTCCTGGGCTTCTCTCAAATTTTCAATAAGCCTTTTTTGAACCTGTTGTAATGTCTGATTCTATTAGTCACCGTTGGAATTGATGTGTTAACCGGGAGATTTGGAATAAATGTTGGATGGAGTCCAAAGTTAGCAAAGAAAGGTGTCTGGGAAATTGAACTGTGTTCAGAGTTATTGTAAGAAAATTCAGCAGTGGGTAGAAAGTTCATCAAATCATCTTGAAGGTAACTAATAAAACATCTTAAATACTGTTCAAGTGTCTGATTAGTCCTTTCAGTCTGTCCATTATACTGTGGGTGGAAAGCCGAGGACAGATTAATTATTATTCCCAAAGCAGTGCAAAAACTTTTCCAGAGCTTAGAAGTGAACTGAACACCACGATCTGAGACTATGTCATCGGGATGCCATGAAACCTAAATATTTCCTGAATAAGAAGCTCTGCAGTCTGTTCAGCAGTGGGTACTCCTCTAGCAGGAATAAAATGAGCCATCTTAGTTAGACGGTCCACTACCACCAGAATTGTTGTCATCCCTTTCGATGGAGGTAGATCGACTATGAAATCTATAGAGATAGAGCTCCAGGGACGAGATGGAATTGGAAGAGGTTGTAGCAAAGCTAGTGGTGAGGAGCGAGGAGTCTTGTTTCGGGCACATGTCACACATGATGAAACATATTTTTTAACATCGCTTTTACACTTTGGCCACCAAAAGGAACGTGTCAACAATTCATGAGTCCTGTATACTCCTAAATGTTCAGCGGGTTTGGAATCATGGACTAATTTCAGTACTTCAATTCGTACTAACTCGGGTACATAAAGGCGATGAAGCTGAGTCCAGTAGCCATTATTAAAAGTTAAATTAACATCTGAAGAAGGACTTCTGAGGAAAGGATCAGTGTCATAACCTTTCTTCAAAAGAGAGAGAAAATCCGTAGGAACTGTTGCCCCTAAGAAGTTGTGCTCAGTTAGAATAGTCTTTCCAGAATTTTCTTCTAGATGCGACTCGGAGAACATTCTTGAGAGTGCATCTGCTTTGCCATTTTTGGATCCGGGTCTGTAAGAAATTATGAAGTTAAAGCAAGAGAAGAATAAAGTCCATCTGGCCTGTCTAGGAGACAGTTGTTTAGCAGTGCGTAAAAAATTCAAGATTTCGGTGATCATTAAGGACTGTCACGGGGTGGATAGAACCCTCAAGAAGGTGTCTCCATTCTGAGAAAGCACACTTAATGGCCAGTAATTCCTTGTTCCCAATATCATAGTTTTTCTCAGCTGATGTCATCTGGCGAGAAAAATAAGAACAAGGATGCAACAACATCTTCTCGCCGATACGTTGAGAAAGAATTGCTCCCATTGCAGAATCAGAGGCATCAACTTCGACAATAAAGGGTAATTCAGGATCTGGATGTATCAGGATTGGTGCTGATGTGAAAAGAGTCTTAAGTTGGGTAAAGGCTTCTTGAGCTTCAGGTGACCATTCAAAAGGAACGCCCTTCTTTGTAAGTTGCGTAATAGGAGAAACGATTCCAGAAAAGTTTCTTATGAATTTTCGGTAAAAATTAGCAAGACCAATAAAATATTGTACTTGTTTTTCGTTCTTATGTACAGGCCAGTTAATGACTGTATTGATCTTACTGGGATCCATGCTCAGACCATCAGGGGAAATTATGTATCCTAAGAATAGACTCTTGGCTTGTTCAAATTCACACTTCTCCAATTTGATATATGATTGGTTCCTCCGAAGTCTTTCGAATACAGTACAGACATGTTTGCGATGTTCCTCCAGATTATCGGAGAATATATGAATCTCATCCAGATAGGCAACAACAAATTGATCTAACAAGTCTCTTAAGACACCATTGATGAAGTGCTGAAAAGTTGCAGGGGCATTACATAGGCCAAAAGGCATGACCAAAGACTCAAAATGTCCATATCTTGTCCGGAAGGCGGTTTTCCACTCATCCCCGGGTCGAATACGAACAAGATTGTATGCCCCACGCAAATCCAGCTTTGTAAAGATCTTTGCCTTCTGTAGCCTCTCCAAAAATTCAGGAATTAAGGGGAGTGGATAACGATTCTTGACTGTAATCTTATTGAGTTCCCTATAATCAATACAACAAAGAATAAGGCGGCACCAGAAGGAGAAGTAGAATGGCGAATGAAGCCTTTTTTAAGTTTTCATCCAGAAATTCCCGAAGGAATTTTAACTCCGGTTCGGATAGAGAATAAAGTCGCCCAAAAGGTATGGATGATCCTGGTAACAGCCCAATGGGACAGTCATAAGGGCGATGAGGAGGTAATATATCTGCATTCTTTTTATCACAGACATCTGAGAATTCACTGTATTGCGAAGGCAATTTCAATTCTTTAGAAGGAAGTTCGGTGACCTGCTGGTCTACAGATACCACAGTTCTAGATAGGCAGTTTAGTTTGCAGTGCTCAGAAGGAAAGGATAAAGTGCGAGTATCCCAGTTGACAGAAGGATTATGGGTAGACAGCCAGGGGATACCCAGTATTATGGGAAATTTAGGTGAAGCAATCAAATGAAAACTTATAGCCTCCTGATGCCCTTCTCAAATAGTCATTTGTAGCTGGATTGTTGTCACGGGCACTAGGAGTCTTTACCCAGCATATCACCAGATGATGTTCTTACCAGAGTAATATAGCTGGTACTATGGTCCTCTGGTAGCAGGGTGACAACGGAACAGGAGAATCAGCAGATGGTGAGAGAATGTTCAAGGAAAGTCTATGACTAGCAGCAACTGGTAATGACTTAGATGTATGAACACGAGGAACCAGATGGACAAGTAAACGTGAGGAGAGTCAGTGGTCTGCGTACAGCAAGTTGTACCACTGCTATAGTGAGGAGGAATGTCCAGGAGTAGAGAGGAGGTAGCGAAAGTCAGTGGTCTGCGTATAGCAAGTTGTACCACTGTCTATAGTGAAGGAATGGGTTCCAGGTGCAAGTAGGTAACGGGGAAGTCAGTGGTCTGCGTACAGCAAGTTGTACCACTGCTTATGTGAGAGGATACTTGAAACTGGTGCCAATGGGAAACAGGAGTCAGTGGTCTGCATTCAGCAAGTTGTACCACTGCTATATATATGTGAGGAGGGGCACGAGGAGATGAATGGAATACAGAGGATACACGGGCGACACCCAGAACTTGATCCCACGATGATAACCACAATACAATAATAACTGACAAGCGCTGCTTGAAGTATACAAAGTCACTATAGAAATCCAGGTAATAGGAAACAAAGTCAATAGTAACAATAGCTTCAGTAGATGGAAGACTCCGGAGAGGAACACAACACAGTCCAGACGGATATGCAACACAATAGCAAAGTCAATGGAAAGTATGCATACCGCGGTTCAGGAGAGCAGGCTGTCAAGGAGAGGTGCAGGGATACCTGAACGGCTGAACGCCGGCAGGAGGAGTGAACACTGAAGGATGGAAGCAGTAATCAGGTTGGTGCAGCGCACGAAAGGTAACCGGTAATCAAAGGAGCAATACTCAGGAAGCAGTAGTAAGTAAAACTGGAAACATGATGAACACGGGAGAGTTGAGGCTGTCTGGAACCCGGCAGTAGTAGCGGAGGCAGCGGAGGGGAGACACGCTGAACACAGGAGAGTTGAGGCGGTCTGGAATCCGGCAGCAGTAGCAGATAGGAATCAGCTGAGTGCAGACACGATGAACACAGGAGAGTAGAGACGGTCTGAGATCCGACAGCAGTAGCAGATAGGAATCAGCTAAGTGCATACACGATGAACACAGGAGAGTTGAAGTGGTCTGGAAACCACAATCGTAGTAGACAGGAATCAGCTGGAGCTGAATACACGAGGAAACACAGGAACACCTTCAGAGGCTCATGGGAAATGAGACTCCAAGATTAGGCAACTAGGTAATGATCACAGGTGGTTTAAATAGGGAGGGTTGCCTGATCATCCAATTAATTATAAGCAACAGGTACTTAAGGTTTCATAAGGGCTGCACATGCGCAGACCCTCAGGATGGCGGACGGCCACGGTTCCTGAACACAGGAGAAATGGCACTCACAGTCCGGTGAGTGAGAGGACCCCCCCTTTTAAAGGTGGGCACAGAACACATGGAACCGGGTTTGTCCGGAAACTTGGAATAAAACTTCTTAAGAAGAGCTGGAGCGTTGAGATCTTCTGCTTTAATCCATGAACGCTCTTCAGGACCAAAGCCCTTCCAATGAACGAGGAAACGAAGAACTCCTCGCAAAATTTTTGCATCTAATATGTGAGTAATCTCAAAGTCCTCCTCTTGATGAGCTTGAACTGCCCGAGGTGCTAAAGGAGGGACCGAGAAACGGTTGATGATAAGAGGTTTGAGCAAAGACACATGGAAGGCATTGGAAATACGAAGGTTCTTAGGTAGAAGTTTGAAACAAACTGGATTTATCACTTGAATGATCCTATATGGACCAATAAAACGAGGAGCGAACTTCATAGATGGGACCTTCAAACGAATATTTTTGGTTGATAACCATACACGATCTCCGATTTTAAGTGGTGGAATAGCCTGTCTCTTTTTATCTGCAAAAGACTTATATCTGGCAGATGTCTTCTTTAAACAGGTTTTGACCTGAGACCAAATATTTTTGAAGGTCTGACAAACAGTCTTTACAGCAGGAACTTGGGTGGGAGGGAGGGCAGGAAATTCCGGAAAAGACGGATGGTGACCGTAAACCACAAAGAATGGCGTTTTAGAAGATGATTCATGATACATGTTGTTATGAGCGAATTCAGCCCATGGAAGCAAATCTACCCAGTTGTCTTGGTTGGCTGAAGAGAACATCCTTATAAAAGTCTCAAGATCTTGATTGACCCTTTCGGTTTGTCCGTTTGATTGAGGAGGGTAGGAGGATGAGAGTGATAATCGGATACCCAAGGTCTTACAAAGAGCCCGCCAGAATCTGGAAACGAATTGCACTCCTCTATCTGAAACAATCTCGGAAGGACATCCATGAATACGGAAAATTTCTTTGATGAAATAATCAGCCAGAGTAGATGAAGAAGGTAAACCGGTCAAAGGAACGAAATGTGCCATCTTCGAAAATCTATCCACCACTACCCAAATAGTATTGCACTTTTTACTAGGAGGAAGATCAGTAACAAAGTCCATACTAATATGGGTCCACGGCTTGGAAGGAATGGGTAGTGGTTGAAGCAAACCCGCTGGAGTTCTGCGGGGAGTCTTAAACTGGGAACACAATTCACAAGCAGCCACAAAATCTTTGACATCTCTCCTCATAGAAGGCCACCAGTAACTTCGAGAAAGAATTTCAAAAGTCTTGCGTTCACCAGAATGTCCAGAAAAACGAGAAGAGTGAAACCACAAAAGGATTTTCTTCCTAAGAGCAGGAGGCACGAGGGTTCTCCCAAATGGTAGCACCTTAGTGGAAGAAGCAGCCAGAGAAACACATTTGGGGTCTAATATAGAGTGGTTAGGACCATCTTCAACGTCTGAGGACGTCACAAAAGCTTGAGATAGGGCGTCTGCTTTTTTATTTTTTGCAGCTGGTTTGAAGGTTATGATTAGTTCAAAATGAGAAAAGAAAAGAGACCATCTTGCTTGACGAGGATTCAAACATTGAGCAGACTGTAAATATGACAAAGTTTTATGATCAGTAAAAATTGTCACAGGATGACGAGCTCCTTCCAACAAATATCTCCATTCCTCTAATGCTACTTTTATAGCCAGCAACTCCTTGTCCCCGATGGTATAATTCTTTTCTGCAGGCAGAAGACCCCGAGAGTAAAAGGCACAAGGATGGAATTTTTGTTGCTACGATCTTTGGGAGAGAATGGCTCCTAAGCCAACATTAGAGGCATCTACCTCTAGGAACAAGGGAAGCGTCACATCAGGCTGTCGAAGAACAGGAGCGGAGAAGAAGGACTCTTTGAGAAACTGGAAAGCTTGAAGGGCCTCAGAGGACCATTGTTTAGTATTGGCCCCTTTACGAGTTAGGGCCACAATAGGAGATGCAATCGAGGAAAAATCTTGAATGAAGCGTCTATAGTAATTGGCAAAACCTAAAAAACGCTGAATTGCACGAAGAGTAGTTGGCTAAGGTCAATGTAATACAGCATTCACCTTTTCTGGATCCATCTGAAGACCAACTCCGGAGACAATATATCCCAGAATGAACATTTTTCTAACTTGCAGAATAATGAATTTTTTCGGAGTCTGGAAAGGACCTCTGCCACATGTTGATGATGAGAAGGCAGGTCCTGAGAAAAGATTAATATGTCGTCCAGATAGACGACGACACAAACATATAACAAGTCCCGGAAGATCTCCTTAATGAAACCCTGGAAAACAGCGGGGGCGTTACATAACCCGAAGGGCATTACTAAATATTCATAATGCCCGTCTCTGGTGTTGAAAGCTGTCTTCCATTCGTCACCGGACCTGATTCGAATTAAATTATAGGCACCACGAAGATCCAACTTGGTAAAGATCTGGGCTCCCTTGATACGATCAAATAACTCAGTAATTAATGGAATGGGATACCGATTTTTGATAGTTATGGCGTTAAGTCCACGGAAATCTATGCAAGGACGTAATGACCCATCCTTCTTTTTTATGAAGAAAAAACCTGCTCCAGCGGGAGAGGTAGAAGGTCGAATAAATCCTCGCTGGAGATTCTCTTTGATGTACTCAGATGTGGCTTGAGTTTCAGGTAACAAAAGTGGATACACACGACCCCTGGGAGGAGTCTTGCCAGGTTGAAGATCAATCGGACAGTCCCACGAACGATGAGGAGGAAGACGTTCAGACTGAAGTTTAACAAATACTTCGGCAAAAGAAGCATACTGAGGAGGATGTCCCGGTGAACAAGGTGAAATGGAGGATTGCTGTATCTTGAGAGGAACGACTTGAGAGAGGCAACGATGATGACACTCAGACCCCCAAGACGTAACTTGAGGAGTATGCCAGTCAATCTGGGGAGAATGACGTTGAAGCCATGGAAGGCCTAATACAATCGGACTGGTAGTAACAGGAAGAATTAAAAATGAAATTTCCTCCTGGTGTAATACACCAATTTGAAGGATTACTGGAGACGTACTCTGGGTGATGAGACCATTAATAATGCGTGATCCATCAATAGCAGTCACAGTAATTGGTATTTTCAAAGTAATCACTGGTAGGGACCATTGATTCACGAGGGATTTAGAAATAAAATTTCCTGCAGCTCCAGAGTCAATAAGTGCTTGGGACATGAAAGATTTGGTAGCAAAGGAAACAGTAACATCAAAAGCACAAACTTTTAATTTCGTAGAACATGGAGAGGACTCCAGGGACCCTAACTTCACCTCTCCAGAACTGGTTAGGGCCTGGCATTTCCCGATTTTTTAGGGCATGAATTGAGCATATGAGTAGAATCAGCACAATAGATACAAAGTCTATTTTTTACTCTTCGGTCCCTCTCCGCTGAAGTTAATTTGGAGCGACCTATCTCCATAGGTACTACCGGAGATGAAACTTGGCGAACTTGAGGACTTGAGTGAAGAGGTGCTTTATATGAAGTTGTTTTTTCAGACTCTCTTTCACGAAATCTCATGTCTACACGATGGCAAAGAGAAATCAAATCTTCTAGAGAAGTAGGTAATTCTTGAGTAGTCAGTGCGTCTTTAATCTTATCAGAAAGCCCCTGCCAGAAGGCGGCAATTAAAGCTTCAAGGTTCCACTGAAGTTCAGAGGCTAATATCCGAAATTGAATGACGTACTGGGCTACAGTACGAGAACCCTGACGTAGACGGAAGATGCTGGATGCAGCGGAAATAACACGACCAGGTTCATCAAATACACTTCGAAATGTGGAAATAAATTTGGCACTATCTTGTAATAATGGATCATTTCTTTCCCACAGAGGGGAAGCCCATGCGAGAGCTTGTCCGGAAAACAAAGAAATGAGATAGGCCACTCTGGAACGATGAGTAGAGAATTGTGAGGTTGAAGCTCAAAATGAACTGAGCATTGATTTAGAAAACCCCTGCATGTTTTGGGGTCTCCATCATATTTTGAAGGAGTAGGCAGGTGTAGCGTGGAAGCAGTAGACACCTGGGATGGCACTGGGGAAACGGATGAAGGCACAGGAGCATCAACAGTAGCTGTGATATTTTGCGCAGAAGTTCCTTGGGAGGCTAACGCCTGGCAACATTGCAGCAATTGTTGTTGGCGAACATCCTGTTGTTCAATACGTGTAACCAGATACTGCAGCATCTCTTTAGCTGTAGGTTCCGATCCTGGGTCTGTCATGGCCTGATCTTACTGTCACGGGCACTAGGAGTCT
This sequence comes from Mixophyes fleayi, assembly GCF_038048845.1. Lineage (NCBI taxonomy): Eukaryota > Metazoa > Chordata > Amphibia > Anura > Limnodynastidae > Mixophyes > Mixophyes fleayi. The sequence continues at coordinate 86,013,952 of NC_134409.1, forward strand.
TTGCCCAGGATATCACCAGATGATGTTCTTACCAGAGTAATATAGCTGGTACTAGGGTCCTCTGGTAGCAGGGTGACAACGGAACAGGAGAATCATCAGATGGTGAGAGAATGCTCAAGGAAAGTCTATGACTAGCAGCGACTGGTAATGACTTAGATGTATGAACACGAGGAACCAGATGGACAAGTAAACGTGAGGAGAGTCAGTGGTCTGCGTACAGCAAGTTGTACCACTGCTATAGTGAGGAGAAATGTCCAGGAGTAGAGAGGAGGTAGTGAAAGTCAGTGGTCTGCGTATAGCAAGTTGTACCACTGTCTACAGTGAAGGAATGGGTTCCAGGTGCAAGTAGGTAACGGGGAAGTCAGTGGTCTGCATACAGCAAGTTGTACCACTGCTTATGTGAGAGGATACTTGAAACTGGTGCCAATGGGAAACAGGAGTCAGTGGTCTGCATTCAGCAAGTTGTACCACTGCTATATATATGTAAGGAGGGGCACGAGGAGATGAATGGAATACAGAGGATACATGGGCGACACCCGGAACTTGATCCCACGATGATAACCACAATACAATAATAACTGACATGCGCTGCTTGAAGTATACAAAGTCACTATAGAAATCCAGGTAATAGGAAACAAAGTCAATAGTAACAATAGCTTCAGTAGATGGAAGACTCCGGAGATGAACACAACACAGTCCAGACGGATATGCAACACAATAGCAAAGTCAATGGAAAGTATGCATACCGCGGTTCAGGAGAGCAGGCTGTCAAGAAGCAGTGCAGGGATACCTGAACGGCTGAACGCCTGCAGGAGGAAAGACCACTGGATGATGGAAGTGGTAATCAGGTTGGTGCAGCGCACGAAAGGTAACCGGTAATCAAAGGAGCAATACTCAGGAAGCAGTAGTAAGTAAAACTGGAAACATGATGAACACGGGAGAGTTGAGGCTGTCTGGTATCCGGCAGTAGTAGCGGACGCAGTGGAGGGGAGACACGCTGAACACAGGAGAGTAGAGGCGGTCTGGAATCCGGCAGCAGTAGCAAATAGGAATCAGTGGAGAGCTGACACGATGAACACAGGAGAGTTGAGACGGTCTGGAACCTGGCAGTAGTAACAGAGGCAGCGGAGAGCAGACAAGCTGAACACAGGAGAGTTGAGGCGGTCTGGAATCCGGCAGCAGTAGCAGATAGGAATCAGCTGAGTGCAGACACGATGAACACAGGAGAGTTGAAGTGGTCTGGAAACCACAATCGTAGTAGACAGGAATCAGCTGGAGCTGAATACACGAGGAAACACAGGAACACCTTCAGAGGCTCATGGGAAATGAGACTCCAAGATCAGGCAACTAGGTAATGATCACAGGTGGTTTAAATAGGGAGGGTTGCCTGATCATCCAATTAATTAAAAGCAACAGGTACTGAAGGTTTCATAAGGGCTGCACATGCGCAGACCCTCAGGATGGCGGACGGCCACGGTTCCTGAACACAGGAGAAATGGCACTCACAGTCCGGTGAGTGACAATTGTTTTGTGAGTTACTGGCCCAGAAGACAAAGGGGATCCATCTACAGTCTCCAGATTTACAGGAGCTTGTTTACTCTTTGATTCAATGCAGTTTTCCTGTGCAAAGATGATATCCATGAAATTGCCACCAGCACCCGAGTCAAGCATAGCCAAACTGCAAATTAAAAGAGACCCAGATGAAAGTGTTATTGGGAGAACAAAATGATTGTTGCGGCAGAGGATCTCCGTTTTCATGAGCCAAGGGATTAAGTGATTGCAAGATGGAACTGGATTGACTACTCTCTTGGGAGTCCATTTGCTTAAAGTCAGTCATAGCGATGGTCTGCCGAATCTTATTTGGGCAAGTGAAGGCATAATGTCCTTGATCACCACAATATAAACAAAGACTCTCCTCCCGACATCTCTGTTTCTCATTAAAACTGAGTGGTTTCCTAATTACATCAATTTGCATTGGTTCGGGAGAGACGCTTGGATCATCTGATGGTGCAGCTTTATACACTGTAGGTCTATTAAACTGATGCAAATTACTGCTCATACCGAAGGCTCTTAATCTTTCATCTTTCCTCTCACTTAGCCTTTGATCAATTCAAATGCACAGCTGAATAAAGTCATCTAGATCATCAGGGGTCTCTACTCTGGCCAGTTCATCCTTAACTTGCTCAGAAAGGCCGCGACGGAACTCGCTTTTTTTTGCAGAATCATTCCATGTGGTGTCTGAAAACAAGCATCGGAATTCAGTGGTATACTCAGCCACCGAACGTCTTCCTTGTCGCAGTCTTATGGAGTTTAGCTTCAGCGGTGGCACATCGGTTAGGATCATCAAAGACTTGCCCCATAGCGGATGTAAAAGATTCCAGGGGGTAAATGTATGAACGTGCGGGTTCTTCAACACCCGCGTGTTCAGCGTGTTCGGCGATTCAATTTCAAGCGGCGCTGCATTGTAAAGGGAAACTTCCCTTTACAATGCAGCGCCGCTTGAAATTTAATCGCCGAACACGCTGAACACGCGGGTGTTGAAGAACCCGCACGTTCATACATTTACCCCCAGATCTTTCAGAATAGAACTGTCTTGCTCAATGTAAGGAGAGACCCAGGCTAGGGCTTCCCCTATCAGGAGATTAATTATGAAGAAGTTCTTCATCTTATCATCTTTGAACTGTGTAGGTATGATGTGAAAATAAATGTTGCACTGGTTTAAGAAGCCTCTGTATAAACGACGATCACCACTGAATTTTGTAGGCAATGGTGGATGCAAAACTTGTGCAGCAGTGGCGTCATAATCTTTTAATTCTGTCTGCAATTGAGCTATTTGTTCCTGCTGAATTTTGACAAGGTTTTCTAGTTCTCTGATCTTGTTCTGAGAAACGCAGGCAAAATCGTTCAAATCCTTTACTTGGTTTTTCAGAGTATTTAGAGCAGCTAATCACGCAGGATCCATTTTTGGGCCTGATTATTCTGTCACAGTCCAGAGATTGGATAGGAGCCCAGTGGCTGGGAGGAAAGGTGGCTAAAAGGAGATGAGATGGAAGGAAGGTCAGACAAGCCGGGTTCGGTACACAGAGAGGCGTAGAGGTCCAAAAGGTTGAGGCAGAAGCGAAGTGGAGGGCAAGCCGAGGTCGGTACACGTGTAGTAGATGCTGGTAGACAGGATCAGCAACAAGAGCAGGAGCTAAATCACAGGCACAGAGCTAAGGCATTCTGGAAGATCAGGAAATCACTGTAACTGATCTAGAACACTGAATAAAGGCAAGGAACTGTCCAGCAGCCAGAATAGCTCAGTCAGCAGAGCAGCAGTCCACAGAGGCAGAAGTCCTGGTTTTGACTCCTGACACAGAGGTACAACATCCTCACCAAGCAGTTCTTCTCCAGGCTCCCCCAAGATAGTGGCTTGGGCAACTGTGTATAATACACTGGGATATACCTCCCCCTGATTAACAGACTGAGCAGCAATTTTTTTAGTGTGTGACAAAAGATATTGCAATTGACATTTTTCAGTATTCAATTGATAACCCTGATCCTGCCACATTTCATTGTCAGTAAGTCCTTGTCGCCCTACCTCGTACTCTGCTTCTTCAAAACTCTGCTGCAGACATTGCATTTGTTCCCAGAGAGGTATGTGGGGACCTAATGTCAGCATCCATTTCGTATAGACATTAAGGGCATTGATGGGATTCTCCTGATCTTTTAAAAGATGTTTGAGGATATTCCTGTGCATGCAGTACAGGTAAAGTACACCCCGGATCTGGCATTCCACTAACAGCTACTACCTACTCATTGTCTCTAGTGGATCTGTAGAAACTGCTAATAGGACAGATTCTATTAGTACATTTGAAGGGGATTCATCAGGCATGTCCCTGTACTGTAACAGTCCATTTCCGTCTTGTTTTTTACTGCTGATTATTGTTGTAATTGTATTTTCCCTTGGCCAGATTCTCCATAGTACAAATCATCATCATCAACATTTATTTATATAGCGCCAGCACATTCCGCAGCGCTTTACAATTGGGAACAAACATTAATAAGACAATACTGGGTAATACATACAGACAGAGAGGTAAGAGAACCCCTGCTCGCAAGCTTACAATCTATAGGACAATGGGAGTTTGAAACACAAGGGCATGTGCTACATTATATTACACTATGGACCAGCTAGAATGCAAGGGTAAAGGTATTGAGTGGGCTCTGTGTGTAGCAATGTTGGTCAGAGGGTTGTTGTCTTGTGTTAGCTGTGTAGAGGTGTTAATAGGGTAATCTAGGGAGATTAAGATGGAGGTTAAGGAATATCATAAGCTTGTCTGAAGAGGTGGGTTTTCAGAGAACGCTTGAAGGTTTGAAGACTAGAGGAAAGTCTTATTGTGCGTTGGAGGGAATTCCACAAAGTGGGTGCAGCCCAAAAAAGTCCTGTAACCGAGAATGGGAGGATGTGATGAGAGTGGAAGAGAGACGCAGGTCTTGTGCAGAATGGAGGTGTCGATTTGGGAGATATTTTGAGACAAGGAAATGTATGTCGGTGCAATTTTGTTGATGGCCTTGTATGTTAGTAGAAGAATTTTATATTGGATTTGTTGAAATACAGGCAACCAATGTTACAAATAACTTCATTTGTAAAATCATCCCATTCTGTTTCATCCCGAAAATTCCAGGCACTCGCTTCCTCATTAAACATTAGGAACACATCTAACAGGTTCTCCAATTTTTTCTGTAGACTGGCTTCTTTCCTCATAATAATCTTTGGGCACTCCTCATCCCAATAATCCAAAATGTGCTGAATTGTGGTGGGGTGGTGCAACACACCCATATCCCCTTCCTGCAGACACTGCCACAGTCCTTCATCCCAGTACATCTTTCTCCTGGTTGTACTGGACTGCTTTAGCCCTTCCTTTTATAACTTTTTCAACACTGGGCTGTGATCTGCTCTCTTGTTCCCACAGCTCACACCCATTTTACTTCCAGAAATTACCTCACTGTGATTTCCCCTCTTTGAGACATGGTTCCATCTTCCGCTCTCCACTTGTGGGGTGCTCCTCCTTTATCAAATCGGCACTTAGGCGGCATCTTCCCTCGCTTAAAGCCCACAATGCTTTTTGTGACACTTTCTACCTTAAAGCCTTTAGGAGTAAGTTCAGGATAATGTGGTAACTAGTTTCTAATGCTAACTGCTTTGCAGAGCCATGGAATGTATCACCTGGGACTGAGTGACCCCACTGCTTGCCACCAAAAATGTGAAGATACCGGGTTTTCTGGTCCAATGCTACCCACTTCACAGTGGCTGGCCACCCACGGGTGACTCACTATGCCAGAGAAGTCTACCCAGTACCCTCTAGGATTCATATAGTCACTCAGGCAAATGCAGTTAGAAAGTAAAGCAATACATTTATTGTAATAAAAACAATCACTAGATTATTATGTACACATAGTAAATAAGTGCCAGGCAGGTTTACCACATCATATGTCCCTTACCCCACTAGCTTAAGGAGTTACAGTAACCTGGCTGTCCAGACTTGACGACCCATGGATCTCTCTCAGCTGCTTATGTAGACTCTAGTAGAGAACGACAACTCAGATTTTGCACCTTTCATGAATGAAATCCCCAAATGAACACCATCTCCCCCCTGGAGTGGCTCCTTATATCTAGGGTCAAATTTCCACAGTGTCTTCCCCTCCCTAGGTGAACTCTTGGGTCTATTCTTCTTAACCATTGGTCAGTGCTGTACTAAGGGGAGTTGGAGAGGGCAGTGAAGATGAGCTGTCCTTCCACAGATCTTACCCTGCTAGATGGCCTTTCTGGAATAGTCTTCTGAGAACAATGTACACTAATTAGTTTAGCCCCGCCAGTATCTTTCAATGTGAACCATACCCATAACCCCCTGGCTTCACTTTAAAGACAATGAATAACAACCTCACTGCCATGTCATCAATATACAATACACAATATACATATTTACACTGAGCTACAATGTCTTCTTAGCCACATGTAATTAGACAATGCAGTTGTAGTCTGGTGAGCTGGGGAACAAAAGCAAGGGCTATAAAAAGTAATTGCTATAATCCACAATATGTGAGAAACTAGAAACAGAATTGTTAGTGTTATCACACTCGTTTCGTCACACAGACCCATATCATATTTGAACACAGACATTAAGGTCTATGCACAAGCCCTTGCTGAGCACCTCAATTCTGTATTGCCCCATCTGGTCCACAAAAATGAGGTGGGCTTTATACCGGGACGTCAGGCGCGGGACTATACCAGAAAAACCATCAGCCTCATTCATTATATCAACTCGGCCTGAACACTGACCTTGCTGCTTTCCCTGGATGCAGAGAAGGCCTTCGACCGAATTAGTTGGCCCTTTTATGCTGTAAACTTTTAGAAAATTTGGCTTTGATGGTACCTTTCTTCAGGGAATCCAGGCGCTGTATTCAGGTCTCTCTGCCAGGGTTTCGGTGAATGAGGTAAACTCATCCCCGATCTCAGTTACCAATGGCACTCATCAGGTTTGCCCCTTGTCACCCTTGATCTTTACCCATGATTGAGACATTGGCAGGCAAAATTCTTTTTTCGGCAGAGAAAAAAGGGGGTATAACCGCACTAGATTTAAAACCAAATGTCCTAATATTAGATTAATATTGTATAATTAATAATACTATATAATCCATCCTTCAGCAAAATAGCTGAATGGTGCACCCTATAACCTGAATACAATAGTAGCAAAGGAGAGACAGAAAAGAAGTTATATAACAGGGCACTCCTGGATAATAGGCAATGGAGAAGTAAATTAATATAAAAATTCTTTATTGATATGTATTAAAAATTGTAACATCCTAACAGACAGAAAAGCTATGCGAAATATTAAAAGAAAAAACAAGGACAGTGAATGAATGATAAAATTTAGACTGCAATTTTTATCATTCACTGTCCTTGTTTTTTCTTTAAATATTTCTACACTGTCTACACTGTGTTGCTATTCCACGGGCTATATTGCTCAAGCTGCATCTGTCTCCACTGTGTTGCTGTTCCACGGGCTATTCTGCTCAAGCTATTCCTGTCTCCGCTGTGTTGCTGTTCCACGGGCTATACTGCTCAAGTTGCACCTGTCTCCGCTGTGTTGCTGTTCCATGGGCTATACTACTCAAGCTGCACCTGTCTCCACTGTATTGCCATTCCATGGGCTGGACCGCTTAAGCTACACTGTGTCTCCGCTGTGTCGCTGCTACACGGGCTGTGCCGCTCAAGCTACTTCTGATGCTGCTGTGTTATCACTTTGCGGGCTGAACTACTCAAGCTACACCTGTCTCCGCTGGGTCACAGCTCTCCAGGCTTCTCTGCTCAAATCGCTCCAACTCCTACTGTCGTGCTGCCTGGCTCATCTACTCTGCATCCGTCTCTGTGATTCGGTTGCATTACAGGTCGTAGTATTCAAGCTGCTTAATCTCATCTACTTATGTTGGCTGAACCGTTCCTACTGCACTGTTATCCATGTACATAGTTCTACTACATGGTATTCTACTTTGGCTGCACTTAACGTGATTACTTTGATGGATGGACTGTTACCACTCTTATCGTGCTGCCATATTTGTGGTTCCAAATACCTAAGCTGCAATTGTCATTACCATACTGCTGCTGGACTGTTCATGCTATTATTACTATTGAATATGCCGTTATAGTACTAACCCGTATTCCTTCTTGTTACGCTGCTAGTGGAATGGTTCACATTGCCATTTGATTTCCTTGTGTCAATACACCAAGACTGTTCTGTTCAACCTCTATTCATCATAAAACCGCTGATTGTATTGTTCATCCTGCATCTGTCTTCACTCCACTATTTGGTCTTAGAACTTACATCTCAACATCACCTGTGTGTCTATATACCATTTACAAGCCACTCACCTGGGACCTTGCCTAACACTCCTAGTAGGGACCGCGACCTGCGGGCGAACGCCGCTAAACCCAAGTCACCTTGCGGTGACCCCTGGTGAAGACCATTCGTCCGCTAGACTCCGCACCCTGCTAGGAGTTACATCTAGTTGGGCAGATCCAAGAGTCCAGAGTACCAAACCATGACAATTGCTTTTCATCTGAGCCAAGCTGTGGCCTGGTTTACGAAAACTAATAGCCCTCAGTAGATTGACCTCCTGTTGCCGCATTCCGTTTTTGGGATCAGTTCTGGGGGTCCCAGCGGGAGAAAGGCCTTTATCTTTGAGATTGCACCTGGTTGCACTCTTCACCTGTAGGATATGGGACTACTGTAAGCACCAATTTGAGACTACATCCAATCTCTCCCCATAACACCTCTCTGGGACAACCCTGCCTTCATCCTAGGGCAATGCCTTTCTTGGTTTAGGGTCTGGTGGGAGAAGGGTATCAGATTGGTGGGAGACATATTGCCCACTGATCAGTGTATTACAATGTCACTCCTGTAAGAAATATTTGACTTCCCAACAGTTAGCCCGTTTGCTTATCTTCAAGTAAGACACTATGTCTACTCCTTCCCTAAGTCTACTATTAGGAGACCCTTAACTTCCCTAGAATCTGTGTGAATTTCCCTTTGCAAGAGGGTATCATTTCCAATTTACATAATCTGCTCACATCCTACAGGTAATTCATGAACAACGGTGGGAGGTTGATTTGGGTAGTCCGCCAGATGAGGGCAACACTTGGGCAACAATTAGGGGAAGGGTCTCCAAGACCTCTATTTCCTGTCTCCTTAAGGAATATGCATATAAAATGCATATTTTCAGCTGGGTAGGAACCTGGTCCCTACCGGGCTGAAAATGATCTATGGGTCCACTTCCAACTTTTTTGTAGGGGCTGTAGGGAACAGGGGTCCTTTTTCCACATTTTGTAGACTTGCCCAAAAATCGTTTCATTCTGGATGATTTGGCCGCTGTGATTAGTGAGGTCACCACGGTCCAAGTTCCCAAATGCCCATGGTCCTTCTCCTGGGTTCTCCTATAGGGATCCTAGATAAGTACCCAGATGAATTGTCTGTCAAGATACTTAACACTGCTAGATGCCTGGTTGCAAAACACTGAAAAAACCTAGAACCTCCTTCAGACAGCAACTCCACAAAAACGCCTGTTTTTTGACAACTATGGAAAAAATGTCAGCATACATAAATAAGAAAACCAACAGATTCTCTCAAATTTGGGGTGATTGGTTCATTTACAATTACCCCTGTAGCCAGGGCCACCATCAGGGGGGTACGGGGGGTACGGGGGGTACTGTTGTACTGGGCCCGGTCTCACCAGGGGGCCCGGTACAACAGCTCAGCAAAGACTTACCTGGGGCCCGCCGCTGGTCTCCGCTATTCTGTCCGTCACAGGCAGAGCACATGATCGCAGGGGGAATGAATCCTCCACCCCTGCGAACGGATCCTGGTGACTGGCTGTCACAGTGACAGCCAGGCTGAAGACAGAATAGCGGAGACCAGCGGCGGGCCCCAGGTAAGTATGTGTTGCTCACAGGGGGTGGCGCTCATGGGGGGGGGCTGCTCAGGGGGGGCCTGGGTGGCACTGGGGCCCGTACTGGGCCTGATTTTTTCTGAAGGCGGCCCTGCCTGTAGCCCTGCCCCACAGCCTGACCAAGCTCAAAATATTTCAGCTCGCTTCCTAAGAATAGAGTTGAGTAGACCAAATCAATTCTATTATCTTTATCATTATTAGGTAGGATAACAAAAGATAACTGACCCGGGGTTCCAGGTATGGTCTCGTCACCACCTCCTCTCCTTTCTTCCCCTTCATCCCTTCACTATTGCATACACTTATATAATATTGTATGGATCATTCAGACTGCTTATCTGCTCTCGACTGGTAACAAAAGTCAACCTTTGTACAAAATGTATTTGCTCCATCCGAGATGGCATAATTTCCTTAAGCAACTATCAAGTTATCACTTGTGTTTGCCTGCTTGTGGTCATGTGGAATATTTGTGTATTGCAGACAAAAAACTATAAATAAAGTCTTATTGGGGGGGCTATAAAATTAATATTCCATATTAATAAGATAGTCAGTGCCAAAATATTAAATAAGTGGATTTTCTTTTTTTAAAAAAAAAAAAAGTTTTCAAATGCAAAATATTTATTATGCTGTAATTAATGTCTACTGTAAGTAAAATATTTTTTTCAGTTGCTTCTGATTGCAGACACTTGTCCTAGCATGCATATTCAGCCGTCATCACTAGTAAACGCCAGTTAGGCTACAGTAATGGGCAAAAGTTTTGAGAATGACACAAGTATTGGTTTTTACAAAGTTTGCTGCTTCAGTGTTTTTAAACCATTTTGTCAGATGTTGCTATAGTATACTGAAGTAAAATTACAAGAATTTCATAAGTATCAAAGGCTTTTATTGACAATTACATTAAGTTTATGCAGAGTCAATATTTGCAGTGTTGACCCTTCTTTTTGAAGACCTCTGCAATTCGCCCTGGCATGCTGTCAACCAACTTTTGGGCCACATACTGACTGATGGCCGCCCATTCTTGCATAATCAATGCTTGGAGTTTGTCAGAATTTGTGGGTTTTTCTTTTATCCACCTGCCTCTTGAGGATTTACCTCAAGTTCTCAATGGGATTAAGGTCTGGGAAGTTTCCTGGTCATGGACCCAAAATTTTGATGTCTTGATGCCCGAACCACTTAGATATCACTTTTGCCTTATGGCAAGGTGCTCTATCATGCTGAAAAAGACATTGATTGTCACCAAACTGTTCTTGGATGGTTGGGAGAAGTTGCTCTTGGAGGATGTTTTGGTACTAATCTTTATTCATGACTGTGTTCTTAGGCAAAATTGTGAGTGAGCCCACTCCCTTGACTGAGAAGCAACGCCCACACATGAATAGTCTCAAGATGATTTACTGTTGGCATGACACAGGACTGGTGGTAGCGTTCAACTTTACTTCTCCAGACAAGGGTTTTTCCAGATGCCCCAAACAATCTGAAAGGATTCATCAGCGAAAACAACTTTATCCCAGTCCTCAGCAGTCCAATCTCTGTACCATTTGCAGAATATCAGTCTGTCCCTCATTTTCCTGAAAATAAGTGGCTTGTTTACTGACCTTCTTGACAACAGGTCATCCTCCAAAAGTCTTCACCTTACTGCTTGCTCCTTTGACTTGCAACAAACTTGGGAGCCTTACTGTCATATTACCCCTCATTAAAATGTATGTTTTATAGCAATTTATTGGCATTTGATTTTGTGTTGAGATGTGGCTGTTATTGTAACTCAATCAGCATGACAGAGTGATCTCCAGCCTTGTCAACACTCTCACCTGTATTAATGAGAGAATCACTGACCTGATGTCAGCTTGTCCTTTTGAGGCAGGGCTGAAATGCAGTAAAAATGTTGTTTTCGGGATAAAGTGCTTTGTCATTGCAAAGAGGGACTTTGAAATTAATTGCAGTTCATCTGATCATCCTTCATGACATTCTGAAATATATTCAAATTGTCATAATTAAAACTGAGGCAGCAAACTTTGTGAAAATTAATATTTGTCTTCTTCTCAAAACTTTTGTCCATTACTGTAGACCTGGGAGTCTAAGGTGTATAGATGTATATGTCAATATAATGATATGTTAGTATAAACTTGAATGAGTGATCCTGCATTTGAGCAGGGAAAAGAGTTTTGATAAGTTTAAATAACAATATAAATAGCTTATGGCCAGGAAGCAAACAATAAACACAGAAATAAAAAGCATGCATATATCAAATGTCCAGATGACATAAATGGATACAATAAAAAAGATAAATGTTTCCAAATGACACAATGGCACAGATGAAAGTCCACTAAGCTAAATCTGTAAACCAAAGGGTTAATGTTTTTAAAAAGTCAATACTCTTACTTTGTGAATGAGTCTGCAGGTCTTGAGGAAAAATGAAAAGGAATTTGTATTTACCTATTAATCCCGAGAGGCTGTCTGTCTACAGTTCCCAAGAGAAGTCCTTGGTCCAATTTATATAGAATTCAGGAAGTTTAATTTACAAATCTCTGGACGTAGGTACAATCATATAGATCTAGTGAAGATTGTTATCCAGTCGCGTCCAGTTTTAGCATAATAAAGGCCACAGTGTTTGTTTCTTGACCATATGTGAATACGCATGTAAACATATGAAGTTGAGTAATAGTGTAGCTGGACATGTCATATTCAATTTTCACCAGACAATAAGGGCCTAAATCAAAGTCTACATTCAGACCCTTAGGTGAGAGGGTGCCCAAATTGACTATCCACAGGGTCTCCTTTTTTGATATTTTTCCCAAATAATCCCCCCTCTCAAATTTTTGCGGACTTTTTTTATTCCCACAAATTATAATAGAGGCTATGATTATGGAACTTAGATAAATGTTATGGGACACTGTGGGTTTCTAGATAATTTCTGATGTTTCTCAAATGTTCCACAATTCTTGTATGGAGACTCCTGAAAGTGCGCCCTACATATTGTAGGCTGCACGGACACGCTATCCGATAGACCACCAATATCGGATAGCGATATCACATATTTGAACTTTTATTTTGTACTCTCGGCCTGTCGTGTGGGATCTGAAGTAGTTTGTAGGTAAGGTTTTTGTCTGCCCAGTTGTTTTACATGCCAAGCAACGATTACAGTGCTAGAAACCACCTGTCACATTGTCTGATGTTAGTATAGACCTCAAAGCCTACTCAGGTGATGTCTACCCTCTGAGAGATGTGGAGTATAATAAAAAGAGAGGTATTCACCAGGAATCCCCGCAAGGTGATATGGGCTTGACTGCTCTCTAACCGCAGGTCGCTGTGCTCTAGGGGGCACAGAGCAGGCTACGGACAACCAGGATACAATGGAGATGAGAAGCTGAACTGGAGTTTCTCAGCGTTTATCTTCCGTTCGGTCTCCGTCTTCTTTCTCTCTGTACATAAGCCCAGAGACCTTTACCAGCTTTTCCTACCTATAGCTGAAGATAACATTCCACATACAAATAATCTCCCTGGGGCTTTAGATCACATAACAGTCAACCTGGGACACATATACCTGCCATCTGCCACTTTCCCATTGCTTCTGTCACAATATATATATAATAGGTGATGTATTGTTCTACATACTTAACAGTAATTAACATATCTAAACAAATTATAAAACACTTTAATATAGTTGTCCTTTCAATAGAAATAAATGTGTACAAATATTTAAAAAAATAGAAAATATATTGAATTTTGAATGAATCATTTTTGAAATATTCTTTATTACTTACTCTCAATAATGAGGTTTAAAGCAGATGGATCTTCAAAGTTTACCAACATCCCTGAAATAAATAATAACAAACAGATGACAAAACATAAAATCTAGTAGGAAAATGTTCATAAAACAATGTGAACACAGTCCATGAATTTACTCTTTGTCTTATTGTGATCACATCTTTAAAATCATAAAATGTGTATACTTCATTAAAAGAGCAATATTATAGACATTTATATCACACATTTGCCATTACCGACATCCATCAATATATAATGTCTCCTTGGTGACCTGCCAGGAGAATGTATGTGAAAGTCACCAATTCTATAGCTGACATAGAGAACATATGTTTTGAAAGTTGTTTCATATTACCCTCTTTAAAATTTCTGTTTTATAGTAAATATTTGGTTCATTCAAGATGTAATTTTTTTAAGCAATTTATTGGCATTTGATTTTGTGTTGGAATGTGGCTGTGTTGACCGTCACAAACCAGGACACCCACAGGCTATTTACCATCAGTGCTGAGAAAGTAGAACATATTTTCACACCCAGGCAAATATCTGGATAAAATATGCATTAGGTTTATTAATACAAAAACATCAACAGCAAATTATAGCACTTTCAATAAATAGTTAAAAAAGTCATACTACTGCAAATGGGACATAGATCACACAAGGGGTACAAATGTAACACTATACCATATTCTATCAGGAACCTTGGGGTGTTAATTCCAGGATGGCCCCTATGCTGCTGGCGATGCAGTGATCTTGCATCACTGTCACTACGCCTTTGGCAAATACATTAATCCACAAGACCTGCAGAGATTTCAGAAAAAGGAAGAGGACTTACAGTTCATCTGTAGCACCCTAACCTACACTCCAGCTAGAGCCATAACGCCAGCCCTGACATTCAGATCTTTCAGGTTACAGCATGCACTTTTTATATAGTCCCCAATCCAGTCTGGGTATGGCTACAGCTCTTTAACAGACATATTGAACTTAACATAAAGACACAATATATATATACACACATTCATATTTAATATCTATATGGGCATGCATAACTGGGCAGCAGGAGGAGCTACTAAGTATACTGATAGTCCACTTTGTGAGAAATGAGGCACAACAAGGGTGGTGTCAAATTAAAACCTTGTTTCCTCACACTGACCTATTATCTGTCTGAAGCCCAATGAAAGCCCTTAAGTATGTTTAGATTCAAGAGCTGTGAACATGGCTTTGCAAATGCCAGAAGGGCCGATGGTCAGAAGGGCCGGTCTGATCTGTCAACTGGGGGCACTATTGGGGCATAGTAACAACAGGAGGCACTTTTGTGGCACAATATCAACTGGGGGCACTTTTGTGGCATAATATCAATTGGGGGCACTCTTGTGGCATATCAACTGGGGCACTATTGGGGCATAGTATCAACTTGGGGCACTATTGGGGCATAATATCAAGTGGGGGCACTATTGTGGCATCGTATCAACTGGGGGCACTTTTGTGGCATAATATCAACTGGGGGCACTTTTGTGGCATAATATCAACTGGGGGCAATTTTGTGGCATAATATCAACTGGGGGCACTACTGTGTGGTAAAATATGATTTTGGGGCACTAGTGTGTGATAAAATATGATTTTGGGGCACTACTGTGTGATAAAATATGATTTTGGGGCACTACTGTGTGGTAAAATATGATTTTGGGGCACTACTGTGTGGTAAAATATGATTTTGGGGCACTACTGTGTGGCATAATATCAATTGGGGGCATGTACTCAGGCATGAGGGAAGGAGGAGAATGTTAATATAATGTGGGAGGCAGGCTATTAATTTAATGGTGGAGTTTAGGTGGGGGCTAATTATTTAATTTGTGCTATTTTATTTGTAGGGTGATGTGGGTTAATTTAATATTAGGGGCTAGCAATTTAAGATAGGGTGATTGGACCTTTCAATTAATAGTCCCCAAACCACCCCAGCATTAAATTAAAGTGGGGCTGTTTGCTGTTTGGGAAAAAGATATGAATTTAATGGCAGTGATGGTTGCGGGAAATAGCATTTACAATTAATAAATAAACCTATTTCCCTCCCTCCAAACAATCCCAGCCATAAATGAAATAGCATTTACGTTTTTATACCTATTTCATTTATGGCTGGGATTGTTTGGAGGGAGGGAAATAGGTTTATTTATCAGCAGCAGCAGCTATTTATATTAAATGTAAATACTAGTATTTTAATGTTGGGACTGGATGGAGGCCTAATTATAAAACAGGGTTGTATTGATTAAACACCAGGGCTGGTTGGAGTTTTCTAAATTACATGTACCCATTTTTGTTCCAAATAGGGCCTCCAACATTCCAGTATCCAGACAAGCAGCAACTGAACTAAAGACACCAGGAGACATAGGTGGTGAAAGTAACAAGACAGGTAGGAGAGAGCAGGACAGTCTGCCAACTGTCCTGAATCTGGTGGGGAAGTCCCGAATTTTGGTGACTGTCTCGTTTAGTGAGATTTAATCCGACTACAAGGACAGTTGGGAGGTATGTCCCACTTCACACTGTACTGCTTGTTAAGGCAGAGCTGTGTGCAACTAACAGTATTGCACACAGTATTGCCTGTGTATTTGTCTAAAATTTTTCTAAAATGATAGCCATGTTACATAATAAGGGCTTCCTGTCTTAAAAACCCCAGGCTCCCCAAGTGTTAATCCAGCTCTGGTTAGCAGGAGGGAGCGGATAGCTGCTCCAAGTTTCTGGATAGGACACAGCCTGCAGAGCAAGCCGAGGAGCTCTAGGTCTCACAAGATTTGGTAATCTTGTGAGACTAAAAGCTTCCCTGCTCACTCTACAGGAAGTTCCCACCCTGATGATGTCAGCAGCACCAGAAGCATAGATAAGTACAGTGGGCTGGGGGTGTCATAATGTGCCTCGGGGGATGGCGTGATAAATGTAATGTTTTATTTTAATGTATGTATCATTGCCCCATGTGGCCACACCCACAACACAATGTGGTCACGCCTTTTTTGGTGCTGCCGCGCAGGCCCACCTCGGTTTCTTTCCGCTGGAACTAAGGTGGGCCTGTGGACTGTAAATGCCAGGGCTGATTTTTAGTCCCAGTCCGGCCCTGGTGGTGCTCCCCTTTTCTTCTTTAGTTCATGCCAAGATCCGAAATGCCCTCATTTTTTATGACAAATGGTGCTCTAAACATAATGGGTTAACTAGCGGTGCTGTGTACCAAAGTGCAAAACTTTATAAATATGTTTAATAGTATAGATGGATAATATAAATGTTTAAAGGTAATGTGTCAGAGAAGTTAATGTATGGCACTGCAGCACCAGAAGGGAAAAAATATCATTGTATAAATTTATTTCTATTAGTGGCACAATGTGCCTGCTGTATAACATTGTAAATGTATTGATTTCTGAGGTTGTATGCCATTTTGGAGGCAATTTATTTCTGTAACATTTTTGAAGAAAGGTAATCCAATGTTAATTAAGCATTTGATCTGAGAGTGACCAACACAGCCTTTTAGGTTAAATGCACTGCAGGCTGCTGTCATCCTTTGTATCCTCAGGGCCTGATTCATTAGCGATCTTATCTTGTGCGGAAGTTGCGATGAGTATTTTAAGATCAAACGGGGAGATAAGATATTTGCAATTCAATAAGGAACTGAAAGTTCAAATACACGCCCGCATTCAGTCCTTTACGCAACGTAATATAAGATGCAACGGATCTTAAGCAATTAGTTCATCTTAAGATCCGCTTCTGAACTTCCACTTATTTAAACATAAGAAAGTGCTACATAACAGCAAATGTGGGAGGTGCGAAGTTTGTTTACAATTGTTAAAACACAATCGGAGTGTATTTATGCAATACAGTTGTAACCACATTATTTGTTTTAACACTTACATGTTTAGAGAACCTGGAACAAATAACTTTGAAATGTTTTTAATTAGCTAAATCAATAGACCTTCTTATTCATCTACATGAAAGATCTTGTAATGTGTTTGTGCTTGAGTTGAACTGAGGGCCTGTGGATGCAAATGCATCTAATTCGCTAGCATAAATATATATGCATATTAATATTAAGAAATAATATATGCCCAAAAATTGTATCCTGACCATTCCAAAATGCGTAGCGTACTCTTCCATAATCGATACATAGGAGAATACATACAATCTCCACACAGAAAAAATAGCGTGAGGCAGGAATCGAACTCCTGACTCCATTGTTGGAAGGTGGATTGGTTAACCACTAAGGAAGTGTTCATTGAGAAAAAAGAGCAAGAAGCTCACCAATACAGCATGTGTGCTACAGATGTAAGAGCTAGATCATAGGACTTCAAGAATAAAAACAACACAACACAGCCACTCTTCCTTATTACTCAAAAATAAATGCCAGTTAACATCTGCACGGGTACCTTAGTGGCAGAGACGGATTTAGACCACATGGGGCCCTAGGCAAGATACTTGTTTGGGGCCCCCTCCCTGGCAAAAAAACCATAGCACTATAGTTTTTTAGCATAACATATACCCCTATTCAGGGGCTGGCTGGAAGACTTTAGCCCGGGGGTGCAAGGATATAGCACTGGCCCATAAGTAGCGGCCCATTTTTAAAGGTTGGTCTCACCACTAGCCCTGGGAGGGCCCTCTGGGAACCACTGGGCCCTAGGCAATTGCCTAGGTTGGCTAATGGTAAATATGGCCCTGCTTAGTGGGTAGCACTTCTGTCTCACAACACTGGCATCATGAGTTTGAATACCAAACATGATCTTAGCATCTGTGTGCAACTTGTGGACTTAATCATTAATGAAAGGAGCACAAAAGGAAATTTGGCCAAACCAGCTTTTCTTGTTTATTTTGCAACGTCTAGAATTAGAATAGTATTTAAAGTTGTTTGTTTTCATGTAACACACAAACACTTGATAGCTTCGTTTTCAAACGTGATCTATTACATGCTCTACCACAATGATAAATCTGTCCTCCTATTTTAGATGCATCTCCCCCTCAAATGCCACTTTCTTAGGACAAAGTGCATTTTGAATTTATTACAATATTTTACTTTCAAAATGGATGATGCCCCACAAGTCACATTCATGTTATTATGTGCATGCTGACATCTATTACTATGAATGGCCTAAGGCTTAGAGGGGGGTGGCTTGATATTTAGCGGACTTTCTTGGACTAAAATGCAACATTGTCTTGAATCCTTGTTTTTCTCCATCTATGGCTTGTATGTGTTATGCTATGTATTCAGCTTTACAAAACATCAATGCAGACCACAGTGGATCAGCATGGTGGTTTAGTCGCTCGCTCTACTGCCTTAGAGCACTGGGCCCATGAGTTCAATTCCCAAACATTCTCTTATATGTGTGTAGTTTGTATGTTCTCTTCCATGTTTGTGTGGGTTTACTTTGACATTCTAAGTTGATGTACGCTGTTTTTTTTCAAATATTAATCTAACCTCATATTTAGCATTTACCTCCCCCTTCAATGCCAGATGGTTTTGTGAAAGTTTTAATTTGGTTTGCCATTTGGCATATACCTTTCTTAATGATTCAGGCGCCCAGGGCACCTTATGTGTATGATATTACTATGAATGGACTACCTTTTGTAGGGGGGGTGTTGTTGGTTGAGGGCCCCGGGTGTTTTTTTGGAATTGCAATTAGAAACTTGCAACCTTTTTTTCATCATCTCCTGCTTGTATGTTATTTCCCCGTCTTCTAAACAAAAACACTGCAGCCAACACTGGCTCTGCACCGTGGCTTAGTGTGTAGCACCTCTGCTTTCCAGTGCTGGGCTCATGAGTTTGTTTCCTGCCCATTGCCTTATGTGTGTGGAGCTAGTGTTCTCCCCATGTTAGTGTGGCTTTCCTCCCAAAATCCAAAGACATACTAGTAGTTTTCTGGTTCTGGGCGCTTGTAAAGAAAAGATATATCAATTTAATATGGATAGGTCCACAATACGCTCCGGCCGGAACGAGACAGCTTAGATGTGTTAAACAATTAACATGCATCAATTGACACTGCTGAAAACAATGATAATGGTAAAAAACACTACAAACTCAGTGTGATTGCAAATATGGTTAGAGTGCATTTGCAAGCTACTAAAATATGAAATGACAATTGATATGAACCGCAAAAAGAAAATGTAAGGAAATATAATGTCCAGAGTTGTAAAATAAAAAAAATAAATAAAAAAAATAAAAATAAAAATGTTGGTGATGATGAAAAATGCAAGCAAAAATGAAATTGGTAGCCGTTACTCACATGAAGCAGGGATGTCTGGCTGTCTATAATGCAGACAGGCACTTAGTAGCGGTCCCAGAGTCTGTGCTGATGAGGTTAGATATAATGTTGATTTCAATGATAAAAAGCACCCAGCAGAATGCCAATTATTAAAACAAGAATGAGGAAGAAAGTTCTTCTAGTTCCTAAAAGGAAATCCTCTCCTTCTTGTTGAAAGAAAAAATGATCCCGCTCAAATAGCGTGTGCACGCTGCGGGATATCTCCGTGTTGAGATTAAATGTATGGATATCAAAATGCCTCCAATAATGGACAGGTACCCAGCAGAATATAGGTGGCGATGATCCAAATGTAGTCCTCCTAATCCCCAACGTAGTCTCTCTCTTTCTCATAAAGTTGAGGCTAAACAGGGGAATCGGTAGTGCCGCTGTGGATGAGCGCATACACGCTACAGGCTGGTCTCCGATGTGGGTGTAGTCCTCCTAATCCCCAAACGTAGTCTCTCTCTTTCTCATAAAGTTGAGGCTAAACAGGGGAAGCGGTAGTGCCGCTGCGGATGAGCGCATACACGCTACAGGCTGGTCTCCGATGTGAATGTCTGTATATGGTAATGTAAGATGCTAGCATGCTAGTAAGTTGAATAAAACTGAGTTGAGGGACAGTCCCCAACGCGTTTCGCCCGGTGGCAATGGCCAGTGGGTTTCCTCAGGGATAGTAATGTCCAACTGGTCTTCCTAGCCAGTTTTTAAAGAGATCCGGATGTGCCAATCAGCCAAGAGGCAATGGAGTAATTAAGTAATTAGTGAATAAATCTGAGTACTGGTGATTGCACAACAATCCAACAGGCATGATGGAAAAAAACAAAAGAAAACAATAGTGCACTAGTTGCAAAACAAAAAAGAGCATGTTTGAACATATATAGAAAAATAGATCTAGTTGCATAAATATTAATGGGTGATATACATGGTATATATATGAAATGAACAAAAATAAATAAATTGGTTCAATGGAGGATACTATGAGCAGGTTCGCGGGACTGCGATGGGCGCGAAGTTCGCGCCCAGTTACGCGAACCTGTTCATGGCCCATTGGGAAAATCTTACCATTTGACATAACAACCCATATAGTTCACACATTCTTGGATGGTACAGATACATAGACGATGTGCTATGTATATGGACCGGTAATGTGGACACACTCCAAGAATTTCTTAAATATCTAAATACGAACGATCTCAACCTCAAATTTACCGCTCAGTTTAGTGATACCAGAGTTGAGTTTTTAGATTTGGACATTTCTATCGTCGACAATTGTATACAAACTAAAACTTATCTGAAACCTGTAGATTGTAATTCGTACATCCCAGCATCTAGTGGACATTTGAAGAGATGGCTCACTAATATACCAAAAGGACAGTTCTCTCGAATCAGACGGAATTGCTCTAATCTGGCACTATATGAGGAACAATCTGAGGTTTTGAAGACTAGATTCCTTGAAAGAGCGTATAATGATGTTGAAATACATAAAGCATTCAAACAAGTTAGAGACACGGACAGAGCTACCTTACTTCCATCAAAAGTAAATAAGGACATTTCAAATCCTTTACCACCGGCCCTCATCACAAAATACAATTCCAATCATAAAGAACTTGAAAGAATTGTAAGAAAGCATTGGCACATATTACGCATGGATGAGCATCTGAAGGACATCCTTCCCGGACATCCAAGGATCATTTATAGAAAATCAGATTCGCTTAACACTAAGCTCGTCAAGTGCTGCATTCCAAAAACAGCTGCAGAAAAATGCCAACAGAGTTGGCTGGAAGAGAAAAGTGGGGGCTTTTATTATTGCAATAGGTGCCATGCTTGCAAAACTATTAATCATAAGGGAACAAAGCCCATCACCAACTTCCACTCTCATACCACAGGTGACTCCTTTCAGATCAAAACCAAAATCACCTGTGATACTATGGGTGTGGTTTATCTGTTGGAGTGCCCGTGTGGACTACAATATGTAGGGCGTACTATCCGGAAACTTCATGTTAGAATTTCAGAGCACCTTCGCAACATCACCAATCAGTTAGATAATCATACCGTATCATCTCATTTTCTTAAACATCATAACCACGACCACACTAAACTTCAGTTTTTAGGAATATGTAAAGTTCATAAACCTTGGAGAGGTGGAGATTTCATTTCCCTCATTTCAAAAGAAGAGGCGAGATGGATTTTTAATCTTAAAACCCTGATCCCAAAAGGATTGAATGTGGATTTTGACCTGGGTTATTTTATCCACTCATAATGTATCCACTATATTTGTCCTTATACACATTGATACAATGGGAATAATATGCCAGCTATACCATATTCCCACTTTATTTTTATACTTATACTTGTTTTTATTTTTATTTTCATTTTTATAATTATTTTTATTTATTTTTTCAATTGTTTTATTTTTATTTAATTTATTTATTTATTTTATTATTTTTTTATTTTATTTTATTTTTTATTATATTTTTTTTTTATATATTTTTTTATAATTTTTATTTTTATTTTATTTTTTTTTTTTTATTTATTTAATTTAATTTTTTTTTTTTTTTATTTATTTTTGTTCATTTCATATATATACCATGTATATCACCCATTAATATTTATGCAACTAGATCTATTTATATATATTTTTCTATATATGTTCAAACATGCTCTTTTTTGTTTTGCAACTAGTGCACTATTGTTTTCTTTTGTTTTTTTCCATCATGCCTGTTGGATTGTTGTGCAATCACCAGTACTCAGATTTATTCACTAATTACTTAATTACTCCATTGCCTCTTGGCTGATTGGCACATCCGGATCTCTTTAAAAACTGGCTAGGAAGACCAGTTGGACATTACTATCCCTGAGGAAGCCCACTGGCCATTGCCACCGGGCGAAACGCGTTGGGGACTGTCCCTCAACTCAGTTTTATTCAACTTACTAGCATGCTAGCATCTTACATTACCATATACAGACATTCACATCGGAGACCAGCCTGTAGCGTGTATGCGCTCATCCGCAGCGGCACTACCGCTTCCCCTGTTTAGCCTCAACTTTATGAGAAAGAGAGAGACTACGTTTGGAGATTAGGAGGACTACACCCACATCGGAGACCAGCCTGTAGCGTGTATGCGCTCATCCGCAGCGGCACTACCGATTCCCCTGTTTAGCCTCAACTTTATGAGAAAGAGAGAGACTACGTTGGGGATTAGGAGGACTACATTTGGATCATCGCCACCTATATTCTGCTGGGTACCTGTCCATTATTGGAGGTATTTTGATATCCATACATTTAATCTCAACACGGAGATATCCCGCAGCGTGCACACGCTATTTGAGCGGGATCATTTTTTCTTTCAACAAGAAGGAGAGGATTTCCTTTTAGGAACTAGAAGAACTTTCTTCCTCATTCTTGTTTTAATAATTGGCATTCTGCTGGGTGCTTTTTATCATTGAAATCAACATTATATCTAACCTCATCAGCACAGACTCTGGGACCGCTACTAAGTGCCTGTCTGCATTATAGACAGCCAGACATCCCTGCTTCATGTGAGTAACGGCTACCAATTTCATTTTTGCTTGCATTTTTCATCATCACCAACATTTTTATTTTTTTTATTTTATTTTACAACTCTGGACATTATATTTCCTTACATTTTCTTTTTGCGGTTCATATCAATTGTCATTTCATATTTTAGTAGCTTGCAAGTGCACTCTAACCATATTTGCAATCACATTGAGTTTGTAGTGTTTTTTACCATTATCATTGTTTTCAGCAGTGTCAATTGATGCATGTTAATTGTTTAACACATCTAAGCTGTCTCGTTCCGGCCGGAGCGTATTGTGGACCTATCCATATTAAATTGATATATCTTTTCTTTACAAGCGCCCAGAACCTGACTATTTTTATACGTATCTAACATTGTTGGGAGTTTAGGGGTCCCCCATACACTCTCAGGTTCGCATTTGGCTGCTTCATATATTTGGAGGAAGCGCAGCCTATCCCTCTTTTTTAACCATACTAGTAGTTTTATTTGCTGCTAACACATTGACCCCAGTCTGTGTTACGGATTTTACATTGTAAACTCTTTTGGGATGATTGCCTTATCTGTACAGTGAGGCAGAATTAGTGGTGCTATATAAATTTTTAAATGATGAGGTAGTAGTAACGAAACAATCTACCTTAAATGTTATTATTGTATTATTGAAATCTCCATTATTTATTGTCCTAATACCCACATGTTGTGTAATTGTAATATATTAATAAAGACACACAGCAATGAATCTGTTTCATTAGATTATATTAATGTGCAAAATTTAGAAAAACAAACATTTGTGTAGTTTATATTAAAAAAAACTAACCATAAAGGTCATCTAACAGTTTTAAGTTTTTTGTTTCTTTTGATATTTGGAAATTTTCCCAGCGTGTCTTCGGATTCTTTCCAATATTTCCGTCAAAGAAGTGGAGTCTTGAGCCCTTATAGATGTGTATTCTGGAGGTGTCAAAAAAAATATCAATATGTCTACAGAATTTTAACAACACACAGTAGTTAACAGACATGTACTGTTACATAATTTTCACATTACACCAATGTCTAATAGGATGCAATGCTTTTTGGTTGCAGATTTATATATATGTACATATTTATGTCGTCGCCAGGGAAGGGGGAGAGTGTATTTTGAAAATAAACTTAGTAAGCCCAGCATGATGGAAACCTGTGACATTTATAAGTATGTCTAGTTTAATTGACCATAGGTGAAAACAGGGATTCCTTACCAGTACAATGGACACCTAAATGTGAGTAAATAATGTAAAGGCTTTAATGTCAATACTTACCATCTACCATCTACCAAGGCCGCCACCTCGCCTTCATCCTCTGCCTCTACCACTGTGACCTACTTCTCCTCCTCCTCTGCCTCCACCCCTGTGGCGCGACCTCCTCCTTTACCTCCACCACTGGTGCGACCTCCTCCTCCTCTGCCTCCACCACTGGTGTGACCTCTTCCTCTGCCTCCACCCCTGTGGCGCGACCTCCTCCTTTGCCTCCACCACTGGCGCGACCTCCTCCTCCTCCACCACTGGTGCGACCTCCTCCTCCTCTGCCTCCACCACTGGCGCGACCTCTTCCTCCTCCTCAGCCTCCACCACCAGCGCAACCTCCTCCTCTGCCTCCATCTATCTGGCACGATATCTACAATATGTTAGAATAAAGCTAACATATAACTGTATTGTTCAAAAATCAACCTGGTTAACAATTATATAGATGTAGTGAGATAATAATGTGATCTGACGGGGGGCGTTGTCTGGCTGACGTTTAGAACAGACGTGGGACATTAGAGCTCCTCGCATATAGAGCTGAATCTATATCTAATCACTACATTAAAATACCACGATTGCACTATAAGATCTGTGCTGGCCTGCTGGGCATTCCTATTCTCTCTTCGGGGCTCCGATCTGAGATCCTAGCAGTCTGGGGTCCTACTGAGTGAGTACTGAGGCTCTTACTCGCTCGCCTGGAGCTTATGTGCTGGTAATTCTGGCCTGCCCCCAGAAACACCTTGGGCTGCTTGTCGCCTGGTCCGCTATGTCCGAGTCTCTGTGCGACTGCTGACAGAAGCGAGGCACCGCGATTGGAACAGAGTGGAGGCACGAGAACAGGCTCTGCCTTTCAGATCCACTTACCTGATACTTGTGCGGAATCGCTTGTGTCCTGACGTCTACCCAAGATCCCCCTTGCCTTCCAAGACCCTTGAGAGCTTCCCTACATCACTTCAAACCGGAAGCTATAACCGCCATTACCACCTTCTCTTCCGGTGGCCTGAAAGAAGCAGTGTGTGCTGGGTAGTTCATTGGAGTCGGAGCCCAGCAAAATATAATATAACTGCCTGAATAGCCGAGACAATCCTGCACCCTTCGCTTACATCGAGGAGGCTGAGAGGAGAAAGCTGTCATCAGAGGACTTCAGCTGCTTGTTTGTTTAGTGCCAGATTTCCTAGAAATGCACAGATGTCTCAGCTTCTATTCCATTGCAGCAGTTTACTAACAGTGGTTGAATAACCATTACTATACTCTACTGCCATCTAGTGTATTTGATACCACTTTGCAACTTGTAACTGTTAAAGCTTCATAACCTCTAACAGAGATGCTGTTGAAGACACAGCTACTCGAGCAGTCATAGTGCAATTAATTCTGAGTACCTTTATATTCGGAGCAGGTGAAACCAACCTTGAGTCCATCCACTCCTGCCAGAGTTAACAGTATCAACAGATCAAAGAATCTACATATGCATGAGTAGCTAAATGAGCTACTAATGTATCGGGACACAGGGTAATCCATGGGGCTCTAACTTTGTATTGCCTCCACTGTAGCCACAGGAGAGAGAAATCTAACTATTTGTTCATTGGAATTGGCTGTTATCGCGGGCAGATCTCAATCGATCTTAATCTTTGGAACCACACTATAACAATGTCAGAATAAAAAAATTACCACCCCGGGAACAGCCTCTATCTTCACTCAAGCTAAAAAGCGGTTGACATGACAGTCAGGAACATCCTCGCCGATGCTGCATTCTGATTCGGACAGCGATGACGCTAGCTCCACCAATGAAGTATCAATATCGGCGGAATTAAGAGACATTATCAAATCTACTATCCAATCAGAAGTCTGTGCTGTTATACAAGAGGAAAATAAAAAAGTGGTGGCCGAGTTCCGCAAAGAATTAGCAGTCATTGGTTCCAGAACAGCAGACTTGGAGCAAAAGGTAGACAAGGTTTGCCATTTTCAAGAATTCGTATCCACAGAACTCTCGGACCTCCGTACAGATATGGAATCATTTAGAGAACACCTCGAGGATATTGAAAACAAATAGGGGGAAAATCTCCGTATCCGGAATATCCCAGAAACAATAGATAATGATCTCTTACCTAAGTACCTGGAAAGACTGTTTCTTCAATATCTTCCAGAAGCTTTAGTATTGGAGGTCCAAACAGATCGGGCTCATAGAGCGATATGCCCAAAACCAGCCTTAAACCACCGCCCAGAGATGTTATCGTCCGATTTCACTACTATAAGTATAAGGAACAATTTGCTATGGCTTACTTTTGAAGGAATAGATCTCCAGATATATCAGCCCCTACTACCCTGCAAAAACAACGTGATCTGGCCCCAATCACCAAACTCCTACGTGATCACAAAATCCGTTATTGATGGGGCTTTCCTTTTCACCTTCTGATAGGACATGAAGGTCAATCCCACAGGGTCAAGACACTAGAACAAGGAATAACTCTTCTGCCAAAACTAGGAATAGACTTCCTCGATCCCAATATCCACCGCAATAGAAGTCGCAAGACCAACTGCTCCTACGGTCTCATGGACACGAACATAAGGAACTTGAGCAAAGATTGTGCATTCATTGTCTTTTACTTAGTAGCTCACTGAAGCTACTTGATCTAACTGGAATAGACTGCTCACAATTGTATTCTAACCGCATTGAAGAATGCCTCTACGCCTTATCATATATTGATAAATGTTTTCACCATCTGCTCGAAGTATTTACATGAGACAAGTAAACTTTATTTGTTTATAGAGCACAAGTTAAATGTTTTTTTGATTCATAGTCTGAGGTTTCACACAGGTTAGATAACTTACTGAATTAAATGCTTATAACAAGTACAGAATTGGTAGTGTAATGTCTTAGTGGCAGTGCAACTAACAATTGGTGTGTATAAATACTGACAAGCTCAGATTCACTTACATTGTTAGAAGCTAACAGGTAAAAATTGCTACCGGACTATACGGAGAGGGTTTCCGTGTGCCCTATCGAGTACTGATAAGCGAGTCTATCCATGTCCTTTTAGGATACAGGTAGACGCTCTATATGTATAAAATATTTTATAAATGTTAATGCTTCTTAACTTTAAGTCCAAATGGGTCGGCCAATTGTCTGGCCCTAATTGACTATAGTACACACTAAGTCACTGTGATAACTCGATTTTGCATTCTGGGATGCGGCCCATTGTTAAGTTCAGAACTACTCCACCCTGTAGTCATTCCAGTTCCTTGGTCCGACCACTCAGCTATGCTTTTGTGGCTTGATATCTTACCACAATTTATGCCACGATACCGGTGGAGATTAAATGACCATTTGTTTCTAAAGAAGGAAAATCTTGTTAAGATAAGACAAGCTTTATGTGACTTTCAAACAGACAATAGTCCAAAAGAAACTGTTCCCACTATTAGATGGGAAGCCCATAAGGCTACCATTAGGGGCTGTCTGATCAGCCTTGCCTCCCATGAGAAAAAAAAATAAGCAAGCAGGTTGTAGCTAACTTAGAGTCTCAGATACAAACTCTTACTACCCAACATCAGAGATACCCCAAACACGCAACCTATCTTAAGCTTCTAGCCTTGAAGGGGCAGCTGAGTAAATTAATAGCAAATAGATTCCGCACTTATTATAACTCACTATATAACCTCCCCTCGCCTGCGGTCCCCCCAGACACTTTTAGTCAACGAATACGTGAATACCTCCTAACGTGTTCTCTTCCACACCTTACAGACGCGCAGTTATTGAAACTTAATGCAGACATCACATTAAAAGAGATTAAAGAGACTATTAAGTCTCATAGAAACTCGGCCGCACCAGGTCCAGGTGGCCATACGGCATCATATTATAAAAAATTGGCTCCGGACCTGGCGCCAATGCTCCTTTCTCTTTTCAGAGCAATCTTAAGTGGCAAAAACTTTGAGAGGGACACCACTAGAGCGGATGTCATTGATATTGCCAAAGAGGGTCATGAGCCTAGTTACTGCGAGAGCTACCGGCCCATCTCTCTACTAAATGTAGACTTAAAACTATTTGCTAAACTGCTTGCAAACAGGCTGGCCCAAGTGATTCCTGCTTTGGTCTATCCTGACCAGGTGGGATTTATTCCTGCTCAGCAGGGTTCAGATAATACAAGACGAGCAATTAATCTAATTGAAGCAGCTAATCTGACACTCGCTCCTGCTCTGGTGGTCTCTTTCGACGCAGAAAAGGCCTTTGACAGAGTTTCGTGGCCTTTCATGGGGGCCACCCTTAAAGCGATGGGTTTTAGGGGTCAATTTATTTCTGGTTTGGCTTACTTATATTTCAATCTCTCTGCTACTGTATGGGCTAACGGGGCCGTGTCGCCTGCATTTCAAATTACTAACGGCACTCAACAAGGATGTCTTCTCTCCCCTCTGTTGTTTGCTTTAACGATGGAACCCTTGGCTTCTCGAGTTCGTAATAATCTAGCTATCACAGGGATTCCAGCGGGTAAGACTGACTATAAGATCTCCTTATATGCGGACGACATCTTACTAACAGTCACTAATCCCCTCACCTCTCTCCCTGCCATACAGAGCGAACTCTGTGAGTATGGCTCATTATCCAATTTTAAAATTAACATGGACAAATCAGAAGTCCTTCCTCTGAAACAACAGTCAAATTTTAAATGGCAATCAGACAAACTCAAGTACTTAGGAATTTATTTGACAAGTTATTATAGTCAATTATATGCTGCCAATTTTCCTCGACTTTTGCACTCGCTTAAACGAGACCTTGAGAAATGTGAAAAGTTATATATCTCCTGGTTAGGCCGCATGACAGCGCTAAAAATGAACTTAGTCCAACAAATTCTGTATCTCTTTCAGACGCTCCCTATTCGGGTACCCTCATTGGTACTTAAAACCCTTCAGAAACAAATTGTGCATTTTATTTGGGCTGGCAAACGACCCCGAGTCCGAGTTCACACGCTCCGTGGTCGGACTTCAGAGGGAGAACTGGATCTTCCGAATATCTCTGAGTATTATATTGCTAAGCATCTGACTCAACTAGTTTTATTTCACTCTCTGCCGGGCAATATGCTATGGGTTGACATAGAAGCTAATCTCGTACAGCTGCTCTTGCCTTACACTCTTTTATGGATTTCAATTAAACATCGCCCACTGCCCCTCTTGCTCCCATCTTCTACTCATTTCTCGCTTCAGATCTGGGATTATAATACTCGCGCCTTTCAACTGTTAGTTAATCCTGAAATTATGTTTCCGCTATGCAATAACCCAGCATTCCCCTATGGACAACAATCTTTCTCTCAACACTGGTTTTGTCGCGAGCTCTGGTTTCTGACAGATATAGCACCCATGCGAATATTTCCTGAATTTGCAGACCTACAGAGGTTACATCACATCCCCCATAAGCCCTTTTATCAATATTTACAATTAAGACATTTATTTAATTGTCTCCAAGCGTTTAAAACCTTTTACCAACTTACGCCCTTAGAAACCTTTTGTCAAAATACATCTTCTCCTGCTGGTTTAATCTCTACGTTCTATAGTCTTTTGGTGACATTTCGTCAACCCATTAAAGATCCTTATGAGCTAAAGTGGGAAGAAAACCTTGGAGTTGAACTGGAGGTTGACGATTGGGCTGAAATTAGGACTCAAATCGCTAAGAGCTCTATTTGCATGCGAACCAAGGAGAATGCGTGTAAGCTACTTTATAGGTGGTACCTGGTCCCCACTCGTTTAAAAGCTATATTCCCTGATGCTTCCAATTCATGTTGTAGATTCTGTCGACAAGAGCGCTCTTTTTTACACATTTGGTGCCCCAAGATGGCCAGATTCTGGCAAAAAGTACATAATCTAATCTTTAGTTACTTTGTTACAAATTCCTCCATGCCCTTCCTATTCACTTCTACACAGGCCAATACCTGGTGCAGACAAATATGAAACAGCACTAGTGAGCCACATTCTTAATGCTGCCAAATGCGCGGTACCGGCAAATTGAAAACACCTAGAACCCCCTACGCTGCCTGAAATTATCAAAAGTATTTGGCAGACTTATCGTTGCGAACATATTACGAGTATACTTAATGAACGGCCTAACAAATTCCGAAATACCTGGCAACCTTGAGGTAGATACTGACACCATAAACTTAGTATCAAATTTTATACTAATTATCTGATACCCATTATCAGCCCGGTGGGGTTGAGCTCCCTTCTTCTTTTTTTCTTCCCCTCCATTCCTTTCCCTTTAGCCTTTTTCTCAGCCTTTATCTTTCTTTCCCAATCTGTTTTTCCTCCCCTTTCCCTGTCTTTTTCTTGAGCTCCTCCCTCCCTCCTTTTTAATGCTGTTGTTGTATTTTGCTATAACAAAGTTCTTAATAACTTTATATATTGATTGAACAATCTATGTCCTACTCTTTATGCTGTTAAAACCTGAAAAACCTTCTAATAAAATATGTTTAAAAAAATAAAATGTGATCTGACATTGTGAAACATTTTTTTTGCACCACAGCTAAAAATAATCTTTACAAAAAGGATATAAACATGACAGACAAACACCACTTTTCTCATGGCCTGTAACAATGTCTACTTTAGGTTTACAGATGTGAAAATCTCAGTTTTAGTTTCTAATTTTTATTTTGTATGATTTTTTTTGTGGGGTCCACCATATTTAAATCAACCAAATAATTACTAGACATTTTCACTGACCCCTGTGTTTTGGTTCTGGATTAACTTCGTTTTTGGTTTTGGCAAAACCAGCCTCGTGTGTTTTAGTTTCGGATCCCAAATTTTTTTTTTGCTAAAATCACATCATTTGGCTCTTTTTTTGTTCCTACTTTATTATTAACCTCAATAACATTAATTTCCAGTCAATTTTTGTAGTGACAAGAACACTGAAAACCCTTGTTTCTGTGTGAGCAATGGCACTGGAGACTGGAGAGTGACAAGAACACTGCTAACCCTGTTTCTGTGTGAGCAATGGCGCTGGATCTCCTGGGGAGAGAGGTACTTATGAAATAAAAAACCCGCAAGATCCAACAACGCAACAATGTCATTTTGCCTCAATTCAGATCCAAGGACGTGCGAAAGTACCGAGCCGGCTCGCGAGTCTACTCGGATCCCCTAAGTTCAGGTGGGTTCGGTTTTCAGAAAACCGAGCCCGAGCATCTCTAATAATTACTGATTGACTAGGGACATATAATACAGTAGTTATTCGTGTTTGGGCTGCTAATATGTATAAATCATCTTACAGGGACCTAAGTATGTGGCATTGGGGGAAGGTTACATTTCTAATCAAGAGAGATTTATATTTTGGGTAGGGCAGCTCCTTGGAAAACTTTAAAACTAAAGTTTGAAACTAGTCCTAAAAATAAAGCAAGTGTTTAGATTACAGTTTTTTGTCCGATTAATAGAGAACTCACATCTTACTATTGCCTCCCTAAGCTCCGCCAAAAGCTGGGGCTGGCGTCGACGCAGATCACTCAATCATCATCATCATCATTTATTTATATAGCGCCAATAATTCCGCAGCGCTGTACAGAGATCTCATTCACATCAGTCCCTGCCCCATTGGAGCTTACAGTCTAAATTACTCCAGCGCTGTTGGAGCTGCACAATGCTCCGCCTGTGGTTTAAACGGCTCCAGATTTAGTGGCACACCTTCTGGTGCACCCACAATTTAATCTCATTAGAGATGTACTGACCAGAGGGCATGCTGTCCATGTCCTCGGTCAGCACCCTCAGTTCTCTCCTGGCAAATGTCGAGGACCTCATTTTCTCAACATTATATTCTCCAATATTCTGCTCTCTGGTTCTCTGAGCACATGTGGGTGAGCTCACATGACATGCAGATCTTTTATACACCTGTGAGTAAAATGTCTGCCTGTCATTCAACCATAGTATCCTTGCAATGGGGGGGGGGGGGGTGTTGACATTTAGCGCTGACACATGAGACGTTAGCAATTAGGATGAGACAAGTACACCTAGACTTGCAATTTAATGGGTCTTTAGAAACAGCTATGCTCTTCCTTCAGTCCAACTTTTTTTCCATGATTCCAGGCAGACACACAACTGTCTGTGGGACACTTGGAAGACATTATTGCAGTGAGTACTCTTTGATATGTTTTAAGAGAGATTACAGAGCTGTTTACAAGAGGGTAATTCCCTGTTTATGCATCAAGCACTTTTAGTGTAATTTGTTATTTCACATGAACCATGTATTATTGTATATTCTGGTGAAAAATGACACATTTCGAGATACACTCTGCTACTGGGTTTTCCACACTAAACCCAGGAGGAAGTACACTATAGCACTGGTGGCCTGAATCATTATAATGTATTTAAGTAATATCTTTAACGTGGCCAAAAAAAAACTTAAATAAAAAAAGAATATCAATAGGCCTTATGTTTTGCTTGTGCACTCTCCTTAGATAATTTCACGATGTTTCTGAAAAATTCTACTTTTTGTTTGATGCTCCGGTCCTGGATTTGGATTTTGGTGCGTAGTCTGTGCTGTAAACTAGGCTGATGAAGTAGCTAGAGGCATGGAATCTGGCTACTTTACTCTATTTTTTCAGGCACTCAGAAGGGGGCTGTTGGCCGTTACTGTTGGTTGCGAAGTGACTAGCACGATTTGCAATTACATACACTTTGTATGGTTAATGTTTTGAACCTTTTTGGGGTTGAAGTTTATTCCGATGTTGACTTATATGTATTATCAGGTTATTCACTCATTTCCAATTTGGGAATGTTGCTTTTGCCAATATCTATGTTGTGGTTTTTTTAACTGCCTTTGGGTGTCTTACAATGGAAGACGTATTTTTTAAATGTTATGTTTCCCTATTAAAAAGGTGTGTTTTGGCCATCCACTTGTGTACACGCAACACGTCTCCAATTCAAATGCACAAGCATTTATATTCTGATGTACATGTACTTGCAAACTATGTAGGAGCGTTACAAATGCATTGCTCTTGTTAAGTATGAAATCTATTTTGGTTTGGGGGGGTTAATCAATGTAAATGTTTAAAATTTCTTTTTGGTATTTCATTTTTTCATCTCTCTTTAGTTTTGGCATCAAAATGTCTGATGCTGGGCCAAGCAATGCGGGGGCCAAAAGCAGGCAAAATTTTAATTTTACAGGACGAGAAGTACATATTTTGATGGAATTGACTATTGAAAAATTTCATACACTGCAGACTTGTATGTCGGCCAGTCAAAAAAAACAGACTGAGAAGAGATTACGCAATAAGTTAATGCAATACTCCTTGTTGGCGGGCGATCAATGATGTGCAAAAACTGTAAAAAATAATAGGTGAAACAATCCTTTAATTTTTTGTGACAACTGTAAACATAGTAAAAGAGTGTCAAGAATTACCTTGACACATATTTTACCAGTGTAAGGCATGTGTTTTTAAAGGCCACATTTGTCCCTAGATAATGTGCATTGTAGAGTCGAAGAGTAGTTGGCCAAATGTACATGTCACTTTCAGACAATTATCCACCCAGGACAATGAACACACATTTAGCTGTGTGTGTATGTGTGTCTCTTTTTCGGTGACTAAATTGTAACATTCCAATGTTATGTTCCATGGTTTAATTGTTAAAAGATTTGCAATTAAAATATTCTTCTATTTTGTACAGGTGGGCAGACTTTAAACAAAATTTAAATAAGAAACTAACTGAGCAAAGGAGGCACGTTAAAGGAACGGGTGGTGGCCCAGCACATGACCTAATATTGTCGCCACTGGAGGAGCGAGCGAGTGTCACAACTTCTAAAGAGTCTCTGGTTGGGGTGGGCTGAATTGATACCGGCAGCGACCCACCCCTAACATGGCCATTATCTCCTCTTGGTACATTTGGACTATATTCTATGGGTGTATGTTAATTTTTGTGTTTTGTTTACAAACATGTGGCACCTCTATCAGTATTCACATCCTAATGACTGTAATTTCTCGGTGGCTTATCCAATGTATATTTTTTTAGATTCAATTTTAGCCTTAACCTATATTCAGATGAATCTTAATGGATGCATCACAATGTGAAATTTTATACTGTAAGATTTGGGTACATTTGACACTTAATCATTTTTGTTTGTTTCATTTTCACAGAGCGCCAGAAGGAGCAGCAAAGTGTGGGTGCAAACCCAGAGGGTGAGCAAGTGGAGGCGAGTGCCCATGATGTTGAGGCCCCTTGGAGGTAGCATGCACAACTCTTGAGGCAGCAGACACTATCGCACATAAGCCAACACTTTGAATCTGCCACAGAGTCCATTGACTTTAACGTCTGTAATATGTCCAATACCCTCACCCGTCTTGAGCTAAAGTTTGATGAGCACATGAGCACTTTAAATGAAACCTTCACTAATATGTGCACCCTTTTGACCCAAATTGTCCATAATCAGCAAACGTCACAACACCCTGCACTGAATGTCACTCCTTCACCTACTCCAGCCCCACAGCTCACTATTCCAAATTATTCTCCTTCCCCTCCTCAGCCTCCTGCCCATTCACACCTCTCGGCACACCCCGCATACCCCCCTGGCCAGTCCTCTGCTTATCCCCCTTGCCAGTCCTCTGCTTACCCCCCTGGCCAGCTCTCTGGCTACCCCACTAGCTAGCCCACTTGCTACCCCCGTGCCCAGCCCCATGTCCCTTCATCACGTAGTCGGTCACACCCTGCTGACCCAGAGAGTTATTATGCTTCCTCCGAAGCCCTCAACATCATGGGTCACTCGAAGTCAAAAGCATGTTGCAGCCTCCAAGAGGGGAAAAAAATAATAACATTTTTTGATGTTTAATTTTGTTTGTTTACTGTACCAACGTCTAATGAAATTCAGATTAGATTTTTTAACACATTTTTGATTTTGTTTTGGGGTTTAAAAATGCAGATATGGGACAAGCTAACATATTGTTTATTACATGAAAAAATGGTACACCGACTCCACATAACTCAAAACACTAATAGCCAAACCACAACATTACTATTTACAATACAAATGGCCCATCAATATGTTTCCAAAATGGCATTCAAATGTTGTTTGTTTACAAGTTGTTGGTGATTGGAAACAAACACATACACAAGCATACCCCTCCCCCCTAATATTTTAAACCCATCATAAACCAAGGTACATTGGCAAATGAAAATACTAGTTTTGTTGGCTAACATTGTTTGAGGCACAGGGACAAGTGTGTAACGTCAGCGTACACTTGATTTGTGTAAAGTGTTAAGCATGGATGCTTAATTGTGGCTTTTCTTACAAGTAAAGTTGAATTTTGAGCTGTCTATTCCTTATTCCGGGGACCATAAATATGTGTGTACCTCTCAATCTAAAACAAGCAAAGGTTTTATTGTCCTGTGGTGTGTGATTATTCAGTTTAGCCCAAACATGTTGCATTGTAGTGCACTTTAAAATGAACATGTGATGTGCAAATGCTTTCAACATCAAATGAATTTAATATAAAACACATTCTGTAAACGAAAGACCAAAGAGAGTACTCATTAGCCCCACTTGAAGGGTAACATGGTTTTATTAGTGCATTTACTTGTAGTAGTTTAGTGTGTCAATTATAAAGTAAGCTAATCCTGGGAGGATTTTGAGTAGGGTTAGGGCTGTTCCAGGTATAACTCAACCTATCATATGTTTTTTTTGTTTGGTGCCCTGGGTTTTTAAACATTTTTGCCAATTAAATTTAAACTCCAAAACATTAATGTAATCCCATATGCTTTGTGACATGGTTGTGCAAAGTTGCACATTACCAGCTTTGTACTGCTTTCCTTTCCTTTACAACTCATTACGTCCAGGTCACAGCATGGCCCTGCAGGCATGGCATATTCCTCACATAGTAGTACTAGTGTTACTTAGGTACCCAATACAATGCTTAGTAAAGGGAGATATTTCTAGATGCACATGTTTGGAAACCACTATGTTTGGGGGGGCAATTTCCTAGGGAATGTGTGGCAGAGGTCAGTAATAACTGCTTGATTACTGGCCACTCTGCAGAATACATTCTGCAGGGTGGCCACTATGTTGTGTGTGGAGAATGTAATGTTTGGATCACAGTGGTCTAATGGTAAACACTTTGCAAGTAGTTTGGTTATGTCAAATGTAGACACATGTCAAAATCCAAATTGGTCTAACAATAGTGTTTTTTTGCACAAACTATTAATGACACATAGTTTCTGATGCTACTTGCAGATAGTTTCATCAACATTCTGCCTTGCCTGTAATGTTTTTTTTTTCTCTGACAGTTTTTGTTAATCCAAATCAACTTCTGGCACCAATATCCAACATGAATTTGAGTTTAGCTACTTACTGCTTATTAAACTAAACGAATCATGTCATCCTTGGAACCAGTTTACACTATATATGAACGGTTACATCCTTTGCCATCATTACCATTTTATATTACCATTTTATATTTTAAACAAAACCACAAGTTGCAACCTATCCAAGCAGGCCACACAATAGTGGCCTGGAAATACCTGGGTCAGTCTAGCTAATACTACATTAGTAAGTGTAAGAGACAAAGTGCATGCTTGCTTTAATTTTAGGTGGGCTAACATTACAAAATACATCATAAGACAAACACATCATGACCCCCAGATTTTCTAAAACCAAAACAAGATAAAAATCAGACTGGTGTGTGCAAGTGGTGGAAGTTCACAATATGTGTCATCCACCAACAATGTAGTCTGCTTAGAAGTGTTTATATATGTGTAGCAGCAATAGGACATAGCACGAACGTGCCAAAAACATTGCAGATGTTTAGCAGATGGATAATACCTAAGGAAGCAGGTTTAATAGGAAAAGGGCGGAAAGTGTGATTGTGTGACTGCTATTCTCAACTGGAATTGTTGGAAATGTTGATGAGGTTTGTTTTTTTTATTTAATTTTAAATTGAAGGGTGAGGTGTGTGCTCCAAATCACCCAGTGCAGTCTATGACTGTGCTGGAGGCTTGGGACATTGAACCCTGGGCCAAAGGGAAAGGGCCCCGTTTCCTCCCTATCCTTCAGGAGCATAAATGTCCCAGAGAGGGTAGAAAGAGTTTTTCAGGCCCTCCTTTGTCGAGGCTAGGGAAAGCCCATTTACATCCCCCATCTCCGAAGGCATAATGTCAGAGTCTTCAAGACCACATCCGCCGCCAGGCTCCAGCGGGCCCCTTTTCCCCAAGATTGCCCGAAGTTTCCCTCCCAGGGGACTGGTTCTTCAGCTCTCCCCATAGGAAGGGAGCCTTAGATGACTTAGGGAGAGAGGGTCACCCATAAAACGTTCTTTGCGATAAGTGCTCTGTGTCCAACAAATAAATACGTTCCAGCAGGCACCAGCCTAATGGGCAGTGTTTCTGAATTTTTCAGCTCAAGCCAAAAGCACAAGACCAAGAAATAAATAGTGATGAAGGGAAGTTACTTAGTGCTCGTGCCATACTCTGTTCACAGTGAGGATTTAAACAGATGCTGAATATGCGTATGACACCAAGCCATTGGACTTGATTGTGGTAACTTTGTGGTTTGCCTTTGTCTGTGGGCAAGATTACTAGCAAAATGGGGATTGTAACAGGAATCTAAATGTTGCAATGTGATTGTAATATGTAGTAGCCTAGAAAGCATTGCTGCAAGCCATTGAAACATTGCAGGACCCTACTTTGCACACATCAACTGAGGTAATATTAAAATGGTAAGATTGAAGTAAGTTAAAATGCCATGTTGAATTTGCAATCTAATAAAACAGTTGCCAAACTAAAAGAGTACTTAGATACTAACCACACAAATATAACTACTACTAACTAGTTTAAACACAGAAAATATATTGTCAGTTAAGGGTAAGGGCTGTATGTGGCAGATTGTAAATTAATCAAGGATGGAAACAATATATATTTTAAGTATACATGTAAGGAAAATGAAGCCAATGGTGTGTATGAGAAGAGGGTGAACAGCAGTGTAGTAAGCACAAGACACTTCATTGGTAGTGATTGTCGACACTATTGCAGGGTACTATTTATTATTATGAGACATTAATACATAATTCCACCATAATACATACACACTATAAGACACTGGCATTTGACATAAAGCTCCTTGGGTCTTGACCAAACAATGAGGCCAAATTAAAAGAATCACATAGGCAGGGTTGTTGAATTTAAAATAATCTTTAACGTGTCATAAAACAGGAAATGCAGGTTTCCAAAATGCATCACATCTTTTCCTGTGGAATTAATAAAAAGTGAATAAAAATACTACCAAAATATTAGCTTTGAAATTACTGTAATGCGTGCACTTTCTTTATGCCCTTTTGCAGATGAAGGTGGCCAGTGTAACATAACATGCAAGGGATCTTGTTAGCCTTAACACTGTTCTCTAATAGTGCATTGTGGCTTCCTGCTATATATTGGTTGGGGAGTCTGTTTTTTTTAGAATTGGGAGAGCTTAACATAAACTGCAGACTGCAGAGTTCTTACTTCTGTTACTATAACACTCCTAAAACTTTAACCAGAAAACTTATCACTAAAAATAAGAACACCAGACAACTGTTAAATCTGGCTAAACTTTAAGTTGCAATTTATTAAATTTCAAATGGAATTTAAAATCTAAATTTAAATCGGAGGTGGAGTGTCACGAGCCGCGGCGGCTCCAGGCCCCGCCATGACTCATTCGCCTCAAGGCCCCAGCGTCCCGGTCGTCATGACGCCGGCCGGGACATCACTTCCGGTTTGTCCCACCCGTTGCCAAGGCAATGGTCAGGACGCTCTTGTCTGTAACGTCGCGTCCCGCGATCCAGGGCAGCCGGGCGGGGCACAAATTACCAATTATCATCAGCCCCCTGTGACAAGCATTTCTAATGTATGTGTAACAATAATTAGGTTTTCCTTATGTGAAATGTAACAGTTGTCTCACTTGCAGACATTTTTACATTTTTGGTGTAGTCTATATATTGTATGTAAATTTCAATCTGGACGTTGCCTTAGTGGTTAGGCATTCAACCAGCCAACATTAGGGTACTGAGTTTAAATCCTGAGTTGTGCCTGTATCTGTGTGGACTTTGTTTCACTGAGTTTACTTGAATGTATCACTTAGAGAAGAGAACGCTAGTATATGTTTTGGGGTACCGTGTATGTATATTTAAGATTGCAAATTATTAGGTGTTGATTTCGCAAACACAATGTGTGTGCATTTTTTAATTGTTTAGCCTTAAATCTTCATGTTGCCAGTTAGTGCCATTGTGTTGTGTTGTATGATTTTTCAGAGCAGTATTACCTTTGTTTCTGGCTTTTGTACTCGCGTTATTATTTTACCTAATAGAACTTTCAAACATGGTGGTTGTCAGTCAAGTCTTTGTGGATTTGAATGTATGAAATGATCAATCTGCACGTTGGGTTAGTGGTTAGACAAGCCACTTTTCATCAGTGGGTTCATGAGCTCAACCCCTGACCCATTTTGTGGAATATGTATAAATTGCATGTGGAAAATTGTGTGCAGCTACAACACAGAAAAGCAGCTGGTCAAAATAACTTAATTCCAAAGACATAGGAAATATCTACAGATAAACGCAAAAAAAAAAACCTGAGTCCCCCCACCCCCCAAAAAAAAAAATTACAATGAATTTGAAGTCCTAATATTATTATTATTATTAATGACTGAATTTCCATATCCAAAAACTGTGCATGTAGCAAGGATTTATGTCTATAATATTTCAAAGTATAATTATTGACATTAATAAAAAATAAAAAAGGAAAAAAAATTGTTGAGAAAAGTTGATGCTCGGCTTTTCCTTCTAGTCTATTTCATGCACATATGGTGTCCACTTGCACGTTGGCGTAGATACATTCTACCTTTCAACAGTGGAAATTTTGAATCCTCACCAACGCCCTTATCTCTCTGGAGTTTATATATATTCCCATGTTTGTGTGGATTTCCTATGAGTCCCCTATGTAAGAGCATGCTTGGTTTAAGTTTGCAAAAATGATCAGGTCAATTTTCATAAATGAAGCCGTTATGCTTTTATATGATTACTAGTGTAGTGTTAGCATTTTTTTTTTTTACAAAAATCAGCAACTAACTGTTGACACATCAGCCACTTTACACTGCAATTTATTAGAATTGTGGCTGTAATTAAAAAGTGATTGCTATTAAAAAATGTACACAATGTTTAATAAAAAAAACCATAAAATAAATTTTCCCAAACCCCCAAAAATATTTTTATGTGAAGTGCATTAAGAAGTATGTTGTTCATATTTAGTTGTGAGTGTTTTAAAAGAACAAAGCTATTTGAACAGTTTAGTGTTGTTATTCAGCGCTGCTGCTCTAGCTGCTTTGGATTTAAACATGACCTTAGCTTCCTTAAGTTTAAGCAAGAAGTTAAAATAAAACTCAAAGCATTTCTACATAACTATCCGACGAATACAGAGGTAACACCTTCTCTTCTTAACTTCGGACGGATCTTTGCCCATTCCCATCCCTTTGTTCTTAAGTGTAGAAAATCCTAAATGCACTTCAGGAGGATTTTCATCTTAACTTAAGTTATGTCATAAAAGTCGGATTATGCGAATGGTCCCGATTGCTGCTAGAGTGACAGCTTACCCCCAGAGAGGCGTGGAGTCTAACGGTGAAGAGGTGTTCACCAGGGATTCCCGCAAGGGTATATGGTCTTGGCTGCTCTCCACCGCAGGCCGCTGTCCTCTAGGGGGCGCAGAGCAGTGAATGTGCAGAACCACCAAGTAGTTGTTTAGCCAGACCAATAGTAGAGGTGAAGAGAAGCACGACAGAGCGCTGGAGCACTGAGGTTCACACAGGTGTATAACTCTGGAACAAAAGCAATGCTCTGTGGTGAATTTGCAGGTCTTCATTGTGAGGGAGGCTGAACCAATATGGCGGTGAAGCGATGAGCTGCAGAGAGCAATAGCACTGAGATCCACACAGGTGTTATAATGCTGGAACATGACCAATGATGAGCGATGCTCTGCAGTGAAGCCACAGGTGTTGACTGTGAGATAGGCTGAGCCAATATGGTGGTGAAGCGATTGAGCTGCAGAGAGCAATAGCACTGAGATCCGCACAGGTGTTATAACACTGGAACAGGACCAATGATAATCGATGCTCTGCGGCGATAATGCTGGGCACCAATGAACTGCAGAGGTAACTGCTGAGAAGCGATGAGCTGCACAGGTACTACTGGGAAGCAGTAAGCAGCACAGGTATTGCTAAGTAGTGATGAGCTGCACAGGTAGTTGCTGAGAAGCAGTAAGCAGCACAGGTATTCTGAGTAATGATGAGCTGCACAGGTAGTTGCAGAGAAGCAGTAAGCAGCACAGGGATTCAGAGCTGCACAAGTAATGCTGAGAAGTGGTGAGCTGTACAGGTAGTTGCTGAGAAGCAATAAGCAGCACAGATATTCTGAGCTGCACAGGTAATGCTGAGGAGTGGTGAGCTGCACAGGTGTTGCTGAGTAGTGATGAGCTGCACAGGTAGTTGCTGAGAAGCAGTGAGCAGCTCAGGAATTCTGAGCTGTACAGATAATGCTGAGAATAGGTGACCACCACCACAGGGATTGCTGAGAAGTGGTGAGCTGTACAGGTATTGCTGAGTAGTGCTGAGCTGCACAGGTAGTTGCTGAGAAGCAGTGAGCAGCACAGGAGTTCTGAGTAGCAATAAGCTGCATCATCCATGATGTCAGGAACAACAGGAGTCAGAGGGAATGCTTCCTACAAGGTAGAGAGACCTTATGATCTGACACCCATTAAAGGGAGGATGGCCCGTATAAAGGGAACTGGCTGCAGATGATCCAATCACTGCGGAGCTGAGGTTTTGAAGATTCCCAGGTAAACGCATGGGCAGACCACTAGGCAAGATGGCATCCGTAGATAGAGGAACGCTAGGCTGAACAGCAGATAGCGGTAACCAAGGGAAACCAAAGCATACTGTGAACCACACGGGGCGAAACTGGTGAGATAAGTGATATCTTAGCATGCGGAACTGATTTTCCTTCTTATGCCCCTTTTCTGGGCATGCGCAGAGAAGATTTTTGTATTATCCCCAAAAAACAGCAGATCCGATCGCTAATGAATCAGGCCCTC
The DNA here is from genome assembly GCF_038048845.1 of Mixophyes fleayi. NCBI lineage: Eukaryota > Metazoa > Chordata > Amphibia > Anura > Limnodynastidae > Mixophyes > Mixophyes fleayi. The sequence continues at coordinate 86,056,324 of NC_134409.1, forward strand.
AGTTACCATATATCTCTAACATATAGGAAACAATCTGAATAATAAAATAGCAAAAAAATTGGGAAATCACAGATTGATGTAAATTGTGTCAACTTGTATTTGAAATCCAATTTGAGATTACATTGCATACTGATGCTAAACATGAAATGTGATATCTCAATCATGGTGTTGGCAACCATGCACAGGGGGATAATTACCCCTTGCCAACTTGTGTGTTACCAACTGTACAAAAAGAGCTATATTTTGTATTCCATCTTGGTAATCACCAGTACCTCTAACTGGTGTGAAACGATTTTTAAAAGGACCCAATCAGAGCAATAAACTGTCACTGCTTTCAAAATTCTGCCTGTTTATTGCCTTCTGTAACTAACACTCTAATCCGATCCCCGGCTGTCCAAAAGGAAGTGTTTTAAATTACCTTTAAACTCCATAATTTGCCCAAGAAGGAAAGAGTAAAGTAGTTGGTTCCTACATTGCAGGGACGTGCAATGGAGAGTTATCATGGAGTGGCTGCAGAGGACCTGGCAGACAATAAAGTGATAAAGAGGGCCCTCCTTAAGCGCTACATCTTACCAGCAGAAGCTTCGGGACTTGGGCAAAAGCCCTCACATCAGCCAAAAGAAATTTGACATTCAGCTGTAACAGTTCATTTTGAGTGGGGTGAATGAATCAGGTGTCAAGGTCTAGGAGGAGTAAATAGATTTAATTTGCAGAAAGTAGTTTCACTGCCAGAGTAGAAGCACCAGACTAGCAGCCAGCCCCAAATAACTGAATGAACAGGAGACTATCCCTTTTCTGTTCAATTTACCCCCTCTACCCAATCAAGTACCCACAAATATGGGTGCTTCTAGCCAGCTCCCACTCTGCCCTGTCTCTGGACATCATCAGAGACCAACAGAGTCCCATTTGGAGTAGAAAACAGACACCTGAGCATGACTATCCCACAGCCGAACAGATTTGTGCTCCTAATCAGAGTCCTGGAGAGCAGCTTGCTTTCCTGACTAAGGGAGGGGAGCTCAAAGAGACTGTTCCTTCTCCAGCCAGTCCAACAGAGTTTGGCATGGAGAAAAGTGACTCAGTAGATAGTCACTTGTATAACCAAAGAGCAACCCAAAAACATATGGAAGCATCTGCAGCCAGTCCAAGTGGGACCCCTGCAGAGAGATGGACTCGGGTAGCCTCAATCACTATGGTGAGCCCCCACCTTGTTGAGCAGGCTGCTGTATTGCCGGGTCAAACTGTCGAATTCACTGAGGCAGACGGACTGGAAAGAGAAGTGCCCATGGCGCGGATATGTCTTGATTGGGGAGCTGGCAAGGGATGCAACATGTTGCAGTTATGGATGAACTTTCAACAGATGTGGTTCTGGCAAAGGATCTTGACTATGAGATGCTGAAAATTGTCATCTATCTATTTTAATCTATTTAATTGTATTCTATCTCCTAACTACCCATATATCCCTACCGCACTTCTCCTACTCTGCCATCTCCAAAACACCTCAACCTTTCTATCACTCCACCTATTTCACAGTACAATATCCCATCCTACCTGCTGTATACACCATGCAACATCTATCCCACATTATTACCGCACACTTACCTTTTACTGTGGACAACAATTCTTAAACGAATAAACCATGGCAATCTAACAGATGCAGCACTCCACGGCTACGGATAGAGAAGTATAACTTTATTTCTAGCTGGAGGAACCTGTGTCTGCAGTGCACACAATACATCCCTCACAATAGTCAAGCGCAATAGTGCACCCCTAACTGTAGCTAGACAAGAATTATCAGATGCCGCCACAGCATCATACAGGTCAGAGGAAAAGGTACAAGGTGCTACATCATCAGGACCCTGCCAGTTCTTTGCCTCTGGAGAGACAAGGGGCCTGATTCATTAAGGATCTTAAATGAAGAGGATTTAAGCCAGTATTTAACTTATGTGCAAAACAGAACACTCATTTGCACCCCTTGCAATGTAACATGGTTTTGTCCAGGAGACTGAAATAAGAATCAGGCCCAAGGTCCCCAGCAATGCAAAAGATGTTGCTCCCAGTGCATCTGATCTTGTTGGGTTGCCCAGTGATGCTTCTGCTCTTAGTAGTCTGCCTGCTCCAGTGGTGAGGTAGAGGAGCTAAAGGATTATCCGGCCCAATCAGATTTGCTTCAATTCCTTACTTTTTTGGAGGGGAGGGGGGTATTTGGATCTCTTTAAGTATGATATATGCTATTATATTATTTATGTCATTGATTATAGTGTGTAAGATATATAAGTGTATTTGGAACAAGCACCTTTTTTACTAATCAAGATTATATTTAGGTCTGATTACATTATGGGACGATATTCGTCCCAACCTTTAAATACAGGCTCAGGACTGATTGGAATCAGCTTTGAAAAAATATTGTTATGTCAAGACGAAAAGCGTCAGCTGTAGGCTGACAGAGATCCAGCTTTCCGTACAAGTAACACTATTCAGGCAGAACTAACACACTTCTATCCATGTTCCTTGACTGGACGGATTAGAAAGCTGCACCCATCAGTGGACCGCGGAGAAGCTACAAACGGGCTGCCCGCATCTTCTTTGCATGCATGTTCAGTCTGATATCCCTCCAGAGGGATATTATACGCAAGGACACTGGAAAGACAGTTCTTTGTCTTAAATTGGGACTGCTATTATACTCGATACTGAAGTGGAAGGATAAGGTGACAATAATTGATTCGGATTGTTTCTATGTTGAGGATCATGTTTTTTCCATTACACTTGAATAGTGGGATCCGTGTTGGAGCATGACATCATTGAATGGGGGATATATTCTCTCCCTAATACTAGTGCTACAGGGATTCGTCAGGATATGGCATTTGGACGAGGTTCCATCAAGACAGTGTTGGACTGAATTGGAGATATTGGTGGAACTTTGCCTGGAGCCTTTATTCCCTTTGCTTGTTTGTACACATTTTTTGTGTGTTTTATTTCTAAATATGTGTTTTATATGTCTTACGTGAATTAAATTACAGTAATAATTTAGAGATCCTCTTTTCTGTACTATATTTGTACATAGGATGGATTAATATTACGCATACTTGAATTACTGATCACTCTACACAGTGCAGTTCTTTTCAATTTTTTTCTGTGTTCAGGTTTTGTTCGGGGTAAGCAATAGGCCCCATGAACTAGCTGCAGTGTGATTGTTTATTTTGTTATCATCTTTATATATTTCTACTCAATTAAATATTTTTTTAATTAGTTTTTTGGCTTTGTACCATATCATTGATTTATTTATTTGTATATTACCTATCCTCCATTTTCAGACAAGCGCCAGAGTACTTCTATACTTGGTATAGGAAGCTATTTTTTTTTTCAATTACTTACATATTCAAATTCTCTATCTACCTCCAATAACTCACCATCTATGGTGTCCAGCCCTTCTAACATTTCTGTGGCTTCTACCACCGAATCAACAAGCCCATGTCAAATGTGAGTGGTGACTTTGAGAAAACCTTAGATGCCTCAACACCATGCTGATGAAAAAGGAAATTCAGGATCTTGAAAAGAGGCTCCTGAATGAATTGAATTAACAGCTTTCCATTCTCCAGTATGATCTTTCGCAGGTAACACCCAGGGTCTCAGCTTTGGAGAATAATGAGAAGGATCATGCAGATCTTATTACTTGTCTGCAAGAAACAATGGATACACAGACAACAAAAATGTTGGAAAGTCAAGACAATTGGAGGATCTCGAAAATTTAGGTAGGCACAACAACTTGAGGGTCGTAGGTATGCCAGAGGACATTGCCCCCTCATCTTACGGGATTGTGGACACACTGACCAAAACCCACAAAGAAGTTATATATGTATATTTTCACGCTCCAATGCAGAAAATCACAGCTAAGGAGCCCAGAATATGGTGAAGTACACAATATGTATTGCAGATGTTTTCAGAAAATGCAGTATGGTACAAACCGGATGTTGTAGATATAGAACAGAGATTTCAGGGGGATGCAAAAAGCTAATAACAGGAACACGGCTGATGCAGGTGAACAGGTATAGGTCTACTCTACCACCAACCAACCACTGCTCTACACATTTCATTGGTCCCATTCTAAGACGAAATCCCCGTCTCAAAGCACAGTGGAGCATTCACATAGTGCTGCTTAACTACATAACTAGTTGATACAAATACAAAGGATAACACAATACTATTGTCACTATTCATTAGTAAGTGTGATTCTTATGATCGTTTTGGGGAAATCTGATGACTAAGAGAGATAATTAGGTTAAGTGATTGAATATAAGCAAAAGATAGAAAATATTGAGAGCGCAAAAACTGTAAACCAACAGTTTACAATTTAAACAATTAGTTTAATATATTATCCACATTGAAACAATATATAAATACACATAGCAGAAAAATAATAAATAAATAAAACCAGCAGGTAAGGATGGTGAATAGCAATCCAAATATAGCTCACAATATCTCCATCCAGCTCCAAAATGTAAACAGAGCCCACTAAAAAGTCTCTCCTGACAATCTAAAGATGAATCCACAGATAGTAAAATTCACTAATTACCGTATTTTTCGCTCCATAAGACGCACCTGACTATAAGACGCACCTAGTTTTTAGAGGAGGAAAGTATACACTGGCCCCTTCACTCACACAAAATACACTGGCCCCCACTCTCACTCACCAACACACTATATTAACACACTGATCCCCACTCTTAGACACATGCTATGTTAGCGCACTGGCACACACACTATAGCCTCCAGCACACACACACAAACTGTAGCCTCCATCACATACACACACTATAGCCTCCAGCACACACACAATATTGAGCTTTCCCCATAACTTACCTTATTCCCTCCGCGCGTGATGTCTTCAGCACTTCTCACATGGGACGGCACCTGTCATGTGGTGCACGTCCCATGTGATAGCCAGGTCCTCACAGATAGGCGGGGGGACGGACGGATCAGGAGGATCCGCAGCCTGGCCGGGACCCGCTTCTCCACGCTGAAACTGTAAGTTTTCTTCTTCCTTGCTTGCAGTATTCACTCCATAAGACGCACACACGTTTTTCCCCACTTTTTTGGGGGGAAAAGATGACTCACACTAAGGTTAAGATACTCAAATAAGTACAGCTACATGTGCATATTACTTTGCCAGGAAGAAACACAGTCTGAGAGAAATAATTGCCATACAATGCAGATGGTACTTAGCAGTTTTCTCCGATTCACAGATGGTAAAATTCACTAATTAGTGAGATGACTCACACCGAGGTTAAAATACTCAATTGAGTACAGCTACGTGTGCATATTACTTTTCCAGAAAGAAACAGTCTGAGAGAAAAATTAGCCATACAATGCAGATGGTACTTAGCAGTTTCCTCCGATAGACGAGTTCCGTGTTAAGGATCCAACCTTCAGACACTGGTACAGTGAAGTCTCCACGAGCTGTTACGATAATCTGATCAATCCCGGGGTTTTAGAATTGTCAGCTCCAATCCACACCAACTGGATAAACAAATGGTCTGACGCGTTTCTCGGCACCTTAGCCGATTCATCAGAGGCATAGTCAGTGAATATAGCGACTCATTATAAATAATGTATTCTCGCGATCATGTGACAGTAGAGCACCAATCAGCTGCCAGTGAACACATGATACGCATAATCCAATCTCAAGAGGTTCCCATTCAACCACAGCTGATGTTCCATCTATTGTAGTTACTTTGTGAGCTAATCCGACAGCTAAACTAATATTCTCCAATGATTAAAAGCATACTTAATATAGAATAATAAGACTGCCATATATAATCACCTTAATAAGTTTAAACCTTAATCACAATAAATAATAACAATATATTGACTACACGGGTAACCAATATCACAACCCACCTACAAGTGAGTTATAATAACAAATAATAAAAAAGAAAAAGAGGCTCAAATTTCTCAACTACAGTAATATATAATTAATGAAAATATATTTAATAAAAATAGAAAAAATATAATCAATGATAAATAATACTAAAATTTAAAAAACTCAATAAATAAAACACAAATAAAATAAACTGGTCACATCATAACAATTTTATACCTACAAGCACATAGAAAATACTTATATATGTGTATATGGTCATGCATAATCATTGTAAAAAAAAACAAAACTAACAAGAGTAATTGTAATACACAGATATTTGTTTATTATTCTGTAAGTGATTGAATAACCTGATTTGCTGGGGATGGCTTTTCAAGAAGGACTATGTGAATGCTCCATTGTGCTTTCAAAAAGTTCACTGAAGAACGAAACGCTTCACTATTCCTGGTGGAGAGGAAGTTGCATGTGGAAAGGGAGAAGTTTCTCTTTGGATACCAGAGTTGAGTTTATTATCGGCAGTCCTGGGGCCTGATTCATCAAGGAACGCATTTTGCGGATAATACGATAATTGTCTCTGCTCATACACAGAAACGGGAGATGCGAAGTGGAAACCATTAGAATCTGATGCGCAAGCTGAGTTATTACATTGCGTAAGGGAAGCATCTCTCAAATTTCTGCACTTGCGAAGTTGGCTGACCACTTGAGAAAAAAGGGATTGGAATGGAAGGAGAGTGGGCGTGGAGTGGGCAGAGATCGTAAATAAGTTGAAAAGAGTAGGCGTTATTTGTTAGGACTTGAGAATAGTAGGTTTTCCCTCTGTCCGTGTAGGATAGTGTTACAGACTTACCTCTCTGCCGCTGGTCCGGATCCCGCACTTACGGTTTCGGCGGTCACATGACCGCAACCCGGGGGCAGGGAGTTAGAACCTGCCAGCATAAAACCTTCACTCTGACACTCGGTGACTGTCAGAGCAACATCTATTGTTCCTGGTTCCTGTTCCCTGTGGATTCCTGTCTCCTAGACTCCTGCTGATCCCTGTGTATTGACTCCTGCCTGTTTTTGACTATTCTTCATCTCCAGTCCTTGTGTACCGACCTGGCCTGATTGACTCCAAGCTTGCCTGCATTGCCTCTCTGTGTACCAACCTGGCCTATCTTACCACGCTACTCCTGCTCCTACTACGCTGCACTACATCTAAGGGTAAGCCTGAGGACCGCGACCTGCGACTCCTGGCAGCAAAGCCCATCCCGTCTTGCGGCGGTTCTTGGTGAACACCGGGTAGATTGTTAGACTCCGCAGCTCAGGTAAGCCAGCTGTATTAGATTGTAGTATATCCAGTAACCCATTACAGATAGTTAAATAGAATGTTGTCTCAACTTGTTCAAAGTTAATGCAGCTGAGGGTCATGTATAAATCAAAAACAGCTAGCTAAAACAACAATTTAAACTGTTCAAAAAGCATTGGTCGTTTAAAACACTCACAACTAATTATGCACAACATACGTACATTTTAATACACTTTTTTTGGGGGGGGTTCAAATTTATTTGTGATATATATCAAACATTAAACATTGGCTACATTTTTTAAAAACCCATCCCTCTTTTAACTCACAACCAACATTGTAACAAATTGCAATGTAAAGTGGTAGATGTGTCATCAGGTAGTTGCTGAGATTTGAGGCTTTGGTTAAACCCGGAACTGCCGGAATGAGTCAGCTTACTATAGCGCCATCTGCTGATCGGTATGTTTGAGTAAAGCTTGCTGTGTTTTCTACACCTGTTTAGTGCATTTTCTTATGCTACACAGATATGGTCTCTGGAATATGTGGGACAACTAGGACACATACTATAAAACTGCGCACATCTACCTGCCTTAATGTTAGAGATGCTCAGGTTCGGTTCCTCGGAAACCGAACACATCCGAACTTAGGGGATCCGAGTACCGAGCCATTTTCACACTTTTTCGGATTCCAAAACGAGGCATAACGTCATTGTTGGATCTCGGGAGTTTTGGAATCTATAAATACCGCCCGCCACGTTGTTCTAGCGCCATTTGAGAGAGGGATACAGAAGGGATAGAATCGAGTGTAGAGCAGTTGGGCAGGCAAAGTTAGAGAATTGAAAGAGGAGGGTGGTAGCAGTGTTAAAGAAAGTAATCAGTGACATTCAGGAGAGCTCCAAAGCTCCAGTGTTACATCTCATTGCAGAAAAATACAAATACTATTGCTGCTGGCAGGGTTGGTGCTTCTGCAGTCCAGTTCTACTGTGTTATATAGGTAACACATAGATAGGAGAGCTCCTGTGTTAAATCTTATTGCAGAAAAATTCAAATTAATAGTGCTTACAGGGTTGATGTAATTCTACAGTCCAATTCTACTGTGTTATATAGGTAGCACACAAAAAGGAGAGCTGCGTTGGTAATTCTCATTGCATAAAAATAAAAAAACTAGTGCTATCAGGGTTTGTGTAATTCTGCAGAAAAATACTAGTATTATATAGGTAACACAAAAAGGAGAGCTGCGTTGCTAATTGTCATTGCTGAACTACAAATACTAGTCCTTGCAGGCTTTTCTTCTGCATTTGCACCAAAAAGTGTAGGGTATTATATACACCCAAAGAAAAGAACTCCATTGCTCAATTGCTAATTGTCATTGCTGAAATACAAATAATAGTCCTTGCAGGCTTTTCTTCTGAATTTGCAGGCAAATTCAGAAGGGTTATATAGGTAACAGACAAAGAGCAGTGCTCCATTGCTAAGAGTCATTGCTGAAATAGAAATAAGAGGGCTAGCAGGCTTGGTCTAAATATGCAGTTACATTTTACTGTACCATAGCTCACTCAGAAACAGAAGAGGTGGCAGAGTTCAGTGCTGAAACAGAAATTGTAATAATAGGGCTGTCCATGTGCTCATGTGCCAAAGCCTATGTGCAAGTGCATAGTGGTTTTAAGTCAGGGAAACAAAAATGTCAATAAAAAGCTGGTACCTTTTCAAAGAAAAAAAAAACCTCTCTAAAAAAGGTGAGTTTACTATAGAAAAACCTAAAATGGCCAAGATACCATTCTACTCAAAATATTACCAGGCATACCAGCATCAGGTAGCTCCCTTCTCTTAGCTAGATTTCAGCACCTGCAATCTACACTGTCATCATATTCACCCTCATCATTGTGAACATCTTCCTCAAACAATACTAATTCATCCCCGCTGGAATCCACCATCACAGAAAACTGTGTACTTTGATGTAATTGCCGATAATAGCCTTCCTCATGGAATTTGTAGTTCATTATATGGCAGAGGTGTCACGATTTTTGGGAAATTCTTTTAGAGCAGAGCAAATGTCAAAATATTGTGCTGACTCATCTGCATCACCACTAGGTGTCTTGGGAAAGCGAAGTTTTTTTCAGAGAAGCAGTTGCCAGAGAAACTGAAGGAGGAGACGTCATTACAAGATGTTGATAGCTCTTGGATCCTGGCGAAGCGAATTAAGTCCTAGATCTACAATTACAATATAGTTAGCGGATTTGCTTAGTTTAATTTTATCCTTCAATTTCTCTAGCTGCTTCTCGAAAGTATAAATTAAGGCAATCACTTAACTCAAGCTATCCGTGTCTGCACTCTCTTCACAGGTGACTACTTCACTGGACTAAAGTACATTTCCCCTCAATTTCTAGTCTTCTTGCAGCTGCTGCAATCTCCTACATGCTGTTGCAGAATCCCGAAAATGACCCTAAATTTTTCGGGACACAGACAGCATCTCCTGTATGTCATTGTCATTTTTAAAAAGATCTGTAACACAAAGTTCATTGTGTGAGCAAAACAGGAAATGTGATGGAAATCCCCCCGATGTAATGCTCTAATAATATTGGTGGCGTTATCAGAAATCACATATCCTCAGGAGAATCCAAGCAGGATTAGCCATGTTGCAATGCACCCCTTACTTTTTGTAACAGACTGTCAGCTGTATGCATCTTAGTGAAGTCGCTGATACATAGTAGCCTACTTCTGAAAAGTTTGATGTACTTGGGTACATGCTGCTGCTGTTCCTGGCTGTCACAGTCATATAATGTTTAGTTTGCCCAGTTCCGCTTGTCCTCATATCTGTGGTTAAGTGTACAGTGGGTAGAAATGCATTTTGTATCTCAATAATTACATTTTTACGAACTTTCTGGTAGAGGTGAGGAATACCTTTTCTAGTACAATGGTGTTGTGATGGAATTTGGTAATAGGGACAGAAGACCTCAAGTAAATGTCTAAAACCAGCTGCATTAATAGTGGATATTGGGCGCAGATCTAATACTAGCATAGTCCCCATGGCGTCTGTGATCCGCTTTGCAACTGGGTGACAGCTTTCTTACTTTCTTCCTCTAGCAAAGGATTGTTTAACAGTCAATTGTTGTAAACTACTACTAGTATTCTGGGTCGAAGATCGACCCCCAGCAGCAGCGGGACTATCGCACAATAATTCTTCAGAGGAATCATGGTTAGTGGAGGAGTCATCTAGCCTTAGCAACTTGGATGCAGGACTAACTCCCATCACTTGTGAGGATATTGATGATGAAGGTGTTGGGGGTGTAGATTGCAGGTGCTGGGATCTAGATGAGAAGGGAGGTAGATGATGCTGGACTGCTTGTTGTTATTTTTTTAACATAAGTTTCTGATTTTTCCAACAGCTTTCCATGAACTTGCTTCAAATGCCATAACATGGATGAGGATCCTAGATGGTTAAGGTCCCTACCTGTACCGAGTGTGGCTTTACAAACGCTACAAATGGCTAGACAACTGTTGTCAGGATTTGTGTAAAAATAATTCCACACATAAGAGGTCGATTTTTGGTCTTATGCCCAAGCATGACAATGGCCTTTTTCTTATGACTAGCAAGGACTGCTGTAATCTTTGTTTGAAAGTGTATGAAAATAATATTGTGACCTGTTAGGTAGTCAAAATTTAATGAAAATGACTTTAATTTAGTGTTAGTGAGGTTAATAATTAAAGTAGGATCAAAAAAAAGAGCAAAATTATGTGATTTTAGCATAGTTTAGCAAAACAAAATACAGATCCAAAACCAAAACCACTTCACGGGGGTCAGTGAGCATCTCTACTTAATGTATGCCGGAAAGGATTGCTAAGAGCATTCCCTATCCATTCCGGCAGCCAAAATGGATTGCTGAGTGCATTCCCCATCCATTCTGGCAGCCAAAATGGATTGCTGAGTGCATTCCCCATCCATTCCGGAAGCCAAAATGGATTGTCGAGTGCATTCCCCATCCATTCTGGCAGCCAAAATGGATTGCTGAGTGCATTCCCCATCCATTCCGGAAGCCAAAATGGATTGTCGAGTGCATTCCCCATCCATTCCGGCAGACAAAATGGATTGCTGAGTGCATTCCCCATCCATTCCGGCAGACAAAATGGATTGCTGAGTGCATTCTCCATCCATTCTGGCAGCCAAAATGGATTGCTGAGTGCATTCCCTATCCATTCTGGCAGCCAAAATGGATTGCTGAGTGCATTCCCCATCCATTCCGGAAGCCAAAATGGATTGTCGAGTGCATTCCCCATCCATTCTGGCAGCCAGATTGGATTGCTGAGTGCATTCTCCATCTATTCCGGAAGCCAAAATGGATTGCTGAGTGCATTCCCCATCCATTCCGGCAGCCAGAATGGATTGCTGAGTGCATTCTCCATCCATTCCGGCAGCCAGAATTGATTGCGGAGTGCATTCTCCATCCATTCCGGCAGCTGGAATGGGTGGGCAATGCACTCAGTGCTATATTCCGGCTTACAATACCCTACCCATCCATTCCGGCTGCCAGAATGGATGGCTAAGGTACTGGCAGACCCCTTTCAGCATCCGGAATAAACCCCTCAAAAATCTTATATGGAGCTCCAGCATTTTTTATTTAGGTATAAACCAAAAACCCATCTTTTTATTTACAACCAAATATAATTATTCACTATGTAAATTGGCTGGTGTCAACAGTTCTTTGCTAGTGTTTGTAACCAAACATGTAACAAACGCTACTAATAATAAAAATAATTTCTGAGAATTTTACAGATGATTTGAGTGAACTTAAAGCAAGCGTATTTTTACACCTGAGACATTTTGGACCTCAGTACATATATGGGAAGAATATCATTGATCCCAGAATCAAGAGTGTTGGTGAGGATTCAAACTCACGTTTCAACTGATCATAGGTGGATTGTCTAACTGCTACGCCAATGTTCAAGTGGAAAAAACAATATGTGAATGAAATAGCATAGAATGAAAAGCTGAGCAGCAACGTTTCTCATGACCATGTTTATGTTATTTCCTTGATAAGTTTTAATTAGTGTCAAAACTTTGACATATTAGAGACAGAAAGCATTTGTACATGCACATTTTATATTTTGGGATATGGAAATGCAGTTGTGTATCCTAACAAATAAAAAATTGCTACAAATAAGATTAGGATTTCAAATTGATTGTCTTTTTATTTTCTTTTTGGGCCTATTCAGGTTTTTGGGACTTTAATCTGGGGATATTTCCTAAGTGTACTGCGCCAATGTTCAAAGTGAAACAGTATGTGCATGAAATATACTAGAAGGAAAGCATTGTTTCTTATAACAAACAATGCAATATTCGAGCCTGCGCTACATGCAGATTTTAAACGTTTGGATATGAAAATTCCCAACATAACACATGCATTACTGGCAACATGAAGGTTTAAGGATAAAGTAATAAAGTAAGACACACACATATTTTCTATTTTACAAACACAACAAAGATGTGATAGAAAAGTAAGATCCGTAAATAAACATAGATTTTGATGTAACGGCGAACAATTCACATGCGTACTTTTCTATTCATTGTAGAAATTTACTTGGAAGTCATATTAAAGTCAGATTGGGGATTTATAATAAAGGTATACTGCGGGATTCAAACTCATGAGCTTACTATTACCAGATGGAATGCCTAACCACCACACTACCGTCTAGACTGATGGGTCCTTATGTTGGATAAAATACATTGAAACAAAAGATTATGCAACATATCTACAATCAAGAAACCAGGATCTTTACACACCAGAAACATGTAAGTATATTTGTTAAATATGTAATTAAACAAAACACATACTGACCACTATTTGTATCCAATACAAAAATATGCATGATGGGTTTTATACACCAAAATCAACATACTCACTCTCTAAACGCACCTGTGTCTGCCGTCGGCCTTGCAGTGCGGCGTATTCACCGGCAGATAATTCGTTAATCAGATTTCTCTTTAAAAACGCCTTTGTTGCACTTCAGTGTGGTTGGGAGTTTCAGTGGCTTGGGTGAGTACAAGGGAGACAAATGCTGTTTATAGGTGTTTAGACCAGTACCTTACACAACCTGAAGTATGTTTTATTAGCTCAAAAAGCATTGCAATGTGTTTTATTGTTTGATAAACCAGTGCTAATGTAACTTTAAACTTCTCTACTTGCTGAAGAAAGGGGTTAACATTACTTTTTCTATAATGGTTTTTGATGGCAGGGGTAAAATCATTTAAATTAATTGGAATTCTCCACATTCTTGCACTGTGCATACTTTGAAGAGGGACTGTATCAAGACTGAATTATTTATTGTTTGCTTTATTTTGTGTCCATTTTCTTGTCTCTCTTTGTTACCTACTCCCCCTCCCTAACAGATTACAGTTGTCAAAGGAATTTGTTAGGAAGCCCTCCAGTCAGCACGACAAAACCCGGAGTCTGCTCCGAAAGTCTGGTGTTTGCTGGAGCCCCTAGTGGTGGGGACAGACTTGGCTGCAGACGAACGGAGAGTTGTGAAATGTGCACTGACTGGGGAGAACCCAGGGGTAGCGTGAAGTAATACACAGCAGAGTGAAATCCAAGCAAGGGTCAAGGGCTGGCAGCAGACAGCGAAACCAGATAACGAGCCGAGGTGAGGGGTCACAGGCAATACCACAAGGTCCAGAAACAAGCCAGGGGTCATACACGGGAAATCCAAACTAGAATACAGCACAGGAGCAGGGAAACAAGGAACAGGAGCCTAGCTACACTGGGAGCTATAACTGGCAGTGAGGCTCTGTCCTCACTGCCTTAAGTAGTGAGAGGAACCAATAGGAGCAGAGTGCAGCGAGACTCCTCCCAATTACAACAGTGCAGATAAAGCTATGACTAATAAATCTATGCCCAATAATGCAGCAATGTAATACTATTGTAGCTGTTAGCAACATTGTTCACAGCACTGTACAACATAGAATAATAAACTCAGTTTAATTTCTTCTGCGCGCATGCGTCCGGCTGTAGGACAGCTGGCCGGGCGCTGCGGCAGACGAGGCAGAGCGTCCCGATTGTTGCCCTGGCAACCGGGAGGCACAGGGCGAAAGTGCCATCCCGGTCATCAAGGAGACGGCCGGGGCGTCTGGGAGAACAATAAGTGAGCCGCGGCGGCCCGTAGGGGAGACGTGGCTCGTAACAGTACCCCCCCCATTGAGGAGGGGTCAATGCACTCCGACCACCAGGTTTCCCAGGATAAAAAAGTCCTTAATTAGTTTGTTAGCATGGAGATGTTTTCGTGGTACCCAAGACCGTTCCTCTGGGCCATAGCCCTTCCAGTCGACCAGTAAGTGGATTTGGTTTTGCACCTTCTTGGAGTCCAGGATTCTTTCAACGATGAACTCTTGGTGTCCTTTGACTGAGACAGGACGGGGTCTGTGCAATTGATGTGGCCTGAACCTATGCGACCATGTGACCGCTTTCAGCAAGGAACAATGGAATGTATTAGGGATCTGGAGTGAAGGAGGAAGTTTTAACTTAAAGGCCACAGGGTTAATTTGTCTAATAATGGAAAAGGGTCCAATAAACCTGGGACCTAACTTCCTATGAGTTGCTTGAGTTTAATGTTGCGGGTAGACAGCCACACCTTGTCCCCGACTTTGAAAGGACATGGTCCACGATGCCAATCAGCATAATGTTTAGACTTGAATGAAGCTTGTTTGAGGGCAATGTGAACTTTTCTCCATATCCGGCATAGATGAGAAATCAAAGAACTAGGCTTAGATTGATTCGGAACTTCCAACGAGTTGGACCGAGGATGGAATCCAAGGTTACAGAAAAATGGCGATACCAGAGTAGAAGAATGGCACGAGATGTTGTAGGCAAACTCTGCCCATGGAAGCAGAGCAGCCCAGTCACTATGGCACTTGGTTACATATAAACGGAGAAATTGCTCATGGGATTGGTTGACCCTTTCAGGTTGTCCGTTGGACTGTGGGTGATACCCTGATGACAGACAAAGTTTGATTCCCAATTGGGCACAGAATGCTCTCCAGAAGGTGGCTACAAATTGGGAGACGCGGTCAGAGACAATGTTAACAGGAAGTCCATGGAGCTTGAAAACGTGCTGAATGAATAGAGATGCCAACGTTTTAACACATGGCAATCCTAAAGGATGAAGTGGGCCATCTTGCTAAATCTGTCTACTATCACCCAGATGGTGTTACAGCTGGATGAGCGCGGTAGTTCCACGATGAAGTCCATGGATGTGTGTGTCCAGGGTCTCACTGGAACGGACAGCGGCATAAGAGGACCTGCAGGGAGTTTGCGAGAAGACTTATTCCTGGTACAGGATTCACAAGATAAAACAAACTCTTTGGTATCCGCTTACAAGGAGGGCCACCAGACGGAACGAGACAGAAGTTCCAACGTCTTGGATACACCAGGGTGACCCAAGGTTTTATTATCATGGCATTCGGCCAGGACCGTCCTCCTCAGATAATCAAGTACGAATAGTTTACCCCTGGGGGTAGCCGATGGTGCCAAATGTTGGAAACCACGGAGGGTCGTGCCAAGATCCTGAGTCAGGCCAAGGACTACTTTGGATGCCGGAATAATAAAAGTAGGTTCTGCGAGGGAAGGATGAGAGGCGATAAAACTGCGAGACAAGGCGTCCGCCTTAGTGTTCTTGGATCCGGGCCGAAAGGTAATAGTGAAGTTGAAACGGGAGAAGAAAAGGACCCACCGGGCTTGTCTGGAGTTCACAATTTTGGAAGATGGAATATATTGTAAATTTTTGTGGTCGGTATATACTGTAATTACATCGTTAGCTCCTTCTAGCCAGTGACGCTACTCTTCAAATTCCCACTTGATTGCCAGCAACTCCCGATCACAAACATCCAAATGGGTCTCTGCTGAGGAAAATTTCCTGGAGAAGAATGCACAGGGGTGCAGACAGTGATCATTGAGATCCTTCTGAGAAAGGATGGCACCGGCCCCGATGTCAGAGGCGTCTACTTCGATAATAAAAGGTAAATCCGGATTGGGATGTCGGAGGACAGGTGCGGAGATGAAGGCCTCTTTTAGCGCTTTAAAAGACGTCAATGCAGCGGAGGACCAATTAATGGCATCGGCCACTTTTCGGGTAAGGGCAGTAATAGGAGCCACTAACACTGAGAATGACCAGATGAATCGCCTGTAGAAAATAGCGAATCCTAAAAACCTCTGAATGGCTTTTAGATTGCTTGGCCGGATCCAATCGAGAACTGCCTGTACCTTACTGGGATCCATGGAGAAGCCACAAGGAGAGATGACATATCCGAGGAACGTGACCTGGGTGACTTCAAACTCGCATTTCTCGAGTTTAGCAAAGAGGCAGTGCTGGCGGAGTTTGAGGAGGACCTTTTTGACATGAATACGGTGCTGCTCCAGTGACTTGAAATAGATCAATATGTCATCGAGATATACCACAACGAACTTCCCCATAAATTCTCGTAAAACATTGTTAATAAAATCTTGGAACACAGCGGGGGCATTACATAGGCCGAATGGCATGACCCGATATTCATAATGGCCTGAATGAGTGTTGAAGGCCGTCTTTCACTTATCCCCCTTCTTGATCCAGGCCAAATTATATGCCCTCTCAGATCAATCTTGGAGAGGATCGTGGCTAGTTTGAGCTGATCAAAGAGCACGGAGATGAGTGGCAACGGGTAGGTATTCTTCACGGTAATCCCATTCAGACCACGATAGTCTATGCACGGACGGAGGCTCCCATCTTTTTTTGCCACAAAGAAGAAACCCACTCCTACGGGTGATTTAGATGGTCGAATGAATCCCTTACGTAGGTTTTCCTCCACATAATCATCCATAGCCTTAGTCTCAGGAATGGACAGGGCATATAACCTTCCCTTAGGAAGCTTGTCATCCGGAACCAGATCAATGAAGCAATCGTAGCTACGATGTGGAGGCAGAGAGTCTGCTTCCTTCTTAGAGAACACGTCGTGGAACTCATGGTAAGGCAAAGGAAGAGATTCAGGACAAGGCTGAACAACCCAAAGAGGAAGAACAAGGCTGGTTGAGGAACAAACCTTTCTCCATTGTATGATTACCCCCGTGCTCCAATCGATGTGAGGATTGTGAAGTTGGAGCCAAGGATGCCCCAGGATCAATGGTACAGAGGAACAGGGAATCAAGAAAAATGAGAGCACTTCAGAATGGAGAGCTCCCACGGTAATATGCAGAGGAGGAGTTTGAGATGAGATCCTTTCGTCAGTCAATGGTCTACCGTCCAGTCCGCAGACCGTGATTTTCGAGTCCAAGTTTACTGAAGGAATACCAAGTGTTTTGGCAAAGTTTACATCCCAAAAATTTCCAGCTGCACCACTGTCTAGAAAAGCAGAGATGGAAACGGATCTATTACCATACATGATCCGAGCAGGGATTAGGACGTAATTCTTGGAAGAGACCATTTGGAGACCTAGGCGTACCTCTTCCTTTACTCCTAGGCCTGGTCTTTTCCCGCCTTGTAAGGGCAGTTACGCAAGAGATGGCCCTGATTGCCACAGTATAGACATAGCCCCTGTGACCGCCGCCTGGATCTTTCCTCAGGGGACAGGCGATAAGCCCCTAACTGCATGGGCTCTGGCAAGTCCTGAGGAACCGGGTAGACGGCTGAAGAGGACCAGGCTGGCGAGGCGGCCTCCCTCTCGGACTTCCTTTCCTTGATCAATTTTAATAACTAATAACTAATTGCATTAAGGCCTCCAGGGAAGGTGATGAAGGATACTGGACTAGGGAGTCCTTTATCTGCTCCAAGAGCCCTAGCCGGAACTGACTCCGTAGTGCGGGGTCATTCCACTGGCTGTCGACCGACCAACATCGGAACTCGGTAAATACTCTTCTGCTGTCTGCCGCCCTTGTCTTAGCGCTCTTAGGTGTGACTCGGCAGAGGCCACCCTGTCTGGATCATCATATAAGAGACCAAGGACTTTGAAGAAGGTGTCTACGGACTGCCGAGCCGGATTAACAGGGGTCAGACTGAATGCCCAGGATTGGAGATCGCCCTGAAGTAAGGAGATGATAATACCGACCCTCTGTTGCTCCGAGCCAGAGGAACGGGGCCTGAGGCGGAAATATAGGTTGCAGCTCTCTTTAAAATTCCGGAACAGAGTTCTGTCCCTGGAGAAACGGTCCGGAAGATTTAACTGCGGCTCAGGGGCAGGTGCCAGAGATGCTTGTGAGGTCTTGGTGGCTTCTTCCTGAGCAGAAAGTCTAAGTCTAAGTGAAAGGTCCTGAACCACTTGCGAAACGGCCTGGATCTGCCCTGCTAGGATTTGAGCCGGGCTGGGATCCATCGGTGAAAAATAGGATTGTCTTTTTTAGGCCAGTTATAATGTTAGGAACCCCTTCAGTCAGCACGACAAAACCCGGAGTCTGCTCCGAAAGTCTGATGTTCGCTGGAGCCCCTAGTGGTGGGGACAGACTTGGCTGCAGACGAACGGAGGGTCGTGAAATGTGCACTGACTGGGGAGAACCCAGGGGTAGCGTGAAGTAGTACACAGCAGAATGAAACCCAAACAAGGGTCAAGGGCCGGCAGCAGACAGCAAAACCAGATAACGAGCCGAGGTCAGGGGTCACAGGCAATACCACAAGGTCCAAAAACAAGCCAGGGGTCATACACGGGAAATCCAAACTAGAATACAGCACAGGAGCAGGGAAACAAGGAACAGGAGCCTAGCTACACTGGGAGCTATAACTGGCATTGAGCCTCTGTCCTCACTGCCTTAAGTAGTGAGAGGAACCAATAGGAGCAGAGTGCAGCGAGACTCTTCCCAATTACAACAAACAGTGCAGATAAAGCTGACTAATAAATCTATGCCCAATAATGCAGAAATGTAATACTATTGTAGCTGTTAGATATATAGTACTAACATTGTTCACAGCACTGTACAACATAGAATAAACTCACCGTTTAATTTCTTCTGCGCGCATGCGCCCGGCTGTAGGACAGCTGGTCGGGCGCTGCAGCAGACGAGGCAAAGCGTCCCGGTTGTTGCCCAGGCAACCGGGACACGCAGGGCAGAAATTACATCCCGGTCGTCAAGGAGACGGCCGGGGCGTCTGGGAGAACCAGAAGTGAGCAGCGGCTCTTAACAGAATTATCTATTAATAGTATATTGAAGAAGTGGCTTTGGCTGTGTTTGTGTGGTAAATATCCAGTGGCACCCACTCTTCTGTTGGGTTTCTATTTCGGTATCTTTATGGTGATGTGGTCTCTGATGTGGAGCCTTTGCTCATTCAATAGGACTTTGAGCATTGACGGCAATTTTTTTTTTTATTTGAATAATTACAGACTGTACTTGCAAAAAACAAGCTTGAAGATGAATCGTTACTTGCTTGTATGTAAGTAAAGGTTTAATATTTGGAGTCTACAGTGAAAATGCCAAGCTGTAAAGGCCTCACCTAATGTAAACTCAGGCTTTTGTTACACATACAGGAGGTCCTGGAGTTGGACGAGAGTCTGGTTCTTGAGGAGGCTGATCCTCTGCAACATCCAAATTCTTAAAGAGGTGGTTAGTTTACAATGTTTGGTTTGTTTTCGGTAATATTCCTCACTTAACTGTCAATTTGCCGTGGATATAATGTAGTAGACATATTTGACAATGTAAGGCTTTTGACAGTATTGATTTGTTAGTGTTAAAGTGTATTAATGTTTGTTTCTTGTCTTTTCTCTCATACTACATAGAAGACACCGCGTATCCCTTATGCTCTTGGCTCCTCACTCCGATGTTGAGCCCACGCAGAGCGTGATGTTGCATAAAACTCAACTCATGCAGCCACCAGATCGGTCATAGAATGGGCTTTTGGTTTATTAAAGGCACGATTTAGTTGCCTTGACCGGTCTGGTGGCGCCCTGATGTATGTGCAGAGAAAAGTATGTGACATCATAGCTCTGTGTGTGTCGTTTCACAATAATGCCATCCGGAGTGGGGCTCCAGGGGTGGTGGACGAGGTTGCTGGGATAGACAAGGAGGGGGATCTGGAAGCCAGACGTCGGGAATCAGAGGAAGGGTCCAACTTCAGGCAGGATGTGGTAGACAGATATTTTTGAGGTAAATCACACTTATTAGGGCCAATGTCAAAGACACCAATGCTCTCTGCTGTAATAATGAGCAAACTCCACAAAAAAGCGAATTTATATTTGAACCAAAGAAATGCCGTTCTAAATATACATGTGGTAGTGTCCTAATGAAATGGTTTCCATTTGGCCTGCTTGTAAAATCTATGGCAACCTCTAAGTGTCGTTGAAAATGTAGTATGAATTCTCCTTAAATGCATCTAAGTTTAGGGTCAATCATTTGTCAACCAACCCCCAAAATGTTGTTGATTCCAACTACTGGCTAATGTGTAAACATCAATGTCCTTGTGTCAAAATTAAGAGTTATGTTTGAACTGTCCGCACATTACCCATATGCTGCTTGAATAAGATACTCGACTAAATGGCATAATGGTCGTGTACAGCAAGATATTAATGCCTAACATTGTTAGTAAAAATCTAGGACAACAGTGTTCATCAAGGAATCTAAAGTATATAATCTAATTTGTAAGCATTAGAGTGACGCAAATGCCACATTTCTACAAGTAATGTGATCCTTTGCAACCACAGGCTGTTTCACCCAGCAATGGTCTGTTTGCAGGGCTAAGTGCCATAGCACTTGTCTTTGGAGTTGGAGGATGTGCACATGGTGAAGCCAGTTGAAGAATGTAAGTATCTATAGTGTTCCCATCAATAACATGTAATTGTAAAGTGTGGGTGCTGCATACAATATTGCTGTTAAAAACCAATAGATTTGTGGGTCTGCCTATGCCACGTTAGGCAATTCACAATCTTAACAGCTGATGGTTTTTTGGGTACTTTCCAGACAAAATCAACCCAAACCAGACTCCTAAAGCAAGATATAGCTAAAACCCTCAAGCCACTATTACAGAGTACTGTGTTGAGTCTTCCAAGACACTTTGCAGGTTACATTACAATGGGCACGTTCATGTCCACCAAGGCATAAACTAAGTACATGCATTAAAGTTAGAGGTGAGCTAATATTGCTGTTTTAATTTTTGATTTTACATTCAACAGGCAAAGCTGCCCTGCCTTTTGGAGTTGTGAATTGAGTGTCCTCTTACACGTTGAAGTGTTTATCCAATGCTATAACCCTGCCTCTGTTTCTTCAAATGGCCCTGATTGTTTACTCATCATCCATGGAACTTTCTCGCAAAGACCACTGTCCTACTTGCTAAGTATTATGCTTCAAATATTTAATAATTTATGTTAATAATAAATCTGACCCTATATTAGTGTCAGCAATCTGTCACAAAGAAGTATCTGCTGCTTACTACACTGCTGTTTTTCCTCTAGTCATACACAACAATCACTCTATAGTTCTTTGTGGCCCATCTAGGTACATGTATACATCCAAACAATTTGATTGGAAATCTAAGGTGGGTTTTGTTTGGGATACTTTTTGCAAGTTGCAAGCACAGTAACATTGCTTTGGCCTAACAAGTTTGGTTCCTATTCTGAAACAAACATGTGGTATCTATTGAAACATATGACATCAAATAGTACTTACTGTAATAATGTTTGTGAATTCACAGGATAAATGAAATATAATTTGGCCTGTATGCCAGAGCCTGCCATGCAAAATCACAAATGAGCAGGAGTGAAGGAAGAGGCCAGGTGGGTTTAAATGCCTGATTTATTTGATAGGCCAGGTGTACACTGACTTCCTCATTGCAAAGCACAGAGTACTTGTCTCATCCGCGACGGATGCCATGTTTTTGGATGGACAGGCAGCCATTTCACACACAAGTGTAGGAAAGATCCGCGTGAGACGCGAGTACGCCCATAAGTGCTCAGAGAACCAATCAGAGCGCAGAGTACTGCAAGTAGTCTTTGGAGAGAAAAGATGAGGGCAGCTATCTTCTCTTAATGTGAGCTACGAGCGCTGACCGAGGGCATGGACAGCATGCCTTCGGGACGCTACGTGAGTAACGAGAGGAAGCTGCGGGCCTATCTTAGGGTCCGCAGGCACATTCTGTGGTGCAGCTCCAAAGGCGCTGGAGTGATCTCTTGCCAGTGTCAACCGCAGCTGCTGAGGGAGCTACGTGAGGAGATCATAAGAAGCGAGTTCTCTATTAGCCACCGAAAAAGGTGTCTAAACATATTTACTTGGTATACTGTTCTAATTCAACTGGCCCTAGGCTTAGCCAGCCGGGGCTGGTGGCACCGTAGAAAACAGTCCCCCTGCCATGATGCCAACCAGTCCCAGGCTGACCAGCACAGGGCTGCATTCCCTAGGGAGTTGGGGTCCGCAAATAAAATACAGGCCCCCTCCCTAGGGGTACCCTGTCCTCTGCTGAAAGCACTAGGGCTCTTCCCACACCCCTGGATGGTGGGTGTGGGGCAATAAATGTGTAAAAACAGAAAAACATAAATTAAACACTAATTTTACATTGGTGGACTACTCAGCAAACCTGGGTTGCCATGAACAATCTGGGCATGCTGGTGCTTGTAGTACTACAAGCACCAGTATACCCATAGCTGCCAGGGCATGCTGGCACTTGAGGAACCACAAGTGCCAGCATGCCCAAACACCCAGGGTGAACTATATCCTGTAGTGCACCAATGTAAATAAAAGACACCCCTTGTTAAAAACCACATTTTATTAAAAAATAAAAAAAACATTGTATTAAAATAATAATAATAATATCATCTCTGGCGATTTGTGTTGATTTTAAAACCCTTATCTCTCCCATATTAAAAAGTCAGACTCATAGGAGATTAAAAACAAACTTGTCTGAGTTTGAATTCAAAATCGACAGATACAACACGCTGCTTTCTTTAGGCAAGATTGGCAAACACATCACTGTTGCACAGCAGGGCAAAGTTAATATAACAGGATGCATAATGAAAGTTTAAATAAACCATCTTTTGTTGTAGAGGGACAAAAATGATTATGAATTTTCTTACGGGGGACAATTTATTTTAATAATTAATTAGTGGCCCAAATGTAATTATAAAATGTAGGTGGGATTTTTTTGTCTTTTCTAACAGTGGCTTACTATTTTGTCAGCAGTGAGGCAATACGTATATTTTTATGATATGATAAAGTTTCCTGGTGGGGACACCATTAAAAGTACAAATTTGAGGCACTACAAGTGTCAGCAAGCAGCACCCCTTCAAGTTGCTGTTCCTCCATGCTTCCAGCACACATTCTCCCAGTCTGATATTCCACACACAAATGGTCCAGGGTCAGGTAAGGTTTGGTTAGGTTTAAATTAGGGACCAAGGGGCTATTCTTCACGAACTAAATCCCACCCAAACCTAACCTGACCATGTAAAAGGCAGATATTCAGCACAATAGAAGTGTCTTTTCTTGTAGAGTATCTTTCCACTTAAGTTTACACACCTGTGTAGAAATTGGAGCAGGCACTGACTAAAATCTCGTCCCCAAACACACTTGAAGAGGAACATGCATTCCTCTAATGGTGAGCTGCAAAAAATATTGTTTTGTTTATTTTCTCAGATGTGTAGTGTCTCAATAAATACAATTTTCATGGATCACTCAAAACTGAAAGCTCCTGTAGCAGATGAACCCAAAATAAAACTTTGGAAATGTATTATCAACAGTTTGAACAATTTTTAAAATGTTTTTCAAAAATTAAAAAATATGGCCCTTTGAGAAAATTAAAAATTTTGATTTTGAAAATGCTATGTTTTTAATATTTATTGAAACATAATGCTTTGTTATATATGAAAGCCCATAAAAAGAGGTTTAAAATGAGATCTTGCTCAACTCTCTAGCTCAAACAGATGGGCTATAAACGCAATTTAAAAAAACATAAAAAAATGTCAGCTTTAAAAGGCATATAACTTCAAAACTAGTGTATATATCAGCCTAAGATTTTTGGGGGGTTCTTTACATTTATTATACCAATTTTAAATGAAATTAGAGAATGTAAGGTAGATTTTTTTCTAAAATTGTGTTTATTTTATGTGCAATGAACCTGTTAGAAATCATATGGTATGTATTTTATCTGTGTAGGTATTTTCCCCATGTCGGTATTTAGAGTGTCAGTATTTTCACCAGTACAGGACATAGTCCTAACAGTTACGTTCCAATGTTGTGTAATGCATCTGTAGAAAGACCTTACTTACAAGCCCTAGGTGCAAGTGTGCAAATGGAGTCTATTGATGCAGTACAATATGTGCTTTCTGGCATTTAAAATATTGCAGTCAGTAGTGCGCTCATGTTATGAGCTTTGTGTCTAACCCATTAAGGGTAGCCTTATTATGTAACAAGCACTCTGGTGAGGATTGTGGGGTAAATGAGTGGGTTTAGACTCACCAGCTTCAGTTAAACTAGGACTGCTGTGTTGAGTTTTGAAAAAACGTCTTTCCCTTTTGTTTAATAGACCCTTGCTGGTTACGAATGGCTGTAGTGGATCTGATGGCCTCTTAAATGAGGCTTCTTAGATGGCTATACTCCTTCAGGCCGAATCCGGGCAGTCTTCCTTCCAGCCATATGGGCCCAGTTCTTGAATGGGCTTTCGATGTAGTATACTGGCTGAGTTGTTCTGGCTGTGTTCTTATACTAGGTTAAACAGGGCAATCCATTTTCCAGTGGTGCTATTGGCAACAGTAAACAGGTCACCTTCTTCAAGGTTTAAGATCTATGAAGTTTTATGGCCACGTCTCTGGTGTCAGAGTATATGTGTAGTTTACCTGAAGCCTGTGCACTAAAATAACTTAATGCAGGGGGACGTGGCTTGGCGTCCAATATGGCCGGTCAGGTTTGCTAACTGTCCTGCTAGGAATTAACCTCCTCCTTAACCCATCGAGCCCGCATCTGACTCTATTGGAGTATACACACTATAAATAGACGGCGGAGATTCCATAATATATCCCGTTTGTGTTATTTCGGGTTTTGGTAGCCCTGGAGGCTTGCAATCTAACTTTATTTGCAGACTCGTGCTTTTGGTGCAAAAACAGTCCGCTGGATCTACTGCCATTACTTCTGCCAATATCATTGTGCACCTGTGTCGCTCCTGCTGCTCGGGACCTGCGGACCCCACCTCTATACTGTGCCGCTCACGGAGAATTCAGGTCGCGAGTAGTGGCGACTGCTGATCAGGGCCTAGTATTCGGGCCGGAGGTGCTCCGGCTGGTGTTAATGAGTCTACCTCATATCACCTGCAATTAGTTGCTGGAGTCCTCTGAAGTCCTCTGTTTTGTCTTCAGTGAGTGCTGAAAACTGTGACTGCTGATCGGGGTGCTTGCTCCAACCAGCATTATCCGCCCAAGTTTCAGCACTGCTCCCCTACAGTTGGACGCCGCGGCTGTGAGGGTTTCTTGGATACGGAGTCTTGCTGCACGTCATCACTCAGATACAGTGACCACAGGTTAGCTACTGGGAACCGCTTTTTCTCACAAGACTTCTTGCACTGCTGACTGGGAGATAAGTCTCTGGGCCCTAATATTCCCCTGCCCGCTGACAGCTTCAGGGTTTTGGCATCACTTAATCATCCCCCATTCTATATCACGCTAGAGACCCCGGTTGCCGGCTTCTTCATCCTAGTGACTTTCACTAATCTGCCTAAAGGTGACAGTCTCTGGGAGTTCTTTCTGATGCACTGTCTGTTTTCCATGGTCAGCTAAATACTACATACATAACATTCATCTATATAGTGGTCACCCACATTCTAAAGTACTGATAACTGCTCCCACTACGGAGAGCCTCAATCACAGTTCATTTATTCAGCTTCTCATTCTCTGGATACAAAATCTGTATGCACCTTCTCATTAGGCTCCATTTTTACTTCTGCTATAGTTCTATTAACTCCCTATTCTTGGGCAATTTCCATTTGCCCTCATGTTGTCCCCGTCTCATGGGCTTGTAACTTTCCTACCTCTGGATGACCACTTAACTACGATGTGACACTTCATTTTGTCCTGTGCGTGGCCCACTATTTGTTGCAACATTATATGTATACCTAACTAGCCGTGTTCACTCTTAATCTCTCTACACTCTTTATGAGCATGCCATAGAACAGGAGACCTGGCTCTCAATCACTTGTAAAATATTTTACACCGAGTCACTCCACCTCGTCCAAGAAAATGACTTCAACCTCTCTACAGGGTAGTGATTCAGAGATGGATACCATAGGACAGGTTTGGCTAACCTGTGACACTTCAGGTATTGCGAAACTACAAGTCCCAGCATCATTCCAGCAATAAGCTGTTATATATTGGCAAAGCATGCTGGGGCTTGTAGTTTCACAACACCTGGAGTGCCACAGCTTAGACAAGCCTGCCATAGAAGACCCATCAGCTCATTATACCAAAGTAGACATCGCTGCTCTCCTCTCTGAAATGAGACATTAAACAGATCAAAGATGAGGTGACCAAAGCCATGTCCAATCTCTCCTCTTAAGTTGCCGATATTGTAAATCTAGTTGATAACTTGGAGAGGTCTCAAGAAGAAATGATCCAATTCCAAAAATTATCGGAACAAGAATTAATTTCTATACGTAATAGTCTTCAGTTCCTTGCTAATAAGCAGGAACATGCTGAAAACAGAGGCAGGTGTAACAATCTTAGAATTTGTAATATCCCAGAGACTGCTAAGGGACCACAACTTGAGGATTATTTTCTCCGTCTCTTCCGTATGCTAGCCCCTTCCTTTTCCGATGATTTATGTCTGTTAGATAGGGCCCACCGGGCACTCTGTTCCCGCTCACAAGAAGCCGACTCCCCGAGGGATGTCATTCTTCGCCTACATTATTATTATTATTATTATTATTATTAAGCGAAGGGACAAATTTTTCGAGAGATGAGAAGATGCCCGGAGATTTCTGTGGACGGGATTAAGATTTTCCTATTCCAAGATTTGGCCCCTTCTACTTTGCTCAAACAGAGAGAGTTGAAAGATGTGACTCAAATCCTTAGGGACCATAACATAAAATACAGATGGGGCTTCCCCTTCGCCCTCTTTGTCCAGAGAGGGGAGAGTGTTGCTTGCTAAATCCCTGGAGGAGACTTGCTCTTTGCTGCTAACACTGAATTTCCCCGACTGCTTTGTTATCGACAGAGTGGTCCTCTGAGCATGGTGCCGCCCCTCTACCACAGCGAGCTCCTAGGCAAGTGTGGCATTCCACCTCCTCCAAGAAGGCCAATCCTCCTATCACCTGAAGTAGGCCTGGCTGTCCTATATTGACTGCATCTCCCATTCTTGCAGCCTCCTATTGCCACTTGTTCGAGTGCCTTCAACCTTATACAACCACTGGACTCTCATGTTTGTTATGCTTTGGCCTGTTTGTGTTTTTTTCCTCATTGTTTTATCTCTGCAGGTTTTCTGATCGTCTTGGATAGCTGCAATTCATCATTACGATTGTCTACTACATCACCCGAGTCACTCCACCTCAAGATCAAGCTCTCCAGGACTCTCCCTTAATGATGTCCTTATCTGCTCATCTATAGAGGAGTCTACAGCTCCTATATTTATTTTGTGTATACGATATACACTTCGTTTAACCTAGTTTGGTATTGTTGATTTTAGTGATGTTACATAAGGCACTGATGTTCCACTATATTGTTGTATCATTATTTCATGTTTCTGGTCCTTCCACGAACTATGGACCTTTTAGGTTGCTACACTTCTCTACCACACCTGGTGGATGCCGGGGCCACACTACCCCCTTCTGGTCTTTAGGACCAGCCTCGGACACCTTCGTCTAAAAAGCCATCTTTTTTCCTGGGTCCGACCTCTCGGGCTGCTCATATCTATGACCCTGGCCCTCACTTCCTTACCTTCATCTACTCTCTCCTGACCCCATCTGGACCGTTCTTCTGGGCTCCTGGTGGCCTGACCACCTTTCCTTTCCTTCTCTCTGCTTTATTAGTTTAAATCCATCCCCATGGTTATCAAAATCTTAACGCTTAATGTAAAAGGGCTGAACTGTCCACGGAAGAGATCCACTCTTTCATACTATTAGGCAGCTAAAGGCGACATAGTGTTCTTACATAGTGTTCTCACTTCTCTGGCCCCCGCCATCCTGAACTTAAATCTAGACACTAGCCTTGCTCTTACCATGCCTGTAACCCAGTCCGAAAGATAAAGGGGTTTGCTATTCTTATAGTTAAACATCTTAGAAACAGTCTCTAATGAGATTAGGGACCCAGAGGGGCGTTTTAGTCTCTTGATAGGTGACCTTAACAACTTTCCTTACACTCTTCTAAATGTTTATGCTCAACACGAACCAAGCTTAATTTTTCCGTTCCATAGCTGATCTATTATCTCTGCACCGGGCAGGTATAGTTTTGACGGGTGACTTTAATGCTACCCTAGTGTCACGGTTCCTCGTCACAATACTGCGACAGGAGTGGTAAGGAACGGTAACCAGCCTGGAACTAATACAACTCCCAGTAAGGCGCGGAGTCTAACAAGGGAGAGGTATTCGCCAGGGACCAGCCGCAAGGCGGTTTGGACTAAGCTGCACCCCCTTGCAGGTCGCGGCCCCTACTGGAAGCGACCAGTTGATATATGAGAAATATAAGCCACAAAAGTATCGGGTTACTCATGAATAGCTTAGATGAGTTAAGAAATGTAGCCAGCAGATAGAGGAGGACCCGAGGAAGCAAGAGTGTCAGCTCTCCGCACGACTGTTTACCACTGGAGTGGCGGCAGGAATTCAATACAGCAGTCAGCAAGATACACGGGTGGAGATGATGAATTGCAGGGTGTAGCCGGCAGGTTATGTAGAAACACGAAAAGGTGCAGAAGAGTGTCAGCTCTGCGGACAACTGTTTACCCACTGGAGCGGCGGCAGGATTTCTATGCAGCAGTCGGCAGACTACAGGGATGATGGAACTGCTGTACAGCCAATAGATAGTCAGCTCTTTGGACGAGACGCAGACTTGGAGCCAGGAACCCATGGAAGGTACATGAAGATCAGGCACTGAGGACAGGTAGGAGGTCTCTTTTAAACTTTGGAGCCAAAACTCCTAACCAATAGGAAGAGGGACAGCTTTATTGGCAGACCCGTAAAGATGACGGTGCCCAGCACGGACCGAGCGGACAGCAGAAGGTAAGTAAGCAGGGGATCGGGTATATGACCCGATTCCCCGGCACGTGATACCTAGACAACCACCTGGACAGATCCTCACCTCCCCCTCAATCCGCCACTATGAGATAAATGCCGACCCATCCATCTCCCCCATGCTCCTCCGCGATACCCACAAAGCTGGTTTCCATGGCAGTCCGATTAGAGCAGATACACACGCTAAAAAAGTGAAAACTCAGAAGTTTCCAAACGTGTGGCCAGCCTAGACAGACTTCATAAAACCTCGGGTCTGCCACAGGACTATGCTAAAACTTGTAGCTGCAAGGAGGGAGTTAAATCTTTTCCTCTCTACTAGAGAAGAAAATTTTCTTAAATATCTAAATCAATTATTTTATGAAAAAGTTGACAAAGCGGAGAAATTATTGGCTGATATTTAAACTTTCCCAAGACAATGTATGCTGTATCAAATCTCACTCAGGTAGTATTATTCAGGATCCAAACCAAATAACAGAGGAAGTTAGGTTTTATAGTAAACTTTATAACATTTCAGTTTCACATGGCTCTTCTCTGGCCTTGGAGGAAACCTCTAAGTAGTTTCTTTCCCAATGCCGCCTGCCCAGACTCCTGCCAGCCACAATCCGGCAATTGAGGGCAGACTTTACAGTACAAAAAATCTCTGACATTATAAAAATTTGAAATCAAACAAAGCGCCGGGTCCTGATGGCTTCACAACTCTATATTATAAAACCTATAACAAGCTCCTCTCACCTTATCTTGCTGACTTGTAGAATGGCTCCTTCTCAAACGAAGCTCTGATCCACAAAGACCAGGGCCTCATACCAGGCCGTCAGGCACATGATAATACCAGAAGAATTGTTAGCCTCATAGATTATACGAACGGGGTGATCTCTACTCCAATCTCAATCACCAAAGGCACTCGTCAGGGTGCCCTCCCTCCCCCCTGATCTTTGCTCTTGTGATTGAGCCCCTGGCAGTCAATATTCGCTTCTCCCCAGACATCAAAGGTATTGTGGTCGGCTCCGAAGAACATAAACTTAGCTTATTTGCAGATGACATTAACCTCTCCCCACACCTCACTCCCAAATCTGTTTTCCACTCTTGCAGCTTATGGTTACAAGATCAACCTAAGACTGAGTCCTTCGCTCTCCATATACCACCTCCAACCTTAGGTCTCCTTAAAAGTAACTAACTTTTGCTGGCAGCATTCTAAATTAAAATATCTGGGGCTCTATATTACTTCCCATTACAAATCCTGATATACAGAAAACTTCCTCTCTATAATTAAATCAATTAAATTAGATCTGCTCTGGTGGCAAAAACTACTCATCTCCTGACAGGATAGGATAGTCGCCCTCAAGATGAATATCCTGCCCCGTTTGCATTATCTTTTTCAAAATTTTTGGGTGCAGGTACCTAGATCCATCCTAATCCAATATAATTAGTTCTCTCAATTCGTGTGGCAGCATAAACTCACTAGCTTCACTACTTTGCGTAGAGCGACGACTAGCGGCGGCAGGGGATTTCCGGACATCCGCTTATACTATATTGCTACTCACCTGAGCCAGGCTGTGACGTGGTTTACAAAATGCCAAGACCCTCGGTGGACTGATCTGGAGGCCTCTTGCTGCTCTTGCTACAATGTTGACTCCCTTCCTAAACCTGAAATAACAAGATCTTTAACCCTCCTGAAATCCTTGTGTAGGCACTCGCCTCTGCAAAGAAGGATTACTTCCACACTGTATGGCCTCCTTATCTCCTCCAAACAAACCAACACAGACCACCAGATGAAGACAATTGGGC
Organism: Mixophyes fleayi; assembly: GCF_038048845.1. Classification (NCBI taxonomy): domain Eukaryota; kingdom Metazoa; phylum Chordata; class Amphibia; order Anura; family Limnodynastidae; genus Mixophyes; species Mixophyes fleayi. The sequence continues at coordinate 86,087,399 of NC_134409.1, forward strand.
AACAATTAGAAATAGTCTCCAAGACATCCATCTTATCCCTTGTCAAGGAAAATGCATACAAAATATATTATTGCTGGTACCCGATCCCCACCAGTATGAAAAGAATCTATGGTTCCACCTCTGACTTATGTTGGATTGGTTGTTGGGAACAGGGGTCCTTTCTCCGCATCTGATGGTCCTGCCCACAAATCGCCTTTCTAAGAGGATCTTGTTGCTCTCATTAGCGATGTTTCTACCGTTCAGGTCTCCAAATGTCTATGGTCATTTCTCCTTGGCTACCCTATTGAGGTTCTAGATAATTATGCAGACAAATTGTCCGTTCAGATCCTCAACACAGCCAGATGTCTAGTTGCAAAGTATTGGAAACATACTGATCCCCCTCTAGACAGCAACTACTTAATGAAAAACTGGTATCTGCCATCTATGAAAAAAATCTCTGCATATCTAAATAAGAAAACCCACAAATTCTCCCAAATTTGGGGTGACTGGTTCCTTTATAATGGTACTTCCGGGTCTGCACAATCACCTGACCTTCCTCAGAGTGTCTCAGTCCTCTTCCTGTGAGTGCTGCGGAATTAGTGGCTCTATATAAATAAATGATGATTGATCCTAGTCTCTCTCTCTGGCTGTGTGTGTATGTCTATATTAGGCAATTTAGATTGTAAGCTCCAATGGGGCAGGGACTGATGTGAATGAGTTCTCTGTACAGCGCTGCGGAATTAGTGGCGCTATATAAATAAATGATGATGATGATGATGTGATTGATAGGTAGTAGATTACACACCGCATATTGTCACTGGGCCACCAGGAGTCCCAGATTCGGTCTCAACCCTCCCCTTCCCCCTTATTCCACCCTTTCTCTTTCCTACTTCTCCCCTACCTTCTATATACATCATCATACTGTTATACTCCTTTCCAACGTCTATTTTCAGTTTTTCGCTACTATATATGTTCACACTATGCAATCATTCTAATAAAATTTGGTCTCTCATCTTGCCTTTAGTGATAGATATCACCTGTTTATATTACCCTTTGACCATGTCAGTTGTTTGTGTTTTATGTGACGAAACTTAATAAAGTCTGTAAAAAAAATTAAAAATAAAAAGAAGTTAATGCAGTAATTGATAGACCACTCATCCTTATATTTATGGAATCCTTTAATACCAGAAAATGAATCACAAAATGCAAACCATAGAATTATAAACTTGTGAGCCTCACAGCAAATTATTTGAAGGGATACTGGGTATATTGTAGAAAAACAATTTGATAAATTTCAGCATGATTTCGTAAAGGATCAGTTATTGCCTAACATACATAATTCGTTTTTATGAGGAGGCAAGTTTCAATCTGGATCTTGGCGGTGCCGTTAATGTGATATATTTGGTTTTAAAGCAGCAATACCACATAACTTTTTTTGTCCCTTAATTAGCAAGTTAAATATCTTTTAAGCATGAATTTGTGATCATCAATTACGTATAAAAAAAACCACCAACATAAGAAAAAAGAGGATTTTTGTACTTGCGTTAAATCCGTTTCTTTGATTCCGTTTGGGGGACACTGCTTACCATGGGTTGTGGAGGGGAGCACGGGAGTTGGCACCTAGCTAGTTAAGTTTAGCACTGCTGACAGACCCCTCCCCTCTACAATCCCCCTGCCTCTTCCTCTTCAGTTAATTAAAAAGCCCCAAGGAGAAAAGGCCAATCAACCAAGAGCACACAGAGGAAAAGAAGAAGGGAGGGATCGCAGTGTCCCCCAGACGGAATCAGAGAAACGGATTTAACGCAAGTACAAAAATCCTCTTTTCTCTATCATCCAGTCTGGGGGACACTGCTTACCATGGGGACGTTCTAAAGCAGCCCCCTAAGGGTGGGACCGCTCTGAAAGCCCCGCTCGTAGAGCACTAAGAGCGAAATTTGCATCCGCGGATGCGAATACATTAAACTGATAGAATTTGGTAAAGGTGTGGACAGAAGACCAGGTGGCTACCCTGCAAATCTGGTCCGCAGAAGCCCCGTTTCTCGCTGCCCACGACGCCCCTACCGATCTGGTGGAATGGGCCGTAAGTCTCTCTGACACAGGCCGGTTAGCCCTTAAGTAAGCCTGCTTAATGGTTGCCATGATCCATCTTGCAATGGACTGTTTTGAGGCTGGCCAGCCTCTTTTGTTAGAATCATAAAGGACAAACAGAGAATCTGTACGTCTAACCTGAGAAGTTCTTTTGACATAAATACGGAGTGCCCTAACCACGTCTAACTTTTCCATAGACTGCAGATCAGAATGAGAAGTCGATGAAAAGACCGGAACCACAATTTCCTGGTTCAAATGGAAAGCCGAAACTACTTTTGGAACAAAGGGAGAGTTCTTAATACCGCTCTGTCCTCGTGAAAAAACAGATATGGCTCCCGGCAAGACAGAGCTCCCAATTCTGAAACGCTACGTGCAGATGCAATAGCTAAAAGAGAGACGACCTTCCAGGTCAGACATCTAAAATCTGCCGCAAGTTAGGGCTCAAAAGGGGGCCCTTTAAGCATATCCAGTACCAGGTTAAGATCCCATGGTGCTGTAGGCGGAACGTAGGGAGGCTGAATATGTAAGACTCCTTGAAGAAAAGTCTTGACGTCTGGCAAATCCGCTAACCTCAGGTGAAAGAAAACTGAAAGCGCTAATACCTGAACTCTTAAGGAACCTAAACGGAGCCCTGCTTCCAGCCCATCCTGAAGAAAAGCCAATAAGCGAGGGAGACGAAAAGAAGACGTGTCACAGGACTTATTTTCGCACCATCTGATATAGGCTCGCCAAATACGGTAATAGATGCGAGCTGAAACCGGTTTTCGAGCTCGCAGCAGAGTGTTTACTACACTGGAGCCATGCCGTTCAACTGAGCTGAGGTAAGTTCTGGTGACGAAAGGGACCTTGCAGAAGATTGCCTCGCGACGGAAGACGATGTGCTTGTCCTACCGCCATGGAGATTATGTCCGCGTACCACACTCGACGCGGCCATGCAGGTGCTATCAGAATTACCGGCAGACTGCTCTGCCTCACTCGTCTGAGTACTCGAGGAAGCATGGGAATCGGGAGAAACAGATATCCCAACCTGAAATCCCAGGACATGGTCATCACGTCCACCGCTACGGGGTCTCTTGCCCTTGCGCAAAACCTGTGAATCTTTTTGTTGTGTCTGGAGGCCATGAGATCTATATCTGGAAGACCCCACCTCTGAACTAGACTGAAATACTTCCGGATGGAGGGACCACTCCCCAGGCATCATCGCATTGCAACTGAGGTAATCAGCCTCCTAATTCCTTATTCCTGGAATGAATACTGCCGAGATTGCTGGAACATACTATTCTGCCCAAAGAAATATCTGAGCTGCAACTCGCATTGCAGCTGCACTCCTGGTTCCTCCCTGTCTGTTGACATATGCCACAGCCGTGGCATTGTCGGACTAAACTCTGACTGGGTGGCCCTGAAGGAGAGTCTGGGCCCCTCGAAGAGCTAAAAGAATTGCCTTCAACTCCAACGTGTTGATTGACAAGGGTGATTCCTGAACTGATCAAAGCCCCTGGAGACGGAGATGCAGGACTACCGCCCCCCAACCTCTCAGGCTGGCGTCTGTTGTGGCTATGATCCATGACCATGGAGCAAAAGACCTGCCCACCGACATGTGATCCGGAGTCAGCCACCACTGAAGCGATTCTCTCGCCCCCGGAGACAGCGAGATCCTCTGGAGATTCAAACGTAGGTGGGATCCTGACCATTTTGTCAACAGATCCCACTGGAAGCATCGAGAATAAGCCCGACTGAAGGGGATCGACTCGAGGGATCGTCTCGAAGGAGGCCACCATCTTTCCAAGCAGCCGCATGCACAAATGAATTGAGGGACTGGGAGAGGACAAGACCTGAGATGTTATACTCCAAATCGAACTGATCTCCGCAGGAACACCTTCTGCTGACTGGTGTCCATGATGAGTCCTAGGAAGACAATGCGTTGGCACGGAACCACCTGGGATTTCTTTAAGTTTATCAGCCACCCATGGCTCTCGAGGACCGCTATGGTGAGGGGCAAGTGCTGATGTAAGCAAAACTCTGAGGAGGATTTGATGAGCAGATTGTCTAGGTAGGGCACGACCTGAACTCCCTTTAAGTGAAGACAGGCTGCCATCACGACATGATCTTCGTGAAGACCCTTGGAGCTGTGGAAAGGCCGAAGGGAAGGGCCCGAAACTGACAGTGGGAGGCCCCCACTGTGAATCTTAGGAGGGACTAATGACCGCTCCAAATGGGAACGTGGGGGTATGCGTCCTTTATGTCTATGGACGCCATAAACTGATCCTTCTCTAAGCCGTTTATTACCGTCCTCAGGGATTCCATCCGAAATTTGTCCAGTCGTAAGTGCATATTGAGGTTCTTTAGGTTTAGAATGGGTCGAAAGGATCCGTCCGGTTTCTTGACCATATAAAGATTTGAATAAAATCCCTTTCCTTTCTGGTTGTCTGGGACCCTGCAAATGACTCTATGCGAAAGAAGAGAGGCGACACAGGCCTGTATTGCCTGTCGTCTTTGTGGATCTCGGGGTAGTGGGGTTACAAAGAAACAATGTGGTACCGGACCCAGCAGGTCTATCCTGTACCCCCTTGATATAATGCCCCGAATCCAAGGGTCTTGGGATGACGCTGCCCACTGTTCCTGAAAAAGAGACAGACATCCCCCCACTTGCGCCACCTCCTGGAGAATAGAGTGGCAGTCAGGACGCAGGCTTCTCCTGAGTCTTGGAGGCCTGACGCCTAGCTGCAAATGAGGACCTGCCTCTGACAGAGGCGCCTCGAGCATTCGGCTGCCTACCTCTAAATGACTGTCCCCTAGGCAAGGAGGTTCCTCAAAAGGGCTGGCGAAAGGAGCTAAACCGCAGGGCCCGGCCCCTACTTGTGTGTACCGGCAAAGAAGTGCTTTTGCCCCCCCATTGCCTGTGAAATCATAGTATCTAATTCCGGGCCGAACAAACCTGCTGCTGAAAAGGGAATGGTTTCAAGGGATTTTTTTTAGATTCTGAATCCCCATCCCAGGATTTCAGCCATAACATTCTTCTTGCTGAAATTGACGCAGCTTGAATAGAGGAGGACACAGACGCTGTGCTCTGAGCCGCCTCATAAAGGTACCCCGATGCCTCTTTCAAATGTAAAGCTAGGGGAAGTAATTCTGAGTCCTGTAAGGCCTCTTCCAGTTGTTCTGCCCATGCTTCCATGGCTTTAGCAACCCAAGCTGAAGCAAATGTGGGTCTGAAGGAAGAACCCGCTTCTACAAAAATAGATTTTAACTGAGATTCCACTCTGCGGTCAGTGGCATCTTGCAGAATTGCTGTGCCCGGGACTGATAGGAGAGTGTGTCGGGCCAAACGGGCTACTGGAGTATCTACTTTAGGGATTCCCTCCCAGCGAGCCACTGCCTCCTCCTGCAAAGGATACAGGGAAGATAATCTCCTTGGAACAGAGAACATTTTATCAGGCCGATTCCAGGCTTCCTCTGCAATATCGCTGAGTTCTACCGAAGGGGGAAACTGAATAACCTTCCTTTTGGCCTTCTTAAAAAGACTTCTGTCTCTAGGACTAGGATCCTCCATTTCTGGGAGGTCCAACGCCTGTCTCACTGCTAAAACCAAATCATCAATAAACTGATATTTAGTGACTTCTTCCTGTTCCAATGGTTGAACCTAGTCAGGGTCAAAATTTGTTTCCCTTTCCTCTTCTGAAAATCCCTCAGAATCTGAAAGGACCACAAGAGGATTAGCAGATCTAATCCGCTTTCTTTTAGCAGGGGGCAAGTCTGAGGATTCAAGTAACTGGTTTAGTCTGTCTAAACTCTTTATAAATGCTGAGGACCATGCAGGTTCTGTGGGAACAGGGGGCTGGTCCGTAAGCATAGAGGAAGGTCCTGCTATAGCCGTTCCAGTAGAAACTGTGGCAGCAGGGAGCCCCAAGGGTTGCTACACTTGTCAGTAACTGAGTAGATTGAGAGATCATCTGTGCTAAAGAGGAAACCGTCTGTGTCAGGGAAGCCACCTAGGCCGGTTCCTCCGTCAGTGGGGCTGGAATGGGCTGGGTTTGCACAGAGGGGGCCCCTCCTTCGCAGTCAGAGCAGAGCGCCAACGGGTCCTTCTGCCCACATGGTAATTTAACCTTACATCTAGAACATGTAAAATATTTAGCCATAGGGCCTTTTCCCTTATCTGACATTTTACAAAGGAAAAGCACACCAAACACACTAGATAAAGAGAGATTGAGAGAGACAGAGCAAGCAACAAGTAATCAACTTCTCTGTAATAAAAGTTGTACTTGTACGTGTATAACAGACAGTGTGATATTTGGGCAAGTAAGAGAACCACAAAATAACCCTTACTAGCCTTCCTCTTTAAATCACAAAATACAGTTTGCTTGTAAATGGTTAAAGAAATGTTTTGGTATGTAGCCAAAAGGGCCACACAGGGGAGAAGTCCACAGCAGTGTCTTGGTGCCTGCTCCCTCCAAGATAAGTTCCTTCCCGGGCTTCTCTGGCGCCAGAAGACCAGACTGTACCACTTGTGCTGAAGAGCAGGGGAGCTCTGTGTACTAGTTCCGCCTCTTCCGGCATTCTTGTCTCTTTTTTTTTTCTTTTTTTTAAAGGGAACTTATCTTCTCGGCAGAGTTATGGAGACCTTTAAAAAAGAGGTCTCCTGCAGTGTTAGATACCCCGATGCCCCCTCCTTTTTTTCTGAGGGGGGATCTTGGTATGGCCCCCGATCTCTTCTCCTTCCTGCTGTTCCTACACGGACCGATGACGTCAGACATGGCCGCCGGCAAGGTATTCCGATCCCCGGCGCTCTATGCCTGCAGTGGCAGCGCTGGTTATCGGGGGAGCCTCTGAGAGTGACAGCGGTCCGTGAGACCGCTTGTCACTCTGCGATCTGACCACCAATGCTCTGAAATTGAGAGCAGTCTGCTCCCTCTGACAGAGCCCGGTCCTTGCTGCCTCGTTTCTGGGAGTGTGCTCTCTATAATAGAACACACTCCCAGCTCTGCCCCAAAAACCTATCTAATGCTATAAAATAAAAATTTTATAAAACTGAAGTTAATGAAAAATAATAAAATAGATATAACTAGCTGAAAGAAAAAACCTGTCCAACTTCTTTGGGCACCTAGAAAAAACTGAAGAGGAAGAGGCAGGGGGATTGTAGAGGGGAGGGGTCTGTCAGCAGTGCTAAACTTAACTAGCTAGGTGCCAACTCCCGTGCTCCCCTCCACAACCCATGGTAAGCAGTGTCCCCCAGACTGGATGAAAGATAAATGTTCTTTACTGTAAGGGTGGAAAAGCTATGGAATTCCTTATCACATGAGGTGGTAGTATTACATTCATTAACAGAGCTCAACAATGTATTGGATGTCTTTCTTATAAAAAATGGTAATCAGTTCTGTAGCTATTATTAGTAGAGGAGATTATGGGGATGATTGATCCATGAAATTTATATTTTGGGGGTCAAGAAGTAAATTTTCACATATTAGGCTATTGTGGCAACTGTGACACTGATTTTTATTTATGATTTACTTTGGATAAATACAATTATAGATTATGCTGTGCGGTGAAGATGTTATAGTTAAGTTGGGCACCTGCAGTTTTATAATACTTTAAATGAAGTTAATTTTTAGATGGGTAGTCTCTAAATATACTTTCCAAGCAATGAGGTAACAGACTCAAAAGGTTATCTCAAAATTAATAAACTATTCTTTTAATTTAATGTGGGAGCAAAGGGCTTTAAAAAGTTTCCATTATCTATCTCCCTCAACAGGATGCCAATCTGGAAGGTATAGATGCAGAAAGGCCTTTTCTGACGAAGTTGTATTGTGTTTGCTGAATGATAGCACTGACATCAAACTGTTAGTGCACTCTGTTTTTATATCTTTGTGCAATCCAGTCAAGATGAATCTTTGACATTAAATTACTCATTTCTTATGTCAAATTTTATCTAAATTAACATAAATTAATATGAATATATAAATTACATGTGACAATCATATTGTTATGCTATTTTTGGTTTGTATATTCTAAGCTTTTATGTAATCTGTCCTGTATGTAGCATTATTATAAAACCCATATATATTTATTAATGAATAAATATTTATTTATACAAGTGCAAAAACACTCTGCAAGTCCTTTACAATTGGCTTACCTAGCATCTGTCCTATAAAGCGGATACAAATTCTTTCATCATTTGCCAAAAATCCAATAACTGTGGAAGTTTTGTTTTCTAAGAACATATAAAAGCTAGACAGTACATACTTCTTACGAATAACCTAGGTAAATAAGAAAATAGCAAATGTATTAAACAATTCCATCATCATGGCATGAGTATGTTCATGTTTCTCCATTGATTTTTTTACATGTTGAATGTATCAGTATATATAATTTGAAAAACACATTATTTCACATAATGAAAACTTTGCTCTACCTATGGGGTTTTCTTATTAACACTGGGCTAACTATCAATATGCATTGCTGAAAATCGCAGCGATACATAATGAGATACTCGTGTAATTTACCATGCCAGGGCATATTTTTTTAGATTAGCCATTAAACCTGCCTGTCACAGGGACTAAAAAAACAACACAAAGACAATTAAGATGCGAGTTCCATTGTTCAATACAGATGACAATACCATCAAGATAAGCGATCATAATTTTAGGGAGGCTGTAAGACTTGGTCCATCTGGCGCTGTAAAGATGCAGATGCACCATGAAGTTCGAAGGGCATAGTCACAAATTGATGCAAATCAGCTCCTCGATCAGCTCTATCTGTCAATAATCTTTTGCAAGATCGATGGTTAAAATATACTTGGTTGACTCAACCTGATCGAGGAGTTCATCCACCTGTTGCATTTGGTACGCATCAAGTTTCAAACCCAAATTCATCTTGCGGAAATCCATTCGGAAGTGGGTACTTGCGTCAGATTTGGGGAAAAGTACAATAGGGCTACACCATTCATTAGTGGACTCTTCTATGACACCTAAGCGTAACATGTAAAATACTTCCTTTATCATCTGTTCTCGTTTTCCCCTAGTGAGTCTGTATGGCCTTTAATGGACCACCAGTCTCATGCCAAATTAAATTGGCCCTCCCCGGCACATCTCAGAACACTCCTGGAAACTCAGTCACCTGGACCTTTAAGGAACCTTTTTTGTCCCGAAGTTAAAGTTGGTTCACAGGCATCCTCATGCACCTACTGGGTGCTTAAGAAGTACCCAAGAACCAAGATCAATGTAAGCCGTACAAGTTTGTAAAAAGTTTCTGCTCTTTCCAGGCTTTTCTCAAGTTTCCGAGTGTCAGTTTGAGAGATTTCATGGTTAATATCCCCTTATAACTAACGGATCAATTCAAAGTGTTCTTGTCATGTAGCGAACAATTTACTCCACTGTGTGCGCAACAACAGCAAAACCTCATCACCTGGCTTAAAGACACAAATGCAAGCTTTAGGATTATAAATACACTCTATGCCAGTGGTTTCCAAACTTTTGCAGTTCGCGGCACCCTTAGAGTCACCATAATTTTTTCAAGTCACCCCTCCAAAATAATTACTGAACAGTCCTGTTTTAGAAGTAGTTGGGTCAAAAAAATGTAATATTTAGGTCAGGACGGAAATACTTATTTAGTTGTATGCAAAAATGCCCCCTCTACATCCAGACACACTGCCCTCTCTGCAACCAGTCACTCTGCCCCCTCTCACGCTGCCCCCCTCCTCTGCCCTCTGTCACGCTGTCCCCCTCCTCTGTCACGCTCCCTCTCACTCTGCCCTCTGTCACGCTGTCCCCCTCCTCTGCCCTCTGTCACGCTGTCCCCTCTCCTCTGCCCTCTGTCACGCTGTCCCCTCTCCTCTGCCCTCTGTCACGCTGTCCCCTCTCCTCTGCCCTCTGTCACGCTGTCCCCTCTCCTCTGCCCTCTGTCACGCTGCCCCCCTCCTCTGCCCTCTGTCACGCTGCCCCCCTCCTCTGCCCTGTCACGCTGCCCCCCTCCTCTGCCATCTGTCACGCTGCCCCCCTCCTCTGCCATCTGTCACACTGTCCCCCTCCTCTGCCCTCTGTCACTGTCCCCCTCCTCTGCCCCCTGTCACACTGTCCCCTCCTGTCACGCTCCCTCTCACTCTGCCCTCTGTCCTCTCTCCTCTGCCCCCTGTCACACTGTCCCCTCCTGTCAAGCTCCCTCTCACTCTGCCCTGTCACACTGTCCCCCTCCTCTGCCCTGTCACGCTGTCCCCCTCCTCTGCCCTCTGTCACGCTGCCCCCCTCCTCTGCCATCTGTCACGCTGCCCCCCTCCTCTGCCATCTGTCACACTGTCCCCCTCCTCTGCCCTCTGTCACTGTCCCCCTCCTCTGCCCCCTGTCACACTGTCCCCTCCTGTCACGCTCCCTCTCACTCTGCCCTCTGTCACGCTGTCCTCTCTCCTCTGCCCCCTGTCACACTGTCCCCTCCTGTCAAGCTCCCTCTCACTCTGCCCTGTCACACTGTCCCCCTCCTCTGCCCTGTCATGCTGCCCTCCTCCATTGCCCTCTGTCATGCTCCTCTGTCACGCTGTCCCCTTTCCTCTGGCCTCTGTCCCCCTCCTCTGCCCTCTGTCCCCCTCCTCTGCCCTCTATCACGCTGACTTCCTCCTCTACCCTCTGTCATGCTACCCTTCTCCTCTGCCCTCTGTCACGCTCCTCTGCCCTCTGTCACGCTGTCCCCCTCTGCCCTCTGTCACGCTGTCCCCTTTCCTCTGGCGTCTGTCCCCCTCCTCTGCCCGCCTCCTCTGCCCTCTGTCATGCTGACTTCCTCCTCTGCCCTCTGTCACGCTGTCCCGCTCTTCTGGCCTCTGTCACACTGTCCCCCTCCTCTGCCCTCTGTCACGTTGCCCCCCTCCTCTGCCATCTGTCACACTGTCCCCCTCCTCTGCCATCTGTCACACTGTCTCCCTCCTCTGCCCCCTGTCACACTGTCCCCTCCTGTCACGCTCCCTCTCACTCTGCCCTCTGTCACGCTGTCTTCTCTCCTCTGCCCCCTGTCACACTGTCCCCTCCTGTCACGCTCCCTCTCACTCTGCCCTGTCACACTGTCCCCCTCCTCTGCCCTGTCACACTGTCCCCCTCCTCTGCCCTCTGTCAAGCTGTCCCCCTCCTCTGCCCTCTGTCACGCTGCCCTCCTCCATTGCCCTCTGTCACGCTCCTCTGTCACCCTGTCCCCTTTCCTCTGGCCTCTGTCCCCTTTCCTCTGGCCTCTGTCGCGCTGTCCCCTTTCCTCTGTCCCCCTCCTCTGCCCTCTGTCACGCTGCCTTCCTCCTCTGCCCTGTCACGCTGTCCCCTCTCCTCTGCCCTCTGTCACACTGTCCCCTCTCCTCTGCCCTCTGTCACGCTGTCCCCCTCCTCTGCCCTCTGTCACGCTGTCCCCTTTCCTCTGGCCTGTCACGCTGTCCCCCTCCTCTGCCCTCTGTCACGCTGTCCCCTTTCCTCTGGCCTGTCACGCTGTCCCCCTCCTCTGCCCTCTGTCCCCCTCCTCTATCACACTATCCCACTCCTCTGCCCTCTGTCACACTGTCCACCTCCTCTGTCCGCTGTCACGCTACCCCCCTCCTCTGCTCTCTGTCACACTGTCCACCTCCTCTGCCCTCTGTCATGCTGCCCCCGTCCTCTGCCCTCTGTCACACTGTCCCCCTCCTATGCCCCCCTCCTCTATCACACTGTCCCCCTCCTCTGCCCTCTGTCACGCTGCCCCCCTCCTCTGCCCCCTGTCACACTGTCCCCCTTCTCTGCCCTCTGTCCCCCTCCTGTCACGCTCCCTCTCACTCTGCCCTTTGTCACGCTGTCCCCTCTCCTCTGCCCTCTGTCATGCTGCCCCCCTCCTCTGGCCTCTGTCACGCTGTCCCCTTTCCTCTGGCCTCTGTCCCCCTCCTCTGTCCTCTGTCCTCCTACTCTTCCCTCTGTCCCCCTCCTCTAGCCTCTGTCAAACTGTCCCCCTCCTCTGCTCTCTGTCACGCTGCCCCCCTCCTCTGCCCTGTCACGCTCCTCTGCCCTCTGTCACGCTGTCCCCCTCCTCTGCCGCGCTGTCCCCTTTCCTCTGGCCTCTGTCGCGCTGCCCCCCTCCTCTGCCCTGTCATGCTGCCCCCCTCCTCTGCCCTGTCACGCTGCCCCCCTCCTCTGCCCTGTCACGCTGTCCCCTTTCCTCTGGCCTCTGTCACACTGTCCCCCTCCTCTGGCCCCCTAATCTGCCCTCTGTCCCCCTCCTCTATCACACTATCCCCCTCCTCTGCCCTCTGTCAAGCTGTCCCCCTCCTCTGCCCCCTGTCAAAATGTCTCTCTCCTCTGGCCTGTCAAGCTGTCCCCTTTCGTCTGCCCTGTCACACTGTCCTCCTCCTCTGCCCTCTGTCCCCCTTCTCTGCCCCCTGTCACACTGTCCCCCTCCTCTGCCCTCTGTCACACTGTACCCCTCCTCTGCCCTCTGTCCCCTCCTGTCACACTCCCTCTCACTCTGCCCTCTGTCACGCTGTCCCCTCTCCTCTGCCCTCTGTCACGCTGTTCCCCTCCACTGGCCTCGGTCATGCTGTCCCCTTTCCTCTGGCCTCTGTCCCCCTCCTCTGCCCTCTGTCACGTTGCCCCCCTCTACCCTCTGTCACACTGCCCTCCTCTGCCCTCTGTCCCTCTCCTCTGCCCTCTGTCCCCCTCCTCTGCCCTCTGTCAAGCTGTCCCCCTCCTCTGCCCTCTGTCACGCTGCCCCCCTCCTCTGCCCTCTGTCACGCTGCCCCCCTCCTCTGCCCTCTGTCACGCAGTCCCCTCTCCTCTGCCCTCTGTCACGTTGTCCCCTCTCCTCTGCCCTCTGTCACGCTGTCACGCTCCTCTGGCCTCTGTCACACTGTCCCCATCCTCTGCCCTCTGTCACGCTTTCCCCCTCCTCTGCCCCCCGTCACTGTCCCCCTCCTCTGCCGCTGTCACACTGTCCCCCTCCTCTGCCCTCTGTCCCCTCCTGTCACGCTCCCTCTCACTCTGCCCTCTGTCACGCTGTCCCCCTCCTCTGCCCTCTGTCACGCTGTCCCCTCCTGTCACGCTCCCTCTTACTCTGCCCTCTGTCACGCTGTCCCCTTTCCTCTGCCCTCTGTCACACTGCCCTCCTCCTCTGCCACGCTGCCCCCCTCCTCTGCCCTCTGTCACGCTGCCCCCCTCCTCTGCCCTCTGTCACGCTGTCCCCTCTCCTCTGCCCTGTCACGCTGTCCCGCTCCTATGGCCTCTGTCACACTGACACCCTCCTCTGCCCTCTGTCACGCTGCCCCCCTCCTCTGCCCCATGTCACTGTCCCCCTCCTCTGCCCTCTGTCCCCCTCCTCTGCCCTCTGTCAAGCTGTCCCCCTCCTCTGCCCTCTGTCATGCTGTCCCTTTCCTCTGGCCTGTCCCCCTCCTCTGCCACGCTGCCCCCCTCCTCTGGCCTCTGTCACGCTGTCCCTTTTCCTCTGGTCTCTGTCCCCCTCCTCTGGCCTCTGTCAAACTGTACCCCTCCTCTGCCCTCTGTCACGCTGCCCCCCTCCTCTGCCCTCTGTCACGCTGCCCTCCTCCTCTGCCCTGTCACACTCCTCTGCCCTGTCACGCTGTCCCCCTCCTCTGCCCCCTGTCACACTGTCCCCTTCTGTCACGCTCCCTCTCACTCTGCCCTCTGTCACGCTGTCCCGTCTCCTCTGTTCTTTATAACGCTGCCCCCTCCTCTGCCCTGTCACGCTGCCCCCCTCCTCTGCCATCTGTCACATTGTCCCCCTCCTCTGCCCTCTGTCACTGTCCCCCTCCTCTGCCCCCTGTCACACTGTCCCCTCCTGTCACGCTCCCACTCACTCTGCCCTCTGTCCCCCTCCTCTGCCCTGTCACGCTGTCCCCCTCCTTTGACCTCTGTCCACCCCTCTGCCCTCTGTCAAGCTGTACCCCTCCTTTGCCCTGTTACGCTGCCCCCTCCTCTGCCCTCCTCCTCTGCCCTCTGTCACGCTCCTCTGCCCTCTGTCACGCTGTCCCCCTCTGCCCTCTGTCACGCTGTCCCTCTCCTCTGCCCTGTAACGCTGTCCCCCTCCTTTGCCCTCTGTTCCCCTCCTCTATCACACTGTCCCCCTCCTCTGCCCTCTGTCACGCTGCCCCCCTCCTCTGCTCTCTGTCACACTGTCCCCCTCCTCTACCCTCTGTCCCCCTCCTCTACCCTCTGTCCCCCTCCTCTGCCCCCTGTCAAAATGTCCCTCTCCTCTGGCCTCTGTCATGCTGTCCCCCTCCTCTGGCCTCTGTCCCGCTCCTCTGGCCTCTGTCACGCTGCCCCCCTCCTCTGCCCTGTCACGCTGCCCTCCTCCTCTGCCCTCTGTCACACTGTCCCTCTCCTCTGCCCTCTGTCAAGCTGTCCCCTTTCGTCTGCCCCCTGTCACACTGTCCCCCTCCTCTGCCCTCTGTCACGCTGTCCCCTCTCCTCTGCCCTCTGTCACGCTGTCCCCTTCCCTCTGGCCTCTGTCACACTATCCCCCTCCTCTGCCCTGTCACGCTGCCCCCCTCCTCTGCCCTGTCACGCTGCCCCCCTCCTCTGCCTTCTGTCACTGTCCCCCTCCTCTGCCCCCTGTCACACTGTCCCCCTCCTCTGCCCTCTGTCCCCTCCCTCTCACTCTGCCCTCTGTCACGCTGTCCCCTTTCCTCTGGCCTCTGTCACATTGTCCCCCTCCTCTGCCCTCTGTCACTGTCCCCCTCCTCTGCCCCCTGTCACACTGTCCCCTCCTGTCACGCTCCCACTCACTCTGCCCTCTGTCCCCCTCCTCTGCCCTGTCACGCTGTCCCCCTCCTTTGACCTCTGTCCACCCCTCTGCCCTCTGTCAAGCTGTACCCCTCTTTTGCCCTGTTACGCTGCCCCCTCCTCTGCCCTCTGTCAAGCTGCCCTCCTCCTCTGCCCTCTGTCACGCTCCTCTGCCCTCTGTCACGCTGTCCCTCTCCTCTGCCCTGTAACGCTGTCCCCCTCCTTTGCCCTCTGTTCCCCTCCTCTATCACACTGTCCCCCTCCTCTGCCCTCTGTCACGCTGCCCCCCTCCTCTGCTCTCTGTCACACTGTCCCCCTCCTCTACCCTCTGTCCCCCTCCTCTGCCCCCTGTCAAAATGTCCCTCTCCTCTGGCCTCTGTCATGCTGTCCCCCTCCTCTGGCCTCTGTCCCGCTCCTCTGGCCTCTGTCACGCTGCCCCCCTCCTCTGCCCTGTCACGCTGCCCTCCTCCTCTGCCCTCTGTCACACTGTCCCTCTCCTCTGCCCTCTGTCAAGCTGTCCCCTTTCGTCTGCCCCCTGTCACACTGTCCCCCTCCTCTGCCCTCTGTCACGCTGTCCCCTCTCCTCTGCCCTCTGTCACGCTGTCCCCTTCCCTCTGGCCTCTGTCACACTATCCCCCTCCTCTGCCCTGTCACGCTGCCCCCCTCCTCTGCCCTGTCACGCTGCCCCCCTCCTCTGCCTTCTGTCACTGTCCCCCTCCTCTGCCCCCTGTCACACTGTCCCCCTCCTCTGCCCTCTGTCCCCTCCCTCTCACTCTGCCCTCTGTCACGCTGTCCCCTTTCCTCTGGCCTCTGTCCACCTCCTCTGCCCTCTGTCCCCCTCCTTTGCCGTCTGTCACGCTGCCTTCCTCCTCTGCCCTGTCACGCTGTCCCCTCTCCTCTGCCCTCTGTCACGCTGTCCCCCTCTTCTGGCCTCTGTCAAGCTGTCCCCTTTCCTTTGGCCTGTCACGCTGTCCCCCTCCTCTGCCCTATGTCACACTGTCCACCTCCTCTGCCCGCTGTCACGCTGCCCCCCTCCTCTCTGTCACACTGTCCCCCTCCTCTGCCCTCTGTCACGCTGTCCCCTTTCCTCTGTCATGCTGTCCCTTTTCCTCTGGCCTCTGTCACGCTGCCCCTCTCCTCTGGCCTCTGTCATGCTGCCCCCGTCTTCTGCCCTCTGTCACACTGTCCCCCTCCTATGCCCCCCTCCTCTATCACACTTTCCCCCTCCTCTGCCCTCTGTCACGCTGTCCCCTCTCCTCTGCCTTCTGTCACGCTTCCCCCCTGCTCTGGCCTCTGTCACGCTGTCCCCTTTCCTCTGGCCTCTGTCCCCCTACTCTTCCCTCTGTCCCCCTCCTCTGGCCTCTGTCAAACTGTCCCCATCCTCTGCCCTCTGTCACGCTGTCCCCCTCCTCTGTCACACTGTCCCCCTCCTCTGCCCTGTCACGCTGCCCCCCTCCTTTGCCATCAGTCACGCTGCCCCCCTCCTCTGCCCTGTCACACTGTCCCCCTCCTCTGCCACGCTGCCCCCTCCTCTGCCATCTGTCACGCTGCCCCCTCCTCTGCCCTTTCACACTGTCCCCCTCCTCTGCCCTCTGTCCCCCTCCTCTGCCCCCTGTCACGCTGTCCCCCTCCTGTCACGCTCCCTCTCACTCTGCCCTCTGTCACACTGTCCCCCTCCTCTGGCCTCTGTCACTCTGTCCCCCTACTCTTCTATCTGTCCCCCTCCTCTGGCCTCTGTCAAGCTGTCCCCCTCCTGTGCCCTCTGTCACGCTGTCCCCTCCTGTCACGCTCCCTCTCACTCTGCCCTCTGTCACGCTGTCCCCTCTCCTCTCTGTCACGCTGCCCCCCTCCTCTGGCCTCTGTCACGCTGTCCCCTTTCCTCTGGCCTCTGTCCCCCTCCTCTACCCCCCTACTCTTCCCTCTGTCCCCCTCCTCTGGCCTCTGTCAAACTGTCCCCCTCCTGTGCCCTCTGTCACGCTGCCCCCCTCCTCTGCCTTCTGTCACTGTCCCCCTCCTCTGCCCCCTGTCCCCCTCCTCTGCCCTCTGTCCCCTCCTGTCACGCTCCCTCTCACTCTGCCCTCTGTCACGCTGTCCCCTTTCCTCTGGCCTCTGTCCCCCTCCTCTGCCCTCTGTCCTCCTCCTCTGCCCCCCTCCTTTGCCCTCTGTCACGCTGCCTTCCTCCTCTGCCCTGTCACGCTGTCCCCTCTCCTCTGCCCTCTGTCACGCTGTCCCCCTCTTCTGGCCTGTCACGCTGTCCCCTTTCCTCTGGCCTGTCACGCTGTCCCCCTCCTCTGCCCTCTGTCACACTGTCCACCTCCTCTGCCCGCTGTCACGCTGCCCCCCTCCTCTGCTCTCTGTCACACTGTCCCCCTCCTCTGCCCTCTGTCACGCTGTCCCCTTTCCTCTGGCCTCTGTCATGCTGTCCCCTTTCCTCTGGCCTCTGTCACGCTGCCCCTCTCCTCTGGCCTCTGTCATGCTGCCCCTGTCCTCTGCCCCCCTCCTATGCCCCCCTCCTCTATCACACTTTCCCCCTCCTCTGGCCTCTGTCACACTATCCCCCTCCTCTGCCCTGTCACGCTGTCCCCTTTCCTCTGGCCTCTGTCGCGCTGTCCCCTTTCGTCTGGCCTCTGTCCCCCTCCTCTGCCCTCTGTCAGGCTGCCCCCCTCCTCTGCCCTCTGTCACGCTGTCCCCCTCTTTTGGTCTCTGTCACGCTGTCCCTTTTCCTCTGCCCTCTGTCACTGTCCCCCTCCTCTGCCCCCTGTCACACTGTCCCCCTCCTCTGCCCTCTGTCCCCTCCTGTCACGCTCCCTCTCACTCTGCCCTCTGTCACGCTGTCCCCTCTCCTCTGCCCTCTGTCACGCTGTCCCGCTCCTCTGGCCTCTGTCCCCCTCCTCTGCCCTCTGTCCCTCTCCTCTGCGCTCTGTCATGCTGCCCCCTCCTCTGCCCTCTGTCACGCTGCCCCCCTCCTCTGCCCTCTGTCACGCTGCCCCCCTCCTCTGCCCTCTGTCACGCTGCCCCCCTCCTCTGCCCCCTGTCACACTGTCCCCCTCCTCTGCCCTCTGTCCCCTCCCTCTCACTCTGCCCTCTGTCACGCTGTCCCCTTTCCTCTGTCCCCCTCCTCTGCCCTCTCCTCTGCGCTGTCATGCTGCCCCCCTCCTCTGCCCTCTGTCACGCTGCCCCCCTCCTCTGCCCTCTGTCACGCTGCCCCCCTCCTCTGCCTTCTGTCACTGTCCCCCTCCTCTGCCCCCTGTCACACTGTCCCCCTCCTCTGCCCTCTGTCCCCTCCCTCTCACTCTGCCCCCTCTCACGCTGCCCCCCTCCTCTGCCCTCTGTCACGCTGTCCCCCTCCTCTGTCACGCTCCCTCTCACTCTGCCCTCTGTCACGCTGTCCCCCTCCTCTGCCCTCTGTCACGCTGTCCCCTCTCCTCTGCCCTCTGTCACGCTGTCCCCCTCCTCTGGCCTCTGTCCCCCACCTCTATCACACTGTCCCCCTCCTCTGTCACACTGCCCTCTCCTCTGCCCTCTGTCACGCTGCCCCCCTCCTCTGCCCTCTGTCACGTTGCCCCCCTCCTCTGCCCTCTGTCACGCTGTCCCCTCTCCTCTGCCCTGTCACGCTGTCCCGCTCCTATGGCCTCTGTCACACTGACACCCTCCTCTGCCCTCTGTCACGCTGCCCCCCTCCTCTGCCCCCTGTCACGCTGCCCCCCCTCCTCTGCCCTCTGTCACTGTCCCCCTCCTCTGCCCTCTGTCCCCCTCCTCTGCCCTCTGTCAAGCTGTCCCCCTCCTCTGCCCTCTGTCATGCTGTCCCTTTCCTCTGGCCTGTCCCCCTCCTCTGCCCTCTGTCAAGCTGTCCCCCTCCTCTGCCACGCTGCCCCCCTCCTCTGGCCTCTGTCACGCTGTCCCTTTTCCTCTGGTCTCTGTCCCCCTCCTCTGGCCTCTGTCAAACTGTCCCCCTCCTCTGCCCTCTGTCACGCTGCCCCCCTCCTCTGCCCTCTGTCACGCTGCCCTCCTCCTCTGCCCTGTCACACTCCTCTGCCCTGTCACGCTGTCCCCCTCCTCTGCCCCCTGTCACACTGTCCCCTCCTGTCACGCTCCCTCTCACTCTGCCCTCTGTCACGCTGTCCCGTCTCCTCTGTTCTTTATAACGCTGCCCCCTCCTCTGCCCTGTCACGCTGCCCCCCTCCTCTGCCATCTGTCACATTGTCCCCCTCCTCTGCCCTCTGTCACTGTCCCCCTCCTCTGCCCCCTGTCACACTGTCCCCTCCTGTCACGCTCCCACTCACTCTGCCCTCTGTCCCCCTCCTCTGCCCTGTCACGCTGTCCCCCTCCTCTGACCTCTGTCCACCCCTCTGCCCTCTGTCAAGCTGTACCCCTCCTTTGCCCTGTTACGCTGCCCCCTGTCAAGCTGCCCTCCTCCTCTGCCCTCTGTCACGCTCCTCTGCCCTCTGTCACGCTGTCCCCCTCTGCCCTCTGTCACGCTGTCCCCCTCCTCTGGCCTCTGTAACGCTGTCCCCTTTCCTCTGGCCTGTCACACTGTCCCCCTCCTCTGCCCTGTCACGCTGCCCCCCTCCTCTGCTCTCTGTCACACTGTCCCCCTCCTCTACCCTCTGTCCCCCTGTCCCCCTCCTCTACCCTCTGTCCCCCTGTCCCCCTCCTCTACCCTCTGTCCCCCTCCTCTGCCCCGTGTCAAAATGTCCCTCTCCTCTGGCCTCTGTCATGCTGTCCCCCTCCTCTGGCCTCTGTCCCGCTCCTCTGGCCTCTGTCACGCTGCTCCCCTCCTCTGCCCTCCTCCTCTGCCCTCTGTCACACTGTCCCTCTCCTCTGCCCTCTGTCAAGCTGTCCCCTTTCGTCTGCCCCCTGTCACACTGTCCCCCTCCTCTGCCCTCTGTCACGCTGTCCCCTCTCCTCTGGCCTCTGTCACACTATCCCCCTCCTCTGCCCTGTCACGCTGTCCCCTTTCCTCTGGCCTCTGTCGCGCTGTCCCCTTTCGTCTGGCCTCTGTCCCCCTCCTCTGCCCTCTGTCAGGCTGCCCCCCTCCTCTGCCCTCTGTCACGCTGTCCCCCTCCTCTGGCCTCTGTCACGCTGTCCCTTTTCCTCTGCCCTCTGTCACTGTCCCCCTTCTCTTCCCCCTGTCACACTATCCCCCTCCTCTGCCCTCTGTCCCCTCCTGTCACGCTCCCTCTCACTCTGCACTCTGTCACGCTGTCCCCTCTCCTCTGCCTTCTGTCACGCTGTCCCGCTCCTCTGGCCTCTGTCCCCCTCCTCTGCCCTCTGTCCCCCTCCTCTGCACTCTGTCATGCTGCCCCCCTCCTTTGCCCTCTGTCACGCTGTCCCCCTCTGCCCTCTGTCACGCTGTCCCCCTCCTCTGGCCTCTGTAACGCTGTCCCCTTTCCTCTGGCCTGTCACACTGTCCCCCTCCTCTGCCCTGTCACGCTGCCCCCCTCCTCTGCCTTCTGTCACTGTCCCCCTCCTCTGCCCCCTGTCATACTGTCCCCCTCCTCTGCCCTCTGTCCCCTCCCTCTCACTCTGCCCTCTGTCACGCTGTCCCCTTTCCTCTGGCCTCTGTCCACCTCCTCTGCCCTCTGTCCCCCTCCTCTGCCCTCTGTCCCCCTCCTTTGCCGTCTATCACGCTGCCTTCCTCCTCTGCCCTGTCACGCTGTGCCCTCTCCTCTGCCCTCTGTCACGCTGTCCCCCCTCTTCTGGCCTCTGTCACGCTGTCCCCTTTCCTCTGCCCTATGTCACACTGTCCACCTCCTCTGCCCGCTGTCACGCTGCCCCCCTCCTCTCTGTCACACTGTCCCCCTCCTCTGCCCTCTGTCACGCTGTCCCCTTTCCTCTGTCATGCTGTCCCTTTTCCTCTGGCCTCTGTCCCCCTCCTCTGGCCTCTGTCACGCTGCCCCTCTCCTCTGGCCTCTGTCATGCTGCACCCGTCCTCTGCCCTCTGTCACACTGTCCCCCTCCTATGCCCCACTCCTCTATCACACTTTCCCCCTCCTCTGGCCTCTGTCACACTGTCCCCCTCCTGCCACGCTCCCTCTCACTCTGCCCTCTGTCACGCTGTCCCCTCTCCTCTGCCTTCTGTCACGCTGCCCCCCTGCTCTGGCCTCTGTCACGCTGTCCCCTTTCCTCTGGCCTCTGTCCCCCTACTCTTCCCTCTGTCCCCCTCCTCTGGCCTCTGTCAAACTGTCCCCCTCCTCTGCCCTCTGTCACGCTATCCCCCTCCTCTGCCACCCTCCTCTGTCACACTGTCCCCCTCCTCTGCCCTGTCACGCTGCCCCCCTCCTTTGCCATCAATCACGCTGCCCCCCTCCTCTGCCCTGTCACACAGTCCCCCTCCTCTGCCACGCTGCCCCCCTCCTCTGCCCTGTCACGCTGCCCCCCTCCTCTGCCATCTGTCACGCTGCCCCCTCCTCTGCCCTTTCACACTGTCCCCCTCCTCTGCCCTCTGTCACTGTCCCCCTCCTCTGCCCCCTGTCACGCTGTCCCCCTCCTGTCACGCTCCCTCTCACTCTGCCCTCTGTCACGCTGTCCCCCTCCTCTGGCCTCTGTCACTCTGTCCCCCTACTCTTCCATCTGTCCCCCTCCTCTGGCCTCTGTCAAGCTGTCCCCCTCCTGTGCCCTCTGTCACTGTCCCCCTCCTCTGCCCCCTGTCACGCTGTCCCCCTCCTGTCACGCTCCCTCTCACTCTGCCCTCTGTCACGCTGCCCCCCTCCTCTGGCCTCTGTCATGCTGCCCCCGTCCTCTGCCCCCCTCCTATGCCCCCCTCCTCTATCACACTTTCCCCCTCATCTGGCCTCTGTCACACTATCCCCCTCCTCTGCCCTGTCACGCTGTCCCCTTTCCTCTGGCCTCTGTCGCGCTGTCCCCTTTCGTCTGGCCTCTGTCCCCCTCCTCTGCCCTCTGTCAGGCTGCCCCCCTCCTCTGCCCTCTGTCACGCTGTCCCCCTCCTCTGGTCTCTGTCACGCTGTCCCTTTTCCTCTGCCCTCTGTCACTGTCCCCCTCCTCTGCCCCCTGTCACACTGTCCCCCTCCTCTGCCCTCTGTCCCCTCCTGTCACGCTCCCTCTCACTCTGCCCTCTGTCACGCTGTCCCCTCTCCTCTGCCCTCTGTCACGCTGTCCCGCTCCTCTGGCCTCTGTCCCCCTCCTCTGCCCTCTGTCCCTCTCCTCTGCGCTCTGTCATGCTGCCCCCCTCCTCTGCCCTCTGTCACGCTGCCCCCCTCCTCTGCCCTCTGTCACGCTGCCCCCCTCCTCTGCCTTCTGTCACTGTCCCCCTCCTCTGCCCCCTGTCACACTGTCCCCCTCCACTGCCCTCTGTCCCCTCCCTCTCACTCTGCCCTCTGTCACGCTGTCCCCTTTTCTCTGGCCTCTGTCCCCCTCCTCTGCCCTCCTCCTTTGCCCTCTGTCCCCCTCCTTTGCCGTCTGTCACGCTGCCTTCCTCCTCTGCCCTGTCACGCTGTCCCCTCTCCTCTGCCCTCTGTCACGCTGTCCCCCTCTTCTGGCCTGTCACGCTGTCCCCTTTCCTCTGGCCTGTCACGCTGTCCCCCTCCTCTGCCCTCTGTCACACTGTCCACCTCCTCTGCCCGCTGTCACGCTGCCCCCCTCCTCTGCTCTCTGTCACACTGTCCCCCTCCTCTGCCCTCTGTCACGCTGTCCCCTTTCCTCTGGCCTCTGTCATGCTGCCCCTTTCCTCTGGCCTCTGTCCCCCTCCTCTGGCCTCTGTCACGCTGCCCCTCTCCTCTGGCCTCTGTCATGCTGCCCCCGTCCTCTGCCCCCCTCCTATGCCCACCTCCTCTATCACACTTTCCCCCTCCTCTGCCCCCTGTCAAACTGTCCCCCTCCTCTGCCCTCTGTCACGCTCCCTCTCACTCTGCCATCTGTCACGCTGTCCCCTCTCCTCTGCCCTCTGTCATGCTGTCCCCCTCCTCTGCCCGCTGTCATGCTGCCCCCCTCCTCTGCTCTCTGTCACACTGTCCCCCTCCTCTGCCCTCTGTCACGCTGTCCCCTTTCCTCTGTCATGCTGTCCCTTTTCCTCTGGCCTCTGTCCCCCTCCTCTGGCCTCTGTCCCCCTCCTCTGGCCTCTGTCACGCTGCCCCTCTCCTCTGGCCTCTGTCATGCTGCCCCCGTCCTCTGCCCTCTGTCACACTGTCCCCCTCCTATGCCCCCCTCCTCTATCACACTTTCCCCTCCTCTGGCCTCTGTCACACTGTCCCCCTCCTGCCACGCTCCCTCTCACTCTGCCCTCTGTCACGCTGTCCCCTCTCCTCTGGCCTCTGTCCCCCTACTCTTCCCACTGTCCCCCTCCTCTGGCCTCTGTCAAACTGTCCCCCTCCTCTGCCCTCTGTCACGCTGTCCCCCTCCTCTGCCACCCTCCTCTGTCACACTGCCCCCCTCCTCTGCCCTGTCACGCTGCCCCCCTCCTCTGCCATCAGTCACGCTGCCCCCCCTCCTCTGCCCTGTCACACTGTTCCCCTCCTCTGCCACGTTGCCCCCCTCCTCTGCCCTGTCACGCTGCCCCCCTCCTCTGCCATCTGTCACGCTACCCCCTCCTCTGCCCTTTCACACTGTCCCCCTCCTCTGCCCTCTGTCACTGTCCCCCTCCTCTGCCCCCTGTCACGCTGTCCCCCTCCTGTCACGCTCCCTCTCACTCTGCCATCTGTCACGCTGTCCCCTCTCCTCTGCCCTCTGTCATGCTGTCCCCCCCCTCTGCCCTCTGTCACGCTGTCCCCTCCTCTGGCCTCTGTCAAGCTGTCCCCCTCCTGTGCCCTCTGTCACGTTGTCCCCTCCTGTAACGCTCCCTCTTACTCTGCCCTGTCACGCTGTCCCCTCTCCTCTCTGTCACGCTGTCCCCTTTCCTCTGGCCTCTGTCCCCCTCCTCTGCCCTCTGTCCCCCTACTCTTCCCTCTGTCCCCCTCCTCTGGCCTCTGTCAAACTGTCCCCCTCCTGTGCCCTCTGTCACGCTGAACCCCTCCTCTGCCCTCTGTCACGCTGCCCCCCTCCTCTGCCTTGTCACTGTCCCCCTCCTCTGCCCCCTGTAACACTGTCCCCCTCCTCTGCCCTCTGTCCCCTCCTGTCACGCTCCCTCTCACTCTGCCACGCTGTACCCTTTCCTCTGGCCTCTGTCCCCCTCCTCTGCCCTCTGTCCCCCTCCTCTGCCCTCTGTCCCCCTCCTTTGCCGTCTGTCACGCTGCCTTCCTCCTCTGCCCTGTCACGCTGTCCCCTCTCCTCTGCCCTCTGTCACTCTGTCCCCCTCTTCTGGCCTGTCACGCTGTCCCTTTCCTCTGGCCTGTCACGCTGCCCCCCTCCTCTGCCATCAGTCACGCTGCCCCCCTCCTCTGCCCTGTCACACTGTTCCCCTCCTCTGCCACGTTGCCCCCCTCCTCTGCCCTGTCACGCTGCCCCCCTCCTCTGCCCTTTCACACTGTCCCCCTCCTCTGCCCTCTGTCACTGTCCCCCTCCTCTGCCCCCTGTCACGCTGTCTCCCTCCTGTCAACGCTCCCTCTCACTCTGCCATCTGTCACGCTGTCCCCTCTCATCTGCCCTCTGTCATGCTGTCCCCCCCTCTGGCCTCTGTCAAACTGTCCCCCTCCTGTGCCCTCTGTCACGCTGCCCCCCTCCTCTGCCCTCTGTCACGCTGCCCCCCTCCTCTGCCTTCTGTCACTGTCCCCCTCCTCTGCCCCCTGTCACACTGTCCCCCTCCTCTGCCCTCTGTCCCCTCCTGTCACGCTCCCTCTCACTCTGCCCTCTGTCGAGCTGTCCCCTTTCCTCTAGCCTCTGTCCCCCTCCTCTGCCCTCTGTCCCCCTACTCTTCCCTCTGTCCCCCTCCTCTGGCCTCTGTCAAACTGTCCCCCTCCTGTGCCCTCTGTCACGCTGCCCCCCTCCTCTGCCCTCTGTCACGCTGCCCCCTCCTCTGCCTTCTGTCACTGTCCCCCTCCTCTGCCCTCTGTCCCCTCCTGTCACGCGCCCTCTCACTCTGCCCTCTGTCACGCTGTCCCCTTTCTCTGGCCTCTGTCCCCCTCCTCTGCCCTCTGTCCCCCTCCTCTGCCCTCTGTCCCCCTCCTTTGCCCTCTGTTACGCTA